>NW_026542601.1:13512970-14741679 GCF_028750875.1 Macrosteles quadrilineatus | reverse complement strand
AATACCCATCCCTTGTTTGTATGGTCTCAAATACAATCCTTTTCCTGTTTTAATCTTAACGTCACTTACATTTTCCTTTCTTGCTCTGTTAACTTCGTTTATGGCTTTATACACTGAGGTAGCTCCGCCGGCCAGACTTCCGATGGCAGACAGTCCGGCAAATAATGGCAACAGGAACGGTAACGCTCCTCCAGATTTGGGTATGGGTATGATTCTAGGTTTTTTTATTTGATCCTTTTTACCACCCCTCATCGCATTTCTTGCAGCTTTCAACGCTGCAGGAACCAATACCTTAAGTTCTTTGCTTTTACTCTTTTTAAGTTCGTTTTTAGCCGCCAGTATAGCATCCTTGAGGTGTTTCTTCTGTGTATTTCCATTCTTACTGTCATGTTTCGGACTCCTTTTCTGCCTTTTCTTTGTAACACTTTCTGACTTCGATTTCTTCATACCAGCACCGAGTTTAAGTTTTGCTTTCATAGCGTTCGTTACTAAAAAAGCGTTTACCTTTTCACCGAGTTTAGCGTCCGGAGCCGATACTCTCGTCCACGCCCTATCGGCCAGCAGCCTGTCAGCTTTGTGTCTACTCGTTAAATCCTTGTTCTGAGCGTATGCTATATCGTGTTCCTTGCAGTAACTATCAAGTGGATTGATCCCTTTGTCGCCCCTTGCCAGACGTTTCTCCAATTTAGTACCAGCCCCACAAAATTGGTATCCACCCAACAGATGTGCCTCAAAAGGTAGGTTATCAATAAGCTTATTAATTAGACCTCCACCTCGTTTGAAGCTCAGAACCATACTGATGACCAGTCCTACTTGCTATTCAACTTACCTACCCTATCCCAAAAGTCGTCTTTATCATCATCTTCTGTTGATTTACTTTCTTTCAAGGTTTTTATTTCAGACCTAAGATAAGCTAAGTCATTTATCATTGCACTCATGACATCTGATATGGGCTTACCTTCTCTATTTCGGGACCTTGCAGTCAACGAAGAAGCTGGATAAAAAACCTTAAGCTTTTCATCAATACGTGACATATCAGAGTTTATCCTGTTTTTGAAAGCATCTAATTGTTTACGAGTCACAGGTGAATTTTCATTCTCGCTCGCTTTGACAACCAATTGAATATTATACTTTTTTAAATCTATGACACCATTCATATCAGGTTTAATATAATCCTTTATCATTTCCCTCAGTACCACTTCAACTAAAGTTGTATTGTTGCTTCGTACTGTTTCATCTACATATTCTTTGTTTGCAACATCATGTCTTTCAATTGGCTTTTTGACATTTGTTATTATTGAATTATTGATATTTACTTCACTTTTGTCATCAATGTATAAATACTTCTGCATGAGTGTTCTTGCCTGACCTAAAGTAATGGGAGAATAATTATTTATGGCTTCATTTATATTAATTATAAACTTTTTAAAGTTTAATTCTCCTTTTTCTGGTTTAATGAAGGATTCCACCGTCTTGCTAATTATTTGATTTACCCTAACTAATTCTTTATCTAGATAAAGTTTATTTATTGCATCAGAGTCATCGGTTGGATCTTTTTCAATTTTAAAAAAGCTCAATCGTTTATTCTTCATATTAATTTCATCATTGATACCAAAAGTCACACATTTTAAATTAATCTGTGAATTAACATAATTTTCGATGTATTGTTTAGAAACTACATCCGTTAACTCGGTAGGATCTCCAATATTGTTAATTCTCATTCTTTTAGCATTAAAATTGCCATTTTCATACATTAAAGTATTGCTTTTGAAATAATCGAGAGATATTGCATCTTTTCCATCTACAGGGTTTGATATATTTTTAATATTATGATTTTCGCAATCAATAATAAATTTCTTTCTATCAAACTTAATAGTATCTCGTAGTTCTTTGTCCATACTATTTTGAAAGTACCTCTTATTAACAACATCCATGTCTGATTCAGGATCATTGACATTAACAATTTTTCTCTTTCTTAAATTAACTTGTTTATCCTCTAACAATAGACATTTTGATGAAATATAATTTAAAGTAACGGCATCACTAGAATCGACAGCTTCCCCTACGTTTGTTAACCTTTTGTTTTCAATATTAAAATTTTGTTTATCAGTTAGCTTGAAACCTATTCCTGAAGGTCCTACTACAACGTTTTCTTTGGAAGTAAAACCTATATAACCTCCAAACTTGTCGATACTTGGTTTCATCGTCTTGAAAGTCAAACATCAAATGATGCTATTCTCTTATTTTGATTGATATAACTATGTTTTTATTCATGACGTAATATTTAATTGTGTATAAATATATATTTATATCAGATAAATGAAAGGGAGATAAATTAATCTGAAACAAGGTAGGTAATAAATAACACTGAACACAGATTGTATGTCAAAATAATTTATATTTATTTACAAACATATCAAAATTACAAATATACATAACAAATGTCAAATATAATTGTTACACTTACAAAATTATGAAAAAAAATCTATGTATTAATTTGAAGATTCAATGGTTACAGTAATTAAAAACATAAACAATCAAACTAAATAGATAAGTTAAGTTTACAGTTTTTTTCATTACAGTCATAATACTTTCTATTATTCCACTATTTACATAAATTTACTGTAAAGCTCAAATTACTTGATTTATTTGTAACTAGATAATGTCCCTTCTTACAATGA
The DNA here is from genome assembly GCF_028750875.1 of Macrosteles quadrilineatus. Taxonomy (NCBI): domain Eukaryota; kingdom Metazoa; phylum Arthropoda; class Insecta; order Hemiptera; family Cicadellidae; genus Macrosteles; species Macrosteles quadrilineatus. Next base: position 14,738,998 of record NW_026542601.1, on the reverse strand, counting down.
CAGACACATGATTGTCAACAATTATTTCCTCTAATTTACAGTCCGGATCATCGTGATCTTCGGAACCACCGTTTAAGACCCAACACACCCTAGCAACCTTTATTAGGACAAGATCCGCGATGTGACTACAGTAATTAATGCTGAACGGCTCGTTTCCATGATTTATTAGGTTAACCCTGACTACGTCTGTATGGTTGGAGTCAATAGACGCTGGAGAGTCTAAAACTGTCACCCCGAAAGTTTCCGCTTGCCATGCTACCGGTCGAATTTGTCCTTCATAACCTTCAGGTATTCTAATTTTTATACCCGCAGATATGGTTTTTCTTTCTCCAGGATTTAATGTTATAGTGTAAATACAGGAAGGGAAAAATGCGTGCAGAGGTATAGCAACCCGACCCATGTTCTCGTATTCAGGCATATTAAGGAAGCCCTCGTCAACAGAAAGTTGTTCGTACCTGACCGGTACAGTTTCCAAAAAAAACATTATCTGAAAAGTAAAAAACTAAATTAACTTACATACAAATCTAACAAATAATTTGAGCTTAACAAGAATCATTGGTCATTTTAGCTTTTTTTGCAATCAGTTCTTTGTGTAAATCAATTTTCCTTTTTTTATTCTCAATTAGTTTGTAATGGCCATATGCCATGGTATGGATATTATCATTTAATACAAATCTTTTATCATCATGAGACGATAACGCTAGTTTTCGTACTTTCGTTGTGTATACATCATGTTTCCTACTCCTAATTATATTCATTTCTTTGTACTGGTTTTGATTACAAAACAAAGCTCTCTCGTAGTCCTGAAAAGTTATTTCATTTTTAACAACACTTTTCTTTACACCCTTAGCACGTTTCTTACAATCATAATTCTTACTAAGAGTAGTATATAGCTTTGTCCTAAGACCAATGAATTTCTTTAGGGGAACTGATAAAGTTTCATCTTTCATAACACCAAGTCTTTTCTTATTATCGAGAGAGAAACAAGCGTGTGTTATTGGGTACTCACTAGTGTCAAAGTAATGTATATTCTCCTTGATTTGCTCATATACGTCAACTGAGTTTACATTTATAAGGTAACTATCCGTATCTGTATATAATAGTTCTACATTTCCTTGACCAAATACACGAGGAAAAATATCATAAAAATATCTATACATTACGATTTTGCTTAGTTCAAGAATAGCCATACCTACTGCAATGGGTTTGTTAAAATTTACTTTAGTTTTATTTAGATGAACTGCTATCAGTTTTTCTGTAAATATAGTTCTATCACGAAAATTAGGCTTAGCAATAAGCTTATCGAGCCTTTTAGTGCTACAAACTATTTCCATATTCATTCTGTTTCTTACGTTTTCCATACATTTGCCATAAACCGAATTGTTCATGAGTTTGAAAAACTCCTTTTCAAACTCATTTTGCGCATTTTTTCTAAATGTTGTGTTTTTTTCGATGTATCCATACAACCACTTAGACTGAACAAATTTCATACCTCTATGGATTTTAACCAAAACCAATCCATGCTCTACGGCCTGTTTTAACGCTTGGCTGTGAATTATGTAATTACGTTTAGGTTCTAAAGTTGTTAACAATTTTGAATGTTTACTACCTGGTGGTACTTTTCTTTGGGCGCAAAATGGTAAGTCGTTGTGTTGTTCATGTAGATGTGCCGGATAATCTAGATCTACCTCAAGTATAAACCCTACTTCATCATTTTCACCAATATCATTAATTTTATTTTTTACTTCATCAATTTCAACAGGGGTTAACCATTTAAAGTCCTTTAACGGTAAACTTTCTCCCATTGCAGCCCCATAAAGGTTATTTATATCTAGGAATAATATAAAGTTTGAATTATCAACTGTCCAGAGTCCCTGATCCATAGGTTTGACACCAGGTTGTGATTCCGAGTCAAGATTTGTTTCTGAAACTAAATACTTATTTGATGCCTCGCAGTAACGTTTAGTGCACATAGAAATACCACCACGAATACCAGCTTCTATGAACATGTACTGTTCATAGCTTGTTAACAAATCGATTTCAACTTTAGTCAATTTAAGACACGCGTCGAACGAAAGGCCAGGAGCTGTGAAATACCAACCTGGGTCCAAACCATAATTGGATTTACAAACTTTTCGGAAATTTTCAAATACATCGCTTAATAGTAACACATCAGTCTTAAGGTAGATATCAGAAAATTCTCCTAAGGTTTGACAGTTAAATTTGTTCCAAACCTCAACAGCCCTATTATAATCTTCTACAGCAACTTCTGACTTATTTAGAGAGCTGTAAAACTGATCAATAGAAGGCAAGCTAGTCTCATTAAATTTTTCCCAGCCATCTATGTATTCGTAGGGAAAACAGCCTTTTTTTGTAACAATATTAAGTTTATCATAACCGAAATAAGAAAGTGTTTCATTGAATTGATTTTTGTCAAGATTTTTGACTAGTTCATCAAGACTTCTAGACATAAATTTGTACGAATCAAGAAAACGAATTTCAAATCTAGCAGCAACTTTCTTTGATAAAGAGATATACCGTTCTTCTGTATTAGGGATTACCTTTATTTCCATTTCATCATAATCGAGACTTTTAATAATAAAATGGAGGTCATAATTTGACATATTGTGCAAGACTACGGGCAAAAAGTGTGGATTTTGATATGACAAGTTACAATTTGAATGACTTGCACCTCTAAATTTCCCTGTATTAGGGTCGTGATCTCTAACCCTTAAATTATCGGCAGTAAACTGTTCTTCACATATGTGACAGCAAGATGAACGTTCAAACATGTCCACTTCTTCATCCGTTAACTCCATAGGCAACTTATTTTTGTACGTCTCGTACACTTTAAGAGCTTCATCTCTGATCTTTTGGCAAAATACCTTCACAGCATTTTCTCCGCGAAAAAGGACTGGTTCTGATTTTTCACCATTACTTGAAACAACATAATAACAAAAACTTGATGGGTAGTGCTTTTGATAGTCAACAGTTGAAGAGGTAGATTGATTTTGCGTAGCATGTTTAGTTTTGCAGGTGTGGGAGTTCTTACAATTCGGTCTTTTACAGTTCAAACAGCATTGATTCAAATTTTTACAGTTGACTCGGAAACAGTTAATACAACATTCATTGGGATTTTTACAGGTAAAAGAATTGCAATTATTACATGGACTTTTTTGTATTAATATACTTTCAAAATCAGCATATACAATGTACGGGACTTGTTGTTGGTGTTTGAAATTTTTAAATTTAAGTTTACAATTATCTTCATTAGGCATTTCTACAGCAACAGGTTCATGATTGTTACATAGCTGTTTATGTACATCGAAGGTAGGTTTATCATTAAAATGGATTAAACATGATTTACAAACAAATTTTCTTCCGTTGTGGTTAGAGGTTTGCGCGCTTACTAATTTATCAAAGTTTTTAATCCACACATAGTGAGATGTTGTTTCATTTTTCAATAGTAATAAATCACGGTGATCATCTTTTTCTTGTTTTGTTACTTTAATAGGATATACAATATATTCCTCACTATTGTGTTTCTTTTCTATTCCAAATATATTTATAGACATATTGTTTATCTGTTCAAATTTAGGTATTGACTTAAGTTTTACAGGATAGTTAATACAGTCCCAGTCATACGCTGCATTCATTTCTGCATTATCAATATAATTGCGGACTCTTTGTGGATTACGAGGTACATTTTTCGCCCATATACTATACTTGAAGCAATAATCATCCTGATTCTTTACATTTACAACAGCTTTCTTGTTTGCAATGAAAGCTGGTAAGGATATATGTTTACATCCTCTTAATGGATAGTATTTATTAATTCTTAGTTCCAGCCCTATAATACTCTTTAGACTCCATCCTGAACCTTTACCTTGGTGTTCTGATTGTTCTGTTAAAAGTTTATCAAAAGCGTTTTTACAATACGTGTTTAGATCTGTACCTAGTAGTATGGGCTCGTTTGCAGTCTTAAATGACAGTTCTTTGATTTCATCTTCTTCTCCTTCAGTTCTTGCATAGATACATTTTAAAATAATATTACATTTCAGAGTTTTCGACTTAAGAAGGTGTTCTTGAATTTTTGAAATAATCAAAGGTTTCGTGTGATATTTTAAAAAATTACCTATATCGATGTATCCTTCACCATTTGTTAAGTAATAGGTTTTAAGCCTACATTTTGCAGCAGACTCGGTCTCAATAATTGGCAAATAGCCCAATGTATTTTTTAAATGAGTGTTACTTGCAGGGTGATTGTCAGATTCTCTGTACCACGTATTACATGGTTTACAAAATTTGAGTTTAATCGTTGCAAGATAGTTTTGCATCGTTAACAGATTACAATAGAATAGTAATTTATATTTGACAATGATATGGAGTATTTCTTATTCAAATTATAAAATGTATTTTTCTATAATTGGCTAGTCCCTACAATGTATTGTACTATAGTAATTGATGGTTTTTCACTATCTCTTACTATTGATGATCTTCGAGCGCAGCTCAGCCAGGCGTCTGGTTTGAGCCAACGTGAGGTCTGCCGCCGCGGAGATTATTGTCACTGCCCCAGCATACTCCCCAAACCTGGCCTGGAGCGATGTGAGCTTCACACAATACGGCAGCCGTACTCTGTATGTTTGGTCATCCCTCCGTTCAAACTTAAACAAACATGTAAAATAAAATTAATTTATAATATTTTTTAAACGTGTGTTAAAATAAATTAAGTGCTGTTATCTTCTGTACCTTATCTAGAAATATATCAAAGTTTAGTTATAGGTTTAGTCATAAGTTTAATTTATAGGTAAAAAAAATAATTAATCAACCTAAACATTAATTAACAAAGAAAATAATGATGAACATGAAACGATAAATTAAAGCCTTCTTGTTCCATACAATGACAATTTAGTTTTTGGGCAATCATTTTTGAAATAATCATAATTCAAAATGTAGATATAAAAATAGAAATTGACATTGATAATTTAATTCATAAGTATGATTATTTAATTTAGGGTATTATTACTTGCAAATAAGTTTAATATACAGTGTATTTATCAGATAGTGATATAACATATCATCACTATTGAATCTTAGGTGAATTTGGTTGAAAACATTTTAAAGATATAAAGTATAACGTTTATAAATCTAAAGTTTTTTATCAATAATATTTTTATTTTTTTCCTACCTGAACATTAGGTTGAGGGAACACTGCCTTCAAGATAATGTAGAGGTCTTCAAGACTCTCCAGGCCTGATCCCTCGACGATGGAAACGTCCCAGGTGGAGGGTGTGGTCAGCGCGTTGGAGGAAGACATGATGATAATGATTTTGTGTGCGCGAATTATATATCTATATATATACTGATAAGATATGACGTCTTTGACCTTAACCTCCACACGTGGTATTTACGTTATCAGTCGGAAGTCATTAAACACACACGCTGCAACGCTGCACTTTGTAATGGTTACGCAAATTATTATGTTTTGATAAACTAATGCTGCATCCATGATAATCCCTATCAAGAGTTTTTGCACGCCACGATAAGCCTTGCATCATCAAGGATAATTATCAGCTCAGCGCTAAATATTTATTTAAATATACAAACAGTAGTTTTATGATATAAATGAATTTCAGATATAAATGTACAAATATCCTTATTAAACAAATTGTTTTCATGGTAAACAACGTCATCGTTAAATGACATGCCATAAAAGCGCTTTTAAGTCCACCATAAGTGTTTTTAAATTAATTTATTAAGATATTATTATTTATCCATTATTTCTTACATAAGGCTAACAATTTAACATTCTATTTACTCCACACATTTGGAAAACTATCTACACTCAACACTAAATGGCAGAAGCGAGAAGCGTTTGTCAGTCAAACGTTACCACCTTAAAAATCGAGTTTTAAATAAAAATATTTATAATACATCTTGTCGTACGCCCGACATCAGGTAACAAACACCCTTCCAAACCGACACACCTCCGACACCTTTCCCGTGTGCCAGCCTCCGCGGTGCCAGCTCTCTCAACCGTCCACCCCGACACGCCGACGGAAACTTTCGACACCGTGTGCCAGCTCTCTCACCGTGCCAGCTCTCTCACCCATGTACGTTCTCCCCGTGCCAGTTCTCTCAGCCGTTTAATAACACGGTGGTGCTAGCTCTCTCATTTTTACCCTACTGTCATCCAGAGTGGGGAAAAGTAAAAAGATGAGGAAAAAACTTGTACGGTATCCTATCAATTTATTTGTACACCTAACCTCATCAATATGACGTTCTAAGTTACAAAGTTCACAGTTAATTTTGAATTCCAATATACCTGTTATTGTAAAAATGCTAAAAGTAATTACTATAAAGACCTATCATTGTTGAAAAAGTAACCATTGGAAATCATGATAGTTTAAGCAACTCTATTGCTTGTTACATTATTATACAGTGTAAATTTTTTTCACTGTTTTATTTTCTTGAGAAATTAATTTTGATGTTTTCACCTTGATTCTTTATTAGCCGACAATATTTACTAAAATAAAAAAAAGATTAGTCTAAATTCTGATTCTGTTCAGTTATTATGACTGTACATTTGCAGAAACATGAAAAGATAAATTAATTAAAACAGAATTGAATCTAAAGAATTTTTCAAACCTGTACTAGGTGTCTTAGCATTATCTCTTACAGAATAATTCACAAAGTTTAATGTTTTGGGAGCGAAAGGCAACTTCAGAGTGTAGATTGTCTGTAGTTTTTAGTGGCTTCAGTAATCCTAGAGGTAAAGTTAGCATTTTGGTAAGTAAGTATGTAATATTTATTTGTAAGACTACTTTATTAGATTTTTTGCTGGAAAACGGGTGGAAAACTTTACAAACAAATTACAATATAGTGTAAAACGATAAACAGTCGCATGTTTTACAAAAACCATCGATCATATTTTTTTCAAATTAACCGGTAACAGCTACGGTAAAAGAGAAAGAAAAAGCTAGCATTATTTTACTTAATATAGGTATTCTTTGCTCCATGGCTGCTGGGCTGATGAATTGTGTCAGAATTTATTTACAATTTACGAATAGATGTTTCTTATATTATTTTAATTTTACTCTTAATGTTCTTACATCTACATGTTATGATTGCCTTGTGTGTGTTTTTAATTTTTACTTCAACTTTAGACAATTATTTGACTTAAATACTTTCTTGGACTTTTTATTTGCAATCTTACTGAGATTTCCAGTAAAAATTATTTTAGAAAAAATAAAGAAACAAAATTTACTCAGTTTGTCCCTATACAAATCCACCACAAATAAATTACACATTAAAAATTTTGTCAACTAAGCATGATATGTGTTTTTTTTTCAAATTTGTTAACACTTTTATACTGTTAATTCAACTCGCTGTCAGTTTGTTGTTCTTATTTGAATTTTTGTTCATGTTTCATTTGGCTTTATGTTATGTGATTAAATCTTTTTGTCTTTCCATTATTTAAATAGTAGTTATAATTTATACTATTTATTACTTAGGCTTATATATTAGTAACCATTATTTGTTATAGTTTTTTTTAATAATTTTATAAGTAGCCTAAATACACTATTGTATCTCATACAGTCAGTGGTCTATAATTTTTTAAACACAAACAAAATCATGCTTTACTATAAAGATTCATCTGTACTTGTCAACATAATCATATTACGACTCTTATGTAGTTTAACTCACAACACTTTGCAGCAATTTACTTTACCCGAAAAATTTTACTTGCTTCTACAACAAAGAGCTTGCACACTTAGTTATGAATTGTTTTATTTTATAGCCTAGTCTAGAGGTTTTGCTCGTCCGCTAGCTTCAAAAGCGTAATTTGTTTGCCAGTTTACTGCCCGATGTTTTCCAATGGACTGTGGGATTTACTGTAACCATAGGTAAGGGTACGTGTTTCAGAGGAGACCTGCCCCAGGGTTCATGGTCCAACCTGTAAGTTCACAGCTTCGCATAAATGTTTACACCTTCTATGTGTCTTTTGCAGGTTGTGTTTATGAATGACCGACTGTTACGTTTACAAATAGCATGGTTCTCGAGATTTTTATGTGCAAAAAATTGTTTAAGGAAACTGGATTTTTTTAAGTGGTTGTTGAAGGAATAGTTTGATTTTATTGGGAGGTTATTTTAACATATTTTACATATTCAATGTTTGGACCTTGTTTATCTGTGTCAAATTTATTTATTGTAATTTTGAACCTAGTTTTTCTTTTTCTATACAATTGTTTATGGTTGAAGAGAAGAGAGAATCAGAAATGACAGTTTGACTCCTAATGCGTGTTTTAAGAGTAGAAATACAGTGAAATTAAGGGACACTTACGTCTGTTTAGAACAATTTGATCTCTGATTCTTTCTTCTTGTCATCTGATTTCCCCCTTCACCTTTGATTATTCTTCCAAAGATGTATCTGATCTCATCCTGTGGTGTTTCCTCTTTTGTGCTCATTGATTTTTTTTTCTTCTAGACAACTTTATAACTATTTCCTTTTTTTTTTGTCAAACCGTTATAAACGTTGCTCTTTTCAGAAACAGACTTATGAAACCTTATAAAATATCGAAATAATATCAAAAATAAGTTATATAGGTACTGTAGTTCCTTTTCATGCAAAACAAAGTCAATTCAATAAACACTGTAAAAAATGAAGTTAAAATTTGTAGAATGTTGCCCAGTAGTAAAACATGTTTTAAAGAGTGACCCTTTTCCTATAAAGTATGTTATTTGATTAAAACAAGAAAACTTCAGTATATTTTCTTTACAATGAATTTTTGTTCTTTCTCTATTTGTTGCTCTGTTCATGTCCCCTTTATTTGCATCGATATGTGTGTGGTTGTTTTTGTATTCCTGAATAAACATTTCTTTATTCTTAAATTGAGTTTTATAAAGCTACAAAATATACATCTATTCCCTATTCTGTGGTTTTACATTTTTTGTATACCTTAAATCAAGAAAGAAAAAAACAAAAATTTTTCCTGCAATATCTAACAGCTTCAAACGAGCTTAACTAATTTCATTTTGAACACTTAAATGTAATCTTATCTGAACTGGTTATGCTTTACTGTAGTACTTACCAGAAAATGTTAGGCGACGTAAGAAATTATGTTTTTATTGAGCATCATAAAAATGTACCAACTTTAACTAAACTTTAATCCAGGGTCAAATTTGAGGGAACACAGTGAATATTTTTGCAACCCCTGTCTTTACAAACAATCTTTGGAAGTATTAAAATATTTAAAAATTAATTCCCAAACAAATTCTACTACTGATAGTGGGGTCGTATAGCTGCATATAGTGGCAGAATATTTCAGTTCTGGCAGACAGGCTGCAATTTTAGGTGGTCATAGTATACAAGTTTCTGAACCTAAAACCGCCCAGACCCCAATTTTTAAGGACCTCGGTCGTCCGTAATGACTTCATCAAAATGGCGGCCGTAAGAGGATGCTGGGTCCCCATGAATTGGCTATAACGACCGAATGCCTGAACCGATTTTCATGAAATTTGGCACACAAGTGCTTGAATACATTATCTCGGCCTGGGTTGAAAATTGTCAAGTTTCATAAAGTCATTTCAAAATGGCGGCTATTCAATACAAAAAAAAAATATGAGGAAAATAATTGTGAATTGTTTTATACAGGGTGAGTTTTAAAAGAGTTCCCCCCTACTTTTTTATACATTTCTTAAGATATCAACTTTGAACCATGTCAGATCATTGTAGAGTAGCAAGTACTTCATTTTGACTGGGTTTACATTTTTGGCCGCCATCTTGGATCCGCCATTTTGGATACAAAAATTCTTTTCAAATATAAGGATAGGGTTGTGACCCACCGTTTCAAACAAAACCTTTACGCTGAATACAATGCTGCAATCCGTTAAAAAAAATGTTGATCCATTCTAAAGTTATGAGAACTTTTTATAACTTTATTTTTAGTCCATTATAACATTGTGCAATTACAAACTAAGGCCATAATCTCAAAATAGTGCTAGATAAAGATAAGTAGACACCACCATTCATTGTTGACCTATTTTCACTCGGTTATGACGGATGTATTTTTTTCAGCCGCCATCTTGGATCCGCCATTTTGAAATATGATAAATTATTTTTAATATGAAGGGGGTGTTGTGACCCATCATTTTGAACTACTTTTTTATGTTGAATTCAATGCCGCAATCCGTTTTTCATTGTCATGTTTGGTTTTTGAAATATTGACATTTTAAATCAAAATAATTGTTATATTTTATCAAGAAAGCTTGATAACAAAAAACGGATAAAATAAAAACTAGTCGAAATGAAGTAATCGCTACTCTACAATTATCTGACGTGGTTCGGAGTTGATATCTTAAGAAATGTATAAAAAAGTAGGGAGGGGAACTCATTTAAAACTCACCCTGTATAAAACAATTCACAATTATTTTCCTCATAATTTTTTTAGTTTTGAATGGACGCCATTTTGAAATGACTTGATGAAACTTGACCCAGGCCGAGATAATGTATTCAAGCACTTGTGTGCCAAATTTCATGAAAATCGGTTCAGGCATTCGGTCGTTATAGCCAATTCATGGGGACTCAACATCCTCTTACGGCCACCATTTTGATGACGTCATTACGGACGACCGAGGTCCTTAAAAATTGGGGTCTGGGCGGTTTTAGGTTCAGAAACTTGTATACTATAACCACCTAAAATTGCAGCCTGTCTGCCAGAACTGAAATATTTTCCTGCTACCCAACCTGACTATGAAGGCTTTGTAAGGATACAGTTTTTTAGCACAATCAGCTGTATGGAGGAGGGATGTTAGTGGATGCAGAGGAAGTATGGTAGATGGGAGTAGTTTATACTTAATAGTTCAAAATTACCAATAATTAATAAACACTGGAGTCTCGCTAATACAAACATCCTGTTGCATAACAAAGTTACTGCATTTCAATTCAAAAACTAAGCTACATGCTCTGCAATACCAGTTAACCTGGAATTGTACGTAAATTGAATTTTGAATGGAACCTGAAAAATTTGGAATAATCGCCAACAGCCAAAGGTCAATCCTTCATAAGTGGCGTTCAGTTGGCTCTCTTTTAGCATTGTCGTGTAGAAAGAAGAATGAGATCATGAGAGATGATTATTTGAGTTATGCATTAGATAATCAGGGATTTTGCAATATTGTGGCTATGATCGTAGGAAATGATCACAGTATTGCCAGCATCTCGTGACATTTGCCATACAGTGATAAAATACATTGTTTCATATTTGTTATATAATTTACAGTTTTTCCGGCTCTTCTAAACAATTAGTAGTCTGTAACAGGATCCGCCTGCAATTTGGTTTATCGAGACTCTAGTGTTAGCCTACAGATTAATAAGCATTTATTGAGATTTATTTCACTCAAAGATTATTGTGTCCAGATAATTTAATATAGATCGTTCTGTTTAATGATGCAGGGAGGCCGTGGGAGGAGGAGGTGGTTCCTCAGACGAGGGTGTGGAGAAGGACAAGAGAGGAGACGATGTTTGTCCGTGGGACACACCGGGGTCCCCAGACAAGAAGCTACATGCGGTAGCAGACGACACATCAGGGTCTCAGAAGTTACATCCGGTAGACGACACGGCAGCATGCTCCTTTGACTCGCTCGGACACGTCGGGTCTCGCAAGAACTCAACACAGCTGGACTCGGGCAGCTCGTCCTCCGACATCAGTCTTGCGGTGGCTGTCGAAGTGAGTGAAAGACTTCGGAAGAACTGTAATGTGCAGGACAGATTCCAGGGACGTCGATCGTCAAACGTGTGTCCTCGGCCCTCTGTGTCGTCCATGGAAGACGTGACGCCTCAGAGGTCGTTTGACTCGACGTCGTGCGAGGCCAACATAAACCTACCCGTGGAAGTTCCTGAGAGAATACGTAAAAAGTCGGTGAGCGGACCACCCGGCCGGAAACAGTCGACTGTGGCGCCACTCATCAGCGTTAGTTCCGTAGCGGAGAACCCAGGTGGAATGGAGGAGACGGAGGAGGGGGAAGTGGTGTCGGCTACAACGGGCGTGAAACAGGAGACATCACAGAAACCTCCGGAGAACTCATCAGAGAAACCCTCAAGCACACCTCAAGAAGCCTCTGGGAAAACCAACGACGTTTGTCCTTGGGAAGATGAGTAAGTGGAAATGAAATCTCACTTCATTAAGCAAGTTAGTAGATCTTACTAATATTATAAATCTGAAAGTTTGTGAGTTTGTGTGTATGTTTGTGTGTGTGTTTGTGTGTGTGTTTGTGTGTGTGTTGCTCAATCACGCATAAACTACTGGACGGATTGGGCTACAAATTGGCATGATGATAGCTCACATTCCCGATTAACATTAAAGCATATTCTTATCTCAAAAATCCTTTCGGGCTCCGCCCCAGTGGTTCTGTAGTTCCCAATGTTAATCTCATGGGTATTCATATTTAAAGGGAATTAAAGAATTCAGTCAGCTGTTCCAACTAAAAAAGGCTTTACATCATGCAACATAATCAGACATTCCAAATAGTTCATAAGGTTAACTTCAGAATGCAGCACTTAAAGGTAACGTTTATGTGATTTAAATATCCTAAAGAAATACAGCTGCCATTTTAGTTATTTGTTTATATTTTGTTTTTTTGTTTTTATTTTGGTTTACGCATCTAAATATCGACACGTCATTATGGATTCGATGTTAACTGCTGTTTTGAATTCAAGAAATACATCTTAAAATGCCGAAGAAACGTAAGTCAAATTTATCCCAAAGTTCGCGAAAAGCCAAGCGACAAGCAGCTCACAGATTAGCAGAAGCGCCAGAAGAACGTCAGCGTCGACTTGAGGAGAATGCTCAGCGGCTGGCAGGTCACAGAGCAGCAGAAACACCAGAGGAACGTCAGCTTCGATTAAATGAGAATGCTCAGCGACTGGCAGCTCACAGAGCAGTAGAAACACAAGAGGAACGTCAGCTTCGACTATCAGATCAAGCCCACCGGCAGGCCAGCTTGAGAGTAGCTGAAACACCAGAAGAACTTCAGCTTCGACTAGAGGAGAATGCTGAGCGACTGGCAGCTCACAGATCAGCAGAAACACCAGAGGAACGTCAGCTTCGATTAAATGAGAATGCTCAGCGACTGGCAGCTCACAGAGCAGTAGAAACACAAGAGGAACGTCAGCTTCGACTATCAGATCAAGCCCACCGGCAGGCCAGCTTGAGAGTAGCTGAAACACCAGAAGAACTTCAGCTTCGACTAGAGGAGAATGCTGAGCGACTGGCAGCTCACAGATCAGCAGAAACACCAGAGGAACGTCAGCTTCGATTAAATGAGAATGCTCAGCGACTGGCAGCTCACAGAGCAGTAGAAACACAAGAGGAACGTCAGCTTAGATTATCAGATCAAGCCCACCGGCAGGCCAGCTTGAGAGTAGCTGAAACACCAGAAGAACTTCAGCTTCGACTAGAGGAGAATGCTGAGCGACTGGCAGCTCACAGATCAGCAGAAACACCAGAGGAACGTCAGCTTCGATTAAATGAAAATGCTCAGCGACTGGCAGCTCACAGAGCGGTAGAAACACAAGAGGAACGTCAGCTTAGATTATCAGATCAAGCCCACCGGCAGGCCAGCTTGAGAGTAGCTGAAACGACGGAGCAGAATGAACGACGTAGACAACAACACGCTGTTCATATGGCATCCCAGCGAGCTACAGAAACTGCTGAGGAAGCTGAATTTCGCAGAAACGTTATTGCGGCAAGGGCTGCCCAACGGCGGCAAACGTTCCACAGGAATACGTGGGGCGTCTTTGAAAATGCTGCCTTAGAGTACGACCCAACTCTAGATTACAGTAGTCATGTTTTGATAAAAGTTGGGCGAATGGATACTGAATGTCGATACTGCAGAGCTTTAAAGTGGAAGGAGGAGCCTGTAGGGATGTGTTGTGCTGGTGGTAAGGTTGCTATTCATCGGCCACAAGAGCCAGTACAACCTATGAAAGAGCTATTCCTCGGTGAGACTAATGAGTCAAAGCGATTTTTGAAAAATATTAGGCGGTACAACACCTGCTTTCACATGACATCGTTTGGGGCAGATACAATAGTGAACATGCCTGGGTTTTCACCAACCTTTACAATTAAAGGGCAAGTCTACCACAAAATTGGGTCCCTACTTCCTGCACCAAATATGCAGCCAAACTTTTTGCAGATATATTTTTATGGAGATGAGGAAGCAGAAACTGATAGAAGATTTGAAATCGTACCAGGGGTTGAAAAACCAACGCTAAGAAAAGTACAGACAGTCCTTCATGAGCATAATAATTTAATCAAAGAGTTTAAAACTGCGATAGAGGTTATGCCGGATGAAAGCTGCAAATTAATAATCCACCCTGATCGCGTCCCTCATGGGCAGCATGAGAGACGATACAACTTACCCACCATAAACGAAGTGGCAGCCATTGTAGTGGGCAATGATCATTCTACAAGTAGAGACATTGTGTTGCACGCCCGCGATGACAAGCTATCCCGTGTCGCGGACACGCATAGGTTCTATGATGCCCTTCAGTATCCGATAATTTTCTGGAATGGCCAAGAAGGATACCACTTTGATATACCCCAAATTAACCCACTCACTAGACAGCCTTTGCCAAATAAAAAAGTGTCATGCATGGATTTTTATGCATTTCAAATCATGGTGTGTGCAAATGAATTCAATTTACTTCTGCGCTGCAATAAACTTTTACATCAATTTCTGGTAGATATGTATGTAAAAATAGAAAGCGAACGTTTGAGGTTTATCTCATTGAACCAGAAAAAGTTACGGGCTGAAAATTACATACACCTGCAGGATGCTGTAAGAAACGACAACAATGTGAATCCTAATGATTTAGGACAGATGGTGATTCTTCCGTCAACTTTTGTTAACAGCCCTCGATATCTTCACGAGTACACGCAAGATGCATTTGCTTATGTCCGTAACTATGGACGCCCGGACTTATTCATCACGTTTACGTGTAACCCCTCTTGGAATGAGATAACTGATGAACTCATGCCTGGTCAGAAAGCTACAGATCGCCACGACCTCATTGCCAGAGTTTTTGAATTGAAAGTGAAAAAACTTATATCTCTGCTCACGAAAGGTAAAGTATTTGGAGATTGCCAGTGCTTTATGTACTCAATAGAGTGGCAGAAGCGTGGCTTACCACACGTACATGTTTTACTGTGGCTTAAAGAAAAATTGCGTCTAAATCAAATGGATGACATAATTAGTGCTGAAATCCCAGATCCTGAAACCGACAAAAAACTGTATGACGCAGTTCTAAAACATATGATCCACGGACCATGTGGCAATTATAATACATCAGCTCCCTGTATGAAGGACAGTAAGTGCACAAAGACGTACCCTCGGGCGCTACTAGATGCCACTCAAACAAATGCGAATGGTTACCCTCTGTATAGACGTGCAGCGCCAGAGGATGGAGGACGCACAGCTACTATTCGAATACGTGGTGGAGAAGAAGTTGTAATAGATAACAGCTGGATTGTGCCATATAATCCCCTACTCCTTAAAATGTTTACTGCCCATGTGAATGTGGAGTATTGTGGCTCTGTACAGGCCATAAAATACATTTGCAAATATATTAACAAAGGGAATGATCAGGCAATATTTAATGTTAGGCAATCCGATAATGTGAACATTGATTCTAGGGATGAAGTGCAGAGTTTCAGAGCTGGACGTTACGTGAGCAGTAACGAAGCAGCGTGGCGTATATTGGGATTTCCAATGCACGAGAGATACCCCACTGTAACCCATCTCGCGGTGCACTTGCCCAATGGCGAGCGTGTCTTCTTCAATGATCAAAATCTCCACGACAGAATCGCTACTCCTCCTATGACGACTTTAACTGCATTCTTCCAACTTTGTCAAAATGATGAATTTTCAAAAACTTTGCTCTATGTTGAAGTACCACGTTATTATATCTGGAATGCATCGGCGAAAGAGTGGAAGCGCCGCAAACAAGGAAAGCCTGTTGAGAACTGGCCGGGAGTAAAAGCTGCAGACGCACTAGGTCGTATATATACCGTACATGTCAGCAACTTTGAGTGCTACTGCTTGCGCATGCTGCTTAATCAAGTACGGGGCCCATCAAGCTTCCACGATCTTAAAACAGTGGGTGGACAAGAACATGCTACATTTAGAAAAGCCTGTGAGGCACGTGGGCTTTTAGAAAGTGACGACCATTGGGACGCTACCATGGATGAAGCCGTGCTGTGCCGATCACCAGCTAAAGTCAGAGAGTTGTTTGCAGTTATAGTAAGTACTTGCGGTCTCTCAAATCCACTTCAACTGTGGGACAAGTACAAGGTTGCATTATCAGAAGATATAGCTCATAGACTCCAAGGTACGCACATAGAATTGATAGTTAATGAGGCTTTAAAGTTAATAGAGAACAAAATAACTAATTTATCTGGGATGAAAATGACAGACTTCGGTTTGCCCACTCCAGAACAAAGGGGAGAATTGTCAAGCGATGTTGTAAGAGAACTGAATTACGATGCCGTTGCCTTAGATATCTTTGTCCATGATATGGAGCCACGTTTGCTTCCCGAACAAAGGCACGTTTACGATGTAATTATACAGCATGTAAATAGTAGTAATGGGGGACTCTTCTTTCTGGACGCACCAGGGGGTACTGGTAAAACATTTGTGTTAAACCTACTGCTCGCCCGACTTCGCAAGGACCGGAACATAGCCCTGGCTGTGGCTTCCTCGGGAATCGCTGCAACGTTGTTGAACGGTGGACGGACAGCACATTCTACTTTTAAATTGCCATTAAATCTAGCAAGCCAAGAGACCCCTACATGCAACATAAGTAAAAATAGCAACCGCGGTGCTCTCCTGCAACAGTGCAAGTTAATTGTGTGGGACGAGTGCACTATGTCGCACAAGCACGCCTTAGAGGCTTTGAACTTCAGCCTGCAAGATATACGCAGCAACCAATCTCTAATGGGAGGTGTTGTAGTTCTGCTCGCTGGTGACTTCAGACAGACACTGCCCGTTATTGAGAGGGGGACACCGGTGGATGAGATGAATGCATGTCTAAAGGCGTCTCAACTGTGGTCCAAGGTAATAAAGCTCCAGCTTACATGTAACATGCGTGTCCAGCTTTTCAACGATTTGGAGTCAGGTGCCTATGCGTCTAAGCTTCTGAAAATAGGAGAGGGTCTCCTAAAAACAGACACAGATGGAAAAATCGAATTTACCAATGATTTTTGTCATCCAGTGACAACAGAGGATGAACTTATTGCTCACGTTTATCCAAACATACAAAGGAATATAAGCAACGAAGAATGGTTATGCGAGAGGGCAGTTCTATCTCCAACAAATGAGTCTGTCAACAACATCAACAAACATATATTGGCAATGTTAGCAGGGGAGTCAAAAATATACACGTCAATAGACACTGTGATGAGCAGTGACGACAGTCCCACTTACCCTGTAGAATTTCTAAACTCATTGGAACTAACAGGCGTGCCTTCCCATAAACTCGAGCTAAAAGTTGGCGTACCAGTTCTGCTGATGCGCAACCTTGATGCACCAAGATTGTGCAATGGCACTAGGCTTCGAGTCACAGAGCTAGGAAGAAACATAGTACATGCCACTATTCTGACTGGAACAGCTAAAGGAGAAAGCGTTTTGATTCCAAGAATCCCGATTATTCCTAATAATCTGCCATTCCAGTTTAGGAGGCTACAGTTCCCGATAAAGGTGGCATTTACGATGACAGTCAATAAGTCACAGGGACAAACGCTGAGAGTTGCAGGAATTCATTTGGGAACACCTTGCTTCTCACACGGTCAGCTATATGTCGGTTGTTCAAGAGTGTCAAGTCCCCAAAACCTGCATATACTGGCTGAGAATAACAAATCTTACAATGTTGTCTATAGAAATGTATTATTGTAATGAATTTACATCAATACAACATAGATTTTTCCAGTTTAAAAAGGTGTTGTTGTATTGTTATTGTTTTATCTGGAATTTGTTGATGAATTATTCTACAAATTAAAAATAGTTTTGTTAAATAAAGAGTTCAATTTGTTAATATTTATTCGGGTGATTACTTTTCTATTTAATTTAAGATGCTAAGTTTATGTAAGTACATAATATATGGAGTATATCAAGTTCGAATAGAAAAAATATAGGGAATGAGATGCTGGATCTAACAATAAGACAAAAAGGTTACGTCGAGCGAAGCCGGCGGGTAACAGCTAGTTGCTAATAAATCTAAATATTTTTATAGTTTTAGCATATGATAAATGATGTAGGCGGATGTTATATGAAACCTAAGAACGTTTTATAAATGTAGATCAAGTATACGACTTAAGATCCTCACAGCTTTAACGATATTTTATTTTAATTTGTGAACTAATTTATTTAGGTTCTTGTCTTGATAGAAATCATCAAAATTTGATTACCTTAAAATAGAAATTTGATAGAAAGAAAATTTTACTATTAAGGACATTTTGTTTCATATAACAACCGTTTCAATATTAGTGTGTTTCTTACTATTTTGTTGTCGAATCAATAACAACCTAATTTTCACTCAAGAAAATCAAAATATTTAACAATCTATAACTATAAGAAATATTTATTTCCTTTGTTATCACAGTTTCAGTGTATTAAATGAAAGCGATGGTTTAAGTTAAATTCTTAAGAGAATCCTCCATTCTCTTCTGGCACATTTGAACTATTTTCAAATCACTAAATCTTCTCTTTTTTCTTATTAATTTGTTGTAAACTCGTACCTCTCACAACACATTATTTGGTGGCACGCTTTATTTGGCTTATTATTTTGATCATTTAGGCTATGTCAGACATTTTGTTTTTGTTCTTCTCACTTTTAATTATATTTTTTACTCTGTTTATTTCTACAGTGTTCCAAAACACAGTTAAGACCTTTGCTGCTATTTTGGATTTACAATGGAACAATCATTTTTGTGAAAACCAACAGATAAATTGAAGTCTTCCAAAAAAACAGTTCATGAAATAATAAACAGGGTAAGTTTTGCAATGTGATTAAGTTATAATCAAACTTTATTAGATTATATACTCTTTTTAAAACTCATGTATGAAAAAAGTAAATTTAATCAAAGGCTTTTGCAATTCTAAATATTTTTTAACTCGCTGCATGTTTTTACTTACACTTTTTAATTTACTTATTCATCCCTGTTTTATAATTTCAGTAGTTCAAATAATTGCACTCCACATCTACTCACGGTTAGTTATTAATTTTAGAGACGATTTTAATGACTTTTAAACAGACTATTTCAGTTGTTCATGAATTATAAAAGATTCCTATGCAAATAAGAAGTTAGTTATACGTCTCGCCACCCTAAGTTGAGGCAGCCCAAACTGACCGTGAGGGTCATTACCGGCTGTTCTGGCACGACCCTTTATAATCCAATTAGCGACACTTCCGTGAACGCTCTAGTTCAATAATTATCATTAACAAATTTTAAATCCGATGTATAAATTTAGTCATTTACATTATTAACTTTGATTTAATACACATTTCCGTTTTCGCCCCATCAAAAACGGACAATGTTTACGGTTTGTGAGCTATAAACAAAAACACTACTTGGTTTTTTGTTTATAGCTCACAAACCGTAAACAATGTCCGTTTTTGATGGGACAAAAACGGAAATGTTTGTTCAATGAAAGTTATTAATGTAAATGACTAAATTTATACATCGGATTTAAAATTTGTTAATGATAATTATTGAACTAGAGCGTTCACGGAAGTGTCGCTAATCGGATTATAAAGGGTCGCGCGGGAACAGCCGGTTTTGACCCTCCCGGTCAGTTTGGGCTGCCTCAACTTAGGGTGGCGAGACGTATAGTCAAAATGTAACCAAGGTATGGTTATTGAAATATTTTTCAGGAACGTAACAAGATCCAAGAAAATAATGCTTGTGATGTTATCATTCTTATCAAGTCAGATGGAAGCGCCACTGGGCACATTATAATCTATATACGAGCGAAAGACGAGTGTAGAATGAAGGAAAATTCTTAGTCCAACTTAGTTGACAATAAGAGCAACAGTTTTTTTAAGCCACTCATTTATCACAGGTCCAATGATCGGTCAGCTTAGTCCAGTTTGAATATTTCTGACGCTGATGTTCTGGTGCTCATGTTTCTGGTGCACACAATTCTGGTGTTGACGTTTCTGGCACTGATGATTCTGGCAGTGATTTTCTAGCACTGACGTTTCTAACATTAACATTTCTAGTGCTGATGTTTTGGTGCTAACTTTTCTAGGACTGGTTTTTTTTTCAGAGCAGTAAAAGAGCACTGCTACTATAGTAATACTCTTATTGAGTACAGAAGTACTGTTTTCAACTTTGATTGAAGAATCATTATTTCTATTATTAAAGACATTGTGAACAATAATTGGTTGTGTGGTCCAAGTTTTCTATGTTTGTAGTTCTTGGGTTTGCCACAATGTTTTCTCTACCTTTTCCTCCATCTTTGCATCATATTTTCTGTAAAGAGTTCTACTTTGTATTATTCTGTGAGAACCAATACTAGAACTCCCTCCTTCAACAACTGTGGCCCAACACAGTACTGTAGTTGCATAATCATAACGACTTTGTATACTTCTGCCTCCCAACACTTCTCGTACGATTCACCTGCGTAGTATACGTACACATGGTAAGTGGGTGGATTACCTATTGTTTGCAACACTTATTATTAATTTAAAATATGGAAATATATACTACTTTTTCTTTAGACAAATTACAGATTACCAACTTATTAATTAATTTCCTTTTTTTCAGGGACAGTTGCAAAGTGGATACGCCGTTTGTCAAGACATACGTGACGCTTGACTATTTGTAACAACTAGTGAATTCAGTTTATTCGCTACCTGAGCAGTGTTGGCTTTTCAAAATTAACTGACCTCTTGAAATTAACTTTCACCCGCACCACACTATGTTAGTTTGTGTTAACTTGTTTTCCGTTCAATGTTTGCTTTTCGAACGATCGCCATCCATCTCGGTTTGGTCGGTTATGAGCGTTGTGATTTGGCGCAGATTGAATGAACAGATTATTGATTCTGATAGTTAGATATCTTGAAAATAACCTAGACACAATATCTGAAGTGAAATGATACTGATAAAAGCAAACATTTGCAAGGTTATTCTCGGGAGGATTATTTGTAATGTGAGCTCGGGTGCGAAAGTTGCACAGGTGCAGATTTACCCGTATCAAACTGAGCCCTTGGTGCGGGAAAATCCAAACTTCTGCTTTTTCGCACTTGCGGTAAATAAGAAAAAAAAGAAAAACACAAAAAAAGTAGATGTAATGTTAGTTGGGAAATTTATTCTATATTGATGTTGAGCTTATTTACCAATATACCCTCATGTTTGCACATTCGCAGTTCTTGCACCATTGTCTAAGTGTAACTCGGTGTATCGGTGTTCCGATTAGTGTGTATGTGTTAGATGTACGCATTACATGTGTCGTCTTATTGTTTGATGAAGCTCACATTACGAATAATTCAAGGTCGGATATATGAGGAAAGGACAAAGTTTTGTGGTGTGAACGAAGAGATGGGTAATGACAAGGTAGATTCGAGGTACATTTTTTGACAGGCCCTAAGTTATTATTTTTAACTTAATTAAATCACTTTGTACTTTCATTTCACTTTGTAAATCAATGATTTTCAATGCACAAGGTCTTGTTGGACGGAATTAATATGATAGAATCAGATAAAATCCAACTAATCAGAAACTCAATTATTCTAAGCACGATGTATGTCTTATCTGAATAAGGAAAAAATGTCTCCAAGGCAAAAGACCACCAACTTAATAGTTTTCCTTTGATTGTTGAAATTTTAAGCGATTTTGCATTGTTATGACTTTTCCTATTATAACCTCAAATGGTGCTTTAAGTTGCTGTTGAATTTGTTCTCATAATTTATGGTTTAAAATTGAAGTTGAGTTATCAATTTCATGCTTTTTTCTCTGTCAATGCACAAGTTGGTTATTTAGTTTGGAAAGCACTGCTGGGGATCCCAACGATCTTGACTGAGGTTTCTTTGACTGAAAGCTGAGTTCTGTGCTACGGGAATGTCTTTCAAGAGTTTACCAAGCTGTACAGTGTTATGTCCTGGACTTAAATACAGCCTAATGATCTGTGTTATGTTGGGTTTGAACTGAAGAAGGTTTATGAATTGTTATGAGATAAGTATGGCAAATGCGAGAACAAATATGAATCGAAATCAGTATGAAACGGATTTTGT
This sequence comes from Macrosteles quadrilineatus, assembly GCF_028750875.1. Taxonomy (NCBI): domain Eukaryota; kingdom Metazoa; phylum Arthropoda; class Insecta; order Hemiptera; family Cicadellidae; genus Macrosteles; species Macrosteles quadrilineatus. The sequence goes on along the minus strand of NW_026542601.1, from coordinate 14,716,710 downwards.
TAAAAGTGTTACTGTTGGTTTGTCAAGTCTGGTTGTCAAAATATGTTGGTAAAAAGATTTTTTGTGTAAGAAACTTGCAGGATTATGCTGTGAAACGATACCGGTAACATAAGGCTTTCAAAAGTGGCATAAAGTGTAAACATACTCTGAGTATTTTAAATATTCGTAACATATTTTACATCAACTTTGCTGTAAAGTTTAATTTTGTAAAAAATAGTTGACTGTAAAATAATATTAAGATAGTGTATTCGATCGTCAAATAAGTGAGGAACGAACAGAGGTGACGAATAAAAAAACCACCCCAGAGGTGGCTGTATGTTATATTCCTTGTTGATTTGTGTAATAAAATATTTTTAGATACGTAGATGTGATTTATAAAATGTTATTGGCTATTTGTAGACGAAAACTAACTAGTGTTATGTTTTGTTTTATATAAAATTGCGGGACAGCAAAACAGTCTATTAGTTATCACACATCGATGTTATTTTTTTATCTAGGCCTGTAAAGATGTTTTAACGTTAGACAATACCGTTACTCTTTTTAACTTGTAATGTATCTCGGAAATTGAATTATCAGATGTGCTAGAGGCCAAAATATTTTATTGCAACGTGTTAATGTGCTGATTACAATTTTGGCAAAAATTAATTGTTTGATAATTGATAGCGCTTTGAAAATTAATTCCAATAATTTTAAATAATCTGGGTGGTTTCAAGATAAGTATGTTAACTTATCCTTTGAAGAATTTCCAGTGATACCCAAAAAATGCTCAATTTATTTGCACAATGTGGTTGAATGATTTCGCTTATAGTGCCTGCAGATTTGAGTGTCGATTCTAAATTGTCCGTTGCCAAAATGTTAAAACACTGTAGGTGTGTGTTTGCGGTTACCGAGTGTTTTCATTTGTCGATGCTTTCACAGCTACAGTGTTCTGGATGTTTACCATTTTTGTAAATCAAATCGTACTTATGAAATCGTTCCTGTCAGAGTAGATGGGTTTGTTGAGACGAAGGGAGGTTGCTAACTATTGCCGCTTCCATCGATATGATGAGACATTAGGCCTAAGCGCATATCTGATCCTTAGTGTTGTTGTAGGTAGCTACGTCTGTTGGAGCTTTATGTAAATAGTACCATAGCGGAATGTTTCAATACATATTTTTTGTCTACAGTTTTTTCATAGTTTTAATTAAGTCTAGTCTAGTCATATTGGTACCAAGTGAATAGAGATAATACGTTTACATTGTTTAATTAAATAGATATGGAAATACAATTTAAAATTTCAAAAAAATATTCTGCATAACTTATTACCTGTCTTTTTGGTCAATTACAACATTTATCAAAGAGCCATATCAATGAATACAGTTGCGAAATTTAAATTTAAGGGTTTTGTGGTGGGTAGGTTTTTAACAGGTTTACCTAAGTGACAAAAATATATGAAAATGCACAAATAAATACATAGAATTTACGGAGCTACTAGCTACTTCTTCAGGAGTAGAGTATATTTGTTCTTGCCAAAAACAAGAAGTTAAAACAAATTTTGGTTAACTTTTTTTGGACAAACCATCCCAAAGTAGTTAAGGTTACAGGTTGTTTGCAGATTTAAAGTTTGCATTACACCTTTCACCTTTATGAACATTATATACGACACGGTCATCTCAACACCATTTTGATTCACCTTTCTGAGTATTGGCTACAGCATACACTGCTGTTTTTAATTGAATAAGGTTTTAACTGACCACAAGATTCTCATCCCTGGAACGTGCTCACAGCTACAAGACAAATTGTCCATATGACACATGGTCCACAACAGCTAATTGTTGTTTTGCACATGGACCAACACAACTCACTGTTCAAGCACTTTGATTGAAAACCGCCTTTTCAATTTCAATTTATTGAACCAGAAATAACAAAATTTTGAAAGTTACACACGTTAGTTAGTTTGACACAAATATTAAGTTATCACAACAAAACACCATTCCAGCAAATACACTTTAGTATTCAATATATGGAAAAGAATAAACCTTTTGCTAAGCTAATAACTAGTATTTATTCACTTAATAAAATTACAAATAAAAAAAACACATTGTTTATATACACAACACATCAGTTTGGCAGTGCAATGTCCGTGATAGCTGTTGTAGAAGGTCATCGAGAACTGCTAGATGATGAGCGACTGTACCTGCGGCGCCGGGCCGGGGGAGGGGAGTGGCGCCGACGAGGGGGTGACATCCTGCGCCGCGGGGGCGGAGGTGTGCGACGACGGTACCGTGGAGGAGACCGACCCCCTGGACCGCCCCACCTAGGCGGGGGACCCCTTCGCGGAGGGGACCTGCGGGGCCGCATCTTGGGTAGCAACACGGGCGCACAAGTGATCTCTTGTCCGTCAATTTGACCTACAATCAATAAATTTGATCATTTTTTTAAAGAAGCTAGTCACTTGATGATTTAGACTATCCAAACAATAGATTTGGTATCCAGACTGTTATTTAAATTTTCACTAGAAATAGTTTGACTAAGTTCCTATATATTTAATTGATACCACCTTTTTACAAGGCGAACTTTTTACTTTTACTGACTTCCTTTCAGTATATAAGTACTAGGAGAAAACTTTTCATAAAAGGTGTCTGAGGAGTTTTATTTCTTTGATGGGGCCTATTTTAGAAGTGAAAATTAAGAAAAAATATTCTTAAGTTCATGAAGTTATAATTAGCCTACATGAATGGTACAAGTTTTCAACACAAAAAGATTACAGTTCATATAGGATGAGCACAGGTATAAGTTCCCTTGCCAAAATTTACAATAGATGAATCATGAAAACTTATTAGTCAACAACTCACTCGGCCAGCCTGATAAATTAAAATCAAATATTTATGAAGGCCTACAGATCGATTGGACGAGTGCCACTAAAATATTTATTCCTTCAGCTTAAACATTTGAACAAGTTTTGTTTCATCTAAGGCTTCATTTGATTAAATAATGAATATAAATTTTGTAGCTTATCGGCTTTTGCAGCATGCAAGAATTTATAATCTGTAAATCTAAAATATGTAGGCCTACTTGAAGAAGTCTATTTGAAAAAAATGTATCACCTCCGTCCATGTGTTTCATCGCGTTCTCCGCTTGCTCGGCAGTTTCAAACTCCACGTAGGCGAATCCACGACCTTGGGGTGGATGAAGTCTGTCTACTGGGAACTCCACAGCTTTTATGGTTCCGTAGCTGCTGAATATCTCGGAGATGTGGTCTTTGGAGACATTACGAGTCAACCTCCCCACATGGATTCGCAGCGGTTTGGGTGTCGGTGACCTCTCCTTACGTTTGCGTTTTGGAGACGGAGAGCTGAATAAATTCACAGTTTTATAAAAAGTTAGGGTGTGCGAAGCAGCAAACAATTTTAAAAGCATTAAAAGCAATGATTTGATCCAAAAGATTTTTGATTTGAATCTATGCAACCCGATTCGAAGCAATATGGCATTTTTCTATTCATACTTTTCAATGGAGTGAAATAACAATTAAAATTTACCACAATGCAAATTTTGTTTATGTGGTATTTGGCCTATTGGCCACATATGACATATATGAATTTTAGATGAAAAAATATTTATTTTCAATCATATATTAGAAGAAGCTGTATTGCTGGAAATGTCAGTGAGCTGCTTTACTTGCCTATTTCATAATTTGGTTAAGCATGTTACATATTTTATAATATTGATTTTACAAATGAAAATAAAATATGTTTGGTGTAAACAAATTAAAAAATTTGTAAGATTTATACTGAAACTTTCAATTGGTTTACTTTGATAAAATGAGAGGATAGAATCAGTATCAGACTTACAAACTACAAGGTATACAATATACATAGCTTCAGACCTACAAAAATACCAATTTATCAGTCTAAAACATCAGTCTTACTAGTTAAGTATTATAAATTTAGTAACAATTTTTCAGACTTGCGTTATTTTTCTAATGATTTGGGAGTGACTTGTTTTGGCTATGTTTACAGTACCGCAGTAAAACATGTCTCACACTGCTTACACTTAAAAAAACTTCTCATCATTTGCAATGTCAAACCAAAAAATTATAAAAGAATTAAAGCAAAATTTACATGCAATAATTAATTAAATAAGAACGCCTTCACAAAGGAAACGCAACAACAACGCGCTCCTGTATTGCAGGTATTGCATTGACTTTCTGCAGGCGTTTTTCGTATATGGATACTGATTCTCTCATGAATCGAATAGTTTTTTGACCACCAATCGAATTGCAAAATATTCAATAAAATCGAATCGTAATTTCGATGCATTTTTGATACATCGCACACCCCTAAATAACAGCCATTAAAACATTTAGATACAAGCCTACAACTAGATAACATTGTACTAAGAAAAAGATAAGTTAATGACAAATATATGGACAGTTTATGAATATCGACTTTAACTTGACTACTTTTTTGATAATTGCAGCCTGATTGGGGTAAGAAAATTACTCTTCATTCTTTATAGCATGGATCTAAAATCGACAAATGTACTTTAATACTTTTCAATGGAATGGCGACCACACAAAGTAGGTATCTTAAGCCAAGTATGAATGGAGATGAGTGTAGGATGAGTGGCGCGATCTTGTAGTCTTGTTAGTGTATAAGGCCGACATTCCTTAGACATAGCTGTTAATTAATAGCCCATACAGCTAATTGCAACTAAGGGACCTACAGTTTATAGTGGAATCCGAACCACATTCGGACACATTTTGCCTTGGTATTAACCAATTGGTCTAATTATCAGGATAGTACTGCGGATAGTCGTAGTACTCACTAGTGCGGACAATAATCCACACCAGGGAGTATTGTATCCACAGTGCATGCTTATAAATATCCACAATTCGTGACCTCGTAGTAGCTGGATTACAGGACGTCGCCACCGTCCCAGTCAATGTAATTTATTGTAAATTAGTAGGTATTTTTATTCATCAATCACCTAATAGTTGACTGTATTAAAAAACATCTTTGAAAAATAAAAGAGTAAGACCAGTAGGCTTATTGCATTATTAGTTTTACCTTGGAATGAATGGCTAGGAAGCTGAGTGGTTATAATGCTTACCTAACTATCAAAAGGTCCAATCAACTGAGAAAAGTCAGCCGCTTTACGTAGGTTCTAAGCTGGACCTAGCTGTTCCTGATTACTAGGCTTTAAATAAACGATCCTGGCTAGGTGGTGTCACCATCTCAATTGGTACCTAATTAAGTTTTGAACCCTTTAAAGTTACAATTATTTAAGATGACGCATAACCAGGTGTACTTAAGCCAAATGTTAGGGCCTAGTGATGGCTGAGTATAAAATGGATTGGGCACAAGATTATATTATAAGGTTGCAAGTTGAGAGATAACTCGCCACCAGAAACACACTAACCGTGATTTTTTCACTGCTGTCTTGAGCTTCTCAGATTTCTTTTCCTTCTTCTCCCTGTTCTCTTTATCTTTGTCCTTATCTTGCTTGGGTTTCTTGGTCTCGGGACTGCGGCTGCGACTAGCTGCTGGAGCAGAAGCTTTACGTTTGGCCTTGGCTCTTGCAGCCGAGCTGTCTGTCGAGGATGAGCTCGTGGAGCTTGAGCTTGAGCTAGATCTTGAATTTGAGCTCGAGCTGTGAGATGAAGAGGACCCTGATGATGATGATGAACTACTTCTCGAGCTGTACAACAAAATCAATTCTGATAAAAATAATCTACTCCTTGTGGTAGGATACAATAGACCTACAACACACCCTTATTAAAACAAATTAATTTCTTCTTCATTAACGAATCCTCACAGGACCGGGTCTCAGTCAGACAACAAAGTATAAATAAACAGGCAACCGTGTGAATTTGTAATACCGTACTGTACAAACATATGCATACGGTACTCAATTTATTTGTAACAATCCATTGATATTAGATAAACTGAAAATTAGGTAGCTAGGCTACTCAAGTAAGCCTAACAAGTACCTACCAGTATGCAAAATTATGTGTTGGTAACATAACTGAACCAATTGACTATACAGTACAAAAATCATAATATAGCTCGTATTTTACTACTGTGTTAAGAATATAGCCTACCTCAGATCACTACAAGAACGCCAAGTTTTTAAATTTAGTGCAGATAAACTGACCTCAATCCGGGCTTAGGTTATTAATTGCTTTTGATTCAGGTTAATTAAGAAAGAGTCTTTTGCAACTACAAATTTCGGTTCTATCAAAAAATGTGAGAGTAATAAACTGTAGGTAAACTGACTTTCAAGATACTTAAAACTACAGACATAAAAACGGTATTTTAAAAACACTTTGGTCACATCATCATCACAGTATCATTAACAGTACTGTTAATGTTTTACCCAAGTAAATAAACTAATAAATCACTTTTTTTCAGTAAATCTAACTTAAGTCAAATTATCGATAAATATCCATACAACTGTTAAATGTGATTAGTTATGACTAACTCAATGAAAAAATTACAATCCCAAGAATAGGCCTAGGTACGGCTAGATACGCTGGTTATTTACCTAAGATACCGTGCTCTAAGCTACTTAACTAGTTATTCAACACATCTTTGTTGTAAACAGTTTTAAAATGTGACATTAGGCCTAGTCAATTTACCTGGTGCTGGTACTGCCACTTCTAGAAGACGAGTCACTCCCAGTTTTCTTTTTCTTCTCCTTTTCCCGTCCTCTCTCCTTCTTGTTCTCTTTATTAGATGCTTCACTGTCTGAGTCTTTGCCTTTGTTATTTTCATGTCGGTTTCGGGCCCTGATAAGATAATTTTACATTAAAATATATACCAGTAGAGGGAAGTATAATAATGTTTAGGTACTAACTTACTACTAAGTATAAATATGTGTAAAATAGAATTTGGATAGATAAAGCTAAGTTAGGCCTAAGAATGATTATGATTCAAAGTAACTTAAACCCACTAGATGCAATTTTAGTGTTTTTTTTTCAGTCAGGGTTTGAAATTTTATCATAGTTCAATTTGACATAAAAATCCTAGAACTGCAGTCGGTCATTTGATGGTCAACCAGGGCCGTTTATGCAGTGACCAATCTAAGTTCATTATTTTACCAATATATTTAATCCTGTATTTAACATATTATAGGCCTATATTTAATCAAGCTCATAATCAACGGATAACTTAGAAAAATTAAGCATCGAATTAAAATTACTTAAAGATCGCTGTTCTGCTAACTCGCGGGTGGTAAGTTGATTTTTGTTTGGGCATGATTAAATCCTCGTTTTCTTTGACTGCTGACTTAACAATTCATATGAAAACTGGCAAAATACAGCGCCATTTAAGAATATTTGACTGGGAGTTTTAAAGATGGGTGCAGTTTCAGAAAAAAACTATACATAGGCGTAATCGAAACTGCGTTGGGTGTTGCAGTGCATACATGCATCTGGTGGGGTTCGCGGCAACTGCAAACTTATTCCGTTAGGCTATTTGTGTCACTCTAACTGTCAATGTAGGCCAGTATGCTGGGTTGAATGTTAACTAGTATATTATTTATATGTACAAATCCTAATGTATATTATTCATAGTGCAAATCGTAGAAGATGGATATAATATACCGTATCCATATAATATGGATATAATATAATATCTATCTTCTACGATTTGTGACAGTGAATAAAATAATGCTATAATGCTATTAACTTGTACTGTATACTATATTGAGGGTATTAACTATATACTTGAAGATGCTGCTGCTGTTGCTATGAAACATGTACTTTGACCCTTTGTCGGTGACTTTGATTTTAAAACACGATCGGTAACACACGGATGGACAATTTTAGCGAATTTCCCTATAGGGAAGTAGCTATTACCGTAGGTCTCATGGTAAGACCTAAGCCCGGGACCGATTTACTTTTTCATTTTGATGTCCCCAGAGGCCAAAAACACCATTCGTTCAAATTTTTATATATCTATATATAGAGATATATATATATATATGTCCATCTGCACGATAACTTGAGTAATTTTTGTCCGATTTTGATAAAATTTGGTTTGAAGGTGTAAGGCAGGATAAACTTGAATGAGTTCGCGAACCAGCATGATCGGACTATGGGAACGGGGGTTTATGGGGGGTTTTATGGGGTAAAAATAGGTTTTTCCCATTTTTGACCCTAAAAACACAAAATTTCACAATTTCTTTTTAAACCATTTTGTAGAGCTTAAAAAACAAATAATTTAGTATATTGAAGCGTTATTATGCGCCTAATTGTTACGGAGAAAATTCAAAAAAAAATTGTAATTTTAAAATTCCCATGTTATTCTTATGGAGAATAAGTCAACTGTTGTAGTTTGCTTGTTTATGAACATATTTTGATCAAATTTGGAAAATACATTAATTTCTTACTAAACCATAGTACCTTTTAATATTTTACATTAAAAAAACACTTGTTTACCCTCCCTGTTGCAGCAAACCTAAGTACTCATTAAACTAATTCTGTTTAAATAGGGAATAAATGTGATATTTTTAAGGAGACAATTTAGTTTAAATCTAATCAGGCAGATGGAAATTCGCTAAGTCTGCAGGTTTGCTGCGGCGGGGGTATTTTTTATACATAGCCTATTAACCCTCCTAGTGTCATTTGACGCTGCAGCGACACATAACACACTTTGTGTAGTGTTTTGTGTCGCTGCAGCGACTCACAAACACTGTTTACGGCGAAGGCTCTATGACTGACAAAATCGGATTGAACTGGATCGAGTTAGGTATCGTTTTATTTTACAGATTCAGAGCTTTCTCCGGAGGTCTGTCTCTAAGCGCTATTCATTTGAGTTCCGAAAATATTGTAGCAGACAGCTGACGTGCGTATTTGTAAACAGCTTAGTTAACCTCGGACCGATGACTGAATGTGTTTTATTACGTTTATCATTGTTTTGGTGTTAAAAATCAAAAGTAGTGATATACGTGGTGCATTCTAAGAAGATTTAACACGTTCGCTGCGGGCCATCAAATGGAAGGCGTAGCCCCAGTGCGGCGCAGCCCGCAGCGTCGAACAAACCCAATTGCCGGGTGTTTGGCTCTCATATTTCGGTATGATGAATAGCAAATAACGTGCGGTGATGTCCTGTTTTATAACAAGAGTCGACGTAGTTCGCTAAACACTCACATATAGCAGCACTGCTTGGAACGTGGCCGGTCCCATCGTATTGCCAATTGGAGGGAGAAAGACGGGACAACAAGTTGATTTTTAAGTTTGCCAGACGGGGATTTTATGGGGAAATTTTACTACCAACCTACAACACAACAAAAAGCAAGTCACCCACTACACGCTAACGTGGAATAGGTCTGCCTTCGACCAACGCTAGAGCAAAAACGATGATATACGAAAGGCATTGCCGAGCGTATCCGATCGGTTACGGCAGCGTCTGAACAGCGCTCGGCCCGTATCCGATCGGTTACGCCCGCAGTGAACGTGTTAAGTGATTTTGAATCTTACGCTTTTCATCTTAGTTCCGAAAATATTGTAGCAGACAGCTGACGTGCGTATTTGTAAACAGCTTGGTTAACCTCGCACCGATGACTGATGTGTTTTATTACGTTTATCATTGTTTAGTGTAAAAAATCAAAAGTAGTGATATACGTGGTGCATTATAAGAAGATTTAAGTGATTTTGAAGGGCTGGTTGATGATCCTAAAGAAGTAGGTAGTGATATTGATGTAAATCATCAGCCAGATTCCTAGCTATGGTTAGGCTATGCATTCTTAGCTAAACGCTATGTACTGAAATCTGTTTTTTGCCCATAACTTATTTATTTGCAAATCTACTTCCTTATATTATTATATATTTGTAATCCTCATAAAATTTAGAACAAAGTGGCTATTTTCAAATATTTATAGGCCTATAATTTATACAATTTAATTGAGTGCGAACTTAGTTTTTTTTTTGAAAACTTTCCAAAATATTTTTTTACCTAAATAATTTTTTTGAAACAAATGTTCCTTATGTTTTATGTATAATATTGAAGCCCATGATTTTCCAAACAAAATGGTATATAGAACAGTATAATTAACATTGTTTTCAAGCTTCTCAGATCCGTTTTAATTAAACCTTGCAAATGAGCAAAAAATAGGCAGACATTAAATAAATAAATAAATAAATAAAAAGGCCTTTATTTACAAGCGAGTTTCATATACATGATTTTCAAACTTACTCAAGTCAAACTAAAACTAAACTAACCTAATATATACAGAAATTTAATATACAAAAAACTACAAAGAAAAACATTTACAATTTACATTTGTTTTTATACATTGCGGCCCTGAATGAGCCATACGATTTGGAGCTCTTTATGTCCTGAGGGAGGCCATTATACAACTGCGGGCCAAAATAAGAAAATGACTTTCTTCCAACCTCAAGCCTCACTTTAGGAAAGTGAAGCCTGCGGTCGGAACGAGTACCACGCAGGCAGATCTCCCCCCTGTACTTAAGCCTCTCGCTGAGGTACTGAGGCTCTCCCAGCGTGAGCACTTTGTGGACCAGGCAGCAGGTCAGCCTCCTGCACATTTCATCCATTGGGATGAGCTTTGTAGCATCTCGGAAGGAGGACACGTGGTCAAAGCGGTTAAGGCCAAAAATGAACCTTACTGCAGAATTTTGAATTCTTTGAACTCTTGCCATATCCTCCTTAGAGATGCTGTTTCCATATGCAGGAAAGCAATATGTAAAGGCTGGGAGGACCAAGGACCGCATGAGTTGCATTTTGGCATATTCTGGCAGTAGAGTTTTAAATCTGCTAAGACCTCTCAGTCTACCCACTGCACGTTGAACTGCAGATGTGACATGGTCAGAAAAAGAGAGGTCTTTGTCAAGTACAACACCAAGTGTGTTGACAGTGTCGCAAACAGACAATCTCATGCCATCAAGGGTGATTTCTATAGCAGATTTACTCAATTCCTGCATCATAATGTTTGGTCCAGTATGCATGACTACACACTTGTCAACATTCAATCCAAGGCCATTCATGACAGACCATTGAAAAATGCTGTGCAAATCAGCATTGATGAGCCGGATTGCTTCTGATGTCTTGTCTGGCTTGTATGACAAGTGTAGTTGGCAGTCATCAGCATACAAGTGTGCCGTACAATATTCTACACTTCTGGACAAGTCAGACGTGTACAAATTGAACAGCACAGGTCCTAAACAACTACCTTGAGGAACACCACGCAATTTGCAAAGCGGATCTGATGTCTCACTCCCAATTTTGGTAACCTGCAGTCGGGACTCCAAATAGGACCGAAACCAACAAACAACTTTTTCACTACAGCCATAGCACTTCATTTTGGCCAATAACAATTCATGATCAATAGAGTCAAATGCTTGGGAATAATCTAGAATAGCTAATGTGCTGTATAGGCCTTTATCTTTGGCATCGAATAGATCCGCAAACATATTAGTCAGTGCAGTACAAGTACTGTGGTTTTTTCTAAACCCTGACTGTAGCTTAGGCAATATATCAAAGTCATCTAGAAATGAAGCAATTTGTTTAGTTACTATCTTTTCCATTATTTTTGACATTGCAGGTAACACGGAGATAGGTCTTAAATGCTGGACGGTTTTTGGCGCAGCAACCTTAGGCAATGGTTTCACATGGGCAATCTTCCAACTTGTAGGGAAAACATCTGAGACCAGACTCATGTTTATCAAATGTGTTATTGCTCCAATTGCATATGGGCTAACAGATCTTATCATTTGTATCGATATACTATCAACACCTACAGCTTTTGATTTTATTGAGTTCATTGCCTCTTTAACATCATTTTCTGTAATCATTTTAAATTCAAACTTATCGTTATCTCCATGTTTTTTATATTGTTGAAGTTTATTTAGCAATTCAATGTCTATATCATTACAAGATCCCATATTGACAAAATATTCATTTATCATATTAATGTCTAAATCTGGGGGGAGCCTACTATTTCTCTTACTACTTACAATCTCACAATTTTTTAAACAATTCCAGAACTCTGCAGGGTTTTCACATGAGGCAAGCTTGTTAGAAAAGAATATTTTCTTAGCCTCTTGGATCATGAAATTCAAACTATTTCTTATGGTTTTATACTCATACCAGTCTGAAGAATCTCTGGTCCTCCAATATTTGTTACGGTGTTTATTTTTAACAATTGACAATTCTTTAATTGTTTCATTTATCCAGGGAGCTTTTTTCCGTGTTACCTTCTTACAAACAATAGGAGCAACCTCATCAAACACTTTCTTTATATGATCAGTAATAAATTGCTCTATCTCATCAGGAGACTCTAGCTTGTACACACAATTCCAGTTAGTATCAGCAATTATGTTTCAAGATTCAAGATCTTTATTCAAGATTCAAGATCTTTATTTGTCATTAAGCAATACAAGTATTACAATAGACATCGTCAAAGTTGTTTTTTTTTTTTAATAATACATACAGTTATTTCCTGTTAGAGTAGGCCTAACAGCAAGAATGCACCAAGTGAGTAGCAATCACTCTTTAAAATATAACAGTTAAACATAATTAACTCTAAAATAAATAAATTAACAATTTACATGTCAATGATCAAAAATAAAATCTGTAAATATAATAACAATAAAATATTTAAATATAATAACAATTAAATATATTAATACTAACATTGATGTTCTAAAAACATAGGGAACTAATATCACAGGCCAGATAATCGTCTATGGAATAAAAAACATTTTCCTTAAGCCATTGTTTTATAATAGAAACAAATTGTTTAAAGGGTACAATCCATGCCTTTTTTGGCAATTTATTGAAAAGTTGTATCTTCATACACATGTGGCTGCTCTTTGTTTTTTCCAATCTTACAAAAGCTAAATCTAATTGATAGTTATTCCTAGTATAGTACTGATGAGTTTCGTTTCTAGTTGTAAAATTTTTCAAAGACTCCTTAACATCTATTAGACAACAGTAAATATACTGATTAGGCAAAGTCATTATTTGTAATTCTTTGAATATTGGTTTACAAGACTGTCTTTGTGGTATATTCTTGATTGCTCTCAGTGCCTTTTTTTGCCATCCAAGAGCAGACTGTGCACTGCAAGAGTTGCCCCATAAGGTTATACCATATCGTAGATGGGAATGAAAAAAAGCATAGTATGCAGTAATCAGCATATCTGCAGTAACACAGTGTCTTAGTTTTCTGAGAAGACAAACCACCCTGGCCAGTTTCTTACACAATTGCTCTAAGTGACTATCCCAACTTAATCTGCTGTCTAAATATATGCCTAGCAATTTCACAGATTTAATATCCTTATAAATAGAGTAGTTAAGAGTAAAAATTATATTTTCAGTTTTCTGGTTATTTACAATTAAATGATTGGATTGGAACCATTCTTGTGCAACTAGTAAAGCCTGACTCTCAATTTTTTTAAGTTCCTTTAAATCTTTATGGCTGTTTAGGAGTGTTGTATCATCTGCATAAAGAACAGAGGTACAAGGAATATTGAAAGAGAAATCGTTAACTGCAATGATAAATAGTAGTGGCCCAAGCACTGACCCCTGGGGTACACCATTTTCAATTTTCTTAAAGCTAGATTTGTCTTTGCCCTGGATTACCATTTGCTCTCTGTCACTTAAATAAGAAGCTAACAAATTCAACTCTAGGTCCCTTATACCATAGCTGTACAGTTTCTTAATAAGAAGCTCATGTTGCATACAGTTTTTGATTTTATTGAGTTCATTGCCTCTTTAACATCATTTTCTGTAATCATTTTAAATTCAAACTTATCGTTATCTCCATGTTTTTTATATTGTTGAAGTTTGAAGAAATACAACAATGTACTGTTTAGTGCAGTATCTGCATTAAATTTAGAAAAATCTCTAAATGTGATTAGCTTCGACCCCCTTTTGTCTTTCTTACAAGATATACAACAATATATTAGTTTATGATCAGTCATCCTCATTCCTCTGTGGTCAACTATGCTGGGGGTGTCTATGACTCCAACTCTTTCAATCTCGGCTGATTTGTCTACTATGATGTGATCAATCAATTTTGCCGAGGTTTCTGTCACCCTTGTAGGCTTGCTGACAATTTGTATAGTGTTAGATTCTTTCATCACTATCAGCCTAAGCAAGTAATTTGTTTCGCAGGTTTGTGACAGCATATCAATATTAGTATCCCCCAAATAAATGACTGATTTAACTTCAACCGCAAGGTCAATAAAAAGGGAGCGAAACAGATCCGAAAGGCGAGTGTACCCAATGTAGGAAGGACGATAAACCACACATATACCAAACTTACTCCCTTTGAAACTCACCACCACACAGAGATGCTCAATACCAGGATCGATGAAATCAGGTAAGTGGTACAGCTGAAAGTCAATGCCGTCTTTCACATACAATGCTACACCACCTCCTGGGTAACCATTTTTTGCAATTCGATCACAACGAAGCATTGAATATCCTGGTATAGCATAACTGTCTGTGGGTGTGTTTGGGTGGAGCCAGGTCTCAGTAACCCCTAATATGTCAAAACTAAAGTCATCAACAATTGAGCACAGCTCATTGAAGGCTGTGTTTAGAGACCTTATATTGACATGGGCCACTTTGAGATTCCCTTTACCCCCCCTCACCGTCAGTTTTCCGGAACATGAGAGGCTTCCGACGCATCTCCAATATTATTGGAGAAGCAACCCACACTCTCAGTCCCGGGAACATGACAAGGAGTAGGGGCAGCTCCACGGGAGAGAGCACTCACACGATCCAAAGCTGCAGAAATGTGGTCCACAATCAGTGAACCTAAGCGAGAGGCACCCCTTCGATTCAAGTGGACCCCGTCCCGGGCTAAGTCACTCCTGCCAACACAACGGTTTGGATCCACAAAAGAAACGCCAAAATTGTTACACATTAGATCCAGCTGAAAATTAAAATCATGTAAAGGTTTAAAAGGAATGTCACGGCGAGTTAAAACACTATTGATTACAATTTCAGCTTTTGGAAACCGTGTCTTGGCAGTATACAGGAGATCTGCCATTTGATGCAAACACTCTCTCTTACCATGCCCGCCGTTGTAACCTGGACCTCCCCTAAAGCCCCTCTTTAAATTGTTACAACCAACATGTAGGTAAATTACAGACAAATCCTTATTTACATAACCTAAAAGTTTTCTTTTAACATCTTGGATTCTGTCTCCAGGGCCGCAATGCACTTGAGCACCTCTGTTTGAGGCTTGTTTACCAGAAAACTTTAAATGTGAGTCGCCAATGACTAACACTTTTTCAAATTGATTTGTATGGCAATTAACTAAATTACTAACTGTTCTATTTACAAAGACATTAGTGTTACATTCTGAAACTGTGGTTGCATTATTAGGATCCAAGCTAACTGAGTCACAGACTATGTCACCAGCGACACTGGAATCAATATTAATTGGAACAGATTTGCATTGAGTGTTGTTAGGTTTTTTTGACATATTTTTTTTAGATTTTCTTTGAATTTGAGATTGCTTTTTTATAGAATTTTTAGGCTTTTTTAACCAATGACCTGAAGGATTTCTAAAAACAACACCATCAGACACCTCATTAATATGACTTAAGACAGAGAATTTATTTTTGCAAGAGATTTGATTTGATGTATTACTTTTTGCTTTGTTCGGTTTTCCTTTATGTTTACATAATTTCCACTTTCCCTCATTGTTACCCTTATTACTACTAGCTAAGTCTACCTTATTTACACATGTTTGGTCGGCAAGTTGTGTCGCAGTCAGTTCCACACTTGTGTCCACCACCGTGACGTCACTGACGGTCGCAGGTGTCACCTCCTTGCTGATGGTTGGCAAGGCGTCCTCATCTTGCCGTGGGAACGTAGGTGTGATGATCTCTGCGCAGAGTTGAGCCAGCAGCAGCCGCGCGTTGACGATCACATGTAGACCACACTCGAAACCCGCAGTCTGCTGCGCCACACACCCCTCGGTTAGTTGGATGCCGCCACTCAGTCCAAAGTTGTCAAGAAGTATCTGAGCATGCCGTCTGTTGACACCTCCCGAAGAGTCGTAATGCACTGCAGACTGTTTACAAGTGTCCAGCAACAATAAACTCCAATGAGTACCCCCTTGCTCACTTAAGGAATTGTTGATACAAAAGAAGAAATAACGTTTGGTACCAAATTGTAGCTCAGATAGGAGGGTTTGTACTTGAGATTTTTCACCAAGCTTCAAAATTTGAGTCAGTGATGCTCCCACAAAAGTAATATCAGTTCGGTGGTTAGACACTTCCGTATTAAACAAAGTGAAATATGTAGTCAGTAACTCGTCTGATACCCATTTGGACTTGTCATCTATCGTAGCCTCCAAATTGTTGAGCGCCAATGACACATCAGAGAGTTTTGATTCTAAAGTCGTGCATTGTGACACATTTTTGTCTAATAGTTTCTTCAATCTACTATTTTCAACAATGTACCGTTGGTTTGTACACTGCAACCTGTCACAATCCTCAACAAGCCTATCATGCTCACTTTGCAATTGTCTTAATGTTAAATTGACATTGGAAGCCTTAACCAAACTATCACTCAAATTACGAATTTTATTTTCTAAAGAAAGTCTTTCATTAACAAGACAATCATTTGCAACAAGTGACTCGTTAATCTCCCGACGGTGGTTCCGCGTAAACACTTCCAATTGGCAATCAAGTTCCTTCATTTTAGTCTCTGTACTTAATAACTTATCATTTGTTTCAGATAAGTGGCCACATATAGAATTAAATTCAAAAACAACCTTAGCTGAAGCATTAACTAAGTCTTCATGGCAACTTTGATTACAGTTTGCAACGAACTTTTGTAGTTGAAGACAAAAATTGGAAATTATTAGTTCAGTATCATCAGAAAAATGTGTACAATCAGACATAAAATGTTCTAAGTTATCCATTTTATATATTAAAATAATAAAACCTGATGAGAGTATACTGACACGGCTAAATCACAACGAATAAAAATACCAAGTTGATGATTGAAGAGATGTCACAGTGCCTGCAAACTCGTATCCTGGATGCAACACAGTACTGTAGTTGTTTTGCGTCGAGTAAAATGCAGGAGTCGCCAAAATTACGAGTGGTCGTAGGCCGGCTAGCAGCGCAACGCGACGGGGAGAAGCGATGCGGGAGAAAGTCTCTGCGGCCGGCAACACTGGTCCCGATGCGCGGCGGCGAGTGCGCAGACGTACCAAACACGCTGTCGCACAGTCTTATCAAACCCGAAACTTGAGTTATCAGTTGTCTGGTTATTTACAATTACACACTACGATGTCATTACACAGTAAAATAATAGTTGCAAAACAGTCCAAGATCAATAATAACACAAAGTAAAATAGTCCAAAAAACATTTTACCACTAAAACATACTTTTAAAAACTCACAAGACGTACAGCCCTTCCATTCTGGGCAGATCACGGCTGCCAACCTCTTTCCAGATATAAAGAACATTAACATTAAGAACATTAAGAGAGAACATGTTAACATTGAGAACATTAAGGCCAAAACAAGGGACACTCGGAGGGTTAATACAAAAAGGTATTAAAACCATGTATAATCAATAAAATTGTGCATGAAATCAATAAAAACTCTAATTTTATATATTTATAAAAATATATATCAAACAAAACCAACAAGACCTTCGGTGACTCAAGCAGTTGGCTCTGTGCTGTGAGGGGGAGGTGTGACATCAAAATAGCCTAATGTTAAATCCGTTCCTAGAAAGATGCACGTGAGGTACTGTTAACTTAGGCTACCGGTACTCCTAAAGTTACCAGCTGGTGACATCACATATTTTTCTATAAAAACAATTGCCCCAGGCAGGAGAAAAACGATGGTGTAACTGACGAAGGGTTAACTAAAAGCTCAGAAGGATCACTACTCAGCTCAGAAGGAGGACGAATGTTTACAACAAATCTTTTGTAGTACCGGTACCTAACTGTATGCTGCCTTTGAACTCTGCACCTTAAATCCCATGAAATCCTAAGAAAACCGATCCCGACTGACGGTGGCGCTAAAAAAGAATAGCCTATTACCTTAACCGGATGGCCATGGCCTGGCAGGATGGCGTGCATTAGGCCTGGGTGCAGCAGAGGGTTTATGTGTGAGTGTATGTTAAGGAAATAATATGATAGGCCTAATGTCGTTACACCTGTTTGTTTATTGTAAGTTAAACTTTGTTGTTTTATTTTGTAAATGTTTTAATTTTATTGTTAGTTTTTTAGATGTTACCTGTAAGAAAGGACCGTGAGGTCCTAAGTTCGCCTCAATAAAGAAGGATTTTCCTTTCATTTTCATTTTAAGGATAGTGCAAAGTAAGTTGGTTGAACAGAGAACCAATATTTAATCAAATGAATAAGTTTTAACTTAAAACAATAAATATTGTTAGCCTATTTAAATATTACGAATTAATTGCCTAGCCTAGTTATCGATTACAAAATAAGTTATTGTTTACTTTTTTCCCAAATGTAAACATTGAATTGATTTATGATTTGCTTACGTTTTTACCTGAAAGCACATAAAATATGTCAAATAACACTTATAACTTATAATAATGTATGGAAACTAACTTATATATTTACACTTAACTGTTTAATCACAAGATGGTAAATACAGGCTATTAATGATGGCAAGTGGTGATAGATTTTGATTGGACAGTGTCCAAAAAACAGTGTCCTGTGGTGTGTTTGGATAGTACCTATGGTGATCGATCTCCACTTGCAATCTTTTATATATGTAGGGCCTAGGCCTAAAGTATTTATACCGTCTTGTGATTTAACAGTACCGTATATTTAAGAGTAATTATTACAAGTGTTATTTGACATATTTTATGTGATTTCAGGTAATTTAATTTAAGTAATAACACGTTTGCTGATCAAGAAGTTTTTACGATTTGTAAACATTGTTATTTAGGCCTAATGGAAGTAAGTAACGAAACAATTTAATAAAATTAAAAGATAGGCTAAAAAAGAAAAAGCTTCATTAATGTGTGTTAGTATTTTTCATACCTATGGTAAACTTAGTCTAAGTTAAATACGTTGTGATGATAAGATAGCTTAAATAATAGGCTAATGTGATAAATATCGGTTCAAAGGATAGCCTAATATACTTATTAAGATTAAGATAACTTATTATTAAGTATTATTACCTATATTAAGTTAGGCCTATTAAACCGATATTTAAGTTATCATTATTCATAGGCTACGATAAAATAACTTATCATTCGTTCTCTGCGGAACTAAGTTAGGCTCAATACCCAAAGAGTAGACGGGTATAATTGTTTTGTCACCATGTAAAATTTAAGCCATAGGCTAGGATTCACCTGACCAAGGCTAGCCTAGCCTAGTTTCAGAATAGCCAAATTACAAAATTTTACTTTGAGCGCAATTAACTTAATAGTCTCAGCCCAGTAGTTTAATAAAACTACGCATTACGTTCAAGGAAACATTATAATAAAGTATTATGATTAATTATTCAAAGAAATCGCCGGCATTTTCATCAAAATTGTGCGGCGAGCAAAATGGCGCTATGATTAGACTTGTATTCAATCAACACAAAACTTCTTGACTTAATGCAGTGGTAACTTAAATATTTGAACGTAAGAAAACATGTATTTTAATGGGGTTTATTAATGAGCATGACGATTACTTACATCTTTTTGTCCACAACAACCATAACAGTAACCGAAAATAATAACGTTTAGGCCTAGATTTGTATTGACGTACGAAAAACTAGGAAGGAGAGGTGAGGTTGGGTTAGTTGAGTTGAGGTTTGGTTTATTTTTTTATCGACCGAAACGAATCGAACACGAACGACTGAACTTAAGAAGGAGGATAGGAGCAAAGTAGTATATTGCAGAGCAGTAGCTTTGATTATATATGTTGTTATTAGTTGTGTAGAAATGCTATCATACGACCACGATTGTTATTTATTTTCTCCCATAAGAACTTATTTTTCATCTCCAATTGTTGGTTACTGGGTAAGGAAATATAATATTCCCTTGTCCTTGACTATACAGGTGCAGGAGCTTTTGCCCAAGGATAGCGTCTGGTTCTAAACAGAGTCATTGATGCATTTAATACATTTTAATGGGTGGGTTCCATAATATCGACAACCGTAGAAATTGATCGAAACTGAATTATTCCCAGTTTGTCGACACTGGAATATTCCCACTTAACCGACATCCCAAATAACCGACGTCGCAAATGATCGACACCACAAATTGTCGACATCCCATATTGTCGACAATGAAATAGTTTCATTTTGTCGACACTGAAATAGTCCCAGTATATCGACAAGCACCCGCTCTTCGGAGCTACTCTTGAAAAGGAGTTGTTCTAATTCATCGTTCAGTTCCTCAACTCACGAGTCGCAATGAATATTTGATTCCGAATTCCGACGGACATCTTCAAGCTGGCCATTTATTGACTAAAAACTTTTATATTGTAAATATTTATCTTTTTTATTTCTTTCCTTGTTTACAAGAAAATAGATGACTCGAGTGTTACAAACAATAGTTTTTAAGGAATAATGTGAAATAAGTTAATTTTTATTTGGTAAAAAACGTAATCAACGTGATAACTTAATAACATTAAGTAGTCCTACCTGACACTAACTTAGGTAAGTCACCAACAAGAACCTAAGATACAGCTTATTCGTAGGCTAATTCTGGATCATCAAGCAATATTGTAGCAAATGTTTGAATAGGCACTATCCCTAGGCTATTAGGATTGTCTCTTTTTCCCACTGACCCAGTGTCAATTTTAAAAATTTGTTTATGTAAAAATATTTGGCTGCACTTTAGTTTATGTCCTACATTCATTCAAATGAAAGATATTAATACAAGACTATTTAATATTTTGAATATTTCATTCCGTTAGTTAGGTTAAGTTTTACCCTAACATTACCCAAAATTGATATAGGCCTAAGTTTATTGAATGAAATAATCAATATGACTGGGACGGGTGGCGTCGTCCTGTAATCCAACTACTAGGAGGTCACGAATTGTGGATATTTATAGGCATGCACTGTGGATGCGATACTCCCTGGTGTGGATTAACGTCCGCACGAGTGAGTACTACGACTATCCGCAGTACTATCCTGATAATTAGACCAATTCGTATATACCAAGGCAATAATGTGGTTCGGATTCCACTATAAACCGTAGGTCCCTTAGTTGCCATTAGCTGTATGGGCTATTAATTAACAGCTGTGTCTAAGGAATGTCGGCCTTAGTCACTAACAAGACTACAAGATCGCGCCACTCATCCTGATCCTACACTCATTTCCATTCATACTTGGCTTAAAATACGGTACCTATAGTGTGATTGTTGACGGAAAGCGGCTGGCTGAAGGGTCGACCATACTCTCACACACGCAGGCCTCACACACACAGACGCAAGGGATTAGGACGGACGTGGGACGGACCATTGTCCTGCCGCACGAGTCATCGCTGGCTCACGGAAATTGAACTATAATTTTTTTTAATTTTACGTTTGTTATAAAATGTGGTAACGATTTTGACTTCAACTCAAAATGCTTAGTAAAATGATACCTACCAAACAATATATATTTTGCTTACAAAGTGTAAAAGCTACGAATATTTTAACACGTTTTTATTAGCTAGCTACTTGTCATAATCATTTCGTGTTTGGACTCATTTTTCATTGAATTAAACAACAAATTTATTAACACTAACCATTTTACTGTATATCTAAAATCAAATGAATTGCAATTTTGAGGTATCATACAACAGATCTTATATTTCTACTTAGTGAATAGGGGATCGGGGCTTTCAGGCAATTAGGACGGTGGTGAGTGTGCGTGCGTGAGTCGGGTCCCTCACAGGTAGGGCTGAGCTCCAGCCGCACTCCGGTAAAAATCAGACTATACTTTGTATGGTCGCCAAGTAATAAGTAAGAAAGTATTAAAGAAATATATTCATTGGAATGAGTGTAGGACGTAAAATGATGTGCTGTCAAATATTCTAGAGCTGTTTGTATTTGGTGTAAGACTAGACTTGGATTATATAATTCATTGCTGATGACATCAATGTTAATTTTATAGATGATCCTGGAGCAAAGGCTGTAATTTGACCTGAACCCAAGTTGGTCTCTATTTTATTGTCTTGAACCAATAAGTTAAGAGGACTAACCTTTCTGGACGACATTGCCATCGACATCACTGCAGATGAGAGAGAAAGAGAGACCAGAGTTGTGGACCCTGGAGGCAATTACCATACTGCTGTGATAATGTTACTTGGTCTAACCATAACTTAAGTGAGGTGAACATTCTTTCACCTTTGTGATAGATTCTAGGCTATGTTTGTTAACTAAGTTATTCAATGTTCAAATTGGTACTTTGGTAAGTATTATCCGGAGGCTACAGATAGGCTATACAGCGCTTTGCGGCGGTTATGTTAGGTTGGGTTATCATAAATGGAAAGAACATTTTTATGTCCTAGGCCTAAACTTACTGTCCATATTTGGGTGGGTTCCATATTATCGACAACCATAGAAACTGATCCAAACTGAATCATTTCATTTAGTGTTGAACAGAGTTTGAACAACTAATTATTTATATGTTTTATGGTAACTTTAGGGAAAATATAATGTGTAACACAAGTGCAAACTGCCTTTGCTGCACTCGAGAAACTTTCCACACTCGCCTTCGGCTCGTGCGTAAACATTTCTCTTATGTGTAGCAAAGTGCCACTTCGCCCACTAGTTACCTACACAAATAAACTATTATTAATAGTTTTTGGTGGAACATAAGGATAATTAATTATAATCTTTATGCAAATTTATAGTTTTTTTTATAAAAAATTAAAACTAGGCCCCTACTTAAAATGTATTTGGATACATCTCGAAACATGTTGTTTGGAAATGTCTTAATTAGGCTAGAGCTTGCATTTTTGAAAATTGGGAAATAACAAATAATTAATGTTTAACACGTTGGCTACCGAGCGACGCACATATGCGTTGGTCCGGTCACTCCTACAGACAAAAAGGAATGATCATGACGTTGCTTACAGACCAAGTGATATAGGAATAACATTGCCAACAGACCAAAAGAGAAATATCGTTTAAATGGACGAATTGACTTCATATTAACCTTAAGTGAATAAGTAAGCAATAAATATTGTTTTTATTTATCGTTTGGAGCAACTTTCAAAACGCTGCATATATGCGTCGGTCAGTTTATTTAATGAAATCTAGATAAAAAGATTACCTACATTTTCGTTTCAATAGACCAGGCGACACACGTTTAAGCGTCGTTGTAAATTTGGTTGTTTCAAGCTTTTACACAAACAAATAAAGAAACTCCACCACTCGCCAAAACTGCAAAGGTTATAACGTTTACATCTGTTCTGAGATGTCGCGGAATGCACAATGTAAACAACAATGTTGCCAACTGTTGTGTGACGTAACCAATCGTCATATCCACAGACCAAGCGACGCACATTTGCGGCAGATATCCCTCTAGACCGATACGATAAAATCAGGGCTTTAAAATAGACCGTTGCTAAGAAATACGCTGATTAATAACATTGAACACCGACGCAAGTGTGCGTCGTTAGTCTATTTCAATGTGATCAGCTGACGCAAATATGCGTCGGTGGTCTATGCGAACGTAAATTCCATATAATTGTGGTAGCGAACAAGTTAAACCAATTTATTTTGTCTAAACCAAATTATTGTTACAAATTCTAATATTTGTACTAACTTGACCCAGATTTGCTCAAACATTTTCCTATTAGCTGTACCTATTTGAATATCGCAAATATAGAAAGGAGTGTACACACTTGTATTATTTGTTGGACTAAAATTATTTGTATAACACTATTTTTTGCAATATTTCTGTACAGAACTGAAGCCTACCAGTAAAATGGGGGCGTTCTAATTAATATCCTCCGACATTGGAGAATACAGGGGAGAGGTGCCAGAGGAAGAGGAGATCGTGGATGGGGCGAAGTAAAGACTAAGATTGAAGAGAACTAACTAATGGTAAGTTTTGCCATTTACTTAAATTTAATACTTATAAAACCAGGGCCGTGTCCATTGCCCCCAAGCCTATGTCGCATAACCCTCCTGAATTACTAGTATTTAACCAGCATTTTAACTCGAGAGGTGCCCAAAAATTTGCTTTTGTTTTTTAGGAAATGTAGGCTATATTTTTTGACACCATAACTATAATTTTTCTGAATATGTCATAGTTTTTACATTTGGTAAGTACTGAAACAACAATAATTTTAAGACAAATGGAAAAGCCCCTGTCAACAGAAGCAGTTGAAACAAAAAATTCTCATACATCAATAAGGTATTTAGTACAAGCGTGGTTCAATAAGACCTTAGAAGAATATAGAATAACACAATTTGTTGTGATAAATTTGATTTATTTTGCTATAATCTCCTTTTATTCAGCTCTATACACTTATCTTAAAGTTTCTCCAACCTCGTTCAAATTATGTCCAAATAAATAGTACCCTACAAACTTGAAAAGCCTTCAAAATACTCTTCTGTTTCAGTGATGACCAGCTCCATGGCAACTAAAAATGTCCGCTCGTAGGCCTTGAAGCGCCCCTATCCCCACCACCTTCCGCCAGTCACTCGCCCGACAGGGCAGCAAAGAAAACTGTCAGATAATTTTGCCACACTCTGTACGTTACATTTTGTCCTATACAAAATGGGTTATATGGGTCGGCACTTATGTATTGATCCAAACGGTTACTGCAATTGTGGCAAAATTAAACGATATTGTCCTCGGTAATGACCAAATCGTGATTGCAGGGTCATCATCTTCATCTCCCAAGGTCGCCAATGGTTAAAATTGTGGGCATCCTCGGTGCAATCGTGAACATCTTTCGCGGTTGCGAGGCCTGATTATCGTCACCCGCGATCGCTGGTAGTCGTAAATTTCGATCACGCAATCTTTGCAGACGCTTTCGGCTATCATGAGAATACAAGACAAACTTGGATTATTGTACCCCCTAATTCTAACAGATTGTGGGAAAATTTATTTTCCAAGAGAAAAAGCATTCTTTTGAGGCCCCAAGTGAGTCCCCTTCCCAGGCCGAAGCCCTTGGCAATCGCAGTGTCCACTGTTAGGGGAATACGGCCCTGATTTGGAGGCCTATGTTGGTGTGGGGCCTGGTGCAAACCGCCCTCCCCCCCCCCCCTCAGTACGCCACTGAGTAGCCTACATTAAATAATGATAGAAGTATGCATAAAAAGACTCTTTGTTCAGAATACTGTTTTAATTATTAATTTTTGTTCTGTTATATCCACTATCCAGGCCTGATGACAGGGTGGATGGCGATGGAGGCATGGAGGTTGGGGGAGAGGAGGCTGAAGAAGTGGAGACAAATCAGTTTGGATCCATTATGTTGATTAGTTTAACATTTATTTTGAACATCAGTATTTACATTTTTTTCTCATTTAGATTATTAAATTAAGATAATTTTATTGTTTTTATGAAGATTTTTTCTTACATTTTTAATATTTGTTTGTACTTCTGCCTGGTAAAAAAAATACTGTTTATTATGTTTGTTAAAATGATTATTTTTACTAACTTACCTTGTCTTGGGTAACAAGAGATATCTTGATATTTAACTAGCAGGGTGCCTGTTCTATGGGCGGGGATTGTATAAGTCAGTAGAAACCTTCTTATATTTCGATACTTGGTAAATTAATCATTTCCAACTTTATATAGTATAGATCGCTATTCCTGTATTGATGTACTGAAATGAATAAAATTATATGAAATGAAATGTTGTTTTTTATATATTTTGATGACACACTATTAAAAAGGCATAACAATATTCTAGAGTTTATAACAGCTAATGTTTGTGTTTTTGAGTGATTGAAGGATTTGTGATTTGGTTTTAAGGAGATTGATGTACCTAATTTTTTTAACCCTTTGAGTGCCAACGTCCAGGGAACCGGACGTTTTTAAAACGAGCCAAAAGTGCCGACGTCCGGCCGACCGGACGTTTTTAGAACGAGCCAAAAGTGCCAACGTCCGGCTGACCGGACGTTTCGTAATGACGAACAGTTGTCATAACAACCGAATGGATACTCGGATTCTTTTAACCCATATATTAACATTGAGTCGAAAGTTAATAGATGCGATACATCGATTTTCGTTGGTCGAAATATCGAAAATTCGATTTTTACGAAATTTTAACCTAAAAATCGCCAGATCGCGCTCGGCATTTTAAGCGCGACCTTCGGGAATAATCATCGGCATTTTTTTAGCGTTACTTTTATTTCTCGCCTGGCACTCTAAGGGTTAAATCTATACTTATTAAATACGCAAGCAGGTTTTTTGTGACAATTACTTTTGAAATTACTGAACCGATTGACATGTTTTTGGTGTCATTGGAAAGAGCATAACGTGAAGTTGTGCAAGAAACTTTCTTTTTAGGGAAATAATCAGAGAGTGAGGTCCTGGGGCCCTTTAAAGTTTTGTATTTCTCCATAAGATTAACATGGGAAACAAACATTGTTATGAAACTCCAGCTGTTGTCAGAAATTTAAAGTGAGAAGAAGAACATATGTTAATTGTAAAATTGTGACAGAGAGGTTATGCAGAAAATCAGGTAGTTAATGGTTATTTGGTGCTATTAAAATAAAGACTGAAATTTGTAAACGTACTGGCGACAATGGGTGATACCACGCAAACTACATTATCATTGACAAAGACCAACATGGAGAACCTATTGCGACTATAAGTGGGAAACATTTCTACAACACACTAAAAGCCCATGGTGGAAGGAAAAAACATAGGTGTGCTATTCCCGTCCTTGTATTGCAAACAAAAGATCACCTGATTGTAACTGTCAAATTAGTATGTATTTGTTTTGATTTGATTGTTAATGTTTTTTTTTTATAAAAACACACATTATAAAAACAATAACAACCAAATCAAAACAAATACATATACTAATTTGACAGTTATAATCAGGTGATCTTTTGTTTGCAATCCAAGTGACGTCAGAATATGACGGGAATAGCACACCTATGTTTTTTCCTTCCACCATGCTAAAAGCCAGATCAGCTTTTGAAACATGATAAAATATTTACAAGAAATGTTGATTATGTTGAACTGGTAAGTACATTGTGAGTATTATTATTAGTTACGTAATCTTTGGGTTGACTCTTTTAAACTCATCGGAATTTATAACTTATATTATATTTGTTCTTAAACAAGTTATTTGTTTTTAAATAACTCCTTTATGTACTTCTTTGCGATTGCTCGATTTCGAGCAACATATACCTAGTTCAATTTATGGGTCAACTTTTTTTTATAAGAACCGGGTTTTGTTATTCATGTAACTATTGGAACACTTTTTATTATCCTATACTCTAATACGAGCAAGGTTTGCTTGTATGTATGTATGTGTGTATGCTTGCACCAAGATCTCGAAAACGGCTCCGACGATTTTCTTCAAATGTTGTAAATAGTTTATTTCTGGCATAAAAACGAGTTTACTGCAGTTAGAACTGCCAAAAAAAATTTAATTACGTAGAAAAATGCAACTGAAAATCAATTTTTTTTAGTCTTATGGGTTGCTAGGTAACCATGTTGGCTGAATTAAATAACAAGTAAAAAGTAAACAACATACTTGAAATTGTAGCATGTGTTCATAATAAGCCAACTACCCACAGTATACAACAAATTACAAATACAGTACAAAAGGTAAAACATCACATGTTAATATCTAGCAAAAAGATTATACTGAAGATTACTCGATACATTGTAGTCAAGGGTAGCAGTGCGAAGTCTGGGATCTGTTTATGACGATTAGATCAAAGTATCTGCAATTCTTAAAATGCTATAGGAAGGGAAGGAAAAAGGCCCGCGACGTAGGAAGTGGTGAGGAAGTAGTTAATGATATGGGAAGGGAGGGAAACAGGTCCGCGACGTAGGAAGTGGTGAAGGTAGTAGTCAAGGCGAGCAGTCGGGAGTGTGGGAACTGTTTATGACGATTAGATTGAGGTATTTGCAATCCTAAAATGCTATGGGAAGGGAGGGAAACAGGTCCGTGACGTAGGAAGTGGTGAAGGAAGTAGTCAAGGCGAGCTGTCCGGAGTGTGGGAACTGTTTATGATGATTAGCTTAAGGTATCTGCAATTCTTAAAATGCTATAGGAAGGGAAGGAAACAGATCCGCGACATAGGAAGTGGTGAAGGAAGTAGTAAAGGCAATCATAAATGCTATGGGAATAGAGGGAAACAGGTCTGTGACTTAGGAAGTGATGAATGAAGTAGTCAAAAGGCGAGCAGTCCGGAGTGTGGGAACTGTTTATGACGATTAGATAAGGGTATGGGCAATCCTAAAATGCTATGGGAATGGAGGGAAACATGTCCGTGACGTATGAAGTGGTGAAGGAAGTAGTCAAGGCAAGTAGTCCGGAGTGTGGGAACTGTCTATGAGGATTAGATTGAGGTATCTGCAATCTTAAAATGCTATGGGAAGGGAGGAAAACAGGTCCAAGACGTAGGAAATGGTGTAGGACGTAGTAAAGGCGAGCCGTGTGGAGTTTGGGAATAGATTTATGTATCTCCAATACTAAGACTGCTTTCAGAGTGAACTAATGACTTTTCCCGAGCAAAGCTCGGTCCCCAGGTACTAGTATCCATAATACGAGTAAACAAATTAAACATAACTAGAAAACACCACGTAGGATTCGAATCAGCTGCTTGATATTGACATTTTGTGGACATTGTGTGACTATTTTTATATATTTCAATCTACTGATGAGGGAATTAAATTAAAAACAATTTATTTAGTATAAAAAGTATAGTTGACTTCCAATTAAAAGGTTTATTATAATAAAATAACTGGATTTGTAATAAAACAACTATTTTTATAATAAAAAGCTAGTGACGTCATTTTTTATGTTTATGAACCATACCGTTTCTGTTCTAATATCGGTGATAACAGTTACAGTAATTCCTTTTACCTACGACCTTTTTTAAAGTAGCCGTTTCAGTTAAGTCCTTTAATACGTCAACAGCTGATCTTGTGTCTTTGTTTTTGTGTCAAATACTGCGTCCATAAAGATTACATAAACATTTTTAGAGCCAGTGGGGGGGATTCCTTAGAGAGTTTTTTTAACACCATATAGTTGTTAGCACTCACCGATATATGGTCTTTATCACCATGCAAAATTTGAAAATGATTACTTCAGCCGTCTTGGAGGAGATTGCGTATTACGAAATGCATAAGAGTCGACGTATAAGAGCTTCGCTCAATGAGTTATACGATTTTAGATTTTTTTAACATAGAGTAGGTAAGGTGTTTACATATTTCCAGCACAAGGAACCATTTTGATCAATATTTTTGAAGATTTTCAGTGTTTGTTATTGTGTCTGATTAACATGGATATGGATGTCACTGAAATAGCCGCCCTGGAAAATATACCACACAAACTGACCTTGTGAAAATAGGGTTAGGAAAGTAAAAAACTGTCATTGTTAGTGTCAGCCCGGTTTTCTGGCTAGTCAAACTAGCCCATAACTGAATAAGTTACACACACTTACTGTAGTAAAGTGATTATTTAGTTTGAAGTATAACAGAAGATATTTTAGTTCATTTATACAATAGCCTACAATAATAGCCAAGTCTGGACTTTGAACCTTCAACCCCCATCCCCACTCTGGAGACGAAAGGACGGACAGTCGACTAGAGAACGCAGGTATGATCACATGTCATTTCCGCCTGTCGTAATTAGTACGTGTTGCATAATAGTAATTATTCAATAGTGCGTGTCGGCCTTAAGCATAGTTTTATTCTTTATTGAGTACGGGTATAATATTGGCGACGAGGACGGTCGCATTCACGCGAAATTAATAAAACGTTATAAGTGGAACAGTTGATTGAAACTTTGGAGGATTTTGGAAAAATTGTGTCTCATCGTGCGTCCGTGCCGTGTGCAACAGGTTTGCCCAGTTTCCAGTGTGCCGTGTGCAACAAGCACATTGTCTTCTAACCGTGGATTTGAACGAACAGTGCCGTGTGGAAACTTGAAAGCTTGAAAGGGTTGGAAAATTTTCAAGAACCAAGAAACGGAGTTGTTTGATACGGAACTATAATTTTGATAATTATATGTCTTCAAATGTAAGGTATTTTATGTTAATTAGTAGGCCTAAGTATGGCCAAACAGATGATTGGAAAAGTAAGTGAGTTTGATAGTGAAGTAGAGAACTTTGAAAATTATGCAGAGAGGTTACAACATTTTTTCTCAATTAACGCAATTAAAGATGAGAACAAAGTTTCATTTTTTGTTTCCATTATGGGACCAAATTTGTACTCAACTCTTAAGGATTTGTTACATCCCAAGAAGATTTCAGATAGTAGTTATAATGTTATCATTGACACATTAAAGACGCATTTTGTCCCTAAGAGTAATATTGCGTATGAAAGGTTTGTCTTTAACAAACGTTCACAAAAAGAAGGTGAAAGCATAACTGAATATTCTTGTCAATTGAAGAAATTGGCATCTAGTTGTCATTTTGGTAACTTCCTAGAGGAAGCATTGAGAGATAGGTTCTTGTGTGGGCTGCGCTCAGCCACAATACAAGGTAAATTGTTGGCCGAGGGTGACACATTGACTTTTTCCAAGGCATTGGAGTTGTCATTAGTAATTGAAAACGCTGATAAGAATGTAAAATCATTTAATTGTGATAAAATATCCTCAGGTGAATTAAACTTTGTAGGGTCTAATAGGCCTAGGTATCAGTTAGGCCAAGGTCAGTATAAGCCAAAGGGGCATGAGCCCAAATGGTCAAGTGGATCTGCAGGGAAGCAGAATAGTCCTTTTGTAAATAAGCAGAGATGTTACAAATGTGGGAAGTATCATGACAGTACCGAGTGTCCTTATCAAAATTACACATGTTACTCGTGTAACAAAAAGGGACATATTGCAAGTGCATGTAGGTCTGGTAACTCTAGGCTTAGGCCTACAAATAAAATATTCTTGTGCGAGTCGGATGACTCTGATAATGATGTTAGTGGACACGATGATGATAGGGGTGGAGATAGGCCTAGTTCCAAGTCCCACACGAGCATGCAAGAGGAGTTTGAACTTTTTACTGTAGCCTATGCTAGTAATAATTCTAAGCCTAATAATTTTATTGTGAAGATGCTAGTAAATGAAGTGCCTTTAGATATGACCATTGACACTGGAGCTGCGGTGACAATTATGCCGGATAAGACATATTTTGAAAAGTTTCATAATCGTTCCAATTTGTTGCAGCCAAGTAACATAAGGTTAAAAACATACACAGGAGAGAGAATTGGGGTTCTCGGAGAGTTCCATGCTACAGTAAACTCGCCCGATGGTTTGACGCAACTTCCTGTAGTTGTGATTGAGAGTTCCGGAACTGGTCAACCTACTCTATTAGGACGCAACTGGTTGGAGAAGATACCCCTAGACTGGAAACTACTGAAACGGAGGTGTAGCGACAAGACAGATGAAGTTGGAGAAATAGACGTTCGGATCCCAGCTGGTGAGTCCGTTCCAGATATTGCTAAGATTATGGATGATCTTAAGGGAGCTTATGCACCTGTATTTGATAAGACACCTGGGGAAATTAAAAGTAAAGCTGTGAATATTGTTTTAAAAGAAAATTCTAAGCCAGTTTTCTGTAAGGCCCGTAGTGTGCCGTTTGCTTTGCGCCAAGCTGTAGAAAAAGAACTCGATAACCTTCAAAGAAATGGGATTATTTATCCTGTAACTAAATCCGAATGGGCAACGCCTATAGTTGTTGTTCCCAAACCCAATAATGAAGTGAGAATCTGTGGTGATTTCAAGGTAACGATTAATCCGTGCCTGCGAACAGATTATTATCCTTTACCCAATCCAGAGGACATCCTCACAAAAATTTCAGGTGCAAAGTTTTACTCAAAAATAGACTTATCAACTGCTTATGCCCAATTAAGGGTACATCCTTCCTCACAAGAATTGTTAACGATTAACACACATTTAGGTCTTTTCCGATATGCAAGACTAGCCTATGGCATTACTAGTGCTGGTGCACTCTTCCAAGCAACCATGGATCAGATACTGTCTGGTCTAGACTCTACTATTTGTTACATAGATGACATCTTGGTTTATGCTAAAGATTTTACGGAAATGAAACAGTCAGTTAATGCTGTTTTAAAAAGGTTAATGGAACATGGAATCACCATCAACACGTCTAAGAGCGAATTCTTTAAAGAAAGCTTAGTTTTTCTAGGATATCGGTTGGATAAGAACGGTATTCATCAAAGTGGGGAGTTGACAAAAGCGATTTTGGATGCTCCAAAACCAGAAAATGTTGTACAACTCAGGTCATTTTTAGGTCTAGTTAATTTTTATGGTAAATTTATTCCAAACTTAGCCTCCCTGCTCCATCCATTGTACCATCTGCTTGGTAAGGAGGTTGATTGGTCGTGGACTACTGATTGTAACATCGCCTTTGAACAATGCAAGAAACAACTTGTTATGGACAATGTTTTGATTCCCTTTAACCCAAGCCTAGATGTGATAGTAACCTGTGATAGCTCAAGCTATGGAGTTGGGTGTGTGATCGCCCATAAAATGGCAGACGGTTCAGAGAGGCCTATTGCATTTGCCTCACGAACACTTACCAAAAGCGAGGCTAAATACAGCCAAATCGAAAAGGAGGCCCTGTCATTGGTCGTGGCCGTCAAAAAGTTTCATAAATTCCTATATGGTCGCAAATTTATTTTAGTGACTGACCATCGCCCCTTAACATTTTTGTTACATCCTACCAAAGGTGTACCCACTCTAGCGGCAGCAAGAATCCAACGCTGGGCCTTGATATTGTCAGCATACCAATACGATATCCGTTACAAAAAGGGAACAGACATTTCTAATGCAGATGCGCTGTCGCGCCTACCTCTTGAAAATAACGTTAATGAAGACGACATATCGTTTTTTACTTCAACCTACCATTTGCCCATCACATCTAAAGAAATAGCTGCATCCACCAAATTTGACCCTACCTTATCTAAGGTAATGGACTACACGATACATGGATGGCCAAATACAATTGACGACCCAGGCCTAAAAAACTACCAAAACAAAACTTCGGAGTTATCCGTAGATCGCGGATGTCTACTTTGGGGAGCCAGAGTCCTTATACCCCCGACCCATCGAAAGGAAATTCTTCTTATGTTACATACTGACCATCCTGGTGAGTCAAAAATGAAAGCCCTCGCAAGAAGCTATGTGTGGTGGCCTAACTTAGATCAAGACATCGAGACTATGGTTAGAGAGTGTAATATCTGTCAAAAGACTCGTAAAAATATTCCCCTGCCTCCCCTACAAACTTGGTCATGGCCTCAACACAGCTGGATGAGAATTCATCTGGACTTCGCTAACTTTGAAGGGAAAGAATTTTTAATAATTGTAGATAGCTACTCAAAGTGGGTAGAAGTGTTCCATATGCCCGGTACGACGTCAAAACAGACAATTGACAAACTAAGACATTGCTTTGCAGCCTATGGATTGGCCTCTACTGTGGTGACAGATGGCGGGCCCCAATTTCGATCAGACGAATTCAAACAATTTTTAGAGGCTAATGGAGTTCATCATACCCTAACCCCGGCATATCATCCTGCTTCCAACGGGCTGGCAGAGCGAACTGTCCAAACAGTGAAACACGCTTTCTTAAAACAAATGCTCCACGATGAACAACAACATACACAGAGGTCCCTGCAACACAGGATAGATTCCTTCTTGTTTGTGTACCGTAATACCCCCCATACTACAACTGGATCGACACCATCTGAATTATTCTTGAAATTCAAACCTAAAACTCACCTATCACTTCTAAAACCTCATTTGGCTCAAGAAATGCAAACTAAACAGGATAATCTGAAAGATTCTATCAATGTACACCGGGGAAAACCGAGATCATTCATGTTACATGACAAGGTGTTTGTCAAAACTGTGCGACAAGAGAAAATTAGTTGGCAACCTGGGGTAGTAACAAAAATTGTAAGCCCTATGACATACCTAGTCATAGTTGATGGCCGAACAAGACATGTACATATTGATCATTTGAGAGCTAATGAAACTCAGGAACAAGAAGACGACCCACTAGTACAATTTCCAAGGGAACTATACATGAAAAGTCCGGCTCAGACCGCGCCACTGATTAAGACACCCGAAGGAGCACCAACTGAGGTTAAATCTCCAATAACTTCGCCAACCAGAAGGTCTCCAGCAAAAACCCAACTAAGTCAAGACAGTCCAGTTACTCTGCGACGCTCCGAACGGAATCGTAGAGTACCTCACAAAATGAATTTATAATTTGGAAGAAGGCCCTCCCAGCAGTTGTATATAGTTTTTTTTGAAGATTAGTTTTTATTTTTGGAAGATAAGTTTTTAGTTTGGTTGGGAGGAGTTGTAGTAAAGTGATTATTTAGTTTGAAGTATAACAGAAGATATTTTAGTTCATTTATACAATAGCCTACAATAATAGCCAAGTCTGGACTTTGAACCTTCAACCCCCATCCCCACTCTGGAGACGAAAGGACGGACAGTCGACTAGAGAACGCAGGTATGATCACATGTCATTTCCGCCTGTCGTAATTAGTACGTGTTGCATAATAGTAATTATTCAATAGTGCGTGTCGGCCTTAAGCATAGTTTTATTCTTTATTGAGTACGGGTATAATACTTACCATGGTTGGAATATGCAGGCAACGTTGTGTTTGCATTGAACAGTATGACAGAACAAAAACCAATAACTTTGTGGTAATGCAAACATCATCTATACAGTAATGAGAATTGAGAATCAAAGATTCATAATTATAATTAATAATTCAGTAATAGAGTAAACAAACAAACAATAAATCTTCATAAATAAAATTAGAGTTTTGTCTGCAAATTGCTCAGAATTATATATTAAAACGTTTTTTATTAGCTCGCTTATTTCTTGTCTGGTACAAATTTTGCAATCAATTTTATACTAAGTTCCCGATGAGCTAGAGACTTGAAACTTGAAACATAGCTCACAAATGGATGACAATGCAATATTATATCATTTAATTTTCATATTTCCCTTGTGCTATGCCCCATGGGCTTGTTTTTATTAGCTCGCTAGTCGCTTTCCTACAAATTTTGATATCAATTTTAAACAAAGTTCCCGATGAGCTAGAGACTTGAAACTTGAAACATAGCTCCCAAATGGATGGCAATGCAATATTATATCATTTAATTTTCACATTTCCCTTGGCTACGCCCCATGGCCTTCCAAATTTTCCATGTTTACATTTTGAAAGAATGTAAATATATCAATTAATTTAAGTCATCTGTAAATTTTTTTTTATACTAAATAATATAATTCACAATTTTGATATGGAAAAATAATAAAACATTTGCTATTTAAATAAATAAATAACTGGTACTCCAGTCCCATCTTCAAACTCTCTAAGAGTCCTCCACTTCTTCCTTGTCCTCCTTAGACACATGCTGCTGGCCCTTAACGTCGCACAAAAAGGTTTCTTTGATTTTTCTGTTAGGCATTCTGCCATTGCTCTTAAGGGCACGAGACGCTCTCAAAGGTCGCATTTCCCCCATAAGAATTACATTGAAAACAAATTTGGTACTTTCCTGTTAAAGGGAACATTCATTATTATCGATGATTTTGTTTCGATATATCGATATTTTTGTTTTCCGATCCGATCCATTATAAATTGACAACAATAACTAACTGATCTTGTTTAGGCTAAAATAGTCTAATATATGGATTAAAAAATGAAACTGTTCTAAGCTAACTTAACATAACCAACCAAACTTGCTGTACCATTTAAAAATTCCGTTTGGGTTTGATAATAAAAAAGGCAAGTTAAACACGGAACTTTTAAATGTTACAGCAAGTTTGGTTAGTTATGTTAGGTTATTTTTTTAGAACAGTTTCATATACTGAACAATATTTATCGTAGTTGTCAGCTGATATGTTTCAATTTGTTAATATCGATATATCGAAAAAAATCATCATTCATAATGAATGTTCCCTTTAACAGGAAAGTACCACAAATTTAAAAACAAAAACAGCTGTACATAAAAATAAACTCACCAACTTTTTTGGAGTAAGTATTTATGTTTGTAATATGTATGAGGTTATAAACAAATCCAAACAGTTAATCAGTTTTGTTGGAAGAACAGAAAATGTCTTGAATTTAAAGGAGAAATATTGAAGACAGGAGGAGGAGACAATTAATAGGAAATCTTATACTTATGAGAAGAGTAGAGGAGAGACCTGGTCTCACAGTAAGGAATCCAGGTACACAATCACTTGGGGAGATGAATCATTTTTGCCAGTTATGCTAAGCAACTTGTTTTGGAAGTAAATAAAAAAACCATGAAGAATATACACATCGTGTTGTCACAGTGGTAAAGTAAACCTACCTAAAGTCAGATCAAAGAAATACATGCAAGAAATGTTTACTGGTATCAGCTTTAAGTCGGGAAACATTTGTAGAAAACACTAAAAAATAAGGCCGGGTCCTAAAAATGCTAAAATATTTTTACAAGAAACGTTTATTTATAATTTCAAAGCAGTATTAAATAGCGTGAGTATTTCAATTAGTTAGCATTTAGTCGGGTCTTTTAAACTCTAGCTTCAAGCTAATGGGAGAAAGTATGTGTCAGATTGCCGATACCGTTTATTTTGCATTTATGAAAACAGCTAATTTGAACTAAGCAGCAAAAAAAACTGTGATACGCAATGAGAAATTTCAAAGTAGGATTGTGTTATCTTTACGTTTCTAATTTCATGAATAATTTGTGATATTTTGTGAATTTTTATAATTTTTTTCTCTATTGTTTAGGTGAAGTGGTAGAACATAATTGCTATGTTTATGTAAACTGTAAATTTAAAGAAGCAAATTTTATCAAACTGTGTCCTTCCCCATTGCATACACAAAGCTTGAGTATAACTCTTGAGTATATATGTCTATACTCCTTTT
The DNA here is from genome assembly GCF_028750875.1 of Macrosteles quadrilineatus. Classification (NCBI taxonomy): domain Eukaryota; kingdom Metazoa; phylum Arthropoda; class Insecta; order Hemiptera; family Cicadellidae; genus Macrosteles; species Macrosteles quadrilineatus. The sequence goes on along the minus strand of NW_026542601.1, from coordinate 14,679,729 downwards.
ATCCATGGTATAACTACAATAAGCATTTTATACTTATATGCCAACCCCATAAGAAGGACGGGTACTCTGCTAGTAGATTGGTATATTTATAGTTAGTAGGTAGGCCATACATTCAATCTAATACATAATTATATGAAAAGAAACTCAAATAAACCTTAGATTTCCTACATGCCTCTGTCTTAATCTGATATAGACGCTTGAAATAGATTTAACATCCAAACACATTAAAAACTGGAAAATAAATTATAAATATGTGGAGGGTATAAATACATAAGATTTGAAACGAAAAACGTTGGGTGCATGCAATTGATAATAATACATTAGTTCAATAGGTGAAGGTAATTGAAAATTTGTGTATTTTTACATTTCATACATTAAAGAAGCCGAAACAACTCAAACAAGTCTTATCTCAATTGCTGTCTATCTCTCCAGCAGTATACAATGCCCGAGCGGAAATGCCGGAAATGCCATTGATATCATGAAGGCTCCTCCAACGACGTGAGCCTCCCAACGGCTACAGTTGCGGTCAACCTAGTACTGTACTTTTATGATTCAAATTGTCTAGGTAGGTCAATGTGGAACTTTGGCACGTTATTAAAATAATACTTGTACTGTAATAATCATTTCAAATATGTATAAATAACAAATCAAAAATTATTTGATAGTTTACTTTACTTCAGACAGAGACATAATATTAATAACGTAATTAATTATTGGTTTTCAACCGAAATATTAATTTAGGCCTAAACAACCTTAGGACGTTGACCCCCCCCCCCTTTCGAGGGTGCGTTTTAACCAACTTTAACTGCGAGGCGCAGTTCGTATGATAAGGACCGTTTCCCGACTGTACCACAGAAAACATATACTAACTGGGGCCCATTTGATAATGAAGTACATAATATTATTAGTAAATCAGCTGATCGACAATGCAAATCTAATGGAAATTACAAGTTGTTGTAACTTGTAATTTGTAGTTTATTATGAAATGGGCTACGCAGGATTAAATCCTGTACGCAGGATATGAGCATGTATTGTATATGTGACGACGTCTTAACTTGACTGGAGACGGGACTAGTGAGAATAAAAACTACATCCAAGTCCAAGTCTTTTTAATCTTTCAGTAGAGTATTAAAATGTTCTAACGCGGTAAAACTGATTTATTTATTAAATAACAAACATTATCAGGTTGATTATACATTGCACGAAATAATACGTAAAACATAAATTGCTTATCGCCGAATACACAAAGTCCATTAACAAGTCTGGAAAATCTGCGTTAGTGAACTATAGGTAGCCATAGATGAACTAATATTAAAATTAGTATATTATTAGTTCTTACTATGGCTACCCGAAAATTGTCCTCATAATGGTCACTAGTACTTTTGGTTGAATAAGGCCTTCAAGAAATTTTGGATAAGTCACAGACTCCAAATTAGAGGCGTGCGTACACAGAGAGATTCTTTCTAATTTTTATTCTGGTCCAAAAACTGTAAGTTGAATGGCCTTTGTGAAAAACGCGTAATACAGTAATAAAATTTGAGTAAAACTAAAGTGTTAAATAGTCGATGGGATTACGTTAATTCAACTTTAAAAGTATCTACCATTTATTATGTATACCATATACGAGAGAGGTCATCCAGTGGCCAAAAACTCGACCAAAATAATCTGCTATAAGGTACAGAGTTCTCTATTTCCACCCCGCACTGTAAATAAAACATTATTGGAATTTCTTCCATTTGTTTTGATTTTCTGTTTATGTTTCGTTGTCATTTCGTCACCAGCATGGCAACCCATATATGACCCATATGCAAATTTGTTTAAACTAGTAAACACGTCGCTCGAAATCGAGCAATTGCAAAGAAGTAAAGTAGTTATTTAAAAACAAATAAAAGTCATCATAATTTCCCATGAGTTTAAAAGACTCAACTCATAGATTACGTACCTAACAGTTCCATATAAACAACATTTCTTGTAAATATTTTATCATTTTTCAAAAGCTGATCTGGTTTTTTATGTTTCCCACTATAGCCGTAATAGGTTGTCCGTGTTGATCATCGTCAATGATAATGTATGGCTGCATGGTACCACCCATTGTCGCCAGTACGTTTACAAATTTCAGTCAATTCTTTATAGCGATAATATTTTGTTTACATGACTAAGAACTACCCTACTACCTGATTTTCTGCTTAACCTCTCTGTCGCAATTTTATTTGCATGAATTGGCATTCATTTGGCTAGTTACTGTTATATCGTAAATTATATTTACCTGAAAAAAATGCAGAATTGAAAGGCCTAATGTCGTCCAGATGGTTTTTTGTTTCCCTTAAATGGGAATAATGCGAATCCTTCAATAAAAGTTGTATTAAGGTTTCTTGGATATAGTCACATTCTTTTAAAATCCCTTGACTTTTATGAAAACACTAGCAGAGTACCCGTCCTTCGTATGGGGTTGGCATATAAGTATAAAATGTTTATTGCAGTTATGCTCATAAGCTTTCTGATTGCAATGGGGAAGGACACAGTTTGATAACATTTGCTTCTCTAAATTTAAGGTATACATAGTATTACACATCTACCTACCATAGCCATAATGTTCTACCACTAAAAAAATATTATTAAAAATTCTCAAAATATCACAAATTATTCATGAAATTAAAAACAGAATCCTTCTTTGACAGTTCTCATTGCGTATCACAGTTTTATAAACGCAAAAGAAATAGTGCTGCACCCTGTTGGTAAATCTTAACTTTTTGGTAACTTTTTAAGGCTTTTGCATATCATAGAACAAACCTTTTTATTTGAAACAGCCGACTAAATTCTTTTATTCCCTTTAAATATGAATACTCATGGAACTACAGAGCCACTGGGGCGGAGCCCGAAAAGATTTTTGAGATAAGAATATGCCTATACATTTATGTTAATCATGTAAGCTATCATTGTGCCAAATTTCAGCCCAGTCCGTCCAGTAGTTAATGCGTGATTGAACTTCAAACACACAAACTTTCACACACACACACACACACACACATATATATATATATATATATTATATATATATAATACGCTAAGCCGATTTTTGTGAGCAGAACTCCTCCCTCATTTTTGGACCGATTTTAGAAACTTTGGTAGGAGGTGTCCAAAGAAAGGTCTGTAGATGAGTTATCAAAAGAAAAACGAAATAAATTCTCTTAGGACTCTGCCCCAGAAGCTTTTAAAGATCCCTCCACAGATTTGCTTGCATTTCGGTCATGTGGATAATACTTTTTAATAAAAACAGCTGTTCATTTAAAAATTGTATTTTAAACAACACACACTGAATTGTCTAAAAGAATTATTTGCAATGTTATTTTCTGATTTTAAAATTGATTTTCTTCTGTATCATGTCATGTGTTGCAATTGGTTGCAATATAAAGTTCCATTCCGAAATCAGTGGAAAATCCTTTTATCACAATAACTCTTACAATTATTTCTTATTGAACTATCTTATATCTATTTTACGGGTTGGTGACTGCCTTTTTCACACCTTTTCCCTATATTTTATCATATTATTCTACACAGATCATCATAGGTTCATGAGATTATTGTCACACATGCTTTTAATCATTGAAAAAGTCTTCGATTGTGTAATACAATACAAAATAATACAAGTGCAGAAGGGCACGGTGCCCATTTGAGCCGTGTCCATATTTTGTTAAATTAATAGTTGTTTTCAGCAACTGGATAAAACTTGTTACAATATTTATGTAGAAATATGTGCATGATTTAGAAAGTCCTGGAAAACTGTAATATATTGCAGACTTTTCAGAGAGGTTACTTCTATGTATTCATTCAGCTTAGTGAAAACATAATATAGATATGTATACAAAGAACTTCAACTCTTAGAGAGCCTTTGAATGTTATTAGACTAACAAAAAGGGTTATGCATGTTTACTAGCGCTACTCAGCAACAAAAACCATTTAATTTATCCCTAAAATATATATTCTTAAGGTGCACTGAGCAGCAGCCTAAAAATTCGATGTAACTTACCCTTATAATATAGTTACAAAATGCTCATACTCGCATTGTGACATTTATAATTCGGCTTATAATTCTCCAACAGAAAATTCATCAGCAGAAGAATTTTATTGTACTCTTACCGTTTCTAATAACATCCAAACACAGAAACCTTGCCTAAAATGGTACCTGTCTTGACAAATTATTTTCAGTGGCCTATATTACGGACCGTGGCCCACTGGGTTGGTAACATTATTGAAAATAACACGACGATTTTGGCTGTAAAATGGCCCATTGAGTAAATACTATTCAAGCAGCTACTGTCATGACAGAAAGGTCATATTCCTTTTAAACTAGATCACATCATTATTTATAAGATACGTTGATTAACAATGCATGTAAACGTAAATATTTACGTAACAGCCAATTAACATTATTTTTTGCTTTTTGGAAATGCCACATTACTGTGTCATTCGCATTATTTGTTGCCAATGAAGCTGCACGACCATACTTGTATACTTACTTGTATACTTGTATACTTGAATTCTTCATCTTTGACAGAACCAGTCTGATAGATTGCGTTATATTTATTAATGATAAAAATAAAGACTATTTACATTATTTACAGTATTATACTGAGTCACTAAACTTAACTTGGCCGTTTACTATTGGCAAGGCGGACAGAAACTCATCTAACAAGGGGCTCATCCTCAAGTTCCTTTAAGGAGTACAGCGGCCTTTTAATCAATGCGTCTTTTAGTGTCTTCTTAAAAGAGGGCACATCCATCTCCCGCACTCGAGTGGGCAGCGTATTGTAAATTCTTATGGCTGAGCGTGGATATCTACTCGAGGTATGGCTGAGACGACAGCGGGGAAAATCTATGTTTTGGGCCCTCCTGATGTGGTACGCATGTACTTCTTCTCTCCTAAGGTGAGCCTTAGGAAAATTATATAACAATCCGTAGAGAGATTATATTGACAACTTTATGTAACTGATAAGGCTGAGACAACTAACTATGACATCCCCCATGTCAAGGAATTCCAGCTTTAACAGTAACCTCACAACCAATTTCTCAAAACTGTGCTAGAGGGTTATTCATTGGCACAGAAGTACGATATGAACTGACGCGACGTGACAAAGGAAAAATCAAACTTGCACTGTAACGGATATACCTCCCTTTGGAGTTAGAAAGTGTCTTCCCAACAAACAGATCTTTTTTTCAAATAAAATCATAGATTAATCTGCATTACACTGAAATCACGGAAGTGTTTGAAAAGAAAAGATTCGCCAATACGATTTTAATACTATTTAAACGTTCTTCCAAAGGAAGAGATACCAGATAGCTTAATAACAACTCCGATGACGTAATGTATGGGAAATAATTTATTCATTGAATGATCAACCATAATTGATATCTAACGCAATTAATATCATTATTGTTTTTACACTTACTAATCTTTAAACAATGCTAAATGCTCGAAATATGTATAATTTCACTCAATTTTTCGCAGTTAAGTTAGATAAATTAGCGTAAGCCTTGAAAGTAACCTTCGATTTCGACGGGTTTCACCTAGTTTATAATACTGTATTAGTAAGATATACTATATTTAATTATTAATGTCCATGCCGTACCAGTTTAATTCAGACTTAGAGGGGTTTCCTTTGCCAATCATCATAAAGTTAAGTCCATGTTTCCTACAAAATAGTAGCACTTCGTCACTTCGTCTAACATTCTTGTTCATTGTTAGTGGAAATCTTCATATTGGTGCTGTAGGTGTTCCTCATTATATAGGTTGATGACGATAGTACTGTACTTTTTTTATCTCTGTTTCTTCTACTTGGTGGCGTTCTATGATATCGCTATGTTTCCATGGTTAACAAATCGGTTCTTTCAATGATTTCTCAAGAAATGTAGTACTATGTCAGTTCATTTTTCTTATTTGGTAAAATAAATCAAATTGTCCAGGCTTTCTCGATTTTTTACATTGTAATATGTACGAATGTTAATTTAAATAGTAAATATTTAATTTCAACACAATCAATAAATGTACCCAATGCGTTTCATTGAATTGAAAACTAAATACTGTAACAGCAATTAAAATATACAGCTGATCAAAATGTAACAATTATGTTCTTCATAAGGATAACATGGGATCTTTAACAGCCACTTGGGCAGAGCCCAAGAGACTTTTTCAAAAATGTAAGACCAGTTTGCAAATCTACGCGACACGCTCTTTCCAATGAGACACCATTGGATAAAATCGGTTAAGAAATGGCGGCGACAAAGTTTCATGTAGCGTATTAATTATATTGATTTTAAATCCATTTTGTACTTATTTTTGAACCTATTTTAATTTATAAATACCTTCTTTTTTAAGCTCTACAAAACGGTTTAAAAATAAATTGCAAACTTTTTGTTTTAGGGGAAAAAATTGAAAACCCCCATTTTTACCCCATAAAACCCCCCGTAAACCCCTGTTCCCATGGTCCGATTATGCTGGTTCGCGAACTCGTTCGAATAAACGTAGGTTTACACGTTTTTACCAAATTTCATCAAAATAGGATCATTTTTGCTCGAGTTATCGCGCTAACGGATACATATATACAGGGTGATCAACTCAAGGAGGTCACCATTGGGATATTAAATAAGGGACATTCCTTTATTTTTTGTGGCAGTTCAAAATATGAGTTTATATTTTGAAAATGGCAGCTAACTTTGAAATCTATTATGGAACACCCTTTCATGTTTTCGGATAGAACATGCAATTTAAAAACTTTTTTTATTCTTGACATTTTTTCGATAAACCCACTCGTTTAGGAGTTACAGCCTATGGAAAAGAGACTTCCGGTGTACAATTTAAATCATGTAGCTCCTAAACAAGTAGGCTTATAGCGAGAATGCGAAGAGTAAATAAGTCTTAAAATTGCATCCACATTCCAAAAGACCACAAAATTAGTTAAAAAAAATAATTCCAAAATGGCGACAAACTTGAAAAGTGGAAAGCTGTGCATTTTATGGTCTTTATGGAATGTGGATGCAATTTTAGCGAATTTCCCATATAGGGAATAAGCTATTACCGTAGTACTCATGGTAAGACCTGGACACGGGACCGATTTTTTTTTCGTTTTGAGGTCTTTAGAGGCCAAAAACACCATCCGTTCAAATTCATATATATATATATATATATATTTATATATATACTAGCTGTAACCCGCGGGCTTTGCCCCGTTTAACTTCTTAATTTTCAAGATTATCTCGTTCGCATGGCTCAATCACGTCCTGGTTGAAGTTTGTTCGCTACGCTCACTCACCTTTAGGTTGGAGCTCGTTCGCTACGCTCACTCACCTTTAGGTTGGAGCTCGTTCGCTACGCTCACTCACCTTTAGGTTGGAGCTCGTTCGCTACGCTCACTCACCTTTAGGTTGGAGCTCGTTCGCTGCGCTCACTTGCCTTCAGGTTAGCTCGTTCGCTACGCTTACTCGCCTCCAGGTTGAAGTTCGTTCGCTACGCTCACTCACCTTTTGGTTGCAAATTAGCTGTTGTCATAAATGTAAAAGAAATAATAGTGCTGCACCCTGTTGGTAATCCTTGTAACTTTAATGCTATTGAACATCATAGAACAGAACCAACTTGTTTAATTGAAACAGCTGTTAATATTCAATAATTCCATTTCTCATAAGGTTAACATGGGAAACTCCAGAGCCACTGGGGCGGAGCCCGAAAGGATTTTTGAAATAAGAATATGCCTATATGTTAACCGGGAATGTGAGCTATCATCATGCCAAATTTCAGCCCAATCCGACCAGTATTTTTCGCGTTCACTTGTCACAAACATACATCCATACATCCATACATCCATACATCTAAACTTTCTCATTTATAATATTAGTAGGATTAGTAGGATATATATGTGTCCGTCAGCACGATAACTCGAGCAAAAATGATCCGATTTTGATGAAATTTGGTACAAACGTGTAAACGTACGTTTATTCGAACAAGTTCGCGATCCAGCATGATCGGACCATGGGAACAGGGGTTTACGGGGGGTTTTATGGGGTAAAAATAGGTTTTTCCCATTTTTGACCCAAAAAACATAAAATTTAGCAATTTCTTTCCAAACCATTTTGTAGAGCTTAAAAAAACAAATAATTTAGTATATTGAAGCGTTATTATGCGCCTAATGGTTACGGAGAAAATTCAAAAAAAATGTAAATTTAAAATTCCCATGTTATTCTTATGGAGAATAAGTAAACTGTTGTAGTTTGCTTGTTTGTAAACATATTTTGATCAAATTTGGAAAATGTTTTCATTTCTTACTAACTTATTCACATTTTACAAAAAAAAAAAAAACAGTTTTACCCTCCCTGATGCAGCAAACCTAAGTACTTGTTAAACTAATTCTATTTAAATCAAGAATAAATGTTATATTTTTAAGTAGACATTTCAGTGTAAATCCAATCAGTCAAATGGAAATTCGCTTAGTCTGCAGGTTTGCTGCGGCGGGGGTATTTTATTCTGTGTTCGCACATTAACAGGAACAATTAACAGGAAAAAGTTGGATCAACAATTAAAATTGTCAACTGATCAGCTGATTAGTTGACGTTCGAAGCATTCCAATTTTACTTCTTTTCTCTCAATCCTTGAACCTCATTGATCCGTTGCCTGTGTTGTTATGAGAAAAACCATGCTGTTGTGAAATGAAACTATGCTGTTATGAAAGTAAAGAGCTGTTAAGTGAAACTTTTCAATTCTAAGAACTGAACTGAAATGGCTACTTTAAAAAACTGTCGTATTTAAAACGGTAGTAGGTAAAAACATTTTGGTGAATGTTCCATATAGGTAATACGGTATTACCATTAGCGAAAAAATCTCTCATGGCAAAAATAATACGATCCTGATGAAATTTGTACAAACGTGTCGTGTAAACCTACAACGAATGAGTCCGCGAACCAACACAATTGGAATACGCGAAAATGAGTTAATGAGGGTAATAAGAATAAGGTAAAGATTTTTACATGGTCATATTGAGTGAATTTCCAAACAAAATTTAAAATGTTAACCAATTGTAAATAGCTTATGTATAGCCTGCAGAAGGAATTTTGTATATATTTTATGTATTTCTGTAATTGACGTAACCAATGCATAACTTATGTAAATCTGGTTAAATAAATCGCTTATGACTTTAGAGTAAAATACCCCCGCCGCAGCAAACCTGCATACTAAGCGAATTTCCATTTGCCTATCTGGATTTACACTAAAATGTCTCCTTTAAAATATCACGTAAACTATCGTACGTAACTCGTCCAAAATGTGTGTACCGGACTCGTATGGTAATCCCGTACTCGACTTCGTCTCGCACGGGAACGACCACACTCGTCCGGTAAACACACTTATTTTCTGGACTAGTAACGTAATATACTATTACCGTGTACTTAGTCAGCTGTTGAAATAAACAGCTAATTTCAGCGGCATATTTTATAAAAAAAAATCTAATTTATGTTCTGTCCTAAATAAATTGTGTCGCACGAAAATCCCGTACTCGGCTACGCCTTCGATAAAACACCTTACCGCTTACCGGGCTAAAACCGGGCTAGTAACGTAATACAGTAGGCATATACTATTATTTTCTTTATACCTACTGCATTTAGATAAGGTGTTTAAGTTTCAAGCAGCCATTACAGTTTACAGGTGGTTCTGATGTGTGTTTCTAAATACTGCAACAACTCTATGATTTATTTAAAATACCCCCCCGCAGCAAACCTGCAGACTAAACGAATTTCCATTTGCTTGATTGGATTTACACTATCTCCTTAAAATATCACAAAATTATTCCCTATTTCAATATTGCATTAGTTTAACAAGTACTTAGGTATGTTGTAACAGGGAGGGTTTTAAAGTTTTTTTTTCACATGTAGGTAGTTTAGTATGAAATAAATGCATTTTCAAATTTTGATCAAAAGATGTTCATAAACAAGCTAACTACAACAGTTTACTTATTCTCCATAAGAATAACATAGGGATTTAAAATTTAAAACTGTTTGAGTTTTCTCCGTAACCATTAGGCAACTGTTTGCGCATAATAATGCTTCAATATACTAAATAATTTGTTTTTAAGCTCTACAAAATAGTTTGGAAAGAAATTATTGCAAAATTTTATGTTGTCATTGCTTTTAATGGATCGCCATATTGGCAATGGAAAGGTTAACAAAAGAATCAAAGCATCTGCAGAGGCAAATTAACGCAGTTTTTTTCATTTCCTCATTTCCGGTGTAAGTTGCTGATACAAATGTACTACAACTCATTTAATATTTCAAAGTGTAACAATGAACAACGTAAAATTGTTATTTGGGTTAATCTGTTTTAACACTTAAGCTAGCAAGTTAAATGAAAAAAACTATGTACTATATCATTATAATTTCAAATAAATGTATGATTGAAAAAACTTGGATGGATACCATAATCATCCTCTATCAAAGTTTGGCCTAGGTAGGTACATAGGCCTACCTTCTTACACGAAAAAAAAAACAGTCAATAAATCATAATACAAGTGCGACAAATCTATATATTAATTTGAAACTGTTTTTCTTTGTGACAGCTATTTTGAGAGAACGGCTGGGCGTAGAAAATCGGTAGGGGTGTCTAAAGAAAGGTCTTGGTCTGTAGATGAGCCATCAAAAGAGAAACGGGGTGAATTCCCTTGGGGCTCTGCCCCAGTGGCCTTAAATTTCCCATCCCATGTTATTCTTATGGAGGAAAAACGGGGTTTTTGTCGCAGCTAATTTGAGAGAACGGCTGGGCGTAGAAACTTGGTAGGGGTCTCTAAAGAAAGGTCTTGGTCTGTAGATGAGCCATCAAAAGAGAAACAAGGTAAATTCCCTTGGGGCTCTGCCCCAGAGGCCTTTAAAGTTCCCTCTTCAGATTTGTTTACATTACGACCATATGCATTTTTAATGCAACAGCTGTTAATATTTAAATTGTGATTTATTGAATTTGTCAAAATAAAGTACAGCATTTGTAATGGATTTTTCTGATTTTAAAATTGATTTTCTTCTGCATCGTGTCATGTTTTGCAATATAATGTTCTATTACCAAATCAGTGGAAAATCCTAATATCACTTATGGAGTTAACTTATATCTATTGTATGGGTTGGTTTCTGCCTTTTTTTACCACTTCTTGGAGATTGTACGTACCTAGGTGATATTCTTTGGCAATTGCATCTGTAGACGAAACTTGGATTGGTGTAATTATTACAACGGAAAAGAGCGAGAAATCCTGGACAATTTGATATAGGCTAAAAATAAAACTGAATTAACACTGTGCTACATTTCTTGAGCAATCATTGATATAGGTAACCGATTTGCAAACAATGGAAACATAGAAAAAGTCATAGAACACATCCAGGTAAAAGAAATAGAAATATTTTTTTTACACTGTAAAGAAAAATAAAAACAACTCCCTCCTACTACTTTTATATATTTAAATATTGTATTTAAATATATTTGCTCCTTGCAATGCTCTCAAATGAATCTTTACAAATGTTGGTTGCCCCTGGGTTGGAAGAACTCCAGAAAATAAAAATATCAGACAGAGCTTTTGGCAGTGGAAGCTTGATGTTATTGAAAAAATATGAGTGGGCCCTGCAAAATATAAATATTCCCAAAAGGTCCTTAGGGGACGCCCTTGGCACTGTTTGTAGTTCTTCCAAAAAAAGTAATACCTTTAATGAGAGCAATTTACCAGTCTTAATTCTACACCGAATTTACTTGCTCACTACTACACTAGTGTTTAGTGTTGCACTTAAAATGTGAATCTTTTGTAGTGGCCTATTATTTACTGAATTACCTTTTGTTTACCAATTTGATACTATAGCATATAATAAAGAACTACCAGGTTATTGAGAACTAAAAGTGAGTACAATTTGATTTATTAAGCATTATTTAAGATTTACAATGATTCCAGTTTGACAGTTTCTGATTGTGTGGTGCAATATAAAAATATGACCTTGAGTGACACAATCAGACGGAATTGATCTGTCTGAGAATGTTGAACGGATTTATTCAAAGGGGAATATTTGGCGCGGTTTCACACCGATCTCGAAGGTGTCAACGGAGGAGTGGTATTTAATTTAATTTGAGACGACCAGTGCCAAACAAGTCCTGTTCGTTGGCCAACGATGTAAATATGAAGGTCGATTCTCGAAGGTCAACTGATTAAACAGTATTGCGTTTAATCGTAATAATATTTACTGGAACGTTGCTTATTGTTTTATAGCTAATTTGGCACTTTGGCGGTTCGTCTATATGCAAACTGGCACAGCCTCCGATAACACTTCCCGATTCAGCCGAACCAGCAACCTAATCCCTCCTTTGATATTAAATGATTCCCCCAAATTAAAATGCTGATTGTGACACTCTGTAACGAATTGTACTTTTAATAATGACTCTGTGCAAAATTCAAATACTATATAAAAATATTACAAAGCAACTCTGAATTACCCTATAAAAACATTTTCATATATTTATTCTTAATACTATAGAAATATCACAGTCTAATAAATAAAGCGGATTGCAACAATATGAATGGATTTAAAAATCAACAAATTGTGATCGAACCTATGAACATGTGCTTATTCTACATGAATTGACAAAACAAGACAGGAAAATTTACCAAAGTGCGACTCACTGAAAATCTCAATTTAACAAATAAATACACAAAATTACTTACAGTTTGGACGTCCACAAATATAACACAAAGGGGAAAGGATGGGAAAACGTAACTAGCCGGTATACTACAACACGCGATCAATTGAACTCGTGAATCGTTTGAGAAATTTTCAAATGGCGGACTGCGTTTGGCCGGTAACGAACTTTTGCACTTTTGACAAAAACACTGATTCTAATTTCCGATCGCGAGGCAATTATATCCCTTAGGGATATAGGCTGAACGACTTTAAGGAAATTTAAGATTGGCCGACCAAACGCCGCGAAATGAATTTAATTTCCACGAACGATAAACAATTTTACCGAACTAGCTACGATGAGACTTGGGTAAGGACTGAGTACTGATTTAAACAGATGGCCGCCCGGCTAAACCTTATCCCCTCTCCGTCTTTAGTGCGTGGTGCATTCTGGTCTATACTGATCTATTGTTGAAACCAGCTGACTGTTCTTCGCATTAACCTGTATTGATTTGTTGCCTTTTACAACAAAATCGGTACAAAATGCCCCCTAGCAGAAAAAAATGATCCGTGATCGGCCTAGGACAGTCAAACCTATCGTACTACCTCGGAGCATTTTTGGCCTAGCCGGTGGACCACGACGATACACATGAACACAATTACAATTTACAATCAACAATAACGACAACAATCAGGCAACAACAATTTAAATAATGGTAACAACAATACTAAACTATTACAATGATCTATTTTATGACAAGGACACCAACTGATCATTTCCTCATTAAACACACAAAGGCATCCCGCGCACAGAATAGACACTATGATTTACCACATGTGGTAATCAGCAGAGCGTGTTGTCCGAGGTGGTGAACAGCTGGGCTCGTACATTGTTGTTGGTCGGCAGCGTAGTGGCACAGGTGTATTGGCTCTAGTGGATCAGTAGCACAGTGACCCAACAATGGTCCGATAGTAGTGCTGTCAGCTGGGGAGGGTGGGGCGGGCGCTCAACAATGGTTAGACAGAGAGCGGCGATAACATTGTTGTCAGTGATGCGATAAGCAGGCGATAACCCTCTCTCGACAGATGGACAATATCTCTTCTGCCGTTTTTATAAGTGTGTTTGAAGTATTCATTCTTCTTTATTGTAGTTAACGGTTGGAATTGTTTATGAAATTGTAACACTCGTACTCTGGGCGGATTATGTAACGATTGTATAAACACATTGATTTGTTTGATTTGGTTTTGATGTTGTGGGTTTCTGTTGAGGGTGGGGGGAATGGTCGAAATTATAATGTCTCTATTGCTGGCTTTAATGAGGGTTGTAATGATTTTAAGATTTGATTTGGTTTGATTCGGGGGTACTTTCTTGAATATATCATTTATGGAGCAGATAATAAAACAGGTTTTGTGGAGATGAGGCAATATGGGTCTTAATGCTGATTTTAAGTCTGTGGTTGTCCAACCGCCTCGGGTCCCACTGGCATTGAGATCAACACTGGGGTCGTCTATAGTCCATGTTTCACACATCCTTCTGGCCTGCGAGTCGCCCAGCACACTTACACCGTTGCACATCATTGATTTTTATTCACTGTCAGGGAAATCACTCACTGTTACTCCAATTTTTCACAACAATATTTATATAATACAATATAAAGATTCTTACGTTACCACATTTAAACATTTAAACACATACAAAACAATACGATACGATTCGATCCACCTACCGCTGATAATATTTTTTCAATTGGCATACATGAACTACTCGATTTATACTGGGATCCTCGACTAATTCAATTCTGACATTTACTGAACTTAACACATTGGTTACGACGTATGGACCTTTCCATGTTTGAGTCAATTTGTGCGATACTTCGTTGGCTTTATTACTTGGTATGTACCTTTTATATAATACCAAATCGTTTTCTTGGAACGGCGATGGATTCCTATTTTTATTATATCTGGCGCTACTTTTGCGATGGGCTGATTTAATATTATCCATGATTTTTGCGATACAATCCTCTGTAACGTCAGTATCGTTTTCCTGATCGATGTCCCACTGTAATTGCAATGGATGATTAATTTCTCGTCCTAAGAAAATTCGCGCAGGCGTCGCTTTGGTTGTTTCGTGGACGGCTGAATTTAAACCCATGTTTAAATATGCGATATTTTCATCCCAGCGTTTTTGTGTTTGCGAATGGAATATCTTTAACGCTATTTTCAGATTGCGATTGACTCTTTCTGACTGATTTGAGTTTGGCCTAGCTACAGAAGTATTGATGTGTTTGATCCCTAAGCTGAACAAAAAACTTTTAAACATTTCTGACTTAAAAATGGATGCGTTGTCAGATACAATTATTTCTGGGAAACCATGTTGAGTGAAAATTTTTTCCCTTAGCGCTGCAATGATTGTTTTGGTGTTTGCCTTCTTTAATGGAATAATCCAACTAAACTTTGAAAATGTATCGACACAAACTAATGCGTACATATTTCCATTTGCGGTTCGTATTAATGGTCCAAAGGTATCGATGTGTAGTCGTTCAAAGCATCTTTCGGGAGGTTTAGAATTCATCAGGCCAATATTTAGCGCTTGAGCTGGTTTAGACAGCTGACAAAGGCTACAAGATCTGACAAATTGCTTAACCTCGTCGAAAATTTTCTCCCATGTGAATTCGCGTGTGATTCGCCCGATAGTCTTTTTTATTCCTAGGTGAGCTGATATTGAAATGTCGTGAAAATATTTCATTAACATTTTCCTCATTTGAGTCGGAACGACGATTTTAGACGGATTTCTGGGGTTTTTTTGATAACGTAGTATACCCTTTTTTATAAAATAATTCGGTACGTCGATTCCATCTTCGATGTTATTTATAATATTGAGGAGCTGTGGGTCTTCGCGTTGTTTCGAACTCAGTGACTCAAAGGTTTCAGGGAAGTGTTGTAGAAAGAAAACTTGTTCGGGGACAACATCATTTTGTGGTGTGAGAGTTTTAGTCGGCTGTTGTTTGTTGACTTTGACTCGGTCGGGGCCAACGTTGCTTTGTGGCGCTGGGGTTTTAGTCTGTTGTGGTTCATTGACTTCAAACATCCGGCTTAGAGCGTCGCTTACTATGTTTTGTGTGCCCCTACAATGCTCGATTTTCTCGCATGGAAATTGTGAAAATCGTAGTTTCCAACGCGCTAACATACCAGTAGTCTTGTCGGAGCCCATAACATATGTTACAGCCATACAATCGGTTTTAAGGATGAATGGGTTATCAGTGAGATAATCCTTGAACTTTTCCAGGCCGTACAATACAGCGGCAAATTCCTTCAAATACATGCTGTATTTTAATTGAGCACCTGAGAATGTTTTGCTGGCAAAAGCGATTGGAACATTATTGCCATTAATTTCCTGTTCCAGGACAATTCCTACGGCGTTTTCACTTGCGTCACACGACATTATAAATCTCCTGGACCAATCTGGAAGATGAAGTACGACGGGTGAGGACAATGTTTGCTTTATTTTGTCGAAACTAGATTGTTGATCGGGACCCCACCTGAATCTTACGCCTTTCTTTTTCAAGTAGTTCAATGGTCTACTGATTTCGGAGAAATTAGGTATGAACTTGGCATAAAAAGCAGCCATGCCGATAAATCGTTGCACACCCTTTAAATTGCGTGGTCGAGGAAAATTACTAATAACTTCAGCTTTAGTATCGTCCACATACAGTTTGCCATCCTTTACTATGTGTGACAGGAAACGCATGCCCCTCTTTGCCAAGGTGACCTTGCTGGGTTTGATTGTAAGTCCGGCGGCCCTTAGACGTTCCAAAACCATTTTCAAGTCATTGTAATGATCCTGTGGGTTTGCGCTATAAATGCAGAGATCGTCGACAAAGTTTATTACACATTTAAATTTTAAGTCTCCTAGCATTTCGTCGACTATGCGTCCTAACACCTGGCTACCGATTTTTATTCCTTGGGGACAAGTACGAGGCTGATATAAGGCATATCCTACATTGAAAGCGGCGTATTTCCTACTATCAGGGTGTAATAGGCATTGGTAATAGCTATTGTTCAAATCAAGTGTAGTGAAATAACGAGCATCTTTAAAATAAGGAAAAACTTTATCTACTTCTGGTTGTGGGAAACTGTCCATTTCAATAAACTTATTTAGTTCTTTATAATTGACTACCAATCTAAATTTTCCGGGTTCCTTTTTTGGTCTTAGGAAGGCGCTAGAACTAAACTCTGAAACACTTTTTTCTATTACCCCTTCATCTAATAATTGTTGCACAGTATTTCTCATTATTACCATCTTATCTGGCTGGACGTGGTAAGGTCTTTGTCGGAATGGCACAATATCCTTACTAAAACGAATTTTGTAAGGCTCAGTCTTGGCTAAGCCGATTTTGTCTGTGACAACGTCGCTAAACTGTCGAAGTAGGTTTTCGAATTTATTTCGTTCGTCGTCTGTGAGCGGTGAATCACCTAAATCGGGTTTATCACAAGTTGGGATCTCTCCTTCTCCTATCAAACAATATGATTTAACACTCTCCCTAAACTTAAACTCCGCTGTTGAATCACCTAAATTCACGGACATTCGCGCAAACTTCATAAAATCGTACCCCAATATTAACTGTAACGGAAGTTGATTGACTACCCAGAAGTTGTAGTCCCATGACAGATTATCTATCTTAAAATGAACTTTGACCTCTGTCCGCACAGTTATCTTCTGGCGGTTCGCGACTTCTACTGATTGATTAATTTTACTTGACTGTTTGATCAAATTAGCACTTCGCAACTTATTAAAAAGCGTTTTACTCATCAATGACCTACTACTGCCAGTGTCTATCAGCGACAGGCAGTCTATATTGTTGCCAAACAATACCTTAATTAGCGGCAGTTTCGCGGATACATCTGTTGCTTGCATACTTTTGTTGGGCGATAACTTTACAGTTCGACGTTGTGTGCCCTTGACAACGTCGGAATCTAGTTTAAAGAAACCCTACAGTTCCTAGCGATATGACCTTCACCTTGACAACGATAACATTTTACAATTCTTTCCCTGGGTCTGTTACGTAGATCGTTTTGCGACGTAATTGGATTGTGACGAGTTTGATTCACAACCCTAGGCGATGAATTAATCAATGGGCGTCGATTTGCATTACCAAAATATCTCTCTTCGGCACGCATTGAACTAGTGATTCTATTTGCGAATGATTTTAGCTCAAATAAGCTTTGTGGCATTTGACCGAACGAAAAATGACTTCGAACAGTTGGATTACATTTTGTCAAAGCAATCTCAATCACCTCGCCTTCTGACATTGACGATTTTAAAGCGAATGCGATAGATATGATGTGATCGACGTATTCTGAAAAAGTTTCATTCGGTTGTTGTGGTCGATCTAACTCAAACGATGCAATCTCTCGTCGCCTAATTGACGGAATAAATCTGTGTAATATCTCGTCATGTAAGACATTCCAGCGTGCGTTACTCGATACTGCTTCTAAAAACAATTGGAACATTTGACCTTTGACCTTAGGGATAATAAGTTTAATGATCTCTGTATGACAATTCGGAGAAATATCAAATATTGGTTTGATGTTTTTGAGAAATGAAATTAATTCAAGTTCATCTGTGCCGTCGACTGTATTCAATTTATTAATCAGTTCAATTACCACAATTTGATCGGTTTTAGTAAGTGATTGACTAACATTGTATGTGTGAGCGTGTACGTGTGTGTCATGGTGAGTGTATGTGAGAGGTCGAGTGTGTGGGTGTGGGTGGTGTACAGTGGCACTGACCGGGGCAACAGTGGACAGTGAACCAGTCGCTACAGGAAATGACGCGCGTTGTTGTGCAGTGACTATCTCCATCTCTCTCGCACGTTCGCCGTTTGAAGGTTGAATATCCACGTACGACGAGCTGTTGGCATGACTGTTATCTTGAGTTGCATTCGACGTACTTGATAGCATTTCAGTCAATTCGTGGTTGTTTAGGTCCATTAAACAACTATTAGAATTTTGTCTAATTGGCGATGGTTCGTCATCGTTTACGATCGGTAAACGACAAGCGGAATTTTGTCTATTTGACGATGGTTCGTCATCGTTTACGATCGGTAAACGACAATCGGGATTTTGTCTACCTAAACTAACTCCATTATTATTTGGTGGAATATGCTCATTGTTTTGGTGTATCGGCGCATTTAAATCGATTAATTCCTCTAAATTTCTCCTTGACATACGATCGCGTCGGTCATTCGCAGTTGTATTATACCCAGGCCCAAATTGTTGGTGCATTTTTCCCGCTAGGAAAATAATTCAATTTACGATAATATATCTCACTTTAACAAAACGAATTTTCCACGATGACAAAAACCAATTGACAATTAATTACAGCACAATACACAACGACAATAACAATAATAATAGAATCTCTTATAATCTAAACAATTTCAGTGAATCGCACAGACACAAACAGTACCAAGAGATCACGCGATGATATCATTTATTTGTAAAGAAAAATAAAAACAACTCCCTCCTACTACTTTTATATATTTAAATATTGTATTTAAATATATTTGCTCCTTGCAATGCTCTCAAATGAATCTTTACAAATGTTGGTTGCCCCTGGGTTGGAAGAACTCCAGAAAATAAAAATATCAGACAGAGCTTTTGGCAGT
This sequence comes from Macrosteles quadrilineatus, assembly GCF_028750875.1. Classification (NCBI taxonomy): domain Eukaryota; kingdom Metazoa; phylum Arthropoda; class Insecta; order Hemiptera; family Cicadellidae; genus Macrosteles; species Macrosteles quadrilineatus. Next base: position 14,660,386 of record NW_026542601.1, on the reverse strand, counting down.
GGAAGCTTGATGTTATTGAAAAAATATGAGTGGGCCCTGCAAAATATAAATATTCCCAAAAGGTCCTTAGGGGACGCCCTTGGCACTGTTTGTAGTTCTTCCAAAAAAAGTAATACCTTTAATGAGAGCAATTTACCAGTCTTAATTCTACACCGAATTTACTTGCTCACTACTACACTAGTGTTTAGTGTTGCACTTAAAATGTGAATCTTTTGTAGTGGCCTATTATTTACTGAATTACCTTTTGTTTACCAATTTGATACTATAGCATATAATAAAGAACTACCAGGTTATTGAGAACTAAAAGTGAGTACAATTTGATTTATTAAGCATTATTTAAGATTTACAATGATTCCAGTTTGACAGTTTCTGATTGTGTGGTGCAATATAAAAATATGACCTTGAGTGACACAATCAGACGGAATTGATCTGTCTGAGAATGTTGAACGGATTTATTCAAAGGGGAATATTTGGCGCGGTTTCACACCGATCTCGAAGGTGTCAACGGAGGAGTGGTATTTAATTTAATTTGAGACGACCAGTGCCAAACAAGTCCTGTTCGTTGGCCAACGATGTAAATATGAAGGTCGATTCTCGAAGGTCAACTGATTAAACAGTATTGCGTTTAATCGTAATAATATTTACTGGAACGTTGCTTATTGTTTTATAGCTAATTTGGCACTTTGGCGGTTCGTCTATATGCAAACTGGCACAGCCTCCGATAACACTTCCCGATTCAGCCGAACCAGCAACCTAATCCCTCCTTTGATATTAAATGATTCCCCCAAATTAAAATGCTGATTGTGACACTCTGTAACGAATTGTACTTTTAATAATGACTCTGTGCAAAATTCAAATACTATATAAAAATATTACAAAGCAACTCTGAATTACCCTATAAAAACATTTTCATATATTTATTCTTAATACTATAGAAATATCACAGTCTAATAAATAAAGCGGATTGCAACAATATGAATGGATTTAAAAATCAACAAATTGTGATCGAACCTATGAACATGTGCTTATTCTACATGAATTGACAAAACAAGACAGGAAAATTTACCAAAGTGCGACTCACTGAAAATCTCAATTTAACAAATAAATACACAAAATTACTTACAGTTTGGACGTCCACAAATATAACACAAAGGGGAAAGGATGGGAAAACGTAACTAGCCGGTATACTACAACACGCGATCAATTGAACTCGTGAATCGTTTGAGAAATTTTCAAATGGCGGACTGCGTTTGGCCGGTAACGAACTTTTGCACTTTTTGACAAAAACACTGATTCTAATTTCCGATCGCGAGGCAATTATATCCCTTAGGGATATAGGCTGAACGACTTTAAGGAAATTTAAGATTGGCCGACCAAACGCCGCGAAATGAATTTAATTTCCACGAACGATAAACAATTTTACCGAACTAGCTACGATGAGACTTGGGTAAGGACTGAGTACTGATTTAAACAGATGGCCGCCCGGCTAAACCTTATCCCCTCTCCGTCTTTAGTGCGTGGTGCATTCTGGTCTATACTGATCTATTGTTGAAACCAGCTGACTGTTCTTCGCATTAACCTGTATTGATTTGTTGCCTTTTACAACAAATCGGTACAACACTAAAAACATTAAAAAAACAAGATCAGCTTTTTGAAAAAAGATAAGATATTTACAAAAGATTTTGATATCTAACTGTTGTGTAGATCGTAAGTATTTCCATAATCTTTGAGTCGCCTGCAATGCTCCGCAATTGCTCGAATTCGAGCAACAGGTACACTAGTGTCAAATTATTTTAAGCCTTCAAACGGCAGAACACATATTATATACACAAGATAGTTGAGATAGCATTGACAAATTTGAAGGAGACTGCAAGCGCCGTGAATAGAAGTCGTTCGGAGTTTAAAAAAGAACGACTCTCATTATACTCAACCGATCTGTTCAGCAAGAGCTGTTCACCTTCAATTTGAATCTCCCGCTCTTTGTCGATCTGTTTTGCTTGTCGACATTTTGCGTGTCGATAAAGTGGGAAAATTTACACAACCGTCCCACATAACAGACATCCCACATAACCGACATCCCACTTTACAGACATCCCATATTACCGACACTGTCGACATTTTGAGTTGTCGACAAAGTGGGACTATTTCAGTGTCGATCTTTTGGGATGTCGATAAACTGGGTCCCCACGATTTTAATAATATGGCAACCATACAAAGTAGGTATTTTAAGCCAAGTATGAATGAAGATGAGTGTAGGATGAGTGGCGCGATCTTGCAGTCTTGTTAGTGACTAAGGCCAACATATTCCTTAGACACAGCTGTTAATTAATAGCCCATACAGCTAATGGCAACTAAGGAACCTACAGTTTATAGTGGAATCCAAACCACATTTTTGCCTTAACGAATTGGTCTAATTATCAGGATAGTACTGCGGATAGTCGTAGTACTCACTAGAGCGGGCGTCAATCCACACCAGGAAGTATCGTATCCACAGTGCATGCCTATAAATATCCACAATTCGTGACCTCCTAGTAGCTGGATTACAGGACGTCACCACCGTCCCAATGCTTGTCCAAGCACCAAGTTTATCACAATGCAGAATAACGTGTTTTGCAGTCTTATATGACTGTTTGCAAAGTCGACACTCCTAATTGACGTTGACGATTCCTAGAGTGTAGAGGTGTTTCCAGAAATGGTTCAGTCATGAGAAAAAGTACCTGCCCTCTCCCAAGGCCCCACTAGAAAAACTATGTTTTCTAGTGATGCCTTGCCACTCCCCAGCTTTATTAGCCAGCCAGCTGAGAGCGATTTCTTGCCAAATGATTGTCCAGGGTATAGCTCAGTGGGTAATTTACGCCAACGCAATGCTCTATATGTTGTTCCCTGGGCCATTAATTTGTTAATTGCATATTTAGCGGTAGTTTTGCTTATGAACTAGCCTATTTTTGATGAAAGAATGAGGACATTTATGTGTGGGTTTACCCATACCAATTCTAAATAACAGATTGTAAAAAATACATTCAATGCTACGGGAATAGATATTGCGAGAAATCTCTTGTTTATAAGAGAGAACCGTTCCACCATGAGAACGAAGCGAACACTAAATAGAACACACAAAAATCACGGCCAACTTTAACTACAGGCCGCGTCCTGGTAGAATTGGCAACATCGCAAGTGGTGTTAGTGATACACAAATACCATTAGCTGCTTCCAAACAAAACAGCTGTTACAAAACCACTTGCAACGTTGCCAGTTCGAAGGCCGCGGCCTGGGGCCCATTTCATAATAAACTACAAGTTACAACTTGTAACTTGTAATTTCCATTAGATTTGCATTGGGTGATCAGCTGATTTACTAATAATATTAGTTTGTACTTTATTATGAAATGGGCCCCTGGAGTTAAAGGTGACCGTGCAAAAATACTTTATTTACTGTACTATGAGGCAGTTGGCAGTTGTTGTAAAGTAAACATTAAACAATGTCAAAGTCAAACACATAAACGATGTTGTGGCTGTCGGCGTCGGCTGCACCTAACCTCAACCTCTGTCAGTGTCAAGTTTCATGTTTCATTCTTTTATTTTGGATAGTTTTGCTTTTATTATGTGTCGACAATGTTTTGATAGTGCTAACTTAACTGCTAAGTTAGTGCTTTGAATTGCATTTTCTATCTGCACACTTAGGCTGATACTCTTAACCTATACAAAAATGAAAAATCCAATATTGAATGTGAGCAATGTACAAAGTGACAATTTATTCGAAATGAAATTGGACAATGTAAAGCATTTGTCTCATATTCTCAAAGTACTCAATTTTAAAGAGGTAACCTATAATTGAATTTTTTAGTAAATCATAAATCATTTTATTTGGCCATCAAATACAGTAATGGGCCAAGGCCTAACTTGTTAGGTTATTAAGGTACTAGGCCCTAGTAGGCTAGATTGAATTAGCAGAACAGATTACTATTAACTAAGGCAAATTAAATAATCATTTGATAATCTTAAACTACAATGGGCTTCATCCTTTATCCTGTTAAAATAAGTAAGTAAGTTATCTATTACTGTAATTGATGTCAATGTGGACTTTTTAATGGCAGATCGGCTGCACTTTACTTGACGTCCTACACTCATTCGATTATTTTTTTCAATTCGATATTTTCATTCGATTGTTTCATTCGATTGTTTCATTCGATATATCGTTTGGTTAGTTAGGTTAGGTTAACCTTACCTAACTAACCAAACGATATATCGAATGAAGCAATCGATTAATCGATATATCGATCAATATTTTCATTCGAATGAGTGTAGGACGTCAAGTAAAGTGCAGCCGGCAGATCGTAATACAGTGCTGACCGGTTACAGGTCAACTTGTCTCAAGTTCCGTGACCAGTATTTACTTAGAAGCTCTCCAACCTGCTTTAAATATTTTTCTGTGATTACTCGTCTTCATACACCTAGCCTAAACTAAACCTAACTTAAACTTAATAGCCTAATGTTTTTGAAGGAGCTAAAACCGGAAAGTGCTGAAATGGGCTGGGAAGTTTAAAATGGCAGTGGAAATGTTCATTTTAAAAGGAATTGGGTTTTTGTTAGGTACCCAGACTTCTCTTTAAATGATTTAGAAAAGGTGTCGGCAGCCATTTTTACACTCTTTAATCCATTTCCAAACTTTGTGTTCACTCATTGCATTAGGACCATAACCTTCATCCATCTGGCACTAAATGTCAACATCAGATTGTTTCCTGTACCGGTAATCAAAAAAACGTATCACTGACCTTAGAAAAATACACAGTCAACTGTATTTAAACTACTTGTCAACTACGGATCTGCAAAAATAGTCTCATTCAAATCTTAAATGACGCCAGTAAGTGGCGAGTTATGGCGTTGAACTGTATTCGCAAACTGCGAAGCTATGAACAAAAATGGCCTTTACTTTAAAAACTAGGCCTACCCTCACTATAGTAACTAGTCATTAGACAGTCATTAATATGTCTAGACCTAACTTTAATTCAATGAATTATTTCAGATGGCCACCTGTTTCGTGTCAGAAAATGGATTAAAAATTGTGGTAGAAGACGCCAAATGTGTTCAAGTCAGTGCTTTTATTGGAGAAGATGTGTTTCAGGTAGTTCAAAAGTGCTGATACTTTTTATTTTAGTAAGAAAATACTGAAAAATGTATTAAAATAAACAGTTCTATTCAGGGCTCGATTTATAAAAATTGAGGTGCTGGAACTGTTAAATCACTATTTCAATCACTATAATCTCTATAATCACTATTTAATGTGATTATGTGATTGATGCCCATTTATGTACCTATTTAACTTAAATGTCAATATTTTCATCTTTTTGAAAGAGAGGTACCAGAATGCCGTTACGCCACAAATCGAGCACTAGTTGTATTTATAACATCAAACTTGCAAAGATTCAACAAAAATATTTTAAAATTATAAGTATATAAGTAGGTAGTAAATATCTGCTTTCTTTATTTTTTATACTCCAACCATACAACGTATGAACAACCATGCCCACCTGTTTATCAGTAGGTAACTTATATGCTTTGTGTTGTTATTTTTATACTGTATTTAGTCTGTATGGATTTATTCAAATGAAACGCTTGATTTGATTGATTTTCCTTGCTAGGAGTTTCACGTTACAGAGGAGGTGACATTTAAGGTAGATCTCAATGTTCTTCTCGACTGTTTGTCAATGTTCGACAACTGCAGCACTGTCCCAGGAGCGACCGCAGCTCTCAAGATGTTCTGCACTCATCAAGGAGCACCTCTCAAACTACTGTGAGTTTGTCAAAATCGTTTAGTTTGGTAAGACAATTCAAGCTTATTGTTTTCGAGTTACTTAATCAGGGCGTCACTGAAGTCACGGAAAAGTCACTGATTTTACTAGCCAGTCACAGAATTCACTGAAAAGTAACAATTATTCTTAATTTTTAAGGTCCCAAAAATCACAGAAAAAATCGGGCCTAACTAAAATATCGTTCCAAATACCTGTCTTTTGTTTTACATCCTGCTACAGACATTGAAAATTTATTATGATAATCAGTCGAAGGGAAAATATTTTGGGAGCGGGCAGCTAGCTCAAATCATTACGAAACAAAATATTGAACGCCCAACTATCTCACGTTCATGTCACTGAAAATTATTGTCTTATTAGTATCGAAAATCATTAATTTTTTCTTTTGCGTCATCGTCTCACCTCTGACTTTTTCAGTGATTTTAGGCCCCTCTAAAATGTTTGATTGTGTTATCGTGCTCACTTAATATTTTTCCACTATACAATAATCATTAGAACTACCTAATTTATAATTGACATCTTGTAAATAACTATGTACAAGTGGCTTGAGCCTTTACATGTTGGGCACTGAAGGATAGGTCCTTCTCCTTATTATACTGGAAATAGCGACAGATAAACTCCTACTTTGACTTTTACAGGCTTGAAGAGGAAGGTGTTATTACCGACTGTTCACTGAAGACTTTGGAACCCGACGAGATTCTAGACTTTGATTTTCCCGCTAGCAATGTAGTCAACAAAGTGATTCTTCAGTCGGCCCAGTTCAAGGATGTATTCAACGAGTTGGATCCAACATCTGAATGTGTCGAACTGCTCCTCAGTCCCGATGCTCCTTATTTCCAGCTGACTACTAAAGGTTTAGCGGGGGACTGTCAGGTAATCATTTATTTATTTACGGCAAAACCACCATTTTTACATTCAATTACATACATGAAAATTTGTGGATTATAAACAATACCATTTAATAAATACAGCGACTTTGACATTACGGTTTACTATAAAAGTACTTAATTAATGATAGCAGAATAATCCGAACTTTTCCATTAATTTACTTCCACTATTTTAGTTGTATGTAACAATAGGCAATCTAAGGTTTAGGTTTGCATAGGTTCTAGCATAGCTTAGCCTAAACACAACCTAAAGTTAAATGACAGGAAAAATCCAAGTAATCTTCTAATGCTTTTTTTTTGTAATGCCGATTTCAGTGGAATTTTTACAGGAGAAACAATGTACACTGTGAATGTGCCAAGAACCCTTGCCTCCCTCACTGAAGTCCGAGATGCTAACCACTAGGCTAACCCACACAAATGTCACAAAACAGGTCTGCTACATTCATATTTGAATCAGTTTGATTTGTATTGCTTCCCATCGGCTTATCGGTACCCTCTAAAACATTATAGGTAACCAAAAGTAAATAGTTTTTTCAGACACAAATTGGCAAAATGTTTTATCAGTGACTAGCTGTACCCGCGGGCTTTGCCCCGTTTAGCTTCTTAATTTTCAAGATGATCTCGTTCGCATGGCTCAATCACGTCCTGGTTGAAGTTCGTTCGCTACGCTCACTCACCTTTAGGTTGGAGCTCGTTCGCTGCGCTCACTTGCCTTCAGGTTAGCTCGTTCGCTACGCTAACTCGTCTCCAGGTTGAAGTTCGTTCGCTACGCTCACTCACCTTTTGGTTGCAAATTAGCTGTTGTCATAAATTAAAATAAATAATAGTGCTGCACCCTGTTGGTAATCATTGTAACTTTAATGCAATTGAACATCATAGAACAGAACCAACTTGTTTAATTGAAACAGCTGTTAAGATTCATTAATTCCTTTTAAATATGAAAAATCATAAGGCTAACATGGGAAACTCCAGAGCCACTGGGGCGGAGCCCGAGAGTCCGATCAGAATAAAAACAACTTAGTTTTCCTATTTAATGCCTAAAGAATCAATGTACCAAATTTCAGCCTCCTAGGTAAATGGGAAGTGGGAGAATTAGTGATGAGTGAGTGTGTCAGTGAGTCAGTGAGTCAGTGAGGGCTTTGCCTTTTATAAGTATAGATTTCACAAAATAAATTTTTCAACAGTTGCACTTTGTCTAAATGACCTTTGAGTTCAGTACAGTGCAAAACAAGCAAATGTTTTTGAATGATAGAACTTAATGGTACAAAACTTACTTTCTTTTAGGTCATAAACAACTGTATAGGGTCAAGTATTTAAGTCAAGCGTTTAATTTTAAATTTTTATTTACAGGTTCACATTCTGCATACAAGTGAAATGATAGAAGCCTTTCAGTGCACCAAAGAAATCAGATCTAGGTAAAATTGTAATGTTACTTTTGTAATATGGCTGCTTATTCTAGTGTTTTATTTAAGTTCCTATAATCCCATCCATAAAGTTGGCTTTAAGTCGCCATAACGGTGTTCAACATTTTGTAATAATTTATTAAAAAAACAAAATTTTAATGTACGATATAACTGGCATGCATAAGTGCATAATGACAGAGTGTGTGGTTAAATTAGACAGTTTAAGCACAATGTTCAAAGTCCCAATCACTCATTTAATACACAAAACCCTACGTTTAGTAAAAAACTAATCATATTAATCACTCTATAAATTTCTTTAAAACAATTATTTAGTGGAAAAATTAAAAAAAATTCAACTAAAGTTTAGCTCCTGTTTAGTTACACATTAATTGTTTATTCAACCAATATCCGCTGCTCCCTGGCCTACTGATACTGACGATACTGGTTTGACGAGTCTACTCGGTTAAAATGTACTCGATTCTTCTTCAACTCAGGTGAGTATTCGAATACTCTGCTAGTATTTGGTCAATGCCAGTGCTACTGACTTGTAGTGACAGCTTGTATATTCTGACTCAACTCCTTAGTACTCAGCATTCAGTGCTGTTGACGTGTAGAAGTGATTCTGAAAACATGCTCACGTATTCATCACTCTCTATTTGTCAATTCAAGACTACAGCGTGAAGAATCTCCAAGCCATAAACAACTGAGTTCAGTTATTGGATATTATAGAAGTATTGATTATTGTACTGGACTCGTCACATCACTAGCTGAACATTGTTGAAGATCCTGACAAGTGAAACTACAAACGGTTCAGTAAACTTATGTGTTGGTAGTGGTTTTTCAGCCATGATTGTTGCAGGTATAGGTTCAGTCAGATTCGGCCTGCCATGAAGCCGTTGGCAATCTCAGTGAAAGTCTCTGTACGAACAGATGACGTGGGACTGCTCTGTCTACAATTCATGATTCAGACGGAAGCCAAACAGCTGTGTTACATAGAGTATTACGTGAGTTGATTTTGTAGCTATGAAAATGTTTGCTGATCCGAAAATTGCCATGTAAAATGTTAAAACTTTTTTTGTTTTATGTAGGTGAGGTTTATATAATAGATGTATTTTGAAACTAGTAAGTTTATTAATGCACTCAATCTTTTTATTTAAGTCTTTATCAGTAGCAGAACTATTGTGGAGCAATATACAGTGTTTTACAGTTTAAAACGTTCGCTGCAGCCCACCAAATGGCAGGCAAAGCCCCGGTGCGGCGCAGCGTTGAGCGAACCCATTTGGCTTTAAAATACTTTGGTCTGATGAATAGCAAATAATGTGCGGTGATGTGCTGCATTACGATGAGAGTCGACGTAGTTTGCTGAAACACTCACAGATAGCAGCACTATCTTGAACAAATTTGTCCCATTGTATTGCCAATTGGAGGGAGAAAGACGGGAGAAGATTCTAAGATTACCAGAAGGGGATTTACGGGGAAATTTACTACCAACCTACACCAAAATAAAGCACCCATTCCTAGCTAAACGCGGATATAAAAGTTCCTGTTCTTCCCGGTGTGCTGCTGTGCAGAAATTGAATGCAATGTAGGTGATGCCGGCACTCACCGGTGAGCGTTCAGCCTGACAGAAAGGAACTAGAGCACATTTCACCGTATTGAGAATCGATTGTCATAGGTGTATGCTGATTAGGAGGAATATATTTAAACAAAATTCTATTTTGAATATGGCCATACTATTAAGTTTGCATATTGCTTTGGATAGTAGTAGGTAGTAGATTGTTTATTTCTGCTAACATTTCAGTTTGACCAAATCACTTTCTGACTTAACGACTTGTTTCAGTGTACACCAGTTGTTGACGATGTCTGAGTCGCCTTTGTTGGAATGAAAAATGCCTCTATGATGGCTATCCACCTTCACTCCATATTGGAGTCCTGTGAATCTTTTGTACATTTATATTGTTTTTAAATAATACAAATTATGTGTGAATGCATATATTTATTTCTAACCTATTTTACTATTTTGGCTTTTTGACATTTTGTTACATCAACTTATTAATTTCTGTTTGTATTTCAAATTCTTTTGTATTTTTGGCTCATTATGGTTATGATTTAAAAACATTACCTGTAATGTACAGAAAGGAACAAACTATGGCATTTTCTTAATAATAGCCTGCCTTCAGCTGGATAGCTTTCGAGTGTGGACTGGTAGTTGAACTGTATAGAATGCACACTCAACAACTACTATCAGTGTGCATTATTATTGTGATGAATATAGTGGTAATAGGGTATAGTGTGGGTGGTAGGGGTGGTATGGCTCGACTTAGTCTCGAACTTAAAAAATATATCGAGCCGGCAAAACCTCATTTTCGGCCCTAGGTACCAAATATACTATCACACCCCACTACACTGTTTTCGAACTTCCCCCGCAAGAATGTAGTCCAGAAAACAGCTGCTTGTCGCCAGCTGCCAGCTTAATCAAATGGGGTTTCATTACGTAGGCTACTAATGGTAATGTTGTACTGTACTGTAATCAGTTTTTACCGGACACCAATCAGCTGATTATGTTTGGCAATGAATGGTTATAATCAAAAACATGATCTCCAAGAGAGTAGTGATTAGTCGATAGTCGTTGGTACCATAAGGACCTATAAATATTTTCATTGTTACGTTAGCTTAGAGTAGTATGGCGCAAAATATCGTACGTCACTCGTCCAAAATGTGTTTACCGGACTCGTATGGTAATCCCGCACTCGACTTGTCTCGCACGGGAACGGCCACACTCATCCGATAAACACGAAACACATACCGTATTTTCAGGACTAGTAGACTAGTATCATGGTGGAACTTCCACCATGGACTAGTATAGTAACGTAATATACTTACTGTTCTGCTCAGAAATATAGGACTTGAAAACATAAGGGAGTGAAAATTTAAAAACGCACGTTTTCAGGAAAAACACTTTGCAAATTTTTTTCCCCTTTTTTCAAAACTTTTATTATTTTTTTTATTTTATTAACATTTGAAGTTTCATAAAGTGTCCATGGTAACGCAATATCTTTGGTAGTTTTTTTTTAGAGAGCATCTTTAGTGGAAAAACACAAAATCCGGTCACGACCATAACGGACGTTTAAATGAATATTAAAAATAGTAAATATTATTTTTATAACTATGTTTTGCTATAAACTAATTTACTTTTATGGCCATTATACAATAAAAAGGTCACTGAGCTTTTGGTATATTTGGCCTTTCTAGAAAAAATAAAAAACTCAAAAAATTGAAAAAAACCAATAAAATCTTTTTAAGTTTGTATAGCTCCGAAAAAACCTACCTGAGACCCGAAAAATCGTTATGTTTGTATAGAGGTGTGGTTCTTTTGTGTATAAAACATTGAAATATGATGATATTTTAATTTTTGAAATTTTTATGATAGAAATCGTAAACGTGATGGTCAGGGACAAGCGGTACGGTCGTGAATTTTCTTAAATAATCTAAATATTTCTAAACGATCCTTCAATTATACTGTTAGTTATAATAAAAATATGTGTTTCAATTGAACTAAACTGTTCAATTTACAATTATATTAAAGTTATTGTCACGACCAAACACACTTTAATCCATAAGGCTGGATTGGTCGTGAAAAAACCCGCGATGGTCGTGATACTTTGGTCGTGAAATTACGTGTAATTTGGCTCTGTTCTGGCGGTAGCCCTGCACCTCATGTTCGAGGATACAAAGTAGACTTCTAGGTTAATCTAGCAATTGAAATATCTTATAAACAAAAATTAACACCATGTCTACTTCATTGAATGATTACGTACGGTCGTGGACACACCAAAATTACAAAAAACACAATCTTTCCTTTATTAATCTTGTAATTCCTCCTTTCAACTCGAAACGACCGGCACTACAATCCTGACGTACACCCCGAACTAGTCTCTAAAACCAACTGACTCCATCGACGCCAGGCTTGCCACTGTCATACTCCAAAGTTGAAAATTTTCCCAAATGGTCGTGACGCCAAATTGAGGGACAGACTTATTTTGTCATGGTAGTCAGTTTGCAATGACAATAAAATTATAATATGCTCCTTTTTTGTAAGTTTAATAACCATTGATGACATAAAAATATGGCTTTATATATTTCGGCATGAATAATTAGTCTAAAAACAGCGTGAAAGTTGGAAAATGTACCCTAGGGACACGTCATGGTCGTGAATTCCGAGACTTTAAAAATACTAAAAAAATACCTAGAACCTATTTAAAACCAAATAAATGTGTGTAACATGTTGCCCCCGTCCCAAAAAAATTTAAAACACATAATAATAAACTACAAATCCAGTATCTACGAAGTAAAAGGCCAGGGACATGAAAACGTACGTTTTTAAATTTTCACTCAAGGACAGCACTTTGAAAATAGATTTGTTTCTTGGAAGGCGAAGTTTTAATGTTATTCTCTTCGGAAATAAAAATATTAGCACTTGCAAATAATAATGTCTATGCGTACCGGTAACTGTAATTATTGTCATTACTTGAAATCAATGTTCTTGGAATTATTGTAAACCTCGCATATAAAGACCAAAATTAAAATTGTAAAATGCGTAAAGGAAAATATCTGAATAGGTTATATATTACATCACATTTCAATTTAGTCAAGTCTAAAGAAACTAACGAAGAAAGCGAAAATTGTTTATTTTATTAGTGTAAAGCTATATGGGCTTGCATCATAGCCAGCCCAACATGATTGTTATTAGAACTTACTTAGAACAAAAATAACAAAATAATTTTGTTTCCCGCCAAGGCGTCTAGCCTAGAGCTTAGCTAAACTAGCTTTAAGTTTCTCGTTTATGTGTTAATTGTTAACTATTACTAATCAGTTTAAAAGCGAGAGGAACCAAGGTAATTATGCTCTTGATACATTTATTTAATCAAATATTGTATTTTTAATATCAGTAACTTTTGAAAGAACAGCTTATTTGCTGTAGCCTGTCTGTAGTGTATAGGTTATGTTCACTCGACTTTTAGGTGTCTTAGTAGACAATATTTTATTAATATTCAGTGATTTGATTTCAGATACTTCCATAAGTAGAATATAATGATAAGAATGCATATTTGTCCTATTAGGCAATTATTTACGTGTCCGGAATACAATGATAGTAATATATATTATATTTGTCTTATTAGGCTAGGCCTATAACTTACCAAGCAATTATTTACATGTAGGGTGATTGGTAGTTTACAGAGGTGGATTTGAAAATTTGCCGCCCCTGGGCTATCCACAATTTGGCCCTCCCTCCAACCGTGTACGCTTTTCTTGGGGAGGTCGATGCCAAATCACTGTGGTCTAATGACTAAATGAGTGCCGTCTGCCTCAATTTAGGAGGTATTAACATTAATGTTTAATGCTCCTAGGCCTCAACTCACCTGTCTTTTACCACTTAGTTAGGCCTACACAGTAGCTGAATCTCCCCGCTAGCTTTTGACTTACGGTATCTCTCATCACTAAGTTTATATTATTCTTATTATTTTTCAATTGGATAGGCCTACTAACTCATTAGTAATTAATTACCAAAGCCACGAGAATAATTCAAATTAGAAAGTAAACAAGTGATTCGATAACAACAGATAAATCCTAAATACTATTTTATTTTATTGGAGTTGGAATGGAATCGGATGGTTAATAGTAAAAAAACCTATTGTAGGTAGGGCCTACCGGTAGTTTGATTCGAGGTATTTAATTTTTTATACAAATTTTAGTCTATTGAAATAACGTAACTCACATGATCTGGAATAAAAAAAAAACTTCTTTAATATTCTAAATACTTGTTGTTCAAAGGTTTATTGCGGACATTTTCCATCACGATACTAAATACTTACGATTCTAAATAGGCCCTAATTATTTCCTATCTCTCAATTCTGTACTAAAAAGTTTCATGACAGCTGGCTGTTTATGTCATTTCCTAACCTCAAAACTTCACTTCAAGCTGATCACTGCAGTGACATAGACATCATAAACATGTCAACTGTCAACAACAAAACAGTGGATACCGTACCTAATATTGCTCGAATTAGCATCAGCCGCATCGCATCAGTAACTCGCGAGAAAATTAATCATCACAACAATTCGCTGTCCACTGATTCAAACGAGTCCATGGCTGTTTTCGTGGATGGAAGCTTGGTTGGTGCGTGATATTAGTGGAGGTTAAATGTGGAAAGGTTTGATCATTGCAGTTCGTCTAACCTTCAACTTTCCTAGTTTAAAGTTTTTTTTTCCTATTTAGACCTAAGCTAAATATATTTTTGAAATCTCATAATAAAAAAAAATACCTACTTTTAAAATTTGCTGCCCTGGGCTTCAGCCCCCCCCCCCTTAATCTGCCACTGGGTAGTTACACTTACTTATTCTAAAGTAGGCCTATTTTGTTTACCAATTTAGTCAATTAAACTAATGCTTTCTTTTAATTATTGTATAATTTTGTCTTTTTTACAGATTGTGTCAAAATGAGCGGTTATTCAGCCGACCAACTTCCAGATATGCTGCCTTTGTATTACAAAAAGTTGTTTCCCTTTGGTCCATACTACCGATGGTTAAGCTATGGTAACTGTAAGTATATTAACATTTTTAGCTGAATGATGTATCCTTGGCCCTACAAAAGCCTAGGCCTGGGTCTAAATCATTTGTACCTTTCATAATAGTTCTACTGCAGCAAAAAATATGCTATAACCTATAAAATTGTATTTGCCTCTTTTGGAATGAAGATTTTAATCCCAGCCATACCTAAGCTGCTTTTAGTCATGAATAGGATGTACTTAGGCCCAACTTATTAAACAGCAAGTGAAGGCAGTATTGTTAATCCTAAGTTAACCATTTAATGATTAAGTTAGCTTATGAACTAAATTATGTCACTTTTTATTTTCAAATAAAAGTATACTTACAGCTCGTGACACTTAAGCTGGCACTTGGCCTATCGCGGCCAGTGTAGGCGGGAGGAGGGTGTAGGTAAGGAAAAGACCGGATTGCAAACATTTATGTTGACTCACGGGTTAGTCTCCCCGTGTATTATGTACTTGAGTGCCTTCACATGAACCCGCATGACAGCACATATTGTTTTTGAACTAGATGCAAGTAGCGATCGGCCAATTAAGTTCCAGCTTAGGTGTCAAGAGCTGTACCATTAATCTTTTTGTAGGCTTAAATATTTCAATGAAAATTAAACGAGTTGAAATACTTACAGCAAAAGTTAGTTTGAAGACAAAAAGGTGTATTATAATAACTTTATTATGCCCTTATTTAATTAAATCTGTAAAGACTTTAATTGTGTCTATTATCTACAGTGGACCCGAACTGTTTCCCAAACAGAGAGTTCTCTTTCACCCTTCAAGACGACATTTATATCCGATACCTTTCGTTCAACAATCAGGATGAAATGGAGAAAGCTATTCAGCAGAAATGTCCATACAAAATTGACATCGGAGCTGTATACAATAAAAAGTAAGTTTAAATGTTAATTGTTGGTAACATAATTTAGAAATTTCAGAAAGAATAAACTATGCCTACATTCTTATGTTTGTATTTTTTTTCTGTTATTTGTTGATAAAATTAACCAAGGCCACAGTTATGCTCCACTCACTGACTTAAAGAAATAAGAGGTTGTATCTTATAATTGATTGTGTTTATTCAATATTAAAATGTCGTCTAAAAGAACCAATGTATATTTTCCCATTTCGAGCAACAGATTGTCTTGCTACTCAACTAAGTTCAAAAGCCTAGTATTTTTTCCCCTTGTAAGGAACTTAGGTACTTTGGTGGCACAAATTGTTATAATAAAGGTAACTTATGTGGCTTCAAAAATCTGAATAAAAAATGTATGTAGAGTTCTGCCATGTACTATGGATATTTAACTAGGCACTCCAATCCAATGTTAAATTTGCAGCCAATTTGTAGAATAAAAAGTAAGCTACTTTAAATTAAGCCATTAATAACCATTACATTAGCGAGTGTGCTAATGTAAAATACCCTAACTTTTTAGCCAAACTGATAGTTCAACTTATTGCAAACTAGATAATTTTAATTAAAATCCATGTGTGTAGCCCCTGAGCTATTAGACATAATGTAAGACTAAATTACTTGCGTAATTCCCGTCACAGCTCAATAAAATATGTCTATTCAGGACATGTTTCGGTGTTAAAACACCATCGTCAACTTCAGGTACATAATGTAGAGTTGATCAGTAGTTAACATCGTCAAAAGATAAACACAGTACGAACATTAGTTTCTTAAATGTTTAATTGTTTTATGTATTTATTTGTGTTCGTACTGTGTTTATCTTTTGACGATGTTAACTACTGATCAACTCTACATTATGTACCTGAAGCTGACGATGGTATTTTAACACTGAAACATGTCCTGAATAGACATATTTTATTGAGCTGTGACGGGAATTACGTAAGTAATTTAGTCTTACATCAGATAATTTGATGTAGGCTAACATAAACTATCCTTCCAATGACAACTAAGGGAGAAAAACAAATTTAAAACTTGCACAATCTGTGACTAGCTAAGTTCTTTTTTAGTAAAAAAAACTACAGCTGGTTCTTAGATGGCATATCTGCTTACACAATGGTTATGCTACATGAGATTTGTCTACTAGGCCTAAAGATCGGCGAAAACAGACAGTGTTCACTCCGCAGCACAAGGAGCTTGTTTTTGACATCGACATGACGGACTACGACGACGTGAGGACCTGCTGCTCCGGCACCGACATCTGCTCCAAGTGCTGGAAATTCATGGCTCTGGCTGCAAAAATACTTGACTCTGCATTGAGAAGTGAGTAATTTCTGTGAAAAAATGTCGTAATTTAACAGCTGATAACCTTTCAGTTGATTGTCATCGTTATTTACAACCACAGTAAGATTTTAAACAAGAGAAGAAACCGTTTATGAAAATGGAAAAAGGCTACTTTAAATATTTAATTGGCATTTGTGAATCACTCTTAAAGTAGACCTACAATTCTACAATGTTATAAATTACTAGTTTAATATTTTGGCCCAAATGATCTAATAATGGTCTTAAACAAACATTCCTATTATTTTTATCCATACATGATAATTTTATTGTGAACCTTACCAAACTTACCTAGGTCAGCGTTTTGATAGGTAACAAGGAGCAATTAGAAAATGATTGCATTAATCATTTGGTGGTGAAACTGGGTTTGAAGATAATTTTTCTCTGTCGTACTTTCCATCTAAAACTAATATTTTTTCTTGTTGGTTTTTAGATGACTTTGGGTTTGAGCACCTTCTGTGGGTGTTCTCGGGTCGCCGAGGAGTCCATTGCTGGGTGTGTGACGCCTCAGCCAGAATACTCGACCAATCTGCTCGTTCAGCTGTCGCTGAGTACCTACAGCTTGTCTCCGGCGGCGAAAATATGGCCAAGAAAGTGTCCATTCCCTCCGAAATGCACCCTTCCATCAAGTAGGTGTTACTTTTAGGCTATTCAATATTAGGCCCTACTGCTACAACAGTGGATCAACATATCTTTTTTAGGTTATATCTAAACCAATGAGTACTAATGTTTTACGAGATGGAATTACTTTCAAAGTGCAGCTAACACAAGATTTTCTTATTCATGTCAACATAGACCATAAATATTGTAGTTTTAAACAAGATTGTAGTTACTGGTTAGTAATTTAATTTCAAAGTACTGTACTTTTAAAGGGTGAGAGCCCTTATCTATATTTTAAATGGCTAAATTTTTAGGATGAAAGGAAAAAAATAGTTCTAATGTTAATGGTTATGTATGCTTTTTCAAAAGCCAACCGTGATCAAAAGCCATTGCAATGCATCCATAAATAATAATTTTCATTACTTAATCGCTGCAATCTTGTAGTAAAAGAGAAGCAAGTAGATGTTTTGTCAAATAGACCTACCCGTATTTAATATAGACTAAGACCTCATTTAAATTATCCAATGTTTTTTTTTTTGTTAACTTAAATGTATCTGGGATTTAAACGTATGAGCATGACCATTGAAACACTTAGTGTATATAACTTATAAGTGGTTTAATAGCTATTTACCTTACAAGTGTAGTAAGTAAGAGCGTTTTTACATCACGCAGGTGAATGTTGTGCAACGAGCGGAAGCGAGTTGCATAATTTACCGAAGTGATGTAAACACGCTCTTGTGTAACGTGTAACATACAAGATTTTACCTGACCCAACAATATACAGGAGGTCACGAACAATATTTTTCATTATCCATTTCACTCATCTTCTAACAGTAACGTTCATTTACAAACAAAAGCTAGGTTAGGAAAATTCTTCAAAACATAACAATAAAATTCAAGCGCACAGCTGATTTCTAGCGTTGAACGTCGTTGGCTCCATAGAGGTGTATTTTTTAAGTTAAGCACTCAATGTTATTTAAATGGGTTTCATTACATCACCGAGTTGAAAAGTTTTTTTCAACTTTACATCACTCGAGAAGTAACGAAGTTATATACATCACGCTTGGTATAGGGAAGTTTAACATGGCGGGTTAGGTAAAATATTTTAAATAAGTTCTCAGTCATTTGATTTGTGTTATGCATTGCTCAGGACATCTTGAGTTCTTTTCAACCAACTAATAACATTTTCTAATTTTCATTACCATAAAATGAAATGTTATATAATAATCATAAATAAGTGGATAGGCCTACCTATTAAAATACAGTAAGATCTAGGTACGGTATTAACCGTCACCCATGGGATCTTTGACAATTAACTGAATAGCAATAGACTGATAGCAGAAATGTCTTAATAAATTACAACAATTTTGAAATTACAATGCTTTTGGAAAGAATCAACACTGTTTATGACTGTGCTAATAGTAATAGGTATATACACTGTAGACCTATAGGTTTTTTAAAAACGCCAAAAACTTACTGTAAAAATACTAAAAATAGCCAAATAGACATTTTTAGGTGATTGTTAATCGAGGTTTCATTGTAAAAATAGAATAATATGTATCCTTAATGATCTTATCATTTTACTTCTATCTGTAATATTCTGATTTCCATCGTAACCACAAGCAGATGTATTACTTACATATCATGTAACCTACCTATACAAATTAATAAGCATTGATGTTCCAGTTGTAGGAAATGAATTCTACTAAGTATTATTTTTTAATTTGTGTTTTAGACGCGCTGTAAACATAATCTCCAAAGAATTTGATGAAATGATCGTTAAAGATCAAGATTTTCTTGGAACCAAGGAGGGAATCCAAAAAGTTATCGCCTTGATCCCGGATCAGAAAGTGCGTGAAGAAGCAGAAAAGGAGCTAAACAATCACAGCACGTCACAAAAGAGGTGGACGGCTCTCCAACAAGTCATAAGCCAAGCTCAACTGAAAGTGAGTCGATAGGATGTTTAAATTTAGTCCATTTTATCTGGCGTAATGTAGGTAAGAGACCGTGTATCGTCACAATCAAAACAGAACTCCCGCTTGACGGGTCTGCTTTTGCACAACAACAAATCCTGAACCTGCATTACTTTTGGCAAAATCCCTTCCGATCCCAAGCGATCTTTCATGTTAAAATAACTGTTTTAAACTTACTATACTACAGTACTATTCTAATATAGTTTTAAGTCATTTGGGTTCGTTTTCATCAGAAAAGTGAAAAGCAGTTAAAAATAGGAAATCAGGCATCAGAGGCTACAATCATGTTTCATCCTGTGTGTAAGAGATGTATTTCTATGATAGAATAGGATTATAACAACTTAGTAAATTGCAGTTATTAAAATATAATTCACATACATGGTCTGAAGATTTGACTTTATTACTAACAATAAATAGAGAACAAACATACATTTAGAAGTGTTAGACAAAAATTAGCTCATTTTTTTCTCTTTGGCAATCTAACTTTAGGCCTGCATCAGTTGTACTTTTACTTACGTCAATATCATCCTGGATATTTTCAATGGCCTTCGTGTCTAGGCAAGAAATAAATGTATTTTTATCATAACTTTTAACAATGATGCAAATATTTAACAAATTGTTCATCTCTTTCAGGGCTCCATGAGGTGGAAAGGGAAGCATGTCATAGACGAGATCATGATTCAGTACGCTTACCCTAGGCTGGATATAAATGTGTCGAAAGGCTTAAACCATTTGTTGAAATCTCCATTTTGTATCCACCCGAAGACAGGAAAAGTCTGTTGCCCTTTCAAACCGAGAAGTGCTTCGAAGTTTGACCCCACAACTGTTCCAACCATCAGGTATCTAATTGGCCCAGCTGGTAATTAATAACAGTTTAAAAGAATTGACAAAGTTAACTTTGGTGATTAAATAGGATAGAGTCTTATAGATTTTGCTTTATGGACAAACGTATGATTTTGTATTGGTCAATTAATTTTGTAGATGTCTCCCATCATTTATAGGATTTTCAATGTAAAAATTATTACCGCCAAATAGTTGATCTACTACCACTATCTTGTTATCAAGCTGTATAACCAAAAGTAAATTCTGTGAAACTTATTTTTAAATCTAGAGAAAAACGTTTGGTCGAAATAACACAGTCAACCTGAAACATATAGCAAAATAAAGTTTTGGATACTATTACTAAGGTAGGATGGATGAGAAATCTACTTGCAATTTTAAAGTCAATGCAAATACTGGACAAATAGGCTAAAACTGGTTATTTTCTATATAGAAAGGAATAAAACTTGTATATTTTAACAAAGAGACCTTGTCTGCAATTTATACAGGGTTAGGCAAAAGTCTGGAACCCCCCCCCCCCAAGGTTAACTTTTTAACGCGTTGCAGTAGGAAAACCAAACTTTTAACGCGTTGCAGTAGGAAAACCAAACTCGGCACATATTTACAACATAAGAAATTGCACTTTTTAATCAAAGTTACAACTTTGCCCCAGCCCCCAAAATGGGGTATTTTGGGGGCAGCACCAAATTTTCAAATGTAAACACTTATCATGTGACACCTCATTTTAAAGGGTTTACCAAGAAAAATTGTATGGTGCAAACCAGAGGTCAATATCGCACCCCTAAGCAAAATTCAAGAGATTCAAGAGAGATTCAAGAGAGATTCAAGAGATTTATTATACCATTAAGTAAATAAATACAATAGGTAACGTCAAACTATTCTAAAATGAACAAACCAATGCATATAAATAATCAAACGTTCATCATTACAAACCATGCTGAAATAAAAAATGGTTAATCTTCACAGCAAACAAAACAGCAAACCATGCAGTTATGGCAAACAAAAGAAAATGAAAACTGTGACACATACCTGAGTGTAAAAATAAAATTACAAACTAAAAACAATGGCCAGCCTTCAGAGCATCAAAAAATTCTTTAGTTTCATAAAAAGGATTCGTTTCAAGCCAATCTTTTACAATTTTTGTGAATTTTGACTTCCGCAATGACCGTACACTTTCCGGGAGAGCATTGTAAAACTTTTTGCCTGTAACAGGAAAACAGTTATTAGTTTTACTCAATCTATTGCTACTTAAATGTACATTGTTTCTATTTCTTGTAAAATATGAGTGGACATCCTTGTTACAAACCAGATCTTCTTCCATGTCCTTAATAGCTAACAAAGATTGATAAATATATACATTTACAACAGTCATAATACGAAGTTCTGCAAACAAATGCCTACAATGCTCCAGATAATGAACCTGACATATTATTCTGATAGCCTTTTTTTGATGGAGCAGTACTTTCTGAGCATGCGGGGAGTGACCCCACAGGAGCGTGCCATATACAATATGGGACTGAAAAAAAGAAAAGAAAGCCAGTCTCAAAAAGTTAAAAGGTAGTTCAGAGGTCAACTTCCTCAAAAGATGTCTTACTCTACTTAATTTTACACAGAGTGCATCTATGTGGTCATCCCACGCAAGCTCCGAGTCCAGGGTGAAACCCAGCAGTCTTACAGAATCATCACTGGAAACATTTTTATTAAGGCTAAACATGATTTCTTGAGTTTTGGCTGCATTCAAGGCCAATTTATTTCCATCAAACCATTGAGACGTTACATTTAACAATGAGCTAGCAGAATTTTTTGCCATAATATGATCAATGTGCGTAGCAAAAATAGTGGTATCATCTGCATACATCAATATATCATTTGAGACACCATAATACAAGTCATTCATGGCAACAATGAATAAGAAGGGACCAAGGATTGAGCCCTGTGGGACTCCATGCTTTACCACTCGAGAGTTTGATTTATCCCCAGCCCAGGATACAACCTGGAACCTATTATCAAGGTAGGACTCAAACATTTTGAGCGCACAGGCTCCAACACCATACATTGAAAGCTTTTTGACAAGTAGGTCATGCGGCACACAATCAAAAGCGCGTGACAGATCGCATAACACAACAGAGGTTGACATTTTGTCTTCAAAAGCATTAAGAATAACCTGTAAAAGGAAGCCCACCGCAGTTACAGTGGACTTGCCCCTACGAAATCCGTGCTGAGCAGGGACTAGTAAGTTATGGGTTTCAAAGTGATCACTTATCTGCCTTAACATTAAGGCTTCAAATATCTTGCCTAGCACTGGTATCAGGGACACCGGCCTATAGCTTGCTAGTACATTTCTAGGGCCCTTTTTAAACACAGGCACTGTTCTGGCTGTTTTAAGAACATCAGGAAAGACGCCTTCAAGAAGGCAGCAGCTAAACAAATGGGCCAATAAAGGAGCGATTACATGTACAACCCTTTTGATAAAATCAGTTGACATATCATAAACATCTTTACTGCTAGAGGACTTAAAACTACTGACTACATTTGTTACCTCTAATGCACTAACCATTTTCCACTCAAACTTATTATGTACCCCTGGAATACAATCAAAATAATTGTTATCCTTTAGTGGAATGGAGTCAACAATACCATCCACAGAGTCCAAAAAGAAATTGTTGAAATCCTCTGCGGTTGCAAAACTCAAATCAGCGCCCGCTCCCGCCCTAGGTCTGCTCTGGTTGATCAAATCCCATGCTGCCCTACACGGATTAGCCGAGGTGGCGATCCTGACTGCCGCCGCTGACTGCTTTGCCTCTCGCAGACAAGTGCGATACTCCTTTCTCAGCTCTCGAAGGTAGGGAAGAGTGCTCGGCCTACTTTTTGAAATTTCATGGACAAGAAGAATATATTTCTTAAATTCTGCAAGCTCACTAGTATACCAGGTATTGCACTTTTTGACGCGCGGTTCACCGGTGTTACTATTCAGGTTAACCATCTTGCTTCTCATAGGGAATTGCAAATTAAATTGGTCACTAAAAAGAGAGAAAAATTCAGAGAAGGCTGAATTTGCTGGGAGAATACAGAGTTTGTTAAACCAAGCAGGTGTTAGGTTTGTAATGATGTCACAGAACCTTTGCAATCGTCCTTCATTGGTTAGTCCTAACCTAAAACACACGTTTTTTAATTTAGGTTCTACCGAGTCTTTTCCTAGGGTAGACCTAGGGTCATTTAGCTTCAATAACACATGCTTATGATCTGCGACTTGATCTTCACTAACTGTAACTTCATAATTCCAGGAATCTAGATTAGTAATAAAAGAGTCTAAGGATGCCTTATTTCTAGTGGGAACAAAGACACTACTATAGAACCCAAAACTACGTAATAAGTTCAAAAATTCAGTTGACTCACGGCCGGTTTTAAGAAGATCGATGTTATGATCGGTACCGATAGCAACAGCCAGGCCAAAAGAAATCAAAAAAGTCAAACACTGTTCCAAGAGAACAAAAAATCGTTCTAAAGTACCATTCGGAGATCGATACATCGCTACTATAATCAGTTCAAGCTCATGCAGTATAATAGCTACGAACTCACCTGTAAGTTCTTCACAATAACTACTCAGATCGAGTAACGTGAATTTTAGATTTGGTTTAGTATAAATGGCAACCCCGCCACTGGGATTAGACCTACAGAAATAAGTGGTAAGATCCAGATCACCCACACTTTTATAAAAATCGACTTCGTCAGATAGCAGCCAATGTTCACAAACACACAATACATCAAGGTTATTCTCTTGGCACAAAATGTCTAACTCCGCCACCTTGTTGCGTAGACACTGCACATTAATTGAACACAGTGTAACATGTGCAGGCAACTTTTCTAAGACTGGAGATGAGTACGACTCACAAGTGGTTTGGCTAAAAAAGTCTGTGATCGAATAACATTAGGTTTCCAGGACTTGACAACAAATTCCCTAACCAAAGTCCCAGTAGGCCAGAAACTATCATCTAAAACTTTTTCCTTGTCAGCAGGTTTCACACCTAACCTAAAAGATTTGTAGGAGTAACTACTGCTACTGTATTTAGGTTTCAGTTCAATACACTCGGTTTCAATAGATGCACTTTCCATGTAGTTAGTAATGTCCTCTTTACTCACATCAGAGCACAGCCTAGATACAAATATATAGTCCTTTTTTTCCACAGCTCGTACCCTAGACGCTTCAGACAGATCAGATTTCGTTCCAATAATTGGAGGAGAAGTTTGTCTAGCACTTTTCCTATCACGATTACGCCGACTCTTTACGGTGTTCCATTTTCCCTTTCCCTTGCTAGAACCGCCATTTCCCTCTTCACTACTAATGGCTGGGAATTCGTCGCAATTGTCATAACTAGGCCTATTAGGCCTAACACCACCACAGTCCAAATCTACACCAATTCCACTCACTCGATTTGGTTCCACTGAGACGGAATGAGTATATTTACTCTAGAGTTCGAGCAACTCGATCCAGATTGAAGGTCTCCATCTTTACGTCCAACTACTACGGAGCTAAAAGATGCAACTTTACTAGATCTTCCCGCCAAACTAACGTCACTATTGACTTCGTCAGTTTCCTGTTTGTCAAGCTTCAAAAACTGGCATAACCTATCATTTGTTATGGAAAATTCACCAATTGTCTTATTTATCTTATTATTATCTTCAATTAGACTATTTACAGATCCCACCAGACTGTCCATACACCCACGCAGATTGAGAAGCTCGTCAATAATCCAAGCACTAGCGACCACTTTGTCCAGCTTCACAGCACATGGATCGCAGTACCACTTTACACTGTCCGATAATTCAGTTATTTTACCGTATTTATCATCGTCTAACTTCACACAACGAGGGTGATACCATCCATTACAAAATCCGTCACAGTAAATACCACGACCATCGCGTTTAATTACTTTATCGCAAATTTTACACGGAGCAGACGAACTATCAGCACGACTCTCCACCATGACGTCAACATCTTCCATTTTAATTATTTAAGATGAGCAAGCAAGATAAAGTCTGGACACCCCCAGTTAACTTTATAACTTGCAGTGGGAAACTGCTTACACGGTTATAAAGTTAAGTACAAGGTTATAAAGTTAACTGGGGGTGTCCAGACTTTATCTTGCTTACTCTTCCTAAATTAAAATGGCTGCCATTTTTATTAGGGGTGCGATAAGGAACTCTAGTTTGCAACATTCAATTTCTCTTGATAAACCCTTTAAAATGAAGGGTCATATGAGGGGTGTTTACATTTGAAAATTTGGGGCAAAGTTGTTACTTTGATGAAAAATTGCAATTTCTTGTATTGTAAATGTGTGCCGAGTTTGGTTTTCCTACTGCAACGTGTTAAAAAGTTAACTGGGGGGTTCCAGACTTTTGCCTAACCCTGTATAGGGTTTCCCTAGTTGTGTCATTAAGGAGTTGTTTGAACTTAATTATCTTTGAATGTCGAATCTTTTCAAATTGTACTTTTTTCTGTACCAATTGATGTGGCCACGTCAAATTCAAATTGGTCCAATAAGAATTAATGGTATGTAGGGATGGTCAAGTCTCGAAATTTCGGGAAATTTTCGGGAAATTTAAAATCTCGTTACACGAGACGAGATTTCTTTTTGGCCAAGATTTTTATCGAGACGAGAATTTATAAAAAAAAAAAAAAAAAAAAAAAAAAATTCAAAACGCCTGCAGAAAGTCAATGCAATACCCGCAATACAGGAGCGTTTTGTAGTTGCGTTTACTTTGTGAAGGCGTTCTTATTTAATTAATTCTTCAAATGTAAATATTACTTTAATTATTTTAATAACATTTGAGAAGTGTTGTTAAAGTTAGCAGTGTGAAAAATGTTTTACTACTATAAAAAAAGTCAAAACAAGTAACTATTTTATAAAAATTAATATTTTATTTTATGATTTATTTTATTTTAGGATAAGTTGAACTCTATCCTAACTGATATCACTATGTTTCCTAATCGTAGGCATTTTTAATAATTTAGGCGTGATTAATAAAAAAATGTTATGCTGATGTTTTTTAATAAAAGATTGTAAATATTCTTGCTTATTATCATTATTTTTGTATTTAAATAGTCATCTAACAATGTTACAAAATCAGGTAAAAATTCCGAACGTGCACTTCCCGTTGTGTATGAGAAGGGAAATCCCGTCTCGATCTCGTCTCGAAATTTTATGAGAAATAAAAAATCTCGTCTCGTCTCGTCTCGAACTAAAAATCCAATCTCGTCCATCCCTAATGGTATGTAAAATTCCCAGCAAAAACAATCAGCTGTATTGTATATATCCACTTACGACTTTAGTCCTTGTTTCAGTGAGTTGATTGAAGAGCTGAGCCGGTTCGATGAGAAACAAACGGAAAACAAAACAGACGACGAAATCAGCAAAAGAGTAAAAGGCTACAAGAAGACCTCATTGAACACCAGCGTCCATATATTTGAAGAGTTTTTGAGAAAACTTGAAGCGACTTGGAAGGGCAAAAAGATCGAGATCAGTGGTATGTTTCACTTTAGGCCTAGTTAAGATATTTCTAAACTGCTTGCTTTCAGCAATACAAAACGTAATAAATCTGCTGTATTAAGCTTATTTAGACAAAGTCTAGTTCAGAACATAAGGAATTACACGCTTGAATCCACGACCAGTGTAAATTACATCTACTCAGTGAGTAATTAGGTTTGTTGTTGAGATAAACTATAGATTAAACATTCCCTTAGTAGAATTGTCATCCCTATGGATCAGCCTGAGACAATTAATGTTAGTTCTGTCCGATGCCTTTAGGGGCGTTTTTAGTTTGCAGCTTGTTTCTTGATATTTAAAACCTTGTTTAACAATATTGCCGATTATTTTTATGCATGTATTGGCCATTGCGGTGATATCAGTGAGGTCGGGGAGTGGGCTGAAAAGTAAGGGGAGGGGGGGCAAACTTTGTTGCCTACAGGCAGCAGATACTTAAATACGTCCCTGTTGGTTAATCTATGGGAAAACTTATGTTATGTTTTAATGAAACACTTGAAGCCTACAATGTGATAGAGAAACTTTTAAAATACTTACACTATCCATAAACAAGCAATATTTACTGGATTTAATTTACTCTTCAGCACAATAAAATGCCAAACTTTCTAGTATTTCTTATACTTTAGTAACCAATGTGCATAAACTGAAATTGTTGAGTTGTGGATATGAGACACATCTCATCGCTATTAACCAGCTGTACTGTTTCATTCGAATTGAACATAGTTACACGGGCCTCTGATAGAGTGTGTTGCTGTCAAAGTTACATTTACTCTTAGCCTCTTAGTTTTTGACACTTTGATAATAATTAACATCGCCTTAAATATGCTATTATATACAGTAGAAATCTTTCAGTTTGCCTTTTTTTAAGTCTGTGTATAACACAGAAATTAGTTATTTTATTTGGTGGTATTTGAACCCTGGTACTTGGGCACGGAAGTCCTGCACTGTATCACTAAACCAGCTCGCTCCCCGGTTCAATTCACCTACTGTATATTCATATTCTTGTCATCCTAAAACTAGCGACAACTTTATAATATCATAAAACGACAACTAAAACAAAGAATGGAATTTTTACTTTATTAGACTATTCTTGTAAGAAAATTATAAAATCCTATTTCTTTATTATTTATAGGCCAACTAACTTTCACCATAGAGTAATTTTGTAAATTTTTTGCAGATCAGAAAATGGAGTTTTAATCAACCAATGGGAAGAGACTAGTGTAAGTTGTGTAATTAATTGTTTTATAATTTGTGATATTATTTTCAATAAAAAGTTCTTATAAATATTGTTATTGTCTCTTGTCATCTACCATTATTTGAAAAGGCATATACTATTTTTTATTAGGGCTCTAACTATTGTAAAACTTTTTCACCGAGTAACTGACAGTAACTTATAGGCTGCCAGCCATTTTATAACATTTAACTAAATTTTAAATATGTTTTATTCATGAAGTGTTAAAGTGTATGCTACTGTAAGTGGCACCACAGTGCTTGAATCTAAAAAAAATATAAAATAATAATTTACAAGTTTATTGTTTTAACCAACAACAGATCATTAAAGTAACATAACAAAGTATTGATCAAATTTTTTTTAATCATACTTTTACAGATTCTAAAACTGACCATGTCGTTTAGTTTGATAGAAATTCCATAAAAAATTCTCACCAGCTCACGATACATTTTGTTAACCCTTTAAGATGGTGTTACGAGTGTAGCTCGTCACGGAGTTTTGCAGATAGGCAGCCATACTACTAACCCACTGTAGCTTGAGTTATTTGTCAAATCTCCCCTGAGAGCGCTAGTGTCGCATCAAGTCTAGTCCACTCTCAGCTGGCCGAGAGTGACATGAAAGCTGAGTTGACTAACTTTTTGCACTGACGAATGTAGCGGTCTCTCTATATGCGAAGGTTCAGATTTTTTTACGTTTGCAATTCATACTAAGCCTACCGTACTAATGAGACTAGCCGTTGGGAGATCCCACTTTAGGTACAGTAGTCGCAGCTAGTCTGGGCGCGCGGCCGCGCTAGGGTGCGGGGTGTAGAGGGGAGTGTTTATTGCTCATTTCCAAAAACATCTGGCCCACACGGCTCTCTGGGGTTGTACAGCGCCTCACTGATGTCTCCATGGCTTTGGCGTGGGGGACGGTTAGTACACAAGGGTCCGCGCGCCCAGACTAGCTGCGACAACTGTAAATGGTGCCCGGCTGGGGAGGAAGAGAAGGCATTGGTGAGTTAAGCAGGGATTGCACACGACACCTGTTTTGCTTCTTTTCACACTCGTATAGCGGAGGAGGATACAAATTTTTCTGTTTTAGCTTTTATTTTGTTTAAATAAGGACATATTGTTTCAAAATACATATGCCAATCAAAGACATAAAATGAAATATACAAAATTACATTGATAATGAAGACATAATAAGCATTATTGTGTCAATCGGTTAAAGAACTTAAAATATTGTAAGTATTTTAATATTTTAAGAACTTTAAAACAAAAACGTTTTGTTAGTTGTTGATAAATTTTGTGTTCTAATAGTTTGTAGCTATCAAATGCTAAGCGAGCCCCATCTAACCAAAATTATAATCCTAGAGTTAGTAAACATGAAATGTGATAGTTCAAACTTTATCCCTTCAGTCAGGTGAATTTCATCCTTCTGTATTATTGATAACTGTTTTACTAGTATTTTGTAAACAACACCACTTTGTGGTATATTTTAAAAATAAATACGTAAAATAGCCACTAGTGGTCGTAAAATCAAGAGTTTGTCCTGCCGCAATTGCAATTGTCAATCAATAATACATCTGCAAAAATCCATTTTATTCTGTCACATTTAGATCTGTACAAGTTAATCTTCTAATATTCCACACTTGTGTATCTCAGAAACTGCAATCATTACTTGGTTGATATCAACCACTATCAGATATGTTGATAAGCCTGTTGTTAGTGACTGTGTTCAGTCTGGAATGTTACGGCTGGAACCTGGCTGACTTGATAGTCCCTCACTTCGGCCCCTCAACAAAAGCAAAATGTCAGAGGGGTGGACAACTGGTAAGTAACGATCTTATTTTAGAAAGTTTCTCTTGATTCTTTAATTCCTCCTGCCAAACTAAGACGGAGAATCAGCCTCATGGAGATTAAGTATGAATAATTCAGTTGTTATTTTTTCTTTACTGCCAGCATTACAACTTTAGCTGGGTAGAGTGGTGACAATGCTCGCCTAACAATTAAAAGGTCGCTGGTTCGATGCTAGGAAAAGTCATCAGCTTTTTTGATAGCTAGAAGATGTTTTCAGCTATGCTGAATTTAGACTTTTGATAAATAGTGCTGGATGAAGATACAGCTGTTATTAGTAACAAAGCTACCCTAAACATGGCGTAGTGGCGCCACCAAAGGGGGGGGGGGTGCTGGAAAAATAATAGCTCATTTGATTTTCTATAACATACTGAACAATTGAGTGACAACAGGAGTTGCAGTTTTTTATAAGAAACCAACCTTTATTAAAAGTCTTATTTGATAATACCCATGAGGGAAACGTTATCGTGGTTCTACTGAGCATTAATTTTATTATGACAATTAACTTAACAAGAAATTCTACGGACTATTTTTAAATTATGTGCGTGAATCATAACATAACTTTCTTTTTCTCATCCCAGCCATTCTTTTACAGTGCAAGTTTGACCGCCATTGCTGCGCAGGTTTGGAATGTCGAATGAGCATCCAAGACTACAATATTGGTTATTACTGTCGCTCTCGACTCGTAGAGCACAACTACGTCGAATTCACCGGAGGCCCTTCGTGGAAGGTAATGTAGTTTAAGGGTTCATAGATTTTATATGAGAATTTAATTGAAGTTTTGAATACTGTGCAGGAAATAATTTTCAAGTAGCTACTTTAGAAAAGTGGCCGTTTTTTATCAGTTTCTTATTGGTAAAAGTATTAAATGAATTAGAGATATAGTTAAAATTTTAAACCGCAATAAGTTATATATTTAATTCAGATTTTGATTGTTATTATTATTAGTTATTTCTATAAAATACTTTGTTGTGTGCAAACGTGTAATCTTATTGTTATTGGCTTGGCTGCAAAGTCTTCCGACTCTTTATTTATTTTGATTTCATGTTTTTTATTTGTAACAAATGAAAAGCATCTAAACTTTTCCTCAGGACTATCAAGAATCTGCTTCCGAACTTGAATATGAAGATCCAGCATATTTTGATACCGAAGGCTTGTTCAGAAAAAACGCAGAGCTCAAAAGAAAACTGGCAGAGTTGAAACTTTTAAGGAAGAAAGTCAGGCAACAACAGTTGAAAGATGTGAAAAGAAGATTAGAAGATGCTGAAATTGAAGTTTTGAGAGAAGAGAAGAGGAAGTATGAAGCGAAACAGGAGCAAGAAATTAATAAACTGAGGCAAAATGAAATTGAAGATGAACTGCTAGAGATGGAGAAGAAAGAGGTAAGAAATAAATATTTAACTTGTGTCAAATTAATCATTTTTCTGAAATATGAACCAATTATTGAATTTCAAATGGAATAAACTGACTTTTGCCCTTTTTGTTGACAAACAATAGTTAACTTATTTAATGATACAATTTCTGTAAACTTGTAACTAGTGGCGTACATTAATCATAGGCGTCATAATATGGTAAAAAGTTATCTAAATCTAAGTACAGTACGGTACTAACCAATATACATAGGTCTATACAAAATCATAATAAATAGTTATATTTATATATAGTTATAAACTATTGTATATGTGTTGTAGATGCAGTTAAGATGTTTAATTAATATCATCGGTAAAAAACGTTACCACTGTGCACCTACTAATCTTATAAAGTTTTGTTTCAGGTTAATCATACTCTGTCAAAGCAAAACCGACTTGCCAACGTGTACTTAGACATGTTGGGTGACTTAACTGATAAAAAGAACATTTAAATCCAACCCAGGAGACACTATAGCAAGAGTTGGCTTATGGTATTAGACCCAAATGCGTGAAACTTTAAAATCGCAAAGAAAAAGAAAAATATAATATTTTGTATTTTTTTTACATTATGTTAAGTTAATCTACATGTTTGTTAACTGTGTGGTAAAAAAAAAAACAAAAAAAAAACAGTAACATTTCCAAAAACATTCAGTATTTTGTGAATGAACCTCTTACTACTTATTTGATTCCTGTAACCATTATCGGTTCATAATGATTTGTATTTTTGTCCCTTAACACTTGTGGTATGAATTTGTTTATCAAGATTTTTGACTACATATCCCTTCATTTGGGTTTTTTATGATTAAAAATCAACCCGAGAGTTTGCTGCGTAGAATTAGTTACTGTACTCATTTCTGTGAAATTTGCCAAATTCCAGATGCACTTCATCGATTTGGTGGTTAGTCCTTTTTGACACTGGGAGCATACAAAGGTTTACTTTTGTCTCTTTTCTGGGGGTAGGCATGTTGAGTAAATTGCCCTAGAACCTTGCTTGTGTTGTATGTGTGAAATGTAGCATATTTTAACAAAGAGACCTACAAACTCGGCTACCCAGCCAGTTATTGATATGATTCGATATGGTCAAGCATTTACAACCATTTAAAATGTTTATAGTTGCAACACAACACAAGAATGTACAAAATAAATACAAAAATTTACAAAAAAAGTAATAAAACAATTAAATTTTGCTCTGAGAGAAGTATTTAACTACTAGCATGGGTACAGAATATTCCCACAGTGTTTTGTTCAAATGATCAACTTTATGTAACCCTTAATTTACTCAATAGAATATTTTGGATTTTCTTTTTTAATCTTTGCTAACAGGTTGTGAATTAAATGATTTCTTCTCGCTCAATTGGTGAAAATCTATTCCTATTGTCAGGAGGGGGGGTCCACATATCTGTCACCGCCATTCATTCTTCACCCAAAATATTATTCATGATCTTATCTTTTGTTGGTTAAAACATCATAACTATAAAGTTAGTTTCTGCACCAGACAATCAGAGCCCACCCTTCACATGTTTGGTTGAGTTACGCTAAGTTGTAAAAATAAAATGTCAGCGTTTTGTCTGTGGAAATTAGACTGAATAAATAATCTAACCCAACACGCCTTGAACGCATGCATGCTGACTCCATTTGTAAAATAAGCGGTATCAACAATCTGACACATATACTTTCTCCCGTTAGACTGTGATATTTTATAAGGAAAATTTAAAAAGTTGCAATAATTTTAAAATAGAATTTTCTGTTTTTTATGGGAAAATAACATAAGTTACCAGTACAACAATTTTGAACCGTAATTTTTACAGCAAAGTTGCACTAGGTTATTAAGAATTATAAGGACCATCACATACTAATTTTAATCAAAACCTACTTTTTTAAATCAAATTTTCTTTATTTTAATCATGGGAAAATAACATATAAGTTACAATAACTCCAAAACCGTAATTTATGCAGCAACAGGATTAAACGATATTGTTAAGAATTTAAAGGACTGTAACATGCTAAATTTTTATTATCCCGGCTATTTTCAAAAAATTCAATTTTCCCCTTATTTTATATGGTTTTTATGGGAAAATAAAAATTAAAAATAAAAATTTCTACAACATTAAAAAAACCCTTGGAGTACGGTACCATATGGTAAAAGCCTTCATACCAAATTTCATCATAATCGGAATACAGGTGTGGTACACACGGACAGACATCAATTCAAATACCAGGGGGGCACCTTTTTTGGTGTGGGGGGCCCAAATGGATATGTCCACTCAAACTCGAAACAATTTTACGAAAACAATACTTTCTCCACTAACAATGGTATGGGATGGGAAAGTAAAAGTATTTACACGGAATTACGGAAATCACAAAACTAAAATTAATTAGGTAAGTTCACTTTATGTAAAATTAAAG
Source organism: Macrosteles quadrilineatus (assembly GCF_028750875.1). NCBI lineage: Eukaryota > Metazoa > Arthropoda > Insecta > Hemiptera > Cicadellidae > Macrosteles > Macrosteles quadrilineatus. The sequence continues at coordinate 14,626,610 of NW_026542601.1, read as the reverse complement.
AACAATCGAAACCAACAACGGGAGTTAAAGGTGGCCGCGAATCAACACAGATTTCGATGAGGACGAACCTATCCATACTCTATGCACTTGGTGGCGCTAGGAAAAAATGCTCACTGTTACTCTGTGTCTGTGACCATGCCCGCTCAATTTTGTTTTTGTTTCAACCATCTGTCCTCTCCTCTCCTCTGTCAGTCGTCCGTCAAGTCAACTCAGCAGAAACAACAAACAAGAAACAAACTTCAGTACTAAGAAGAGGAAGAGGTTTATTCTAACTAAATTATTATTATTTTAATTTTAGCGACACGTTTGTTTCATGATTCATCAGTGTCGGTAAACACAGCTCGGGGGTAATTCATTCGCTGCTATCAGTTTCCTCAGTGATTATGTTCGTGTCTGCCGTGCAAATGTTAAAATAGTTAACACTTTTCTCATACACTCGCTTGCCACAAGAACATTAATAAAATTGAAAGCCTGTCTTAGGCCTAGGCCTAGGTCTAAAAATTTAATAGTAATATTTCAGATTAGTGTTGTGGGAATTGGAATCTTAGCAATGGACCCATCAGAAATTGAGTTTATAGCAGAAAGACAAACTGTCAGTATAATTCCGAAATTTACAAGTAATAATGTTTTACATTTAATATCTGGTGATGTAGGACCCTTTCGAGCAGGGCTTCCTGTTATTGTGCCTTTATGGGTTGCAGTGCATTTACGACAAAAACAGAAATGTAGAATCATTGCGCCCGAATGGATGAATGTTAACACACTTCTAGAGAAGAAGGAAGAAGAAAAGCAGTCAAGGTCTGTATTATTATTAGGCTAACTTATCTGTCCAATATCATTCAGTGAGAAGCAGGTTGTGGTTAAGTTGAGCTTAGTTATAAGTTGCTTCGATAGTTTTATACCTAGCCTAGATGTTCGATGTTAAGTTTACGATGTAGGCCTAGTCGGATATCAGAGTTTCGATTCATGTGAATCTACCAATAACTCACAGAAGTAGAGTTTCGCAATGATTGTCAACTGACTTTGTGTATTTTACAACTTAGGCTACCTACCAGGGTTGATGGACAGTACACCCTACTTAATACCTAATTTGAATTAAAAATTTCTATTTTGTGGTTGGCCACCCGAAAGAATAATAGCCTATTAAGTTAGATACGTAAGTTAGGCATAGGCCCTATACAAATGATTTGAAATTCAGGTAACTTAGTAACACTTCTTATGGTCTGTCTCCCACCAACCGCAGACTTTAAGTAGGCTACCGTATATAGGCTAACCTAGATTATAAACTTAGACTAATAGAACTTGCTTTAGGATTTTAAAACCTAATGACAACATTTTAGTCAAGAGCTAAGTTTTAAGTTAACTATCGCCTGAATGGAGTAACTTGCGTAACTTATACATTACAGACAGTAATTTCTTTAATATAAGGCCGCGACAAGACAAAAAGTGGCAAACACCTTGGTCCCGGCCTACCGAAACAGCTGTTGCACAGATTCATAATGGAGCGTCTGCGCAATTTTAGGTGTAAGTTATTGGTGGCTCAGTCAGTAAGTTAGCTTCACGGACGTCAGGCCCAAGGCTTTTCTGGACACGTTCCACACACAGGTCAATAAGCCTAAGTGGACAAGCCAATGCACGGTTAAAAGAGGCCGCCAATCTTCCACACCAAATAAATTCCTATGTTTACATGTTTGAATTAATTGTACCATGGCAATAGCCCGGCTGGTGTGAAGATACCGCACATTAACGCCACGGCCTTGTATTATAATTAGGCTAGGCTAAGTATGCTACAATAAGTATTAAATAGTCTTTTAAGTTGCCTACTGCTAGCTGTGGTGGTTAGGTTACTTCAGTGAAATTCAGTTCAGCTTCAGGTTATGATAACTTAATAAAAATAAAATTAGGCCTAGCCTACATTTAAGCTTAGTGACATTTATAGGCCTAATTTTAAAGGAACAAATAGACAAGTTTTCGTGTTATCTTTTTTCATGAGTTTAGTAGGCCTAAAAGGTTATTTTTTTAATGGTAGGTCTATCTTGTTTGAGATTATAATAAATTTCACTAACATAACCTAACCTCCCCCGGTGAGTTCGTAGAAGGAATTGCCAACCCCATTCCCCCCAACGAATAAGCTCTAACACCACCCATGGCTCCCAACTTTTGAAAAAAGTTGTATAATATAAAGCCTAATAGGCTAATTTACACATTGGCATCTATTTTCAGACTCTTCACCAAGATGCCCAATGAACATTACATGGAAGTGGCCCATATGGTTCTGACAGTTGCCGGCAATGATATTCAGCGGCCAGATGCCATAAGAACTGCAGTCAAGGTACAAAAAACTCTCCTGTCGAGAAATTATAGGAATCCAATAGTTTACTGGTACTTTAATTTGAAGTACTTGATGCTTCTTAGGCCATTGTAAATAAATACTTAACCCTTCCCGGACGGGTGACGGATATATCCGCTTATGGTTTTGATGGTCCAAACGGGGAAGCGTATATGTCCGCCTTCTCTTCAGACAGACTGGCAGGTGCTTGAGCTGTTTCCTGCTCTCTCCCGCACCCCGCACTCCCCCCTCTCTCACGCACCTGCCCTCTCCCACTCCTCACCCTCTCCCCTCGCACCTCTCCTACGCTCCCCCCTCGACGTTTTGCGCTCAACACTACGTTGGCTTTGTTTATTGTTTACATATTGTTCTTTATTTATTGCCTAACGTTGTCATGGTCATATCTTCAAAGACGGGTGGCGGGATATATCCGCTGCTTTTCTACTCATCCGCGGACGGGTAGCGGATGTATCCTCATATTTAGAAACGAGTATAAAAATTATTTTGACAGTATGAAGAGTTCTATTGTGTTTATTTTATGTATACTTGTATAACAAAACACAAAAAAGGAAAATTTATTTTTATTTTTTCCTATAATTTTTTACTGCCCTATATCACGATTTCGCCCGTCCAGGAAGGGTTAAGTGTAGGCCTACAGGCTACCTTCAACTTTCTATTTATATTTTAAAACATGCAAATGGGTGCAAATGCTAATTGAATAAAATAATGGGCATTAGGTCTATTCTAGGTTTAAGATTTTCTATTTTACAGTCTCTCAACAATTAAATCAACAGTTAATTACTTGACTTTTCTGTTGTGAACTTTTAGCGTTTAAAACATAAAAAGGAATAGGCCTAATTTGATCAGGCTTAAATTCTAAATTAAATTAATGACAATCTTACTTAGAAACTATTTGGGCGGAATGTGATCTTTTCAAAAAATCTCCAGCAGATATTTTGCATTTATTTTAAGTCCGTGCACAATAGCATTATTTAAGAAATTACTTTAAAATGTAGGAATTCTAATTGTATAAAACAAGTGTATTAACTAATTTAAAAATACATTAGGTCAAGGTTATATTGTAACAAGAGAATTGTTTTAACCGTTATCTTACACCATTTTTATAAATTACCTCCAGAATTGGTAAAAACTCCTTCTTATACTTTCCGCCTACGCTTCTTGGAACTGTATGTAACTATGTCAGGTCAAAAGTGTTTGACTTTGAGAGTTGTTCAGCCTAAATGTTTAACAATATTGTAGGACTTGTGGGATCTACGAATAGCCAAGCTTCGCTCCTCAATGGACGTGTTTATTAAGAGTCAAGCTCGGACAGCGAAGCTCGATCACCTAACACAGCTGGAGATTAACTCTGTCCGACCTTTGCTGCCTGATACGCTGGATGTCATTCATGACTTACAGGTAAGCATCCATCACCCCCAGCATGGTCTTTGATGATAAATCTGACAAAATATGTAGTATAGGTATAGGTTAAGAATAGGCCTACAGTGAAACCCCCCTTAACCTTGTTTAACCGAAACCAGGGTTAGCTGAAATTACTATAAAAATTTAAACTCAAATGGAAAATGAGCTAGTCAACGGATAATACCTACCGTTGCGTGAGTAGTTGAACTGACTTCGCAACCGGAATGCATTGGAGCAAACTACGACATAGCTCCCTTACTCTGATTAATAAGTTCATAAAACAAGATTTGAGATTCTTTATTTGGTCATTGAACAATTATACAATCATAATAAATCACGCCAAAAACAGCAGATATAAAATCAAGTAATCAAATCAACATCAACAATCCTAGACTAGAATAGTAAAATTACTATACATGATACCTAATAAATAGCAACAAAACTTCTTTACATTATTTATTTTAAGATATAGTTTTTTTGTATACAGTACAGAGATGTAGATTTTAAAACTACAGTAGTTAAAACAACAAATAAAAAAATGTTTGTAGATCTCTCTGGATAGACATAGTTTTTGAACTCCTACCTGTGATTAACTGAAAAAAGAGGTTATCTTAAACGGATTGGTCACCTTTATTTAGATTAGTCTGCATTTAACTGTACTGGTATAGAAATAATTGCAAATAAATCTGTATGTCAAACTGCATCCTAACCTATTGTATTTTATTTAGATGTACCGGTATTCACTGATTTTGTGTGTTTTTTTTCAGACGGATGACAATCAAGAAAGGTCATATTTTCAGACGTCAACATTCTCGGCATCTCAGTAACTGTGATTTTTGTTCAAGAAACTTGTAAATTTTTCATCTAGCTGCTTAAAAACTTGTACAAAGTATGGTTGTATATTAGATAAGATTTTTAAACCTGTTGTTTTAATGTATAAAAAGGTTCTTATTCAATCTATCAGTCAATGTTTGGCACATGTGTAATAAATTGGTTTTAAGATGATACTTTGTCCCATGGGTGTTGTCAATCCCAAACCGCAGGTTATTTCAAAACCGATATCAAATTGCCAAACATTCCTACCTGGTTCTGAGACTTGATTTATCATTTATAATTTAACCCTTTGCGACGAGCCATTATTTAAATGCTCGCAATCTCTGCCGTACGTGTGGTCAGTATCCACTGCCTCATTGGCTCGGCTGCCATTTTCCCACCCCACTTCCCTACAGCTCAGATTAATTATAGTTTCCAAACTGGTCAATACGCATCACCACTTAAGGGGACATGAAAATTATGTCAAAATCGTTTTGTGTTCCAATGCTTTTAGTGTTTTGAGAGTTTGAGTTTTTTTTGTGTTTAGCATCAACACTGACCATCAAAGCAGCAGCGACAACCAGATAAGCTCAATTTTTCCGAGACGATTTGCAAAAATATTGCAGCTTATACAGCTGACTGGTTAGGTTCTCAAGAGGTTAAAAAAGTTGGGAATAGATTTGTATAAAATATGCTCATTAACAGCAAGGTTACATGAATAAATTTAAATTTTGGCAGTTTGCTTTGATTTAAAGAGTTTGCCCACAACTGTCTTACACTGAGTAAGAGTGGAGAATATTTAATTGGTAGAACATCAACATCTGTACAAGTTATGACAGACGTTGATGATTCATTCTATGTTGCTGTAAATACTTATCAAGTAAAATTGTGCACACTCCACAATTTCAAACTGTGCCAATTGCAAATTGTTTAAATGTTTAAATTGTTAGAGAATGAATGGAAGATAATTGTATGGTTTTGAGGTAATCGTTTTAATTTTAAATATTTCTTCAGGAAGTCAAAATTTTTTTTATCTTATCTTACTAATATTATAAATGCGAAAGTTTGTGTGTTTGTTTGAAGTTCACGCATAAGCCACTGGACGGATTGGGCTGAAATTTGGCATGATGATAGGTCACATTCCCGATTAACATATAGGCATATTATTATCTCAAAAATCCTTTCGGGCTCCACCCCAGTGGCTCTGTAGTTCCCCATGTAAACCTTTTGAGTATTCATATTTAAAGGGAATCAAAGAATTTAGTCAGCTGTTTTAACTAAAAAAGTTGATTCTATGATATACAAAAGCATTAAAAAGTTATAAGATTTACCAACAGGGTGCAGCACTACAATTTTTTTTGCATTAATGTAAACAGCTAATTTGAACTAAGCAGCAACAAAAACTGTAATAGCAATAATGTATGTTTATGTTTTTAATTTATATTATATCTATTATATTTATTTAGATTATATCTAACTGTTGTGTATATCATGAGTATTTCCATAATCTTCGTGAGTCGCCTGTAATGCTTCGCAATTGCTCGAATTCGAGCAACAGGTACACTAGTTTTGTATTATTCTGTGTAACAACACAGAAACATGCTGCCCCAAGTGGCAAACTAGAGAACTACTAGCATTAATAGTTCACGATTTCCCCTAAAGAGTGCAGCAACTAAAATACAAACATGTGCTGCCTTTTTGCCTTAGTTTAGTTAGTAGGCAGCATTGATTGGCGGCAAACTAGTGGACTACCAACTACAGCAGTCAGCAGTATGGCAGTATCAACAATAATCTTACTAATATTATAAAAAATGTGAAAGTTAGTGTGTTTGTTTGAAGTTCAATCACGCATAAACCACTGGACGGATTGGGCTGAAATTTGGCATGATGATAGCTTACATTCCCGATTAACATTATAGGCATATTCTTATCTCAAAAATCCTTTCGGGCTCCGCCCCAGTGTCTCTGTAATTCCCCATGTTAACCTTATGAGTATTCATATTTAAAGGGAATTAAAGAATTTAGTCAGCTGTTTCAACTAAAAAAGTTGGTTCTATGAAATGGAAAAGCATTAAAAAGTTACCAACAGGATGCAGCGCAATATTTTGTTGGGTACTTTCCTGTTAAAGAGAACATTCATTATTATCGATGATTTATTTTCGATATATCGATATTTTTGTTTTACTTCACGATTGGTATTCCTTCTGTTTTAATATCTTCAAACGCATTTAAATTACAAATTAAATATGTCTAGGCAAAAATAATAGCATATATATTGGATTAGGACATGAAACTATTCTAAACTAACCTAACATAACTAACCAAACTTGCTGTATAGGCTAAGTTACCGTTTCAAAATTCCATTTAAAACAGAAAAGGCACATGGGGAATAGGCTATCAAACGGATGTATGGAATGTTACAGCAAGTTTGGTTGGTTAGGTTAGTTTAGAACAGTTTCATTTCAATGTAATTTTTTTTTTATTGTTTGTTGATACTGAACAATATTTATTTACTGTCCTATATCGTACTTGTCAGCTGATATGTTTCAATTTGTTACTATCAATATATCGGATGGAAAACAAAACTATCGATATATCGAAAATAAATCATCGATAATAATGAATGTTCCCTTTAACAGGAAAGTACCTTTTGTTGTACTTATGAATACAGCTAATTTGAACTAAGCAGCAACAAAAAACTGTGATTCGCTATGAGAACTGTCAAAGTAGGATTGTTTACAGTTATGTTTATGTTATTCATTTCATGAATAATTTGTGATATTTTGCGAATTGTTGATAATTTATTTTTCTCTATTGTTTAGGTGAAGTGGTAGAACATTATGACTATGGTAGATGTGTAATACTATAGAATACTGTAAATTTAAAAATGCAAATTTTATCAAACTGTGTCCTCCCTTATTACAAACGCAAAGCTTGAGTATAACCATGGTATAACCAACCATAGACTAACCAACACAAGTAGACTTCTCATCCCATTGTAAATTCTGAAGCACGTTTTTCGTGTCTAGTTCATGTACGTGACACAAAGGCGCTAGTGTCGATGAAACTTTGTTTCTATTATTTTAGGGTTAATTTCTTGATTTGTGCTTTACTGTTTGGTTATATAACTAGGGGACAAGTTATTGTTTATGATTAGATCGTTTTATTTGGTTAAACGAGGTTTTAAATGGCTGTAATAACGGGAAACAAATTGTAAACAAAACACGACCTCTACATAAACCGTACAGAACTAACAATAAAATTGTCTTCAGCTGTTCCATAAGGATGAGAAATCTACTAAGGGAGTATGTTTTATCTATGGTACAACTGTATAACTGCAATAAGCATTTTATACTGTATTCCAACCCCGTACGAAGGCACACGAAGGACGGGTTCTCTGCTAGTAATTAATATATTTGGCAATTTCAATTTGTCCAGCTGCCTGCATCAGTTCGTTGGATCAGTCTCAGTCTAGTCAGTCACTCCAGTCCACTCACTCAAGTCTAGTCCAAGTGCCAAGTGTCACTCTGACTCCCACTAGTCAGTCAGTCAGTAGGTAAGGTATAGACCAAACCTAAGAATGTCAATGTATCCTAAACAACATCAACATTCAAAAGTCAAAACAAAATCATCAAACCCAAACGAAATTACAATTTAATTAGTTTAGATTCCGGTGAAGTGAAGCCAAGATCACTTAGTTTTGAACTATTCATTTTGAGTATGGCTCATCAAGTAAGTGTTTATACTAGAGTACCCGTGCGGCTCAATGAGCCGCATAGTATGAAACATAACTCCAAGGAAAACTTTATGCTTAAATTAGAGTAATTCTAGTTACATCTTAGAGTAGTTTAAACACTTGTTAGAAACTAATTTTAAATACCTCTATTTGCATTGTAAAAGGTGCACCTACCTACATTATTTCTGCGCCCAGTTTTAACTGATTACTCCTAATCTAATGAATGCTAAACGATCTGCTTCAATTCGAGTTAACATGTTACAACAAAGTTTTTCCAGAATTGAGAATTCTGTGTTAAGTAATTTAAGTTTGGGTCATTTTCATTTCTTTGATTTGAGACTTTACTCTAAACAAACGAATTTTTCTCCGTAGAGAATCCTGAAAAGGTGGGTGATATCAACCATTTCATGTGGTCCATTTATACCCACAAACTCTGGGTTACCAACTGGACAGCCTTAATCTGCGTTGAATAATAGGCTAAAGCAGCAACACCATTGAAAGCTGATTAATGTATTTTAACGTGTTGTCTGTCATTCACAGTATATGCCCCGCATCATAACGTTCTCACGTAGTTCAATGGAATTCCTCTTTTAATACCTGTACCAAATTTTTGAAAGTATGGACTCATTTGTCGAAATAGGTTGGATAACTCTTGTAGCTATAAAATTTGGATATCAATTTTCATTTTCTCTTTTAAAAGCGTATATTATTTGCCTCTCCTGAATCATAAAAATAAAGTTGACCGTAACTATTCGATCGTTAAATAAATAAACACTAATTCCTTCACTTATGTTTGATCTAATATTGCCACTAAGTTTTTGAAACTTCTGATTTTTGACCTGAAATGTCTGGATTGTGTTGGTGAATTCAGTCCAAAAATTTGGTATATAAGTTTGTCAGAGATACGGGCAACACAACCTAGAAGTAAAGAATCCATTTTTCGTTTTTATCAATTGAAGTAGACTGAGTAATACAGAAAGTTTACAATAAAAACATAAGGTCCGCAAAGATTTGGTATAATCTTACCACTTGAACTTATCATAGTCAATGCGTTATTATAGTTTCTACTACATAAATGTTTTGAAATTTCTCTATCTGTAAGTGTCAGAAGTAAACAATTCTTGCATGCATTCATTTGATCTGTGATTAGCCAAGTTTACTTTACCAACGTGAAAACACTATATGCTTCGTATATTTTTCCACGTCCAAAGTAAGTTGCATAGCATAACTGTCAAATATTATTCATCTCACCAAGTGAATTTGTATCTGGAAGGGTATCTGTTAGATGGGGATCTGTTTTTCTACTCTCCTCATACACATCAGATATCTTATTATTAATTGTCTCCTCCTCCCGTTTTCAATGTTTCTTCTTTGAACTTGAGGCATTTTCTGTTCTTCCAATAAAACTGATAAACTGTTTAACTTGGCCTTAACCTACTGAATATTACAAACAATAATATTTACTCCCAAAAAGCTAATGAGTTTCTTTTCATTAACAGCTGTTTTTTGTTTTTAAATTTGTTCTGTGTATTTCTTATGGGGAAAACCCGACCTTTGAGAGGGTCTCACGCCCTTAAGGGTAGGAATTTTAAAATTGTAAAACCTTATTGCAAAACTACATATTGAGACGAATCTTTTGACACCTTAAACGTTGAAATTGGTCCACAAATAATGGAGGAGTTGCCTTAACAAATAACGGCTTCACGTATTATATATATAGATTTACTTAACTTATCGGCCACAATTCTTATGGATACTGTAAACCTGTGAACTAATAGGCCTAAGGCCTATTATTTTTTAAACTTTTTTTTAGGTTATCTATCTGTCATATTTGTATTGATGCACCTACCTTCAAGCCTAGGCTAGACCAATGTAAGTTAATATAATATTCTAATATCTTAGGTGTAAACTCAATGGCGTGACTGGTTGAAATTCCTGTAATCTGAGTCTATCATTAATCATAAATTACTTAGTTATAAACAAAAAAGTTATAAGTTTTAGGCAGAGGATAGGCCTACGCATCCGGTAACCGGACGTGGATTAGGCTTCCGGCAGTAACTGTCATCTTAACGTACCAACTAGGTACCAAACTAACGTACCAACGGTAACCAAACTTGATGATAATGAAAAAATTGAATGATGGTTAAATTCTGTTTATAAAATAAAATAATAAATGCCTCAAATTCTAACAAAAGATGTAGGCCTACAGTTAGGAAGAAATGGCTTTCTAAGCAAAATCCTTGACAAAAGTTGGTGACACCGATGGGATTCGATCTAAGTACCTCTGAACATCAGCCGAGTACTTTATCCACTAACTTACACCACAAACACCGACGGCAGTACACCGTATCGTTGTGTTAATGGTGTTCCGGGCCTCCACAGCTCGGTGACGTCACTGCCGGACGCCTAATCCTCGTTTTATTACCGGACGTGCATCCTTTGCGTAAGTTTTAAACACTCAACGACATAAATAGGGGCAAATGTTAATAAGTTAGGCTAATTTTATAAGCAAAAAACCCTCTCTAGGCCCTATCAGACATTTAATTGTTTCCATATACCGGTACGTAGAATTTCTATCCCGCAAATGGGATTCTTAGACCATGCGCGGAATTAAAGCAGGATGGGGTAGGCTACAACAGAATTTTCGGTTCTGACCCGGTTTTTCTTCTTTATATTAACTTGGATAAAAACTAAACCCCCAATCGATTGAACTATTGTATCAAAATATAATTGGCTACTTAGCAAGGTTTAATCAGCTATATAAAACATGATCCTAAGTTACGTCAAGTAAATCACAAGGGATTGAACAAAATTGTTATTCAAAAGGGAATAAAACAGGATTTTCTCAACCTGGTAAGCGGGATATCAATTTTTTTTATGTCGTCTAGATTCACTGCTTATAAGTTAAGCCTTTTGTTAAAGTTTTTCCACGGTGTTTTATCCAAGATATTAAGTTTTTTAAGATTGGAGAAACTTTGTTAACTTATCCGACTTTAAGTTTACTGTAGGCTATAAAATAAATAGATTAAAAACCTTAGGTTCATTCAATACTGTGGATTTCTATAGGCCCTATCAGACATGTGGTGATTCAACTTAAGTAAGTTGTGAGTTTAGATCTTGCAAGTGAACAGCCAAAAGATTAAATGCGATGGTGGAGCAATACATGGCAGAATGGTACTTTCTAGTTAGGATATGATGGGGTTAAGTTCACTACGAAAATTGATCAATTAACATACTTTTATAATTACTGTCAGGCGGGTATAAATCTTTAGTTCCAAACCTTTGAAATATTTTAAATAGGCTAGTTTATACGATGAGTTTGTCAGAACTACATAAGGAAAACAAAGTATACCAACAACTAACTCAACATTTGCGTATATAAAAACTGGAAACTATGTGGCTTTAGTGGTAGTATACTCGTGTTCCTTAACGTACAAGGTACTTACCGGTAATATCCAACTGATATGATTTTCTTACAGTTTGAACATCTGGTGGCAAAATACCGAGCTGTGAGCCAATTTCCTGGGTTAAGCAGCGCAAGGATTTTGTGTAAGGAGGGTTCTAATGTGGTTGTTAGTTCTGCTTGGAGCCAAAAATGTTTAGAAAAGGGAAAGAACTCCAAGTTTATGCAGACTCATTTTGTTACGGATAAAAACATCATTCATACAACTCCTGTAGACATTTCAAACGAGTGAGTAGACATTTTGTTCTATTTCCTGAGCTTATACTGACAATATTCTATAGATAGCCTACTAGAACCAATTTCACTTATAATGCAGACCTATGTTGTGGTAAATATGATTTGTTGGCTGTTCTAATTAGAGTAATTTAGGTAGGGTATTAACTAATGTTGTAGGTTTAGTTGGCTTCATTTTGTAGCCTACAGAAAACTTTTTCTACAAATATTTATAATGCTATGTTTTACCTTTCTCGGTGCAGGCAAAAATTTAGCTGAACCTTTATTTGTGCTGACTAATATTTAGTAAATTAAATAAGTAGGCTATAGATGATAACTCTAATTCTCTAATTTAAATGGTCTCTCAATGATCTGTCTTTTTCCTAAATCTGGCCTACGATACTGCTCGCCCGTTGAAGCTGTGTTATTGAGGTTCAATAAACAAATATTATCTTGACAATGTTAATTCACTAGTAATTTGGTTGATTTTACAACTAACCAATTTAGCAGTAACTTAACTTAGAGACACTGCTTTTAAAATCATGCAGGCCTATCCCCTTTAATGGCATTCAATCGTCATCATGCCTTAGACACAATATGATAATTTTGTAGTTTATCATTATCTTAAGACAAAACTTTATGCTACTGTACAAAACTAATCTCCTTTCCATCTACAGTAGCAATCGTTTACAGCTTTTGGATTCCCTAGATCATACGCAAGAGTCCTCAAGGTTAAAGATAAGGCCTTGCTGTTTTTTTAGCCTACTTAAAACATACTTTGAAACGGTACAATTTGTATGAGTACAGTACAATACAATACCATAAGATTTTTATTTGAATACTTTTTCATTTTTCCCCCATCAACATTTTACTTTGATTGGTTGTTGTGATTCTCTGCCAGGTTGTTGTCAGCGTGGTCGCCCTCAGGTGTCGGCCGTGCAGTGTTGAGAGAACATGACAATGGCGGGGCAGGTGCGGGGGGCAAGAAACAACACCTGGAGATCTGGCGTGACAACCGACTGGCCCAGCTGATTGACCTCAGTATGCTGGATCAACACGGGGATGTATATACGAGTGGTAAGTCATGTACCTGAAATTGTAATTCCACATTTGTTGATTTTGTTAGCAACCTTAACTCGTTCGCTACGAGAATCCCATTGACGGGGCGGTCGAAGATGCGACACAGCCTCAGCACGTCGCAATTAGCACAATAGGCATTAAAATATGTCAGTCTTGACAGTGGCGGTAATGGTTCTGTGTTGCCCCGAGAGTGGACGTAGTTCACTTAAACACTCACAGATAACAGCACTGCCTGAATCCGTAGCCAGGGTGTCATTGAAATGTGGCTTGAAGGGACAAAATCACCGAAAACGGGACAAAAAGCGGATTTGAAAAACGGGATTTGACGCGAAATTTTACTACCAACTTAAACCTAACCTACACCAAATTAAAGTACAGTATAGGACCAGCACAACATACCGACATAGTTTAGTTGATCCCCGATAAATGTGGAGGTCACAGTAGACCAACTTGTATAACACAGCTTTGTGACTCTGTTCAGAGTCGTACGCACGCTGTGCCGTATGGCATGACTCTGATCGTAGATCAGCAGCGAACGTGTTAAGTAGGCCTAATATTATTGTCTAGGTAGAGAGATATATAATAGCTCGGTATGTACAACTGGGACCCATGATGTTTACGCAAATAAGAGTATACGGGTATTTATGATTATTGATTTTTGTCCCATCTAAAAACAACACTTTCTAGGAAGGCTCTAGTCTGGGTCAGTTTTCACATTAGGCCACTTCAGGCTAGGCCTAGAGGGTCGCTGTATTTTTACTGAGATAAAAATCTAATGGTGATTGGCAGGATTTGAGCACAGGACCAAAGTCCCACGCCCCTCCACTAGACCAGCCGGCTGTCCAAATTAATAATGTAATAGCAATAAAGTATAAATAAATTCATCAGAGTCTAATTCATTTTTCTCACTGTTTTGCCTTATATAGGCTTGTGACTTTTGTATAAAAGAAACAAACGTTATGTAACAAATAAGGTGGCTAGATTAGATTGTTTGTCTTTTGTGTCCTTATCTGAAATTTTAATGAGTCTGGCTTCTGTGTGACCTTAAGTCAACTGTTATCATGTAACGACAATCTGTCTTTAAACTGTAAAGTAACTAAGATAAGTTTTTGTTTTACGAACTGCAGTTAACAATGGTAGGGAAATTTTACCTTTTCACCAGTAGGCAATCAAAAGGTCATCCCTATGGCAATACTGAGAAAAGTTAGTAACTTTTTGATGGTTCGAAACTGGGACTAGCTATCTTAGGGACTTGCTAAATTAGGGGTCTGACTTAGGGGAGGTACGAATAAGGCATTAGTTCAAAATTCCTCCGTGAACAGCGCTGTAGTAGAGAGCACTTTGGCAATGAAGGTTTACTAATCGCAAAAATAGTTCTGTTCATAAAATAAAACTATAAATGCCTCAAATTCAATTTTATAATTATAAAATTAAACCATCATAAACCTAACCGAACTAACCAAACTTGCCGATAATGAAATAATATAAAAAAGTTTACTAATAGAACAAATAATTCTGTTGATTAAATAAAACTAGAAATTGCTTAGTTGAAATTGTATACTGACTTAATAATAAAATTAAACCGTCATAACCGAACCAAACCAACCAAACTTGCTGATAATGAAAAAATCTTAGACAAAAAGTTAATGCTACCAGCGGGACTCAAACCCGGAACCTTCATCATATCAGCCCGGCACGCTAACCACTAGACCACCGAAACCGATGTCTATAACCCGTATTATTACGGTAATGGCGTTCCCTCAGCTAATAAGAAGCCCACAGCTGTCATCGTAGGCTCATCTATACCTCCCCTGAGTAAATACCCTAAATTAGGCTTCCAACAGATGGTCCTGGCTAAATTAAATATATACAGCTGATCTTAGAAAGTAACAAAGCTACACTGACTACCCACACTCACTACCGTACCTCACTACCTGCAAGGTCCCGCATTAGGAATAATTATATGGCTTGATTGCTGGAATAATAGCTAAAAAAACATCCATAAACATGATCATGATATGTATAATCTATGAATGATAATGATCTGCCAATTTAAATATACAAAAACGCTATTATGTAGGTTTGCTATAATCTTTATCTTTTTATTTCAAAATAACGTTAATTAGGAAATATATATTGTTTTAATTTTACTGAGGTCTGTTCTTCTGTATGTGAGTATTTTATGCATCGTGATGAACCGTTTCGTTCACAAAGCACAACTTGTACCAAAAGTGATTTTCTGGAGTTTGCTCAAATTATTCCCGTCCTTGGCCTCACCTTGCTCGTGAAAATTGGCGTTCCTGTTGGTTGCCTCATACATGAAATTTGAGTGTGCACCAGAAAATACCACTTTCAATCCTAGTAATGAAATATATGTATACTATTTCATTACTCTTCAAAGAGTGAGTTAGTGCAGCCTGTGGCGCTATACTTGGTTGGAAACTAAGACATTAAATGTATTAGTTTGAACCCTTACATAATATTGAATTTTTCAAGTATTGGGACCTTTTTCGTTAATTCACTACCACTAGTGGAATGTGGTTAGGTTAGGGTTTTCTAACTCTTACTAAACTCTATACTAACCTTACCTAACCTACCCAAAAGTTTAACTCACTACCACTTCTATTACTAATAATCTATTGCTCTAAAAACTAGAAAATCTATTGGTAGTGAATTAACGGAAAAGGTCCAAGTATTGTTTGTTCCAATAGGTCTCTGACCAAAAACACCTTGGTTTGAACAATACATTCTCTGTGTCGTAAAGGCCTGAGGCCTGTTGGATGGCCAAATGGAAAGTCAAAACTGATTCCGAACCTCATCAGAAAATAATTGTTATTCACATTTCTTATTTGTAGCTCAACATTTTTTTCTTTTTAAATTTGTTCCGAATTTGTGTAATCACTTTAGCTTAATAATTTAGAGGTTTACAAGCAATTTTTTACTTGTAGGGGAGTTCAGCTGTCTGGAGTGGTCTCCTTGTGAAAAGAAGCTGCTCTACGTCGCCGAGAAGAAGCAACCCAAAGCTGAACCTTTTTACCCGAGCAAACCTAAGGATAAAGATTCAACTATTCCTGACGAGAAACTACCCAAAATGGTAAGTATTTTTATACTCTCTCCAACTAGACCAAGTGAACTTGTGAAAATATAATCCATTTATTAGTACACACGGAGGTATCTGAATCACTTGAAAGCCCTGCTGCTCAAATACTACTTTATTTTTTTACAACCTTTAAATTTTGGCTTCTTTTATGTCATCCGATTTTCTTGAAGAAGGGCAATAAACATTGGAATGTGTGTTGTTTTGTAGGGGGAAGAACATGTTTTCCGTCAGGACTGGGGAGAAACAATGGTCGGCAAACATCAGCCTGTATTGTGTGTCTGTGATTTGACACTTGGAACTGTCTCCGTGACGTCAGGCATCCCAGACAATGTGTCTGTTGGACAGGTACGTACTTTAACAGTGACAATGTTAGAAAGTGCAATTATAATTCTCTAGTGAGGTCACCTTATACAACACTGATACCACAGAGAAGTAAGGTACAAAGAAAACACTCTTACTGTGCGCTTTCAGCTCCGGTACGTTGGGCTGGAAACATACTTGTGACGACCAAGGAAGAGTACAAGCAGCAAGTGCTGTGCGGAAATTCCTATTGTACAAGGCACAGGGTCTTCCTTCACCAAGGGTGTTGTAGTACATGATGGCGAGGGGGGCGGTGTTGGACCCTGCCCTAGACACCAGTGACTATTTCTAGACACCGCTTAAGTGTATCATTGAATTTGTCTTCTGTCCGTTACATACTCTGTGCAGATGATTAATTATTTACTAGGTTTGATTATTGGTATAGGTAGACATCCCATTCCAATTTTAAAGTTGTCAGTGGATAGTAAAAATAAACCTAGCTCAATTAAGCTGATAGAGTGTCCTTGCCATTAATTTCTGTTGAATGTGCCAACATTTAAACCTAGCCAAACTGCCTAAATCATTGCATCTTTTGTCCTATCAACTGTCACAGTGACAAAACTGAGGAGGAGGATAACATTTAACAGAAGCACACTGTGTGAATGTTGATTGATTTTACTGTGTTCTATTTTAATAAGAACTTACCTTCAGCTACATATAGATAGGTCTATTTCAGTTTACAAAATACTGATGGAAGGTGGGATTAGTGTTAGTCCAGGATCTGAAGGGGGTTGAGTATGCATGGAAAGCCTGACGCAAAGCTGGACTATGTAGGAAAACTTCAGAGAGTAGATTAGGAGCGAAAATCAATGTGAAATTTGCCTAGGTAAGCTAACTGAACTCTGTAATTTTCTTTTCAGCCACATTTCTGTAATAATTCATAATCGCAATTGCTAATGGTGTTCACGGTTTTGCCACAATCACAGAAATTGATGATGATGTCTCTGCGAACGGACAAGATGTTTACAATTTCGCCGTGACCGCGGAAGATGTTATTGTTTCTGCTGTGACAGTAGAAAACATTCTACATTTCATGTTCGCTTCGTACTAATGGTTTGTAAAAAATAATTTCCTAACTCAAGTTTGGGATAGGTGGATTTTTGGAATAGTGGGACTTTACTATAGCTGTTTCTTCATACAAAAATTAAAAGCCCAATGCTTGAAGACAGCTGTCCAGTTTTAATCAACCAAAAAGCTACTGTATTCTCGAGATTGAACCAGCGTCCTTTTAATTGTCAGGTGAGCACTCGTACCACTCAGCTACCCAGCGCTGCATACTGAATATTGAAATATGTTGTGGGTTTTAAAGTCAGTGTACATCAAAGTCCACATTTGTGGGATAAGCAAGACATGACAATGTTACAGGCTCTCTGGGTGCCTGATGGCATAGTGGCTGTGGCCTGGCCTCATACACCGCGCAGGCTAGGCATAGTGTACTGCACCAGCCGACCTAGCTATGTCTTTCATCTCACTCAAGATGGCACATTCAGTGAGTACTTGTGTATTATTTATCTTTTTGTAGGCACGAGTATTATGTAAAACTGAGTAGTGCTTGTTGGTTAGCTCATTGGTCTGAGTGAACTGGACATGTTTATTTCCAGTAGACATATTACAAATGTATTGGAAGAGTCAAAAATTTTTATGCAGAGCAGTTGTCAAATTGAGAAGTCAGTTACAAAGTGTTCACAGTCTGCTATAACCTAATATTGTTGGATACATTTTTTTTAATGGAAATTGTTTATTTTATTTTAATTGCTGTACTTATAATTTCTAGTACTATGAGAATTTAAATTGAGTGAAAATAAGCACAAGAGAATATGAGATATGGTTAGGCCTACTCGTTGTAAATACCTTTTAGGGATAGTTATACACTGGTAACTACATACATCCAAAGCCAAGGAGAAATATAAGATGGTTAGGTGTGGTTGAAGAACAGAAATCTCGATTGCTGAAACCCTTCACTCCCAACAAATAGTACTTAACAATTTATTAGCGCTATTCACAATTTATCCGTGACCACTGTTTCTCCTAATGTGGACTGCAATCTTGAGAGGAACATTTCAGAAATATATCATTGATGTAGAAGGAATAGGTAAATTTAGAGTTGATTTAAGAGGACTTGTCATTGTAATGAGTACGTTTCAGTAAAGTTGTCCAAGGACGATGTAGCTGCTCAGTCTCCGAGACTGTCACCTGATGGTGAATATCTTGTGTGGCTACAGCGGCCGGTCTACGGGCCTCACCACGCCTGTCAGGAGCTGGTAATACTTACTACATGTCTTTCTGTTATAGCTATTTTAGACCCCTCAGATCCGAATGAACCAACCTACTAGGTTATATAAACTATATGATCAATACCTAATGATAATGTACAATTAATAAATGTACTAAAGGTAGTGTTTGTGTACCAGTACCCTAACCTTGAGTTTTGAATCTTGAAACTAAAACCTGCATTGTCATTTTTTTCTGATGAGCTTTAGTTTATGATCCAATTTGGAAGTTATTTTTGTTGTGTTTAGTTATGATTGTTTTCATTTATTCGGGGATCAAAAATTTTGTTTTTGACAAACACTGTACAGTCGAAGAACATATAAGACATAAACAGTGAGGATTCTTAAATGTTTAACTCCATTGTTTGTTTTTAGCATAGATCTAATAAATTGCTTCTGAACTGTCAAAATTTGGTCTGGATTCTATTTTGAGGTCGCTCCAAATACACACACACACACACACCCCACAGGATATATAGGATTGAATGTGGTTGTGAAACAATTTCTAAAACTTCTTTCTTTCTGAATGTTACAGGTGAAGGCAGTGTGGGGGGCCATCCCTCACCCTCTAGTGCCCATAGTTCAGACCAGCATTCAGTGTGCCAGTGGACATGTGTTCTACGGACTGTACTGCCAGTCGCTGCCGGCCAGGTGCTTCATTGATAACAACAAACTGATGCTCAGCACAGGACAGCATTCTAGCGTCGTCACCTACAGCGTCAACACAGGTGAGTCGGGTCTGTAAAATAGTCAAAGGGTGGCTTTTAGTGAGCTTACCCAATAGGGAAGAAGCTAATACCGTAGATAACATGGTAAGACCTAGACCCAGGGCCTATGTACGGGTACTCAGTTTTGATGTCTTCTGAAGCCAAACACATCATTTGTTTAGATTTAGTGTTTATTGGCACAATGACAGTGAAAATCATCTGATTTTAATGAAATTTTGTATAATGGTGTAGCCTTGTTTGAGGTGTGTTAATCGTTACAAGGAAATAAAGAAATGGAAAATTTTAAATTCAACATAATTCTAATGGAGAATATGTCAGCCATTGTAGTTTGCTTCTTTATAGATGTATTTTGATCAAATTTAGCGAAATTGTTCATCATACTATACTATTACAATTTACCCAAAAAACACACGTTATTACCCTTTGTGCAGCAGCTAACCTGGGTACTCGTTAAACCTAATAGAAAAAAATCTGACATGTTTGAGTAATTATTTTTGTGAAAATCAAATCAGGCAAAGGGAATGATTTGAGGTACTACAAGGGGAAAGGACTTCACCTTAGGGTACTCCTCACTTAGTCGGTAGGTTTGTTGCGACAGTTGTGTCTTTGTTTTGATCATGAGATCATTCTTTAAATTAAGTTTGCACTTGTTTTGTATTTGAAATCGCTCATAAAATTACCTATTATTTTATTTTTAGACTTGTAAGGTTTATTTTCCAACAGACAGTGGAGCTGTGTGCCAAGTAACGGAGGAGATTGGCAGCGTAGTGGTGATGGACGTGTGTACCCAAGGCTCATTGGCACTGTGCTACAAGACTGTGGTAGACACTCCACCGAGCCTGTATCTGGCTCATATCAACAAGGAAACTCTGCGTCTACAACCTCTAGTCGTCAGACAACCCGTGTGTCCACCACCCGTGCCTCACCTGAAGTATGTCCTAGAGCTGCAGGCAGAGGTCAAGGATAAATTCAGTAAGTGTTAAGGTCGGTTTCCCTAGCTGCCAAATCCGGTTGTTGAATACGGCTGTGTTTTTTTACACAAATTCAATGCAAAAGGGTCAGCTAAAGGTGTTTTCCTAGGGGGTGAAATTGCGAGGTACTGTATCCCACAGCAGCCTGCGAGACGGGCGACTGCTCCAAGAGTAGTCAGTCCCGCACCCCGCGATGTAGTCATGCTTCTGGACTATTTTTGGCATAGTTCATCAAGCCTGTGAATTGTATAGGTTTGTAGGCTTAAAGTCGTGACAGTGACTATCTTATGACGACTTTATTTGTTTAGTTTAATTTAAGTTCTGAAGGTTAAAAATTAACAAATTCAACCTTAAACTACGACAATTTATGTAGTTCAAACTATTTTTTATCAATCAGCAATGTTGTGCCAAACTAATTTTTGTGGGATATGAATATTAGTTAAACTCTGCACATTTAGATTACAATAGCATCTCTGAAAGATAAAAACTTAAAAACTAATGCATAAACTTACCCTACAATTAAATATTTCAGTTTTAGAAAAATACCCCTTTCATAAAATCTTGCATCATACAATCATGCAGTAGTTGTATTTGGTAGCCAATTCGACTACCAGGAAAGCCTACCTTTAACTACTCCAGCCACAACAGACCAAAATTTCTGGTTGGAAGGCCAACTGCATAAATAATGTTTAAACTCTTTGAAATGCATGCACTTGGCTGAACTAAAACTGGCTGTTGAAGAGTTTTCAGAGTCCAAAAATTCTTCTAAATTTGAAATTCTTGCCTGTCCAGAAGAGTCTTAAGATCATTTGATCATAAATTTTGACCCACTAGAAATAGACTATTCCGAAGGCAATCTGTTGACAAGTGAGTTTGTATTTTCAAAGTAAATTTGGGCACTAGTATTATTTATTGCTGAGATTTTAATGAATCAGGTCATTAGCAGTCCCAATGCTGAAGGGGGATAAGATTGAACCAGTCACTGACTCTGGTGTTGATTGCAGACGATTTCAACGCTATTTACTACGGCCCTTATGAAGGTGAAGAAAAGAGCGTTCCTTTGATAGTCTGGCCTCATGGAGGCCCACATGCCATGTTCTTTGAGTGCTACTCAGTCTTCAATCAGTTTTTCGTCAGTGCTGGTGAGTATTATGTATACAGGGTGTCAACAGTCTTTCAGTGGTTTTGTTAATTGATAAACCTGAAAAAAATTATAAAGATATACGTCTAATAACACTTTTATTAATGTATTTAAGGTGGTAAGTGGTACCACCTTACATATGTATTTACCGTCTTGTGAATCAACAGTATAAATGTAAATATATTATTACAAGTGTTATTAGACGTATATCTTTTTGTTTTTTTGCAGGTAATTGAATAACACTTGCGATGCTGATCAAGAAGTTAATTGATGAACTTGAAAATTTAAACTAAAGTTCAGCAAGAGTCTCAATTGGATTTACCACTGTATTAGGGAAAAAAGCTGCAGATAAAAACAGTTATTATGCTATGATGCTCAAAATTAATAGGAAGATACAATCAGCATTATTTTACTCACTCCCTCACACGTTACAAAAATAATAGGGTATTCTCAGTAGTCTTTTACCAAGGTAACAGGTGTCACTTTAGTAATAGTGTTATTTATCGTCTCTGTCTTCTCTAGGTTTCGCCACTCTCCAGGTGAACTTCAGAGGATCCACAGGTGTGGGGCAGGCGGGTGTAGACTTTCTACCAGGTCGTGTTGGCGACACTGATGTCAAGGACTGTCACCAAGCTACGTTGGCAGCCTTGAAGCAGTTCCCTATCCTGGACCCTGGCAAAGTAGTGTTGTATGGAGGATCTCACGGAGGCTTCCTGGTCACTCACCTGGCAGGTCAATACCCGGTAAGTGACAATATTGACGGATAAAACTTTGGTATAAGAATTTATTCAAAGCATCTAATGTTGCAGAATTGTGTCTCACGCCTAAAAAAAGGAATGATAATCTTATTTATGTTAAAATTCAACTTTGCTACCGCTTTATACATTTTCCAAAATATTAAACGATTACTTGTAACAGTTTTGAAATTTTAAGGTGCTGGCTATTGCAGATAGATGTTGTCTGAGTTAGGAAAAATTCTCTCTGGAGCTCTAGTTTAGTTATGAACTACAGAGTTCTCAATATCTTTGCAAATTCTTCACTGATATCTGACTTATTTCTCGATTCTCCTGAGATTGTTTGCAGTACAAATTCTTACTTAAACTATCTTGAGCAAAACCTCGCTCAGCTTGTTCCCACACATTTATTTTGTCCCAAGAATTAAACTTGAATATCTCTTTCAACCAAAAATCCTCTATTCAACTAAAAAAATGTGAATTTGTACGAAAAATTATTTCTAAATTCTTTTGATTTTTTAAATTAAAATTTGTAAAAATTATAACCTTACCTAGAACTCAGTTATGGAAGAACACTTGTAGAATAGCACAACTTTTCCAAACACTTTCTCAAATTCAATATAACTGAAAATGCTGACAGTGATACTAAATTATTCTAATTTTGATGTTAAATGTAAAGATTGTGTGTTTTTTCTGTGTCAAAGTGGACCCTTTCCTATTCAGGTAAGCTTGCTGTTCTAACAAAGATTGAATATCCCTGCCAAACAATATTGCAAACAACACATTTTGTAAAGTTTAAATTGAAAAAGAACAATGATGCAAATGAAATTTTTTGTGTGGGATATTTTGTTTTTAAAAATACATTGGTTGGCAGCACTTTCAAACGATTTGCGTGAGCAAATTGCTGTGTTGGCGTTGGTGCGGCCAGAATGTTTATGTGTTTCCTGAAAATATTTACTCTTGTCAATTGCAACGTTGTTCAGCGGAGCGATTCAATTCTTAAAACCTAGGCCAATGTGCTGTGTCACGCATTGTTTTCTTGTGTTCGTAGGATCTGTTCCGAGCTGTAGTAGCCGTCAATCCCGTCGTTGATCTAGTCTCCATGCTGGCCACCACCGATATCCCCGATTGGTGAGTAAGCTCTGCGTTTTGTTGCAGGACTTTTACAAAGCCGTTGTTGCACGTAACCCTGTTGTCGATGTCGTCTCAGTTCTCTCTCTGTCTGACATTCCAGACTGGTGAGTTGTTATTTTGTTTGGATCCTTTCGCTTTGGTTCTTGTTTCCCCGACTAACGTCTTCACTTGCAACAGTCTATTTAGTGTATAAATTGATGTTCTGGTTGTCAACAAGGAGATTGAAAGTTCAATAATATGTAATATAAGTATAACTATAAGTAACTATGATAATTTGCTTTACGTAACAGACGCTGTAGATGTATTGTTCTTTGTCTCTGTTGAAATTTTCTTACAAACTTTGTAGTATATCATAAGTTATTTTTGCATGGTTTGCTTTGCATGATAAGTAACATTGACGATTTCAATGCATGTTTTTCCATGTTAAAAATTTAAAGTTAAATAATTCACAAACGTTTTTCTCAAAAAATTAGTTTTTTTGTTTTGGAATATTTCTAACAGTTTTCACATAAAAAAATTAATAAAATAATACCAATAAATTAAATTTGTTGCTTTAAAATCTACAACGTAAACAGTAATTTACCTATATCACTCAGGTTGCGTTTACAAAGAAGTAACCTATTTAAAATCCATTTCCATAAACTGTTTTGTCTCTGGTTACAATCAGACTGTGGTTAAATATTCAACTGAAGGATTAGTTGTCACCATTTAAATTCACATTAAAAACGTTATAAAGAAAGTTGGTCTGCAACACTTTAGCAAATAAATTAAAACACTAGGGTAGCGAAGCTCTAAAGCAATTAATTAACCTTATTACTGCCATTAGCATTTTTCCCTCCCCTAAACAAAAACCCTTAAAGAACAAAATCTTTAAAATGACATTTCAATCGTTAAAATTGGTTAAGTGGGATGGGTAAAAAAGAGATGTTACAGATAACCCCCTTATTGAATTACATATTAAGATTGTATTCAATTTTTTTTTTACATCTGTTATTTTTGTACAGATATTTTAACAGTGAACATGTAATGTACCGCTGCTTGGTTCTCTAAAAAATTGAATTAAGTTTTAATACATTTTATCTCAAATTTCCTAGATAGGCCTGTAAACGGTGTAAACCAAACCTTTGATTGTCACTATTTATATGTACTCATTTGCATGAAATAAACTAAGAAAAAGATTTGATATGAAAAATCCAACCATTGCTAATGCACTTAGTACGTAACAGTTAAAAATTATTATTACTTTAAAGTTTTAGAAAGTATTTTTGGAGGACGAAAAACTTGGCTTGGATTACATTTAGCAAGAAGGAGTGAATACACAACTAACTTATCTAAGAAAAGACTTCTAGACAGTTGAAAGTACACAGAAAATTTACAACACAGTTAACTGGCTATTTTGCCCCTACAAGGGCTTCTTTAGATGAAAGATCTTCCTTCATGTACTTTTAATTATCACTTTGTATTTTTTACATGTGTGATTACTCACAGTGTAATATCCGCAGGGCCGTCGTAGAGGCTGGCTTCACATACACAGGCAAGGAGCAGGTAGAGATGACTCCCGAGTTCCTCGCACAGCTGCGACGTGTTTCTCCTATACAGTACGCTGACAAAGTTAAGGCTCCGACGTTGCTCAACATCGGCAAGAAGGACCTTCGAGTGCCTCCGTCCCAAGGCACTATGTACTACCACACGCTCAAAACATTCAACGTGCCTTGCAAGTGAGTCGGACATTATCTGTCTCTACTGAATCTCAAGAATAGGTTAGAATTTGAGATTAAATCGGAATTTGAGGAAGTTATAATTGTATTGATGCTGTTCATTGTACCGTGTACTTAAAAATGAAGATAACTATTTGAATATTAAATATATTGGATACAGCTTAGACCATCACTCAATTGCTATTCAGTAATAATACAACTGTTATAGTACATGAAGTATAATGTTATCTGACTGTTGTTAAATTTCCAGGATGAACCTGTACGATGACAATCACTCGTTGTCTACAGTGCCTGTGGACATAGACGCAACCATCAACACAGTTCTGTGGTTCCAACAACACTTGGCTGAAAAGCAATAATATGTGCCTCAGTAAACATAAGCAGCTGTCGATCCGATCTTATGTCTAGTCCGTATGAACTTTAGCAAAACAAAACTTTAGCAAGGTGTTATGAAAATTGTACGAATAGAAACACAACACTGTTCACGGTACAACATGTTATGCTACATTGTTTATAGTGTACAGTTTTTGTGTATTTTTTTTGGCCAAAATTGAATTTTCCATTTAGGTAAGGTTGTCATCTCAAAAACAATCCATGAATCGTGTGCTCTTGTGTTCTATGGTAAATTTTTATCATGAGAGTTTACGTTGCATTGTCGTTGAATAGGGTTTTTGAATCCTAAACAAAATGATATGCGTTGATTTGTACATAAGACAGTAACATATTATTTACCTTGTAACTTTTTAAACCATTTAAAAATATTAATGAATTCAAATTTTTAAGGATTCAGGTACTTGAACCATCTGTCATGGTTCTCTTGATTTTTTTCGTACCAAAACTGAAAAAAAATCCAAAGATAAGAGAATATAAATCAAATTTGTAATAATTTACAATTAGTGATTACAATGAAGAAAAAAAATTCCTTTTAATGGTCAGGCTAGACAGCAGAGTAGGTAGGCAGTTGCATATAAGTTAAAGTACTTCAATGGTTCCAAAACAAGTGGCACACTTTAAAGTGTGGATATGACAGTTTGCATTCTGTTGAATATGTGTCACATGTTGAAAAGAAAAAAATCATAAGTTGTGTTATGCAACAGCAATATGTCATTTTTTAATGGCAAATTGTTTAATTTTCACGTGCCATTTTATACTAACAATATATATTACTGTAATTTACTAGGAAAAATAAATTGGATGATATATTTTCTAAGATACTTTATATTGTCTTTGTAAATTACCTAAAAGTTCACAATCTGATTTTGAAAATAATTCCTTTGCCAGCTAACCTGCAAACTAAAGAAATTTTATTTGATTCAATTGATGTATTTAATTTGATTTTTTGAAAATTCTCTCTACATTTTTCAATATTTCAATATTTTAAATTTCTGTATTTTCCATACAAATGCTTAATCAAGTTTCTAAACAGGAAATTTTAAAATTATTTACACTTTATTTTATCGTACATTTCAGAGTTAAGCTCCTAAACATGATAAATTTTAACTAAGACAATACTCACAAAATATATATCCAGGGAGTAGTTTGTTTTGTTTGTATTTTGCTTTTCATATTTACTTATTAATTATTTTTTTATTTCAATAACCCTATAATACAAAATAACTGGTTAAAAACACACAGGAAATGAAGTGTAAAGTAGTTTTCAAGTTATAATTAATCATTTATTAGTAACAAAATGAATTTCTGTGTATCTTCTGTACATACTCTGGATATATTAAAGACAGGTTATTTTTAAACTAAAAATTTATATACAGATCAATTATTTTTGGTTTTTCAAATTTGTATGAATGAGTATGATATAAAAGTTTTTTTCCCACAAACAGCAATAAATAACATAATTTTACATTATATTTCTCGTCATTTAGTAGGGAACCAAAGGTCAGTCCCGGCGAGGTTTTCTTTCATCCATTTGTTAGCCTCTGCCTCCAACTCTTCTGTGAATTCTTTGTTCTCCTTCAGTTTGCCTGGAACGAAAATAATCACAGTCGGTATTTGTTTCATAAAAAGAGATTTCTGATATTTTTTATAAGAAATTGGCTTGAATTCATAAACTTTTTTATCCACAACAGCTTCAGAGGTGTTTTTAGCAAATTACCCATATAGGAAATAAGCTATTACCGTAGTACTCATGGTAAGACCTGGACCCAGGAATGATTTACTTTTTCGTTTTGATGTCCTCAGAGGCCAAAAACACCATCCGTTCAAATTCATATATATATGTGTCCGTTAGCACGATAACTCGAGCAAAACTTATCCGATTCTGATGAAATTTGGTACAATCGTGTAAACCTATGTTTAGGCCTATTCGAACTAGTTTGTGAACGAGCATGATCAGACCATGGGGATTTATGGAGTAAAAATAGGGTTTTCTTGTTTTTCACCCTCAAAAAATAAAATTTCCCAATTTCTCTATAGACCATTTTGAAGAGCTTAAAAAACAAATAATTTAGTATATTGAAGCGTTATTATGCACTTAATGATTACGGATAAAATTCCAAAAAACTGTAAATTTAAAATTCCCATATTTTTTTTATGGAGAATAAGTAAACTGTTGTAGTTTGCTTGTTTATGTATATATTTTGTTTTGACAAATATGGACCAAACAGATTTCTTTCATAATAAGCTATCAATGTTTTACTAAAAAACACACTTTGTTACCCTCCCTGTAGCAGCAAAACTAGACAATTGGTAAACCTAATGTTATTGAAATAGATTTAATTGAAAAACAAATCAGGCAAATGTAAATTTGTTTAGTCTGCAGGTTTGCTGAGGCGGGGGTATTAAGATAATGTAATAGTGTTTTTAACCTTTCCAGTATTTATAGTGAAAGTGCCCTGTGAATTCTCGTCAATGTTTGCAGCTTTGTTTAATAGTTTGTTTTGTAACACAGACTGCCGATTTTAATGAGCCTTTTTTTAACAACTCCTATTGTGTCTACAAAAAGAACAGAAACCAGCTGCTTTTTGTGTACAGCGGCAAAAATTTAATTTAATATCAACAGCAAAATGTCTTACAAAATACAACAGATTTCAAAGGTCCGAAATCTCTACTTCTAAATATGTTTGATTTATTATAGTCAGTCGCATACATCAGTTTGTGACATTTTTTACCTTTCCTGATAAATCCCTGTTCCTCTTCTCGAGTCAGTCCCGTAATCTCTACATCTGGATACAGCGGGACGTTGTTACGGAAGTTGTCGATCTGCAGATGATTCGTCAACTTGGACAGTTGTTCTTCATTCACTGTTTTGCCAAGGAAGTCACCGATGATGCGAATGTTTCTTGGTAAGTTCTAAGAAATACATGTATTAGTAATTAGTATAAAAATACCGTAATCAAAATGTTTAAGATGATTTTCTAATTTTTTCTCTTGTCTTTGTAGGTTACGATCCAGCATATGAAACACATAAAGTAATAAAGCAATAAAAGAACTAGTGAAGATTATTAGAGAGTGCCCAGCCTGCAATAAGAAGAGACAATGCTTATACACAACATTAAAAGAAGATAGTTGGAAATCACCACCAACAGTTCAAAAACTCCTCATGGACAAAATGTTTATAAATAGAAATCCAATTTTAAGATATGACCCTTGAACTTGGTAATATCTAAACAATACCACACAAAATCAGCAAAATGTCTGGGTCAAGCAACCAAATTATGATTAACCTAAGTGTAATAAGAAGAAATTAACATAACCTAACTTAACACTCCAAGAAAGCCCAAGACAAATGTATACTACAGCCTAATGATACCAGTTGAAATATTATGGCTACATGGTAGTTCATTTAAGCCAGCTTAATAAGAGATCAAGAAAGAAAATGAATACGTAAAAAGCAAGAATGAGCAGTTTGGATAATAGTTACTGACACAATGGTCAATAATGGTGCCACAATTAATATTTACTACTACTGCTCTTAATTATCTCAGTTACTACTTAATCCACACTTATCGATTTTGTCAAATTCTTGTACATTTTCCTACTAAGTCATTTGTGTAAAAAATGAAATATTGTAAATTTTGATTTGTAAGCATTGTAAAACACTTTAATGAGTAGGATTTTTAAACAGGCTTTTGGTCTGTTTCAGTTATCTTCTAAATATTTACGATTACATATTTATTTAATCACCCATTTATTGTTTTCTGATTGCTATAAACATAGTTATGTAGTGATAGTGATGTTCTCTGTACTAACATAAATTGTTATGGTGTTTTTTAGTTATAACTTGAATTTTTTCTAGATTATTAATCAATTTCGGCTTACAGTAGACTCCCTCTTATCCGGACTCCTCGGGACCGAGGCCAGTCCGGTTAACGGTTTTTCCGACGTCCTCAAAAACTCGTTTAAACAGACCATTTAGATGCATACTGTATAAGCCAATAATGATTATCACATAAGATTGTTATTACACATTGTATTTATACATGTGATCACTGGTCTCAAATCTTTTCTTATTAAATGACGACCATACAAAGTAGGTATTTATAGGTGCATACCTTGAGAAGGTCTTCATAAAACAGGAAAAGGAAGTTAGGATGCTTCCTTACGGCCCAAGCCTGCTTAACATGTTCCCAGTAAGGAGAGTATACCACTGAAATAGTAAAAATATATAACCTTTTGTTTACATAGAACAAAATGAATTAAATAGCCTGTTCTACAAAGATTAAATTAAATATATAAGGATAGTAACTAAATTAAATTAAATTAAACTAATTAAATGATTCAAATATATTTGTTCTTGTTGCATAAACTTTAGCAAATTAATCTAATCGGGACTTAAAAGTAATTTTTCATAGAAACAAATATTTCCTCAAAGCAACATTAGACAAGGTAAAACAATTTTTTTATACTTACACAAGTCATCCTGGAAGTAGCGCCAATATTTTTCAAAATCTCCATTGTAGCCATGGACAGCAAGATATCTATAACAATCATCAAGGATATACTTGCTTGTGCACTCATATTCACATGTATCTACCATTGAAATTAATAAAACTCAGGTATTTTTGTTTGTCTAATACTTGATATAGCTTGTGGTTATGAGACAAATTTTGCTTTTTTGGTTTCTCTGATCGTTTTGTCTGTTGCACTTTTTTGCTTGAAATAGGATTATACAGTGGGTAGGCTAGTAAGTTAAGTGTTGTTAATCTCACGCCCTTTTGGTCCCCTGAGTATTTTATTTTCTTTTTCTTATGTCCCATCTTTTACATCTTAGGACGCTAGGCTAGATAGTAAGCGGTATTATCACATAGATAAAATGTATGGGTGATTGGCAGGTTTTGAATCCAGGACTTTGGGGACAGAAGGCAATCGTTCTATCACTAGACAAGCTCGCCCCCCCCCCCCCCCCTCGTGTTATTGAGTCATACTTATCTCTGACCATCTGGCCTGCGTTAGAAGCGAACTCTCCCAGCATACAAAGTTGGTAAAACAGTTTTAGAAAATGCAGTCCCTAATTTAGTAAGGTCTTAGCACAGTAAAACCTCGATAACAAGTCTTATGGGGATTATCAAAAAAGACATGTAATCAAGGTAGATTTCTTAGAGGTTCTCAATAA
Organism: Macrosteles quadrilineatus; assembly: GCF_028750875.1. Taxonomy (NCBI): domain Eukaryota; kingdom Metazoa; phylum Arthropoda; class Insecta; order Hemiptera; family Cicadellidae; genus Macrosteles; species Macrosteles quadrilineatus. The sequence continues at coordinate 14,595,829 of NW_026542601.1, read as the reverse complement.
CATGTGGTTAGGGGTAACACAAAGTCAAAGGTACTTGAGAACTACACATTTTATCAAGGGTGACTTGTTATCGAGGTTCCACTGTACCTGTTGTGATGGAAGTATGACACAGCGACGTCTAAAGGGTTGCGAGCGACGTAGATGACTTTGCACGTGTCCAGTAGCGAGGGAGGCAGCAGGGGAAGGGGTAGATGTGTCTTGAAGTGGCGAGGGGAGGGGAGAGTCTCGGCCAGCTCGGCTCCCGGAGTCCTCCATCGTTTCAACACCTCAGCGACCTCGGTGCGAAAGTTGTTTTGAGCCAACACTTCCTCGTGGAGTTTTGGGTGGTGGAGCATACCAAACCTGCAAACAATTGATAGTTGGATGGATCTTAAGCTTTTTTAAAGTTCAGAAGTATTAGTTTATTTTCATTTAACAGTCATCATTGGACCACTTAAGACATCGAATGGGAAGAGTTATTTTATTGTCTGTTTTCTGTTTTATTAGTACTTTTTCTTCCCTTTGGGCTAGTTAATTTTCTTCTTGAATCACTCTTTCTGTTCTTTGTTTATTTACTATAGTTTATAGTGTAGTGTTTTTTGTGTTTCTATGCCATTGGAATTTTTAAACGCTTTTTGTAACTGTCCAAACTATGCACTACTATATAATGTTGACATTTTATTGGATAGCATCATTAATTTATAGCCCAGTGACACGGCAACTGGGTCTAGAAAAACTCTTGTTTGGAATCGATCTAGCAATCTTGGGATTAGAAGGCAAGTAATAAGCTATCAAGACAATATTGTGAGACAAGTTTAAGTGAGGGGACAAAATAAAATACAACGTTTTTTTATTTACGTATGAGTTTTTTCACACAAAAATTACTTACACGAGTTTGTCGATAACCTAGCTTACAAGATAGCCCAGGGTTCTTGAACAAGTTTGTAAATTATTTTTTTTTATAATTATCGATAATAATCACAAGCAGCACTCTCGTATGGCCCCTGGCGGTAGGGTAGAATACTACAACCTTCCCTACACCCCCTCCCCCTACATTGAAAATGTGGCCCTTTACTCAATTTGTGTGTTTGTCTTTTTGTGCATTAAATACTTTTAATTATTTTTTAATTCATGTTAAAGCTAAAAAGTATCTTTTTTTCATAACACACGCTAACCTAACCTAACCAACCAAACTTGCTGATAATATAGAAAAGATATAAGATAAAAATTGAATGAAGGTTTACTAATTAAAAAAAAAATAGTTATGTTCATAAATATAAAATTATAAATGCCTCAAATTCTAACAAAAGATGTACAGTTAAGGAGTATTCACATTCTAAGCCAAATCTTTGACAAAAAGTTAGTGTCTCGGGCAGGATTCGAATTGGAGACCTCCAGAATACCAGTCCGAGACGCTATCAACTACGCCACGAACACCGATGGAATCATTTAGTCTCGTTACGGTAATGGTGTTCCCTCAAGAGAAGAGTGACGTCACGCCCCCACTCCTTCTCTAATGAGGTTCTCATCCGTTTGTGACTAGGAAAATGAGGCGCTATAGTATCCTTAGCTGTCCTTGGACCTAGAGCATTCATTGATCTTTTGATAAATGATCCTGGCTAACCAACCAACCAGCTGTTCTTAGTCAGTGACAAAGCTTTTGCCTCATTACAATTCTAAACACAAACTCATTCATCTTTTCTTTATACTAAACACCCTTGTGTGTCAGCTTAGCAGGTAAATTAACAGCTTTTTTACTCCTATTCTCCTTGCCTGATACAACATCCTTTATGGTCATGCAGTCTGATTATAATCTTAAAACAATTAGGTTATCCTTTGTTCTTCTCTTCGTGACGAAAAACAAGTTTGGATTTGAAAATGTTTTAAATGTGTTTTACCTCAACCATATTTTTCTTAATAATCAAATATACTTTTTTGTCTTTAAAAATGCAGTTAATCTATGTTGGACTCTAGAAAATAACTTAGGGTATATATTCCACACTACACTCTGAAATGTAATTTATTAAATGTGACTTACTCTAAAAACGGAAACCTGGTGTCCAGAGGTATTGATTTGGCAGTTTGGTAATCGAAGTCATTGTTGATCAGCCACACCATCTCCTGGCACCAAGTGGTCCCTGAATTGGCAAAATGTACAAATTACATAAAAAGGTAAATTAAAACCTTTAATGTTCATGTTATTTGAGGAATAGTTATGGAAATCTGATTCAAAATGTCTGAAAATTCACCGCTTTACTTTAAATTTCACATAGATTATGTAGGTTAGAGCAATGAGCGGGATTTGCATGTACACAAAAACCCTTTAAACCCACCCCCATACCACTGGCGTTTTTTTTTTCTTCTGAAAAATCACAACAGTTAGTTGCCGTTGGCTTAATACCCTTTAGCGTCTAATGTGACTTTCAGTGTTATTGGAGCTTTTCCCTCATCCCACTCACTGGTCATCACAATTAATTTACACTATCTTTATCCATCAAAATTAACAGAGCATAAAAATAAATTCAACCATACCATCAGATTCATACTTATTCTTTGATTAGAGGTTTTGTACAGAGACAGAGCTGGAAGTACGTCTTACTGACCTGTGCAACATCTAGCACACATAATAAATGCAAGAGGGGATGCAATTAGTCTGGTTAACTGGTTCTGCTTCACTCTAAGGTGAATTTCACTATAGCTTGTGAAGCTTCCTCACTCTGAGGTGGATTCCACTATAGCTTGAAGTGTCTTACCTGACCGAGGGAAGGTCTGTATCCACACATCGTCGGGTCGTAGAGGCAGAGTGTAGTAGCCTACAGCCTGTTGCTCGTACCTCTCAGGAAGCAGCCACCCGTCTCGGCCAACCCGGACAAATCCGGAGCGCTCACCTGAGAAGTCGCCCTTTAGCTGGTCATTCAGCTCGGGTGACACAGGCTGGATGGTGTGGGGAAACTCACCCTGTCTGAGAATTAAATTAATATTTTAGATTTAAATCAGAATATTAATAGTACAGTATATTCTTGACCATAAAAACACTTAACATACCACTTCATTAGGTATTTTTTACATTGTGGAAATTTCCGACTGCAGAGTCTAAAGCAAGTACTCACACACTTCAGAGTTTTACACCGACTTACGCATGAAACAATTAGACTAACAATCATTAACAGAATAGATGGATACAATTACATTCAAAAATTAACCAAATAGAGTTTCATCCTTAATGTTTCTCTTCCAAAAACCATCAGATAAAATGATAATTTTGTGTTTTCTAAGGCATTATAATGGAAAATTCACATGAATATTTGAAGTTAAAATTGTATTCTCATTCTCTAGCAAAAGCAACATAGAATATGAGTTTCCCGTCTCAAAAAATTGATCCCCAATGGAAAAAAAACAATTTTAAGATATAGAGGGACTGAAAAGCAACTTATTCTGAACATTCTCAATAGCATCCTCAATATTTAACGAATCAATAGTTTAATCAATTGGCGCAGTTAATGTTTCAATCAAACTATGTATGCAAGCTACACTACTTCCTGTATTCAACATGCAATCTTGCAGTATGGTATGATTGCCTGCTTTGAATTTTAAAAGTATAACACAATACTTATCCTCTTTACAGAGTCTAAATTATTTAATGAGAACTAAAAAAATAAATTTAAAAAACATAGCGTCTATGTAAAATTTTGGCTAACAGTAAATTCTACAGTGATCAAGATTTGTAAAATAAAATATAACTAGGCCTACCAAAAAATTCATTTGAGAATTATTTATTATTGTTGTGTTTCGTATCATTTACTTTAGGATTTGGCTAAATATCAATATTTTGCACAACAATTATTATTTAGTTTAAATACTTTTTTTAGTATCTCAATCTAACAGAATCTTTAAATTATTCTTTTTGATTCACCATAATTTTATTTCCAAAGTTCAACAAAATGTTAAATTATACAATAAATAAAACCTGTACGGTTACAGTAAAATAACTTTTTCATTGAAAAACATAAGGAATATTTTTTTAATATTTCAATAATTAGTTTCAGTAACTAACAAATAAAGTAGTAACACTCACTGTGATGGGCTCCAGGTGCTCGGCATATTGAGATTGGTGTAAAGAGGTCAATGAATATAATCTCTCTCTCCCTTGCCTATGAAACCTACACACACACACACACACATACCTCTCTCTCTCTCTCTGACTGTCAGTAACCAATCACCCATAGTGTCATGGTCACCAATGTCACTGCAGTCCTCCTTCAGACTTAATTCGCATGCTAACTTTCACCAACATTAAAACTACATTAGTAATTAATGAATCAAAACACATTTCGGTAACATTTTTTTTAGGTTTGGCAAAAAAACTCTCTTTTAGTTATTACCTTTTTTCTGACAACTCAAAAAGTTTACCGTGCGACAAGTAAATTTATAGAATTAATTTCGGCTACTAGATTATATTATTACTAGTAAATTATTAATTTGGTGACTTCATGAGCACTATGGGGATATTCTGGTTAAAACAATTCATTTAATTTGATTTTTTGAGTGTAGCATGCTTAACTTAGACTACACTAGTTGAAGACTTAAATGTATATAAAAACCAGACAAGTACCGTAACCAATAAGTTTATTTTTGTAATGTACATCATCAAGTAAATATTAAATTTAAATTTTGAATAAAATCATTACAATGATATAGTGAGTATTTTCAGTAGTTTACCTGAATGCTAAGTATGCGAATTCAAATTTCCATTAGGTAGAGTACGGTACTCAAAATAAAAACCCAGAAAATGTAAAACATTGAATTTTGAATTACAGTTAAAATTATCATTCATTTATATCAACCGACACCACATTGCTAACTCTAACATACTTTTCTACACAATGCCAATTTCTATCCATTACTTTTTCACTTTGTCCATAGTGAAACTCCAATGCCTTTGTTTCCCTACTTTCATCCCCATTACCGACATTGACGTCAAATTCTTCAGCCAGTTTTTTCAAATGTTGCAAATTTCGTTTAATCAGTTCCAACTCTTCCGAACACATTGAGTCGAGCTGTGTCAAAGAGTGTCGCATCATGTTCAGCGCAATTTGCTTTTTCGAGTGGAGTTGTAAAAGACTCAATCTCTCCTTGGGGTTCTGTGTTTTCACGAGATTGTTTACGAATTTAGTAAAATTGTTAAACGTAGAATTGGAAGATGTATTTAAACTGCAAGTTGAGTCTGTTGATGCCGAGAAATACAACGATCTTTCACTTTCGCTCTCATCAGAGTTGTATTGGAAACTGTTTGAAGAATCTGCGAGTTTCTGAACTAAAATTTCTGTTTCAAGTACACTTTCTTTATGTAGTTGTTCACCCTCGGTTTTTACTTTTTCTTTCAGTTCGTCGATTCTTTTCTGCATCGCTTCCATTTTATCTCGCACATACTCACGTTTGAACATTGGATGGTTTTTGATGGAGGATTGGTAATCTTTTGGTTCATCATTCTTTGAATTATCAATTATTGTTTCTTGACCCATCTTTTGTTAGCTGAAGTTAAATTTTAAACTTTCTAGCATTAAATATTTAAACTTAAGTGTTATTTGAAGTCAATTTGTATATTTCTGTTAGGAAATGGTTACGTAAAGAATAGTTAACTTTAAGGCAAGTTAAAAATGAAATTTGAAATCTATTTGTATAAACAGTAAACAAAAACAGTATTTTATAACTCACATCAAACAAATGAATTTGTATATCAAAACAGCTGGCTTAACGTTTTTAATGCTAGACTTGGGGGTTTCAGTATAAATCATAACTACACAATTTTTTATATATGTAATTAATAATAATAATAATACCACAAGTAACACCATAAAATTACAAAGATCTATAAAAACAAATTATTTTACAATGTAATCAAAACTTATTGTTAATTAATTAAATAAAAGTTTACTTTAACTTGCGTAGAAATATACACACCCAAAAGAAGATTAAAACTTCTGTGTGTGGGCGGGAGTCTCAACTAATACTTAACAATAACAAAAATTTCTCTGAAAAGGGTAACAAAATGAATTATAATTTAAATTTACCTTTAGTCCAATAACTTTTGTGGAAAAGACAACAAAGAAAACAAAATTCACCAATTTATTTATTTATTTATTTATTAAACATCATCACATTACATCAATTCTCTTGACAGGTGATTTGTCACAAAGTCTAATACTAATACTATACTACATTTTAAAATAAAATAGCTTACAAAAGAAATAAAGCATATAATAAGCTACAAACCTATGGGAGAAGCAATATCTTTCAAATATACTCATTTTCCAGATATTCCTCTAACGAGTAAAATGCCCTCTCCAAAAGGAAATTTTTTAAAGATAGTTTAAATTTAGAGAATGAGGCAATGTTTTTAATCCCAGCGGGTAATTTATTGTAAATTTTTGGTCCCATATACTGAGGGGATAAATGAAAGATTTTAAGCCTATGTTGAACTGGTTTTATAATATTTTTGAATCTTGTGTTATGTGGATGAGATTGTTGACAGTCCATGAATGTGTCGAAATCACTTTTAACCATTAATGCCAATTTGTAAATATAAGAGCTAAAAAAAGTTAAAATTTTAAAATTAATAATTAAATCTTTACAATGTGCTCTACGGGAGACTCTGGCCATTAATCTTACAGCTCTTTTTTGGAGAATAAATATTTTTTTGGTCTGGCTTGATGAGCCCCATACAGTAATTCCATAATTCATAATCGATGAAAAATATGCGTGATATACTACTATTTGTGTTTCTAGATTAGTAGTATCCCGAATTATTGTGAGAACAAATGTTGCTGAGCGTAGTCTTTTTGATAGGTTTTTAATGTGTTTTTGCCAATTTAGTTGTGAATAGAGTAACAACAAAACTTTATTTATACATTTCAAACATATGACTATGATTTTCAATCAAATATAAATGTTTAAAAAATAAAATGAAAGCTCAATAGAGCAATGGGGGAATTGCGGCACCATCTTCAAATTGAATACTACGAATTTTTCGTCTAGTTCCCCGTAGCCTAAGCGAAACCGCTCGAATGATGGAAAGCTGGCTTTGGATCCTCAACCATCCGATAATTTGGGAGTATGGTTTTCTCCATTTTAAAGCCAGGGCTTCGCTTGTTCTCCTCTGAAACGCTTCATATTCTTTGTGGGGGACTCCTTCCGTGGAACATATTAATGGTGTGAAGCTTCCTCTGATGTCTTCGGCTGCTTTGTCATATTTATTGTGTTTCTGAACAGCATGGTTTCGAGATATTGTTCCCCATTCTTGGTTGGCGTAAGAGGGAGCGTCAGCATTAACAATGCGATTATCAAAAAACGCTACTCTCTCAGCCTCCCAAATACCATTAACTTTAAAATCAGCTTTTAAAGCAGGCACATTGTTTGCAGGGTCAGCTTCTCTCATAATAGGCTCGACTTCAACCCCTTTCCAGGCCATATTTGCTATCGCAGCACAGTGGTCTCGATGTTGATCATGCCCATGTTTGATCAATCCTCCTTTTTTACAATTTAAAGCATGGGTAAGATTCATGGGTTGATCACAACCATCACATCGTACTGGTAAATTTCTTAGTGTGCGGCCATAGCGAATTGACAAAGCATCTCTGAATTGATCCGGGGACAAATCCGTATGATCAGATGCACATGGTGTCACAGTTAACCATTGGCTAGTATTCCCTGCTACAATTCTAATTATTGGCTTCTTTTGAGTTTCAGGAAGTAATTCCATAATTCGTTCATTATTTGCTTTAGCCAACGTGTCTTTTTCTAGTTTTCTCTTCTTTTTTACATCTTGTAGTGTTGATACATGATCATTAATCTTTAATGGTTGTCCATTTTTAATGGCTAATATTAATTTTTCTGTGCATTGTTTTGATGTTTTAAATGAAATACCATCGTTCTTTGTCGGGTCCTGAATATTTAAGCCTCCAAAACGAGTAGGGAGAGAGAACAAGTCATGTTCAAGTTCAGAAATCTCTTGTTCGAAAAGGTTGGGAGTGAAATGGCGATGTATGGCAGTTTTTAAGTCTTCGTATTCTTCACTAAATCCCTCTGTTACTCTTTGGAGAAATGCCCATTCATTTTGTAATGACTTAGTAAAGGCAGTACACGCTGCTTGAGGACTTTTATGTGCAGCTATGCCAAATTTCTTTATACAATCAACCCATTTTTTTACCTTTTCTTTCACGAATTCCTTCTTTTCTTCTGAGCTACCAATAATACCCCCTAAAAACCTGTACGATGTTACAATTTTCACTTGTAGGTCTCTGAAAATTTCTTCTGCTTTTTCTTTATATTCAGGTTTTACTATCAATACACTTTTCTTGGCTTCTGGGTAATACCCCCATTTTGGCCCTTCAACACGTAAAGCATTAAACCATTCTCTAACTTTAAGTATTTCACCGAAACATGCAGAATCATCAGCGTACCAGTTTTGCTTCCAATTTAGGCTTTTTAGTTTTTTTACCAAAGGTAATATGCAAATTGCATACATTAGCATGCCTAAAGGGTCTCCCTGAGTGGTTCCTTCTTGACTAAGGATGATTTTATTGCTTCCTCTAAACATAATGGTTGCATAGCCTTGGTATGTATTGAATAGGAAACGAGCGCAACGAGGCCAAAGCACCCTAGCATTCCACAGAGTTAAAGGCCTGCTCAAGGCGTTGAACGCATTTGAAGCATCTACAAGTAAAATACAATTTTGGTTATTTTCATTGAATAGGTCCGTCATAGCATGTATAGCACCTTCTATTCCAGCTTTCGTTCCGGCGCAGAGTTGGTCAGATCCACATATTTCTTGAACATCGTCACCTGTTACAAAAGCCATGGTTTTTGCACATAGTCTCTGCAAAACTTCTCCAACTCCTATTGGGCGAATACCAGGGTATTTGTTCAGTGCTAATCCTCTTCTAGCTAACAGAGCTCTGATCGAGTTCCAGTTTACTATCCCGTTTGCCATCCATCGAGTTAACGATGCAACTGCTTCCCTTAAACGAGTGCTATGTGCTCCATAGCGCAGCAACATATTCTTCCATTGATCAGCATTTGTTCCGCTAGGGCCAGCACTTCCATGCAAACGTCTAGCCATCTTCTCTATGTGGTCACTGGATATATCTACATCTACCATCAATGGTAAGTTCTCATCAGCTAGAAATGTATTGTCATTCGGAACCATTTGACGTGGATGCTTATTTTTTAAAACTTGAAAAACATTTTGACCATCAGGAAGAATATCGTCAGGTGTGAGTACTCCATCGCCGGAGCGATCTGTGAGCCATCTTGTAGCTTCACGCAATTTTCCTTGTAATACCAATCTTGTGAAGATTCTTATTTTCTGGTCTTCTTCTTGGTGTTCTTGTGATGTTTTCATTTGCCGATCACATCTCTCAGCTTCACGTATTAATTCATCAAATTGATCATTTTCCCACATTTCCATTCTTTTCTTCATCAAACGTCTTATGTCAGACCCATTTTTTATCATTTTATCTTTTTGAAGAATGGTAGCACATAAGAAAAATATTCTTTCGGTTGAATATTTAGTTGTGAATCGATTTCTATTCCCAAATAATTTATTGACTGTTGTGAATGAATTGTAGTTAAGTTTGTATTTACAATTATTTCTTGGTTAATATTGGATGCAGAAAACTGAATTAGTTGAGTTTTTGCCACATTCATGGACAGGCCATTTACTGCAAACCAATCCCCAAGGAGTTGAAATTCATTAGTTATTGAGGCTTGAATGAACTCATTGTTTTGTCCTGTGCATATTAAAGCGGTATCATCTGCATATTGAAAGGTGGACATCTTAGTAGCATTGCATAGATCATTAACATAAATAATAAATAAACAAGGGCCGAGAATGGAGCCCTGAGGAACTCCATTGGGGTTAATGTTCCACTCTGATTTATAATTTCTCTGCATTTTTTGTAAAATAAGTCTTTGTTTTCGGGTCTTTAAATATGATATGAACCATTTTAATTCAGTATTTTTTATTCCATGCATACTTAATTTTTCTATGAGTATCTCATGATTCACACAGTCAAAAGCCTTGGATAGGTCACATAGCACACCCACAGTCTTCTGCGATCCATCCAAGGCTTCCGCAATGTAGTTAATCATTTTTGTTATGGATTTTTCAGTACCGAGTTCTGGGCGGAAACCAAACTGTGAAGGATTTATTAAATTATTGCTTTCTAAATATTCTGTTAGTTGAATCTTTACAATTTTTTCAAAAATCTTTGAAAAACAAGGCAGAAGATATATCAATATCTAGGAAGTAAAACGAAAAGTATGTAACTATAATAATGAGATGCAGAGTTCATTAAAATGTTACAAATATTTTAATTTATTATCTTTAAAAGGTTATACAAATTTATAAACTGTGAAATAAAATGAAAAAATACAACACTTAACTGTAATATTTTATAGAATTTAAATGTTTTGCTAATGTAGGGAATTTTAAAGCTTACTATTTAATTAATTTGTACAGTATCAGGATCATTTTATCTGTTCAGCAATTTTTTCAAAGCACCTAACACCTAGTTAAAATTATGTCCATGAAAAATACTGTAAGGAGGTTGGAGTATAAAAGTTGATAAATCCAGTAGCAGGATAAAGTGCCCTTTGTGACCTTGTAGATAAGCAGCTAAGTTAACTATCTGAAGTCCAGTTGTTATCAGTTTACTTAAAACCAGCATGTCTAGGATTTTCATTGTGTCCACACAAGAATAATATTGAATAATTGTCTCTAACTTGACTCTTAATGAATTTAGTCTGTCCATCTAAAAACTTGTACCAATCAACGTAGCTTTATTTAACTTTAGCCAAATCGTCGAAGTTAGCGATCTGAATTATGTCTCCGCTGTCATTGTTTTTCCTCATAAATATTTTCGAGTTCATGATCCAAAGAATTCAAATTTTTTCCCCTTTTTGATTAGACTAGCCTCATAAAATAGCTTTTTGAAGAAAGGAGTCAAGTGATCATTTACAAAAACATCATTTGCGGGAGAACTTTCAACTAGAACATCAGATTTAATTCTTTCTTTTTAAGCCTTTTTCAAAAAATTGTCACGTTTTTGTCTGTTACTGAACTGTACGACAATCGGGCGAATCTTTTTATTTTTTTTGCTACTCACAGGAACTCTGTGTGCAGCCTGAATATCTTGTTCCACGTTGATAGGCTCATTGATAGCAGCTGCAATTTTACTCACTACGTGTAGAACATTTTCATTTTCAATTTCAGGTACACCTTCTACTATAACATTAGAATTACGTCCATATTGAAGCAGTTCCTCAAGTTGATTTTTTAGTGAACCAACTTCTTTGTTTAGCTTCTGGTTCTCCTCAGCTACTTTTTTACTACTCTTTTCTAGATCTGAGACCTGTTTTTCAGTATCATTTATTTTAACCAAAAAGTTGTCAATTTTATCAGAGCAAAATTTAACAGATCTTTCCAAATCAATGATTGAAACACCGATTTCCTTCAACTAACTTTCAATTGCATTTTGCACTATCTTTTCTATTTTCTTCTCAAGTTTTTCTAGAAAATTTTCTGTTAAATTACCTTGATTGTCCTGAAGCTCCGACACAGAAGAAACACTTAAAACACTCCCAGAGTCCTTTTTCAAATTTCTACGTAAAACACAACCGTATGTTTCACGCCTTGAATTTCCCATTTGTCGCCATGATTTTTCGGCAACACCAGCACAACCATAATGTAATTTACAACTACTAATAGCACACTTAACGTAATCATTATCAGGAGGTAACTCCTGTCCACACAAAGAACATAAATTCATTTTTGAGGAAACAACAGAGGCAGATAAAACAAGGATAACTGATGTGCACTGCTTGACTGCTAGACTGAGACTGAATTGAGCAGGTCTTTGTATTGCTTGAAGCAAACACCGAATTAAGCTATTATATGTTTTCTAATTCATAAATCCACTGACTGAGTTCTTGGAACTATTTTAAATTAAATTATACCTGATCAAAAGGTGAGACAAAATTCATGTATTATTTATCCACCCACACATCAGTAGGCCTAAGAAAAATTATCAAGTAACATATAACACTTATTCTGGTATAAAATGTAAAAATAAAAATATAAGTTGTTTAAAAATACAAAATAGAGTTTACCTTGTCTTACAGTCCATGTCACAGTCTTTGAGTCTCACTGCCTTTGTAACAAACTTTTGCTCTAAGGTTGTCACTGTTACATCACTGTCACTATTATTTGTCACTTTGTCACAGTTGAATGGAGCTTCTTTACTGTTTTGCAACCATCCAAACCAAGGTGACATTGTTCTTCCGGCCCATTGCACTACTTAATTACATCCGTTCCAGTTATTAGACTATAATTGAACATTTTCAATTACTGGTTGTTTAGACCTGCAAACCTAATACAGAAACTGAAATGACTTGTAGTTTTTAGTTTAAAATTTAGTGTTCAATGAAAGAATTAACTGTAGGATCCATTTTAGGGTTGTTTTAATCTTGAGGAAATCCAATCTAACCCTTTAAATATTAACAATATTTCTTTATATTTGATTCATACTTCAAAAAATAATGGCAGTGTAAAAATTGCATAAACGCTATAAACATTTTAGATAACTTTATTATTATTAAAGATGGGAACGCCACCTAGATGCGTATTTCAATTTCAGCCCAAATAAGAGTGTAGAATGGAGTGATGCTTTTTGTAGCTTTGTTACTATGACCAGCTTTTTCATTGGCCACGGTCATTTATTAAAAGTCAATTGATCGAGGACAGCTTGGTGTAATTATGAACTATCAAAAAGTAGTTTTGAAATTAGATGAAAAATATTGTTGTTTTCAACAGGCAAAGTTAGGGCCTCAGTTGTTATAGTAGTTTTACCATAAACAAAAATAATTAAATATAGACCGTCAGCTGTGCTGCGGTTACCATAGGTTCTGGTGCACACCACTGGGAGAGCCATGTAGTTACAGCATACGCATTACGTAACTACATGGCGCTCCCAGCGGTGTGCGCCATAACCTATGGTAACCGCAGCACGGTTGACAGTCTATATTTAATTATTTTTGTCTATGGTTTTACTTAGGAGTAGATAGTTTCCAAAAACATAGAAGCAGGAACGTGTTGATTTAATCCAGAATTGGTCGTTAAGTTAGAATTTTTTTCTCTACCATAAATGGGTAATAAAAGTCTGGTAAAAGCTCAATTATGTTTATTATAAACTTTTCTTAACAAAAATATTTTATTATTTATTTATTAACTTTGTGTTAGGATATTAAATTCTATTTCCAACACTTAGCTGCATAAGCCTAAGAAATGCAAGTCCACAGCATTTCTTGTAATACTTGTATGTTTTAACTTTATCTTGAATTGGTGAAACAGAACTTTTAACTGTACTAAAATAATATTTCCTACTTCTATAAATGGTCTATTTAATATTATGATTAACCTTAGTTGTTGATCAAAACCTATTATTCAAAGGTTAAAAACATACCTCTAAGGGCCGGATTTTTAGGAGTTGAGTGTTTTAATGATAGATACATTCGTTAATGATTCAGATTATGAGAGCTAAATTGCTGAGCAAAGCAGATCCCCCTGAAACATTCTTTTGGGCTGTAAACTATAGACTATAGTTAAACTTGTTAAACTAGTTAATTAAACTATAAAACTTGTTTAAGATTCTTGGATTCTCACACTTAATGGCTTGTATGTGGAAGAAATAATTAATGCGTCAAAGAACACCTTAAAAACCTAAAGCCATCACCAATAACGTCACAATTTTGATTTGATTCACCAATGTAGCCAGAGTAGATGATGTTTATACGTAGGTTTTGGTGGGGGTGGTGCCGGGGTGATCTCTGGCAAAGGGATGTGTAGCTTTGTCCAGTCTTGATACGAAATATAAGGGTCTGTGTCCCCGAGATGAAAGCCCACCACACCAAAGGTGGTAGCGTTGGGCGGCATGTAGAAGGAAATTCTATGGTTGTCTATCTTGATACAGTCAAAACTGAAACAGAGGGTTGACTCACAATTCCTTGAATTTTTTATAGGATTATTTATTTAATTATTATATTATAAATATGATAACTTATCCTCTGTTTGCCGAATTACGGTTTTAGGGGAAGAAACCTATCCCCTTGCCTTCATCCTACCTTTAAAACAATAGCGCAACGGCTGAGGATTGTCAAAATGTCAATCAACTGCAAAATATACATTAAGCAAAAAAAGTAATGGGGGAACTTCCCCTCAAACCGCCTAAATTTTCTGAACAGACTGTAGATATTTATGAAATTGGTGTAAGCTGTAAGTAGTGATGTGTTGGATCCAGGGGTGTCGGTCAAGGGGGAGTAAGGAGGAGCCATCCCCCCAATCTTCGGTGGAAAGTGTAAAAGTTGGGGATTTTTGAGTATTGGAAGCTATGAAGTTGGGATTTTGGGAAGTTAACCAAACAAACTACTAACCATTTAGTAGTAATAATATGTACAGTACAATAAAAAAAATTAGTAGCCTAATTAATATTATTCGTTCATCGATAATCACCTTTCATATTGCATAGACTGTGGACATTGAGCCATGTTTGAATGAATTTCAATGAAGAAAGATCTCTTAAGAAGAATCAACTTCTTGATTAAGAGTCATATTTTTATTGGATTGATAAAGCCATAGTCAGGACTCTGATAAGTCGTTACCGGTACATTAAAACATAGTGAATAATCTTAAGGAATCGGTGCGGTTAGGAATCAAGTGTCCAGCACAAACAATACATTACAATCTAAAATTGAGTTTGGTAACACGTCAACTATTTTATTAGATGGTCTGTCAAATTTCAACTCGGTTGATTGGTTGATATTGAAATGTCTCACCTGATAGAGAAGAGTATCCGCCGCATGGATGTGGCCTCGAGTCGCATGCAGAGACTGAGTCCGTTAGGATTGTGGTGAATGTCGTAAAGTCGGATGCAGAAACTGACGAGGGGAATGTACGGCGTCGAACTGCAGAATGGCAGCGGGTTGCGGCCTAGAAGAATCCAAAAAGTAAAATTACTGTTTACATTCATTGTGCTTTGTTCTTTGTCAGATGAATCAATTGCGCTATTGACACGACAAATTTAGTTTGGTTTTGATTTGATACTTTATCTAATGGTCATATTTAAAGATAATGAGGATAAAATAATAAGGGAAATATCGGAATCAAATAGTGATAAAAAGTTTTTTTTAACAATGTTGTTTGTTTCAAGAAAAGATTTGCTATTTAAATCCATGCTTTAGCCCCTGACCTGAAAAATAGGTTTTGCCTTCATATTAACACATACATCATACATTAATGTTTACTGTCTCTCTTACAGTTAGGGGTTTTGTCCTAGGACGGTAGATTTTTTTCACATTACTGCAGGCTAGACCTAGGGGTTACAGCAATATCGCTTAGATAAAATCCATTGGTGATTTGGCGGGATTTGGACCCGGGACCTCAAAGAGCCAAAGTCCCACGCTCTAACCACTAGACCAGCTCACTCCCCCAAGTTTCATACAGTTAGGGGTGGCGTTAGTTTGAGTTTCACAAGTAAATTTATTGACTCTTTTTACCTGAAAGCACTCGTGTGATGATTATGTGTCCGTTGATGCTGAAGGTCATGAAGATGGCAAAATCCCTGCTTACATACTCCATCTCCATGCAGCCTGTACATAGTGTTGACATCAATTAATTGAAAAATGTAATAAGCCTACTGGATTTAAACTAAGGATTTCATTTTTCTTTTCTCCTTGTTTTTTATTGTTATCTAGAAGGTAATACAGTAATTGAAATCTGTCCCTAAAATCTCATCACTTAATCAACTGATCGAGTCTTTTCCGTATCGTGGTTAAATGTTAACACTGCGTGGTTTGTTTTGTAATTTTATTTCAGTTTAAGCATAAGTTATTGTCCGGGTGGACAAGTGATTAGGTGCTCGACTTCAAATCTGAAGATTGCTTGATTAATTCCAATTGAGATCGTTTTCAGACCCATATACCATTTGTCTATGAATTAAGTTATTGATGCGTCTAATAACAACTATCTAACAACAATTTTGACATTTGATGGTAACAAAACCAGGGTTTGGACGTTTTGCTTTCAAAATGTACAAAATTGCCATTGGCGCTTAAAACATACATCACAAAAACACACAAAATAAGGTATGGACAGATCCAATGTAAGGCTGTATGGGGGCTGCAGCCCCACCTTTTGGTGTGGTACAAAAATTAACACTTAAAAAGTAGGTATGGTTTAAATAATCACTCTATGTTGTGCCTCCGGATTGCCACAAAATGTATGTTTCAGGTTATTATGTTCAAGATGAGATTACCCAATCTTCCCCGGCAGGATTCGTTTCCTACTGGCTGGATCCTCCCATGTTCAAGGTGTTTTTCTTTTAAAGGCATATAGAAAGGAAACCAATCCTTCTAGATTCAGATGTAACCAAATCTATTCATATTTATTTCTATTAAAAATATAGGCTCGAAATAAAAAATAAAACTAATTAGATACATTTGTAATTGTACAGGAATCACATACATGAAAGGTTGAAATGCTTATTTTTTTTAAGTTTCACCAAACCCATCATCATCAACCGTTACACAAAACTTCGCGATTGATAATTATCGATCTAAAGGTATCGAGTGACTATACTACCACTTTCTATACATTACCTTTAAATTTTTCCCTCCCAAACAGCTTGACGGAGTAGCAACATCCGCAGTACACATCGTGACAGTTACACAACTTGCTTCTCTGGGAAACCGTAACGGAATCATTCACCGCCAACTTCACAGGCTTGCTTTTCTCTTTGAAAAAGAACTCTTCATTTTCTCTCATTATTTCGAACATGTCCTCCTCCTTCTTGAAGAACTTATCATCTTCTCGTTCGCCGAAAAACTGTTCTACAGCTTCGTCAAAAGATGGTTTCTGAGTAGTTGGCGTGTCAAAGAACGGAAACATGTTGTCATGAAAAAACTCCTCCGATGAAATCTCTTTGGAATCTTAAAAAAATGTTCACCAATCAAAAGTTTTGATAATTTGTGTGTAAATGATTACAAGTTTAATACATAAACTCTGACATCATAGCAGATATAAATTTAGTGTGCAAATTATATGTGTATCTGAATCAAATGTATAGTATACCCATATTCTATGTACCGGTAATGCTATCATTTTGTGGTTCATTATCATTTGCTCGCAGCGCGAGCAATCGTAGTGGCAGCTGCACGAAGCTCATTTTGGCGGCAAAATTCCAGTCTGACTATTCTCCATAAGCATTTCGCTTCTTAAAGGGTTTGTATTAATTGGTTGAGAGGAAGCGGTTATATCCCCACCACTTCAGGCACAAAAATTGGGCCAAAAAACCTTACCCTTAAACCGCCTAAATTTTGTGAACGGACTATAGAACGTTTGCATCTAATTAGTATTGTAAAACAGCAAAACTTGAACTCAATCTATATAATTAATACGCTACATGAAACTTTGTCGGTTGAACTCCTCCGCCATTTATTAACCTATTTCATCCATTGACGTCTCACTGGAAAGAGCGTGTCGCGTAGATTTGCAAACTGGCCTTACATTTTTTTTAAAGTCCTTTGGGCTCTGCCCCAGTGGCTTTGAAAGTTCCCATGTTATCCTTATGAGGAACATAATTGTTTACATTTTGATCAGCTGTATAATTTAATTGCTGTTATTTATTTTTCAATTCAATGAAACGCATTGAGTACATTTGTTTACTATTTGAGTTTGTGTAAACATAACCCCCAAGACGGATCGTGTTAGTATGGTTTTATCTTAAATTTGTGTATTTATGGTTGTTTTGTGTCGCTATGACGGATCGGGTTAGCATGATTCTAACTTAAATTTGTGCATTTATAGTGTTTTTGTGTACCTATAATTTGTTTATTTGTTGTTGTTTTTTTCTTTTGAATGTCTCCGACGCGACGAAAACGAAACATAGACAGGAGGCGTAATCGTGATAACGACCGCAGCTACAGATCAGTGGCGCGTATTAGGCTTAACTCATCACAGTCGGCACCTGACCCTGGACACACTCAACTATTAGGTTACAAATGCGCCCTAACACTACCCCAAAACCACTTTTTGTTCTCAATTGGCCCTCTATCAATGACCTGTGTTGCCTGTACAGCGAGGCATTTAGAGAAGGAGAAAACCGGCCGGAATGCTTTAGGTTTATCAATAACGAAGATAAACATGGTCTGAGTTACACACCGGTAATCTTTGAGTTGACTCTTTTAAACTCATTGTAAATATGACTGTTATTCGTTTTGAAATAACTCCTGTAATACATTGCAATTGCTCGAATTCGAGCAACATGTACGCTAGTTTGGATAAATATTGGATTTGTTTGGAGTGAATACTAAAAACTGATAGATTCAGTTGTTGTGTGGGTGATTAGGTTAGGTTAGGTGGAGGTTAGGTTGCAAATTAGTAATGTTTGACTTTGGATACAAGTAGTCTTCGCTCCTACTGTGTACAATCTAAAGCCCGTTTTGATGTTTTTCATATCTGGTTAGTGGTTACATTTGAGCATATTTACATACAGGGTGAATAAAAAGTCAAGACCCCCCCCTCTAATATTTTTCCAAGTAAATATACAGAGATATCCTTTTGGTGGCCGAGCAATCTTAGCAAGAAGTTTCATTTTATGATTTTGAAATTTTTGAGTGTCCCCCCAAAAGGGGGGATTTGGGGGGTAACTCAAATATTTTAAATGTAAACCCTCTTCAAGTGACACCTCATTTTGAAGTGATTACAAAAACTTAAAGAATGGTGAAAACTAGAGGTCGCTATCTCTTCTCTATCCAAAATGGTAGCCCGTCAAATGTTGTGGAAAATCAACGGTAAAATTGTTAATATTGGCTGCCATTTTGGATAGAGAAGAGATAGCGAGCTCTGGTTTTCACCATTCTTTAAGTTTTTGTAAACACTTCAAAATGAGGTGTCACTTGATAGGGGTTATTTTTAGTTGTCCCCCGAATCCCCCCTTTTGGGGGACACTCAAAAATTTTAAATGTAAACCCCCTTCAAGTGATACCTCATTTTGAAGTGTTTACAAATACTTAAAGAATGGTGAAAACCAGAGCTCGCTATCTCTTCTCTATCCAAAATGGCAGCCAATTTTAACAATTTTACCGTTGATTTTGACGGGCTACCATTTTGGACAGAGAAGAGATAGCGACCTCTAGTTTTCACAATTCTTTAAGTTTTTGTAAACACTTCAAAATGAGGTGTCACTTGAAGGGGGTTTGCATTTAAAATATTTGAGTTGCCCCCCAAATCCCCCCTTTTGGGGGGACACTCAAAAATTTCAAAATGATCAAATGAAACTTCCTGCTAAGATTGCTCGACCACCAAAAGGATTTCTCTGTATATTTACTTGGAAAAATATTAGAGGGGGGGGTCTTGACTTTTTATTCACCCTGTACAAAATTGCAGGGTGCGCTCTATCCATTGGTTTAAATACAATAGGTTTATAATCTGATTGTTTAATTAGGTTCTGAAAATAGTGTTGGTGAAATAACAAAAGATTAATAATGAATATGAAAATACACTGCATGCTCAGGATAGAAAGAAACATACTTTAAATTTAAAATTGTGTTCAGCTAATCCACAAGAATGAGAAATTAAATGTTTGAGTATGTTTTATCCATGGGAGTAGTGAGTGGATGATGCTATTGTAGAATGTCATCATTGTCATACCATATAATTCTTTTAAACATTAAGTGTTCCAATGGCTAGCTGTTAATCCCTTTTACTAACTCAAAGACTTTTTAGACCTTCCTTCGTCAAAGTTATGTTTTAGTTGTCATTGTCTAACTATTATGCCTTCACCTTATGCCTTGTAGTACAACCTGTTTAATTTTGTAATGTTTTGCTAACTTTTAAATGGTTGTTTTTACTTCTCGATAGTGATAAACTCTGTGATGTTAGTTTAAGACCAATAATTAAATAACTTAAAATGCAATTTTTTTTGTAGACTTCAAAGTACACTTTGTAGTTTACTTCTCAATTTGACAACTGCTCTGCATGAAAAATGTTTGACTCTTCCAATACATTTGTAATATGTCTACTGGAAATAAACATGTCTTATGTCTTATGATAAATGAAAATTAATTGATGAAATCTAGTTTAATTATAGTTAATTACCTCCCAACATATCCAGGTTTAAGATGAAAAATAAAATCACCTTTATAATTGCATGGCCCAGTCCCGTTACTAATAAATCTGAAAGTAAACAAAGTGTTTCTTATAAACAAATACTTTGTGTTTATTAATCAGAAAATTAATTGATCAAAAGATTGAATTTGTTGTGTTAAAGAAGTGGTTTAAAAATTGTAAAACTTACTCATTTCTATATTCCATTGGACTTCATTCACAAGACACCATACTTGGGCAATGAATCATTCAAACAATCTAAATTCATCTCACAGACCTCATAAACTACTAATGAACACGACACTGATAAAATAGTATTTCTGTCATCAAAACCTTGTCAAACTATTGGATGTGGTTTGTGTGATGATGAACTATTTATTCTCTAATGGTCCAGTAAATGTAAAATTTACTTAGTAGATAGTTTATGATTTTTTTTTATTGATTGTATTTCCAGATGAGAAACCCCTGTTTTGAGGCTGTTTACAATTTGCCAACAGTATCTTTTAATTTAAAATGCATTAATTTATAACATTATGAGGATTTTTTATAGTAATTTAAGTAAAAAAGAAGTCTTCACCGGAAGTTTAAAATATATTTGTTATTTAAAGGCACATAATAGCTTGAACAAAATTTATTTTTGAGCACTTCTGAGCCTACAAAAGAGAGGTTTAATGCTGAAAACAATAAATGTGAATTATTGCAATGACAATATCTGTTTTGGTTATTGTAAGTTTGTGTTTTAGAGTTTTTCAAATGAATGGTAAATAAATTATATAAATATAAAAACTTCAACTTTATTATAAAACTATACAGTAAGATTACAAAACGTTGGTAATAACTAATAACAATATAAAAGAAAACAATTTGTGAATAAAACTGCAATACATATTTACAAATTGGCCTGATACAAAATTTGATTTAAGGCCATCATTTTCTTTACTCCCTACAAAAGTCAAACAAACCTACCATAAAAACATCAGATACAAATTTCACTAACA
This sequence comes from Macrosteles quadrilineatus, assembly GCF_028750875.1. NCBI lineage: Eukaryota > Metazoa > Arthropoda > Insecta > Hemiptera > Cicadellidae > Macrosteles > Macrosteles quadrilineatus. The sequence continues at coordinate 14,574,634 of NW_026542601.1, read as the reverse complement.
CGGGTTTTTTCAGGAACTGTCTATATCATAATACAAAATGTGGATAATGTAGTATTAGGCCTACTCAAACAAAGAGGGACCAAACAAGAAACCGATACGATACAATACTCTCAATCACAACACAAATCAGAAGTTTTTTAAAGGCACAAAAATTTTGTTATATTAGCAAACTTTTTTTCAATTGTCTTCTGAGTCGAGACATTTATTGACATGGGCATTTATCCTCGATTCACCAAATCGCATTCCACAGATCATACAGGCAACTCTATTTTCAGGCTCGATGATTTCTATATCACTGTCATATTCAAATTTCTGCTTAGACGCATTTACAACGCGTAAAAGCTGAGGCGATTCCGTATCACTTATTTCAATCGGAGAATCCCTGGGAGTTGTTCCGTCGTGTATGAGGATCGGAGAATCCCTGGGAGTTGTTCCGTCGTGTATGAGGATCGGAGAATCCCTGGGAGTTGTTCCGTCGTGTATGAGGATCGGAGAATCTGAATGAAGGGTTACACCTGAAGCTTGGTTATACGCATCACTCGGAGACTCGTCAAACACATTGAGTATCCCAGACTCGGCCAAACATTGGTCCAGATGAATGTTAATATCCCCTTCAACATGGAGAGCGCAGACAGGGCAAAAAGTTATCTGGGATTTCTTATTTATTTCATTTACTTCTTCAACATCACCATCTTCATCCACAGTGCTGTTGTTGAAAACATTTTGTAGTCCTACGCAGTCCTCCATGTGAGCTTCTATTTCTTCTCGAGGCATACTCGTCTCGCAGACTACACATTTACACAAATCCTTCCTTTCATCAGGTTTATTACCAAGAGAATGTCTTGATTCCGGTTTCTTAGTTGATTCTGCATCAAATTTTTGTTTCTTCTTCTCTGGATGATCTCCAAGGCTCAAAAGCCGACTTCTAGATTTATCGATACCGGTACTGCCTCCCAAGGTAAAACCGGAACCTGAAAAGGTTTTAAAGGTGTCGATTCTCAATTTTGTGTTGGGGCTGGGAGTTTTTTCATCGTCGGTTTTGTTCTTGGTTCCTGACAATACCATAGTTCCTCCCCCTCGATTCGCCAACATTCCACCTCTAGCTCCTCGATTTGAAGGTACATTTCTTCCTTTGAAATTGTTTTCATTGCCCCTTCCTAAGACATGGCCGTTTCCTATATTCTTCGGAGATGTTTTCTGGGGAACTTTTGATCCGTTGGAGTTGGACAGATTGCCAAAACCCACGACTCTGTTGACTGCCGAGTTAGATGGTTTGACTGCGGTGGGAGATTGATTGGAGGCCAAGTTGTTGAAACCAAATATGTTACTTCCGACCTTCTCATTGGTTGACGTTTTTGATGATGATGGTAAGGAGCTTGACATATTGACTGGTTTCTTGAAAAAATTCCGAATATCTTTTCCCTCCTTGGGATTTTTCATTGCTGAAACAAACCAAAAATAATCTATAAAACTTTTACCATCCCACAAAAAGGTATTGGGTTGAAGTTGTATTTTTTTATACAGTAACAGCATTCAAAAGGTTTCACTGGGAAAAGCCTGCACTTAATTACATCCAAAGATTTATCAATTTAATCACAATAATTTTACCTAGAATGCATAAATTCTAAAATTAGGCTGCAAAATTGTAGAAACTGACATCATATTATTTTACAATTAATTGTTGTTATTACCTACTGTATTTCTTTAATGTATAAGTGGTACAAGTGACTCTATTCTTTAACCATTACATAAACGAATAAAGAGAATTATAATTTTGAATCATTATAAGATAAATTAAGTGTAGCCTACATTCAAGCTAAAAAACCAATAACTCTTCAGACCTCTAATTAGTTTTTATGATTACTAAACTAAAAATGTAGGTATGTTTTTTTTAAATTGTGTACTTCCACAAAATTGGCATTTTTAATGTTTTTGCCAAGGGAACTGTCCAAACCCAAGTCTTATTATCATCCAACCTTAACCTTTTTTAGGTAGCGTTATTATTGATTGCCCAATGCCAAAAGACATCTTGGTCAAGAATTAATCTTGCATAGAATTCTTAATTACGTAAAAACATTCTAAATTGAGTTTCCAAATGTTCATCTCACCTTTGCTCTTAGCCTTCACTCCATAACCCTCGGGCTCTCTTATCTTGACAAAGCTGCCGCCACAAGCCGCCTGGTGATCCGCCCACCAGAAGTCGTTGGGTCCTGGGGCTCGGTTCCTAGCTCGCTTCACCATGCCAAAGAACGGAGCTCGTTTCTGACAGGGACCGTTGCATCGCCACCAGTGCTGTTGATACAGCTTCACTTCCGCATGGAACGAATGATAGACCTGGCATGACAGAAAAAGAACCTGAATTTACAATGGTTAGGATTTTTACTGGAACTTCTGTGTCGTGTTTGAAACAAATTGTAAATTGGTTGGGTAAATTTTGGCAAGTGTTGAGAAGTATTGACATTTATAAAAGTAAACCACCTTTATTAATGACCAAAGCGGTCCATTTCAGTTAGAAAAAACATCCCTTAAGGTTGCAATTAAAAATAAAGTTAAATTTATTTGGACCGCATCGCTGAATGCTGTTTATGTCACCCTAAGTCTTTTGGATTAAAACAAGTCTGCGAAGGTGTCCATCCGAATTATTTACTACTGAAACGCTAAAATCTAAAACACCTTCTTTAAGCTTGTTTAATTTACCTAACCGCTGAAATAAATAAAGATTAGTCCATTTTCAAAGTTGAACACTTACTGATATGTTTGTTCCTGCCTCTTTGTTGATTCTGTTCATGTGTTTGTGAAACTCGGGGCCGTGGCCGTCTCTGTCTCGGTTGTTGTTCGTCACAAACAGATAAGCGTGGATCATCTCGTGCTGAAATTAAAATAACTAATTAAAGGGTAGACCTACAAGGTTTTCCATTACACCATGGAACAAGACTCTCGTGGGGATTATCATACATGTTAAGACTTGTTATTAATATTAGCCTACTTTTATCACGGTTAGTTTTTGAATATGAATATGATATTTGAATATGATAACAAGGCCATGATTCGTTAACGAGGGTATGTTTATTGAAGTTTCCTGTACTGAAGTAATATTTCAAGGTACCATAATCAGTAATTGATTTCTAACTCGGATTTTTGGTGGTATTATTTATTTACGCATTTACTAGACAAAACATACATAATAATGAAAAAACCCGTTTAGCTTAGAAGTGTTGTACCTATTTTACTTACCAACAATGTCTCCACCAGATCACTCCGCGGCCGTAACTTGAGGAGTGGTGCGCTCAGTCGTACAGAACAAAGTCCGTTGCGACCTTCGTAAACACAGACCCCAGCACACCTGTAAACACATTTAACTTACAATGTAAACCACAATAAATCTCATCTGGAAAACTCAATGTACAAGCTCTGTGTGTTTAAAGCTGTTTACAAACAACTCAAAAGTTAAACGCCACCCTTAAAAATTTAATTATAAGCATCAGAAACAGATACATTACCGGTAACCCTTCACAGTGGTCAATCCGTTTGGGGGTGGCATCTGATGACGAATTAGTGAACTATTTTGAACTAAGACTACAGCAAAGTATCTTTTTACAGCATTAGTTTTTTGATTTTTTACAGCTGTTCCCGATTGGAGTGATTGCAATAGAGACAGATGTATTATTTTATAATGTAAATACCTATACGTAGGTTGATCCTCTCCAAGGTCATAAACTCTAGAGATTCATTTAGTTTTAAAAATGGACCTAAAATTGAAGTTAATAGCCCCCTAGGTATTTTTGAATTCTGTTTTGATGATGAAATTATTAATTTAATAGTGACTAACACTTGCCGAACAGGACAAGGCAATACTATAAGGGATGGTTTGGCGCGATTTTGGGAAAAAACTACCGTAGCAGGTTCCGGGGGGCATTAAAAAGATCCTGCCTTGAAGAGTAATCTTTTTTTAATGCTACAAATACTAGGACATAATTCATTGTTCATTAGTTAAAATTGTATGTTTTAACTTTCATTCACAATTCTTATATTAATTGTCATGCAAATCAAAATTAATTTGTAATTAGGCCTATACTTTGACAAATTGTAATAGGCTAATGAAAAACGTGACATAAATACAACTTACGACGTCATTTGAGGGCTCCATTTCACTTCAACTCCAAGAAGACGGCCCCAGAAAAATCTGTCGTTGAAAGCCAAAAACAGGCCATGAACATCCGGACAGGGATCAGTCACTTCCCACTCAGGGTCAATGAGAGACGATTGGGGAGTGAAGCTTCGCCTAACTGGCGTTGGTAGATTCTCCTGAAACAATTGAATATCAGCTAAAGTTGTTCACACATACACCCAGATTTGTTACTTAAGCTACATTATACTTTGAATTCATTATACATTCATTATTCATTATACATTCTATTCTAATTCTATTCTAATTTCTTATCATGGTTAGCAGTGGATTTTTAAATCTGTGGATTGAATCAATAGGCTATTAATTTTGTTTCTCTACAGGCTATTAAATTAATATATTGAGTATTACTTTTTAAAACCAGGTCATCAAATAGTCTAGTAGCTAGGCTGGTGTCAAAGCCTTTGTTTTACAAAAAAGAGGCAAAATGTCTACTAACTTATCAATTTTTAAAATTGCACAAAAACATTACTAGAATTAAACTTAAATACTTACATACATCATGAAAGATTTGTAATTAGATCATGAAATCGAGTTTGAAATTACCTTCCTCAGTAACTAACCACTTACAACCTAATATGATTTTAATTGGGCAGTCCAAGAGCTTAAAAAGCCGAGACACCACATACCTTCTTTGGTTCATTGCTCTTTTTTGCTTCTTCATTAAATCTAGCTTGAAGAATGATAGCAAGTGCGTGGTCTGGATCGAATGAATTCATTTCTTAACGATGACTCAGTCCTGAAAATGTTGATTTACAATAAAATATTACGGAAAGTAAATAAAAGAAACGTCTTATAACACTTAAAACATATATTTACGCTTATACTGTTACTCACAAGACAGTAAATAGGCCTATACAAAAAAAAAAAAAAATGGTAAGTGGTGATCGATTTCGATTGGACACTCCAATCATCATCAGACCCAATAGGCGAATGATAAGAATCTTGAATGGCGTCCCTACTTACCCTATTGGCTACCGGAAGCACCGGCCAATACATTTTTATAAGTACAACTGGAATCAAAATGTATTTGTTCATTTTTTTTATATATATATTTAATGTCTTGTGAGTAACAGTATAAGCGTAAATATATGTTTTAAGTGTTATAAGACGTTTCTTTTATTTACTTTCCGTAAATTTAATAACACGTACAATGCTGATCAAGAAGTTATTTAATAAAATATTAATCTCCATTTTAAGGTGGGGTTCAAATCGATTTAAAAAACAATATTTTTAAGGTTTGGGCTGGATCTAAAACAAGTTAGTTTGACATTGGTATTTGGGATAAGTGACAGCTAGGCCTATTATAATGATGTTACCATAACAAAATCTTAATATCTGTTACCAGCTTGTATCACATCACGTAGGTCATCATCGTTAAAACAAACAATAATTATTATAGGTTCCTATAAAGTTATGCTGCAGCTAGGCCTACGATGTTCAAGAACTGACATGAACATGAAGGGATTTGATCTATTGTATTCTAAGTTTTTCACCCTAACCTATACATGAACTTACGTGTACAGTATACTCCTACCAGACGGGAAAGATTTCTCCCTTCGGATGGATTTTATATAGTTGGTATGACACAGGAAACCACTAACTATTATTTTCATTAATTATTTTATCACGAATAAAACGTATGACCTATTAATTTACATTTTACAGTTTCGATTCAACTACCTCTTTCTCTCCTCTACTTTGACAGAAATTTTTATTTTTACTTAAAAACATGTGTTTCAGTTTTCTGTTAGTTCTTGTTCTTAGTTTTTTAAAGTTCCCATAGTTGGTATAGATTTTTTACCCATGCAACTGCTTTGTTCATGCTAACTTTTTGAGTTAATTACTCGGTCAAAATCCAGCCAATCCAACATGTATTTTCCAATTTAGTTCAACGGTTTGGTTTATTAGACTATTATATAAAAATATAACAGTTATAGTAACTGAAATTAATAATAGTGCATCTTTAAAATCAGCTCACAAAACCACCTCCCCTCTGTAGTAACGGTCTCACATATTTGTTTAAAAAGGTTGTAGGGTATGAAATCAAGGTGAAATGTTTTCCTGAAGTATAAAAAATTGTTTGAAGTTTGTTTTGAAGTTAGTTTATTAATATAAAGATACATTTTAAGAAGAACTTTACAGTGTATTTGAACACTATAACTAAACAGGTTAATAATAGCAATAAGTCGTTAAAAGTCATTACCTGTAGTTGCATACTTAACAATATATTTTTTTAAGTTTCTAGCGAATTTCCCATATAGGGAATAAGTTATTTCTATAAAATTTCACACATTTTTAAAATACGTCAACAGCATTAATAATTTTCATCGAGGACCTTCATCATTCAAAATTTAAGAAAGTTACATGGGTAATAAGATTTGCCGTACCTACAAAAGGTTAAACAGCTGTTTGCTTGTAGTCTTCTGTCTTGTCGTGTCGTCTGTCGTCTTCTTTTTCGGTCGCAATGAGGGGAGGACTCGTAGTAGGACGATGACGTCATTAATTAGTTCAAATTTGTTCCACGGGCAGCACTTTAGTCAGGCAGCCGACACCGTTATGACGTCATCAACTTTACTTTTTTTAGGCTTGGCTTGATGTTTTGTTGATGTTGATACATCGATCGGTGCAGCAGAAGACAAGAGTTGCAGTTAGTGATGTAAAATACCCGGGTATTTAAAACTCAGGGTAAATACCCTGGGTATTTACCCGGGTAAATACCCAAAATCCATAAATACCCGGGTATTTTGGGTATTTATGAAATCGATTTAAATTAATTTATATTCACCCCTAAATATGTTATTGTTATCATTTCATGAATAATTAGGATAGTCTATAACACCTTTTACAGTAACTTGAAGCTTTGCTAGTAGGCCTACCTTTTATTTAATGATTTAGCAATTTTTTTTAAATAAAACATAAAGTTTTTAAATAAGAATGGGGTTTTGTTTTTTATCAAGACATCACCTCGTCAGAGAAATAGTGAACCTAAACCTACTTCTACTGTTATTAAATTATGATAGTTAAAAAATTTTATCGTATAAATGGCTTGGAAGGCTAGACAGACCTAAGGCACAATGGCAGAATACTAAAAGTAATTAAAAACTTTTCTGTGTTACCGCTTGGTTGGAAAAATAATATACAGTAGGCCTAGAACCTTGATAACAAGACTCTCATGGGGATTGTAAATAAGACTTGTTATTAAGGTTGACTTCTTATCGAGGTTTGTAATAACATGTGATTAGGGGTAAAATAATTTTGAGGGGATTTGACAATGACACTTGTTATCAAGGGCGACTTGTTATCGAGGGTCTATAAAGGTTCCACTGTATTTGGATAAACCTACTAAAAAAATGTATCTCCTGTTTTTCGGTCTAACTTAATATAGTTTTGAAAGATTTATTGTGCTATAGATTTAAATGTTTTGTATCACAAGTTTATGAAATTAGTTTTTTTATATTCCCAGATAGCACACAAACGAAAAATTCTCGTATTAATCACGTTTCCCTTGTACATTCGTAACGTGAATTTCACGTGCACAATTATTAATTTTACGTTTTTTTTTCATCATTTTACGGTGCAGATGACACAACTTATCACGTGAATATATCGTGAAAAAAAGGCGTGAAAATAACGTTTTAATTGCACTTTATTTTTACATATTTCACATTTTTCATGTAAATATCACATTTTTAGCTCATTGTATATTTACCTCTTTGAGCATTTTTACGTAAAAATAACAGCATATTTGTGTTTTTTTCACGTTAAAATATATTGTTTTTACAAATTTTTTACATTTAAAACCAACTCTTTTTACATTTTTCATGTAAATATCACATTTTTAACTCATTCTATATTTACCTCTTTGAGCATTTTTACGTAAAAATAACAGCATATTTGTGTTTTTTTCACGTGAAAATAAAGTTTTTGTACCACTTTTTTTTACATTTAAAACCTCTATTTTTTACATAAATGTCACATTTTTAACTACTTATATTTTGACCTTTTAAGAATCTTTATGTAAAAATAACAGCATATTTTTGTCTTTTACGTAAAACAAAATGTTTCTTTACACTTAAAATCAACTGCTTCACAGTACAACTGATTCAAACAAACATATTTTTAATATATATGTATAATATTTGTTTACACCCAAACGAATAAGTTTGTAGGATTAAAAACAATTAAAATACTTTACATTTCAAGGAAATCTATTTATTAATGACATTTCACATTGCCTCAGATGAGAATCCCCCTCCCCCCTCAAGATTGTTCAACTTTCCACACTGGTGATTACGCCGCATCCCCAACCTCCTGGCCTCCCTCAACTGGTTTCCTTCAAACAGAAAAAATCTAAAATAATAAATATTCATACACTCTCATTACATAGCCTAAATTCTAACTGATACATACAGTACTTCTATGCTAGCATGTAGGAAAAGGTATGTGATAACCGTATTTAAGCACACAAAGTAAATAATAGTAATAATAGAATGCAAATAACACAGTGGTGGCGATAAGAACCCGCGGCCCCCCCCCCCCCGCAAGTTTGTTCGCCGGGCCCCCCTCTACCAATGATCTTTAAGAACATTTTCCCATGTATTACCGCCTAAACTTGGAATTTTGCAATAAACTTGACAAGGCATCTCCCGAGGCGTCATTATCGTCTTCCATGATAGCTGCAAAATCGTAAATACTTCCCGTAGTCATAAGTCATGGAAGAAACATTATCATAGTTTACCGTGATTGCAAATGCAACCAAACCTATGACATAGATGGCAGCATCATCGTCTCCCGCGTTCACGGCCTAATATCTCCCCGCGACCCGTCGGTGGTGATGGGTAAATCATTTTTCCGTAATCGCGACTAAATCCTAGATATATCTCTCACTAAAAAAGAAACGCCATTATTGTCTTCCGCAATCGTGGTAAAATATTGAACATCTGCGGCCGAGGAGACATTGTCATTGTCACCCGCGGGGAAATGTTCTCGTCGACATCCGCGACCACGGCAAAAGCGTAGGCATGAGCGTGATCCACACGGATATAAAAGCCTTTTACTTTTAATTGTGCATTATTGTATTGAATACTGAGAAAATCGGCTCGAGCTTGATTTACTGACTTTGTGCTTGATCTCTCAAGCTTGTAGTCCAGGCTCTGCTTGGTTCGAAAATCGACATTATAGGCCAATTATAAAAATCAACCGTTTCCAAAACAACCCGATTTTGAACCGATCTGATTTGGCCTGAAGCCCTTAGCAACATAGAAAGAAACAATGATGTATTAAATTTTAACACGGTAGGTGTGGTTACGTGATGGCTGGCCTTGGCCGGTGGCTATGTGCTGCATGGTTGAGTGCGCAAAAACGCTTAAATTTAGTTACACCCAAATAACAGGCATATTATTGCATGTACTGTCAATATGGATGTAGTTTAACAAGAACCCAACAGATAGCAGCACTAAAAAAAACTGCTAGCAGGCCCTCAGTATTGCCAAATGAAGGGAAAAAGCAGGGGGGGAAACCCCGGAAAACGCCATAAAGGCGTCAAGCAATATAGGTTGGCATCCTTCCACACTACAGTATACAGTAATTATCATTATTCTATTCAATTTCTCTAAACCCAAGGCAAAACCCTACGCTGCAATAAATTTGGTACCCACTGATGAAATGGTCGGAACTGAAAATGTTCCCTGTGCAAGGCTGAGCTCACACTGGACAATACTTTAGAGTTACGAATGCTAGGTGGTTTAACGTCAGCCGCGCGCGCCAGTCCTGCAATGAGTAGGCCACACTCAACATGTTAAAACATCATCTAGGCCTATGCCCTGATTCAATCATACAACGGTTGATAAGAAAAATGTTTAACAGCAAATAAACAATTGCGAGCTTAATCCAAACTGTATGAAAAATGATTAATCTTAAAAAAAATACCTTTTTTGTTTACTCAGGAGGCGATTTGTGGATGGTCGGAGCCAATCTTTGATGCCGCCCTCTACAACCTTTTCCGTTGCTTCCGGAAAGGAAGCAATGACAGCTTCTAAAAAAAAGTTTTAATCAACACAAACTCGGTGAAAAAAAACCCATTAACTATTTACTATAGAGATATGTGCACTTTGTTGATGTGCGGTAATGAGAGAAACAAAATTGTGTATGATGACATTTCAAAAATTTAAAATTTGTAAGTTTAAATTTTTTTAAAGTAGACCTAAGGTTTCTTAATAAATTAGCAACATAATGAAGTAAAAATCCTGATTATAGGATGCATATCTGTCTCTATTTATTCTCGACCAAGACTACCTCAGATACCAGGAATCAATTTCCATCGTAAAACAGTTTGTTATTTCACTTTATACTGAGAGTATATCAGTAGAATTTTGCAAGTTTAACAAAATATTCTATCAACACGAAGCTGTGGCTAAGTATAGGCCTATATATTTATTACTATGCTAATTACTGTATCTAAAACATTTAAGCTGTACCAGCAGTCACAAATGAAACTAAAATGATAATGCCTTGCTAGCAAAAGATCAATTTAAACTTTGGTTTAGGAGCTTAATCAGGAGGTTAATCACAGGTTCAACTTCTGAAGCCCAACTAGGGTTGGAGAGCAAATTGTAATAAGAAAAAAATGTAAAAAAATAAGAACTAAATATTATTAATAATAAATTTTATAAAATTTTGTTTCTGGAAAAATGTCTATGTACATGATAGATTGATAGAAACATACTTGATATTGCCATTCTCAATTTGAGTCTTGAAAAGACCCTTTTTCCTTTTTGGCCAGCCCAACTATATAAGCAGGCTACCTCATCTGTAATGGAGGCGCGAAGGGCTCTCCTGCAGCAGTCAGCAGCGTTTGCTCCTCCAACTCTTACCAGATAGTTTATCTGTAGAAAAAAACAAAAATAAAGGCATGATCTTACTAATATTATAAATGTGAAAGTTTGTTTGTTTGTTTGTGTGTTTGAAGTTCAATAACGCTTAAACCATAGTGGATAGATTGAGCTGAAATTTGTCATTATGATAGCTTACATTCCTGATTATCATATAGGCATATTCTTATCTCAAAAATCCTTTCGGGCTCCGCCCCAGTGGCTCTGTAATTCCCCATGTTAACCTTATGAGTATCTATATATATTACTTATTTAATACGCAAGCAGATTATTTGTGACAATTACTCCTCCGAAACTACTGAACCGATTGTCATGTTTTTGGTGTCATTGGAAAGAGCGTAACCTGAAGTTGTGCAGGAAACTTTCTTTTTAGGGAAGTAATGAGAGAGTGAGGCCCTGCAGCCCTTTAAAGTTTCGTATTTCTCCATAAGCTTAACATTGGAAACAAAAATTGTTATAAAACTCCAGCTGTTGTCAGAAATCAAAAGTGAGAAGAAGAGCATATGTTAATTGTAAACAGTCAATAAGTTTGCTAATTTAACAGTTTGGGTACTTTCCTGTTAAAGGGAACATTCATTATTATCGATGATTTTTTCTCGATATATCGATATTAACAAATTGAAACATATCAGCTGACAACTACGCGATAAATATTGTTCAGTATCAACAAACAATAATGAAATGAAACTGTTCTAAAAAAATAACCTAACATAACTAACCAAACTCGCTGTAACATTTAAAAATTCCGTGTTTAACTTGCCTTTTCTATTATCAAGCCCAAACGGAATTTTTAAATGGTCCAGCAAGTTTGGTTGGTTATAGGTTAGCTTAGAAACAAGATCAGTTAGTTGTTGTCAATTTGTAATGGATCGGAAAATAAAAATATCGATATATCGAGAAAAAATCATCGATAATAATGAATGTTCCCTTTAACAGGAAAGTACCACAGTTTGCTACAAATATTTGCTGACTTGGTTGAAATTTGTTTTAAAATAACGCCTGTAATACTTAGCAATTGCTGGAATTCGAGCAACAGGGACACTAGTTCATATTTAAAGGGAATTAAAGAATTTACTCAGCTGTTTCAACTAAAAAAGTTGGTTCTATGATATGGAAAAGTACTAAAAAGTTATAAGATTTACCAACAGGGTGCAGCACTATATTTTTTTTTGCATTTATGAAAACAGCTAATTTGAACTAAGCAGCAACAAAAAACTGTGATTCACAATGAGAACTGTCAAAGTAGGATTGTTTACAGTTATGTTTGTTTTTCATTTCATGAATAATTTGTTCAATAAATATTAAATCAATAAATATTTGTTTTTACTTTTAATCCAAATATATAAAAGCTTAATTACTTAACAACAAAGAGTAGTAATTAATGTGTTATTAGAAGATTGTTGGAACCGATAAGGTATACAGAAATTAGTAATTCTTTCCAGCAAAATAATCAAAATCTAACGAGAGAGCTAATCAAGTTTAAGTTAAACATTGAAAAAGAATTTGAAATACTTACCATTTCAGTTTCTTTTTTTTTGTCAGCCAGGTTATCTTCAAGTTCATTTAACTCTTCAAGAGTTTTACAGGGCAAGTGATTAACAAATTCTGACACTTTTTGTGTCAGCTGGACTTCTGTAATCAATCTAGCTTGTTCAATATTTGCAATTTTTTCTTGGAGTTTGCTTAGGTCTCCCCTAATAGTCAATAGCATCTCTTTGATGAAATTTTGATTTCTTATGCATATAGTTTCAAATGCTGAAAAAAAAACAAGAGGTTTAATTAATAATTTTTAAAATAAAAACCATTCAGATTTGGAGGTTTTGATTCAGCCATATTAACAAAACAATTAAGTTTTAAGTACAAGGAATCTGCATGTTTGTGTTTGGATCCAGAATAATCAATATTCAGCAAATTGATTGACTGTTAGAAAAACGCATCATTAATGGTCATAGTTTGTACTTTGAGCTAAAGAAATTATGAGGCTACCCTTTTGATTGGATATGCTTATTTTTCAAGAAAAACAAAACCACTGTTCTTGCATGAAAAAAGGCTATGATAATTAAATATTCTAGTTCTGGCCAATGGGAAATACGTCAATAAATTAAACCAGACAATATAGAAGATTAAATTATAAATAAGATGAACATAGTTTTAGAGATAGAGATATACAAGCATATTTGTACATAGGCCTAAGTGGAATTACAACCTTAATAGCAGTAATTCAAATATTATTAAGCACCAGAAAACTTAATCTTCTGTTTTACATCATCTATAGTTAGAAGGTTGCATTTAACATCATGCTTTTAATCTGGTTGCTTTTAACCTCATTTAACTCTTAAAATATCTTAATTTTTGACTTACATTCTTCTGCCTTTTTGCCGGAATTGGAATCAGTTTTGGAGGAAGCTGGTGATTCAATATTATTTCTCCTATTCTCTTCAATTTTTGATTCAATGTGGGGTTTCTTTGGAGATTTTCTTGCATGCATGCTTGTATGAGGAAATGGTTTAGGTCTCTTCAACGGGCTCGTGTTTTTTTTTGACGTCTTCTCAGTTTGAGCCCAAAGACATTTTTTGGCTTTCTTTGATGAGGGTTCATCGTCATGAGATACACTCGAATTGAGGGAAGACTCAGATGAGGAAGGTGATAAGTTAAAATACTTCTTGTTTGGCTTTGCTTTTCTTTTTAAGTTGTCGTCAGTGTCTATATCTGACCTTGTGAGGGCAACATTGGCCCTCTGTCGAGCCTTCTGTACATTGTCTGAAAAATAGGCTAAATTAAGTGGGTGTGGTTAGATCAGTTGAAAATTATTCCCGCCTAGCCGGCAGCATAGTTACGCTTTATAGTAAAGGATACAACATAGATCTATGTAGTAGATAGATCTATGCAGATCTATGTAATGACAACTTCTAAAAGGCTGGCTCTTAACCCTCCGAGTGTCCCTTGTTTTGGCCTTAATGTCTGCCTATTTTTTGTTCATATGCAAGGTTTTATTAAAACGGATCTGAGAAGCTTGAAAACAATGTTAATTATACTGTTCTATATACGGTACCATTTTGTTTGGAAAATCATGGGCTTCAATATTATACATAGAACATAAGGAACATTTGTTTCAAAAAAATTTTTTAGCTAAAAAAATAGGCTATTTTGGAAAATTTTCAAAAAAATAAGTTAACGCTAAAATGAAATTGTATAAATTATAGGCCTATAAATATTTGAAAATAGCCACTTTGTTCTAAATTTTATGAGGATTACAAATATATAATAATATAAGGAAGTAGATTTGCAAATAAATAAGTTATGGGCAAAAAACAGATTTCAGTACATAGCGTTTAGCTAAGAATGCATAGCCTAGCCATAGCTAGGTATCTGGCTGATAATTTACATCAATATCACTACCTACTTCTTCAGGATCATCAGCCTTTCAAAATCACTTAAATCTTCTTATAATGCACCACGTACCTATATCACTACTTTTGATTTTTAACACTTAAACAATGATAAACGTAATAAAACACATCAGTCATCGGTCCGAGGTTAACCAAGCTGTTTACAAATACACACGTCAGCTGTCTGCTACAATATTTTCGGAACTAAAATGAATAGCGCTTAGAGACAGACCTCCGGATAAAGCTCCGAATCTGTCAAATAAAACGATACCTAACTCGATCCAGTTCAATCCTGCTCGAGATAAAACCTGCTTTCACTTCATCATCTAAAAATGATTACCGGTAACTTCAGTTTTTTAGAGCTTTTGTGAAGAAGACCATTTGATTTTGTTTAAATATATCAATTGTTTGTTTTACATTTGAGCTTTTAAGGGACTTGTGTCCCCACATTACACTAATGTCTAGTGTTAAAACAGTAATTCTTACCATATGGTTTTCCAATAATCCTGACATCGTACAGCTGCCATTCCCCATCCTCATCTGGCCTGACCTGCCCCTCAATAAATCGCTTAAGCTTATCTCTGGCCACTATAGGCCAAAAGCATTTGTCGTCCTTTACCCAACACTGGGGCACCACTTCAATTGTGTTGTTTTCTTGAAGAAAACAGGCAACCACCCACATTTTCTGAAACATTAGAAATTGTGAAAAGTTAGAATTTCTTTGTGTACAGCTAAAAGTCAATACCATCATTAAGGTCACTATATAAAAGTGGGAGAATGTAAAGTATCCCCTAAAATTAGGCCTAATTTAATTTATTAATTTCAGATAAAAAATAATAACTAGCATAATCGTTCTATAATCACGAACAATTTCTTAAATCAAGATTCTTAAGTGGTTGATGCAGTACGTTGTCACGACAGTATGTTACCATGATGAAAACTGGATTAATTTCTTAGCTATCTGTGAAATTTGATCAATTTTAACATTTCGTGTTACATTTATCAATCATTGAGATGGGGACACCACCTACAAGTTACTTACCAGTACCCCCTTTTTTTGGCGTCTTCAATGCATCAGCAATAGGTTTATGTGTGGATTAACGGCAAGGCAGCCAACAGATTTCTTTTAAAAGGAAGAACCACCATTTTTCTTTGAATTTCTTCTATTGGCCAAACTTTTAACTCCATTTCTTTTCTTTCAATTAAAAATATATTTATGTTTGATGATTTGAAGGGATTTTTGAACATATGTTTTACTTTTTGATAAATCTCACCAATTACTACAACAGAATTTTGTTGGGGTGAAAAGGCAAAATTTTGAATTCTAATTATTTCCTGGGTTTTTAACATGCAGAAGCAGTCCTTATTGTTGCAACTAATTTTGAAATTTTCTGTTTGTAGAGTTTTGTATTGTGGGCTAGTACATTGGTCTGTTAATGGGCCAGATTTGTGACAGTGTGTTAAGGGATGCTTTGGAATCGGTTTGGTTGTCAAGGCACTTTGGGATTTTTCCTTAAGTCGCTTGCATATTTGTTGCAATGGGAGGTGGTGTTTCCTCATGAGGGACTTAAGCACTTGCATGTGGTTTTCAAATTGGAAAGCGCTACACTCGTCTAGCGCTCCAAATGTAGAGATGTCGTCTGTAATGTGGAGGAGGCCATGAACATTGTGCGACACCAAATGTTGCCCATAAAGTTTCTTGAAATTGTCAACAAAAACTGCCAACAAATCCTTTGCAAACTCTTGATACTCATTGCATGAGTCAGGATTTAAGATCAAGTTCATGGCGGAACTTAGACACATGAAGTGTTCATTGATCTCTGCTTTAAATATGTCTTTATGTTTTGATAAAACAACCGGACCAGCGTACAGCAAAAAAAATCTGAGCTCAGTGGCTTTCCACCTGGCTAGTTCGTCAAGCCCCCGGGGTTTTCTTACAAATTCACAAGGTATAGAACAGCGGAAAGATTTAAGTGTTTGGTTTATTTTTGAAACCTGATTGCTGGAGAGCCTGTAGGTTAAATTTCCTTTAATCCATAGAGTTAACAGTTTCTTCACAACGCCCAAACAAACGAGATGCATATAATCTAATGGCATGTCTCGCACAACATCAAACCCAGGTATATTGATGATGATGCTTTCACCTATGTGATGTTCTTCTTGGGCTTGAATTACAAAATTATCATGAGTTCTTCTAGGCCCACTTTCGGTTGAAAAACACGTTCTTCCTTGGAGATATTTTCCCTCATCTGTGCACCTTGTGCAGGAAAAATATCCAGCGTGGCCTTTAGTTTGCAGAATGAATGCCTTTGCCGGGGCATCACACACAAAAGCTACATGTGACAGTTTGACTGTTTTTCCATTTACTTCTATCCCATTTTCAATGCAGAATTGTAATTCATCAACAAGGTAACTCAAATACTCATTGCAATTGTTCGGCTTTTGATTTCCATGGTAAATGCTAATGACAAAAACAGGAGAATGGGGCAATGACCGGATTTTCCCTAACTGAGGCCATAGCTGGCTCCCCGAACTTTTTGAAATCGGCAACCCATCTGCACCTACAAGCAAATCAACTTTTATGGGCACATCTTTTTCTTTCAAGAGTATTTCTCTTATATTTTCTCTAACACCTAAGTACACAAAATTACCCCCACAAAGTTCCTCAATCTGTATATTTCTGGGGGTCTTTAAAATAGTCCGAGCGTCAACTGGAAGACTTTTGAAATCTTTATGTTTTCTTAGGATTTTTGCCATTGAAGAAACCTTAGAGAGTGCAATATTTTCTGTAACAGCCCAGTTTGCAAAATCTTTTTTAAAAGTCTCTAGGGTCCAAGGCTCTGTGGAAAGATCCATATCCGAATCTGCATTAGGAAATAATTGGGGATTTTGCCTTTCTTCTGGTACTTCTTGCAGGCTAGCTGAGGAGTGGGAATCATCTGACAAACATCTCTCTCGTTCAGGACTTTCTTCAGCGGTACTTGGAGTTGGAGAGGAAGCTGTCGGCTCCTGGGCAGGTGCCTGCTGGCTACTTTCACCGAGGGATATATCAGGGTCATTTTGTCCATTTAGTAAATTTAAATCACGTTCCCTTCCTCTTTGTACCCTCCTATAAAACTGCCGTGTAAGTTTTGGCCGTTTGCTAGAACTCATGGTGTTCACACCTAGTCTATTGCCTATCAACGTGAAAACCCCTAAAAAAAAAGGTAGGTATGAGGTTCGGTGGTAGGAATGAAGTGAGGGAAGTTCAGTTAGATTAGTCTGACCCCCAAGAACCAAAACACAACAGAAGTTCATATAACTTACTGTTGTCATGTACCTTACGCTAACCACAGTGAGTGTACTGTCTATGTGCATGGAGTCAAATATAATTTGACTGTGTCTCATGAATTTAATGTCTGTAGATGAATAAATATCATATCATTTCATACATCAATCATATCTTTGATAACAAATGGAAATACGTTTAGAGCAATAATTCAGGTTGGTAGGTATTAACTTAGGCCTAACTTACTTGTGTTTTCAGATCTAAATTTAATGGTGTCAATTACCCTGCTATTTTTAACCTACTCCCCAACCTTGGGTACAGTTCCGCAGAAAGCCTGTAATATGTAGGGGCCTAAACGAATCAAATATAGATAAGTTACTATCGAATAGGTATAGATTTTTATTAGGTTACGGTGCAATATAAATATCACATTGAATTAAATGTCACCATATGATATTAGTAAGAATAAGCCTTTTAAACGTTTAACTTAACTTATAAGTTAAAACATAGCCTACCTATTATTATTGTTTTTGGTCAGATAAGTAGGCCCTGCTGATAGGCTACCTAACTCAATTTAATATATTAAACATCAATACAAACTTAAATAGATCATTAAGTTTTAAACTTAAGCCTGCTCAATTTGATGATTACATTTAAAAGTTATTTATTAAACATTGATAGAAATGTAAATAAATCATACCAGACCAGTTCTTTATGGTTAGCTTGTATTTATTATCATTGCAATCTCCGCCATCTTGTTAATTTTTGATAAATTAACTTAGGCTAATTTAGTACCAAACTGTATTAAATGGAGAAACCGTTGGGATAAATAAAATAAACAAATAGATGAGTAAATTAACCAAATCTAAGTTATTCATGAATTTTATAGGCCTTAAACAGTTAAAATCTGGAACTAATTAGGCCTAAGTTAAGTTAGCATACAATCCTCCAATCATTCCATAAAGTTTGTGATTCTAACTAAAGTGTCCTTCACAAAAATGCTTTAGGCTAGTAAGTTAAGTTGGATTACCTAGCCTACTTAAGTTGAACTAGTCTTCAAGAAAGCTCTTCTTGATATTCTTGATCGCAGAGGATAAGTTAAGCGTCTGGTTAACCGAACGTGGATGGATTAGGCGTCCGGCAATGACGTCAATGGGTTGTGGGGGCCCGGAACACCATTATAAGTAACCACAACGATACAAAGTACAGCCAACTGTGATCGTGGTGTAGTGGATAGAGTAACTTACTCGGCTGATGTACAAGAGGTGAGGTAAACTTATCTAGATCCAATCTCATTGATGACACTAACTTTTTGTCTAAGATTTTGCTTAAAATTCCATTTCTTCTTAACTTTACATCTTTTGTAAGCATTTTAGGCATTTAAAATTTTATTTTATGAACAGAATTTAACCTTCATTCAATTCTTTAATTTATCAGTAAGTTTTGTTAGTTAGGTTAGGTTATGACAGTAATTATGACTGCCAGACGCTTAATCCACGTCCGGTTAGGGCCTACTGTACACGTATCCTCTGCCATTCATGATATTCTAATATTCAACCCAATATTCAAGTCACCAGCTCAGTAATATTGAGTTGAATAACCCACAATTTAAAATAAAACACATCACTATTTAACTTACCTAGGTCTATTTACTTAACTTAAGTATATAATTAAAATTCACAAAAATTGTAAAAGATTGGCTTGAAACGAATCCTTTTTATGAAACTATAGAATTTTTTGATGCTCTGAAGGCTGGCCATTGTTTTTAGTTTGTAATTTTACTTTTACACTCAGGTATGTGTCACAATTTTCATTTTCTTTTGTTTGCCATAACTGCATGGTTTTGCTGTTTTGTTTGCTGTGAAGATTAACCATTTTTTATTTCAGCATGGTTTGTAATGATGAACATTCAATTATTTATATGCATTGGTTTGTTTATTTTAGAATAGTTTGACGTTACCTATTGTATTTATTTACTTAATGGTATAATAAATCTCTTGAATCTCTTGAATCTCTATATATACGATATTTTTAATTTCATGGGGCCTTTTGCCAGCTTGGCCTAGCCTATGGCATCATCTGACACCACAAAAACGAAGGTTAAGTTATGTAAATTGGTATTAGGTTAGGATAGACTTCCGTAAATTAGGCTATCTGTTGTCATAAACAACCGAATGAAAATAATGTTACTTATCGATTGTTTCATTCAATAGCCTAACTTACAGCAAGTTATCGATCGTTAGGTAACGATTATTTTATCATAGGAATAAGTTAAGTTATGAAATAATCTGAAATGAAATGAAATTTATTTTCCTTTTCTATTTAACTTTTAACTTACTTATCGGTCAATATTTTCATTTGGTTGTTTTTGACGACAGATAGGCCTAAGTTAGGTAAGTTACGGAAGACTAAAGTACCTAATGGATACTTTGGCCTAGTAAATAATGATCAGTAGAGTCCCGAAAACTCGGCTCTCGATAGCCCGGCAGTCTGGGTAACTCGGTCATCACCTGGCTCAGAAAATTAGTGATTTTTTTAGTCCGAGTTAAACATGGACTCAAGCCAGCTAAAGTCAAATCATTCACAACTCGTACCAAGGATTTGTTGAACAATATCTGATGACTTAATACTGACTTGTAATATAAATATTAATAAAAAAGGCGGTTAAAAGCTTAAAAATAGTATTGTTCATATTTTTAACCATAGATCCTGATAACCCGGCATTTCACAAAGACGGCACCCTTTCAGTCCACATTATGCCGAGTTTGCGGGACTCTACTGTAATTGGTCCAGTTCAAAATGTAACATTAAGTTACTAAATTTCAAATTTACAAAGTAAGGCTAAGTTAACTTCATAGGCCTAAGTTATTTCATTTTTTAATATAGGCTAACTTAGGCTAGGCTATAATAGCCTAATTTATTTTTGTAATTTTACTGAAATGTAAGCAGAATACCTACTTTATAACTTATGTTTAAAAACCCCACGTTTGATTTTTACCTTTAGTTTTGCAATAGCCTATGTATTATGATGTCAGCATTAATTAACTCAGGCCTAGCTGGCGAAAGGCCTCATGAAATGAAAAATGTAACTTTAGCCTACTTAAGTTAGGTAAGTTGATTACCGTACCTTATTGTTGATGTAATTATTTTAACTTATATTCTAGTGGATTGTTTCAATTGATATTAGCATAGCCCAGTTAAGAAACTGTACCTGATCAGCTCACGAAATATTCTCTCTTATAAATTAAGTTAAGTCTACAGTCTCTAGCCATTTAACTTAGGCCTAATTACGTTAAGTAAGTTTTAGTTGTGGTACTTTTTGTTCAGAGTCATATAGGCATAAGTTTAACTGGTACAATTATATTTAAACTATATTAAACGTGATTAACTTAACCTTTCGAATGGCTGGATAAGTTAACCTTGACAGGTAGGTTGAAATGAAATGTCTTACCTTGCTTTAATTGCTGCTGAGTGCTGATTTGACACTAAACTAATGGAAAACGATCACTTAAGTTAGTTATCAACACGACACAGATATTAAACAAGCAAATTGCAAAACTCAAGAGAGTCAAAAGCTCAATCATCAAAACAAAATGGCAAAATGGCGAGTGACGAGTTCGACTTTCTTTCGGTCGGCTTCGGCGGTCGGCCCGGCGTCCGTCAGGAGGGTCCAGGGAACAGAGAAAGGATGTCGTGCGCATGCGTCAAGTGAAAGACTTTTACTGGTCCATTCCAACCGCGAAAACGCTCTGCAATTTGAATGTCATCCATCTATCCCTCGTTCTGTCGTTAATTTTATTTATTTTAATAGAGAATCACATGATTTTGGAAAATAAATTATACATTCTGATAGTCTTTTTAGAGCATAATACCATTGACTTACGAAATTATTTTCATTTGAAAAATAATATGCAAACTTCACTAGATAAAGATAGAAATATGTTTCATGCAATGAACACAACATTTTTAATGACATAAAAAATAAAATAAACATCCAATTCATCATAAAAAGGGTTCTCAATTTAACATACAACTTTGAAATCTTAAACATCTTTATATAAGATTTTTTTTTTAATATATCAAAAAAAAATTTTTTATGTGAAAATTAAATGTTAAAATTTCATTTTCAATTTCACATTTTTTTATTTTTACATTTTTTTCATCATTTTTATGTGAAAAAAATATGTGGATTATCACTTTCACTTTTTTCACCAATTTTCTCGTAAAAAAAATGTTTTTTTCACATTGTGTGCTGACTGGGATCCTTCTCAACAGTGCAACTGATTAAAAACTACATTTTTTGTGTGTTTTAATTTACGTATGTTATTACTTGGCCTACATGGGCTCTCTAGTAGCCTATATTATTTGTTTTGTATTGTAAATATAGATAATATAGTATACGTAGGGTGGGTAGGCAACATTAAACACGATGTCAGGTTATCCAACTAAGTTAAAAAGATACACCTGAATGTTTCGTTTAAGTACTCTAGCATACTATGCTATGGTTTCCTAGACGCATAATAGATGCGCTGTGGTTAAAATACGCTGCGGCTTTTATCTAGGTCTCAAAACGCAGCCGCCGTAAGTGGTTTCCTAGACTGTGTACAATACACAAGGTTGGTTTGTTACATATGTTCACGGGAGAGATTTTACTAGTGGCTACTATGATGTTATACAATGATTTAGATAATGACATGGGTATTTTGGTATTGGTATTACAACCTTCCAAGTACCGTAGTGTAAGCGGTAAAACGTATGATTATAGTCCTCGCCACCCTAAGTTGAGGCAGCGCAAGGCCGCACGGCGTATATCTAGTGCGGCCTTTGGCTGCCTCAATTTAGGGTGGCGAAGACTATAGGAACTGTATGTGGCCCTCACAGATGTTTTAACTGTAGGCCTAATATTACAGCAAACGTATCAATTTAAAATCTTAATAATAAATCTTAATTTACTCTCTCTAACTTTGCCTTTACTGTTATCCTATATATAATACGAGTAAAGTTTGAATACTTGTCAACTCGATCTGGGAATCGGCTCTAACAAAAACGTTTATATTTACGGAATAACTAAGTTCTGTGTCAAAAATAAGTTCTAGACCAGTGGTATAGCCAGGAAAAATCTATTTTCGCCATAATATGAGTACAAACTTTTGAAAATTTAACATGGGCCTTATGAGAAAACATTCCGCCATTATTGTCATTTTGTTTACATTTTAAGACATAACGTGACGTTCTGTACCCACGGGCACCTCAGCTTGCGCATGCACATATGGCCTATTTACAAAAGACAGTACAAAAGAAAAGGAGTCCGATGAATACCATTAAGCGTTGATTAACAATACACCGATTCGCATAATTTCTGGTGGCCTTACTGAATTATTCCAAGCAGATTATTTCGTTTTATTGTTGTTATTAGTTTTGTGGTAGGCCTAAATATTAGTCCGGAGTGTGGTAACTGTTTATGACGATTAGATTAAGGTATCTACAATCCTAAAATGCTATGGGAAGGAAGGAAACAGGTCCGCGGCGTAGGAAGTGGTGAAGGAAGTAGTAAAGGCGAGTAGTCCGGAGTGTGGGAACTATTAATGACGATTAGATTAAGGTATCTGTTATCCTAAAATGCTATGGGAAGGAAGGGAAACATGGTCCGCGACGAAGGAAGCGGCGCAGGTCCGCGGCGTAGAAAGTGGTGAAGGAAGTAGTAAAGGCGAGTAGTCCGGAGTGTGGGATCTATTAATGGCTATTAGATTAAGGTATCTGTTATCCTAAAATGCTATGGGAATGGAGGGAAACATGGTCCGCGACGAAGGAAGCGGTGAAGGAAGTAGTAAAGGTGAGTAGTCCGGAGTGTGGGAACTGTTTATGACGATTAGATTAAGGTATCTACAATTCTAAAATGCTATGGGAAGGGAGGGAAACAGGTCCGTGGCGCAGGAAGTGGTGAAGGAAGTAGTAAAGGCGAGTAGTCCGGAGTGTGGGAACTGTTAATGACGATTAGATTAAGGTATATGTTATCCTAAAATGCAATGGGCTGGGAGGGAAACATGGTCCGTGACGAAGGAAGCGGTGAAGGAAGTAGTAAAGGTGAGTAGTCCGGAGTGTGGGAACTGTTTATGACGATTAGATTAAGGTATCTGTTATCCTAAAATGCTATGGGAAGGGAGGGAAACAGGTCCGTGACGTAGGAAGTCATGATGGAAGCAGTAAAGGTGAGCGGTCCGGAGTGTGGGAACTGTTTATGACGATTAGATTAAGGTATCCACAATCTTAAAATGCTATGGGAAGGGAGGGAAATAGGTCCGCGGCGTAGGAAGTGGTGAAGGAAGTAGTAAAGGCGAGTAGTCCGGAGTGTGGGAACTGTTAACGACGATTAGATTAAGGTATTTACAATCTTTAAATGCTACGGGAAGGTAGGAAAACAGGTCCGAAACGTAGGAAGTGGTAAAGGAAGTAGTCAAGGCGAGCAGTCCGGAGTGTGGGAACTGTTTATAAGGATTAGATTAAGGTATCTGCAATCTTAAAATGCAATGGGAAGGGAGGGAAACAGGTCCGCAACGTAGGAAGAGGTGAATGAAGTAGTAAAGGCGAGCACTGTGGAGTCTGGGAACTGGAAACCAATTGTAACAGTTCGATTTCTGTATCTGAAAGTGAAATACTGAAATGCTATGAGATGGGATGGAAAGATGTCCAAGACATAGGAATTAGTAAATGCTAGCAGTGCGGAGTGTGGGAAATGTTGTTGGCAATTAGATTAATGTATTTAAAATACTAAAATGCAATGGAAAGAGATGACAACATGTCCACGACGTAGGAAGTAGTAAAGTTTAGCATCGCAGAGTGTAGGAACCGTTTGTGGCAGTTAGATTAATGCATCTCTAATACTTAAATGCTATGAGAAGGGAGGGAAACAATGACGTAGGAAATGGTGAAGGAAGTAGTAAAGGCTGGCATCGCAGAGTGGGGGAATGATTTTCCCCGAGCAAAGCTCGGTCTCCAGGTACTTATTTACCTATTTGGGAGTCGATGAAAATACCTTTTACAATATACGGTACTATTTATGTATTTGAAGAACAAATATGTAAACTTCTGTTATAATTAAAAGGGAATTTACTATGGTATTGCAATAAAATTGGGAATGTTCTTGTGGCCTAGGCTACTGATGAGATGACAATAATTAATATCTAGGCTTATTACCAAGATGTTCAGGGGTACTTAAAATAATTATGAAGGCTCTTAACTGGGGAGTTGGTGTTGTGCTGACTTGAAAAGAACATTTGTCAAAATTATAACTACACATTACGGGAAAATCCCTACACAACGAATGATATGAAATGTAATAGGCTACTATAAAAATTCTAATAGTATGAAGCGCACTTCCATAGTATATCGTAAGAAGAGACAAATTCGATCAATTTGTTGTCGTTGTTGGAGAATTTAGCCTTCTAGACAACATTTACTTCTGACTCCATATTGCACAAAAAAATGTCTGTCACGCAGTGTAACTCAATCTTGACTGCTCTGAAAGCATGTTAATATTAAATGACATTAAACAATTCTTTCAGGTAGGTAGTAACGTACATGGTGGAAGTAAATAAGGTGTGCTACTCAGCCGGACGAGTTTGAGACCGTTCTGCGCATCTCGGCATGACGTCACCTTGGGGGCAAACCGCTTCGCGCGCGTATATAGCTCAGCGTGACATTGCTCTATTAACATCAACATTTTGAACTGTTAGAATCGAGCAAAAATTATGAAACTTGACATGGACATCAATTATAAGTGGACGATGCGTGTTGTGAAAAAATAGATTGTAATTGTTAAAAACTCAAGCATGAAATCACTCTTTATACTTGGTCTTTCTTAAAACTAAACATGCGAAAGTTAGTCGGCTACTAAATCACGTACTATTTGGTTAGAAGGATTTGACCAGCGGGAAAGTTTTAGATAAAGATCCAAATTTAACTTTCCTTCAAACTGTATACCGTTACAGGCATTATTTCCTGAGATATGCTAAGTTATATGAGCGCGTGATCGGAGCGCGTGCTGCGAGTCGAGCCAGTTGCCAAGTATTAATCACACATTGCCATCCAACAAATAATGTAGTTTCATGAATATAGTATCATTGATATTTTTATTCCTGTATTTATATTCTTATGTGAAAAATTGTTGTTCTGTTGACTTCAGTGTGTTTTTCCCCGTTTGAATATGGGATATTTCGTAATAGTTCACAGAGAATATATAATATTGTCTCCTCGGTGAATAGGGTTAACATTGCCAAATTGCATTTAAAGTATAGCAAATGGTTGTTGATTAGTTAAAACCAAAGTTTGCAAATAGTGGTTTAAATAATAAATTATCTTTAACGCAAAGGAATGTATTTAACGTAGTATATAAAATAAAATGTACTCTGTTAAAAAATAAGTTGGTGATTAAACATTGTATTTATAATCAGGTTAAAATATAAAATTTTTCACTCTTGCAATACCATGATAATAAAATGTGATATTCCAGTTTAATTCGACAGCTAGGATCCTATTTCACTGGGGTTGTTATCTATGTCGCAACTTTGGCTTGGTGCGGGGGTGTGTGCGGGGGATGATCACGTGATGTTTGTTTTGTTTTCGTTTCTGTGTTCACCGCGAGTTACAGTAGATGTCAGTTTCCCATAGGGCATACATCTTTCTACAAAAATGCTCCATTGTGCAGTGTACGGTTGTTGTAATAGTTCGAAAAATAAGAAAACGCAACCAAACGTGCGATATTTTAGTTTTCCTCAACAAATCAACAGGAGGCTAAGACAATACAATTTTGCTGGTGGCAAAAAAAGAAAATTTCTAAAGAAACTTAAAAAAGTTTAGAAAGTCCAGAGGTGATGCAATGTTTAATTTTTAGATGTTTACTTTCAGGTCGTATATATTTTTATAAGATTGCAAAATGTAATAAACTATGTTTTTGGTTAAGGAAATGTTATTCATTTCCGATCCTACAAATTGTATGGCAACTGTTATCAAAGAGAGTTAATTTGTATAAAAACGAAGATGTTGCAACACATTTTAATGTAAAACTTATTATATCTGTCACATGTTAATATTACATATTTAATTTAAAGTGTAGAATACAAAGTATATCCTTATAACATGTAGCTACAGTGTTTTGGATAATAAATGCGTGGCCTTATTATCCAATAAACGGTGGCATCGGCTGAGCGCGCGCTCCGTTGCGGCTTGATATAATTCTTCGTAGCTAAAAAAGTAATTCTTTTATCGAAATCCAACCGATACTACAGTTAACTTAGAACCTTTCCCTAAAACTTTCCCGCAGGTCTCATAAACCAGACCAAATAATACGTGATTTGGTAGCCAACTAACTTTTTTGTGTTAGTTTGAAAAAGTTTGAAGTTTGATCGGTGGTTGAATGGTTTTTAATTAAAATAAATTAATAAAATTTAAATCATAAGCATCCTATGTTAATAGTCCAAGACTATGCAAAGTTTCAGGAATTTTTATCGGTTCTTACTATTAAAAATTAAAATTTTATTAGAGCGGCGTCACTGCTCGATATGCTCGCGAGGCATGTTTGCCCCCAAGGTGACGTCACGATACCCCTCCCCCGCACCGCCTGCAGCCGGCTACGATGCGCAGTAGCACACCTTATTTACTTCCACCATGGTAACGTATACGTATTTTAAAACATATAATTCTTTTGCTAGCTCCACTGGCCTTTAAAATTTTCAATGTTTATTCTTTTCAATGTTAGGTAAGCCTAGATTGTTTTTACATGAGCAACAATAATTTTTATTTAAATCTGCATTGCTGCACTAATGACTGTGTAGCCATCACCTAAACTACAAAAAAAAACAATGCTAATCTCATTTTAACAAAAAGTATCTAACTTAAGTATTGTAAAGTAAAGGGCTAATCCCAACTCTGCGCCATGGTCAAAAATATGTCAAAACCCCCCGTCCCCCACGGCACATGTCCAACTGCTTGCAGTGGTTAATTTTGGCTCTCGCAGCCCAAAGATTAAAAACAATAATTATTGTAATTAATTGTTATAAATGTACATAATTTAAAACCGTACGAAACCACAGTAACTAATAAAAAATAAAGTTAATTAGTACAAAATAGAATACTTATTTTCAGTTTAATTTGAATTTACTTATCATAAATCTAACCTAACCTAACCTGTCGCATGAATAAACAAGCTATGAACAAATAAAAGTGTAACATTTCTTTGGGGAAACACGGTATGTGTATAGAATATCTTATATTAAACACATCACATCTTTGAAAGCACAACAAGGTAGCGTTGAGATTAGATGTGGCCACCGCGTGGAATTAAAATATAGGCTTACACTAATGACCACTGTGCTGAGTTGGACTGGAGTCTTCAGGGGATACAACTTTTCATCGGTTTAAATTTGACCACCGCGTGGAGTTGGGCTATCCCCAAGTAAAGTCCATGGTTTTTAAGGTCCATTTTATGCACAGCAATAGCAGCCTGTGCTGCCCCGCTAAAAATAGGCTTAGCCAAAAATATCTCATACAACTGTGTCAATCCTAGGCTTTTATAATCAACTGTGTTCGGGGAAGAGTGCTCCCATTATCTAAGTGTGTGATTGTGGTTACCACCTTTTCTAAAATCAAAATAAATCACATACCTTTTAGCTTACATATAATAGGTACAGTACAATTAACTACTTGATCAAATCAATTTCTGCATTCGTGGGTTAGTAGCACTGACATCAGGAGTGGTTTGCACCGCTTTGCACAAATGCTCAAATAAGGTATAAGGCATAATCGCCGCACATTGGAGCGAGGCGAGGCGTGGCTGATTCTGTAATACACGTGTTTAAACGGAGCACCGCACATTGAACTGAGGCTGCAGCTGTCAGACCTCTGCGACGTTGTAATTGGAATACAGTTTTCCTGCACCTTGCACGTTCATGCGTTGGTTTTATACTGTTTTGTGAGTGAATAGTAATGGAGCAATTAATTCAGATGGCTATAGGCCTATGTTACGGTGCATTGCATTACTTTCCACTAAATGCCACTTTCAATCAAATTTATGGATATCATCCAACTTTTGTTTGTTCACACGAAAATATTCTCTAAAAGACAGGTCTGGTAGTTCAATAGTTAAAACATACTCTCCATGGCTTAATATTTTGTCGTGTAATCACATTTCCAAAAACACATGTCCAAAAATCTTCCTCCACTCGCGACATTGTATGACCAAAGCTAGGAAACCTCTGTCCCACCTCGCCTGAATGTGCGGTGACACGAAAAAGTCTTCGCTCCCGCCTGCACCTAGCCTACATCTTGCCTGCACCTGGCCTCACTCCAATGTGCGACGGGCCTAAGACACAATTGGTCGCCACTAAAAGCTGGCCACCTTATCTATATATATAAAGCTCAAATACCACTGACTCATTCATTCACTCACTCACTCACTCATCACGAAATCTCAGAAACCATAAGACCTAGGAACCTGAAACTTGGGAGGCATATCTTCCTTTTGGTAGTAGACGCTCACTAAGAAAGGATTTTACCCTCTGACCTCTGGGCTCCGCCCCAGTGGCTCTGGAGTTTCCCATGTTAACCTTGTGAGAAATGGAATTAATGAATCTTAACAGCTGTTTCAATTATACACGTTGGTTCTGTTCTATGATGTTCTATAGCATTAAAGTTACATGGATTACCAAGAGGATGCAGCACTATTATTTCTTTTACATTTATGACAACAGCTAATTTGCAACCAAAAGGTGAGCGAGCGTAGCGAACGAACTTCAACTTGGAGGCGAGTTAGCGTAGCGAACGAGCTAACCTGAAGGCAAGTGAGCGCAGTGAACGAGCTCCAACCTAAAGGTGAGTGAGCGTAGCGAACGAATTTCAATCAGGACGTGATTGAACCATGCGAACGAGATCATCTTGAAAATTAAGAAGTTAAACGGGGCAAAGCCGGCGGGTTACAGCTAGTGGTTTATAAAAGCACCCATTTTAGTAATTAATTGTATAATCAAATTGCAAATAATGTCTCTGGAGTAGCTACAATTGGTTCATAAAAGAATCATTCAGTTATTCAGCATTAAATTGCTCTACAGTATTTACTTTACGCCTGTTGATGATTTGGTAAACTACCTTTAATCTAATTTAATTACGTGGAACTTACTCAAATAAGCAACGGTTTACCCTAATAATTAAAACTCATTTATTCATTCCATTAATTTATAAATCATTATATAAAC
Source organism: Macrosteles quadrilineatus (assembly GCF_028750875.1). Classification (NCBI taxonomy): domain Eukaryota; kingdom Metazoa; phylum Arthropoda; class Insecta; order Hemiptera; family Cicadellidae; genus Macrosteles; species Macrosteles quadrilineatus. Next base: position 14,544,653 of record NW_026542601.1, on the reverse strand, counting down.
TAAACTTGAATGTTTTCTAGGGAAATCAGATTTTGGAAAAATTATTGTTCCACTGTTACCGTTGGATTTATAAGAATATCACCGATTGAGTAAGTAGCCGGAATTGTAAGATTATCACAAAACAGTAAGTAGCCTGGCCTCAATTGCTAGCTTTTAAATACTAAGACCACACCATGAGTAAGTAGACTATTTATTTATATATGAAAACTAAGTTTATGTTGTGATTTAAAATTCAACTATAGTAAAATTTGAAAACCATTAAGTGCTGCTAACACTAATTTTTTAAACTTTATTTAAAACTGTTCACTAATAATGTATATAGGCCTACAAATTTTAGCTACATTATAGTAAACTTTAATATCATTTGCCATTTTAAAATTAATTCCATGTATATAATATTTTAATTCTTACATTATAAACAGTAGTTTTGATTATAGGTCTAACTTATCTTACAAAATAATAGCTTATATTAGTTTTCTTAAAAGATGCCAAAGTTGAAAAAGAAAAGTAAGGATGTAATGAGGAAGGAACGAAAAAAGATCATGTCTTCTCAAACCAAGCGCCTAGAAGACGAAGAAAGCAAATCACTTCACTGTAGGAGGCTAATAGCGTGCCAAAAGAAACGACTCAATATCACATATAAAAAGAAAATTCACCTACAACGAACTAAAGATGGCCAAAAAAAGCGACTAAAAAATCCTACTACAAGAAATATTTCCCTCCAACAAAAGAAAATCTGCCAAAGAAAGAGACTAAAAGATCCCAGTGTAAGAAATATTCACCTTCAACGGCTTAAAGTGTGTCAGACAAAGAGATTAGAAAATGCTAATAAAAAATATATTCACCTTCAACGCCTTAAAGTGTGTCTGAGAAAGAGATTAGAAAATGCAAGTCAAAAATATATTCACCATCAACGCCTTAAAGTGTGTCAGAGAAAGAGATTAGAAAATCCTAGTAAAAAAGAAACTCATCTTGCGCGTCTCATTGAAAAATACCCCCGCCGCAGCAAACCTGCCGACTAAGCGAATTTCCATTTGCCTGAATTGATTTTCAATTGAATGTATTTAATTAACATTAGGTTTTATGAGTACCTAGGCTTGGTGCTACAGGGAGGGTAAAAAAGTGTATTTTTGGTAAAATATGAATAACTTTGTATAAAATAAATAAATTTACCAATTTTGATTAAAATATATCCATAAACAAGCAAACTAACACATTTTACAATATTCTCCATAAGAATAACATGGGAATTTTAAAATAACATTTTTTTGAATTTTCTCCGTAACCAATAATTGTACAAAAACACTTGGATATACTGAATTATTTCTTTTTTTAAGCTCTTTAAAAAGGTCCGGAGAGAAATTGGGAAATTTTGTGTTTAGAGGGTTAAAAATTAGAAAAACCAATTTTTACCCCATAAAAACCCCCGTAAAACCCTGTTCTCATGGTCCGATCATGCTGGTTCGCGAACTCATTCAAGTTTATCCCACCTTACACCTTCAAACCAAATTTCATCAAAATCGGACAAAAATTACTCAAGTTATCGTGTTCACGGACACATATATATATATATATATATATATATATATATACATATATAAAAATTTGAACGAATGGTGTTTTTGGCCTCTGGGGACATCAAAATGAAAAAGTAAATCGGTCCCGGGCCTAGGTCTTACCATGCCACCTACGGTAATAGCTACTTCCCTATAGGGAAATTCGCTAAAAAAAAAAAACGCATGAAAAACATTGTGTTACGAACCAAACATAATTCATTGAATCAATTATGTCAAAGAGAAAGGTTGAAAAATAAAAAACAAATGGAAAAGCACAGACAAAGTCTGAAAATAAGTCAATGTAAAAGAATGCTTAGACTAAGGTATCGTAGGGAACACAACAAGAAATGCATTCAGAACTATTATAACTCAAAATGCACAACTGAGAACAGATTGAGAACAAAAATCTTTACAAATTATGAAAATGCAGTTAGGGATGGGCCTTATTGGGAATGTGTATCTTGTAGTCGATTGTTTTTTAGAAGTTCAGTTACATTTTGTACAGTAGAAATGTTTGGTAATGTATCTTTAGATATGTTGAAACAGTGCTGTGGTAAAATGCTAAACGATGTTGTTATTGGGTATATGTGTTCCTGTTGAGGAATGCAGTGAAGGTAATGAAAATGATGATGAAGAAATCATAGATCAGACTCTGATAGTGAAATTGAACCATTGAACATTCCAGCTGATCACACATTGTTAAACTCTGAAGCAATTGTGTTTGCTCCTGGGGAAAACTTTCAGCCTATTCCTTTATTTATGGACACTGATGCTGAAGCTATGAGTTTCATTAAAATTTATGGAGGAGAAACTAAGGAATACCCCAGTCACATGAGCTATCAAGATATAACAAAATCAGAAGTGATGCGCTCAGACAAAAGAGTGGCTTCATCAATTAATAAACTATTTTACTCTTGCACATTCTTACTACTCAGAAGATTTCCAACAGTATTTCTATTTGCCTACAAAAAAGTAGTGGTAGACAGAATGCCACAGTACAAGCAGTGTTATCAGATGATTTTGTCAATTCCATTGTAGCTCATGACAGTGGTTACAAAATCTTTGCTCCTGATCGAGGCTCTCCAGCCTTTTGGGAGCTTAAGAAGAAAGAGCTATTTGCAATGATTTGTCAAATTGGTCCTCCTACATTCTTCATAACCCTCTCTCCAGCAGAAACTAAATGGGCTGAGTTATTGGTAATTTTAAAAAAGGTAATTGATGGAGATGAAGTTTCTGAAGAAGATGCATTAATGTTGCCCTATGAGGAAAAAGTTAGATTAATCAAACATGATCCTATTACTTGTGGTGTATATTTTGATTATAGACTTAGAAAGTTATTTAATGTGTTAAAAGCAAAAAACAGTGTATTTAGGGAGTATGGTCTGGTTGACAGTTACATTAGAATAGAGTTTCAACAAAGGGGTTCTCCCCATGCACATTGTTTAATTTGGTTAGAAGGTGCTCCAAAACTCAACCCAGAAGATTTAGATAGTGTCAAACAATGTGAAAACTTCATTAATCGTTTTGTTTCTTGCAAACATGACCACAACATTGTAAGAAATGAACTCATTCAATTTCAGATACACAAACACACATTCACTTGCTGGAAAAAGAAAGATAAAAACGAGAAAAAGTGTCGGTTTGGCATACCAAGTTTTCCTATGAAGCAAACAAAAATTCTTGAGCCTCTGGGTGATTCAGTGACTGAAGTAGAACTAAAGCAGTACAAGAAGGACTTTACAAAAATCCGGACATTACTTGATCAATTGTATCATAATGAACAAGATTTGACTTTTGACGCCTTTCTTAACCAGTTGGATTTGTCTGAAGAAGAGTACCTATTGGCTATTAGAAGTTCACTAAAAAGGCCAAAATGTTTTCTGCAAAGATCTCTTAAAGACATAAAAGTGAATGCTTACAATCCTGAAATTCTTTCCCTTCATAGATCAAATATGGACATTCAGTTTATAACTGACGTATATTCATGTGCTATGTATGTACTTAACTACATAAATAAAAGCACAAGTGGAATGTCTAAGATCCTGCGCGATGCAAGGAAGGAGGTTTCAAAAGGTGATTTTACACTTAAAGAAAAAATGTGATTTCTGGCCAACAAATGTTTAAATGCCAGTGAGTTTTCAGCTCAAGAAGCTGTTTATTATGTATTAAGTTTACCATTATCCATGTGCTCTCGCTCCACAATCTTTATCAATACCTCTGTACCAGAAAAAAGAGTTTCTATTTTAAAAAACAAACGTGAACTCCAACTACTTCCAGATAACTCAACTGATATTTTCAAAAAGAATGTCATTGACCACTATTGTGAAAGACCTGAAATGCTAAATGATATTTGCCTAGCAGAATATGCATCATACTACACTTGCCCCAGCTCAAAGAAAAGTAATTGTGAACAATTTGAAAATGAAATAGATGAAGGAATCTCAGATGAACTGGAGTTACATGAAAACGAACCAAGATTTCCTAATAATGTCTTAGCCAAAAGAAAGAGAGGTAAAATATTAAGGTATGTTAGGTTTAATGTTGAAACTGATGAAACTAATTATTATAGAGAGCAGCTAATGCTGTTTTCACCTTGGCGAAACAAAGCAGTAGACCTTATAAATGTTAATCACAAAATGAAATTTCTGAATTTAAAGGATGTCATACTTACAAACCGAGCCAAATTTATTCATGGAGATTCTGGAGATGATGTGCCAATTGATATTATTGATATAGCTGTAAATGATAACAATATCAATGAAGAGGATAATGAAGAAGACAATCAAGAAAATGATGAAATTCTGCCAAATGAGTATGAAGTTTTGAATGATGGTAACAATGATGCTGATATATTCACCGATATTGGTATTAATGGAAATAAAAAAACGGCAGATGAAATTTCTTTTCCAGTTCCACATATGGTTGATGATGATAGTTATAATAAAATGGTCCGTTCTTTAAATGAAAACCAACGAAAGTACATGTTACACGTTTTGAATTGTCACAAGCTAAATATTCAACCTGTTTACGAATGTGTGTTAGGTGGTGCAGGAGTTGGTAAATCAAGACTCATAGATACTATTCATCAAACACTACTAAGACACTATAACAAACAAAGTGAAACTGATTTAGAAACAGTAAAAGTATTGATATGTGCACCTACTGGGAAAGCAGCTTTCAATATAAAAGGTGTTACCTTACATTCTGCTTTTGTACTACCATTGAATCAGTTTGCTTCAGATATGCCTCCACTCAGCAGTAGTATTAGCAATTCTATATTATCAAAGTTGCGTGATTTAAAACTCATAATAATAGATGAAATAAGCATGGTAGGCAGTAAGGTTTTTGGTCAGATAAATTTAAGATTGCAACAAATTTTCCGATCCAGTGATCCATTTGCTGGAAAATCAATCACAGTCTTTGGAGACTTTAATCAGTTAGCACCTGTTGGAGATCGTTATATATTCAAACCTGATCCGAGTAATCCTTATAGTGAGTTGATTGGTAATCCTTTATGGGAAAAGTTTACATTTTTTACCTTAAATGAAATAATGAGACAGAAAGATGATGCAACATTTGCTATTGCACTGAACAATTTAGCTGAAGGAACTCTCACTGACAGTGAAACAGACATGTTTAACTCTAGAGTAAATTGTCCAGAACCTCCAGACACAATAAGATTGTTTAGAAGCAATGCAGAAGTAGACAAATTTAATGAATCTGTTCTAAGAAAACAAAAAGATGTTACAATTGTAAATGCATGCGACAAAGTTATTGGAAAAGTACATGAAACCCTTAAGAAATCACTTCTCAATGCAATAAAAGAATTAAAAGTGTCCTCTACATATGGTTTGCCAAGGTTATTAAAATTAAGTATTGGAATACATTACATGCTAACTAACAACATAAAAGTCGATGATGGTTTGGTTAATGGAGCTGTTGGCATTTTAAGTACATCGAAAAGAATGATGCAGGAAATGTAAAAAGAGTTTGGATGTCCTTCAGTGATCCCAATGTCGGCAAAGTTACTAGGAATGATTTTAAGAGGATTTCACAAGCCAAAAATATTGAAAAATCTTTAACACCAATTGAAATGGTATCAAAAAATTTCAAACCAAGACAAAATACTTTAGCAATGGTGATGAGAAGACAGTTTCCTCTTGTTCCAGCTGAAGCAATCACTATTTATAAAAGCCAGGGTGGGACATATACATCTGCAGTTGTGAATCTAAAACCAGGAATGAAACGTAATGAGATTTATGTAGCTCTGAGTAGAGTAACTTCTCTCAGCGGTCTTTACATTAAGGGCACTTTTGTCAAACCTCATAAGACCAATGATGAAGTTAGTAGAGTAATAAAGAAATGCACTTTGGAAAAACCAGTCAAAATGAAACTATTGTTTTTAGAGAAACAAATGTCAGATTTTACAATTGTTTTCCATAACATTCAATCATTGAGGAACCATCATGGAGACCTAATAGCTGATAATTTCTTAACATGTGCCGATGTAATCGCTCTTGTAGAAACATGGACAATTGACACTGACATCATAGATATAAGTGGTTACAAGATAGTCCATAGAGTGGATGTAAAAAAAACATACCGTCATGCTTATGGTATAATTGTGTATTGCAAGGCAGAACTAGAAAATCATTGCAAAATCCTGTTTGAGCACAATTGTGAAGAAAATCAGAAATCATGCAATTTGGTTGTTTTAAAGGTACAAGATTCATGTATTTGTGTAACATACAAGCCACCATCAACTTTATTCAGAAAGGCGAAACCATTGATTAATTCTATGATTGATGTTGCCCTTGGCAACTCTGAACAAGTAATTGTTTCGGGCGATTTCAACATTAATTTGTTGGATAAGAATAGTAAAGCGTTTGATACATTTTTATCTTCTAAAGGATTAACCAGTAAAATCACGAAACAACCATCTACAGATGGAATGACTCAAATAGACATTTGCTATTCCAACATAGATTCCTTTTCTGCATCCTATTTCGAGTCATACTTTAGCTACCACAAACCAATAATTGGTGTCCTTAGTAAGGAAAAAGATACCGTTCCAACAGAAAGTGATGTTATTATCAGTGATATAAATCCTCATAGTCATGAGTATAGTGGAACAACTACTAATGAAAATGAAAGTACTATAAACAAAGCAGTAACTAAAACAACAAGAAATGCTATTAATGTTGTTGGTTTTAAAAATGTAGATGGTGTGTCATGCTATGCAAACGCTGTGTGTCAATGCATTTTTTTCATCTCAGCACTGCGAGACACAGTGATAGCTCAACAAAATGATGTTATGATGAATTTATATGAATTATATTTAAATCCCACCACAAACCTTTTAAGTTCTTTAACTGTAAGACAAATGGTAGATAACATTAATGACATTGAGCATTTTACCTTGCCTCAACAACAAGATGTTCCTGAATTCATTGCTTACCTGATTAATTGTCTCCCAGAACTTGAAAAAATAGTTAAACATGAGTTGATAATTGAATACAAATGTTTAAATTGCTCACATAATTACAAAGATGACAATGTAAATACAAACTTGATTTTGCCAATTTATACATCACACAATACAAATTCTTTAAATGAATTATTTAAAACATCTTATGGAAACTGGGAAAACATTACTAAAACATGTGACATGTGTAGTTCAAACAACTCAATAACAAAAAGTACCAGTTCTCTAACTGAACAATGTTCTGTTATTTTTGTACAACTAATGATTTTTGAAATTAAAGAAGGTAATTGGGTTAAAAATCTCAAAACCCTTACCAATCTACACAGTGAAATTGTTAAAATAGATTATGCTAACTTTAAAATATCTGGTATAATAGATCACCATGGACCAAATATTACTAGTGGCCACTACACATGTAAGCTTAGGTGTGGTAATACATGGTATCAAGCTGATGATAACAAAGTCACAAAATGTAACAAACCTGAAGTTGAAACTAACACTTATGTAATAGTACTGGAAAAATGTTAAAAAAACTGACAATAATGCTACAGAAATGATACCTTACAATTATTGTTATTGAGCTGATACAAAACAATGTCCTCAACTGTTCATTACAAAAGGCAGTTAAATTGTATATCTATAAATGCTACAACAATGTCACCTCACAAAGTTGAAATGATAAAAGGCAAGTCCTCGACTGTTTCTTTACAAAACACAGTTGATTAAATCTTTAAATACTGGTGGAAGGGTTAACATTATCCCCAAATTCAAAATATAAAAAAATACATAAATATACATGTTTAAGTTTTTTTTTATGATTTCTTTCGTTACTTCAAACTTTTAAACTGTTACAACACTTTCAATCACTTTTAAACAAATTTAAATATTCATTGCGTTTTTATTTTGCTTAGTAATCTAAATGTTAATCCAATTTTCAATACTAACATTCATCACGATTTGTTTCTTTTAAAATCTTGTACCTAGAAAATAGCTTCGAAATCATATAAAAAATAATTGTATTGGAATTTAAACAATAGATATCTTATTAATTTCTTAAAGTAATTTTTGTAAGAAAACAAAACCAACATAAAAACACTCTAGATATATAGTTTTTTTACATTTTCTAATTTGCACGATACTTGAACAATCAGCTGTATGTTGTCACCTTTACTAATTTGTTCCAAAAGATATATTCTAGGTATGGCCTTGTTTATTCATAATTTAACTTCATTACTCTTATTTAAAACCAATAAAACATAAATAATTTTAAAAAATTCACTTAAAATTAATTAAATCCCTATGTAAAAATGACAAATATCACAAAATACTACTGCTTGTGCTAGGGCCAGGGTGCACTAGGTCGCTGAGCACTGCTGATTAACTGACAAGTTAAATTTAAAACACCCTCACCAGTACTTAAAGGTTTGCAAAAATGCTACCGCAAAGTCGCCTAGCGGTTGGGTAAGTGAATCAAGGCATTGGCCTAAACAATTCTTCACGAAAGACAGTTAGTAAAAAAATATGCTTCAGCAATGTCCCCTAGCTATTGGGTAGGTGAATCAAGGCAATTGGCCTTAACAATTCTTCACAAATGACATTTAGTAAAAAAATATGCTACGGCAATGTCACCTAGCGATTGGGTAGGTGAATCAAGGCAATTGGTCTCAACTGTTCTTCATGTGAGACAGTTACGTGAACTGTCTTTTTCAAGACAGTTCTGTAGAAGGGTTTACTCCATACCACAGTCCTTGCTTGTGTGACCAAGGCTGTGAGAACCTCTTTCCCTTCAGTGGTTCTCAAAAATGATTAGGATTATACAAACATTTAAATAGTATGTCAACAACTTTAAATATACCCAAATATTTGTTACCTATCATTTTCAATATTTTCCCACTTAACTTTTTGTTGACTGTCTCTAAACAATAATCTATAAACTTAATAGTACTTATTTATCATCTAAATAATAATTGGACTGCAATAAAATTAAAGACATTGGACATTGGTGTGAAAGTAAAAATATTGACTAGGAATATATAAAATATCTTGTATGAAATCGTAAAATAATAAAGGTACATATGAAAAATAAATAACGCAACTTATTACTTGTTACATTACGCTACTTGTGTTAAAATGTCTGAAAATAGGATATCCAGGTTAGATCAAATTATTGTTTTTCCAACTTTAATTTGATTTTCTTTTAATAATTGACTTAATTTATATGGACATCTACTTAAGTCACGAGCGAAATACAAAAGTTAAAAAAATGGAACGTCGTAAGATGACGTAAATTACTAAAGTTACTAAGGGAAGAGTTAAGAACAATTACGATACAAAACACACATCTACTATAATATAGTTGAAATTCCCCCGGCGCAGCAAACCTGCAGACTAAGCGAATTTCCATCTAACTGCCTGGAATTCCACCAAAATTTTCCCTTAAAATTATCAAATTTATTTCCTATTTAAATATCATTACATTTTAATGAGTACTTAGGTTTGCTGCAACAGGGAAGAAAATAGGGTGGTTTTAAATTGATATATTAATAGCTAAGTATGAAGTAAACAAAATTTGAAAATGTCGTTAAATTATATCCATAGACAAGCAAGATACATAAGTTTATTTATTCTCAATAAGAATATCAGGGTAATTTTAAATTTAAACATTTTTGGGATTTTTTCCGTGACCGTTAGGCATACAACAATGCTTCAATATACTAAATTATTGTTTTTTTTTTAGCTCTACAAAATGGTTTGGTAGTAATCTTATGTTTACAGGGTGAAAAATTGAAAAATTCCAATTTTTACCCCATAAAACCCCTGTTCACTTATCTGATCATGCTGGTTCGCGAACTTGTTGGAATAAAATGTAGGTTTACACGTTTATACAAAATTTCATCAAAATCGGATCATTTTTGCTCGAGGTATCGTGCTAACGAACACATATATAAATATTGTATATATGTATATTAATTCGAACGGATGGTGTTTTTGGCCTCTGGGGACATCAAAACGAAAAAATAAATCGGTCCCGGGTCCAAGTCTTACCATGAGACCTACGGTATTAGATTATTCCCTATATGAGAAATTCGCTAAAAGTGCCGACAGCATTGACTTTTGGAAAACATATTAGAAAGAAGAAGAATAAGTTAGGAATTTACGAACACTCGCGAGTCACGTCTCTTTCTCAAGACCAACAATGTATCTATGTAGCTGTGATGTTCGAGAGAAACATGAACAATCTACAGTTTTCTACACTGGATCGTCTGTGAACAAACGAGCACAACAGATAATGCCCCAATGTAAACTTAATAAAGAACACAATTTGCTACTTTGACGCTTCGTGAACTACGGCCGTTTTAATGGAATACTATAGTCCTCCAATAAGGTTAATCTATTCTTACAAAGCCGTTAATAATGGCGCCTTCAAAGTTACCACTTCAATGCAATGTATTTGTGTGTTGAAGTTGTGCCACAGAAGTTGAGGGGGTAAGAGCTAGACATCTGGCCGTAGCGTAGTGCCATTGATAGGGAGTATAATAATTGAGTATTGTATAATAAAGGTAGTGCCTTCTACCTTCCGAATGTACAGGGAAAACAATTAGTCAGAGGGGAAAATTGGCTCGCAATGTTGGTAACACCCTGGGTAACACCATAGAATAAACATACTCCCTAAGGACTATCCTAAGGACCTAAGGACTGACCCTTAGGGAGTATGTTTAATCTACCTTCCAACCAAAAACCTAATCACAGAATGTGATTAATTCCTGGCGGGAGCGTAAATTTTCTTTCCCATAATTTTGGCCATTATGACAAGAGTGGGAACCGGCTTAAATGATAAGGATAAACTAAAGAAACCACTATAAGTCTTAGGTTTAACTAGCTCGCTTTTGCAAAGTTTGAATTCGAAGGTGACCTTAGTTTAGGAACAGTCCAAGTTCCTTGTTGAGCCTAAATCTCGACAAAGCTACTATCATGGGATGTCTACAGTTTCCCTGTCAATTTACGCTTCATGCTAGTATGTTGAGATAGTATTGACTACAGACAGAGCAGATCTATTGTTCTAATTCAAAGCCAACTATGGTGTTCAAGACGAGAATGTTTTCTCTGGTTGTGATACGTCTCTAAGCTGATGCGATGCGATTGAATATGAAATAAATTATAGATATAATATTATAATTGAGGTTTGTATATCACAGCCTTAAAATAAAGCCCATGTCAATTTTTTTTATTTCAAATTCATTTTTGTGTTTATATTTGAGCCTATTTTAATTTTTAAATGGATTCTGCACATCTACTGGAAAATATCTTTCAAACAGTATGTGTAGATTTTTCCTGCGATGCACAAGAGCTGAGAAAAAAGGTTTTAAAGAAACATGCTTACCTGGCCACTCATCTCCATTCATACTTGGCTTAAAATACCTAAGGTCGCTATTTCATAGAACAGTATTAACAGTATTAATAGGCCTATACCTATAGATTAATTCTAACAAAAACCACATTATTTCTATTTCTTCTACTTGGTGTTGTTCTATGATTTTTCCATGTTTCCATAGTTTGCAAATCGGCTCTTTAAATGACTGCTAAAAAATGCAGTAAATACACTGCAGTGTAAATTCAGTTTTTTTAGTACCGGTATTCCATTGTAAAATTTACGTCAACGCAAATTCAAATAGTCAATGTTTCATTTCAACCAGTAAATGTTCAAGTCAATCAGTAATGTTTGTAGCACATGTTTCCTTAAATAGCAACTAAAATATTAACAGCAATTAAATTATCCAGCTGATCATTATGTAACCAAATATGTTCTCCATAAGGACAACATGGAAACTTTAAAAGCCACTGGGGCAGAGCCCAAGGGACTTTAAAAAAATGTTATATCAGTTTGCAAATCTACACACACACGTAGATGAACATTTTGGTATATAATATAAGGGGTTAAGGTTAAATCATAGATAAAACATAGTCCCTTAGTAGATTTCCCATCCTCATGGAACAGGTGAAGACAATAATTGTTCTATCCGGTTTTCTGTAGATGTTGTGTTTGGTTTACAATTTGTTTCTTGTTATTTCAGTAATTTAAAACCTCGTTGAACCATATAAAACTATCTAATCATAAACAATACCTCGTCCACTATCTATAACCAAACAGTGAGACACAAATAATGTAAGACTAACCCTAAAATAATAGAAACAAATTGTAAACAAAACCCGACATCTACAGAAAACCGGACAGAACTAACAATAAAATTGGCTTCAGCTGTTCCATAAGGTTGGGAAATCTACTAAGGGACTATGTTTTATCTGGTTTTATCTATAGTTAAATCTTAAAACAAAAAAGCCTTATTGTTCACAAAGTATACCTGCTTCTGCGTCATCGTTCGAGCTCACAAAATTTAATCAACGGTCGGAACAAATATTCCGATTTAATTCGATCTCAACGGCTATATCCCTTGTACTATCCGCAACGCGCAACAATAGGCTTAGCATGAATTCAATTCACAGATAATACAAACTCTTGGTTCATTACACGAAGGTTTCTCAAGTTAGTTAATAACAAGTTTTTAATGGATAATCATTTAAACTCGTCCAGAACAAGTTATATTTTGTACGTCACAAACAATATAAAATAATTATAACAACAGTAATAACACTGACTTTACGGATAACACGTCTAGTTTAATGGTAAAATACCCGCCGTGAGCGAAGTTACAACCACAACCAACCGATACACGAGGGATTGTCTATTTTTAACGGGGTTATGCTCTAGATCTACCAAAGACACCTCAACACGCGAAATTTGCTAAGTAATAACGGCACCAAACCCACAACAGTCGTTCATTTAAATGTTCTACACTAGGAAATTTCATGTCAGTCATATATGAATGACACTGTTTCGCATGAGTAGGGGTGTCCGGGTTGTGTGGGCCTGGGGGTCAGCCCAAGCTGGGATCGTTTTGCCCGTATTTGGTATTCAATCTCGATGAGCGAATACAACCAACCGATACAAGAGGGTTAGTCAATGGCAAGGGAGAGGAACAGGCCCACGATGTAGGAAGTGGTGAAGTAAGTGTTGTAAAGGCGAGCAATGCGGAGTATGGAAAGGTTTGTGGCAAGGGTGTCTACTACTGGAATATGCCCTGTCAACTTTTAATGCATTGGCCTTAACTCTTATTTTCTTAGTACCCTACCCTAAATTTATTAGCCTAGGTCTATTGTCATTTAAACTCACATAAGTTAACAACCAAACTAAGCCCAACGGATCTGTAATTTATAGGCTATTATTTGTATTACAGTTGTATGATTTTACGTGATAAAGCCACCTCCAAAGGGGAGTATACCGTTATAGTCGAGATAAAATTACAGAAGGCCGTTGAAGACGTGGGGGTGGGAGTAGGGAAAATACCAGTGAATAGTACCACAAACCCAAATAAGATTATGAACTTATATTTTCTAATCAATTTTAAATGTTATGGTTTCTGTAATCTAAAAATTCATGTGTCAACTACTGGCACATGTACAAACTGATACAACAATAAAAAATCATCATTTTGTTGATTTAATTCAATAAAAATGTATACATTAGTGTAATATGTACAAAGTCTAATCACTTTGTTTTCGTCACTAGAGGACTGCACAAGTCCTCGGCTCACTTCAAACTGGAGGTTTGTTAAATGTATATACAAAAAAATATAGATCAGAGTTTAGTGGTTTTGAGTGGTTGTCGAGTGACTAACTTATTTACTTTTTTTGGTGAATGGAATTTTTTCTGGTTATTTTGTGTGTGAATTACTAAGTTCCACTGTTCTTAAATTAAAGTAAAACGTGAATTTCCCTTTAGGGAAGTAGCTATTACCGTAGGTGGCATGGTAAGACCTAGGCCCGGGACCGATTTACTTTTTCATTTTGAAGTCCCCAGAGGCCAAAAACACCATTTGTTCAAATATATATATATATATATATATATATATATATACATATATATATATATATGTGTGTGTGTGTCTCCGTGAACTTAGAGTGATTTTTGTCCGATTTTGATGAAATTCAGTTTAAAGTTTTGATATTATTCAGGAAGGCGGGATAAACTTGAATGAGTTCGCGAACAAGCATGATCGGACCATGGGAACGGGGTTTTACAAGGGGTTTTATGGGGTAAAAATTGGTTTAATGGTTTTTCTCATTTTTGATCTTCAAAATATAAAATTTCCCAATATCTCTCTAGTCCTTTTTAAAGAGCTTAAAAAAAATAATTTAGTATATCAAAGTGTTTTTGTACGGTAATTGGTAACAGAGAAAATTCAAAAAATTCTAAATTTAAATTTCCCATGTTACAGTATTCTTATGGAGAATATTGTCAAATGTTGTAGTTTGCTTGTTAATGGATATATTTTGATTAAACTTGGCATTTTTATTTATTTTATACTAAGCTATTATTATTTTACTAAAAAACACACTTATATTAGTTTCCTTGCAGCAGCAAACCTAGGTACACGTTAAGCCTAATGTTATTTAAATAGAAAGATTTAAATAGAATTTAAATAGCCCTTTGCTCTTTTACACCAACATCCTGGAAAAGGTATAAAAAACTTTACTTGCAACAAAGTTGCCGCTTGTAAAATGTTGAAAATAGGATAATTTTATTAGGTTGTCTCGTTCTATCAAATACACGATCTGACATAAAATAATTGATAAGCAATCACCCTTTTTATTTAGTATTCGTCCATTAAAACCGGAATCCAACTAGGCATTGGATGACTAATTTACCTTGGAAATAAAGGTTAGTAGAGTGAAAATTTAAAAACGTACGTTTTCAGGAAAAGCACTTTGCAAATTTTTTTCCCCTTTTTTCAAAACTCTTATTATTTTTTTAATTTCATTAACATTTGAAGTTTCATAAAATGTCCATGGTAACGCAATATCTTTGGTAGTTTTTTTTTAAAAGAGCATTTTAAGTGGAAAAACACAAAATCCTGTCACGACCATAACAGACGTTTAAATGAATATTAAAAATAGTTAATACTATTTTTATAACTATGTTTTGCCATAAACTAATTTACTTTTATGACCATTATACAATAAAAAGGTCACTGAGCTTTTGGTATATTTGGTCTTTCTAGAAAAAAATAAAAAAACTCAAAAAATTGAAAAAAAGCCAATAAAATCTTTTTAAGTTTGTATAACTACGAAAAAACTTACCTGAGACCCGAAAAATCGTTATGTTTGTATAGAGGTTTGCTTCTTTTGTGTATAAAACATTGAAATATGACGATATTTTAATTTTTGAAATTTTTATGATAGAAATCATAAACGTGATGGTCAGGGACAAGTGGTACGGTCGTGAATTTTCTGAAATAATCTAAATTTTTCTAAACAATCCTTCAATTATACTGTTAGTTATAATAAAAATATGTGTTTCAATTGAACTAAACTGTTCAATTTACAATTATATTAAAGTTATTGTCACGACCAAACACACTATAATCCATAAGGCTGGATTGGTCGTGAAAAAAACCGCGATGGTCGTGAAACTTTGGTCGTGAAATTTCGTGTTATTTGGCTCTGTTCTGATGGTAGCCCTGCACCTCATGTTCGAGGATACAAAGTGGACTTCTAGGTTAATCTAGCAATTGAAATATCTTATAAACAAAAATTAACACCATGTCTACTTCATCGAATGACTACGTACGGTCATGGACACACCAAAATTACAAAAAACACAATCTTTCCTTTATGAACCTTGTAATTCCTCCTTTCAACTCGAAACGACCGGCACTACAATCCTGACGTACACCCCGAACTAGTCTCTAAAACCAACTGACTCCATCGACGCCAAGCTTGCCACTGTCGTGCTCCAAAGTTGAAAATTTTTCCCAAATGGTCGTGACGCCAAATCGAGGGACAGACTTATTTTGTCATGGTAGTCAGTTTGCAATGACAATAAAATTATAATATGCTCCTTTTTTGTAAGTTTAATAACCATTGATGACATAAAAATATGGCTTTATATATTTCGGCATGAATAATTAGTCTAAAAACAGTGTGAAAGTTGGAAAATGTACCCTAGGGACACGTCATGGTCGTGAATTTCGAGACTTTGAAAATACGAAAAAAATACCTAGAACCTATTTAAAACCAAATAAATGTGTGTAACATGTTGCCCCCGTCCCAAAAAATATTAAAACACATAATAATAAACTACAAATCCAGTATCTACGAAGTAAAAGGCCAGGGACATGAAAACGTACGTTTTTAAATTTTCACTCAGTAGTTCAATTAGCACAACATTCTATATTTCATAGTCTGACAAAGTGTGTTTTTTATAAAGCATTATTTATATGCCACTTACCTTAGCCTACTATGTTGCAACTTCAACTTTTGTGCAAATGCATGATTCATTTGATCACCTCGATTCCCTGGATACTGTACGAGTACCTTGGAATAAAATTGAAAGTGGTCAAGATGGGGTATCATTATCTAAAATTATTATACTTCATCACTAGGGCGCAAAGTGACTCTAGTATATCACTTCAGACAACTGGAAATTCGCTTAGTCGGCAGGTTTGCTGCGGCAGGGGTATTTTTAAACAAGAGTTACTCGTTATGTGAACATTATGTGTTCTTAGGTCAGAAAGATCCAGCATGGAGTCAAACCCATTTGGAAACTACAGCAACGTGAGTGTAGACAGCGATGAGTTCAAGTCCGTAGAAGATAGCGCTCAGAGACTTGACCGAGACGAGAGGAATTTCTCCATTGGAAATAGTTCTCTGTCACTATCGGGGATATACGGGGACCCCAACACCTCTTTCAAGTAAGGCGTTAACATCAATATTTTTGTAAGATTATCGTTATTTGGTTTAAAACAATGACTACTGTTAACTAGTCATTGATTTTTTTGTATTTAAAATATTCTTTTGGACATTAAGGTAAGACATCCCAACTATTTAACATACTAGCAGAGTAGCCTACCCGTCCTTCATACGGGGTTGGCTAAAATGCTTATTGCAGTTATACTCGTGCTCTGCGTTTTGGGGGAGGACACAGTTTTATAAATTTGCTTCTTTAAATTTACGGTATACTATAGTATTATTATTATATATGTTTTACAAAGTACAGTTTTAGTTTAGCCCTATCAACAAAATAAAAACAAAATTCAGTTAAGTTAAACATGCTATAACGAGTTAAGTAATAACTTACTCAGACACCTTGTTTATAATCTATTAGATTTGGTACTTTACACGTAAAACGAAATGTCACTGTCTTTCTGTACTCTGTTGGTGCAGTTGCAATCGGAGCAAGACACAACCATTTTAAACACATACTTAGCGTACAATTAAATATCTATACTTATTTAATACGCAAGCAGGATTTTTGTGACAATTACTCCTCCGAAACTACTGAACCGATGGACATGTTTTTGGTGTCATTGGAAAGAGCGTAACGTGAAGTTGTGCAGGAAACTTTCTTTTCAGGGAAATAATTAGAGAGTGAGGGCCTGGGGCCCTTTAAAGTTTCGTATTTTTCCATAAGATTAACATGGGAAATTAACAAACATTGTTTTGAAACTCCAGCTGTTGTCAAAAATTAAATATTAATAATTGGTCTCTATGGAAGCATGAGAAAATTTTTTTTTTTTTTTTTAACTTAATTTTATTTTACAATCTGTTCAATACTTTGAACAATTAGTAAAAGGGATAATATAAATAAGTGTCTTGACCAAGAATCTTCCCTGTGAAAGATCTTGCAAAATTAAATAGTCATGTCATAACTAAAACTATACAAATCGGTATGGGAGTTCTAGAACTTTCACAATTTTCAGTCTGTTGGGAAAATCACTATTGTCCAGCAAATTAACGGCTATATTGTTCGGGTGGGTTTCGAGTTTTTCTTGATAGTTCTTGCTAATTCTTGTTATTTCTTCAATTACTGTAGGTATTCTGAAATCTTCATGGATTGTTCGATTCGAAACAAACCACGGAGCATCAACTATTCTTCGTAGCGCCTTTGACTGAAATCTTTGAATAATTGCTAAGTTGGATTTACTTGCCGTTCCCCAAAGCTGTATCCCGTACGTCCAAATAGGTTTGATCATAACTTTGTAAAGTGTGAGTTTATTGGTCAACGAAAGCTTAGATTTTTTGCCTAGAAGCCAGTTGAGTTTACGAACCTTCAAGTCCATTTGTTGTCTTTTACACCAAATATGTGTTTTCCAAGTTAATCGTTTATCCATATGGAATCCTAAATACTTAACGCTGTCCACTTCTGTCAACGCTATATTGTTCAAAGTAACTGGAGGGCAGTTTTCTTGTCTCAGCGTGAATGTTATATGTAAAGATTTTGTTTCATTAACTTTAGTTCTCCATTTTTTTAGCCACAGTTCGAAATCATTTAATGTAACTTGCAATTGATTTGAAGCATCTTGAGGATTTTCGTGAATGGAGAGAAATGCAGTATCATCCGCAAACGTAGCAACCGTAATATTTTGGCCCACGGGGATGTCGGAGGTATATAGTAGATATAAAACAGGTCCAAGAACACTGCCTTGGGGTACTCCAGATTGAATAGGCTTCAAGTCGGTTAAAATTTCTTGAAATTTAATCTGGAAGAATCGTTCATTTAAGTAAGATTTTAACAAACTGTAAAAAGAATGGGGGAGCAAGGATTTAAGTTTATACAGTAGTCCAGTGTGCCACACTTTATCGAATGCCTGTTGTACATCCAGAAATGCAGCAGAACAGTACTTTTTTGTTTCAAATGAATTTTTAATGATGTCTACTAGTCTGTGGGTTTGTTCAACTGTAGAGTGTCCTTTCCGGAAGCCAAACTGATGCTCAGGAATCAAATTTAAGTCTTCTATAATTGGGTTCAATCTTCTTAGGATTAGTTTTTCAAATAATTTGGATACAACAGGAAGCAAACTTATGGGTCTGTAGGACGAGACCTCATTTGGTGGTTTGCCTGGTTTTGGAATTACCACAAGTTGAGCTATCTTCAATTGAACTGGAAAATATTCTAGCCGTAATATTGCGTTAAATATGAAGGTCAGCAATAATATTCCTTTTCGTGGCAATTCTTTCAGAATTCTGCCAGTGATTAAATCGTATCCGGGACTTTTCTTTGGGTTTATTTCCTTTTGTATTACTTTTAGAACTTCGGACGGTGTACAGGGTGATATAGGCAAAGATAATTGATTAGGTGAATCCAAATATTCAAAAATATCACTCTCGTCGTTTGGTGGATTGGGAAGTAAGGGCTTGAATACTTCTGAAAAGTAATTTGAGAATATACTAGTAGTAGTCTTTGGGGGACTTAAAGAGGGGAGTAAGGGGAGCAACACCACCGCCTCCACCTCCACCACCCGCCTCCTGCGGCCGCACCTCCCCCCCCCCTGCACCTCCCCCCCCCTTGCACCTCCCCCTCCCCTTGCACATCCCCCCCCCCTTGCACATCCCCCCCCCCCCTTGCACCTCCCCCCCTTGCACCTCCCCCCCCCCCTTGCACATCCCCCTCCCCTTGCACCTCCCCCTCCCCTTGCACCTCCCCCCCTTGCACCTCCCCCTCCCCTTGCACATCCCCCTCCCCTTGCACATCCCCCCCCCCTTGCACCTCTCTCTCCCCCCCCCACCCTTGCACCTCCCCCCCTTGCACATCCCCCTCCCCTTGCACATCCCCCCCCCCCTAGCACCTCCCCCCCCAACACAAATTCGATAGTTTCATTCGATATTTCATTCGGTTGTTTTCATTCGATTGTTTTCATTCGGTTGTTTTCATTCGATTGTTTTCATTCGATTGTTTTCATTCGGTTGTTTTCATTCGGTTGTTTCCATTCGATTGTTTTCATTCGGTTGTTTTTATTCGGTTGTTTTCATTCGGTTGTTTTCATTCGGTTGTTTTCATTCGGTTGTTTTCATTCGGTTGTTTTCATTCGATTGTTTTCATTCGGTTGTTTCATTTGCTTCAATCCTGCACATATCCTCCCCCCTTCCAGCACTATCCAGCACCTCCCCTTTCCTCTTCCCTGCCATCCGGCACCTCCGGGATGTGCCAGACCACCCACGTAGCGAAGTGCTGGCGGCTATCCCTTTGATCTTTCAATACAATGGAAAACAATTAACGGCGGCCGCGCTCCCTTTGATCTTTCGATACACCGGCACATCCTGGGATGTGCTAGACCTCCCAAGGAGAGAGGTGTAGTCGGCAGTCTCTTTGATCTTTCGATACAATGGAAAGCAATAAACGGCGGCGCTCCCTTTGATCCTAGGATACAAAGAAATCCACTTAACGGGTGATTGACAGATCCATTAGTTGAGTTTCTAAAAGCTTTTAGTAAGGCCATTACATTTGACGAAGGTGAGCAAATCGTGACAAGCATCTAAAGAGCTTTGTTTAGTCCACTTACAAAGGATAACCTCCTGGAACGTTCCGTCGATAGATGCCTACAAAGGAACACGTGTTGTTTACCACTGGATATTTCTCTATTGTTAGTTTAAAATTCCTGGAAGTTTCCATTCCAATACACCGTACCTGCCAGTGCCTGACACTGCGACGTAGAAGATTCGTCTTTGTGCGTCACGTCCCTACAGCAGACCCTCAGTTATGGTTTGGTGTTCAGTGTGATAGGTTGTGTGTTCGAGCAGCAGCTACAACTATTGCATCACTGTTTGTGCACATTGGATTATTGTGATTAAAAGCCGTAAGTACTCGAAATAATATTTATATAGTAAGTGTGTGATAGTATTATTATAATTTT
Organism: Macrosteles quadrilineatus; assembly: GCF_028750875.1. Lineage (NCBI taxonomy): Eukaryota > Metazoa > Arthropoda > Insecta > Hemiptera > Cicadellidae > Macrosteles > Macrosteles quadrilineatus. The sequence goes on along the minus strand of NW_026542601.1, from coordinate 14,523,864 downwards.
TTTGAACTTTTAACAGATGTAATATACGAGGTTTACAGAGATTATATATATTATGTAACATTATTAATCCATTTAACCTTAAATCTATATTTATTTCGTTTAAAGATTTTTTTTACTATTCTTACGAGTCTTTAACATATCTACTTAAACATTGAGTACAACACTTTTAATATTTTTAAGTTAAACATATTAGTTTCATATATATATATATATATATTTATTTTTTAAACGTTTCTTCTAATAATGTTTTTCAAATTTTACCATAAATATATGAATTAATTTTTTATCATTCTTTTACATTTAGGAGTCTCTAACATATATCGTTCAAACGAAGAGTTGTAGCCAATGTTAGTATAGATAGAGAGTTTCTTTTTATGATTAATTAAATACTAGCCTATATGTGAGTGAGATTAGCATAGTGTGTGTAACGTTAGTGTAGTCTATCTGGCACAATAGTAAAATTTAGTTCAACTGTACACTACATTGAACAAATAAAAAAAAAAAATTATTCGCCTTATTCAAAGTTTTAATTGATAAGTATTTACTTTATTTTAATTGTTTTTTTTAATTGGAATTTTTTATTTAAATATGTGATGACAGATCAGGATAATCTCAGGTCATATTTCATACTACACACGCGTGGTGATTTTAGTTCAGCTTTTACGGTTAACCAACTGATTATTTAATTTATTCAATCGGTTAACGTAAGCATGATATTGTCGCAGATGGATGGGTATTTCTTTGGAGGTTCACCACCAGCGGCGGCGGAACTGGGTCCGACCGTGTGTCCCGTGTGTCATCGGGATTTCTCACGGCGGGATAGCGTCACGCGCCACTTGCGCACGGTCCACCTGCGAATGGTGAGATACGCTTGCGACTGGTGCGGCGTTTCGTTTTCCTGTCGGAGCAATCTCCAACGACACTATGCGGTGATACACGGATCTGGCCGAGCTCCACATCCGCCACCACCACAGTCGTCGCCGCAGCCACATTCTCCGCCGCAGACTCACTCTCGACGGTTTGAGACGCCGGAGAATATCAGCAACGACGATGACGACAATGACAACGACAAAGTCAACGACGTCTTGAGGATCGAAGAGGTCTTCGACGTCAATGACAACGATGATAATTGCTTGACGACGGAACCAATCGTTGAATTAGCGGAAGGTTTGTTTATTATACAATTATAAATTGAATAAAAAAAAATCTTTACTATTTGTTATTTCCAAGTCAAGGTAGATGGAAAAAAATTGATTTACTGTATAAAATAAAATTTAAATACTTATATTATAATGAAGAAGTAGAACATTTTTATTTAAATGGAATTTAATTTAATGGAATAGAGATCACTTGTTGAGAATAAATAATAATGTAAAAATTGACAACGGATCACATTGAAGAAAAAGAAGAAGAAAAACAGATTGTACATTTTTTTTCAGAGATTGCTACTATCCATATTCAATTTTATTAAATTTTATAAATTATGACACCTTGACAAAAGTTATCATTTGCTTGCAGAGAGATGGTCTGATACCATTACCATGCATGAGCAGAACGTGACGGCTGGCCCATCATTGGATTTTGACTACGAGTTGCTTGTCAATTTCGACGGTGATGATGTTGGCCACAACTCGCCACCCATTCCGGATAATATTGGTATGTAATATAAATATTATTTTTACAATTTATACGTCAAGATTAAAACTTGATTGGAGAATAAAGAAGTTCGAATTTAATGCAATTTTTATTATTGTGAATAAAAAAAAATATATAAGACAGAACCATCATATTAAGATGAGACCAGATCAATATGGAACCAAATGGAAATAAATATAAATAATTATTACATTCACTTATCAAACATATTCCAATATTAAGACAATTTTTAAGTCAGATTTCAATATTATGACAATTTTAAAGTCATATTTTTTTATTATCAATTACAAGAAGTATAACTTTTTATTTTATTCTAATCAAATTGTTTTCTTTTATTTGTTTATCATAGATCTGACAACTTCGGCTTCGACATTGCCGCAGCCAGAACCAGCAGAGCAACAGCAGCCGCAGCAGCAGCAGCAGCCACCGCAGCAGCAGGAGCAGCCACCGCAGCAGCAGGAGCAGCCACCGCAGCAGCAGGAGCAGCCACCACAGCAGCAGCAGCAGCATCTCTGGCGTCCGTGGCAACAGCAGCAGCAGCAGCAGCATTTGGATCAACATCGTCAGCCAACATCCCCACCCCCACAGCCATCACCACGTAACCCAACAGTGAGTTTCAATTGTACGGACTGTGGTCTTTCCTTCACAAGAAGATTTAACCTGAATCGACATAGGGAGACCAATTGTCCGGTAGTGATTGCGACCACATCATCATCATCATTATTATCACCACTACGGAGATTCCAGTGTCCTAAGTGTGATAGAGTATTCAAAACGCATTACCATTTGAACAGACATTCCCGCTTCCACTGCGTTGCTGAGAAAGTGCGGATATGGGGCACTGTGGATTCTCCACCATCACCACCTCCATCTGCTGGTCCTTCGGTCAGCAACAATAACTCAAACGATAATAGTATTCAATATGGAGGTGGTGATGGTAACAACTTAAACACTAGTAGTAGTAGTAGTAGTATTAGGGACAATGATGATGATGATGAACCGTCAGAAATTCCGACAAACATTTCACCAGATGACTTTGAGGAAGTCGAGACGGCGTTTCTTGGGCGTCTGAAGACGTATCGCCTACGTAACGAAGCGCCCTCTTGGCTTACTATCCCGGAATTTCTGACGACTTTGTTTGATCAGGTAGTTACGCTTATGCACCGCATATTAGAACACGTGACTGCCATCAAGACTAACCTGTGGCTGGACTGTGAATTTACCAACGTTCACGACCAAACGTGTCGACGCGCTTTCAAAACCAAGAACGTCACCGTCTTCCGGTCCACTGACATTGAAGACCTGTGCGGTCAGTTGTTTCAGAAGTTAGTGGATGAAAAGGAGACGTGTGAAATGAAGGGCTCGGGCTGGACCTTCGGGAGGATAATCGATATGGAAATCCGAATAAATGTTTATCGTCCTCTCGGAGGCAGTTCATACGTTCCATTGCCCCAGTGCGTCGCCGCGAAAAGAGCCGTGATCAACGTCCGGAATGATCGGGATCAAAAATGTTTTATGTACGCTATTCTATCTAAATTCATTCAAAATTCGTTTAATCGTCAGTTAGACGCCACGGACTTTCCACCTGAGTTCCGTGCGCGAATAAATTTAGATTTCACAAAAATCACTTTCCCTGTACAACTTGAACAGATCCCGACATTCGAGAAGAGGAATGCTGGTGTAAGCGTGAACGTGTACGGATTGGATCGGGTCCGGACTACACGGAGAGATGGTCAATTTACAACAAAGTATGAATACATCGTATATCCACTCCGTGTAGTAGACCGAGAACTCGATAACCATTTCGACCTCTTGTACCTGACAGATGACAATTCTACTCATTACGCATTCATTGCTGACTTCGAGAGGTTGGTCCGGAGTCAGATTACCAGACATCGTGAACGACTCTTTGTCTGCAAGCGCTGTTTCGCTCATTTTGACAACAGACCGACAGTCGACGGTAAACGGGGTGAGCAGCGACTTGCAGAACACAAGAAGTATTGTTTAGACCACGCGCCATTGCGCACCGATCTGGCTCCGAAGAAACATATCAAATTTGATAGGTACGAGCGTACACAGCGACAAAGATTCACTATCTATGCTGACTTCGAGTGTGCGCTCGTACCATACGATCGAGAAGACAACCGACCTCTCACAGATCCACCAACCGTTCCCCCTCCGGATGAAGATCCAGCAACACAGCGAGGGGGAAAGCCACATCACCATCATCACAAGAACAATAGACCGGATTCTGAACATGTCAGGACAAGGAAGGTTCACAGACCGTACGCGTACGCTTACTACGTTCGTGATAGCCACAGGTTAGGAGCCGATCAAGAGGACCACGGTAACACGTTTTCGGAACTTCGTCTGTATAGGGGTGAGAATGCTGCGCATCATTTCATGCAATCCATCAAGAAAGACGTCCGGCGTATAGGAGATGTTTTGTACAAAACACGCCGGACCGAACCACGATTAGATGCGCAGCAAGAAGCGGAGTTTCGTGCCGCCACCAGATGTCACATCTGTAAGAAACCATTCGTCGATGACGGTGACGGCCGAAACGATCCGAAAGTTCGTGATCACCAACACTCACCCCCCTACACGTTTCGAGGTGCAGCTCATCGGTCTTGCAATTTAAAATTCAAGGAGCAAGACACGATACATTGCTACTTCCACAATTTGAGTAACTACGACGCTCATTTTGTGGTAAGGGAGCTGGCCATAGACGGAGGTGACGTAAACGTACTCGCCAATACAGAAGAAAAATACATATCTTTTAGCAAACGATTCGTACATGACGGTGCGAATCGTCACAACCGACTCACACTCCGATTTGTAGACTCTTATAGATTTTTGTCCCGAGCCTTGTCAAATTTAGTTTCCCTAATGCCAATAGAAAATCTTCGAATCACCAAATCATTTTTCCCTAACGATGCTGACTTTGCACTTGTACATCGCAAAGGAGTTTTCCCATACGAGTACGTAACGTCACTCTCGGTATTGGACGAAAACGTGTTACCTCCACCGGAATCCTTCAGAGACAGCCTACGCAAGGAGGACGTAAAAGAAGAGGATTACGCTCACGCCCGACGCGTATGGTCACATTTTAATTGCAACACCCTCGGAGACTACGCCGACTTGTATTTGAAAACAGACGTGTTGCTGTTGGCGGACGTCTTCGAGGGTTTTCGGGACCAGTGTCTGGAACACTACGACCTCGATCCAGCCCACTGGTTGACCTTACCGTCGTACGCTTGGGACGTGATGCTCTTTAAAACTGACGTGACCCTGGATACCCTACAGGACGTAGATATGTACCTGTTCTTCGAGAAAGGGATCCGGGGCGGCTTGACCCAGTGCGCAACCCGACACGCTGTCGCCAATAATAAATATACCAAAGCTACCACCGTCAACAATCCTTCAACATCAGCAGGTGGTAGCAGGAGCAGCAACAACAAGAGGCGATTGGAAGATGGCGTCAGCCGAGACGGTCGGTTCGCACCTGCGACTAGTGTTAGTGCCGTAGATAACATCAACAACAACAATAGTAATAACAGCGAATATGGAGATTATATTATGTACTACGACGCTAACAACCTATACGGATGGGCCATGTCCCAGTCGCTCCCGTACAAAGATTTCGAGTGGCTGTCGCGTCAGGAAATAGACGATTTGGTCATCGAGGACATACCGACAGACGGAGATGTAGGCTACGTCTTGGAGGTGGATTTGGAGTATCCACGAGACCCTCGACTCCATGACAAACACCGAGACCTACCGTTCTGTCCGGAACTGCGTAAAGCACCTCGAGACCAATTGCCATATACGGATGACGTCCTCCGAACATACAGCGTAGGCAAATCTGCAAAACTAATGGTCACCCTGTTTGATAAAGACGCATACGTAATCCATTATCGAGCACTTCAGCAAGCGATGGACAACGGATTGCGTGTGCGTCGGATACATCGTGTTCTGCGCTTCAAGCAGCGAAAGTGGCTACAACCGTACGTGGCGATGAATACCAGTCTAAGGCAGCAGGCCAAGAACAAGTTTGAGGTAGAATTATTTAAGCTTATGGTCAACGCTGTCTATGGTATGAGCCTCCAGAATGTAAGAAAACATATCAACATCAAATTGGCTACAAACCCGAAGACGTACACCAAGTACGTGGCCAAGTCTAATTTCAGTGACCGGACGTGGTACAACAAAGACTTGGCCCTACTACACATGAATAAAGTCCGCGTCATCTTGGACAAGCCGGTGTACGCGGGTATGTGCATTCTGGACCACAGTAAGACGTGGATGTACGGATTCCACTACCGTCTGCAAGAGCGGTATGGAATAGATCGGCTCAGACTTCTCTACATTGACACTGACGGGCTGATCTATTTAATCCGTACCGTAGACGTGTACGAGGACATGGTGAATCACCTGGACGACTTCGACACCAGCAACTATCCCCGGGACCATATCTGCTACGATCCGACCAACGCCCGGGTCCTGGGGAAATTCAAGGACGAAGCCAACGGGGTGATCATTAGTGAATTCATCGGCCTGATGGCGAAACTGTACTGCTTCATGTTCCTGCGGACCGGTAGCAGCGAAGACGGTGTCGGCGACGATACACCACCTGTGAAACGAGCCAAGGGGGTGAATCGCGCCGTAGTGGCCAAAGGCCTGACTGTAGACGATTACAGACGATGTCTACAAGAACAGCGGGTCTTATACACGGATAACGATCGATTTCAGACACGGCACCACATAATATACTCCGTTGTGGTGTCAAAACGATCGATGGCGCCGTACGATGACAAACGTTATATCGAAGAGGACGGCGTCAATACGTTACCGTGGGGCCACTATAGAATTCCAGCGCACCGGGCAATGCTATCGGCTCCAGAAGACTGCAACGGGAACGCCAGTAGATGCCACCGTCGGCGCAACATTGTATCGTCACCGTCAGCGACAATGGATGCGGGCGATAACGACGTTGACATCGAAGAAGTAGATTGAAGCAGTTCAACAATAACATCAACATAGTGCGCGTGTTTGCGGTGCATAAGCCTCGGATCGTCGTCGTGGTGGTGATGGCAAAGACAATTGACGGACAAATACTAGTAAAATGTATAACAAAATACCAAATATTTATTAATAATAAATAGTAATTTATTTAGGGAATCAAATTTTTAATAAGTCAATTTTTTTCAACTGTGATATTTGATAACTTTTTTAAACTGTGATATTTAATTTAGAATCAAATTATTTCAACTGTAACATTACTGTAATTGTAAAACTGAAAAAAAAACAAATTAATCAATATATACTTATTTATATTATGGTCATAATTGTGAATTGTACAGAAACTATTTTGAAAATATATTCACTCAGTTGTTCTTGTTTTGATTTATATAGAGTCATGATGGAAAATAAAAAGACCAACATTGTTTTCAAAATACACTTGTGTTTTTATTTTTTCCCAATCTTTACTTATTCTAATGTACATTAGATAACTATATTATTATTTTTATTCAAATTTAAATTAGCTTTTTATACAATCCAAATAGAAATAAAAGACAGGTAAGTAAAATCAGTGGTAAAACATGTCGAAGAGTCTTCGAACCAGAACATCGTTGTTAACAGCGTTGCTGGGTGTGACGAAGGAAGTGGCATCACCGTCAAACAGCTGTATGAAATCATTCATCGTCATGTCGTACATTATGCGACAGTACAGGTAAGTCAGACAGTAGTGACCGCACACGGAAGTGTCGTAGCGTTGGAGTTGGTATTTATTGGATATGTAACGACGTGAATTGCGTCTTAAAAACTGTTGGTATTCAGCCAGATACGGTTGACGGCCGAAACTGTCGAAATATTCTATATGCGTAGCGTCACTGTCCATGTAGAAGGTTACCCAATGTTCACCACTCTCCGTGTGTGGCATGGTGTTCACCACTATGGCCGTCGAAGGCTCGATACGTGTCGGTAGACGGTCTGATGCGTACACTCCGATGTGCGTGATTCTGTCTCTTGGTAATTGGTACAAATATCTTTTGATGTCAGTACTGTTCATTGTGTCACGTCTTCTTCTTCTTCTTCGTCTTCTTCGGGAATAGTATTGAGACTGGCGTTGCTACTGATCGATGTAGTCGTCACTGTCATCGATGCTTGTGTTATAAGTGACAGTGGTGGTGATGGTGACGGTGACGGCCCTCCTGTCGTTGACGATATATCATCGTACAATGGGCAGCAGTGTGTCGTTTTCGCCTCTTCGGCGGTGAGTAGTAGCCAGCCACGTAACAGAGTACAGTTTGAGAGCGAGCAACGGTGTTGTACGGTTTTGTGTCGACCACATCGCAACACGTTGGCGGACAGTAGATTGCCAATCGAAGCAAGTGAACCACAGCCAATATCGCACAAATCCACCACAGTTGTAATATTGTCACTCCATCTATTGTACTTGTTGTTCACGTCTGTGATTAGATTCTTGATAATGTATTCTTTCTTTTCCACTCCCTTAACATATACGATGCTGCGACGCGAGAGGCAAGTGCGCAATTTATCGATCAACACGGAGTATGACACGTCACCGCGATTCCAGTCGAGTCCGTGACAATGTTTGGTCAACCAATAGGACTCTCTGAGTTTATCCGCAGTCAACGCGTCACGATCGAACGGCGCACGTGCGATGTGATGTAATAACAATGTGCCAGTCGACACGTCAACTACACTGGCTTCTTTCACTATGAAATCGTTGTTGTTGTCCTTGAAACACTGTAGGTCCAAAACCACAGCTGTGCAATCACTGTGCCTACATTGCTGCTGCTGCTGCTGTTTCTGTCGGTGCGACGGAGCTTGAAGGTAACAACGATCCATCACGATCAAAGGTCAGTGCGATACTGAGCTATGCGGTGGGGGTTGGTTCTTGTATTTAGCCGCTGAAATCCACGGACACGTTGCGATGTCGGTCCACTTCGATTACATTGTCCATTTCGGCGTACACTATACAGTTGATGGACGAGGCCAACGCTTCTTTGAATTGCAGTTCGATGCGCAAATTGCCGTTTCGTACCAGATTCCAGTGACTCGATTCGCCGGCCGACATGTCCGGCGTCAGGTCGAACGCCATCAGACAGTAGCCGTTCGGATAAGCCGATCTGCCGATCTCGTTGCCCTTGTCGGTGAACTGTATACCGGTGCCGGTGAACAGCGTGTGATAGGCGAGTGCGTAGAGTTTCGAGTCTCCCGTGAAGGCCGGTGTCAACGCCTTGAATGGCACTTGTTCACCGTCGATGTACAGAGCGAAATAGTTCAAATTGAAGTGTTGAAAATTAAACGGGTTTTTCTTGAAATCACCGTTGAACGCCACATTATCCACCAGTCCCACGATTATGCGTTTCGGCAACTGACCGAGAAACACACTGTCCAATGTCTTGCCCAGAATACCACTCGGTAGCGTGATGGATTTCACGTCCACACGTGTGATTGGATACTTGGCCGTACCACTTTCCAGCGTCTTGCTGTGCGCCACCAACACGCCGGGATTGATCTTACAACGACGCACAAACAGATTGGCCTCTCGAATGTGCACCTTGTAGTTCGTTGCTGTTTTCGACATTATGGCAAATGAGTTTCTCGATCTGACGAGACGCAATCGCATTTCCACACCATTCAACATAAACTTGGCTTGATTGCACAAATCTAGATGTAAATTTCCCACCATATCGATGTACGTGCTCTTCTTCACGAAGTCGCGTCGTTTCACTAGTCCTGCGTTGTTTGCCTCGCAATCGTCCATTTTGTCGGCTATGTCTTCGTAGAACATTGTGCTGGTGAGATGTGACTTTTTTGCGCTACCGCCATAGTTCAGTAGATTTTCCAAATAGGCGCGATAAGCGTAAGTGTTGTTTTGTGGTGACACCAGTTTGTGATTGATGTACAGATCCACTTGACTGAACAGCGAATGGAGCCAATTGTTAACAGGACCCATCTCTTCGACTAACGCCTCTTCCACTTTTGTGCCGTCATCTTTCACTATTGTCGCTTCGATGTGCAACAGAGATTGCGTCAAGTCCGTGTATTCTTCTCCGTTAGCCGGTATGACAAACTCTATCGGCGAATCGTCTGTCAAAGACGAGATCGGCTTGTACTGAATCCATTTGCCGTTCTCTATACTAGTCTGAGTAGGTGGTAAAGAGAATAAATCCAATTCGGTTTTAACGCATTCACACGATTTCTGATGAATGAATGACATTTTCTTTTCTTTTCTTCTTCTTGTTGTAGGAAAATATAGTCTAATTGAATATATCGTCTATCGACGGTATTCCTCTTGCTACTCTTCTTTTAGTAGATCTATTCCTCCTGTTTCTACTCTTCTTATTGACGCTTTTAACTTTGCTGCTGCTGGCGCCGGAACGTCGAGGTAGTCTTTTTGTTGTAGTTTTACGCTTTTTCTGTCCCTTATTGATAACAGGTCTTTTCATACTCTTCCTCCTCCTCCTTCTCTGTTTTGTTGTGGCAGCGGTGGACGTCCTTACTCTGAGAAGTGTCGCTAACGACTGCGGTGTGACGCGATGGACACGTCTTTTCTTATATGTGACGGCACGACCACCTCCACTCAATACGCGTTCCAATTTGTCATCGGCTCTGCGTTTTAACGAGCCGGTGAATTCTTTGAGGCGTGCGGCGGCCGCGTACCTAGGATGTTGTGTACCACCAGCGGACACTATGTCGCCGAGGAAACCAACACCTGAACGCAAAGCCTCTTTGCCCATGGCGGTTGCACCAGACTTTAGTAACGGCACTACAGACCGCATGAGTCCACTGAGGAAACTGCCGATGCCATGACCGCGCTGGTACGGTGCACCTCTGTACACGGACGATACACCGTTACCCGACTGTTGTAACTGTCGCCGATAGTATGCCAAATACGGATCGTTCGTATTCATCGTGGTTGTTGCTGCTGCTGCTGCTGTTGCTACTACTGTTGCTACCACTGATGTTTATGCTGTTGCTGTCGTCTTCGTTGATGTTGTCGCCGTCGTATTCGCCGTCGTATTCGCCGTCGTATTCTCCGTCGTAATCGCCGTCGTAATCGCCGTCGTATTCGCCGTCGTTTTCGCTTTCGTATTCGCCGTCGTCGTCGTTCTCGCTGTCGTCGTCGTTTTCGCTGTCGACGCCGTTTACGTTGCTGCTGCTGCTGCTCGTATATTTATGCCAGCGTGAGCGATCTGCGCAGGTGTAGTTTCATGCACGTAGTCCCAAAGTGGAATGGCAGATGATCGCCTGTGCTGCCCCTTAAGTCAATTTCCACGTTCTCGAATGTGCTCTTGATGACGGGCACGTAATGCGGATCGGTGAAATGCACGGTCTTGTGCGCGCCGTACATGTAGTTTGTCGTATCGATGTTGACGATCTTTAATAACGGTGCCACCGTGTCACCCACCAACTGAGGCTCCACCAAATCACAATACACATACATGTCGCCCGGCAGTCCGGCTTGTATGTTGGCCGGCAGTTTGGCTTTCTTGTTGGTCTTCATGTCCGTCTCGACAGGATCGAACCCCAACTGCAGCGCGAGACCAGTGCTCAATTCCATTTGAACTACGTGACTGCGAATCGCTATTTCCACCACTTTGGTGTTTTCATCGTACATGAAAGTGGCGTAAAACCTCAAGCGTTCCATGGCGTTCAACACTTGTATCAATTCTGTAATATCGCTATAGTTGCCAGGCTCCACTTTGAGAATGTCCACTTTGACTTTATTGGTTTTGTCAGCACCGCCAGTGGCTATAGCGCTGCGATCTTCATGGTAGATAAATATCTTCGCATCATCGCTCACCGTCAGAAATGAACAGGGGTAATGCGCTTCAACTAGTGCCACTTCCCATTCACCATCCGTCAGATGTATAGACGTAGGTAGTTGAGTTATATAATCAGCCACTGTGTTGTTCGGGTAGTAATTCATTGAACTGTTACTGGGCAAGGTCAAATAGAACTGATTATGTTTACTCATTGTCACTGATACGCGGTTGTTGTCCTTTATAATTGTTTCACTTCTGACGCTGGTATCCAAGAGTTGAACTCGTCACCGTAACCTTTCCACTTGACGAGATAACGCTTACTGCGGCCACTGCCTTTGGTGTCCAATATTTTATCGATTTCGTACAGTCGGTCTGGTGGCAAGGTGACTTTTTGCAATTCTTCTTCGTAGAAACGACCAATCAACGGTGACCCGTTCAAATCGTGCAACACGTACAACGGTAACGGATGATGACCGTACTCGCGGTCCACCACGAACACTTCTTTACTCCAATTCGTCTCGTATCCTTTGGCAAAAATATTTTTTTCTTTTGCAATACGTACCGTATCGCCCGCCACAAATTTTGCCTTTCTACGCTTAGGTAATTTAGTCTTGATGCCGCTGCCACTACTGTACATGTGTCGCCACACTCGATATACGAGTTTCTTATCTGCTTTCTTCACATCAATCGGACGTACAGCTCTGCCGTCAGCAGTAGTACCCAGACTGCTGTGCGCAGTGTGATTGTAGGCGTTCACCAGTTGTTGTAGCACATCGATGTAACGGTACGTGTTTTTATACGTAAGATAACGCCACATGCGTGATTTCAAAGTGCGGTTCACACGTTCCACGACCGCCGCTTTCACGTCAGGGTTCTGTGTTGTAACATATCTAACGTCGTATTTTCTGAACAACTGTTTTACCTTGACGCCGGTGAACTCAGTTCCCTTGTCCGTCTGTAGACAGCGCGGTACCGTGACAGAGGGTTTTTTAAATATTTTCTCGAATGCGTCGGCCACTTCTTTGCCGCTTTTTGTTTTCAACGCTATCACGTAAAGTCGTTTACTGAACACATCTATCACTGTCAGCAGATAGTTGATTCCATCGTTGAACGAGCTCAGACCGCGCATATCATTCAAATCCGCTTGCCACAGTTCGTCAGGACCGAATACCACGTAACGGTTGCGGGCGAATCGTTGACGCACCGGTCTGTGCAACGTGTAAGTGTCTTGTGTCCGTAACCAGTCCAGCACTGTTTGCCGTTTTGTCCTCTTCTTCTTCTTAACTTTTCCCTCCTTCTCGCGTATCGCATGTAATAGACGTGTGACACCACCGTATGATGCAGGATCTTCGGGATTGTAGTACACTCGTTTCATGATTTATCCGCACTACGGCGAAAACGGTTCCCACCTGTCCAACGGCGATTGTAATTGATCTCTATCAAGCTGTCGTTGTCTTCGATGAGCCGCCAACGAGGGTAATGGTGACGTAGGGGATAACGTACGCTGCTGATTGTAAGCCGAACGTAAACGATCACGCATAGGTGTTCTCGGAGTCGATGATGTGATCGAACTACTCGCTACAGCTGACGTTGCGTCACCACGTAACGATCTGTATCCCGCACCCAGATACTGTAATGCTGTAGAATTGTTGATATACTCCTTGGGCACATTCATGTCGCGTAACCCGTTCATGACTTCGTACCACCCGGCGGGCATGTAATCTACCATACGTACTCTCACTATGCAGTGTAATATGTCCACGATATTTGAATCGGGAATTTTTTCATTTCGCACATACACCGCAAAGTTCTTATCCCAATTTATCACACTACCTTCGCGGACGATAAATCGTAACAGATTACGCACGTCCGGCTTGTACGATTTGGAAAACGTGTCCACAATCTCCTCCATTGTACCGGGTGGTGGCGACGCTGTTGCTGCTTGCAGTAATGATGATGATGATGATGATGACGATGCTGTCTCCATGATCGGTATATTGATCGGTTGTCTATTGACGGAGGCAAAATGTAAAAATCTCTGCAGCACCTGTTGATACTGTTTCCATTTTTCATAATCGCTCAAAGTTTTATCCATCAATATACGATGCATTTCGTTATCGATACTATCACCGCTGTCACCACCGAATCGACGTGACGATGATTTCCTATCATCCATGTTGTTGGTGGTATTGATATTGCTGTTTTTGAACCGTTCGATTAACTCTTGCGGAACAACAACCATTTTCTTCGCGTACTCCATCATTGTGTTATTACTGTATTATTACGTAATGGATTTATGAAGTACGGCTTGTAGTACGGTGCTCAACAGTATTGGTAGTAGGAATCCGCCTCCTTTTTGTACTAGATACTTGCGTTTCTTGGCCCAACTCTCACCTCGTTTCACCAATCGCCTGAGAGTTGATTTATACTTTTTCAATTGTCTTTTGCGTTTATCGGACACCGCTACGTTACCACGCAACAGGTTGTATGCACACTCGCACACTGATCGTATACGACTGAGGTCACACACTTTTAACAGCGCTTTACGTTCCTTCGGTGTAGCGTGCACCAGTGCCGTCAGTAGAGCTGCGTCTTTCCTCACACACTGCGACATGACGACTGATACTGATCCGCTGTAGACGTTTTCTATTTATTGTGACCGCTGACATTGCTTGTTTTCGGCAGGTACACAGAATTAATCGGATCGTCCGGAAAGATAGTCGAACGAATGCGCATCTCATCCGGTGTGGACTGTTTCAAGTCTATTAATAGATACGCATGCGGATCACGTGTAGCGTCCGCATATGCTTCTTCTATAAATTTTGTACTATCCGGATAAATTTGACGGGCTAAATGTTTTATCTGAGCCCGATCTCTGGGGTTTTTAAAACACACTATGTAATGAGCATTCAATGAGATGTCTCTCTGACCTCGGCCCTGATGAAATAGATTCTGCGTTATAAAGAAAACACTCAAGTTCCTATGGTGTGAGCCTTTTGTAAATAAATCCACTACACTGTCGTTTGTTTCACGCATCATGTCGTCCACTATGATCAAATTAGGTACACTACCATCGAAATCGTTCATGTCTGGCAGAGTGTTTTTATACTGGACAATACTGCCTCTGCCACTGTTACTGCTGTTCTGCTGCACATTATCATTTGAGTGAGGATGATGCCAATATATGTTAGCAAAATCTGTATCACATATTTCATTAGCATGGTCTATAAAACGCATGACAAACTGTGATTTTCCAGACCCCGAAGGGCCGGCCACTAAGGCCGAAAATGGATGCTTCCACCTCAAGTCCATCTCACCTACTGACTTACTAACTACACTGACAACACTACAAACTAATTTATAACAATAGGGAATAAGGAGTGTAAATAAAAGACGAATTGATTATGCTCTGAACGTGACTATACGTATTGACTTACAAAACCTATCAAAGTTACAATATCATTTTAAGAAAATTACAATTTTCATTAGATTTGAGGTTATTAAAAATAAAAAATAAAGTTTATGTACATGAATGCAGTTTTTGTAAAAATTAAATTTAAATTTGTTTCAAACAAACTCCAACGGAGTATATTTACTGCCAGGTGGAGCGCTTCTTCTGACGAGGTTAAGTCTATCTTCGAATCCCCTGTTGTACTGGTCAATGCGTTGATCTGTGATCGCCTCGTTGTAGCGTCGTGGTAGGTAGACACGCATGTAGTGTTCATCGCCGGCTAGTCCCTCCAGCACGGCCATGACAGTCTCTCCGTACGGCGTGGTCACTCGTTCGAATTTCACAATACGATAAGAGCACTCTTCACGGAGATCGACGATCTTCGTGTACGGCGTGTTTACTTGCACGGTGTTGAGTTCATTTTTCAAGTTCATCACACCACTGTTGCTACCTCCACTACCATTGACACTGACTGACTCGCATTTCGACATAATAAATGTGTTATTAAAAAAAGTTAAAGTCAAGCGAAACTGTACACACGTTCGATCCACACAGTGGTTGGACGAGGAATGAATTGTTGCAGCAGCGACAGCACAGTGGTGGAGAGAAGAATGCAGGTGTGTCGCAATATTTCTCAGAATCCACCCCTGTAGAAGTTTCTAGCACAAACCGGTTTTTTGTAGTTGTTTCTTTTTGTTTCGTCCCCTCGACTGCAGCTGCGCGTCAACACGTGGCTTCTTGGAATCATCGCTATTGTTAACATTATTTTTTGTCTCATCCGATTGCATCATAGTCACTGGCGCCACAGAACGTTTCTTCCTTTGTTTAATTCTTCCACCGTTTTCGATTGCGCAATCGATTGGTCTACGCCATGCGGGTAGTGGCATCATCGACTGTATCACACCGTGTATTTTTGGAACTCCCGTCAAACGATCAACCCATAAATTTTCTAATTGTGTCAGTAAATTATTCACACTGTTGTATATTTTATCTCCTTTCTTTTCATTCAAATATATGCCGGAACTGTGTGTTTGCACTCCTTCGTCAAATAATTGTAATTTCAATAAAACTCGACCTCGATTAGCAGGATTCTGTACGGTGTATTGAAAATCTTCGTCTATCCACATTATAACCGGCGAATCAATTGTAGATTTGAATATCCATCCTGCATGTTGTGCGTCTTGTTCATGTTCTCTTTTTTTAGTTTCGCTGCCACTATCGATTTGTACATATTTCACATCACTAGTCGTCTTCACAGGTTTCTTGATAATTTTCTTTTTCTCATTTTGTTGCATCTGATGCTCCTCCTCTGCATGATTCATAGGAAAAGTACTAATTGTGTTATCTTCCATCGCATGTATCTCTTCCATAATCAAACGAATAGTTTCTTCTGCATCGGCAATACTCGTAGACATAATATTAATAAACACAAACCGCGCACGTAACGACTGTACTCACTGCACGCGCAGAACTAACTGAATTGTCGGATGTATTGTGATATTGACAGCGCCACTAGCGTGTTGCTGCGGATAAATCAACAACTACTCTGATGTTAATAATCACAAGATGATGTAATTACAAGCTGACATTACCACCTAGCTACGTGGATGATGTTTCTTCGCTATTAGAACTATGACCACCGAAGAATGCCTCATTTAAAAACACTTTTCGTGCTTTCTGTAACACACTATTAATCAATAGCAAACATCGCATGTCTTTACGTTTACGACCAACATAAGCTTTATTCAGTGATAGATTAATCATATCTCTAGCACTGATCTCCATCGCGAAGTAGATACTGATGTAGACGGTTAGCAGGCTAGTAACAGACTTATAAGTGCTGTCAGGCATCCACCATAGAGACCTGGATGGTTCTAGGAAGCTGATAATAAAGCTGTTGCTTTGTCAACAAACACGTTGCCACCGCCACACGACGCCTAGCCTAATATACCTCAAACAAAGAGATTGCGCCTCGTAAAAGCTGTTAGTACACAACTGATGTACCTATTAATCATCCGTAATTGGCAGTTCTGAGAATCCGAGCGAGACGTTGCCACCGCCACACCGACGCCTAGTCTAATAAACCTCAAACAAAGAGACCGCATCTCGTAAAAGCTTTTTTAAACTCAACTAATTGATCTGTCACTCACTCGTAAGTGGTTTTCTTTGTATCGAAGGATCAAAGGGAGCGCCGCCACCGTTAATTGTTTTCTTTTGTATTGAAGGATCAAAGGGACAGCCACCAGCACCTCGCTCCGTGGGTGGTCTGGCACATCCTAAGAGGTGTTGGATAGGTAAGTTGGGGGGACAGGGGGATGTGCAAGGAGGGGGGGGGGAGGTGCAAGGGGAGGGGGAGGTGCAAGGGGAGGGGGATGTGCAAGGGGGGGGGGGAGGTGCAAGGGGGGGAGGTGCAAGGGGGGGGGGGGATGTGCAAGGGGAGGGGGAGGTGCAAGGGGGGGGGGGATGTGCAAGGGGGGGGGGATGTGCAAGGGAAGGGGAGGTGCAAGGGGGGGGGAGGTGCAAGGGGGGGGGGAGGTGCAGGGGGGGGGGGGATGTGCAAGGGGAGGGGGATGTGCAAGGGGGGAGGTGCAAGGGTGGGGGGGGGGGGAGAGAGGTGCAAGGGGGGGGATGTGCAAGGAGAGGGGGATGTGCAAGGGGAGGGGGAGGTGCAAGGGGGGGGGGGAGGTGCAGGGGGGGGGGAGGTGCGGCCGCAGGAGGCGGGTGGTGGAGGTGGAGGCGGTGGTGTTGCTCCCCTTACTCCCCTCTTTAAGTCCCCCAAAGACTACTACTTATACTTGCTTTCTCCATGTTAGTTTTGGCCCAATTTCCATAATTTTTCCTGATAGGTGGAACATGTTGTACTGGGCGCTTTACGTACCTTACAAACCCTTTACAAACCCAATCACTTTGCTAAAGTATGCAAGACAAAAATTTTCAATGGCCATGAATTAGAATCTACTGCTCGAATTGATGAAACACAGTCAGAGTGGAAGCTTAACGATGAAGTGGGGGCTATAGTCAATGTTAACAGGATCAAAGCAAGTCACTGGACAGTAATATTAAATATAAATGCAAAGAAGATCGTATTTAAGATTGACACTGGTGCAGATGTTAATATTCTTTCCACCAAAGATCTTGATAGCGTATCTCTACCTAAGTGCTTTGAGGTTCAACCATCAACAACCAAGCTTGAGGCTTTTTGTGGGTTCAAGATAATCACAGTGGGGGAAGTAACACTGCCAGTTACAGTGGCTTCTAAATTGTACAACATCACATTTATTGTGATTGATTCTGAAAAGGCGACACCAATAATAGGACTTAATTCATCTATTGCAATGGGCCTCATCAAGAGGATATCTATTGATGCAGTAAGCAAAATACCCGACGTACAAACGCTGGTTGAAGAGAATAAAGATGTATTTGTAAACCAAGGTTGTTTTCCTGAAGTACTGAAACTGAAACTTAAGGAAGGGGCTGTCCCAAGAAGTTCACCTGCCCGTAGAATACCTAACAAATTAATGGATCGTCTTAAGCAGAAGCTGGATTATTTGGTATCAAGAAACATAATTACAATGGATCAGTACATAAAATCTACAAATGAAGACGAATCCTTATACAAAGTTATGCAGTTTTATCAAGAAGGATGGCCCAGCAAAGTTTCGCCGAATAACCATGAACTAATGCATTATTTTAGAATAAGAAATTACCTAACAGTTCAAGATGGACTAGTGTATTTTAACGAAAGGTTGATAGTGCCACCATCTATGCGAAGATATACTTTACAGACACTCCATGAAACTCACTTGGGATTCAACAAGTTAAAGAAGAAAGCTCAAGAACTTGTTTACTGGCCTGGATTAGTTTCAGATTTGAAAAATCTTATTGACAGCTGTGCTACTTGCGCTAAGTTTATGCGAGCAAAATTGAAAGAGCCACTTCAACCTCATGAAGTTTTTGACATGCCTTTTTACAAGGTAGCAGCAGACATAGCCGATTTCGACGATCAAAGTTATTTAGTGTTAATAGACTATTACTCAAGATGGATTGAAGTTGAGCGTATTCGAGATAAAAAAGCAACTACTGTCATTACTGCATTGAAGCCAATTTTTGCTCGTTTTGGAATACCAAGTATTTTTGTAAGTGACAATGTCCCATTTAACTCTCAAGAATTCATTGACTTCAGTAAATTGTGGAAGTTTGAAGTAAAGTGTACTAGTCCCCATTATCCTCGCAGTAATGGACTCGCGGAAAAAGCAGTAGGCATAGTTAAGTCAATGTTGCAAAAGTCAAAGCATGAGAAAACAGACTTCAGTTTATATCTTCTAAATTATCGGTCTTCTCCAGTTGCGAATCTGAGGTATTCTCCTTCGCAACTACTTCAAAGTAGAGTTCTGAATACTGTGTTACCTGTAATACCATCAAATCCACGGATTATTGATGATAAAGAAGTGACAAGCAAACTTGGCCAGGGTATGCAGTATAATAAAACAGCACTAAATAAAGCCAGTGTTTTCATGAAGGGACAAAAAGTATTAATCAGGAATGTTTCCAACCTTCAGTGGGAAGAAGGTATAATAGTTGATGTGCTGGGAAACAGATCATACATTGTTGAAGTAAATGGGAGAAAGTTGCGTCGTAATTCGTGGTATATTCGACCCTTCATTGAACGTGCCAGAACCAGAATAGTCAAAGCTTCAAAAACAAAAAATTAGATTTGTGAAAAGGGGCATGTTTGGTTAAAAGTATTTCTTTATCTGTGTATAATCATATGTCATATTATGTTATTATTGTTATTGTTTACATTTGAATTTGTAGATTGAGTTCAGAGGTGTGCTTCTTTTGTGCATAAAACATTGAAATATGACGATATTTTAATTTTTGAAATTTTTATTATAGAAATCATAAACGTGATGGTCAGGGACAAGCGGTACGGTCGTGAATTGTGTGGAATAATCTAAATCTTTCCAAACAATCCTTCAATTATACTGTTAGTTATAATAAAACTATGTGTTTCAATTGAACTAAACTGTTCAATTTACAATTATATTAAGGTTATTGTCACGACCAAACACACTATAATCCATAAGGCTGGATTGGTCGTGAAAAAAACCGCGATGGTCGTGAAACTTTGGTCGTGAAATTACGTGTTATTTGGCTCTGTTCTGGCGGTAGCCCTGTACCTCATGTTCGAGGATACAAAGTGGACTTCTAGGTTGATCTAGCAATTGAAATAGCTTATAAACAAAAATTAACACCATGTCTACTTCATCGAATTACTACGTACGGTCATGGACACACCAAAATTACAAAAAACACAATCTTTCCTTTATGAACCTTGTAATTCCTCCTTTCAACTCAAATCGACCGGCACTACAATCCTGACGTACACCCCGAACTAGTCTCTAAAACCAACTGACTCCATCGACGCCAGGCTTGCCCCTGTCGTGCTCCAAAGTTGAAAATTTTTCCCAAATGGTCGTCACGCCAAATCGAGGGACAGACTTATTTTGTCATGGTAGTCAGTCTGCAATGACAATAAAATTATAATATGCTCCTTTTTTGTAAGTTTAATAACCATTGATGACATAAAAATATGGCTTTATATATTTCGGCATGAATAATTAGTCTAAAAACAGCGTGAAAGTTGGAAAATGTACCCTAGGGACACGTCATGGTCGTGAATTTCGAGACTTTAAAAATACGAAAAAAATACCTAGAACCTATTTAAAACTAAATAAATGTGTGTAACATGTTGCCCCCGTCCCAAAAAATATTAAAACACATAATAATAAACTACAAATCCAGTATCTACGAAGTAAAAGGCCAGGGACATGAAAACGTATGTTTTTAAATTTTCACTCGTAAACTACTTATCCTAGTGCTCGTACTGGGTTTAACAAATTTTTGTCATAAAAACGTATGGTAATTCTTATATAGATATTGTTTTGATAGAGGGCCTATGTGGCTGAGCCTGTCACACAATTGCGGACCCGTGTCCCAGTAAAATTTACCGAAAAATCCCGATCAAGGCTCACGGACCCCTCTAGCTCGCGGGCCCCCTCATACCCCGGGCCCGTTATCGCCGCCACTGCTTTAATACGTATAATAATCTTAAAAAATAAAAAAGCTTATAAATTGTGTGGAGTTAGAAAAAAATATGGAGCGGAAACTTGGATTTTTAACAAAAAAGAAGAACGCAAATTTATTGCTTTTGAAAAAAATCGTCATGGGAGTGAGTGAGTGTATATAAATTGTGTAGATTTTTCCACTATTTTCGCTTTCTCTATGACCTGGTCATCTCCCGAAGACCAAGATTCAACCTATCAAAATTGAAATTTGAAATGTATACTAAATCCACCCAGCTACCTGTTGTCTAAGAGCCCAGTCTAAGAGTTGTCTTGTTGCAGTGTTGATGGAGAAAGAATGACAGCAAGTGGTTTTCTTATCAGTGGTAGTGAACCACTGGGTTGTCTAGAGGGAGGTGTCGACTCAGAGAGGCCGCAATTCGGGATGGTCATCAAGAGCCCGGAGACAACAGGGACAGCTAGGCCCATCATGCCTCTATCTAATGGTAAACACTAATTGCAGCAAATTCATATGTTCGATATAAGAATATGTAAAACATTTACATTTTCATCCTGTTTACATTTAATTTTCATATTGGGAGCCCCAGAAAGGTATGCACTTTTAAAACAAAGAAAACAGAAAAATGGCTTTATTTAGAGCAATTTTTGTAAGAATACCTGTTTGTACAATTCAGGAAAATTACTTGAAAAAGATTACATCATCCAGATGTAGACTCTCCGGTGCCGGCACTCCACCAAATGAAAATCTACATCTGCGAAGACTCAATGGTAGAATTTTCCATAAAGAAAGACTGTCGACAGTTTAGATTATAGCATGTATACAGGAAACCAACCACTTCTGTACAAACAATCAATCCACAACACCTCATACCATCCATATTCTCAAAAAATTTCAGCATTTATTTCATTGGTCCACAGGATGTTAACAGTTCCATACTAAACGCAGTAAATTATGAAATTGAATGCAAAATTATAAAACATATAGCTACAGTCAATGGTTATAAAAGCGGTTTAGTAGATAGGCTCATCACAAAACATAAAAACAAGCAAGGTGTGAAGATTGACAGCTCAGAGAAGAAAAAAAATGTCTGCGTGGAATATAGTCACACGCATTAAAGAAAGAACTCGCTAAACAAGGCATTGAACTAGCCTTTAGAACTACAAACCGTACTAGAAACGTATTGACGAATAAAATTGAGATAGGTGACAAAATAGATAAAAACTGGCGAGTATAGGATATCTTGTCCGGATTGCCCAAGTAAATACATGGGGCAAAAAGGCCGTGCCTTCCAAACTCAATATAAAGAACACCGACCAAATCCTAAACACCATAAACAAAAATCTCGGTTTGCTCAACACGTTGTAGATTGTAATCACTCTATGAGTGAAATTATTACCGGCTTGGAAGTTTTACATTATTGTGGGAAAGGTAATAAGTTGGACACACTTGAGGAGTACGAAATATATAAAATGAACATAAACGAAGAACACAAGGAATACATCCTGAACGATAAACTACAGTTCAAGTCCCACTCCCTCTTCAGCACTGTTATCTCATCTGGAACAGCTGACCACCGAGCTGATAACAAAGAAGGACGAGACAAAGTTACATAACCTGTGTCCAGTCTACCTACAACCGCTGCCGTGCCGTGTCATGATAGCGCTTTCGTGTTATTTCGTGTTTAGATATTCCGTTGTCCAATGTTGTATTTTAAGTTTAAATTATTTGATGGTTTTGACGTAAAGCTCTGACGATGTTGCAGTGCAACGAAACATGTCAGCTTTGATCAACATTAGTTGAAATAAAACACAATTTTGGACTACTGACGCAGGTAAGCCTATAAAGTCAAAAAATATATGTATATGTATGCCCGAGGGAGGGGTGGGCGGTCGCCCCTTCGCCCTCCTCTGGATCCGCCACTGACGTAAAGATCAGGTAATAATAGATATCATTTTTATCAGGTAAAATATTCGAGTGAATGAAGCTAGTCAATTTGATTGCAATCTTTTTTAGATTCCCAGAGCAGCAATGATTCGAAAAAAGAAAAGACAATGTCATCGATAGTTGAGGGTAAGTACTTTTATTATTACATGTACATTGTATAAATAATGTGTACAGTGTTTTCCTTAAAATATTTTCCTTGAATAATATTTTTAGGCTACATAATAGTATTTTGTTTGGACGAGTCCTTAACGGTACTTTTTGTCATACCACATTTTATTTCATAATTTAAGATTTTTTTCGGACGTTAGAAAATTTCAGGTTATCCTAATGTTATCAATATTTACATTTCTGTTGTTTACAAGTACACACAACATTTCGGTTTATTTTCATGAGCTTTTTAGACATAAACACAATCACAGTTTCATCACGTACTCATCCCATTTGTACATTTTGTTCTTGACACCTGTACTTAAATTTATTATATTCATCTTCATATCCTCGGCGTGAAGGTGAAGTGTCAGGTAGCAACTGCTAGTTCATTTTCTATTTTAATATAAATTCAGGAATATTATTTGAATCAACCATGTTTGTAAACACTCCTTAACATCACTAGTAGACTACTTTTAAAGCCTGTGTCACACTACGCTACTTTACTAGCAGCTAGCGAAATAGCAGCTACTAAGTAGCCAATGTGACATAGGCAGTAGCAGCTACTAAGAGTAGCGCGCTAGTGAAATTTTACTCCCAACTTTCCGTGCTACTAAACTGCGCTAGTGAGTCACGTGACCAACTAGCAGCTATCAAGTAGCGACTGTAGCCCAGTGTGACAGCTTCGATAGCAGACTAGCGGCTACTTGCACCACGTGCTGTCTGCCTGATTTGTTTATACTAGTTCATTTTGAATAATTTCTGAAGTAATCATGAGTGATCCGAAGTGGGGTGGGGGAGATGTGATTAATTTTTTGAACCTGTATAGACTGTGAAGCCCTAGTTGTACCAATTCACAAAAAAGGAGACAAAAAAGACTGCAATAACTACAGAGGCATATCTCTCCTAAATGTCACCTACAAAATACTTTCCAAAATAGTTCAGAGAAGACTAGAGGAATACACAACAGATATTGTTGGAGAGCATCAAGCAGGATTCAGCAGAGGCAGATCAACGACGGATCAAATCTACATTCTTAAAGAGTCAATAGCAAAGTATTATGAATTTAACAAATCATTCTGTTGCCTCTTCATTGATTTTTCAAAGGCTTATGACTCCATAAATAGGAAGAAATTGTGGATAAACATGGAGCATCTAGGTATACCAAGAAAACTTATAGAACTAGCAAAATTGAGTGTTTTAGGTTCTAAGTGCAAAGTTAGAGTAAATGGAGACGTATCGGAAGACTTTGAGTTGAACACGGGTGTGAGGCAGGGAGACGGGGTATCTCCATTGCTGTTCAATTTAGCCATAGAAACAGCTCTTCAGGAGATAAGAAAAACAGAAGTAGGGATTAAGATAGGAACAAACATAAACTTGCTAGCTTTTGCAGATGACATAGTATTAATTACACATAATATAGAAGAAATGAAAGATGTAACGAAAATGCTTATTGAACATACAAGAAAAATGGGGCTATACATAAATGAAGAGAAAACCAAGTTTATGACATGTGGAAGAAAACAAGATGATGACCAACCAAGATACCAAAATAACAACTACATTGAAATTGAAAAGTATAAATTTAAAAAAGTAACAAATTTCAAGTATTTGGGAGTCATCCTCACCAGTGATAATGATGAAGAGCTAGAAATTCAAAATAGATTAAACCTAGCACAAAAAAGTTTTTCGGCCTGTCACAAGTTACTGACTTCAAAAATAATATCCCACACCACCAAACTCAGGATTTATAAGACAATCATCAGACCAGTTCTCCTGTATGGTTCAGAAAATTGGATCTTAAGCAAGAAATCAGAAAGGAAAGCTATTGTATTTGAGAACAAGATTTTGAGGAAAGTGTACGGACCGATTTTTGAGGATGGACAATGGAGATCGAGACATAATTGGGAACTTAGAGAATTATTTAAGGATCCGGATATTGTCGCTGAGGTACGGAGCAGAAGACTGAGATGGGCAGGGCATATTCTAAGAAAAGATGACAACTCCCTATCAAAGAACATCTTGAGGAATAACCCAGAAGGTAGAAGACCCCTTGGAAGACCGAAACTTAGATGGTTCGACCAAGTGGAGAAAGACCTGAGGAAGCTAGGGAGAAGGAAGGAAGATGCAAGAAGCAGAGACCTATGGAGGCAGTGTGTTGGGGAGGCCAAGTACCATCTAGGGTACCAGTGGCCAGCAGCAGTAAGTAAGTAAGTAAGTATAGAAAATATCCGTGTCTTAGAGTTTTACGCTTTACCATTAGTTTACAACAACCCATCTAGTAACGGTTAGTATCAATCACAGCTGAGAGTATTTGAAACAGTAGTTTACCCCACAATAGTATGACGGAAAATATATTTAGTCTTTACTGTCTTTGCAATCAGACTTATACTGAAATTTAGTGCAAATAAATTACAGCAAACAATTTATTCAGTTTAATATTTGATGTTATCAAGTATTTTGGATTCAATTGATATGTTTAGAAATTTCTGCTATTTTTTTCAAATACGGTTATGATTTTCAACAGGGGATAGTAGCTTCTGCAGAGGAGTGGCATCAAGTTCCATCAACTCTGCATCCGTCTCCGTCTGCAACATTACTGGTAAATTAAAATTATTTACAATAAATTTAGTTTCATTGTAAATAATTTTATTTAGGCCTAAGGCAAACTTTCTCTATTAGTATGTGAGCCCAGCTCTTAAGATATGGGCTGATGGATCACATTTTCTGCACATTTGAATCCTTTAAACGTACCTTACATTGAAACACATATATACATGTACCGGTATATTAAATCTTCGTTACGGTTTTGGTTTTTTTGTGCAAAATAACTCATCATACTTTACTTTATACTTTTCTTTGAAATGGTGACCATACAATGTAGGTATTTTAAGCCAAGTATGAATGGAGATGAGTGTATGATGAGTGGCGCGATCTTGTAGTCTTGTTAGTGACTAAGGCCGACATATTCCTTAGACACAGCTGTTAATTTATAGCCCATACAGCTGAATGGCGACTAAGGGACCTACAGTTTATAGTGGAATCCGAACCACATTTTTTCCTTGGTATATACGAATTGGTCTAATTATCAGGATAGTATTGCGGATAGTCGTAGTACTCACTCGTGCGGACGTTAATCCACACCAGGGAGTATCGCATCCACAGTGCATGCCTATAATTATTCACAATTCGTGACCTCCTAGTAGTTGGATTACAGGACGACACCACCCGTCCCAGTCTGTACATTGTATATATATATATAACAGCCTGTAACCATGACCTGGATCCATTCATACTTGGCTTAAAATATCTACTTTGTATGGTTGCCATTTCAACCATAAGTAAAGTAAAGAAAAGTAATCCTGGCTTGTAAGACAATACAAAACGATATTCTTAATTGTGCATTCGTCAAGAATTACAGTGTCATATCCTTCAGTCTATCTTGACTACATATGGTTTAGTTAATTTGTATAATTTCAAATAAGGTCAAGACAGATGTTTATTGTTTTTAATGTTAAAATTTTTTACTTATTTTTGTATAGTTGATCATTACAATTTCTATGAATGAGTTTACTTTTAGTTACATTCAATAAAAATAGATACAATTTATCCAGTGTGATTACTTATCAGCATTTACAATACCTGGCCACCCGTTTGAGTCACAACATACAGTAATATCGCGAGTAAATTAAAGTACATAATAATAATTTACAAATTGTTTGTTGTGGTGTAAAGATTGTGAAGTACTTTTACAATATCGGTGTGGTGGGCAAGCATCAAAAGTGGTCACTGCAATAAAGTACAGCTGGATAGTCTCAAAACAGCAATGTCTGGTATATCATCCCGCTAAGTTACACTCAATGGTAGTTGATCAACAATAATTAATATTACTTTTTCTACTCTTTCTTGAAGTGTTAGTTTTTTTCAGAATAAAGTGGGTTTATTTCAGATTTCGAGGGAGATGATGATGCCTGTGTATGTGTGATGACTCCACAGTCAATGGACTTCATTGTTTTCAATGAACTCTCTCACCCGGCAGAGTATAGCTTAAGCAAGACATGTTACGTGGATGGCCAGAGGAAGGATTCGGCAGCACATGTTCATATTTCGGTTCCTGAACTGATCCTCTACCCTGGCCAAAGAAGGACTATAACTGTAAGTTTGTCAAACTATTTTCCCCAGAGCTTATTAATTGTGTTTATTTATGTCTTGTAGAGTTTTCAGTGTGAGAACAGTGAGTTTTTAGTGACAGAACATTTTGTGTAGCCTTCAACTATCTAAATTGTAAATGATTAAAAAACGTGTGTTAAACGTGCAGGGCTACCTCAGGGACATGAAACATCATCCCAACATTCACATTGATTTTTGGACTTGAACTGTAGGGGCCACTAGATCGTCGTGAGTTAGTTCCATGAGCAACTGTAGGAGAAAATGAATCATCGATGGACAAGTATCTCTTTTTAAGTATCTCTCAACATTCAATTTCAATTTTGTAAGAAATGCACAGAGTAAAAATTTTGACCCCAAATAAAACTGTATAATGATACTCTCCCGTCCTTTCTTGTATTGTTCCTCGTCTCCATATCAGCTAATTACATCAAACCTTACATTTTGCAGGTTAATGTAGTAGCTTTGACCGGAGGAGTTTTGAAAATTAAAATTGAAGTCACAAGAAAAAATATTCTGACTCAAGAAAGAGAACACAGTAACCTATTTGGGAAAATTGTAGCCGAATTACCAAAGGTAAGGAAGTAATTATGGCTTTGTGACAACCAGATTAATTAATGCTTTTGCAGATCTTATTTGGGTTAAAACTTGAAAACAGGACAATTTCTGTTCCCAGCTATTTATACCTCTTCCGCTATATGTTCCTGCTCCAAATAGTTAATAATTTATTATACCTTCCTTTGAATAAAAATGTTTATGTTTCTCGATTTTAATACTATGTAGTAAAGAGTGTAACCCGCTTCCGGATGTGTTTCGTTAATTTTTCGGGTCGAGGAGCTACGCGCCCCTGATAGCCTAGCCGAGCTGGGTTATTCCGGGGGTCAATTTTGGTCGTGTTTCCCGCTTTTGTCACCTAATGTCGTTTTCCTGGCTCAAGCGGGAATGTTATGCCTCTTGGCTTTATTTGTGCCTCATCATCGCCAGGAAACGAGCGAATAAAAGAGGGAGAGCGAGATTTTGTTTCGAAGTTATAGCTTTGTGCGCGACTCTGTTCACAGCATCCTCGGTGGAGTATTAATCATTTATTTAATGTACTGCCCTACGTCCATGCGCCACGGACCGAGCAGAATTAGTTTAGATGCGTCTTTATTATTTAAAATAATACAATGCGTTTCGGGCGAGTGGACTAGTTCAAAGCCCCGTGAGAGAGTAGGAATATGAAAAGGTGCAAACGAACATACAGAGTAGGGCGGAGAAGGGGGTCGTTATAGAAAGAGTAACATACGACACACACACACACACACACACACACACACACACACACACACACACACACACACACACACACACACAGACAGACAGGTTGAGCACACAAAGACTTATTTAAAATAGATTCAGCCTAACTAAAAACTAACTTATTCCCAGATTTTCCGGGATAGCTTAAGTCTAACTTATAAATAACTTATTTCCGGTGTGCCCGAAGTAATTAAAGCTAACTTATAAATAACCTATTTCCGGGTTTTCCGGAATAGATTAAATCTAGCTAATAACTAACTTATTTCCGGGTTTTCTGGAATAGGTTAAAGTTAACTTATAACTAACTTATTTCCGGTGTGCCCGAAGTAATAGAGAAAGAAGAAAAGCTACTTAGCAAACTACAGCTAACCAAAGCAGTTAGCTGCACACACACAATACATACAACACACAGATCACTCAATTAGCAAACAGTCCAGGAATCAAGGAATAGGTGAAGAATGGAAATAGAAGTTGGGGCTTAACTGTCTAATGTCACGGCTAATTAAAATTCCCAAAGCCAATCAGTTTTCCCAAAGCCTTAGTTAAGCATCGATAGTCAAAGGTTAAGCAAAGGTTAAGCGTTATGCTAAGATTTGAAGCAATATCGAAGATTAGTGTGTTAGTAGCGGAGTCGTATCATAAGTTAGAATATTTAAATGCATATTGTTCAACACATCAATAATTAGTGGAAGGCTAAATGAATAGTGAATAATGAAGTTGTAAATATAGTAAAGAATATTAAAGCAACTACCTAGAACATTAACAGTTAATAGCGGCTAAGCAACAACATACAGGGTGATTACCGAGAAACGCATGTTTTTTAATTAACGAGTACTCAGGTAATTCAGAGCAAAAAATGTATTTATGAGTGGAAAAACAGTGTACACAATATGCAATTTCAGAATAAAATTACTTGCAATTTAGCATTTAAAAATTACATCTCTAAGGTGGTGGTTAGAGAACATTGATAATTTTACGGGTCGCCTTCTACTTTGATACAGCGTTGAAGGCGTTCCTTAAAACTTTCTACGGAATTTGCTAACATATCTCTAGGAATGGCGTTGATTTCCTGGCGAATAGCTTCTTTAAGTTCCTATATTGTTTTTGGTTTGTTTATGTAAACTCTAGATTTTAAATATCCCCATAGAAAGAAATCTGGAATTTTAACACCTGGGGAGCGCTCGGCCAAGTGACACCACCAAAACGTGGGATAACTCTTTTAGGGAATGTTCGCCGAAGGAATTCCATTCTAATGCGAGCTGTATGGACTGTTGCCCCATCTTGTTGGAACCATACGTCATTACGTATCTTGACACGTTGATGGCGCAGTTCCGGCAAGAAATATTCTTCCAACATTTCTGGGTACCGTTGTTCACTGCTCTGCCGTCGCGGCTAGGACTCTGAACTGTTGCAAGGCGCAATCTTTCAACTGTCTCAGGGGTACTAACTGTCCTTGCCAGTCCAGGAGGTTTCCTCTTAAGCAGGGATTCAATTGAGTTAACATTATGTATCCAACACAATATCGTGTTACGATCAGGGGTAGCACCATGCCGTGCAATGTTAAAATGTGTACGAAAGTCTCGCTGAGTCTGAGTGTCTGATTCACCATTTGCGTAATATCTTCGCATGACAAACATACGATGCTCAAGGTCCCACATCTCGGCAAAAATTGAAACTGCACACTTCCCCCTACAAATCGCAACAACTTCCGGCCGTCGCCGAACGATATTCCTTTTGTACTACGAAAGTCAAAAACATGCGTTTCCCAGTAATCACCCTGTAGAACATAACTACTGTGCACTGGTTCTAGTATAAAAGATAATGAATATCTACAATGGTTAGTACAGTTCTGAAATATGTACAAACAAATTAAAGCGTGTTTGTTAGTAAAGAAGCCAACAAAGTACTAAAATCACTCTAATAAATCAACAATTTACTCTTACTCTCATAGATAAAATATCTCACAGCTGAAGTGCTGCTATATAGTAATTAAGCTAAACATTGACTAACAACTAAACACCACACATTATATTTAGGTAACACCGTGTTCTCACGGACCTATGCGATAAACAAAACAAACAAAACACACGAATGTGAAAAAACACCTTGCATGACCGGAACCGATTGAACTTGAGTAGATTTAAACAATACAAATAAAACAACACGATTAAAACAGAAAGGAATTAGCCTATAACCGGGCGAATCTAGTTCTGACCGTTACTTCTTTGAACTCACGGTCTATAAATTATGTATCGAACGAAATTCAGATATGCCACAAATCAAAGCTGATCGTTATATATCTACAAAGTTATTTTAACAAAACAGATAACACTCTATGTTATAGTAGAACGATAGGAATAATCACAAGTTAAAATAAAGAGATCTCTGCTAAATATTCAATTAAATTTAAGACTAAACTTCCTACGGACGTTTGACTCAAATAGCGTAATTGATTAACAGTGAATAAATGATAGGCGTAGTAAAAGCGATAGCGAGTGAGGTCGAGTTATCCTAGGCGCCCTAGGTACAACGGTGGCAAATGGCGAATGTCGGTCACTTACTTGGCGTGAGCGAGAGTGTAGGGTCGGGCGTCCTTCTTCTGCCTAATTGCTCAGGCGACTGCTCCCGCTGACTGTCGACTCTCGCCGACTCCGACTCACTGTCTCTGCGAGCGCCGCGCACATCTAGCGCTGTGGCTGGGGTCTCTGCGCAGGCGCGGGCGACTGATGCGCGGCCCGGCAGTACGGCGGTGAACTTGTGAACTACAAGATCAGCTGTTTATGAACTTGTGTCATCTGCTAATTTGTTTTGTTTACATTTCGGAACTTAACTTCGGCGAATTGGCGAGGCAATTCTGCTAGTAAGGGTTTAGTTTTATTATAAATATTCACGAACATTATGAACCAGAATATAATATTCACGAATATTTTAAATCAGTTATAAAATCACCCATTAAATGCAACACTTTGGAAACTCCAAACAATATCACTCACAATGAAAGTGCTATCTCTGCAGACATATTAGATGTTATATCTAGTACACCTGAGACTAGCTTATGTCAAAATCAAGCTAATGATAAGTCAGTGTTAACATTACACTCGGGGCTTGAAGAGGTTTTCTCTAATGAATTCTCAATTGATTTGGAAGATAAAATACATCAGTTAAGTAATTTTTTAAATAAAGCCAACGAGGACATGATTCAATTTAAATTTGAAAAGGAAAAAGTTGAATCATCACTTCAGGTATTAGAATTTGAGGCAGAGGAAACAGTTCAAAGTCTACGACTGAAATTAAACAATTTATCAGAAGAAAATTATACTTTAAAAGGGTTACGGTACTCAGTGATAAAAACAAAGAAATTATGTATTTGAAAGAAAATGCATCAGTTGCCAATGTAAATGTACTGATAGAAAAAACAGGAGGGACTTACAATAAAAATGATGTAGTTGAAAGTGAAGAACCGCTTCAAACTGAAGTCGACAGCTTAAAAAGACAGAACTTACATCTAATGGAAACCATTCAACCATACCCGTTACCTGACCCTGAACTAATAACAGAGAATGCAGCATTGAAGAAGAAAATTGCATATATGGAAAGTAGATTTACAGAAGAATCTAACTCTCATAAAGAAATAATATACCCCCGCCGCAGCAAACCTGCCGTCTAAGCGAATTTCCATTTGGCTGAATTGACTTTCAATTGGTCTATTTAAATAACATTAGGTTTAACGAGTACCTAGGTTTGCTGCTACAAGGAAACTAATAAATAGTGTGTTTTAAGTAAAATAATTATTGCTTAGTATAAAATGAATATATTTGCCAAGTTTGATCAAAAGATATCCATAAACAAGCAAACTACAACATTTTACAATATTCTCCATAAGAATAACATGGGAATTTTAAATTTAAATTTTTTTTTTGTTTTCTCCGTAACCAATAACCGTACAAAAACACTTTGATATACTGAATTGTTTGTTTTTTTAAGTTCTTTAAGAAGGTTTAGAGAAAAATTGGAAAATTTTGTGTTTTGAGGGTCAAAAGTGAGAAAAACCAATTTTTACCCCATAAAACCCCCCATAAAATCCTGTTCCCATGGTCCGATCATGCTGGATCGCGAACTCATTCAAGTTTATCCAGCCTTACACCTTCAAACCAAATTTCATCAAAATCGGATAAAAATTACTCAAGTTATCGTGTTCACGGACACATATATATATAAATCTATATATACATATATATATCTATATATATATATATATATATATACATATATAAAAATTTGAACGAATCGTGTTTTTGGCCTCTGGGGACATCAAAATGAAAAAGTAAATCGGTCCCGGGCCTAAGTCTTACCATGAGACCTACGGTAATAGCTACTTCCCTATAGGGAAATTCGCTAATAAGACTAGGCCTACTTCAAAGTGATTCTGAAAATTCAAGTCTGCAAAATGAAAAACTAAAAAATGAAATACAGCTTCTGAAAGATGAAAAACTTACAGAAATTACTGATGACAGCTTTGTTGTGCCTAAACATTTTGCTAAATTTGTAGACAGATCACAAGTTGTCACTGACTCAATCAACCTATCTAACAGATATGAATTATTGTCATCTAAAGAAACACCTGTTTTAAAGGAGTTGCCAGTAGATTCAGTTACATCTGAGAGAATGCCTGTTCACACACCTCAACTTTTAGTGAAATTTAATGAAATTGGACTTACTAAGACTATTAAAAACTACAAGCTTGGACTTCAAAGTTCAAAGAAAAATGATTTACTGTTTATTTCCGATAGTCATGGAAGGGATTTGTACAGAAACCTCATTGAAATATGGCCTACTGCAAATGTAAATATTTCTGTCATCTACAAGCCAAACGCTCAGCTAAATGGAGTGGTAAACAGCCTTGACAAACTTACTAAAAAGATTACTAAATCCTACACAGTTATTGTCATTGGAGGTTGCAACGATATTGTAGGTGGTGACAATAAACTAACTGCTAAGTATCAGGAGATTAATGAGAAGACCGCTCACACAAATTTAATTATTGCAGGCTTGCCCTACAGGCATGATGTTCCTGGTTTAAATAACCAAGTAGCCTTAATAAACATGGAACTTGAAAAAATCATTAGCCAAAGTGATCATGCTAAATTTCTCCCCATCAACTTACTACCAAGACAAATGTACACAAAGCATGGATTGCACTTCAACCGTTCTGGGAAAAAAAGAGATTTCAAAAATGATTAAGGGCTGTATTTATGAAAACAACCTAAATCACCTGAAAAATAGCTCAAATAAGGTGCCGGTATTCTGTGAGGAGTATTTTTTTTATATCACCAAAAAGGCAAAGGGGATACAAGTGGTGGAGGCAGATATGTATAAGGTAATTGAGGGGCTAAGGAACGATAATTCTGTAGCCTTCGCCCATACCATCTCCGGCAACTTCCATCACCCAAGAAGAATGACTGCAGGTGTGGCGGTGGCTTTTAGGAAACACTTTGGGAAGCCTGACTTAAAAGATTGCATAACAAACTTTTTGACATGCCAAAGGACCAATCCTAAACAAGCAACGGTATATAGCCTTATAACCAAAGAACACTTCAACGGCAAACCCACACTGGATGCTTATAACTCTGCTTTCAAAGATCTGACAAACAATATTAAAACCAAGAGCTTCAGAGTGCTAATCTGCTCCCCAATGGGGTGTGTCCAAGATCTTGTGCAGATTGAGCATTTTGCCATGAAGATAAGCGAGTTCATGATATCACCGGTGTACCGGTCATAGTTGTTACCAACATGCAACCAGGAGCTCAGTGTGTTCTCCATCATGGACTCTCCTATCCCCAATTCACCCTCAAACTTCAACAAGAATTACAACTGTGATTCCATATGAAATGTGGGATTGAACTAATGAATAATAAATAATTTTTAAAGTTTCCAAATCACAGACTCTGGAGCATAGATACCAGAAGATAATTGGTTTACTAGGTGATTGATGTGATCATCCCATGAGAGATTTTCATCAATGATTAAACCAAGAAATTTAGTTAGGCCCACTTGATCTATTCTATCTGATTTTAAGAAAATATTTGGCTTGAATTTGACTTTTGATTGTTTGGTTGAAAATTATATTAGGTTTGTTTTCTTTTTATTTACTAATAGATTTTTTTGATCAAGGAACTCATAGATAAACTGAACTGTTTTATTTAAAGATTTTTCAACACAATCATGTGACTTTCCTGAAAACAGAATATTACAGTCATCAGCATACAGACACATTGATGCATCGGGCCCAGGGATCATCTCCGGCATGCCTCTTATGTAGCAAAGAAAGAGCAGAGGGCCTAAGATTGACCCCTGGGGAACCCCGTAATGCAGTATCTGACACTGAGACCTGGATTTTTCAAGGTATCGAGCCCTATCACTCTCGACAATATAATCAACTTCAACAAACTGTTCTCTGTTGTCTAAATAATTATGAAGAAAACCATCTCAGCTCCTTACCACAAAATCCCAACTCCTCCAATTTAGCTAATAACTTGCAGTGTGATACACTGTCAAAAGCCCTACTAAGATCTAGAAATACTCCAATGACATTTTCACCTTTGTCTATTGCATTTATGATGGATTCAATCAATTCAACCGCGGCAGTAATTGTGGATTTACCAGATCGAAACCCATGTTGTTCCCTATCTAGCAAATTGTTTATTTCAAGAAAATTAGAAAATTGGTTATATACGATAGGTTCAAAGATTTTTGAAAAAACTGGTAATAATGAAACAGGGCGATAACATGTTGGATCTGTACTATTGCCACTCTTTAAAATAGGAATTACTTTAGCCAATTTTAATTTAGAAGGAAAAATACCAGAAATAAGAGAAGAATTTATTAAATGAGTCAATGGTTTACGAATAAAAATTATAGATTTTTTAACAATTGTGATGGGTATCTCATCATACCCTGAAGAAAATTTGTTTTCAAAAGAAAGAACAGTTTTCTCAAGATAATCCTCTGTTATTGTTTGAAATTTAAAGATTTTATTTGGAGCTTTATGTTGAGTATTACAATTTTGTAAAGATTGCTGAGAAACAGAGGGCAAAATTAGTTTTTCCACAGCAGAAGCAAAAAAGTTGTTTAAAATATTGCTCACAGCAATTGGATGTGTTATGATTTTTTTCATTTTGAGACATACTAATGTTGGTGTTAGAATTTTTCTTTGAGTTTAATTTTATTTCTTTTTTAATTATATTCCATGTCATTTTAGTTTTGTTTGTTGCACTTTTTATTTTCCCATTGTAAAATGTTTGTTTAGATTTAAGTATTGATTCTTTTAAGTCTTTTTTGCAGATTTTCAACTTTCTATTTAACTCTTTTGTTTTTTTGCACTCTGCTTAATTCTTCCAAATCCGTGAGGTGCCTTTTTTTCTATAATATTTCATTTGACTTCCATACACAATTCCTGGTTCCCTTATCAACACTAACAATCTTTGGAAAATTCAAGTCAAACAAGTACTTAAAAATAGAAATAAAAACATCATATTTTTTATCCACAGGGGACTGAAAAACCTCAAACCAGGTTTCCTCATTTAAGTCGTTTAAGAATACAGATAAGTTAGTTTCATTAAATTTTCTACATCTCCTCTTAACTACTTTATTAGTTACACATTTTTTAACATTTAAAATCTCAAGAACCTGAGCATCGTGATCGGAAATATGAGTAATAATCCCTGCTACTTTGGAAGAACCTTCAAATAGTATTAAAACCGTATTGGTGGATCTTTTTTATTAATTAAAAACTTCCCTGATTTCATCAGTGTAATAAAGATTAATCTATGATTTTATTTGAGAGAAAGTACCTGTATCTGCTTGTTGAGGAGACACGTTCTAACTTGAAAGGGAGGTCCATCCGTCACAGTGTAAGTTTGATTTTTCCTTCGTCACGTCGCATCAGTTCATATCGTACTTCTGTGCCAATGAATTACCCTCTAGTATAGTTTTGAGAAATCGGTTGTGGGGTTAATGTTAAAGCTAAAAGACAGTTCTGCACTTGTATTATTTTGTATTGTATTACAAAATTGAAGATTTTTCCAATGATTGAAAACATGTATGACAATAATCTCACGAACCTATGATGATCTGTCTAGAATAATATGATAAAATATAGCCAAAAGTGGTGAAAAAATCAGACACCAACCCCGTACAATAGATATAAAATAGTTCAATAAGAAATAATTATTGTTAAATAAGAGTTAGGCCTACTGTGATAAAAGGATTTTCCACTGATTTTGTAATGGAACGTTATATTGCAAAATATGACATGATACAGAAGAAAATCAATTTTAAAATCAGAAAATAACATTGCAAATACTTCTTTTGGACAATTCAGTAACTCCCAATAAATATGTGTTGTTTAAAATACAATTCAAAAATTAACAGCTGTTTCATTAAAAAGTATTATCCACATGGACAAAATGTAAACAAATCTGTAGAGGGATCTTTAAAGGCGTCTGGGGCAGAGCCCTAAGGGAATTTACTTCGTTTTTCTTTTGATAACTCATCTACAGACCAAGACCTTTCTTTTGACACCCCTATCAAGTTTCTACGCCCAACCGTTTTCTCAAATTAGTGGAGACAAAGTTTCCAATTAAATTTTTAGATTTCCCCATGTTAATCTTATGGGAAAAATCCAACTTTGATGGAAGATCCTGCCCAAACTAATAAAGATATCAAAAAACGAAAAACACTTTGCAAAACTACAGATCAGGGCAATTTTTTTGACACTCAAATCATCAAAATCGGTCCAAAAATGAGGGAGGAGTTCTGTTCACAAAAATCGGCTTAGTGTATTATATATATAGAAGAATAGATATCCTGATAATTTTAACTCTGACAATGCACCTATTCTGTATGTAACACATGTAAAGAATGTTATGTGCAAATAAAATATGTCTATGTCTATGTCTATGTCTAACCCTTACAAGAGTGTGTTTGAAAAGTTCCAAAATGGGTATATTTAGTGAAAAACCCTGTCCCTAGGTTAGAAGTTGGATACACAAGCTTATATTTTCAGTAATATTAAGGCAATGAATTTTGAATATTTGGTTTGAATTAATTTTAAATGTTAAAATATTGACAAAAATTACCAAATAGGATTTTTAATGAAATTAGCCTGGCAATAACAATCGTTAAAAGTCCCGTCCCTGGTTGTGAATGTAATGCTGGGTTTGAGGGTCGGAACCAGTTCTCGTCAGGTCTTTCAACCCTATCGACTCCAGGCGGATCGATATTTCGGCCTCTCTCAGATTAGGTTAGGCGTGATGTTATGCCAGGCTTTCCAGTTTATTCGGAAAGTCTTTATTTAAAATCTGTTTGGTAAGCGTTAAGTTTTTGTGTAATGATCGGTACTGATAATAACTGTTACATTAAGGCAAATAACTTATTTAAAACTAAGAAAATATAAGTCAAATGCCATGCTATAAGTCATTAAGCAAAACCAAATTTAAAGAGACAATAGATAATTTATTTATTGACAATGCTTTTTACTTAATTAAAAATTTTTACAGAACCACAATTTATAAATTTTTTGTTTTTTGTTTTAAGTGTTTAATTTTAAGTTAAGTTTTAATGTTGAATATTTTATGTATGGATTTAATTTTGACAATGCACCTATTCTAAGTGTTATGACATGCATGGAATGTTTTGTGCAAATAAAGTATGTCTATGTCTATGTCTATGTCATACTTAACCAAAACTTATGGCCAGCAAAGGGAACCATTGGCCTCTATGTTCCATTTTAGTAAATGACAAGAGTGAAAATGCTAATGTCGGTCACTGTAATTTGGGTCACAAAATCTGAGGATCCGATGTGTGACCTACATTAAAGTAAAGGACCCACAAGTAAAGGAAGTCCTTTTGACATTGATTGTACAAAGTTCTCGTCTCTAGATAAACTAATTCCAACGACAGCATTTTGCAAACGAGCTATAGAAACATTCAAGAAACTGTATTTTACGCAACAGAGGCAATTTTTAATTCAAGACCTCTTGTGTACGTTTCTTCTGAAGACGTATGCCTCAGTGATAAAATTATAATCCCCGGACATTTTTGGAATTTTCATGGTAAAAATGGTTTGATCGGAAATTTAAAGTTGCATAATCCCCAAACTAACATGGACTTCAAAAGAACATCAAGGAAAATATTCTAGAAATTTGGAAAAAAGGCGAAAAGGTATTAAGTTTATTTTGGAAGATCTGGCTTCAAGATTACTTAATGAGCCTATGTGAAAGGAAAACAACTGAAATGAAACAAAAAGGAATTACAACAAACAAACCAAATGTAGGAAAAATTGGGCTGATCCATGAAGCCCTACCACGAGTGTGACGTCGCCGGTGTGACGACGTCTTAACTTGACAGGAGACGGGACTAGTGAGAAATAAAAACTACATAATTAGTTAATACCACGGGCTGCACGGACCGGGATAAAAGTGTACGGTTGCAGGACTAGGACGGACTGACGTAGTGGTTAGATGCACGGGTATAGCGTGGTCGCGGCAGCCAATGGGAATTTATTAAAAATCACCTGATATGACGTTACAGACGTGGCGTGATGTACACACACACTAACACACACTTACATTTTATACAAATCTGGTTTCCTACAAGAAACGCTGTTTTACAACTATAATATTGAATACATAAAATCATTAAATATACTACATCCCTCCCGTGTAATTTTTATACACATCTCAGCAAATATAAAAGTTTAAAACAAGTAAAACAAAACTATTAATTTAAAAAACAAACTTCAAAAATCACACATACAATTTTTACAAATCAAGGCGTTCGACTGGTTTTATTATTCTACTGGGATATCTACGTGCTGTTGTAGTAACAGGTGTTTGGGGATGTACAATGGGCGATTGTTGTGGAGAACGGACCATGGGAGTGCTAGGTGAGGAGGGGAAGGAAGTATGACGTGAAGCTGGAGTACTATGATCAGGTGATCGGTTGGATATGCTGTGTCTATTTTTAGATTGGGAGTGGGATTGCTGTAACGGAGTTTTGGGGGGATCAGCTGATGGTACCACTGCCGGCTCACATACGGTTTCAGAATGCGCATTCCTGTCATTGTTACTACTTCCCTGCAAACCTACCAGTTGATCAATATGTCTCTTCCAAACAACACCTGAACTTAGTCTAACTTCATACAAAACATTACTCAATCTTTAAGTACAGTACCTTCTACCCATTTATCTTTTGAGCGGTAGTCTCTAATTAATACAGACTGATTTGGGTACAGGACTCTGGTTTTACTGCCACCAAAATACTCTCTTTGTTTGTTTTGTTTACACTCAACATGACTTGGT
Organism: Macrosteles quadrilineatus; assembly: GCF_028750875.1. Classification (NCBI taxonomy): domain Eukaryota; kingdom Metazoa; phylum Arthropoda; class Insecta; order Hemiptera; family Cicadellidae; genus Macrosteles; species Macrosteles quadrilineatus. The sequence goes on along the minus strand of NW_026542601.1, from coordinate 14,483,953 downwards.
AAGTTAGGTTTTAGCAAATCTAACCTGGTCCTTAGGGGACGTTTAAACATCAGCATAGCTGGAGTTTCATTGGTAACAGCATGCACGGAGTTTCTATAGTCAAACAATATACGACTTAGAGCAACATTAAAATCAGTGTTGTCATTTAGTGCACATTTAAGCTTAGTTTTAGCATATCTTACTGAGTTCTCGGCTTGGCCGTTTGATTGGGCATGATAGGGAGGTGAGAAAGTTTGTATTACTCCATTTGACTTTAGGAACTGTTTAAACTCAAGTGATGTGAATGGTGGACCATTGTCACTGTGACAAGTTACTGGCAAACCAAATCTAGCAAACAAATCTCTTAAATGTACAATTGCTTGTTTGGCTGAGGTGGAACCTACTTCAAAAGCCTCCAGCCACTTGGTATGAGCATCAACTACAATTAGAAACATTTTGCCTCTTATTGGTCCAAAATAGTCCAGATGTAATCTTTCCCAAGGCTTAGATGGATAGTGCCAATTATGCAAGAAACTTTTAGTTGGGTTAGAACGTTCCATAAGGCTGTTTGCTAAGGCTTCTATGTTTTGGTCTATATTTGGCCACCAAATATACGACCTTGCCACTGACTTCATTTTTACGATTCCCATATGACTACAATGTAACTCTTTTAAAACATAATCCCTCATAGAATTAGGAACCACGACTTTGTAACCCCACATTAAAATGCCCATTTCTACAGTCAATTCTTCCTTCCTTTGGAAGTAAGGTAACATATCACCTCTCTCTTCCGGCAAAAAACTAGGCCATCCATGCAGGACATAGCTACACACTTTGTGTAAAATAGGGTCTTTTTGCGTTTCGACTTTAACGTGTTCAAAGGTTAGTGGCACTGAGCTTTCAAAAATACAATTTAAATATGTGCCTTGCCATTGGAAATCATTACTTTCCATCGGATGTGGAACTTGTAGTGGTAATCGTGACAGAGCGTCTGCGTTACCATGACTTACTGACTTAACATATTTGATGTCAAAAATGTAGCCTGACAAAAACAAAGCATATCTTTGTAGCCTACTAGCTGCAAAAACAGGCAACCCCTTCTTAGGGCCAAAAATACTTATTAATGGTTTATGATCTGTACATAAGGTAAACCTTCTGCCATACAAGTACTGGTTACACTTTTTAACACCGAAAACAATGGCCAGAGCTTCTTTTTCTACCTGACTATACTTAACTTCAGTGGGTGACAAAGTACGTGAAAAATACGCAACAGGTTTCTCTATTCCTTCACTTGTTTTGATACTTAACACACAACCTAGCCCTGTTGAACTTGCGTCAGTTGCTAATATTACAGGCAAACTCGAGTCATAATGAGCAAGAATAGGGGCATTTGTCAATAATTCTTTAACCTTGTTGAAAGATTGCATACATTCAGCATTGAAATTAAATGGAACATCTTTCTTAAGCAAATTATATACAGGACTCAGAATGGTAGACATGTTAGGAATGAATTTTCCGTAGTAGTTTACTAAACCAATAAAAGCTTTTACTTCAGTTACGTTCTTAGGTACAGGTGCTTTTACTATTGCTTCAACCTTGGCTTGGGAGGTGTGGAGACCTTCCTTGTCGATACAAAATCCCAAATACTCTAATTTGTCTGAAAAGAACTTGCATTTACTCTTTTTGATGGTAAACCCCTTATCATTTAGCCGTGTAAGAACTTCCCGTAACCTACTCAAATGAGTGTTAGTATCTTTAGCTGTAATCAAAATATCATCCAAGAATACTGCCACACCTTCCAAGCCTTGGAGTGTCTGTTCAATGACCTTTTGAAAAATGCCAGGAGCTGATGAGATGCCATATGGCATTCTCTGATAGGAAAATAGCCCTTTATGAGTACTGATAGTGCATAATTTCTTTGACTCGTCATTTAATTTAAGTTGCATGTAAGCTTGACTGAGATCAATTTTACTAAAGGTTTGTCCACCTTGTAAATTAGTAAAAAGCTCCTCGATTCTAGGTAGAGGATATTTTTCCACTTCTAGGAATGGATTTAAAGTTACTTTAAAATCCCCACAGATTCTAATTTCCCCACTTTTCTTTAAAACTGGGACGATAGGCGTCCCCCAAGATGAGCTACTTACAGGTACTAAAACTTCCTCAGTTTGTAATCTTTCTAACTCTGCCTCTACTTTACTTTTCAACGAAAAAGGTATCGGTCTAGGTTTGAAATACTTGGGAGTAGCATTCTCTTTTAATTTAAGCTCTACAGGATCTCCCTTGTACTGACCTAACTTGTCACTGAAAACTTTTGGAAACTCTTTTTCCAACTCAACTACGATTTTGTCAAACTGCTCATTGTGTGATAACAACTTAAAATTTTTGTCACTCAACAAATTGGTTTTGAACGATATATTTACCCCTAATGCTTGAAGCCAATTACGCCCCATTAATGGATGTGCGCCTTTTTTAATCACATACAGATCTAGGTTATCCTTGAAATCCTGGTAACTAACATTCACTTTTATTTTACCAATAGGGACAATAGGTTCGTTAGTATACGAACTTAAGGATAGATCATTCATTAGGCTGTAATTTGCAAAATGACAGATTTTTGTTGTAAAAATCCTCACTACAAACACTGACACTAGCTCCAGTGTCAACTTCAAACGTGACTTGTTTACCTTCTACAATAGCATCAATTTTAAGTGGAGCTACTTTAACGTTGACATTACTATTATTAGCTACCTCAATTTCGTCCTCAATTTGAAATAGTGTAGCAATATCGTAAACATACTCATCACAACTATCATTAGAATTTATCTGAGATTTCCTGTCAGAAACAAAGTTATGCATTTTGTTGTTTTTACTAAACTGTCCATTAGTCCTTTCAGTTTTCAAATTGTTCTTATCATTCTTAAAAATATTATTTTTGTTTGACTTACCTAACAGCTTTGATCTGCACACTTTAGCTAAATGATTCTTTTTTCCACAAAAATGACATACCACAACACCCAATAATCTGCACTCATTTCTCATGTGACCGAAGCCACCACAACAAAAACACTGCACTGATTTGTGTTGAGGTCGAGGTGTTGACTTTGACGTTTGATTGTGCTGCTGGGCGCCGCCGCTGCTCCCTGAATCTCGTCGTCGTTGTGCCGCTGCCACTCGCAACACCTTGCCGCCGCTGCTGCCGACCGTCAACGCCGCTGCATTCTTCTCCGCCGCTTCCGCTGATGAGACTATTTTCACAGCTTGATCAAACGTTAAACTGGACTCTGATAACAGTTTCTGTTTGATAGTGTCGCTTCTTATTCCACTAACTAGACGATCTCGAAGAAAGTCGTTCAACGATGCGCCAAACTCACAGTGCGTGGACATCTTCTTCAAATTTGCTACGTATTCGGCAACTCCTTCCCCCTCTAATTGGTTGCGTTTACTAAACTTGTAACGTTCCGCGATGAATGATGGTTTAGGATGTAAATGATCCTGAATTAACTTTACTATATCTTTAAAAGATTTTGCGTTAGGTTTATCGGGCGTGCACAAATCGCGTAACAGATTGTACGTTTTCTTCCCGACTACTGTCAATAAAGTACTCACTTTTTTGGCATCACTAATCCCGTTACACTCGACAAATAACTCAAACCTTTCAACGTACGAGGTCCAAGATTCTTCACTCCCGTCAAAGTCTCCGATTCCGCCGATGATTCCAGACATTGTATCTTGTTCAAAGAAGACACGAGATAAAATTAACACTGGGTTGTCGTAATCGGACATTAACCCTAACACTTATAAAAATACGGTCGAACAGTTACACCGCACACACGAATAGTTAGGTTCTTAATAACGCCATCGTTATCACTGTAACTTCCTCGTCCCCAGTGTGACGTCGCCGGTGTGACGACGTCTTAACTTGACAGGAGACGGGACTAGTGAGAAATAAAAACTACATAATTAGTTAATACCACGGGCTGCACGGACCGGGATAAAAGTGTACGGTTGCAGGACTAGGACGGACTGACGTAGTGGTTAGATGCACGGGTATAGCGTGGTCGCGGCAGCCAATGGGAATTTATTAAAAATCACCTGATATGACGTCACAGACGTGGCGTGATGTACACACACACTAACACACACTTACATTTTATACAAATCTGGTTTCCTACAAGAAACGCTGTTTTACAACTATAATATTGAATACATAAAATCATTAAATATACTACAACGAGGAAGTTGGAAAATGGGCTGAATAGTAGAACTTCACTTAAGCCGAGACGGTAAAATAAGAAGTGCTACAGTAATTCTCAGTTCGAAGAAGAAAGTTGTACGTCCCTTAAATCATTATATTCACTAGAAGTGAAGAATTATTAGTTTTTGTCCTTCGCCCGGAGTGTGCCAAAGGCATGGATTAAATTAACGTATTAAATGTCAGCTGGTTAGAATTTATTTGTTATTGTTTTCAACTTATCTTTGTATATTAAAAAAACTTGGTTTTTCTTTTCTGAGTTCGTTTGGCTCTTCTACGCGACCGATTTTCATGATTGAGGTCTCAAATTGAAGGTATGCACACACAGACTTGCCATCAAGCATCGGCATATAACTATCTATAGTCTCACTCGGTTTATATGTAAACAAAATTTGTTCTCCATGCATTTCTTATTAGAGTAAAAATTGGTTTCTCTTTGCCAAGTTCGTTTGGCTCTTCTACCCGACCGATTTTCATGATTGAGGTCTCAAATTGAAGGCATGCACCCACATATTTGCCATCAAGCATCGGCATATAATTATCTATAGTCTCACTCGGTTTTTACGTAAACAAAATTTAAGATGTATTTCACCAGTTATAATGATATAATCCTGTAAATTTTTGGATTTTTTAAAAATTGATTGGAATACCTATACTTTTTTTTAAGCTATTAATCTATTCAAATCGGACGAGTTTCAAGCAAACGCAAGGTGAACAACCAACATAATTATTTTTTTTATAAGGTTCTTCTGTGATTAAAACTCAATACAGTAGCTCCAGTATGTTTTTTATATGTTTTAGACTCAAAATAATCAGTAAATTATAGGCTTTAATTTGAGCTATTGATTGTTTCAATCAGTTAAGGTCAAGTTACTGACCCGTGTATTACTCAATCAAAATTATAAATTTGATTATTTTCTTGGATATTACATATAGGTATATTTACCTGCGAGGTCTAGTCTTATTTATGCTGCGGAGCAGCATGGGTCCTCTAGTAATTGTTACTATGAAAAAAAAAAAAAAACTGTGCATCAAACTCTCTCAACTTATTCCACTATTATCAAACTTTTTAACTTATAAAACTATTTAACTTAAACTTTAACAACTAACTATTTGACAAAAAGTGCCTGACTTTCTATTTTTTAGTTAAATTATTATTACTAAGCCATTTAAAATACAGAGGTCTGATGCTATCTTATTTACTAAATGCATACTACTTAGTACTTATAAACAAATCACTTTAAACCCGAGGATTAGAGAAGTTAAGTCACAACACTCACAACTTAAATATACAATTTATTGTCACAATTAATTGTAAGTCTAGGAACATATTTAGGGACATTTTAGGACATAAGGGAATTCGGTCTTCGGGAAAAGTTGCACAAATAAATACTGTTCAAAACACATAGTATTGTATTGAAATATTCTTGTCATAAATAAATATGGGTTGATTCGTAAATAAAATGTTTTTTTATTATCTATTCTAAGCCTTTTGGTCATCATTTAATTTAGTACTCCAATTAAACAAATATATTACTTTGGATAAGTTAGCCGTATGAAGCATATTTTATTACTAAAATGATAAATCTTATATATTAAAAATTTGTTTTTCTTTTCCGAATTCATTTGGCTCTTCTACCAGACCGATTTTCATGATTGAGATTTAAAATTGAAGGTATGCACGCACAGATTTGCCATCAAGCAGTGGCGGCGATAAGAGCTCGCGGACTCCCCGGCAAGTTTGTTCGCCGGGCCCCTCTCTCTCAGCATCTTAAAAAATATTATCACATGTATAACTGCCTAAACTTGACATGGCAACTCCTGAGCCGTCATCATCGTCTTCAATGATCGCGGCAAAATTGTGAATACTTCCCATAGTCATAGAAGAAACATTATCATAGTCTACTGTGAATGCAAATGCAGCCAAACCTATGACATCATAAGATAACACATCATCGTCTCCCGCGTTCACGGGCCATTCCCTCTCCCACGTCCGGTGGTGATGGGGAAATAATTTTTTCTGCAATCGCAGCAAAATTCTAGATATATCTCTCGCGGAAAAAGAAACGTCATTATCATCTTCCGCAATCGTGGCAAAATATTGGACATTTCTTGCGGCCGCGGAGACATCGTCATTGTCACCCGCGGGGAAATGTTCTCGTCGATATCTGCGATCGCGGCAAAAGCGTAGGCCTATTCTTTCAATTTCGTTATCAAGATCCTCGTGGATATAAAAGCTTTTACTTTTAATATGGGGCGTCATTGTATTGAGTAATGATAAAATCGGCTCGAGCTTGATTTTCTGACTTTGTGCTCGATCTCTCAAGTTTGTAGGCCACGCTCTGCTCGGCTCGAAAATCAACATTAGGCCTATATTATAAAATCAACCGTTTCCCAAGCAAACAAATTTTGAACCGATCTGATTTCCAAGCAAGAGGTCCATAGTAAGTAACATTTTTTACCTGACTCAAAGTAAACAAATCTAAAGTGCAGCATCATAATAGTAAGAAATGAAAGGAAATGAAAATCCTTCTTTAGCATAAATGAAAGAATTAAATTATTTGTTAGCTAGTGCCCTAGGCACCTAGGTTAATTTGCCGATTTGATCGTAACAAAATTATCAAGTTCATTTAGTTAATTCAGCATGGAGGGCCTTCTCTGGTGTGACCCGCCAGTGGCTACATTTGTCTCTAAATACGGCCATATTACAGCGCCTTCACCACACAGTCCATGAGGACAGTTGATGCAACCTGTATGACTGATGACAATTCATTTACTTAGGTTGGTAGAGAGTTTATATCGATCGGTCAAGTAATAGTGTCAGTTTAGCTGTTGTAAACTACCTGTCCTGCTAGTGCTCTTGCTGGTCTTAACAAATTTTTGTCATAAAAATCGTATGGTAATTCTCATATAAATATTATTATAATAGGGGTCCAATGTTGTTATAATAGGGCCTGAGCCTGTCGCACAATCGCGGGCCCGTGTCCCAGTAAAATCTTCCGAAAAATCCTGGTCAAGACTCACGGGCCCCTCTAGTTCGTGGGCCCTCCATACCGCGGGCCCTGCGGGTCCGCTATCGCCGCCACTGCCATCAAGCAACTGCATATATTTATCCACTGTATTACTCGACTAAAAAACATAATTTGATTCATTTTCAAATTCTCACATCAATTAAAGATGTATTTCACAAGCTATTATTATATAATCCTATATTTTGGTCTTCGAACCTTCAGTGAAATACCGGCTTTCACATAAGCTACTATGAGTTTCAAGCAAACGGAAAGGTGAACAACCAATATAAAAACCATTTCCATGAGGTTTTTTTTCTATGATTAAAAATCAATAGCTCCAATATGATGAGCTCAATAAGAGTTCATGATTTTTATATGTTTTGGGCGCAAAATAATTAGTAAATTATACACTTCAATTTGAGCTATTGATTGTTTGAATCAATTAAGTTCAAGATACTGTATTACTCAATCAAAAATCATAAATTTGATTATTACTTGGATAATATATTTATTTTAACGGTGCGAATAAGCATGGTTCCTTTCGTACATGTTAAATACATAAAAAAACCATTAAGTTAAACATTAAAAACATAAGTGTGTATGCTAAATTAAATTAATTAATCATTAGCAATGATAACAGTTTTATAATTAATGTAAAAAGTGGCAGCAACAAACTGTATTCAGTAGATTTAAGTATATATAGGTAATAATAATAAAGTAAATAACATAATCTAAAAAAGAATTATTTTGATATAAATCATATGCCATAATCTCTGCAATTTCACGCAGATTACAACTGTGTTAACGAATTGATAATCGAGCCACTAACAGAGTGTATTTTGTGAGCGCAAACACGGAAACGTCATAAGACGTAATGAGTAAGAAAAAGACAGTTCATCTTCATACGTTAGGTGGTGGAGGGTGCGCTGAGCAGCTGGACCAAAAACCCAGCACACAGCGAGCGATCCAACTGTAGTAATAATAGAGATCGATGGACAGGGCAAGGGTCCAAACAAAACATGAGTGAAGTCTGGAATAATCTAGATTGTGTTGTATAATAAATAACATTCCTAAATATGTTGGTGTTTATCCCTAGGCCATGTGGGATGTTATTGTGAAATTCTTAATTGTCTAGTTTTCTATCTTATCTCAGCAAACTAAACTATGTCTAGGTGTCTCTGTTGACCCAACATAAAGAGGAAATGTTACCAAACCCTGAATGTCAACATGATGGTAAATATCTACATACCATCGTAATGAAGAATGAGGGACATTCTACAGTACCCTTGAAACTTACAGTTACTAAGGTATGTGTAGTATTTAAAAAATAAAATGTTAACCCTTTGCGGTCGAATGGCGAGTATAGGTCGCCGCCTGCCATTTTGCCGACTGCTCAAAAATGGCAACCTACAAGGACCCAAAAAAAAAAAAAAAAAAAATTATTCAAAAATCAAAAACGTTAATTTTTTTGGTCGAATGGCGATTATAGGTCACTGGGTGCCATTTTCCTGACTGCTTGAATGGCAAGCTAAATTCACTGGAAAATGTGGAAAAATTCGACCTCAAAGGGTTAACATGTCTTGAATGTTATGTAATGTTCCACCATTAACTAAACTAGAGCTAGTCCTTACTTGACAGCTATATGTGGGACATTCGGGACAATATGTGATCAAAACAATTTAGGGCTTGGCGATGAAGACCTTGAGTGGCTAGTGGCTCACGTTTTCAGGGTCAAATTATTAAGAATTGAAAAGTCTATGTACACGGTGATCAATATAAGTGTGCCAGCTATTTTATTCGAAAGTGATAAGAGGTAATGTAAAAAAATGTTAAATTGTAACTGCATTGGAATTATTATTTAAAAAATGTTGTTTGAGTCCAAAAAATACAGAGTGTTTTTAAAAGAATGCCGGGATTTTAAACGGTCGTTGCTCGGGGACTATTCAAGATAATTAAACGATTCAATTTACTCATTCGATTTAATTGAAGGGAAAAGAATAACGTTTTTTCTCACTCTTTTATACAATTCGGAATGATTTTACAACATTCAGATTTTCATCTATCTTATATGAGCGTAAAACTGGCAAAGTCTGTACGCTCAGGGCGATCTGCATGTTTATCTGATGTCTTAACTGAGTCTTTTTCGGCACAAAAACTCTATCTTTTATAGATAACATCATAAAAGGACCAATTTAGGTTTGTTTAACTGAAGACTTTGTCGGGCAATCGATTTTTCAGGCTTGTGATGCATAAATGTCGGATTTCTTCGACTATGTCATCGTTTGTTTTTAGCCGGCCAGGTGAATGTCTTTTCAAAACACTTCGGTGCCGCTAAACTCATTAAAACAGCTTAAAGTTTCTTTATCATCAAGTAGATTTAAATTTAGTTTAATTTAGCAATGGATATAAACTCTGTGAACTACAGATCTGTTCCTTCTGTTGAGCCGTAAACGTCGTACTGGCGACTGGCGTCAAGCGTATGAGTCACAATAGCGGCTTATCACGCCGAAACTGTTTTACGCGTACCAAGGTCATCGTTTCCTCCCTTGCTGCACGGGAAACAAAACTTAGTTATTTTAGCTTCAATTTGACGTATAAAACGTTTAGTTACCTTGAATAGTATCCAACCAATTACTATTTAAAATCCCAGCATTCTTTTAAAAACACCCTGTATATATGGAAGACCCTATATGATTGTTTTAGAAAGTAAATGCAATTTAAAAACGTTTTTATTCTTGGAATTTTTTTCCTTAAGCTACTCGTTTAGGAGTTACAGTGTGTTAAAACTAAGAAAAAATGAATTGCGGTGAACATACTACAATACATATAAAAACTAACAAATAAAAACACACAATCGCATGCACGCATCAGCAAACACGCAAAGAAACAGTAGCCCTAGGACACGCCAGCCGAGACACTCTTCTCAAAGTAGAGCTTCTTCAGTGCCGCCACAAAATGGAAACATTTCTGTGACGCTTACGTCACAGCTGACCGCGTCAAACCGTAAATCAGCTGATAGTTGGAGGACTTGGGGAGGGGATAGGAATTAAAGGCCGCGACGTGAGACGAGAAGCAAGTCGTGTGCATGGGGTCTACCTGAGCGGATCCATGCTGGTCTACAATCGGATAAGTTTAACCATTAGAATACTATTTAATATAATGTTCTAATTTTTCCAGAAAGGGGGGGGATTAAGGGGTTAGGGAACTATTAACTATATCAGCTTAATATGTAAATTATACTTTTTAGCACACTCGTACCCTTAAGGTGCGAGTGGAAGTTGTCCTCGTTTTAGCTTTATTATATTTAATCAGATGAATCTATATAATTGATACGCTACATGAAACTTTGTCAGTTGAACTCCTCCGCCATTTCTTAACCGATTTTATCCATTGACGTCTCATTGGAAAGAGCGTGTCGCGTAGATTTGCAAACCAGCCTTACATTTTTGAATCCCTTAGGCTCTGCCCCAGTGGCTTTGAAAGTTCCCTTGTTATCCTTATGAAGAACATAATTGTTCACATTTTGATCAGCTGTATAATTTAATTGCTGTTATTATTTTTTCAATTCAATGAAACACATTGAGTACATTTATTTACTATTGGAGTTTGTGTAAACATAACCCCCAAGACGGATCGTGTTAGTATGGTTGTATCTTAAATTTGTGTATTTATTGTTGTTTTGTGTCACTATAACGGATCGTGTTAGTATGATTATAACTTAAATTTGTGCATTTATCGTTGTTTTGTGTAGCTATAATTTGTTTATTTGTTGTTTTTTCTTTTAAATGCATCCGACACGACGACAACGAAACATAGACAGGAGGCGTAATCGTGATAACGACCGCAGCTACAGAACAGAACAGTGGCGCGTAATAGGCGTAAACTCATCACAGTCAGCAACTGACCCTGGACAATCTCAACTAGGTTACAAATGCGCCCTAACAATACCCCACGACCTCTATCAATGACCTGTGTTGCCTGTACAGCGAGGCATTTTGAGGGAGAAAACCGACCGGAAAATGCTTTAGGTTTATCAATAACGAAAATAAACATGGTCTGAGTTACATCGGTAATATTTGAGTTGACTCTATCTATCTATCTATCTATCTAACAGGGGCAGGTAAATGTTTCCTGAATCGCCCATGACCAGTTATCAGTTCTACAGTTAATTTGATTCTTCGTCTATCTAGTCTCAAGAGGTCAGAGGCAACCTTTTTGGAAGGCCTAAACAGAGTAAGCTTGCTGACCCTAAGAAGGGGAGTATCGATCCAGCATTTACTATGCTTTTCTCTGGCCCATGACGCAATCGAAGAACATGCACTGTTTGGTGAAATGCCACAAAAGGGTTGTGGGCCTATCATGGTTGTCGCAGAGGCAGTGTTTGCCAATCTATCTGCAGCTTCATTACCTTTTATACCTGAGTGTCCTGGCACCCAGCAAAGCGTTCATTACTCCTACCCAACTCAGACACAGAAGCAAGGCAGTCCCACACGAGCCTAGAGTTGAATTCGTAAGAGTTTAGTGCTTTTAAGGTTGCTTGACTATCAGTATAGATATTGATTGTTTTGTCTCTGATCTCTTTATTAAGATGTTCTCGAGCACAAACCAAGATGGCAGTGACCTACGCTTGAAAAACAGTTGGGTTTTTCCCCATGGGAAGATAAATACCAGTGCCTTCGTTCATCCAGTACACACCTGCTCTAGTACCCCCATCTTTGATCTTAGAACCGTCAGTGTAGCATTCTAAATCACCTGTAGGGATGGGCCCTTTCCCGCCAGACCAATCTTCCCTGTCTGGTATTAGTACTTTGAAAGGCTTTCCAAAGGAGTATTTTTTGGACATGTGATCTGAAGGTAGGTCCAACTCATCATTGTGTACCACCTGAACAATTTTGGAGTGCCCTTTATTGTTTCCTGTGGTTACCCATAAGTTTTCGCATCTGAGGCGTAGGGCTGTTTTTCTAGCTACCACCTTGATGAAAATGTCGATGGGTAGCTTATCAAGCAGACAATCTAGAGCTGCTCCAGGGCAGCTGCATACTGCCCCAGTTATCATTATAAGAGCAAGCCTTTGAACTCCTGCTAAAGCTTTAGCAGCTGCAGTAGATTCCATCTTTGGCCACCACACAAGCGAACCATATGTAAGGGCGGGTCGGACCACAGATACATACAGCCAGTGCAAGATTCTGGGCTGTAACCCCCATGTTCCACCTACCATCCGCCTGCATGCCATGAGGGACCACTTGCCACGTTCAATTACTTTTTGAAGATGTGGTCCCCAGTGAAGTGATCTGTCCAAAATAACACCTAGGTACTTCACCTGATTCTGCAGCTCTATTTCAGTACCCTGCAGTCTTAGTGGGCCAATCCCATCCAGTTTCCTCCTTCTTGTGAAGGGTACCATTACAACTTTCCTGGGATTAATAGAGAGCCCAACTTCCTTGACACCAACGATCCACCACCCTTAAAGCTCTATTCATAAGGTCAGTTATGGTTCTGTGGAATTTTCCAACCACAAGGATTGCAACATCATCAGCGTAACCTAAGGCGAAAACAGCACTATCATTGAGGGTCATTATAAGGTCATCTGCTACCAGATTCCAAAGGAGAGGAGAAAGAACCTCACCTTGGGGGCAACCTCGAGTAGTTCTTGCCTCGATCGTGTCATTGTGAAGTGAGAGCCTGACCTTCCTACTATGAAGCAAGGATTCAATCCACTTACACACAATTCCGTGAAATCCTCTAGCTCTCACTGCGTTAAGAATTGCAGGGGTTCCAGTGTTGTCGAAAGCACCCTGAATATCAAGAAAGGCACCCAGGGCCACTTAACTGCTCTCTAGAGCCTTCTCAATCTTGCTTACAAGTTGATGCAGCGCGGTCTCCCATGATCTTCCCGCGATGTACGCATGCTGATTATTATGAATAGGATTAGTCCTAAGAGCTGAATCCATCATATATCTTGAGACCAACTTCTCTAGGATCTTAAGGAAGAAAGAAGATAGAGAAATAGGTCTAAATGACTTAGGATCAGTGTATCTATCCCTCCCTGGTTTTGGAATAAATGCAATACGAGAATTACACCACCCTGAGGGAATGTGTCCTAAGGCTAAACTTGCTCTGAAAAGTTTACAGAGTGGGTGAATAATAATGTCTAGACCTTCCTGTAAGCAAACAGGTCTTACCTCATCAGGACCCGGCGATTTGAAAGGTCGTAATAGACCAACAGCCCATCTTACCTTGCTGAAGGTGACTATGCGGCAAGCAGTGCTCCACATAGAATGGTTGGCATGACGACTCAGATTTGGCTGCTCAGAACTCACTTCCTCCTGCTGCACTTCAGAAACAATACAACCAGGGAAATGAGTTTTAGCCATAACCTTGAGTATTTCAGAAGGTTCAAAAGCCATTGCACCATCCGGACCCTCAACGGCACCAAGAGTAACGTGCCTGTCTCTAACAAGAACCTTATGTATTCTAGAAGTGTCTTTAATACTTTCTAAATTGCCACAAAAATTATTCCATGAGAGCCTTTTGGCCTTACGTACTGCATGGTTGTATTCTGTGAGAACATTATGATATGCATCCCAGTTATTAATTTTCTTAGCTCGCCTGAAGTGGGCCCTAACTCTCCTCCTGAGAGAAGCAAGTTCGGGACCCCACCAGCCAGCCCTATTGCTTTTACTTTTGCGCAGAGGGCAATTATCCTCAAAGGATGAAACTATACACCTAGTTAGACAGTCTGCCGCCTCGTCAAGTGTATCACCTGTATTAATAAGAGATGTATTAAGATTTGAGGCAATCTTGCCCCGAAGATCGGCTCTGTAGGAGCCCCAGTCGGTTACCTGGGCTCCTGAACAAGCGAACTTCGCCGCAAAAACTCCCCAACCTAAAGACAATATGCCTATGATCAGACAGGGATGGCTCAAGAGTAAGTAATCCTGTTAGCCATACCCGCTGAACACAGGGTAAGATCAATTACTGATTGACCTATCCTACTTAAGAAAGTTGGTTCTGAGCCTACGTTTGCTACAAGAAGGCCGCAAGAAACTAGGTACTCTAGAAGTGACCTACCTCTGTTGTTAGTGTCCCTGCATCCCCAGGTCGTGTTATGGGCATTGGAGTCGCAGCCTATCACAAGTTCAGCTCCAGACTCCTGTGCGAGGTCAACCAGTCTCCTGACCTTAGCCGATGGGAACAGGCCCTCGTCGCCCTGTGGCATGTAAACAGAGGCCAGCAGCAATTTGGTGTCGGATTTAGCACATACAGTCTTAATTACTGTTACATCCCTCGAACAAAGCTCTAGAACTGGATAACATTTAAGCCCCTCTTTAACCCAAATGCAAGTTCTAGGGTGTGGTACAGTCGCGGAAATGACATTACCCTTAATAGTACCCATCCCCGCAATTCTAAAGTTATTGACCCAGGGTTCCTGAATCAAGGCAAAATCTAAAGACTGCTTGACTGTGCTCAGACAGAACACGGCTGTGGCAGCCTTACTGTGTTGTAGGTTCGCTTGAAGGACCTGGGTCATCAGAAGGAGCACCAGAGATGACTCTGAGCTGCAGTTTCCCTAGACCCAGGTAGATAATCCAGCCACGATCTTTCAAAACCTGTGCATTCATTTCATCAATAGCAAGAACAAGAATCTGATGATCATCCTTCTTCTTCCCACCAATGACACGCCAGTCTTTAGTCGTGACGCCAGGATTCTGCCGCTCGATCTGAACAAACACTTTAGAGGCTTCGACCTTGGCCAGACGCCTGTCAGTGCGTAGGAGCACTTTAGTCGTGCGCAACAGATCCCTGTAATCTGCTAATATGACCTCCATACTCCCCTCATTTCCCAGCGCTAGCTTCGGTGCCACCCTCTTTAGCCAGTCAGAAGTTTCAGAATTACCACAAGTTACGACAAGAGCACCCTTCTCGTGGTAAATTTTTTCAAACTGATGCGGAAGGTTGGTGCCGTCATCACCAAACACCAGCTCCATCAGTTTATCCTGCAACAAGTCACATTCCTCAACAGAGAATCGCGCGTCAGGATAGGCCGCTGGTGCAACTGCCAACTTGTGACCTACAAGTTGGTCTTTGTAGCTGACCACACCCGCAACAGATCCATCTGCTAATCGATTAGATTTATTTCTTTTTGGGGAGGTTTTTGAGAAGACCCAGGGTTACTATCGGGTCCGATTCTACGCATCAGTGATACGCCAGAACCTTCCCCAAAGAACCCATGGACTCTCGCTTCCTCTTTCTCCACTGTCTGTTGGGAATCCACATGCCCTCAGCCTCTTTCCTCTCTTTAACAGACATTCTATACTCAGTTCTGGTCATAACTGTAGTAACAATCTCAGAGTCGGGCGATTCGCCCGCCAGAGACGGTGATTCGCCAGCATTACTGGTGTCTAGTGGCTTATGTCACAGAAAACGTACTACTATGACCCAGAATGCCAACCGCATGGTAAAAAGCATTAAGCGGTTTGAGAGAGCTTTGCCTGTCAATCCGTAGGTAGCGCCACCAGCGTTGCTATGCTATTGCATGGTTAAAAGTTCTTCGAATTTGAGAAAGAATAACTTAGTATTGTCTTTGTCTGGAATTCGATAGACGCACACCAATAAAATCTTCGGATTGTTTAGGAAGAGAGCACTGATTTCAAAAACATTTACCAAGGCTAAACTGGTAATAATAGGCGCAGGAGATCGATTAATAGCATTGTTGTCTCTAATAAATATTGCTGAACCTCCTCTTTCTAACCGAGGTCTACTAAAGCTTAAACATAGTGTAAAGTTTTCCAGATATGTAATGATTTTATGTCAGAATCTAAAAGCCAATGTTCAGTTATAAAAACAACATCACTGTTTTCGTCATTAGCAAATATTTCAATGAAGTTGACCTTATCACAAAGATTACGACAGTTCCATAGCGAAGTTAAAATTGTTTAGGCCTAGGCCTACGTCAATTATGTGTGCAAAAGGGTTGGCTACATCAGTGCTTACCTGGTTTTCAAAGTCAGTCACATTGGAGGTAAAACTTGTTTGTCCTGTAAGTTTAAAGACTCATTGAAAACAAACCTGTTCACAAACACTCCCTTCGGCCAGAAGTCAGGTTTATACACTACTTTGTCAATCCTGGAAGGAATGGTGACTTTAAATGAACAGTATTCATCCGGGTACTTAGAATTTAGTGATTCTACTTTAAACGATTCATTATAAATTTTTCTAATAGGAAAGATTCCAAATCCTTAGAGTCAGTGTCCGGTGATAGCCTAGATACAAACAGGAACGACTTCTTTTCGGCAGTTTTAAGCCTATCGCCATCAGCTGAACTTAAACTTGCAATAATAAATTTAGGTTTGTTATTGTTTTGATTTCCATTTGCTCACAAATGGATGACAATACAATATTATATAATTTAATTTTAATATTTCCCTTGGGCTACGCCCCATGGGCTTGTTTTTATTAGCTCGCTTTCCTACAAATTTTGATATCAATTTCAAACAAAGTTCCCAATATGCTAGAGACTTGAAATTTGAAACATAGCTCACAAATGGATGATAATGCAATATTATATCGTTTAATTTTCATATTTCCCTTGGGCTACGCCCCATGGGCTTCCAAATTTTCCATGTTTACATTTTGAAAGAATGTAAATATATCAATTAATTTAAGTCAGCTGTAAATACTTAAGTTTGACAGTTTGAGGAGCAGAGGTTACGAGGTACATGTTATGCTCCCAAGAGATTATTTATACAAACAAACATTTCAAAATAAAGATAAACAATCTGATTGTAGATATAAAGGTGTTTGTTAATATTGTCAATTGTTATTTATTTAGTATTCTATAAAGTAAACAATAAATTAAATATATTGATATACTTATAGTTAGTAGGTAGGCCATACATTCAATCTAATACATAATTATATGAAAAGAAACTCAAATGAACCTTAGATTTCCCACATGCCTCTGTCTTAATCTGATATAGATGCTTGAAATAGATTTAACATCCACACAAATTAAAAACTAAAAAGTAGGAAATCATTTATAAATAAAAAAAACTTTTTAAACATAACGTTTTAAACGCACTAGAAAGAAAGAAAGAAAGAAAAAGTAAAAACATGCTTTATTTTTCACACTAAAAAACATTGACAAGATTAAATAAAAGCATATATCAACAACGGTTATAAAACCGTCTGTTTTTAAAACATAACATTTTAAACGCACTAAAAAGTAGAAAATCATTTATAAATATGTGGAAAGTATAAATACTTGTAAGATTTACATCGTAATACAGCTAAAGTGCAGGTAAGGAGTCACGCGAAGGGCCGAGGATTCGTTTGGGTCCGGTGCGGGGATGTCACTTACTTTAGTGTATACCTCACCCCCAACGAGGCTATCCGTGACTTTCGTGGAAAGATAGACCGCCTGGAAGAGAGCGTGCGCGATACCGCCGGGCACGTTGTCGTGGCGGGGGATTTCAATGCTAGGGCTGTCGAGTGGGGAATGACTCTCACTAATTCCCGGGGGAAGTACATCCTGGACTTTGCTGCCAGGGCTGGACTTGTTGTCATAAACGAGGGCAACACGCCAACTTTCCAGCGTCCCGGAACGAGGGGAACGATCCCAGACATCACGCTTGCATCTGAGTCCCTCTTGCCGAGGATACGAGCCTGGAGAGTCCTAGAGGATTATACGGCCAGTGACCACCAGTACGTCATTTTTGATGTCATGGATAGTCATCAGAGACAAGTTACCGTGTCTCGGCAGGTGCCCGTTCGGTGGAACACCAAAAAGCTGGACGTGGCCAAATTCACCGAAGTCATACTACGGGGAGAGCCAGTGGTACCTGCTGCATCTGGCGTGGCTCACGCAGAGGCATCAGTTACATCATTGATGAGGCTGATAGTCTCGGCCTGCGAAGAGTCAATGCCTCGCAGGAGATCCCGGTGCGATAAGCGACCTGTGTACTGGTGGACAACCGAGATCGCAGAACTACGACGGGCAGCATTGAGAGCCAGACGTCTTGCTACCAGGGCCAGAGAACCTGAAGATAGACGTCTTAAGTCTGACGCTTACAAGGTGGCTAGGAAGTCTCTTCGCCGGGCCATTAACCGGAGCAAACGCAGTTGCTGGGAGAAATTAAGGGACGATGTCGATTCCGATCCGTGGGGCCTTGGTTACAAGATTGTAACCAAGAAGCTTGGCACCCGCTCTCCACCTTCCGTTATGGACGGGGCCTCTATGGAAAGGATCGTAAAGTCCCTTTTCCCGACTCACACACTGCGCCCATTGCGGGAGTTCGGAAGGGTGGACGACGTACCGCTTTTCAGTCTCGAGGAGTTGGAGGCGGCCGTTCTGTCCCTGAAGAACAACAAGGCTCCTGGACCGGATGGGGTACCTGGTGAGGCCCTGAAGAAAGTCTTTTCAATAAACCCACAAATCCTTTTGAGCACGTACAATGCCTGTCTGGCCGAGGGGAAGTTTCCCTTCTGCTGGAAAACAGCTAGGCTTGTGCTCGTGGGGAAGGGAAAAGGAAACCCAGACCTACCCTCCTCTTACAGACCTCTCTGTATGTTGGACACTGCTGGGAAAGTCTTGGAAAAGTTGATCCGTTCCCGACTGAATTCAGCCGTGGTTGCTGCAGGAAATCTATCCCCTCGTCAGTACGGTTTCAGGAAGGGACGGTCAACGGTTGACGCTATTGAGGAGGTAAAGCGAGCCGTAATGAGAGCTGAGGAGTTTAACAACTATTCTCGTCGGGTTGTGCTGCTTGTAACACTTGATGTGCGAAACTCATTTAATTCCGCGAGGTGGTGCGATATGCTCGACGCACTGGAGAACACTTTCCACGTCCCGGCATACCTCATGCGCATGATAGAGGACTACCTCCGGTACCGCCTCATCATTTACGACTCTACAGAAGGCTCCAGGACGATGGATGTAACTTCTGGTGCTGCTCAAGGATCCATACTGGGCCCGGACCTCTGGAACGTCGCCTACGACAGCCTCTTGAGATCCGAGATGCCTGAGGAAACTGTCCTAGTTGGGTATGCAGATGACGTTGCGGCTTTAATAGCTGCACGTAGCATTGAGCTTGCCCAGCTGAAACTAAATCGAGTCATGCGAACCATTAACGCATGGATGGCAGAACATGGTCTCTCGCTCGCTCTGAGCAAAACTGAGATTGTCATTCTGACTAAAAAGAGGATTGACACCATCGTGCCTTTGATGGTGGGGAACGTTGAAGTCCAAACCACTCGTGCCGCAAAGTACCTTGGGGTCATGGTGGACAGCAAGCTCAGCTGGCGAGACCAGATCACCCGTACGGCGGACAAGGCCGCTAAAATGGTTTCTTCCCTTAGTCGGTTAATGGCCAATGTCGGAGGTCCACGGTCCAGCCGCAGAAGGCTGTTGATGTCTGCGGTCCAGTCAGTGCTCCTGTACGGTGCGGAGGTCTGGGCAGACGCTCTCAATAAGGAGGTATATAGGATGCGGCTCGCCCGAGTGCAGCGTCAGGCAGCACTAAGGGTAGCATCTGCCTATCGAACAGTGTCCGAACCCGCCGTCCTGGTGGTTGCTGGAGTCATCCCCGTCAAACTTTTGGCGGCGGAGAGGAAGGCAATTTATCAGCGCCGTGGGGAGGACCAGGCAAGTATTGAGGAACGCACCCGGACCTTCCAGCTGTGGCAGGAGAGCTGGGAACAGGAGACAAGGGGGCTCTGGACCAGGCGACTGATACAACAGGTCCAACCTTGGGTTAATCGGCAGTGCGGAGAGGTGAACTTCTACCTCACCCAATTTCTGACGGGTCACGGCTTTTTCCGGTCGTACTTGTTCAGGATGGGCAAAGCCGTGTCACCCGATTGCATATACTGCCCAGGCATTCCCGATGACGTGGAACACACTTTCTTCCACTGCCAGCATTGGGAAAGGCCCCGCCTAGAGGCTCAACAGTTCGTAGGACTGCTGTCGGTGGACACGGTCATACCGATGATGATGGAGGGTGAGGACAATTGGACCTGTGTGTCACTTTACATCCAGGGTGTTCTCCGCGCCAAGAAGTTTGACCTCGACCGGGATGCGGTGTAGGTCAAAAAATAAATAATGCCAGAAACGGTGCGAGCCCTGTGGGCTTAGGTCACATGTTGGCCTGACTTGAAGTAATGTGACAAACAATTCCAGGTCTGTGTCCAACAGAGTAGAGGGGGTTTTTTAGTGAGTAGTCTGTGATAAACTCAGGAGTCTCACACTACAGGCTGGCTACCTGTGTGCGTAAAAGCATTTTCCCTCCTCACCCTAAAAAAAAAAAAAATAAATAAATAAATACTTGTAAGATTAAAAACAAAAAACGTGGGGTGCATGCAATTTATAATAATACATTAGTTCAATAGGTGAAGGTAATTGTAAATTATCTATTGCATGTACCCCACGTTTTTTGTTTTTAATCTTACAAGTACTGTATTTATACCCTCCACATATTTATAAATTATTTTCTACTTTTTAGTGAGTTTAAAAACGTTGTTTTAAAAAAGTTTTTTATATATAAATTATTTTCACAATAAGTTGCTTGATAATGTTCTTGACAAATAATTACATCACCTAAGAAGAGGTTAGTTTCATTTTTAGGTGTGTCGGTATAATAAGAAAGTACCAACAAGGGTCTGCTTTGAACATGTCTGACCTCTCGCACTTGGTTACACCAATTTTGACGTTTGATCTTAATTTTTATCCCTACAGGTTAATTTGTATTAATCTGTTTAATTTTGTTGATAATCCGTACAGATAATTGCGATGGAACCTCTCCATGTCGACCTTACTGAAAGAATGCATGGAACTGCCACTGAGTTTTCAATGACTGAGTAATTCTTTTTTTTTACGACTTAATAACAAATGCACGTTGCTCAGCTGACCACTGCTCTATGACTACATAAGGCCGGACGCACACAGATCAAGCATTTCACCTGAAGCAAGTGTTGCGAGGCAAAATGTTTCGCTGGGTACGAGCGCCCGATGTATTTCAATGGGACGCCGCACACTGATCAAGCAAACGTTGCGAGGCGCCTCGCAACGCCTTGAAACATTTGAGCAGTTGCTAGACGAATGGATCCCATACAGCACGATGTTTGATGTTTCAAGGAGCAAAACGTTCTGCGCATGCGCCAAATTCTTTCTAGTTAGTAAAGCTTAGTGGCTTTCAAAATTAAATTGACCGTTTGTTGATTAAGAAATAACTCTTCTTTGATGAAAAATGAATTTAGAAATTGCGTTAAATCTTAACAATTATATTTTGAATTTATATTGAACAAAACTGTTGTTTAATTTTTCTTGCTACCATTTTGGTAGTCATGCAAAGTAGTAAAATAATTAAGAAATTACCAAGGTTATTCAGTTCATTAATCATTACCTATTTATATAACCATCATGACACTATCTAATAATAATTTCTTACGGTATTTAAAACCCTTTCTATAAAATAGTATAGCATTTATTCGACAATGATTGTAAAATTTCCCTGGATCTGATTTAATTTCAGAGAGGAAAGCTGTCTATCAACAGATTGATTGGATGAACCCAATGTTGTCTTTCTATTTAGTCCAGCATTTTGCAAAAACTGACATACAGCAATAGTCGACTCCTCGTCACATATGTTAAAACAATACTGCAGTATAAGACCAGTAGACATAATATGTAATTCTAATATTTATTTTTCTTAATTTTGCTTGAAACTAAATGCTGAATCATGTTTGAAACTCCCGCACACTGGAGAAGCAAATAAACAAATCGCTTCAA
Source organism: Macrosteles quadrilineatus (assembly GCF_028750875.1). Classification (NCBI taxonomy): domain Eukaryota; kingdom Metazoa; phylum Arthropoda; class Insecta; order Hemiptera; family Cicadellidae; genus Macrosteles; species Macrosteles quadrilineatus. The sequence goes on along the minus strand of NW_026542601.1, from coordinate 14,461,926 downwards.
GCAAATCGTTGTGCAACATTTTGCTTCAGGTGAAATGCTGGATCAGTGTGCGCCCAGCCTAATGGCAGCGGGTAGGCTTTAACGAGCCTAACCCCAGCAAACCTGTCACTGAACATTATATTCTAGTAGTTGTCACCCTTATTTGACATTCTAGGTGACCCATGAGGACGTGTTGTTCCATTTTGGAGGGAGAGAGAAGCAGACAGTGACAGTGATGGTGGATCCAGGACAGACAGTCAGACAACTTGTGCTGTGTGAGACGCCTCCCATCTTTGCCCATCTTCAACATCCAGGTGAATGGAAAGAGTAGTAAAGAGTAAAGATAGTTTGAAGCTATGTTTTGTGTCAAAACGCTGCCACTGTCTTTTTTATGATCGAGTGAAGTAGCCTGGTATAGAGATAATAGTGAATTGTCTCCCAATATTTCTAAGGAGGAAAAATATATAGTTTAAGATAAAATAATAATGAATCAGGAAGTTATAGTTGTTTTTGTAAGTCACTATACAAGCAACAAAAAAAGAATTCCTTTGTTTAATCAGGTAGTGCAATTTCATCATGGCAATGTGTTAACTTTGACCTTGTTTGCCTATTTTACGCAATTTTGAAATCCCACACAAATTTTAACTTTACTTGTTATGAAATATACTTCAATTTTCCTATAGTAGGGTGTTCCTATAGAATGACCAGTTAAGGTAAAATGTTGTTAACTTAACAATGCTCTCAAATGAGAGTATTAATGCTATATTATTATACCTACTTTTTGGTTGATACGGTATTTAAGGGTTTGCCCTATATCATCAATTGTTGATAAAAGATCAATTACGTTTGTAAGAATTGCCTTTTTATACACCAAAGTCATGAGTCCAGTAAATGGCTGATGTTATGCCAATGAATGACCGGTCCCATGCCAGTGAATGACCGACTTGGGAAGGTTTAGTAAATCACTTATAAACCCATGTAGCACAGATGGTTGGGCCAACGTTGGCCAACTGTGGGACAGTTGGTCGATGGTTGGTTGGAGCTTCCACAACCAACCAACCGTTGTCCAACTGTATATCTCGTAGTTAGGCCAACCAATATTTACAACTGTGGACCAACATTGGTTCATTGTTAATTAAATACATTAATAGGTATGCATTGCTGGGTATCATACATCAACCCATCGTTGTCCAACCGTTTTTCACTCCGTTGGACCAACAAAAGATACTTTTGTTGGACCAACGATGGTCCATAGTAGAGTTTACACGACTTTCATTCTCTGGATCTAGCTTTCACAACATAATTATAATAATGCAAATATTTTTTTAATTAATATTCTTTAACTTATTTGCGACAATTCAAGGGGAAAGAGTAATTAATCATATAACAGTCAATTATAATAGCATTAATAATCTAGTGGTAATTAAATAATCTATATTCAAATACCAGTATCCTCTCTAACTCCCAAAAAAAAAAATAATATCTACTTATGATGCCTTAACAGATTAACAGAATCATATTATACTGTGTAGTATCAAAAATGTTTCAAGTATTGCGACCATTGCAACTGTCGGCTACTCTTTCACCACTTGAAAACTCTCTATATCAACAATCACAGATAGCTCAGTGGTAAGGTAAGAGGCTAATAAGTCGAAGGACCCAGGTTCGAGACCCGTCTGGGCCAAAAAATGTTGTTCTAGCTTTTTTTCAAAATTTGTTTTTATGAACTATTTAATCAATTTACTCACCTAATAATTATGCTTTTCGTACTAAATCTTTATTATTTTGTGTAAATATAAAAAGAAACTCACCAGCTATTTTGGAGTAAATATTGATGTTTGTAATATTTAGGTGGCTAGGTAGACAAATCCAAACAGTCAATCAGTTTTGTTGGAAGAACAGACAATTTCTTGAGTTTAAAGGAGAAATATTGAAAACAGGAGGATGAGACAATTAATAGGAAATCTTATACGTATGAGAAGAGTAGAGGAATCCAGGTACACAATCACTTGGGGGGATGAATCATTTTTGCCAGTTATGCTAAGCAACTTTTTGGAAGTAAAAAAAAACCATGAAGAATATGGACACTTCATGTTGTCAAGTGGGAAAGTAAACCTACCTAAAGTCAGATCAAATAAATATGAATGTTATTTGAACCAAATAGCTGTTTCAAAACAAACTGTTATTGTTTATACTTTTCTTTGTGTACACTTATTTATTTAGCATTAATGCAGTGAAATTGATATAAAGGATAGATGTGACGATTAGTTTTGATGTTAGGACACCAAAGTTAAATTACCGTAGAATGGGGTGAATAGAAACACTTTTTGACTTTTAAGCTTCTGTAAAAACGATATTTTTAATTTTTTAATTTTCAACACTAGCTCATATTTCCGGTCTTGGACTCCTCTACTCAAACCAGTTATCAAATTTTTTTTATTTTTAATCATTAAGCAGAAAAAAAATAAAGTATGGCTGTTTCTATTCACCCTGCACTTTGGGGTGAATAGAAACACTGTGTTAAATTGATGATTGTTGCTTTTCCCCACTTACCAGGGGCAATAGAAACATGAAATTTATGCTTGTTAGCTTAGGTTGTTGTAAATAAAAATATTTAAAGTTAATTAACACATTTATATATAAGTACGAAGTATAAAAACATCGTTTTCATAAACCCTTATCCAAACAAATCGGAGAACATAAATGACAATGGGTGAAATCAGAGTTACAAAATCTTACATAGAAACCAAGTAAATGAAGAGTAAAATCAGACAAATCTTCCTCAAAATACAACACTCCCTTAAATCTACAAGTTGTACACGGCTTGGGAGTTGGAAGCCGACGTACTACGTCATCGACTTTGAAGAGGGCCTCCTTAATCTGTCTCTCAGAACTTGTTGGTTTGCGCAATTTTCTTGATGAATCTTCCTGTTTATCCTTCCTTGTCAAATTCAATAACTTTTGCAACATATAAACGATAGCAAGTTTTGTTTTTCCCCATTACTTTGACAATTACATGATCATGAAGGGACAACTTTGAAGACTCACTGATATCTTGAGCTGGTTCTTCTTCATCAAATTGTTCGTCTTTGTCACTTTCTTCCAGTGAGAAGTGTGACTGATGTGGAATCATCTTAATCTCTGGTAATTTTATTTTTTGGGGGGTTTTCAGGTCCACCTTTATTTGCACCACTGGTTAAAAAAAGTGTTTCTATTTACCCTGGTTTTGCAAAATCATGACATAACCTAAAATAAAAATAAAGTAAAAAAATATAGTTTATTCTAAGGCTAATCTATTAACACACTTGGTTTTAAGATACCTAAGACAATATAAAAAATGGTTATTAACATAAATACATGTAATAGGTGCATACTTAGAGAGAAAGTTTTGAAAAGAATGTTTTTCGCCAAAATTTTCAAATGAGGTTTCGCATCATCCAACATTCGAAGCAGTGATACCAATATGCTGAAATAATTTTTCCCAGGTAGATAGGATATGGTTATAATGGGGGAAAATAATTCCCTTATATAAAGTCAATGTATAACAAAGTTATAAAAATGTGAATCATTCATTGAAGTTTTGTTTCTATTCACCCTGTTGTTTCTATTCACCCCATTTTACGGTATGTGTACTGTGAATTTTATTGGATATCATTGTTTTATTTTAGGTCGTTTCTATTCAGACCTACTGGAAATTGTGTATAGTACTGTAGTTGTATTTTGGTGATAATAATGATGGAAGAGGCAGGTATGCTATGGAAGGTGGTATCGTTGACTAGGTCTATACACTTCTCAATTGACTATTACTCTCTCTACCGTAGGCTACTTATAATCAGTGTGCGTCTGTGCGAATCGGCTGCAAATCTCACTTCAACGTTTTTCACATTGTAAAAATTGCAGAATTGCTGTTTTATTGTAAAATTATCGGATAGCCATCGTACCGTACGGAATGCATATCGTATACGCCTATGATGGAATAAAAGCAGATTTGGTCACACAACATTTGTTTACAAGAGGATTTTTCACATTAAAACTGCAAGAAACTTTGCCTTTATTTGTGTAAACTAGCTGATCTGAATTGTACACGGTTGGTTTTAACTGACTACTGAATTCCCGTACGTAGGACGGGCTAACACCTCGTATAGGATTAAAAAATTTTAAGCATCTTCCTAATGAAATCAGAAATGAACAAAGCGGGAAGAATTTAATTAGAAAACTAAAACTTTATTTAGTAGAGAAAGCGTTCTATTCCCTGGAAGAGTATTTTTCCACCTCCCCTCTTAGCGTTAGTAATTGACTCAGTTTTGATTATTTTCATTTTCTGTTTTTTGGCTTTTGATTTAGATAATGATCCAAGATATACAAATCTGTAAATTATTAATTTAAGATGGATTTAGTTGACACCATTCAATGTACAAAACTGTACTTTATGAATAAAGCATATTTGATTTGATAACCTAATAGTTGAGATTGTCCAGGGTCAGGTGCTGACTGTACGCGCCACTGTTCTGTAGCTGCGGTCTTTATCACGATTACGCCACCTGTCTATGTTTCATTGTTGTTGGGTCGGAGGCATTTGAAGAAAAAAAAAACAACAAATAAACAAATTTTAGCTACACAAAACAACGATAAATTAATACATTTAAGTTACGTGCAATTATCCTACACAATCCTTCATAGCTACACAAAACAACGATAAATACACAAATTTAACCATACTAACACGATCCGTCTTGGGGGTTATGTTTACCCAAACTCAAATAGTAAATAAATGTATTCAATGCGTTTTATTGAATTGAAAAATAAATAACAGCAATCAAATTATACAGCTGATCAAAATGTAAACAATTGTGTTCTCCATAAGGATAACATGGGAACTTTCAAAGCCACTGGGGCAGAGCCCAAGGGACTTTTTTTCAAAAATGTAAAATCAGTTTGCAAATCTACGCGACACGCTCTTTCCAATGAGACGTCAATGCAAAAAAAAAAAAAAAAAAAAAAAACCGTTAAGAAATGGCGGAGGAGTTCAACCGACAAAGTTTCATGTAGCGTATTAATTATATAGATTAATTACTAAAGAGATAAAAATGTATTAAATTTAATAATTATGTACATTGATTTTAATATAAGATAATTTTTGGTCCAGATAATGAGAGGTGATATTTTAAAAATTGCAATATGGATAGGATAAAATATTGTTAGGCCTAATTATAATATTTGGGCATTGCAAAATGTAATTGGTAATATTTTCACACAGCAGCTACCGAATTATTTTGAACTTTCTTGGAAATTACTGCGAGGTTTCTCGCCTTCACGAGTTCCTGGGCGTCAGTTATGTACTTGGGGTCCCTTATCTTCATCCCTCTAATCACTCTGCTGTCGACGATTTCTGGCAAGATGCATTCTTTGTAAAATTGGATTAATTTAGGTAGATCTTTTTTGATCCACTCGGTAAAAAGTTCTCCCTTTTTAGCGAATTTCCCTATAGGGAAGTAGCTATTACCGTAGGTCTCATGGTAAGACCTAAGCCCGGGACCGATTTACTTTTTCATTTTGATGTCCCCAGAGGCCAAAAACACCATTCGTTCAAATTTTTATATATCTATATATAGATATATATATATATATATATATATGTGTCCATCCGCACGATAACTTGAGTAATTTTTGTCCGATTTTGATAAAATTTGGTTTAAAGGTGTAAGGCGGGATAAACTTGAATGAGTTCGCGAACCAGCATGATCGGACTATGGGAACGGGGGTTTATGGGGGGTTTTATGGGGTAAAAATAGGCTTTTCCCATTTTTGACCCTAAAAACACAAAATTTCACAATTTATTTTTAAACCATTTTGTAGAGCTTAAAAAAACAAATAATTTAGTATATTGAAGCGTTATTATGCGCCTAATTGTTACGGAGAAAATTCAAAAAAATTGTTATTTTAAAATTCCCATGTTATTCTTATGGAGAATAAGTCAACTGTTGTAGTTTGCTTGTTTATGAACATATTTTGATCAAATTTGGAAAATACATTAATTTCTTACTAAACCACAGTACCTTTTAATATTTTACATTAAAAAAAACTTTTTTACCCTCCCTGTTGCAGGAAACCTAAGTACTCATTAAACTAATTCTGTTTAAATAGGGAATAAATGTGATATTTTTTAGGGGACATTTTAGTTTAAATCCAATCAGGCAGATGGAAATTCACTAAGTCTGCAGGTTTGCTGCGACGGGGGTATTTTTGTGTATACAATGAAGTCGCACCATTCCCTTTAACACAGGCTCAGCTATCCCTGGATTTGGTAATAGGAATATGTGTTATTTGCCACCAGTGTCATTTGCCACCACTCTAGGATTTGTGTCATTTGCCACCACTTTATACCTCCCAGACAACACAGAGTTAGCTATAGAATATCTTATAAACATTTCACTTGGATATTTAAGATATCAGATGATCAATATCCAGATATTTATATTTGTTAGATATTGTGAAGAAGTTTAAATGTCACTAATTTCCACTTTCAACAGACATTAGATTTATAAATTTTATTCCAACACTCTCTCTAGGAGTAGGAAAATACGTGACGGAAACGCTCATTCCTATCTGTGGTTTTGTAGTTTTACGACATAGTTTGTGCTGTTCTCACCAAGATTTACATGGAACATTAGCATAATTTCATTATAGAAATTTTGTTGAATAGAATAACATTACAGTTAAATTAATCTTTAATACAAACTATATCTAAAGCGGCTAAATAAAAATGTTAACTAATAACCTACTAAATAAAACAACATTTTATTAACAAATTCATTCAGATGATAGACGGGCTTGGTTAACATAAATGTTTTAGTTGCTTATTTACTTTTGTCTGTTATTTTTAAGAAGTTATCAGGCAGAATATTGCGCAACATAATACCAGCATATAAAGGACTTTATCCAAAGAACTTTAAGATATGATATAAAAAATACAGTTTTTAGGTCTGTGATTTATCCCATAACTGTTACATGAACCTACGTCTCGAAGTCTGTTCAATTGTTCTTTACAAGCAAGAATAGATCAAGAGTATATATTGGGCAAAATAAGTGAGTGTACTCTAGCCCTGGTATTCAGCATTTAAATTGTTAACTTATATTGGTGATATTGGCAATGAATAATGAAATGTACACATAACTAAATTTAAAAGTTCATAAACTTTTTAAATAGGAACTTCAACTATTTTCTTGTGACAAAAAATATGAATTCCACTTTTTTAAATCAACTATTTTCCAATATTGAGGTTAACTTTAAAATTACTTATTTGATAACATGTAATTTATGATGATTTTAACATTTAACTGCAATTTAAAACGTTTTAGTAGTTGCATTTCTTTTATAAAACTACTTTTTTAGGAGTTACAGCGTGTTACATTTGGAAAAGAGTGGCTTTTTGTGAACATGTTGCATGACCTTGCTCATACTTATAAGAATATAAGATTATAACATACAGGGAGCTTATAAAATTCATAAGAAATTTAAACTCAGATTGATTTTTTTTGTAAGGACTTAAAGGAGTACTTTCAATATATTTTATGATCTTTTTAGATTGTATATACAATTTGAAGACATTTATAATTTATTCTTTATATTTTTTCACCAAACTTACTCGTTTAGGAGCTATATCATGCTGAATGTAACAAAAAGCTACTTTTCCCTAAATTTTACACGCTGTAACTTCTTTACGTAGCTTTATAGAAATTATTAAACTGAAAACGTTTTTAAAATTACAGTCTAAAATTGTCATAAAATACAAGGTGTCCGATAAGAAATTTTTAAGTTGCCATATTGAAAATATCAGACTTTAAAGAAAGGGAATTCATATTTTTGTATGTCATAAGATAGTTGAAATAATTCTCCTTATAATGTTTTCTCTAAATCGAATAGTTTCTGAGAGAATAATGGTGGCACATTTAAGTTCTTCACTCTGTATATTCGCAGAATACTTAACACTGAAACGTTTATTACTCATTTAACTTAAGAAGCTTTATTTTGCTTTCATTGAATCCGCAATATCATTTGGGATAAGTGTTTATGGTGGAACATCAAAGAAAAATTTGTATAGAATTTTAATTTTGCAGAAAAGAGCAATAAGACTAATGGTAAATTTAAACTGGGATGTTTCCGTACGTGATCATTTCTTAGCCATGGGTATAATGACTGTGTACGGCATTTATGTTTTCCATACCGTTCTTTTAACTAAAAATCTTTTGTCTGAAAGTATGTTACCTAAACTAGGGAATAACCACAAATATGGCACCCGGCATAGAAACAAAATTGCTGTTGGTGCCCATAGAATGGAATTTTATAACAAAAAACCGTCATGTGCTGGAAGAAAGTTTTTGGAAGGGCTTCCAGAGTGGTTGAGGAAAATTGATGATTGTAAAAAATTTAAATCCTAGCTTAAAATATACTTAACACAAAAAGTACTGTATAATTTTGATGAACTGTACAGCTGATATTATGTTGTAAGTTTAAGTAGTTTAAGAATTTTGACACCTTTCAATGTACATACTTGTGTGATTTATGAATAAAGTTATTTTCAATTCAATTCAATTCAATTCAACTTTCAACTACTCGTAATGTGATATATGGTTCCTGTGCATGTTTTTAACACAGTGGTTTTCCAGATACCACAATTCCTGTAGAGGGTACAGTAGAGTTTCTTCTGGCCACTACTGACTACCAGCTGAACCCAGTTGCACCTGTGACGTTGGTTGCGACTCTCAGGCCAAACTTCTTCGGTGCTCCAGCCACCCTGGCCGTACCCTCTGACTTGCCTCTGTACAACGGCAGTGATCAGACAGTAGTTTTCAGAACTACTGCTACGGGTTACACTGTGCAACCTTCCTGGTTCAACATCCCGCCCAACCAGACTTTGGTTGTGCATGTTGATATTGATGACATAAACCCCATAAGGTAAAATCACTTTGGTGAACTATTTTTACAGTGTATTTTGTTTTACAATACCTATTTTATGTTTATAGTGTACAAGAGACTCTATTGTTCAGACAATCCAGGACCCATAATCAGACTTAAACGTCAGACCTGAACCTTCAACATATGATTTATTGTGACGCAAAATTCTAGGGGGGAATAAACTAGTATTCACCTAAGTCAGGCTAGGCCTACCCTAGAACTGGCCACACTCAAATTTCTTCCCCGGAGTGCTCAGGAGCCGAGAAAAATACAGGGGTCGATACAAAGTTGTCACGGCATTGACTGATCAATTTATTAAAATTTAATCGAAGGCTCAGAGCTCAGGAAACGTTTAGGAAATCCTGCAGACGCTCAGTTGGAGCTATATATATCATCCTTACCTTCGTTAAAGTGTTTTGTTAAATTTTGCCTAACCTTTGGAATGACTCTGTAGGGCCGACGAGTATTCAATCTTAGCCAATGTGACGTAAATACTCGTATTAAAATGCAACTAATTAGTTAAAGACGTTGGTAAATAAAATAAAATCGAATATAATGTAAAAAGCAATTCCTACAGAGTCGTCGGGCCTAATTAATATAATTGAAAGGAGAATTTTATCGTGATATGATTTAAAATAAATTTAGTATTAATTTTCGTAGCTGATTGTTCAAATCAGCCTGCTCCCAAGACTTGATTCTTTCAACCGCCAAAGACGGGGTTTAGAACTTAGACGACAAGTCTCGGGGTATTAAAACGGTAAAAACGAGATATAATTTAGACGTAATAATTATTCGTTAAGCGAACGGATAAATCGCAATTTCGAAACTAACTAATTATAATTAAATAAACGATAGCCACCGCTAGTCACTGGCAAGCAGGAACTGGCGGGTCAAGACTCCAATCGGCGAAAACTAAGTTAATAAATCTAGTTATTGAAAATCAAATTTGAAAACGGGAATGCGAATGTTAAACGGAAATTTAAACGTAAATTGTAGCAATGTGATTAACTAATATAGCTAACCTTCGGTAAACGAATTATTGGCGATCGTCAAATCGTGCAAGCGTTGATACCGGGCGAATGTAGACGAAGTTACTTCGAAGACGGCGTACAAACGAATAATCCTGTCTTGGAGTAAAATCCTTCGTTCCTGCCCGCTCGAGGCTTACGCGCTCAAGCGGCGAACTCAAGTACTACTAGACAACAGCTGATCGAATTTACTTTTTGAGCTGGTCTAGTTTCGTCTGTCGTCTGTCAACAAATAAACACCAGTTTGGGGTTATGTCGTCGGCGGCGTTAAATATCTGTAAAATCGGTCGGTTTAACTTTATTATGTGAAACGAAGTGCTATTATGAATAAATATGTAGTTGTGGATGTGTTTGTGTACTTCACTGTGAATAAAAATAAACCTACGCTCTTTGGCCCATAGCCCAAGCTATGGCCAACACATAGGCCTCGGAGTAGGCTATTGTGGTTAAAAATCGGGTAAGTTCTGGTGTTCATTTATTCGTAGTACGTTTTTACCCCCCTTAAAATTTGGTACCTTACAGTTTTTATTGCAAACCATATTTTTAGTGTAAACTTAACCAAACTACAGTTTGACTGAATTACAAAAATGAAGGAATACAGATATATCATATTACCTTTGATCAAAGTGAAAGACTAATCTGATTATACTTGTTTATTTACATTTACAACCGAATTTATTCATATTTTGAAAATAATTTCTTATTCACAGAAAAACAATTTGGGTTTAGATCTGGAAGAAACACAACAATGGCTGTCTCAGAGTTCATAAATCAAGTATTGGCTGGCCTGGATGGATCACAGAGTACTGCGGCGGTGTTCTGTGATCTATCCAAGGCGTTTGATCGTCTAGATTATGAGGTTTTAATGAGCAAACTTCAACATCATTCATTTTCTGGCATGGCTTTGCCTTGGATTGATTCTTATTTAACTAACAGGAAACAAAGAACATCAATTTATAAAAAATGGCAAAAAGTTTATCTCGAATTGGCACAAAGTTAAATGTGGTGCCCCACAAGGTTCGATATTGGGTCCTTTACTATTTTTAATTTTTGTGAATGATGTACCTCAAAATGTATCTTCTAGATAGTTAAAGCAAAAAGATATACCCAATCTAAAATTAGAACTCAACCGCTCACTCATAGATTTGTCCAGTTGGTTTACAGTAAATGGGCTTCAACTTTATAGTTCTAAAACACAGATTATATTATTTCAAACAATCCAAAATAGAGAGAATCAAAATTTTGAATTACGCTACCAAAGCGAAACTTTACCTTTTGTTGAACATACAAAGTTCTTAGGCTTAATTATTGATAAAAATTTAACCTGGAAACCACACATAGACATGATACTAAAGAGGCTGAATACAGCCTGTTCTCAAATGTATGTTTTAAGGAATATAATTGATCTGAAAACTAAACTTACTGTTTATTATGCAATGTTTTATTCCATCATGTAGTATGGAATTGAACTATGGGGCTCAACTTCATATGCCGACACAGTTTTTAAAAAACAAAAGAAGTATTTGAGAATCCTATCTTTTGCACCAAAAAGAGCACCATTTAAACCTATTTTTTAAAAATACGACATATTAAAAATGCCTTCTCTATATGTATTTAAAATGATGGTTTCTTTAAAAACCGATCATATGGCAACAATCAATTCATCCATCAATATCCTACTCGTTTTGAAAATAATTTGAAATATCCAAGACATTGCCTCTGTCTGTATGAAAGATCACCATTTTATATGAGTCTCAGGCTTTACAACAGTCTACCTACCAAATTCAGACAAATTACCATTATTTCAAAATTCAAAAGCGAGTTAAGATTGTATCTCTTACAAAATGAGTTTGAATCTGTTTCTGAATATTTGAATAACAGTTAAACATTTTTCTATTACATTTATTTAATTTAAAGGAATGAATTGTAAATCTAGTTTTAATAATGGACCTGTTTCATCAGCATTGCTGAAAACTTAAAATGTATTGTGACAATAAAGGAATATTTCATTTCATTTCATTTTCATTTCATTTAGTATTACTTTTGTGGGCAAGTAATAGTGCATACACAGTAGGCTGTCTAAACAACAAACTAATGAGAGGCAACTTACCGTACGGTTTGTTAAAATCTCTCTAAATATGTTCCCAACAGGATCAAATCAAACTAACAAAAATTACTCTGTTTTCATTCACAAGCAAATATTTAAGTAAATAATTCGTCTAAAACTAAAACTAAGTATGTGTGTTCCTTGACCCATAGTTTTGTTATATTTTCACATTATTTGTTTTGTCAGATGTGGTGAACTGACTCTTCATACCATCTTCCCGAAGGAAGAGAGATTCAAGATCGAACTTGAAAAAGTAACAAGTCTGGGTAAGTATCCAATTGGTTATTAGGGTGAAATAAATCCTCTCATGTAGATAATAGGAAAGATTAACTGGCTTATTTCACTTATGTTTCCACGATTGTGATAAATCATGAAGGGTGTTTGCCTTGATTGTAAATCTTGACAATTGACATATTTGATTACCGATGATGTTGCGATCGCAAAAACATAACGAAATTCACCGAAGAGTTTTTAATGTACTAGTAAGTATTAATAAATAGGTTTTGCTCATTTTGAGCAATAAGTTTTTTACTAATTCAATATCACTTAAATTTTGCAAAATCCAATGCCTATATATGAGTGAAAATTTAAAACGTACGTTTTCATGTCCCTGGCCTTTAACTTCGTAGATACTGGATTTGTAGTTTATTATTATGTGTTTTAATATTTTTTGGGAATGCGGCAACATGTTACACACATTTATTTGGTTTTAAACAGGTTCTAGGTATTTTTTTCGTATTTTTAAAGTCTCGAAATTCACGACCATGACGTGTCCCTAGGGAACATTTTCCAACTTTCACGCTGTTTTTAGACTAATTATTCATGCCGAAATATATAAAGCCATATTTTTATGTCATCAATGGTTATTAAACTAACAAAAAAGGAGCATATTATAATTTTATTGTCATTGCAAACTGACTACCATGACAAAATAAGTCTGTCCCTCGATTTGGCGTCACGACCATTTGGGAAAAATTTTCAACTTTGGAGCACGACAGTGGCAAGCCTGGCGTCGATGGAGTCAGTTGGTTTTAGAGACTAGTTCAGGGTGTACGTCAGGATTGTAGTGCCGGTCGTTTGGAGTTGGAAGGAGGAATTACAAGATTAATAAAGGAAAGATTGTGTTTTTTGTAATTTTAGTGTGTCCATGACCGTACGTAGTCTTTCGATGAAGTAGACATGGTGTTAATTTTTGTTTATAAGATATTTCAATTGCTAGATTAACCTAGAAGTCCACTTTGTATCCTCGAACATGAGGTGCAGGGCTACCGCCAGAACAGAGCCAAATAACACGTAATTTCACGACCATCACGGGTTTTTTCACGACCAATCCAGCCTTATGGATTATAGTGTGTGTGGTCGTGACAATAACTTTAATATAATTGTAAATTGAACAGTTTAGTTAAATTGAAACACATATTTTTATTATAACTAACAGTATAATTGAAGGATTGTTTAGAAAGATTTAGATTATTTCAGAAAATTCACGACCGTACCGCTTGTCCCTGACCATCACGTTTAGGATTTCTATCATAAAAATTTCAAAAATTAAAATATCGTCATATTTCAATGTTTTATACACAAAAAAGCACACCTCTATACAAACATAACGATTTTTCGGGTCTCAGGTAAGTTTTTTCGGAGTTATACAAACTTAAAAAGATTTTATTGGCTTTTTTCAATTTTTTTATTTTTTTCTAGAAAGACCAAATATACCAAAAGCTCAGTGACCTTTTAATTGTATAATGGTCATAAAAGTAAATTGGTTTATAGCAAAACATAGTTATAAAAATAATATTAACTATTTTTAATATTCATTTAAACGTCTGTTATGGTCGTGACAGGATTTTGTGTTTTTCCACTAAAGATGCTCTTTAAAAAAAAAAACTACCAAAGATATTGCGTTACCATGGACATTTAATGAAACTTCAAATGTTAATGAAATAAAAAAAAATAATAAAAGTTTTGAAAAAAGGGGGAAAAAATTTGCAAAGTGCTTTTGCTGAAAACGTACGTTTTTAAATTTTCACTCATATCCAGCTGCACTGCACGTAACGTGGCTTTGTGGCTAAAATGGGATCTCTATTCCTCAAAACCTTTAGAATTGCTTCCACTTTTCTGGGTGAAAAAGAGAATCCCTAGTCATATATGTATTAGTGTGGGCTGGGGTGTATCATTCGCTAGACTGGCCTGTTAAAATTGAAATAACTTTTGAAAACTGTTAATGTGTACCTTAGGATGAAAAAATTACGTGTTGCCAATTTTTTTATTATTAAATATAACCCCAATCCAAGATGGCTACCAAACGTTGCAGAAACGTGACTGTAAATTAAGATATAAGTGTTATCACTTTTCTTAACAATGATAATTATATATTTTTTGTGTTTAGGCATTGTAGGAACAAAACCAGTTGTGTTCGATTGATTGTTTTGGGGGAGTAAAATATGAGATAATTACAAATTAGAGAGTGAGAAATAAGTAAAATTCGAAGGACCACCCGATTAGGTCGGGAACCATAGAGCTGGGAAACACCTTAATTAAAGCAATGAATTAAAGAGAGTCACTCACCAATTTCCATTGTTATGTCAGGCTAGGGAAAGGCGTCGTGTCCAAGCTCGGGTGTTGCACAGAGGGATAAGTCACTAGGGATAGAGGGATCTTGATCTTGAATCAGTATCTTCTGTCGCGGTAGACCGTTAACAATACGTCCACGTAGAAATGTCCTGAGAATCTGCTCACGAACGCGCACAAAGAAGTTCTAGAAGAGTAGAACACAGAGGGGGAGAGTAATTTAGAACAACACAAGGGACTATAAAACACTGACTTTGATTTAAAGTAATAAGAAGATTTTACTTAAATACTGAGCAATGATACATAAGAGAGAGTTACAAAGAGATAATTAATCCAAACGCCTATAAGAGAAGCGTGGACAAAAGAGAACACAGCAGTACGCTGTGCACGAGAACAAGAACTGAGCCGAACTGAGATTTCCTGTGAGTACAGGTACGTTACAAGCGCTGGGAAATTCCGTTGCTAGCGGAAGTGACTCAGACTGGGCTTCGTCTATCTCTGTCTGCCTCACACAGATAAAACTAGATTACATTACGAAAATATTAAAACTCAAAATATTGATTTGTTGGTAGAAATTCTTATAGCTAAAAATATTACTAATTAATATCTCTTATTGACTAAACAAGTTGCAAGATAAATTTTTAACTTTTGAGAGTATAACGCCCACTGATATTTGTGCGAATTCGTGTTAAAATTAACTAAAATTTTACAGTTTACATGTTTACATTTTTACAATTTTACATGTTTTTAAGGAACGAAAATTTAAAAATGAAATGCTATTTATACTACAGCCTCATTGTGTAATACATTATGTAATACATTACTGTGAATAATAGTGTACTTGGCAAGTCAAAATATTTAATAACAAAACTTATTCAAGTTTATCATGCTTTACACCTTTAAACCAAATTTCATCAAAATTGGACAAAAATTACTCAAGCAGGGTGTTCACATTCTGGAAAGTCAGGGATAGTCATGGAAAAAAATTCTGGTCATTGGAAGTCATGGAAATAGGCAAAAAGTCATGGAAAAACATGGAAATCCCCAATGATGGCTGGATTTGAGGGGACTTTTCAATGCTCTAGTTGGCTGTAACCCTGAAGGCGAGAGGAAATAGGAATTTGAAAATTAAAATATATTCAAGCAGTTACTTGTTCAAAGTTTAGCCTGACAAATGTAGGCTAAGATTGATGCAGCAATTTGATCAACAAGTCAATTTGAAAGATTAATCTAAACACTTTTCAGACTCCCTGGAAGAAGGGGCACCTGTCGCAGCTGAGCCGACCCCATCCACCAGCTCAGGGTCTGGTACACCTGGTCCGGTGTCTCGCGTCTCTCTTGGCGACAGCAAAGGTAAGCAGCTACATGGCTAAGGCTACTTTTGACATGTATATAATATAAATACCTCATCACAGCTATGAAGTTTCTGTAGATTATAGCTGTTTCGGCATCAAAATGCCATCCTTAGATATACATACATCCACCTGAATTGGCGTCGTTAAACTGTACACACACACGAACACGATAAAACCACAAAAACACGTAAAACAAGAGACAGGCCTGTCGCGTACATGATTGCTACGAGTACATGATCAGCTTCCGTACTCGTAGCAATCATCAGGGCCGGATTTCCCAATAGGCCCGGTATGGGCGCAAGGTCCCAGAGGGCGCACGGCCGGAGTATTTTTTTTATACCTAGGCTATCTAAAAATAAAAATAAATAGTCATAGTTGATAAAAAAACTCCAAAGCATTGTGATTCTGAAGTTCATAAGAAGAAATAATTGTCAAACTATATTTTCAGAATTACGCATCAATTTCGTTGCAAAATTGCTAACGAACATTGGTTATACGGGAGTAGGCTGTAGGGATGTTGACGTTGACGAGCGCCCAAGGGGTACGCATCGTATTGCCACTGCACTGCCACTATGCTGGGTCGGGCTCGGCACTACTGATCAGAGTGATAAGGGGCGCATGCGTGCTAGACATGACATTGTTACCACCCTCACATCACAAAACAAAAGTTATTTATTAACTAATCTTTTGATTAGTTTACAACTATCTGCAGGATCAAGTTAAAATATATCATAGGCTAAGTTTTGTTGAATATTAAAACAACAATGAATTTACCTTTAAAATTAACGAAAAAATATTAATCTCAGTTTGCATTCAATTTTAGAAAAATTCAATACCCTCCAAAGAACCATTAATGCTGTCATTTTCTCCTCAGGCCTAAGGATCGGTACGGTTGGCCGGAATATTGCTCTGTTTTGCTTTGTAAGTATAACCTAGATGCAGTACGACCATGGATTAAATATAACTCAAGTCGACTTCTCATAACATTGTCAATTCAAAATTTTTCCATGTGTAGTTCATGTTGTGACACTGGACGTTAGTTTTGACGTAATTTTGTTTCTATTATTTTAGGGTTGGTTCTATGATGTGTGTTTTAATTTCTTGTAATATAAACAGGAGACGGCCTATTGTTGATGATTAGATCGTTTTATTTTGGATTTAAACATAGATAAACATCCCCTTTAAATAACAAGAATTGTTTTCAGCTAATCCAAAATTATGACAAATCTACTAAAGGAGTACGTATGTTTAATCTATGGTGTCACGTACTGTATAGAGTTCATGCTTTTGGGCCTGGAATAATTGGAATCAATGGCCTTGTTTTTTTGCAGGAATGCTCGGTGGGTTCAGTTGTTTTGTTTCAGTCCCACCCCCTCGGCCACAAACGTGAGCAATTATAAAAAAAACATAAAATTGCTAAAAGTGTTTAAGACGGTATTTTGTTAAGGCTAAACAAGTCAATTCTAAAAAAAAAACTTGCAATGATTCCAACGAGGAGTGGTATTCAAGCAATTATAACTTAGGCCTATGGGCATGATATAGTTTTTAATAAAGGTTTGAAGGAAAGTAACTGTGACCAGACTAGGGAGCGGAAAATTATTTGGGCCTAGGGGCGCAAAAATGCTAAATCCGGCCCTGGCAATCATGTACGCGACAGGTCTGTCTCTTGTTTTACGTGTTTTTGTGTTTTTATCGTGTTCGTGTGTGTGTACAGTTTAACGACGCCAATTCAGGTGGATGTATGTATATCTGAGGATGGCATTTTGATGCCAAAACAGCTGTAATCTACAGAAACTTCAGAGCTGTGACGAGGTATTTATATTATATTAGTTATAAATGAACTTAAATTTATAAATTAAGACTAAGGCTAGGATTATACTAGGACGCTGGCGTCCGAGAGGCCAGCGTCCGGGACGCTAGCGGGGCATTAAATCAAATGGGGGCGATTATACTATGGATGCTAAAAAAAACCACCGGACGCTCGAAGCTATTACCGTAGGTGGCATGGTAAGACCTAGGCCCGGGACCGATTTACATTTTCATTTTGATGTCCCCAGAGGCTAAAAACACCGTCCGTTCGTATAGATTTAAATATTATATATGTCTGTAAACGCGATAACTGGAGTAACTTTTGTCCTATTTTGAAGAAATTTGGTTTTAAGGTGAAGGGTGGGATAAACTTGAATGAGTTCCCGAACCAGCATGAAAAGACCTTGGGAAAGGGGTTTTATGTGCTAAAAAAGGGGGTCTGTCATTTTTGACCCATAAAACTGAAAAATTCCCAATTTCTCTCTAGACAATTTTAACGAGCTTAAAAACAAATAATTTATTATATTTAAGTGTTTTTGTACTGTTATTAGTTATGGAGAAAATAAGAAAAAAAGAATATTAAAAATTGCCATGTTATTGAAAATGTTGTTAAGTGGATATATTTTGATTATACTTGGCCAATTTGTTTTATACTAAGCTAATAATACAGTATTTTACTAAAAACACACTTTATTAGCCCCCTTAAAACATCAAACCTTGGTACTCGTTAAACATAATGTTATTTAAATAGATCTAAACAAAAAGTGACTTAACATTGAAATAAAATGGCAGTCCGAGAGGCTAGCATCCCAACACAAATCGCATCATTTTTCGGCTCGAGGTGGGACGCTAGCCTCTCGGACGCCAGCATCCTGGACGCCAGCGTCCTAGTATAATCCTAGCCTAAGTCCACATTCTGGAAAGTCAGGGATACTCATGGAAGTCATGGAAAAAATTCTGGTCATTGAAAGTCATGGAAATAGGCAAAAAGTCATGGAAATCCCCAATGATGGCTGGATTTGAGGGGACTTTTCAATGCTCTAGTCGGCCGTAACTCCGACTATTGTGTAGCTTTTTTCAGGATTTTTCACAAATGTATGACAGTTTAATTTATTACAGTTGTATTAGTTTATGAATTTGGAGTTTTTCATTGTTGTACCTACTGTACTACATTGTCATATGTTAATACATATTTCATTATTTTTTGTGAAATAACTTGTCTAGGCAGTATTATTCTTATGTGTATATGTTAATTTTCGAGTAAATTTTGTGAGTCATGGAAATCAATGGTAAATGGTCTTGGATGGTCATGGAAATTGATGACAAATTTTCTGTGGACACCCTGTCAAGTTATCGCGTTCACAGACACACATATACAGGGTGAGTTTTAAATGAGTTCCCCCCCTACTTTTTTCTACATTTCTTAAGATATCAACTCCGGACCACGTCAGATCATTGTAGAGTAGTAAGTACTTCATTTTGACTGGGTATAAATTTATGGCCGCCATCTTGGATCCACCAAATTGGATACAAAGTGTTTTTTTCAAATGTAAAGGTAGGGTTGTGACCCATTGTTTTAAACTAAATTTTTATGCTGAATACGATGCTGCAATTCGTTTTTAAAAATCTTGATCCATTCTATAGTTATGAGAACTTTTTATAACATTATTTTTACCCCATTTTAACATTGTGCATTTAGAAACTAAGAACATAATCGCAAAATAGTGCTAGATAAAGATAAGTATACACCACATAACATACATAAATCTTTTTCTAGCACTATTTTGCGATTATGTTCTTAGTTTCTAAATGCACAGTATTAAAATGGGCTAAAAATCCTATACTCTAATACGAGCAATGTTTGCTCGTATGTATGTATGCTTGCTTGCTTGCTTGCAGAAAGATCTCGAAAACGGCTCCGACGATTTTCTTCAAATCTTGTAAATAGCTTATTTTTGGCCTAAAAACGAGATTACTGCACTTAGAACTGCCAACAAAAATCTAATTACGTAGAAAAATGAAACTGAAAGTCACATTTTTTTAACATTATTCTTATGGGTTGCTAAGTATGTTGGTTGAATTGAATAACAAGGAAAAAGTAAAGAAAAGACTTGTAAGTAGTCTATCCACAGTATTTTAGCAATTACAAAATACAGTACAAAAGGAAAAACATCAGTTGTTACTATTGAGCAAAGATTATACTGAAGATTACTCGATACATTGTAGCAGGACTTTTTTTATCTATGATTGTAGTAAAGGCTAGCAGTGTGGAGTGTGGGAACTGTTTATGACGATTAGATTAAGGTATCTGCAATCCTAAAATGCGATGGGAAGGTAGGGAAACAGGTCCGCGACGTAGGAAGTGGTAAAGGAAGTAGTAAAGGCGAGCTGTCCGGAGTGTGGGAACTGTTAATAAGGATTAGATTAAGGTATCTACAATCCTAAAATGCTATGGGAAGGCAGGGAAACTGGTCCACTACGTAGGTTGTGGTGAAGGAAGTAGTAAAGGCAAGCAGAAGTAGTGAGGGAAGTAGTCAAGGCGTGCTGTCCGGAGTGTGGGAACTGTTTATGACGATTAGATTAATGTATCTGCAATCCTAAAATGCTATGGGAAGGGAGGAAAACAGGTCCACGACGTAGGAAGTGGTGAAGGAAGTGGTCGAGGCAAGCTGGCCGGAGTGTGGGATCTATTAATGAAGATTACATTAGGATATCTACAATCCTAAAATGCTATGGGAAGGGAGGGAAACAGGTCCGCGACGTAGGAAGTGGCGAAGGAAGTAGTAAAAGCAAACAGTCCGGATTGTGGGAACTGTTTATCACTATTAGATTAAGGTATCTGCAAACCTAAAATGCTATGGAAAGGGAGGGAAATAGGTGCGCGACGAAGGAAGTTGTGAAGGAAGTAGTAAAGGCAAGCAGTCCGGAGTGTGGGAACTGTTTATGACGATTAGATTAAGGTATCTGCAAACCTAAAATACCACGGGAAGGGAGGGAAACAGGTCGGTGATGTAGGAAGTGGTGAGAGAAGTAGTCAAGGCGTGCTGTCCGGAGTGTGGGAACTATCAACGATTATTACATTAAGTTATCTACAATCCTAAAATGCTATGGGAAGGGAGGGAAACAGGTCCAACGACGTAGGAAGTGGTGAAGGAAGTAGTAAAAGCAAACAGTCCGGAGTGTGGGAACTGTTTATGACGATTAGATTAAGGTATCTGCAAACCTAATATCATAGATAAAAGGAGTATAGACACAGATACCCCACGAGATAGGGAAGTCGCGAACGCTGTATTTGAGCTAGTGCAGTCGCTGTTTTGGCGTTTCAGGCCCGCAGCGTTGCCAGTTCGTGCAGCGCAGGGACGGAAATTCTCCCAGTTTCCCACGGAGTGAGAGAGACAGAGACAGACTGAATGGCAGTGGCGCGCAGCAGTAGTATGCGTCGTAGCGGCCCTCTCTACAGTTAACACTACACCTGATACGACTTGTGTCCATAGCATTTGAGCTACTCACTCTGAATACAAAATATGAAATCCGTTCATTTTTTAATTATATTTCAACCTGCAAACGAGAAATATGTCTCGATTTAGAAGCAATATAAATGAAACTCACGTTTTTAACAACTTACTAACTATTTTTATATTCGTAAATCAAACTGTATCATGATTTAATGAAACATAAAAAAAATTTATATACAGTTTGAACAGTTTGATAATTTGAGCACTAAAAACCAGGGCTTAATCATGAATATTCGTAATTTTACTTGCAATATCAAAACGTTTTGGTATAGACAAGTTTTCAATTTATTTTCAATCAAACTCTAAACCGTACCTACCACTATTGGAACGACTGTATAATTTACTATGCCTACTTATTTACAGAATATTTATGATGAACAACAAAAGAGGAGTATTTAAGAAAAAAATCACGTCAAACTACAAGATAGACAGACAAATAACAAACAAAATAATTGAAAACCAAACCATTATTTTTTGTAACAATTTATATACAAATACAATATAAAGTAAACAATAAGAAATCAAACATAGTTGTTACAGTCTGAACAATGGGTCCTTTTAAATTAACTATGAATTTTACGTTAAAAATAGATCGGAATCTGTACACGCAATGAAACAGCTTAATTTGTAAAACTTATTTACAGGATATTAGTTAATAGTTATTGACAACAAAGAAAATAATTGTTAAATTAATTGGGAACTGCACTACGGGTAATTTCCATTGATAGTAGTCCTCGAACCATTAAAACAGCTGCCTGTTTGCGATTTCTGGCCCTCGATTTAAACGTCCCGTGTCTTAAAAACCTTCAAGCATAGAAAAAAGGAGTAGACATACTTACTCCTTTTATCTATGCTTGAATGAATTCATATTTTCGGGAATATTCTAAGCCCTTTTTTATATACAGGGTGATTGATATAAGTATGCCAAGTTATAAGGGATATAACAAAATGTTAAACTGTAAATGCCTTGGATTTTTTATTTTTTGAATTTTGGTCAAGTTGAAAAAATAATTTTAGCCGCCATGTTTCCTATATGACCGCCAACTTTGATTTTTCTTATGGAAGACCCTATATTTTAGGATTGTTTTGGAAAGTTAAATGCAATTAAAAAATGTTTTTATTCTTGGCAATTTTTCTCTAAAGCTACTCGTTTAGGAGTTACAACGTGTTACAACTAAGAAAAAATGACTTGCGTTTTACAATCTGCATCATTTATCTCCTAAACGACTACGTTTAGAGCAAAAATGCAAGAAGTAAAATATTCTTAAAATTGCATCTAGATTCAAAAAATACCATAACATTCATAACAAATATTGATTCCATTGTTTCAAAAATGGCAGTGAAATTTTAAAACAGGAAAACGGTGTATGTTATGGTCTTTTTAGAATATTTATGCAATTCTAAGACTATTTATTTACTCTTTGTATTTTCGCTCCAAACGTACTAGTTTAGGTGCTACATGATGCAAAATGTACACCGCAACTCCGTAAGTCATTTTCTCGGTTGTAACACGCTGTAACTCCTAAACGAGTAGCTTTAGAGAAAAAATTCCAAGATTGGAAATTTTTTAAAATTACACTCAGTTTCTAAAACAATCATTAAATATGGGTCTTCCGTACGACAAATCAAAGTTGGCAACCATATTGGAAAATGGCGGCTAAAATTATTTTTTCAACCTGAACAATTTTTTTCATAACAAATCCAAGGTAGTTACGATTTAAAATTTTGTCATATCTCTTATAACTTTTGAATAGAATAGCTGGCACACTTATATCAAACACCCTGTAATTTCATCGAACATTAAAACTACGTCTCAAATCGCGCGTGGGTTGGTCTAGTTTTGTATGTAATTTTAAGTACAATTCACATTTTATGAACTGTACACATTACAATTACAACTTTGAATATTAGATTTACTGTCCACATTACCTAAATTTACAACAATCTCCGTGCTTATGTCAAGTGCATTATACTATTGCCTTAGTAAACAATGTAATAACAGATTTGTGCAGGTGATAAATATGCAACGAAACATGTCATTTTACAGTAGTGTAGCAAAAAAAACCTATTTTCTTAGCTCATTGTACGTTTAAAAAAAGTTTACTTTCGCCTGTAGAGTATTGAAAAGAACACATTAATTGCCAATATACAAACTATAATATCTTAATTGAAAGTAGATAAATCTCTTATTACATGTACTCACACTTGTTTACGGACAATTTTAATAGATATATTCGAGAAATGAATATATTGAACTACCTTTAAAAAGCCAAAAACTAATACTCTCATTTTGTGAAATAACTTTCCCAACTTTATAATTAAGATATGAAACAATATACAGAAGGCATCAAAAAGAACATGTAGGGCAAAGACAATTGATATCTAATAATTGTATGCATTGAGTTCGTAAACCATTAATTCAGTTAATTTGTGTTTTTACCAGGAAAGTTTTGGGGTAGTTTTGATTTTTTCCATTTCTTATGTATTTTGGGGTGCTGAATCCGAATCTGAGGTTTGCCAACAAAAATTCTTGACGCAACATTGACAAAAATGAGAAAAATATGGAAAAAATGATATTTTTTGTAATATTTAGCTAACTCACAAACTATCAACTTTTTGTTATTAGTCTATATTATAAAAATTAAAGTACACAAAATTTGCTACAAAATTTACCCCTAATGTGGTAACCTCCGATAAACCGTTTAGGCTCCAGAGCTATTTGAAAATTGGAACATTTTGTATTAGTTTTTAAATTTCTCCAATTATTCTGTCAATGACATATATTCATTGTATATGCCCAGGCAAAGGTCTTATATAAATCCAAAGTGTTTAAATTGATAAATTTTTTGTTACTGAACCGTTGACTTTTTATTTAGTGTACAGAAAAGTTACACGAACTGTTGCCGTTTAAATTATTCTCACTCAGAGGGTTGTAATGAGGCAGGTTCTGGCAAACGTTTCGATGCATTATTTGTGAGCATTTTAGCTTGTTCATCTGAACAATTAAAAATACCCCCGCCGCAGCAAACCTGCCGACTAAGCGAATTTCCATTTGTCTGAATTGATTTTCAGTTAAATATATTTTAATAACATTAGGTTTAACGAGTACCTAGGTTTGCTGCTACAAGGAAACTAATAAAGTGTGTTTTTGAGTAAAATATTGATAGCTTAGTACAAAATAAATAAATTTGCCAAGTTTGATCATAATATATCCATAAACAAGCAAACTACAACATTTGACAATATTCTCCATAAGAATAACATGGGAATTTTAAATTTACAATTTTTTTAATTTTCTCCGTTACTAACAATCGAACAAAAATACTTTCATATACTAAATTATTTGTTTTTTTAAGCTCTTTAAAAAGGTCTAAAGAGAAATCGGGAAATTTTGTGTTTTGAGGGTCAAAAGTGAGAAAAACCAATTTTTACCCCATAAAACCCCCCGTAAAGCCCCGTTCCCATGGTCCGATCGTGCTGGTTCGCGAACTCATTCAAGTTTATCTCGCTTTACACCTTTAAACCAAATTTCATCAAAATCGGACTAAAATTACTCAAGTTATCGCGTTCACGGACGTATATATATATATATATAAGTCTATATATAAGTATATATAAGTCTATATATAAGTATATATAAGTCTATATATATATACATATATAAAAATTTGAACGAATGGTGTTTTTGGCCTCTGGGGACATCAAAATGAAAAAGTAAATCGGTCCCGGGTCTAGGTCTTACCGTGCCACCTACGGTAATAGCTACTTCCCTATAGGGAAATTCACTAAAAGGTTAAAAGTAAAAAATTTACACATAATAATAAGAGATAACATAATCAAAACTATCAAAATTTAAATAACACCAATCTATTAATCATGTAATATCTTATGCACCTGATGACGTGATATTAAGATATACGTGAATAATAAAATGTTATGTAGGCATATACTGTTGCTAAGCATTTACATTGTATGTAGATTTGATAAATTGTAGGTCCTAGGGCTTAGGGCATAGGCCTACATGAGAGTGGTAAGGGTTAATTGACTTAAGATAGTCAATACAAATTTTGGCTAGAAAACTAAATCCAACGTTGCCTCACTGCCCCCAACTCAAGCAGCTGTGTAGACATAACTCGCTTAGAGTTTACATTTACATTCGGGTGAATGAATGGGGGTGAAAAAAATTAGTATTGGCCTATGGTAACAGTGCCAATCACTCTAAGCCATGCATCGGTCTTGAAATTATACACAGGAAATTTTATAATGGGTGCCAATACGATTGAGGATGTACGATGGGCTGTGATGCTAGAATCTAAGTAAGTAAGAAAGTAAGTATAGTACCAAACGCACATTTCTTTATTTATTAACTTGTTAAATCTACACACAATGTAAATGCTTAGCAACAGTATATGCCTATATAACATTTTATTATTTACGTATATCTAAATATTACGTCATCAGGTGCATACGATATTACATGATTAACAGATTGCTGTTATTTTAATTTTGATCATTTTGATTTTGGTATTACTTATTATTATGTGTAATTTTTTTTTTTACTTTTACCCTTTTTTAATTGTGTAGATGAACAAGCTAGAATGCTCACAAATAATGCATCGAAACGTTTGCCAGAACCTGCCTCATTACAACCCTCTGAGTGAGAATAATTTAAACGGCAACAGTTCGTGTAACTTTTCTGTACACTAAATAAACTGTCAACGGTTCAGTAACACAAAATTAATCAATTTTAACACTTTGTATTTATATAAGACCTTTACCTGGGCATATACAATGAATATATGTCATTGACAGAATAATTGGAGAAATTTAAAAACTAACACAAAATGTTCCAATTTTCAAATAGCTCTGGAGCCTAAACGGTTCATCGGAGATTATCACATTAGGGGTACATTTTGTAGCAAATTTTGTGTACTTTAATTTTTATAATATAGACTAATAACAAAAAGTTGATAGTTTGTGAGTTATAAGCTAAATATTACAAAAAATATCATTTTTTCCATATTTTTCTCATTTTTGTCAATGTTGCGTCAAGAATTTTTGTTGGCAAACCTCAGATTCGGATTCAGCACCCCAAAATACATAAGAAATGGAAAAAATCAAAACTACCCCAAAACTTTCTCGCTATTAGTAAATTTAAATACAAATTTACTGGATTACATATCTAAACTCTGATTTGCTTACTCTGTACAGCCCACAGCCATGTAGTAGGTTTATTTAATCAAACTGTGTAATTGATTTAGGGGGTATTTTTAAAATTTTGTATCCCCTCCCCTCTGAAAATCATGGGTATAGTGGATATTTATTTATGTTTAAACTAGTTGAATGAATTTAGGGACATAAGTCCCTAAAAAGCTCAATATATAAAATTATTGTAATATCTAAAAGAAAACTAAGAATTACATTTTTTTATTTTCAAGATGGATATCTTTGTACACAATTTTATCTTTGTATAAAACGTATCTCTGTTGACTTTGGTTGTTGTTATATACATATACTATATCGTTTCAATTATAGATAACATGATCCTTGGTTTTAAATATAGTTAAATAAGAGTTTTTATTCATATTTTGCGCATGTATTAAGATTGAGGTCAATAAGATAGCCATACAGAATTTCAATGCTGTAGTTCAAACGGTGAGTTATGAATGTTTTTGTAAAAATCACATAGGACAATATTACATTTTTTGTTTCTTTTAACAGCTGAATAACGTGACAAAGTTTGTTCATATGTGTACAAGACACCCTGAATAGCACTTATTCTCTGTTTGGAATGTTTAAAATATTTAAAAAAATCCTCCACGTTTTAATGCATAGGTTACATATTGCTTAGACTCCTGCATATAAAAACTAAAAAACAATAATTTAAATATATATGTTCTCAGTCTTAAATTCATTTTTTTAAATTGAAAACAAATATATATAGTACATTTTAAATTGAGTATATAACATTTTTTTAGTTTATGGTAAATTTGGTAAACGTACAACAATATTCAACCAATTAATGTTACACAAAGTCTTTAAAATTTTCAGAAGAAAACGTACAGTATTTCATTGAAGCTCATCACAGGACAGAGCAGCAGAAGAGCGTGAGTGAAGTGCGTTGCGGGTGCGAGGCGAGGGAATCTCTCCCAGCCGGCTGAGTTGGCCGGTCGACCGACTGAGTTGCACGACATGGCAACCGCGCTTAGTCGGTTTCAAGACTAGCGCCGCCTAGGATCTAGTAGGTTTTTCGGCCAAAAATTGTTAACACATATTAGCATTGCGTGGGGTATCTGTGTCTATACTCCTTTTATCTATGCTAATATGCTATGGAAAGGGAGGGAAATAGGTGCGCGACGAAGGAAGTCGTGAAGGAAGTAGTAAAGGCAAGCAGTCCGGAGTGTGAGAACTGTTAATGACGATTAGATTAGGATATCTGCAATCCTAAAATGCCGTTGGAAGGAAGGGAAACAGGTCCGCGACGTCGGAAGTGGTGAAGGAAGTAGTAAAGGTGAGCAATCTGGAGTGTGGGAACTGTTAATGCAGATTAGATTAAGGTATCTGCAAACCTAAAATGCCGTGGGAAGGGAGGGAAACAGATCGGTGACATAGGACGTGGTGAGGGAAGTAGTCAAGGCGTGCTGTCCGGAGTGTGGGAACTATTAATGATGATTACATTAGGGTATCTGCAATCCTAAAATGCCGTTGGAAGGAAGGGAAACAGGTCCGCGACGTAGGAAGTGGTGAAGGAAGTAGTAAAGGTGAGCAGTCTGGAGTGTGGGAACTGTTAATGGGGATTAGATTAAGGTATCTACAATCCTAAAATGCTATGAGAAGGGAGGAAAACAGGTCCATGACGTAGGAAATGGTCAAGGAAGTAGTAAGGCTAGCAGTGCAGAGTGTGGGAACTGTCTGTGGCATTTATGTATCTGCAATTCTAAAATGGTATAGGGAAGGAGGGCAAACAGGTCCACAACGTGGTGAAGGAAGTAGTAAAGGTGAGCAGTGTGGAGTTTGGGAGTGGATTAATGTATCTGCAATACTAAACTGCTTTCAGAGTAAACTATTGATTTTCCTCGAGCAAAGCTCGGTCCCCAGGTACTAATGTTATAAAAAGTTTTCATAACTTTAGAATGGATCAAGATTTTTTTAAACGGATTGCAGCATGGTATTCAGCATAAAAATGTACGGTAGTTTAAAACGATGGGTCACAACCCTACCTTTACATTTGAAAAAAAAACTTTGTATCCAATATGGGGGATCCAAGATGGCGGCCAAAAATTTATACCCAGTCAAAATGAAGTACTTACTACTCTTTTATTGATCTGACGTGGTCCGGAGTTGATATCTTATGAAATGTAGAAAAAAGTATTGGGGAACTCATTTAAAACTCACCCTGTGTATACATATATAAAAATTTTAACGAATGGTGTTTTTGGCCTCTGGGGACATCAAAATGAACAAGTAAATCGGTCCCGGGTCTAGGTCTTACCATGCCACCTACAGTAATAGCTTACTTCCCTATAGGGAAATTCGCTAAAAAGAGACCCCCTTTTAAGTCTGTTAATGATGAGCACTAATTTTTATATTTATACGATTCGACAGCACTAATTGAGCACTATTTATTCTGGTAAGTGTATATATGATATTTTTTAATTCTTTTGTGGGTGGGGCAAAACGTGAAGCTGGCCCCACCCACAAATTATCACCATTTACTCATTCACCTGATGAGCACTAATTTTTTAATTTGTACCGTTAGGTAGCACTAATTGAACACTATTTTTTGTAATAGGTTTTAAAATTAGTGCTGTTTTGGGTGGGGCCAGCTTCACGCAGGTGTGGAGTTTAGTTTTCCTGGTGTCACCCATTAAAAAGTTAACTAGGGGTATCCATACATTTGCCAAACCCTGTATATGTGTCCGTTAGCGCGATAACTCGAGCAAAAATCATCTGATTTTGATGAAATTTGGTACAAACGTGTAAGAGTGAAAATTTAAAAACGTACGTTTTCAGGAAAAGCACTTTGCAAAATTTTTTCCCCTTTTTTCAAAACTTTTATTATTATTTTTATTTCATTAACATTTGAAGTTTCATAAAATGTCCATGGTAATGCAATATCTTTGGTAGTTTTCTTTTTAAAGAGCATCTTTAGTAGAAAAACACAAAATCCTGTCACGACCATAACGGACGTTTAAATGAATATTAAAAATAGTTAATATTATTTTCATAACTATGTTTTGCTATAAACTAATTTACTTTTATGACCATTATACAATAAAAATGTCACTGAGCTTTTGGTATATTTGGTCTTTCAAGAAAAAAATTAAAAAACTCAAAAAATAGAAAAAAGCCAATAAAATCTTTTTAAGTTTGTATAACTCCGAAAAAACTTACCTGAGACTCTAAAAATCGTTATGTTTGTATAGAGGTGTGCTTCTTTTGTGTATAAAACATTAAAATATGACGATATTTTAATTTTTGAAATTTGTATGATAGAAATCATAAACGTGATGGTCAGGGACAAGCAGTACGGTCGTGAATTGTCTGGAATAATCTAAATCTTTCCAAACAATCCTTCAATTATACTGTTAGTTATAATAAAACTATGTGTTTCAATTGAACTAAACTGTTCAATTTACAATTATATTAAAGTTATTGTCACGACCAAACACACTATAATCCATAAGGCTGGATTGGTCGTGAAAAAAACCGCGATGGTCGTGAAACTTTGGTCGTGAAATTACGTGTTATTTGGCTCTGTTCTGGCAGTAGCCCTGCACCTCATGTTCGAGGATACAAAGTGGACTTCTAGGTTAATCTAGCAATTGAAATATCTTATAAACAAAAATTAACACCATGTATACTTCATCGAATGAATACGTACGGTCATGGACACACCAAAATTACAAAAAAACACTATCTTTCCTTTATTAATCTTGTAATTCCTCCTTTCAACTCAAAACGACCGGCACTACAATCCTGACGTACACCCCAAACTAGTCTCTAAAACCAACTGACTCCATCGACGCCAGGCTTGCCACTGTCGTGCTCCAAAGTTGAAAATTTTTCCCAAATGGTCGTGACGCCAAATCGAGGGACAGACTTATTTTTTCATGGTAGTCAGTCTGCAATGACAATAAAATTATAATATGCTCCTTTTTTGTAAGTTGAATAACCATTGATGACATAAAAATATGGCTTTATATATTTCGGCATGAATAATTAGTCTAAAAACAGCGTGAAAGTTGGAAAATGTACCCTAGGGACACATCATGGTTGTGAATATCGAGACTTTAAAAATACGAAAAAAATAGACCCAGTGGGGCGGATTCCTGTGAGACTTTTTTATCGCCATATAGATGTTGGCGCTCACCGGTATGGTCTTTATCACCATGCAAAATTTGAAAACGATTGATTCAGCCGTCTAGGAGGAGTTTGCGTATTACGAAATGCATAAGAGTCGACGTATAAGAGCTATGGTGTGTCGTCTGTATTCCCATAGTATCCATATGGATACTGTTTTTCTTTTGTATTTTCTTCGATATTAGTCTGTTTTCATCTTTAGTCTGCACAGTGATAAATATAGGCCTATAAGTGTTGTAATGCTTGTTTCAGTCCGATATTAGAAATCATAAAATATAATCATGATGTGTTTTACAGATGAATGACAATGAAGAAATTGACGAGTGGCTTATGATGCCATCTATTGATATTGTAGTAAAGTTTTTTACATAATATGTCTATTTGTACTCATTCTAAATGAATTTGTTTTAATTGATGAACAAGTAACTTATTTTTCAATTTGACACAACTTTTAAGAAACTTGTATCCATATGGATACTATGGGAGTGTCAAAGAAAAATTAAAATTATTAACGTATGAAAATTAGCGAACAATGGTACTTAAGGTTTCCATGGTATCCATATGGATACATATTTCTAACTTTTAATTCTATGAGGGAAATTTGCAAAAAAACACATTTTTAGCCTTAAAATACAAAAAATAAAAATAAAATTCACAATAAACTTTTTTGTTATTAAATTTCATAAGTCCGGGAAGTAAAGGGATATGCGACGTTTGGTCTATTTCAAGAAAACCATGATAATTTTCACTATTGTCTTTGCTACCGGGCGTCACAAATGTGCGACATTACAAAAGGTTATAAAAAATACAAAAAAAACAAGAATAAATTATTTACAAACACAATTGTAGCACATTACAATGTAAATGATCACTGTTTTACAGGTTTTCACCCGTGGTCTGTGTGTACTGTTAACCAAGTGACAGCCGGTCTATGTGTAAGATTCAAATGTATAACTCTGTATGTGGCAATGACTGCGGCGTTGCATATATGCGACACTCAGTAGCGAATGTGTTAAGCATACAAGTTTTAAATTTTGTATTTTATGTTTCAGACAACTCCAAAAGATGTATGGAGGAGGACGCAGGGAGGTCCCCTAAAATATTAAAAAAAACTACAACAGCTGGAAATGAATGCTGCAATGTCAGGGGAAAGCACACTTGTGTTTTTCGGCAAGGGCCAGTATCTTTAACGGCCCTTGCCCATAGTCTGTGCGCCATGTCAAGTAAGTGTACCTAATTTAGTGTGTCTTTTATAATTATTTATTATGCTTTTTAATCAAAATCCAGGTGAGTTAGCTGTGCCGTCTTTATCCAAGTTTGATGATTCTTTACTACTTGAGTTATCTTTTTGGTTTTAGGCCACTTAAATAGCCTAGGCTAACTGTTTGCACTGTGGAATAAAACATAGACTCAAAGGGTTGGTTATTTAACTCACAGTTTCACCATAAAAATATTTCTCACTTGTTTCACATTTTAAATTCACATTTTAAATAAAAAAACACAATTTAAGTTTCAATACTATTTATTATAATGTTTAATTAACATTGACAGAAATACATTTAGGCTGCAGTTAATGAGCCGACATCTCTGAATCAGAAATCAAATACACTCAAAAGAGAATACACAAAGACCAAAGAGTAATACCTCTAAACATGGACTTCACTATATACATATATCAACATCCCCTCTCTTTTACAAAATTGAAAATTTTAACTTTCTAAAATACAACTTTAACATTTTCCTTTCAAGTCTAACAAAATATACACCAAAACCTAATCATAAGAAAACCGCTTTGGATTTCTTATCAATCTACCCTTTCGGCTTACACAACCATCAAAACTTTTAACAATTTGTTCTTCTGATGAAATTCTAGGAGTTAGGTCTACTGGTCTTTGAAACAACACGGGACTACTTTGCGGAGAAATAAGGCTATTACCATTAGTACCTGACAAACTGATTTGTGAATCTGACTTAGGACTTGTTTCAGGCATTATGGTTTCATTACCTGCATCATTAGACAAATTTGGCCTAATCATCTTCCTATTTCTTACAAACATTTTATCTTTCTCATCAGACAAAACATAGGATCTAGGGATTCTATTTTTTTCTACTTTTTTCTACTTTTCCTGATGTCCAAGGTGAATCAACAGTTTTCTTAAAATACACTTTGTCATTTTTTCTCTTAGCAGGTTTAGTTTACTTTCAGACACGGGAAGATAAGATTTTAACATATTTACCTCACAAATGATGTCCTCATCTAAAACATCAATATCTTCTTTACCTTCTACTGGAAGTGCTGCACGTGACAGTGTATCAGCTACACATCAATTACCTGGCTTGTATACAACAATCAAGTCATAGTATTGAACTTTTAGCATCATTCGCTGTAATCTTAAAGGAGCAGCAGTAATGGGCTTCCTAAACAAACATTCTAAGGGTTTGTGATCAGTTTCAACAGTTACTTTCCTAGAGAAAAT
Source organism: Macrosteles quadrilineatus (assembly GCF_028750875.1). Lineage (NCBI taxonomy): Eukaryota > Metazoa > Arthropoda > Insecta > Hemiptera > Cicadellidae > Macrosteles > Macrosteles quadrilineatus. Next base: position 14,428,766 of record NW_026542601.1, on the reverse strand, counting down.
AAATTGGTGAAATCTAGTGCAACCAAAAACTATGGCTAGCATTTCTCGTTCTATCTGACAATAATTTCTATGACTGAGTCTTAGTGAGCGCTCTAGACGCATACGCAATTGGATTATCACCACATAACAATACAGCACCTAAACCAGTTGAGGAACAATCTACAGACATATGATAAAACAGGAGGAGATACTAACAAAGACTTTAAAGTCGAAAATGCATTTTGTTGTTCGACATTCCATTGAAATAAAATATCTTTATGTGAAAGAACTCGCAAAGGAGATGTTACAATCCAATAATTTGAATAAACTTTGATAAGTAATTGGTAACTCCTAAAAATTTTTCCAAGTCTTTACGATCTTTAGGTATTGGCATCTCCTGTACAGCTTTAAGCTTTGAAGGATCTGGAGTTAATCCATACTCAGTAAACCGATGACCCAAAAACAAAACTTCACTCTCAGCAAATTTACATTTCCTAGAGTTAAACTTAATATTAAAATCCTTAGCTCTTTTTAATAGTTCTTTTAACCTTAAATCATGTGTTTGCTTATCAGGAGCACCTATGCAAATGTCATCTATGTAGGTGACTACACCTTCAATACCTTCAAATATTTGAGATTTGAAACATCAGTGTTATCAGCTGGTCATCATAGTATTAACATTTTTAGACGTGGAATTTTTTTAGTCTTATATGCCTCATTACACATATCATTTACTTTGTACTTACACCATCAAACAAATGCAACCCGGATGACCAGCCCTGTATGTCTTTAATTGCTTTAACCAAAGACAAATTTCAAAATAAAAATAATGTTAATAAAGGTCCATGACTCATTTTCAATTAGTCAGATTTCATTTAGTGATTAATACAATTTTAAACCAAACATTTACTGAGTAATTTGAGACCAGAATGAACCTTTTGACGTATTAACAACCCGAGATATAAATCTTTCAATAAAAACTGATTTGGAAAAAGTTAAAATTAATATTGTGTTGTGGTTCATAGCTCAACTCTAACTCGTCTGATTTTAATTATCGATAGCTTAAATTAAAGCTCTTACATCACTGAATACTTTAAGACTAGAACGAATTGCAAGCGATAATAAGAACTGGATATATCAGAAAAATAATCTGAAAAATAATCAAAGTACGAAACGTCCCTAAGAAATGTACAGGCCCTAGTAGCACAAATATATATTAAATACATATGAATAAATATATTTAAAATCTATTTTATATATCTCAAGTGTGTATTAATGTCAATTTTATATAATATTTAAAATATATTATTTATATATAAAATATGTTTTTGAATATATTAAATATTAATAAAATAGGTTCCAATAATATATTTTAGTGAATAATATTTAAATAAAAAATGTATTTAATATCTCTTCCAAACATCCCATGAGGCCTAAACATAAAATAATGAAGATTTAGTAAGAAAAACACAATTATCAGTTGAGTAAATTGATTAAATAGTTAAAAAAAACAAATTTTGAAAAAAATTACTGGATAACATTTTTTTAGCCCGGGTGGGTCTTGAACCTGGGTCCTTTGACTTATGAGCCTCATACCTTACCTCTGAGCTACATGTGACTGTTGCTACTATTTGTTTTAAAATGGTGAAAGGGCGGCCGTCAGTTGCAATGGTTGCAATAATTGAAAATTTTTTGATACTACAGAATAATATGATTCTGTTAATCTGTTTTTCCGTAATTCGTTTCTTAAACGGTCGCCAGTCGCTAGCACCCTTTTCTAGCCAATAATTAGAGATTTCTATGATCACATTCATTGTCACATATTGAAATTCAAAAAATAAAACCCATCAACACTTTTTTTTGTTTGACCCAAATGTAGTTGCCGAAAATGTATACTGCCTCTTAACCATATGCATAATTTTTTCTTTACGTGCATGATAGAGTGACACCATTCAGAGTACGTATTATTATTAACTTAATTTTAACGCTTTCACAATAGCAATTATCGTACAAAAAATGCATGTATAAATTGATAGACACTATAAAAATCAAAAAGATGCAAATTATTTATTTACCAATTATAAAAGATTAAAGGCTATAGCCTATATTCTACAAATATATTATTATTTTATTAATAAAAATAAATGACGTTTTCCAAAATATATTTATAAATACTTTAAATATATAATATAGTTTCAAAAATATTTTATATATTATATATTAAAAATATTCTCAACACATAATTTTTTAAAATATTTAATAGGAAAAATATACATATAAAACATGTATATTATAGATTCTATACTTATTTGATCGATATATATTATGAATCTATTTAATATATTCAAAACTTATATTTAATTTATATTTTGCCTTGCTTTTTGGTAATATTTTAAATACATACTAGAGGTCGTCCAGTGGTCGAAACTCGACCAAAAATATGTAATGTACAGACTCTCTATTTTCACCCCACACTGTAAATAAAACATGTGATTGGAGTTTCTTCAATTTGTTTTGATTTTCTGTTTATATTTAGTTGTTATTTCGTCACCAGCATGGCAACAGATAAGATCCATGTTAATTTTTTCAACATTTTAAACTCATTTTTTGTGCTTATTTTTGAGTCTATTTTAATTTATAAAGGTATTCTGCACATCTACAGGAAAATATCTTTCCAACAGTATGCGTAGATTTTCCCTGCGATGCACACGAGCTGAGAAAAAAGGTTTTAAAGAAACATGCTTGCCTATTAATATATAGATTTGAATATATCAAACTGTTATTAAAGATATATTATTTATATATTTTATTCGAGGTTCTATCAAATACAACTTTAAATATATAAATTTTTATAAAATACATATTTGTGCTACTAGGGGGGGGGGGATGGGTGCTATTGGGGAGCGAGCTGGCGTAGTGGTTAGAGCGCGGGACTTCAGTCCCTGAGGTCCCGGGTTCGATCCCCGCCAAGTCACCAATGGATTTTATCTAAGTGATAATGCCGCAACCCCTAGGTCTAGCCTGAAGTAGTGTGAAAAACAATCCCAGGCTCGTGCCTGGCGTCCTTAGGACAAAAAAAAAAAAAAAAAAAAAAAAAAAAAAAACTAGGGGGGGGGAGTTTTAATTTCAATACATCTTCGAAACGAAAAACGATATTTACAAACGGTTTTCGGAATTGAAATTAGTGTAAACATCTAGTTTATAATGATGAGTCACAACACCAGCATTACATTGAACAAATTGTATTAATATCCAATATGGTGGATCCAAGATTTGCAATATGCTTCTATTTAAGATTTCCTTCTGACTCCTCCCCCTTCGGACGCCCCCATTACAGTATATGACAAAACATTAATAAGACGATTTTTAGGTGTGGTGTTGATGTTGATGTTTGATGAGTCCGTGGCTCAGACGGTATCGTCACGGACTTCGGGCCCAAGGCAGCGAAGTCGTGGGTTCGGATCCTGGTCACTGCCATAAACATTTTATCAGAACAGATCACCTTCGTACTGTACTGGCTGACCCCTTGCTTTGCTGTACACGATCCACCACGGGCAGTTTGTCTATGTGGACGGGCAAATGCAAGGTTAAAAGAGGCTGCCAACCTCTAAAAAAAATGTACCAAATCGTATTGATTTTTCATTTAGAAAATATTAAGCCGGTGCGGGACTTTATGTACATCCTGTATAAATATATATATACAGAGTGTACATAAAGTCACTCAAGGGTTTATGTTCTGAACGATAACAGATAAATCAATAAGCTTTGGTACATCAACATGACAGCTAAAAATCTAATTTTTAAAGGAACTATCAACAGTCTTAAAGTAAGCATAGGTTGATATGCACACTAAATTAAGGGTACAAATATTCAAAAAGGCAGATAAAGAATCATTTTCAACAATAATGTTATTAAAATGTCTGGGGACATAAAAAAAGTAAATGGGTATTAAAGTTTTTTTTTTTTTTACCTGGATAGGAAATTTTCCAAATCCATAAAACAATCTGTTAGGCTACCATCCAAATTATTCAAAATTTTGATAACAACTGTAAATTTCAGTGAAAATATTGTTTAATGTTCTTTTTATGCCCAAAGATAAATTTTTCATTTTTTCTACAGGAAGCTTGACTAAACTAAAAGAAGCTGTCAAAGATAGTTATAAGACAGACAGACCAACAGTGGCTCTTCAGGGGGAAGATGAAGGCATCGTAAATACGGACATTTTGGAACGCTTCCCATTGAAGGATGAAGCTGATTTCAATGCATTTGCCAAAGAAATTGAGGAGGAAGAATTTAGGAAGCAAGTGGTATGTGCATGTGAACAATTATAATACACAAAATATGTGTGGATAATGGAAAGTTATGCTTGAATTCAAATGTTCTCTCGGTCATGTTTATTTACTTACAAAGATAGAAAAATACAGTTGTTAACTATAACTTTTAAAAGTGATTCATCATAGTAAATCCTAATTGGCTTTTGAGAAACTTAGCGAGGTGAGAGTAATTTTCAAATCAAGGTTTCACAATGATCAATGTTGAGTTGGCAGATACTGAATAACAACACTGTTAATGTATAATGCAATGGACATGTATATACTGCTTTCCAAAATAATATGAATGTGTCATTTTGTTTTCCATTTCATTAACAAACTCAACGAATAATAGCACTCCTTGGTATTGGCATCTCTTGTAATTATGCCATTGCAAATAAATGAAAACTTTAACTTAACAAATTTTAACTTATAATGTTTTAATTCTAATATAATAAAACTTGTAACTAAATAAAACAAGACAACCATCACACCTATTTGTAACAATTGAGGGCCTACGTGAGTGATAAGATCGGAGAGGTGGAAGTTCAGGCAAAGAAGTTTGTAATCAATCACTCATCGAGCGATACACCCATCTTCGAGCTGACAGACCCATTATAATATGTAATGGGGTATGTTGACCCATTGAATAGCAGAATAGCGATTTTTTGCAAATGGATAGACACCCAGTGTGTGTGGATGTTGGTATTATTGTAGACTGACATTTCCTGGCGCCAAACACCCAGTTGATCCGAGAATTTGGGTATTACGTTATAAGTTACTTGTAAAAGATCCGGTATAATATCTGATTAAATTTTCTTAACATCAAACCTCTAAAACGTACAATATCTCAAATAGAATGTGTTTCTATGAGTAAATAAATTTAAAACTAAGATAACTTGAATAATGATAAACATATATGACTAGATATAACTTTGTTTGGAATGTTGTTTGTTTGTCAATCATTAATTGATTAATTAGGTTTAAGTCCTAGTTTTTGGTGATCCTTAACCACTGTACTTGTCACTACCCAGATATTTTGGGAGTTCACTGTAATGTGTAAATTATAAAGAGCCTACCAGGAAATCTCAGAAAGATTCTATTCCGATTTAATTTAGTAAACAAAATCAATTTTAAATTGTTTTGTTTCAGGAAACTGCTCTTACATCGATTTTGTTAAAATGTAGTTGCTCCAGAGGCATAACGAAGGTATTAAGGTATGTCCTGAGTGACACTGTAATTAATACCTTTTCCTGGCGGGGTCAAAAGCGGAGGACAGAAAAAAAGAAACCATTTTGTGAATCCAAACTCTCCTTGCTGATTATTGGTAAGTAATTGAACTTCACTTTTAATACTCTAGCTTTTGAACAAACCATATTGATTAAATAATAAATATACATAAAAGATTAGTTTGATATTTATTTTGGGAGTGTGTTAATTCAAATCAACATGCAAAAACTGGGATTTCATTTCATGATTGATTTTAACAATCACTCTAAAACAATCGCGTAGCCTATAGAGTTAATGCATTAAAAAAAAAACCAATCAATACTCTCATCTGCCGGTTAACAGCAAGGTTATTAAAAGAAAAAGAGGTTGCCTCAGTCGCGCATATGACGTCACCCGCCGACCCGGACGGTGCTGCTCTTAATTCACACAGCTGCCACCTGTCAAATTCTTTGTTATTGTTGATGTTTTATATTTATTTATTTTCATAGAACTTGCACAAAAACAAACAACAATAACAAAGTATTTGACAGGTGGCAGCTGTGTGAATTAAGAGCAGCACCGTCCGGGTCGGCGGGTGACGTCATACGGGCGACTGAGGCAACCTCTTTTTCTTTTAATAACCTTGGGTTAACAGTAGCACCCAAGGGGGAGCCACCCCGATAATATTTGAAAAGTGTTAATTTGGGAATTTGGGAAAAGTTGGGAATTTGGGGTATTTTAAGCAATAGGAGTTGGAATTTAGGGAAGTTTTAAACACTGTTAAACTGTATAATAAATATGGGTTATTTTAAAACTAAGCAGAAGTCTACTCTTCATAAATTAATAATTAGACTAAAAAAATATCGGGCATTTCATATTTTGAGTAACTACAGTATGTTGAGTAAGGTATCCATAGCACACAGTAATTAAAGGCTTTTAGGAAAATTTCTTACCCTTATCCCTTTCTTAAGCTGCGCAGGAGATCTGTACCCACTGATTGATTATTTAAAAAAAATAATTTTGAGCCTGCAAACGTTATGTAATTATTGACCAGTGCAGTGTAGTGACAGTCATATGTGAGACACCTTCATCTCCTGTTATTAAATTTGTATATTTCAGCTATAAAGAGGCTTTAAAGATAAATTATTATACTTTTGAAACTTAATATTAATTAGTTAGTAAATCTGAAAATATAGTTGGGAAATTTGAGTAATACACTTGAGGAATTTGATTAATATAGTTGATAAATCTTTGTAAGATAGTTGGATAATTCAAAATGTCTCCCCCCCAATATTTATTTTGCCTGATGCCCCTGCTGGTTAGGCATCCAACAAATTATTAATTTTACTATCAGTAGCATTTTTGTACCATCTTGTTTTCCAGTTGGCAATTTGGCTTCACCTCCAATACCTACCTTTATTCCTAGAATTTCCTTTTCTTTACTGACTGCATAAAAAGAAGATGACTAAACTCTCATTATTTTCAATCATAAGAAAATTGTGAATTTTTAATAAAAAAAGTTTCCTTATTGATGTTTTTGTACAGTTTTGGTTGAATAGACTTCTAAAGAGGGTGTGGTTAGGTCTTGTTGGCGATATGTTTTTCTAATTTAATAACCAAAATAATAAACATGCTACAGAATAAAGTAAAACAATTGATTAGGTGACAATTTTGCCAACTAAAACTCAACCAAAATTAGATTTCAAAACTAACAATAAAAATGGATGAAATATTTATATTGAATTTCGGTTTATATCAAAACAACATTTACAACACCTCCATTTATTGCAGAAATCACAAAGAAAAAATGGCCTGCAATTGAGCAGGCCAAGATCGAAAAGACAATCGCCTCTTGGCTATCGCAGACTCAGGTCAAGCTGAGGAAGCACAGGTACGAGTACTATATAGTTATTATGTACCACTTTTTATAGATAATTTTGTGCCCCTCGGCAAATACTTCTCTTCTGTGTGCCCCTGGGCCCAGGCCTATTTACTAAAGCAGTCCTTGCAAAAAAGGGAGTGCAGTTAAAATAGAAGAGAAAACAATTATTTTGCAGCTTCAAGGATTTGTAAAAGACACAGTAAAAAAATCAGCAAACACTATTTATTTAATGCACCACACTCTAGAATTGGTATCTATATATATAAAAGGCAAAGCCCTCACTGACTGACTGACTCACTCACTCATCACTAATTCTCCCACTTCCCACTTACCTAGGAGGCTGAAATTTGGTACACTGATTCTTTAGGCATTAAATAGGAAAACTGAGTGGTTTTTATTCTGATCGGACTCGCGGGCTCCGCCCCAGTGGCTCTGGAGTTTCCCATGTTAACCTAATGAGTACTCATATTTAAATGGAACTAATGAATCATAACAGCTGTTTCAATTAAACAAGTTGGTTCTGTTCTGTGATGTTCAATAGCATTAAAGTTACTAGGATTACCAACAGAGTGCAGCACTATTATTTTTTTAAATTTATGACAACAGCTAATTTGCAACCAAAAGGTGAGTGAGCGCAGCGAACGAGCTCCAACCGTAAAGGTGAGTGAGCGTAGCGAATGAACTTCAACCAGGACGTGTGAGCGCAGCGAACGAGCTCCAACCTAAAGGTGAGTGAGCGTAGCGAACGAACTTCAACCAGGACGTGATTGAGCCATGCGAACGAGCTCACATATGAAGTTAAACGGGGCAAAGCCCGCGGGTACAGCTACTTGTATTTATATACAAAACTAAAACTGTTTTATTAATGATTGTTAAAAAATGTTGGTGTGCTACAACACAAGTATTTGACATGTATCTAGTGTCATTAAAGACTAGCTGTACCTGCGGGCTTTGCCCTGTTTAACTTCATAAGTATTCGCATGGCTCATTCACGTCCTGGTTGAAGTTCGTTTGCTACGCTCACTCACCTTTTGGTTGGAAATTAGCTGTTGTCATAAATAAAAAAAAAATAATAGTGCTGCACCCTGTTGGTAATCCTTGTAACTTTTATGATATTGAAAATCATAGAACAGAAGCTTGTTTAATTGAAACAGCTGTTTAGATTCATTAATTCCTTTTAAATATGAAAAACCATAAGGTTAACATGGGGAACTACAGAGCCACTGGGGCGGAGCCCGAAAGAATTTTTGGGATAATAATATGCTTTAATGTTAATAGGGAATGTAAGCTATCATCATGCCAAATTTCAGCCCAATCCGTCCAGTAGTTTATGCGTGATTGAGCAACACACACACACACAACTCACAAACTTTCAGATTTATAATATAAGTAAGATGAAATAAATATTAAGATGACATATTAAACACATTTATTGGTAATAATCTTTTAAACCTTTAAATCTTTAAACAACCTCATTTGAAAATGTTTATCTTACTAATATTATAAATGTGAACGTTTGTGTGTTTGTTTGTTTGATGTTTAATCACGCATTAACTAATGGACGCATTGGGCTGAAATTTGGCATGATGATAGCTAACATTCCCGATTAGCATATAGACATATTCTTATCTCAAAAATCCTTTCGGGATCCACCCCAGTGGCTCTACAGTTCCCCATGTTAACCTTATGATTATTCATATTAAAAGGGAATTAAAGAATTGTTGAACTAAAAAATTTGGTTCTATGAGATGCAAAAGCATTAAAAATTAACAAGATTTACCCACCGGGTGCAGCACTATAATTTTTGTTGCATTTATGAAAACAGCTAACTTGAACTAAGCAGCAACAAAAAACTGTGATACGCAACGAGAACTGTCAAAGTAGGATTGTTTACAGTTATGTTTAGCCTATGTTAATAATTCCATGAAAATTTGTGATATTTTGCGGATTTTAAATAATTTATATTTCTCTATGTGTTGTATCCGATTATTATATACTTACTTTGGTATAGTGAAATTTTGATAATTTTACCGTATTTGTTTATTATAAACTTGAGTGACATTCAAGTATCATTCTAAAATGACTCTATGGCAAACATTAACTGTTCGGGAAGAAAGAAGAAACTGTAAACGTTGGTATCAAGGGGGCGCTCTACCTCCCGCCGCGTCTTCAAATGCGCGTGTTCTCGGGACAGAAAATGCCTAAGCCTACATTAAGACCTTTATTCAATCTTAAAGTGTCATATTAAAGAGGATGAAATTTGCCACTGTTTTATCAAAGCAATTTCTTGATTCTTATTAATAATTGCCGTAAAAAATGCGATCAAAATTTTAGAAATTCCTTAATTTTAAATCACAATTTCTCCCAATAAGAAAATAGTTTTTGAACTTTACTATTATAGATCAGTAGGAAGTTTTATACTCTTTAAGATGACGCCTTAATATTAAATGTATGACGAAAATACACGTAACAACTCATGGTCCCGTAAACCTCTGCAACTCAAAATTGTGTGTCAGTAACGTGGCGAGACTAGCGGCGACGACTGGAAACAACGCCCTTCTCCTCCTTCCCTCACACCGGTCTCTTCCCCACCTTCCCCTACCTCCTTATCTACCGTGCACGTGGTGCTGGCTGTCAGTGTCCAAAACTACACTAGATGTTTGTATCTAAAGTGAATTACCGAAAATTAATACCAGTTAAATTGTTATTTTTGTGTTTTGTTTTGAAAATGCCTCGAAACTGCTCGAAACAAGGTTTGGGCAAAACGGGGATTAGGCTGGCCGTATGCTGACACGCACGTGGCGCAACGCATGCAACACAGCACAAGGCAGAAAACTGTACCATCATATGATATCTTAAGGCGCGGCGTCCCGTGCTGAGACACACGCGTGTATGTGTCTGGCACTTGAAGAACACCTCACTAAAGTGGTTCTTTCCTTTGAAAACAAGTACTCTGCAGGTTTTGATGAAATTTCAATCACCATAGTTAAAAAATCAATACACATTATCCAGAAACCACTAACACATATCATAAGCTCTTCTCTTATTTCAGGAATCTTTCCTTTAAAATTAAAATTGGCTAAAGTAATTCCCATTTTTAAAAAAGGTAATAAAACTGATCCCTACTGTTACCGCCCTATCTCTCTCTTACCTGTTTTTTCAAAAAAATTTGAACGCATTGTTTACATTCAGGTCTATAAATATCTGGAAAATAATCAACTATTTGATAAAGAACAACATGGCTTTCGGCAGGGCAAATCAACAATAACAGCTGGTATTGAATTCATAGAATCTATAATAAATGCTGTTGACAGAGGAGAAAATGTTGTAGGAATCTTTTTGGATCTTAGTACGGCATTTGACAGCGTGTCATATAGTATATTGTTGACTTCACTAAAAGAAATAGGAATCTATGGAAAAGAGCTTGCATGGTTTACATCATATCTAAGAATAGAAAACAATTGTTGAATTGGATTATGTTGTGGAGATTGCAAGCACAAAGTACGTTGAAAAATGTAATCTCAGCATCAGACACTGAATTATGGGGTGCCGCAGGGATCGATCCTGGGGCCTCTACTTTTTCTCTGCTATATTAGAGGTATGCCAGGAGCGATTCCTGGAAACGGCGGGTCTATGTGTCTGTTTGCTGATGATTGTAATGTGCTGATTCCAAGAAGATCAACACAACAGATTGAAACGTTTTCTCAGGAGAGTCTTTTATCCACTAAAGAATTCCTTGACCGAAAAAATCTGCTTATTAACACAGAAAAATCCAATTTTATATCATTTTCCACTAAACCTAGACAAAATTTTGAACCAAACATTTGCATAAAATCAGAAAGAATAAACCAAGTAAAGCAAACAAAATTTCTTGGTCTAATTATCGATAAACATCTATCTTGGGAGGGCCATGTGAATTATGTGGTTAAAAAGGTATCTTCCGGTATCCATGCTCTGCGACAGATGTTCAGAGTATGCAGTTTAGACACTCTAAGAGTTGTTTATTTCTCATTAATACATTCACATATTTCATATGGAATTGTTCTATACGAGGCAACAAAAACTAATTTAGATTAAGTACTAATTAAGCAGAAAAAAGCTATCAGGGTGATGAAAAATCTTAAAAGGAAAGAGCCAGTCAAGAGCATCTTTCGTGAATTACAAATATTAACAGTTTATAGTCTTTATATTTATGAAACAATAATTTATGCAAAACAGATCCAACTATCATCCAGCTCAACAGAACAATTAGTATATAACACCAGATTAAAAATTAACCTACCTCGGCATAATCTTGAATTTTACACTAAAAAGACATCTTACATAGGGCTAAAATTTCTCCAGTCTATACCCGCTCACATCCGAAAAGAAACAAAATTTAATAAATTAAAGCAGCTCTTAAAGGAATAATTTTTAAGAACTCCCTGCTAATCAGTAACAGAATTCTTTAGTATTAGTAAAAAACAGTTAGGTCTAACTTAATTTGATTTCCAAATACTGTAATTTTTAAAGTAATTTTAGTACTCTTTTTATGTATTTAATTAGCAGTAAGCAATTTTGAATTTAGCTTATGACTCTATTCAAGTTCATGTAATGTGAAACTATAATGAATAAAGAATGTTTTGACTTTGACTTTGACTTTTGCGTGGGCCGGCATGTCACAGTTTGCGACGCATGCGACACGGCTTGGGTGGATGCACGAAACACAATATAGACTAACCAATTCCTCAATTTCCTTGTCAGACTCAGAGTAGTACTTTCATCCATGTTGACAAAAATAATCAGATGTGCTCTCTGCAACTAACTGCGTGGCATGTCTCAGTTTGGAGCACAGACACAGATTTTCAGACACACTTTACACAACTCGTTAGTGGTTGTGTACTTTCTTTAGCCCCTGTAGCCCCCCTCCCCTTGGAACCACCACTGGGTCAGGTGACTGTGGATAACAGATCTAAGCCCTTACATTCAAACACCAATTCCCATGCATAACTTACTTCTAAAATGTTGATATAGTTACATACGTAAAATATTACAGGACGATAAATCTGTTTTGTTTGAGTAAGTAAATTATTTTCGTTGAACCTGCATAGTTTTATTACCCTTTTAATAGACTAGATTTATTAATAGAATTATTATATGAAATATTAATAGTTACCGCAAAACATAATAAAACATAAAATATAATTCACTGTTGTGGTTTCTATTTTCTAATTTAACTTGCACTTTTTAAACATAGTGTTAATTTTTACTACTAAATTTCGGAATTTCGGGGTGGTTTTTACCCCTAACCCCGCCCCCCCCAACCTGGCTACGGCCTTGATCTGTTTCTGCCGCATCCGATGTGATTTTTATTCTTTGTTTTATTCTGGTAAAATTAATCTTACCATGAGCAAAGAAAAGAAAGCTCAAATTTTGAATGTAATTAAATCGTAAGGACATTTTCTTTGGAACATTTTCAAGTAGCCTACCCTACTACGTTTTCAAATATTCATGCATAATAAGAATATTCGGGTAGAAACCCGTTTCGTAATTTTCTATTTAGTCTACTACAAATAATACGGGTGTAGAGAGGTTGGTAGAAAATGGCAAGTATTTACCACTGTAATTCACAAGAGTAAAACTTGAAACACACTAGCTGTCTACACTAGTAAAAACCACTAGTAATACTAGTCTCTACAGTATTATACACTAGTAAGTTTTTGAAAAGTAGACTTGTAAATACACTAGTATTTTTATGGAACGGGGTCCTCAGAAGATGCGGTCAGAAGTAAAGTAATTAAATTCTGTACAATAACGGAGGACGGAAGCCTGGTGCTCAAAAGAGGACATGACTACCAGGTAAATGGCCAATTGCACGTAGCTAAAAAGCCATACTGTCTGTTTGTGGTTTGGACTCCATTGGGAATTTCCGTTGAAAGGATAAACGGAGAGATAAATTTGGAAAGAAAATATGGAAGACAAGTTGGTGTCGTTTTACGAAAAGTGTCTGCTACCGGAAATTATAGACCCAAGGCATCCCAGAGGCTCGTCAATCCGCGATCGTGTTTAAATGAGTTTTTTTGTAAATATTCAAATATGTTTTTTTACATATGTACTAAAGTTCATGAAAACAATTTATTTGTTTGTTAAGATACAAAGTTTTTGCTATCAACCTTGTTCGTCTTCAATGTTACCTAATTATAAATAAATTAATAACAGTTAGCATATGGGCTATCAAGGTAGCATTAAGATTTGGTAATTTTTTTTAGGCTATCAAGTACCATATTATAAGTCTACAGAATGATATTGCATTCAATAAATTGTGATAACTTCCCATGATAAATAAAGCATTTCACTCCCAAGGGTTACATGTAGTGCAATAGAATGTGTGGACACCGGACAGTGGAGTGGAGAGTAGTTGAGCAATGAGCAGTCGTAGAACCGCGGGCGCAATCGATATTCCCCCCCTTTCCACAGCGCATCCTCACGCTCCAAGAGACCCGCGGACGCCCCTCCATATCCCCACCACCACCCAGGTGTAGCGCTAGCGCAGCTACTGGCAACCGGCTGAATTGCGTTACGATTTTACTCCAGCAGTAGACCGGCTCCTTAACTACTGGGTGTCTCTATAAAATGAGAGTTAATGAACAAGATGTAGTTATTATACCGAATTTGATAGATAGTTTTAAATGTACGTAAGAGAAGTGCCTCGAGAGTTTTGTGGCTCAGATTTTGCTATGGGAAACACTTCCGATCCGAAGCCACACAACGCGATACGATGGCATTCACATCATGTTGCTACATACATAGCCTGATGGGCAAAATTGCTTTACAGCCCTTTTTACAAAATTCTTTTTTCAAGATACTTTCAAAAGAAATCCCTATCACATGTTTTATTTGGTTGACCACTCGCCGACCTCTAGTAATATAATATATAAATAATGAATATATTATATATATATATATATATATATAAATAATAAATAATATATAATATAGTATATAAATAAATATATATGTATATATATGTATCTATATATATAAAAGGCAAAGCCCTCACTGACTGACTGACTGACTGACTGACTCACTCATCACTAATTCTCCCACTTCCCACTTACCTAGGAGGCTGAAATTTGGTACACTGATTCTTTAGGCATTAAATAGGAAAACTAAGTGGTTTTTATTCTAATCGGACTCTCGGGCTCCGCCCCAGTGGCTCTGGAGTTTCCCATGTTAACCTAATGAGTACTCATATTTAAATGGAATTAATTAATCATAACAGCTGTTTCTAACTAAACAAGTTGGTTCTGTTCTATGATATTCAATAGCATTAAAGTTACAAGGATTACCAACAGAGTGCAGCACTATTATTTTTTTTAAATATTTGACAACAGCTAATTTGAAACCAAAAGGTGAGTGAGCGTAGCGAACGAACTTCAACCTGGAGGCGAGGTAGCGTAGCGAACGAGCTAACCTGAAGGCAAGTGAGCGCAGCGAACGACCTCCAACCTAAAGGTGAGTGAGCGTAGCGAACGAACTTCAACCAGGACGTGATTGAGCCATGCGAACGAGCTCACGTATGAAGTTAAACGGGGCAAAGCCCGCGGGTACAGCTAGTACGTATATACAAATAAGTAGGTAGTATCATGTTACTTCTAGGCCAAAAAAGGAAGACTTCAATAATTTAATAAAATTAATAAATTTAAAATAAATAAATTTAATAAAATGTTAAAGTTTCGCCTCTTTTAGGCAATTTTCCAACATTTTCTAAAAAAAACCTAAAATATTGATGAAATCTTTATAAATATGCCTAAATTTCCACAAAATTGTCTACGATACAAAATGTCAATAAAAAGTAAAAATTCCAATACTTTATTCAAATTTTTTATTGACATCTTCATTTTTTGTAAATATTTTTTTTCTATTTGAGCTAACCAAAATCTATTAAAAGTATTGAATTCCTTAGAAAATTCTAATACAATTTCATGTTTCATATGCCTATATTTGATGATAAATAATTTAAAAACTCAAATATGAAGTACAAGAAATGTTATCAAAAATTATAATCTCATGATAAAAAGATAAGTATAAATTTAAATTGAAAATAAATATCACCAATGAAAAGCTTGTTAAAAAAAATTAATGCTATTTGATATATTATACATTTCTGTATAATTAAATATAATGTAAAAATCTTAAAAAAAAACAAATTGCATTGTTAAAGATGTCTAATAGACAATCTTATTATACAGAGGGGTGCCAAGTAAGTATACAGTACGAACAGGCAAACAGTTTGAACTCACGGGGAAGTGAGTGTTTTTGTCAAGTACGACATTATTAGAGTTAATTTAGGTGTCGTGATACTCTTAAAATAGATTGGAAAAGTTTGGATTTTGTGTAAATGAATATATTTGTTCTAAAAACAGTTTCTTACTGTATACCTACTTTTGCAACCCTCTGTATTATATCTTAAAACCAAATTCAAAAGGAAGAATAGACAAGAAATAATGGATATTGATTTTATCGACCATATTCTTGTTTTATATTTTTGAATTTCCAAAATACAAATGGAAGAATGGATAAGAAATAATGGATATTTATTTTATCGTCCATACCCTTTTTTATATTTTTTAATTTCCAAAATACAAAAGAAAGAATAGACAAGAAATAATGAATATTCATTTTATTGTCCATATCTTTTTTTTTATTTTACTTTATATTTCCAAAATACAAATGGAAGAATAGACAAGAAAAGATGATACAACTAAGTATGAATCATTTCTTAAGGGGGATTTATAATCCTCCTTAAAAACTAATAGTCTAGTATATTTAGTAATTAATTAAATTTATAGGATCTTGAACGAAAGGCCCTGAAATACCAAAACTGAAACTTTGCATAGTCTTAGACTATTAACATAGGATGCTTATGATTTAAATTTTATTAATTTATTTGAATTAAAAACCATTCAACCACCGATCAAACTTCAAACTTTTTCATACTAACACAAAAAAGTTAGTCGGCTACCAAATCACGTATTATTTGGTCAGGTTTATGAGACCTGCGGGAAAGTTTTAGGGAAAGGTTCTAATTCAACTGTAGTATCGGTTGGATTTCGATAAAAGAATTACTTTATTAGCTACTGTACGAAGAATTATATCAAGCGGCAACGGAGCGCGCGCTCAGCCGATTCCACCGTTTATTGGATAATAAGGCCAAGCATTTATTATCCAAAACACTGTAGCTACATGTTATAAGAATATACTTTGTATTCTACATTTTGAATGAAATATGTAATATTAACATGTGACGGATATAATAAGTTTTAAATTAAAATGCGTTGCAACATCTTCGTTTTTATAGAAATTAACTCTCTTTGATTACAGTTGCCATAAAATTTGTAGGATCGGAAATGAATAACATTTCCTTAACTAAAAACATAGTTTATTACATTTTGCAATCTTATAAAAATATTTACGACCTAAAAGTAAACATCTAAAAAATGAAACATTTCATCACCTCTGGATTTTTCTAAACTTTTTAGAAAATTTAGTTTCTTTAGAAATTTTCTTTTTTCGCCACTAGCAAAATTGCATTGTCTTAGCCTCCTGTTGATTTGTTGAGGGAAACTAAAATATCGCACGTTTTGTTGCGTTTTCTTATTTTTCGAACTATTACAACAACCGCACACTGCACAGTGCACAATGAGGTATTTTTGTAGAAAGATGTGTGCCCTATGGAAAACTGACATCTACTGCAACCATCTGCAACTCGCGGTGAACACAGAAACGAAAACAAAACAAACAACACGTGATCATCCACCACACACACCCCCGCACCCGAGCCAAAGTTGCGACATAGATAACAACCCCAGTGAAATAGGATCCTAGCTGTCGAATTAAACTGGAATATCACATTTTATTATCATGATATTGCAAGAGTGAAACAATTTTATATTTTAACCCGATTATAAATGCAATGTTTAATCACCAACTTATTTTTTAACAGAGTACATTTTATTTTATATACTACGTTAAATACATTCCTTTGCGTTAAAGATAATTTATTATTTAAACCACTATTTGGTTTTAACTGATCAACAACGATTTGCAATACTTTAAATGCAATTTGGCAACGTTAACCCTATTCACCGAGGAGACAATATTATATATTCTCTGTGAACTATTACGAAATAACCCATATTCAAACGGGGAAAAACACACTGAAGTCAACAGAACAACAATTTTTCACATAAAAATATAAATACAGGAATAAAAATATCAATGATACTATATTCATGAAACTACATTATTTGTTGGATGGCATGTTTTCTGTGTTAATACTTGGCAACTGACTTGACTTGCAGCACGCGCTCCGATCACGCGCACATATAACTTAGCATATCTCAGGAAATAACGCCTCTAACGGTATTTTTTTTTTTTTTTTTTTTTTTTTTTGTCCTAGGACGCTAGGCACGAGCCTGGGATTGTTTTTCACATTACTTCAGGCTAGACCTAGGGGTTGCGGCATTATCACTTAGATAAAATCCATTGGTGACTTGGCGGGGATCGAACCCGGGACCTCACGGACCGAAGTCCCGCGCTCTAGCCACTACGCCAGCTCGCTCCCCCGAACGACACACCTAAACGGTATATAGTTTGAAGGAAAGTTAAATTTGGATCTTTATCCAAAACTTTCCCGCTGGTCAAATGCTTCTAACCAAATAGTACGTGATTTGGTAGCCGACTAACTTTTACATGTTTAGTTTTAAGAAAGGCCAAGATAAAGAGTGATTTCACGCTTAAGTTTTTAACAATTACAAACTATTTTTTCACAACACGCATCGTTCACTTATAATTGATGTCCATGTAAAGTTTCATAATTTTTCCTCAATTCTAACAGTTCAAAATATTGATGTTAATAGAGCAGTGTCACGCTGAGCTATATACGCACGCGAAGCGTTTGCCCCCAAGGTGACGTCACGTCGCGATGCGCAGAACGGTCTCAAACTCGTCCGGCTGAGTAGCACACCTTATTTACTTCCACCATGACCTGACGGGCCTGGTGGCAACAATGGAACAGACGCTTCTCTGTCAATACCAAAAGTGGGTGGTAGCCTACATTCCACTACACCTACCATTCCGCAGAGAGATTATATTGACAAATTTATGTTATTGATAAGGCTGAGACAATTAACTGACATCCTCCCATGTCAAGGAATTCCAGCTTTAACAGTAACCCCACAATCAATTTCTCAAAACTATGCTGGGAGGGTTCATTCATTGGCACAGACAGAGTACGATATGGACTGACGCGACGTGACGAAGGAAATACCCCCGCCGCAGCAAACCTGCAGACTAAGCGAATTTCAACTTGTCTGATTACATTTTTACTAAAATATTTCCATATATAAGACATTTATTCTCAATTTAAATAACATTAGATTTAACGAGTGCTTAGGTTTGCTGCTACAGGGAAGGTAAAAACTGTTTTTCGACCATAAGTCAATAGTATAGGATGAAATAAATAAATTTGCCAAATGTTATCAATATATATCCATAAACAAGTAAACCACAACAGTTTTCATTTTCTCCATAAGAATAATATGGGAATTTTAAATTTGCACTTTTTTTTTAATTTCTCCGTAACCATTAGGCATACAACAATGCTTCAATATACTAAATTATTTACTTTTTTAAGCTCTACAAAATGGTTGGGGAAAAAATTCCAAAATTTTATGTTTTTAGGGTCAAAAATGGTCAAAAACCCCTGTTCCCATGGTCCGATTATGCTGGTTCGCGAACTAGTTCAAATAAATGTGGGTTTACACGTTTATACCAAATTTCATCAAAATCGGATAATTTTTGTTCGAGTTATCGTGCTGACGGATACATATATATATAAATATAAATATATATATACACATATATATTTATAAATATATATATATATATACATATATATTTATAAATATATATACAAGGTGTCCATAAAAAACGTTTCAGGACTTTGGGAAATTAATCCCCATACTAAAAGGAAGAAAAGAGTTTATGGGAAGGTATGTCCGAAAATGCATATTTACCCAGATATCCGCCATTTTGATTTTTATACAAAAATATTTTTATCTGTGTAGTTTTTTATTCGATGATTATGAAATTTGGTGAACATGTTACCATACACAAGACCCATAATAGAAAAAATAATAAAGTTGTTCCGATTGAAAATTTCAAAATGGCGGCCGTTTGAATTTGTATAATTTAAATAACTCAAAATCAAATCAAATCAAATCAAATCAATCAATCTTTATTCCGAGACAACAATGTACAAAAATCATACAATGCTGTATAGGCTGCGTCAATATGTTTAAATTAATAAAACATTTCAAAGGTCTAAGCAATTGTCAAAATATTCATCTAAGTCATAAAAACAGTATTTCAATAACAAATTCTTAACAGCTATTTTAAATTTATCTAATGGTAACTCTTGAATATAATCTGGTAGATGATTGAATAACTTAATCGAGTAATATTTAAAGCTTTTTTGAGTAATACTATAAGTACAGTAATAATTTCTTAGTCTAGCACAGTTTCTGGTCTTATAAGCTCTCTTCTGCAACACAAATAAAGATTTTACATAACCACAATTAGCCCAAAGAATGGTACCATTGGTAAGATGACAGTGTATGTAGCTATAGTAAACAGTAAGCAGAACTTCCATTGAAACAACATTTTTTAGTTTTCTTAATATAAACATACCTTTGGATATTTTAACAGCTACAAATTCTATATGTGATTCCCACTTCAAGTTGCTCTGAATTAAGATACCTAAAAATTTAACAGGTTGTTGATGAGAATCTGTGTTAGCATAGGAAATTTTCAGATCTTGTGTTTTATTTAAATTTAAAGATAGTTTGTTAACATTACACCAGTCTACCATTGTATTAACAGAGTCAACAGTGATTCCATTCTGAAAGTCCTTATGAGTTTTAAAATTTAGACACACATCATCAGCATACATATAGCAAGAAACACATTCATTCTGTAAATTATAAGGCATATCATTAACATAAATAATAAACAACAAAGGTCCTAAGATCGAACCTTGTGGAACACCATGATGAGTCTCCACCAAATCCGACAGAACACCGTCAAAGAACACTGCCTGACTTCTACCACATAGATATGATTCCATCAATGCAACTGCGCTATCACTAAAACCTAAAAATTTTAGTTTTCTAAACAACAATTGATGTGACACAGTGTCAAAAGCCCTTGAGAGATCAAAGAACTTGGAGCAAACACTCTTTTTCAACTCCATCGCATCCAAAGTATCTTGAATATACATCAACACTGCCTGCATCTGTGGTTGACCGGCCTTTTCGAAAGCCAAACTGAACACCAGACAAAAGACTGTTAGATTCTAAAAAATGGATGATTTGCCACGAAAGTAATCTCTCAAGGACCTTTGACACTGTGGGAACCAATGCTACTGGTCTGTAATTCCCAGGAATGCTTCTATTCCCCTTCTTAAAGATAGGAACAACCTTTGACACTTTAAACTTATCTGGAAAAATATTACTGGAAATGCATGAATTAAAGATATGAGCCAAAACTTCACAGATATAAGCACTACTTATTTTAAGCATCTGAGAAGAAACACCAAAGATGTCTAGGCTGGTACTGTTACTTAAATTATTAATAGCATCAAAAACTTTTTCAACTGACACATGAGAGAAATCAAATCTTACATCAACAACAGGAACATTTTCTGAAAATACATCAATACTATTTACATTATTAGGAATATTATCAACTAAGTTACTAATGCTATCAACAAAGAAGGAACTAAAGGCTTCTGCGTCAAGATTGTTGTTGTTAGCCTTCATAACTGGTAACTCGTTAATAGATAAACTATTTTGTATAATTTTCCACATCTCTTTTGGCTTATTACAGGCTCTAAGAATGCGATTGTTATTATAAACTAACTTTGCTTCTTTTACTTTATTGTTGTACAAACTCATGTGGCTTCTATAATGTTTTTTATGAACCTCCAAACCAGTTTTTTTGCTTAGATGAAATAGATCTAGACATTTTTCTTTCAATAGCCTAAGCTCGTGAGTGTACCAATGACCAGCGGAACTATTAGTATGTAGTGAACTTTTAACCATTTTAAAAGGAAAACAGCAATTTATATACATTAAAAATACATTGATAAAAAGACAAATTTTAACATTAACATCAGACACAGAGTAAATATCAAACCAGTCAGAGGTCCTAATGTAGCTATTAAATAAACTTGAATTGTTGCTATTTACATGTCTCCGGTAATTAAGTCTCCTAGTAGGCCCCTTATGATGCTGATTAGATGTTGCAGCAACAGCCAAGTCCAGCGAAGAAGACACCATGTAGTGATCCGACGCAGTAGTTGGTATAACCGCAGCAGACCAGCGAGAAGGATGCAGATTTGTCAAGTAGTTGTCAATGCAGGAGCCCTCTAGTAGGTTGACAGAGCTAGGCCGAGTAATTTCTCCAGTTAACATGAGGTTGAGTCCAAAACTGGTAATCAAGTTGCTGAAGTCTGTTTTAAATGGGCAGTATCTGTCTCTCAAATCAATGTTATAGTCACCGGCAATTAGGATATCACAATTCATTGCGCTAACAATTTGTAACATTTCACTCAATTTATGTAAAAACGTTTTAAAATTTGTTTTATCAGGAATACGGTATATGCAAAAACGGCTAATTCTATGAAAAGATGTCAAGAATACTTTTTTTTAGCATTTTTAATTTCCTATCAAACAATATCAAGATCAAAAAGATCGAACAAAAAAAAACTGAAATATAAAGTTTTTTGTGTAAAAATAAGGCAAAAATTAAGGGTTCCCCGGCTAACTTTGCCTTCACATATAATATTTTTGTATAAAAATCAAAATGGCGGATATCTGGGTAAATATGCATTTTCGGACATACCTTCCCATAAACTTTTTTCTTCCTTTTAGTATGGGGATTCATTACCCAAAGTCCTGAAACGTTTTTTATGGACACCCTGTATATATATATATAACTTATATATATATACAGGGTGGAATGAAGTTAGTGTTAAAAAATTTTATGTGTTAAACTACTAAGTATTGGTGACAAAATGGCACCAATTTAAGTTTCCATACCCTCACAGGTAGGGAATAACGGACAATTTTAGGTTTTTTTTAAAATATTTGTATTTGCTTACATAAAAGTGCCATAAGTGCACTAAACATTGTTTTTATTCCGAATTCATTGTCGTCTTTAGAATCCTCGTTAAATTTTCAATATTAATAGTACAAATTCATTGAGATGAAACATATGCAAAAGCCCTTATTTGGCATTAGAAGTTTGAGTTTGTGATTTTTTAGAAAAAAGTAATAACTTTTTCCAAAGTTTTTCTATACTACACTGGACTCTAGAGAGTGTTAATATTACTAAAAACTTCAACAGTTAATAACCTTTAAAATGATGTATAAACATCTACTGTTCCGTTTGATTTGTCGTTCTCAAATTTAAGAGTTTCTCTTGAAAAACACGGAATGGCCAAAATCGCCTCCCTTTAAAATAACATGTATTTGCTTAAATATTATGGCAATAGCTACAATAACAATTATATTTCAATAGGGTTTATTGTAATTTTTAGAATCCTTGTGAGATTTATTATAAGAATATTAAAGATCTATTAGGATTAACAACCATATAAACGTATGTTTTGTGAAAATATGTTAAACTAGTTTAATTTTTATTTTTTGAATACATTGAATATTGTTTGAAGTTACACATGGTACATTTAACTTAAGATTTTTTTCTAAGCATAAACAAATACTTCCAATGGAGTAACCTCTAAAATTATGTAGATACTACTTTTTACAATGTTGTCAATATGTTCACCGAAACCCCAAAATTATCCTAAGTAAAGTATAGCAATTGTTGTTCTTAGACTCATGCTAATGGAAATAACTCAGCCAAGTGATATATTTCTTTACTAAAATAATTGTTAAAACCTCAGAAATACGTAGTTTAACTTATTTACACAAAAAATAAAAGTTAATTCTAAAACACACAATATTCGAAAAAGGGTTCTTACTTCCTTAACGTTTTAATAGTTGCCTTCTATTTGATGCCAACTATTTGAGTTTTTTTTTCAAAATCTCCTTTATTTTCCTTGATATACAGCCAAGTTTTTTGACAAGAGGCACCATCAGTAACATTAAAATACAACGTTCCTCTGACTAGCACATCTGCATTCATTATCCAGTTGTACATTTCCTTATTATCTTCCACTAAAGATGAGGAGACCACTACTCCACATAGCCACACAAAAAAAGTCCAGTGGACTTAAGGTCTGGCGACCTGGCATGCTAGCAAGCCACACTATATGACTCATCTTTATCATTGTTATCATTTAAGTTGTGTATTTTGCATTAAGTCAATCTCGCACATCGGTTGAATTTACATAGAACTAACACCGTAAACGATATTGAAGCTATGCCAATAAATAAGAAAAAACCCCTAAATGAAGATACATCACAAAACATAGGTTCATAAAATGTTAATCCTAACAATTCCTCAATATATTAGGCATTTTACAAGGATTCTGAAAATTGCAATAATACCCATTTAAACATGATTTTTAAAGCAGCTGCTGCCATATCATTGAAGCTAATACATGTTTTTTTACAGGAAACTAAACATTAGCCGTTCCGTGTTTTTCAAGAGAAACTCTTAAATTTGAGAACGACAAATCAAACGAACATTAGATGTTTATACATCATTTTAAAGGTTATTAACTGCAGAAGTTTTTAGTAATACAGTAATAGACACTCTCTAGAGTCCAGTGTAATATAGAAAAGCTTTGGAAAAAGTTATTACTTTTTTCGAAAAAATCACAAATTCAAACTTCCAATGCCAAATAAGGGCTTGTGCAGATGTTTTATCTCAATGAATTTGTACTATTAATATTGGAAATTTAACGAGGATTCTAAAAATGACAATAAATTCGGAATCGGAATAAAAACAATGTTTAGTGCACTTATGGCCATTTTATGTAAGCAAATACAAATATTTTGAAAAAATCTTAAATTGCCCGTTATTCTCTACCTGTGAGACAAAACTAATATGATTACCAAAGAATCAATGCCTAAACAATTTAACAGCAAATACAGTGTATATGTTTCATTGCATCTCTGATTCTACTCTACAAAAATATCAACAAACAACTTAATATACAAACCAGTTCTTTTATGTAATCAGTTCCATCGTCCATTGGCTTTACATTTTCACACTTACCATAAAGTAAACATAGTAACAGATATTTCATTGATTTTAGAAACAAAAGAACACTTTGTACTGCTTAGTTTTATTATATTTTCCTTGGTGTAATTTAATCAGTGGTGTGGCAAAACACAAATAATAAATGTATAAAATAAAGTAAATGTGAACTGAAAGCTATGTTAAGATAAGAATATTTTGTATTACCATTTGATAATTAATAATTATAGTTACATACAACAGATTAAAGAAAAATCAACACAGTACAATTAAGTTATTGATGATATTCTTTAGTTTAATTTATGCATAGGTTTAGCAAAACACAATAACTTAATTTACCTAAATATACATATAATAAAAAACAATGTGATGTGCAAGTTATGTTAAAGTTAATCTAACACATGTTAAGGAGTTAGAATTTATTTAAAGTAGCCTCCAAATTCATATAAAATATCTATACATTGTAATTTTCATACTGTTTCCATCAAATCACATTAATAACATTATTTTCATAACTTAGACGCTTAAAAAAATCCAAAGCAGAGCCGGAGTTGATACAGCAACGGTTATAGAATCTTTTTTTAGCGAATTTCCCTATAGGGAAGTAGCTATTACCGTAGGTGGCACGGTAAGACCTAGACCCGGGACCGATTTACTTTTTCATTTTGATGTCCCCAGAGGCCAAAAACACCATTCGTTCAAATTTTTATATATGTATATATATATATATATACGTCCGTGAACGCGATAACTTGAGTAATTTTTGTCCGATTTTGATGAAATTTGGTTTAAAGGTGTAAAGCGGGATAAACTTGAATGAGTTCGCGAACCAGCACGATCGGACCATGGGAACGGGGCTTTACGGGGGGTTTTATGGGGTAAAAATTGGTTTTTCTCACTTTTGACCCTCAAAACACAAAATTTCCTGATTTCTCTTTAGACCTTTTTAAAGAGCTTAAAAAAACAAATAATTTAGTATATAAAAGTATTTTTGTTCAATTATTAGTAACGGAGAAAATTAAAAAAAATTGTAAATTTAAAATTTCCATGTTATTCTTATGGAGAATATTGTCAAATGTTGTAGTTTGCTTGTTTATGGATATATTTTGATCAAACTTGGCAAATTTATTTATTTTGTACTAAGCTATCAATATTTTACTCAAAAACACACTTTATTAGTTTCCTTGTAGCAGCAAACCTAGGTACTCGTTAAACCTAATGTTATTAAAATATATTTAACTGAAAATCAATTCAGACAAATGGAAATTCGCTTAGTCGGCAGGTTTGCTGCGGCGGGGGTATTTATATAATCATTGACATAGTTTTAGAATAAATAATCCATGATAAAAGGTTAGATTAAAATAAACCTACCTCATAGTTATGGAAAATATTATATTTAATTTCTTTGTATCAGCTGTCTGAAATTGTGAAATATGCAGTTTAGCAGTTCTTCTTGTTTACATTAAAATGACAAAGCAAATGTAAACAAACATTGTTAAGTGTTCTCATCTGCAGCAATGGAGACTAATCAATATTTACTTTTAAAATCTTCACCTCACAACCTTTAAAGCCAAAGGGGCAAAGCCTAGGTCAGTATCGAAATGTGAATAGTCCTATAATGGTCCTCGGTATGGTAACTATATTTTTGTAAAATTTTAGTCCAGTTTGTACAGTAGCTTTTGCACCTATTAGTAATACACATACAGACAGACACCATTAGATTTTTATATAATAGTAAGTATAGATATAGATTACTATCCCAGTCAGCACACGAGGTATTATATACATATATTTTAGGTCAATCTTGGTAAACTATGTAAAGTATATTGAAATATGTAAAATTTACATATAATTTACTCGCTGATATTTACATAGAAAATATCGTTACATTTTGTTTTAGGTCAACATGAAATACTGTCTTAATTAATATGTGATTGATTTAAACCTATTTTCTGGCCTATTTCTCGATACATTTAATGTATACTGAATGTAACTTATTCACATCCCATATACTTTAATATTGACGTAAAATATACATATATTTATGTCCAATATACATCAACCATTTTCCTGGATTCATACCAGATAGATTTGTAAATTTGGCTCAAAAACTTGAGAAAGAGATATTTTTCACTCAGACCAAACAGTTTCTTTTAGAGAAAGTTTTTCTTAGAAGAAGGGACAGTAGGAATTTACAATACAAACAGCTAGACAAAGAACTGTAATACAAAGGGGTGGCAAGTGCGAAGGTCACTTGCAGAATTCCTTCACCAAGCCAAGAAGTGTAGTTAGACCGAACCGGTTTGGGATTGGGGTTGCAGCGTTGACTTATTGGATCCGAATAAAAATATCGAAGCTAGACTGGTAGATACTAGAATCTAAAGGGAGTATGTTTTATCTATGCTAGAATTATATCGATAGTCAATATTAACATCGAATGTGATAGGCTCGATATTTCTATTCGATAGCTTACTGGGCAGTTATGATTAATTTAAATTTATGTAACTACTACAGTCTAAGTTAGTTACCAAACTGGATAAGTTAATAATTAATAACTAATATTATTATTATTACTAAGGTATAACTGAAATAAATCATAAATCCTATCCTATCCTTTCTACACGGAGCATTCGATATGCATTGAAAATCGTATTAGCACGATAGTATCGAAAGGGTCGGACAGTACCGTAACGCCGACTAGCCAAAAGCCGTCGTCAGCCGAGGCCGCCCGCCGCCATTGTTTTTGTTTAGTTCAGTTCTGCGTTTCTGCTGCAGTTCGAGTTCTTTACTTTATCTCTTCTGCTTTTTATTCTGTGTAGTCTCTGCCCTCTTCGAGATCATTATTTCAATCATTGTTTGAATAACTTAGCTGTTAATTATTCAGTTTTTTAGTTAGTTTTAAAAGTTTATTTTACAGTTGTATTTAAGTTCAAGAATCAAGAAGTTTATTGGCCATCGGTGTTACCATTGGTCCTAGGCCTACTTTTAAGATTTTCGCTAGATCAAGCTAACTTATTTATGTTTTCAATTCATCAATTTTCTACAACCCTCAAAGGTAAGTGTTCTGCTTTTTATTTATGGTCTAAACTTAAAAATACTGGATTTTAATTATAGGCTAGGCTAAGTTAAGTTACATCACAGACAATTGGTTAAAGAAGGTTTACATCTTAATTTTTACTGGTCTTGGATGATATTTTCGGTAGGTGTGTATTCTTTCAAGATTTCGGTTGCACTTTAATTTCTGTCCTACATTTACTATTATAGGACTACCAGCCACGAATACTAGAACATGTTTTCTAGTACCTATTTAGGTAAGTTACTTCACAAATAGGTAGGCCTATTTGTGCTACCAGCTGATGAAACTGTTCTAAACTTAACAAAACCTTAACCAAACATGCAGTGAGTACTAGGTAACTTAAGTTATGTGAGTAAATCTAGGACAGAAACTAAAGTGCAGCCAAGATTTTATCAAGTAGGCCTATGATATTAACTAACTTAAGTTAGGCCTATTAATAAGCACATTAGTAAGTTACAGAGTTTTTAAATTCGCAGAGGATACACGTCCGGTAACTGGGCGTGGATTAGGCGTCCAGCAGTTACTGTCATAACCTAACCTAACCAACCAAACTTGCTGATAATGAAAAATGATAAGTTAATGAATGAAGGTTAAATTATGTTCATAAAATAAAATTATAAATGCCAAAAATTCTAACAAAAGATGTACAGTTAATGGCATTCAAAGCAAAATCTTTGACAAAAAGTTTAGAGTACCGATGTGATTCGAACCAGGGACCTCTTGCGTTAATCAGCCTAGCACTCTATCCACTACATCACAAACACCGATGATTGTACATCGTATCGTTGTGGTAATGGCGTTCCGGGCCCTCACAACCCTGTGACGTCACTGCCGGACGCCTAAGTTAATTCACGTCCAGTTACTGGACGAGTATCCTCTGTGTTTTAAGTTACGCTTGATGTTTTTTTTAATTTACAGTAATGGTAATTCCCAGGCCTACACTAAGATTTTAACGCAACTAATTATATGCTTCCTATGTTAAATTATCAAGAGATAAGTTAATTTTTTGGCTAAGGGTTTTTGAACCTGTCCAGTTTTTGTTAGACGGTTTGTTTATTTACAAATGACTAATAGGTTACTATACTACTGTCCGCGAGAGTAAAGAAGTCCTCTGAACCAGAGCGAATGCAGCAATGTTTGTATGTTGCCGCGCGGTATTTGCAGGTGCTCTTTTGGTTTTAACGCAGTGGATGTGAGCCCTGACTGCCGCGTGGAACATGAGTAACCCGCTCGACCCGCCTAAATCTCAAGTAGCAAGCGCCTGCATTTTTAGAATAGGCCAGGGCTCAGAGGACTTCTTAACTCTCGCCTACAGTATAGCCCATGCTAATTAACTTAGGCCCATGTTATACGGACAGCAAGAACGCGACAGATAAAACGCCGACGCTGAACTAAAAATTCAGTGCTGTTATACGAGCAGAATAACGCTGCGTCATCGACGCCAGGGAGCTGTTATACGAGCAGTAAACATGCCGCGACATAAATGGCAACAGGTCGCCAAACTGTGAATTTCCACTCCCGATAAGTCGCCTGGGAACTATCCTGTCGGAGGAGTACATGGTAGGGGTGAAGCACGGATCTGCCATGTAAAAGCTGCCCGTATAACAGTACTCGCATCATTTCTGTCGCGTTTTTTCTGCCAGATTTACCGGTCCGGTCGCGTTGTCGACACTGACGCCAGGTTTACGGTGTCCGACGTGACAGATAAAACGTTCGTATAACTTGCACACAGTGACGTCTATTGCTCGGTAGGCTTGGTGTCTACGCGGCGAAAAATCTGTCATGTTTTTTCTGTCCGTATAACATGGGCCTTAGGCATACACAATTTCATTCAACAATTAGTACAAGGAATTAAGTTAACTTATGTATGGATAGGTAGCCTATATCTGTCACAAGTTAATAAGATAAACTTAATTAATTGTGAATGCAACAAATAGGCCTAATTTAAAAAAAAAAAAACATATCTTCTGTTGCTGTATCTAGGTTATGTTATGTTCACTCCTAGGGGCCAGTTGTGGAATCAGGTCTGGGTTTACTTATTGTTTTGGGAAATAGAATGGTTATAACAGTCAAACACACCTAAGAAGGCACTTAGCCGAAAGTATAAAATCATTAAATATGACTAAAGTTTTTTTGTTTTTGTAGATCGACTTCTTCCAAAGGATTGGGGGCGCAACAGTGGAGGACTCTGGCTGTCGAGCCCTCATCAGATCGCGGACAAACGAAGTAGGTGTTAACTTCAGTTGGGAGGGAAGGAAGGGAAAGAGGACCCTCCACAGCCTCAACTTCATAAAACACTGGAGAGTGAGTATAATAGTTGCCTACTAATAGTTACTGGAATCTAATGGAATTTAAATAATAGTCCCTGAAAAGTAATTTTACCTGGGGAGCACTGATTAACTCTATTGTTTGAGTTATAATTTTAAATCTATTGTTAAAAAGCTACCCAACTTAATATTTATGAACACTCTTTTTTACAGGTGTGTGAAATATTTGATTTATTTAAATCTAATCTGTATCCAATCATGTGGAGACTGTAGGAGAAATTTGTAAGGATGTGATGCCGTTTTTTTTTCTAAAACTAATAATGTTAAACGTGAATTCGTTCTATATTCATCGTTAGATTCAATTGCTTACCCTCTTATGTTCCCAACCGGAGACTTTATTTGGGGCCCCTAATTTAAACCAACAAAAACAGAAAATAGGCTATCAAAAAGAAAAAGAAGAAATAGTTATAAAAAAGTTAAAGTTCAATTTTAACAAGCTAACAACAAGTTAACAAATTCAAATTCTTTTAGCGAATTACCCATATAGGGAATAAGCTATTACTGTAGGTCTCATGGTAAGACCTCAACCCGGGACCGATTTACTTTTTCATTTTGGGGTCCTCCATAGGCCAAAAACACCCTCCGTTCAAATTCATATATATATATGAAATATATACATATGTATGTATATGTCCGTTAGCGCGATAACTCGAGCAAAAATGAACCTATTTTGATCAAATTTGGTACTAATGTATAAACCTACGTTTATTCAAAATAATTTGAACAGACTATGGGAACGAGGGTTTATGGGGGGTTTTATAGGGTAAAAATTGGGTTTTCTGATTTTTGACTCTAAAAACACAAAACTTCACGATTTCTTTCCAAACCATTTTGTATAGCTTAAAAAAGAAATAATTTTGTATATTGAAGCGTTGTTGTATGTCTATCGGTTACGGAGATAATCGAAAAATATTGTAAATTAATAATTTCTATGTTATTCTCATGGAGAAAAACTGTTGTAGGCTAGTTTGCTTGTAGGCTATATAAATATATTTTTGTCAAATTTGACAATTTTGTTTGTTTCATTCTAGTTTATGAACATTTCAATTGGAAAAAAAAAAACACTTCGATACCTTCCTTGTAGCAGCAAACCTAAGTACAATACTCATTATAATCAATGTTACCTATTTAAATAGGAAATAAATCTGACAATTTTAAGGGAATGCAATAGAGTCCCGAAAACTCGGCGTAATGTGGACTGGAAGGGTGTCGAGTTTGTGAAATGTCGGGTTATTGGGAACTAGGGTTATAAATAAGAACAATACAATTTGTAATCCTTTTAGCTGCCTTATTATTTATTTATATTTATATTACAAGTCAGTATTAAGTCATCAGATATATTACAATAAATCCTTGGTACAAGTTTGGAATGATTTAACTTGAGCCCATGTTTAACTCGTACTCAAAAATCACAAATTTTCTGAGCCAGGTGATGGCCGAGTTATCCAGACTGCTGGGTTATCGAGTGCCGAGTTTGCGAGACTCTACTGTACTTAAGTAGAAATCCAGCCCAGTAAATGGAAATTTGCTTAGGTTGCTGTGGCGGGGGTATTTGATATCCATAACATAAAAAAAACTTTTTGTAAATCATTACTTGGCCTCTAAGTCATCAGATATAGTGGAACAAGTCCTTGGTGCCTCAGGAAATAAAAACATATATACTATAGATACATATTTAACTAAAAAATCACAAATTTTCTGAGCCAGGTGATGGCCGAGTTATCCAGACTGCCGGGTTATTGAGTGCCGAGTTTGCGGGACTCTACTGTATATAAAAATGCTTATGTAGGCTACGTCTAAAACGTGCAAAGGTCTACCAGACCAGTCCAAGTAGATGACAGAGAAGTGTTGATGAACGAGTCTATTTGTGGGTCTCCTTAATCTTGAACATTGGACGCGCCATTTTACTTTGCTTCGACCACGTACTATGCTTACTACTCAAACCAGCCCTGCAAAATATTCCCGAGTTTATACTCATAAAGTATTTAGTATTAACTAATTAGTGTCCATCAGTGGCATCACCGCCATGTCGGATTATCAAGGGTAAATTGTTTTGAACCCCCGTAAAAAGTCTTCTTCTAAGTTAAAGGTCAAAGTAGAAACGACCTTATGAAAAAAAACTGAATCAAACACATTAACACTTGCTTATATCATAACAATTATAGTGAAAACTCTGTGGTATCACATTGTAAAATCATGTTTCAGGTGTTGTTGCAGCGTTTCATGGAGACAATTTCACATACAAGGGATTTGAAACCAAGGTTAAAGAATGGTTCCGGCAGGCAGGCTCGAAGATTAAATTTTCAAATGTAAAGCTGTACTTGATTTATTAAGATTACATTTTTAATTGTAAAGCTGTACTTTGTACTTATTGCCTACTGTTCTGATTTTAGTTTTGTTAGGTACAAATGCAATTCTAGTAATTACTAATTATATGGTATTATGTTAATAATTCTAGAATTATTAGTTTTCCTTTTGATTAATGAGAATTTGTTTCCTATAAAATAACACATTTTTTATGCATTCAAACAAATACTAACACACCATGAATGAGTGAAGATGGTTTTAAAAAATAAATTACAACTTACCACAGTTTTCATAGTACTACCGTACTGACCATAGTTTATCGCCTAAAGAGTCACCCTTAAAAGTGCCTCAAGTTTTTAGGATGAGTAATATTTTTATAATAATTGACTTTAGCTGAGAGCTAAATCCATCTTTCTTATGTTGATTACTGACAAAACATTTATTATCATGTTTATTTAGGTGCTCAACATAATTGGATAAATTGATTCTTAATACAATTTAATTAATTAGATTCAGATATTTTTTGCATTACTGCCCATAATTAAGATTATTTACATAAATAATACTTAAATTTACATATTATTGCTTCAGTTTAGCTTGTACAAAATTTACATTCCATATACATATATCATTGACGTATTATTTTTGTATATGGTTTACGTAAATTGACGTATTAGTAATACGTATTATTTACAAAATAAAGTGGGACGTATAGACGTAAAATAGAAGTATTCAATATCAAATCAATACGTATAATTTATTTTGGATTTACTTTGGCTCAAAGTAAATAATACATATTATATACTCCTGTGTGCTGACTGGGATATTACATACCAACAATACATTTTAGATACTAAGCCCAACTTAAGTAAACAAAGAGAATGTTGGTAACACTTAACTGAATCTGAATGAGAGGTCCAATATAGTATGTAAATTGTGTTGTGATTGTCCAATAAATTTAGTGCAAGATGGTTTGAATGATTTTCCAATTTGATAATGTATTTTTTACTAGTTTTTGTAATTTTTTCTTTGACTCTTCGAATTCTAAGATCATAATAAAGTGTTCTGTTGGTAACAAACCTAGGTGTGTTGACAAATTTTAAGTAGCAATTTTGATTGGTAATGTTGAATAATTTCAATGTTTGTTGTACTTGCTGATCCCCAAAGCAGAAAATGAATCCCATAAGTCCAAATTGGTTTTAGAACAATTTATTTTGTGTTAAGTTTTGTTTTAGATCCAAGAAGCCAATTAAGTTTTTTTTTTATTTAGATGTTGTCTTTTAGTCCAAATATGTGCCTTCCAATTAAGCTTTGCATCTAAGTGCATCACCGATTTTTTTTATTTCTGTAGACTTGTGATTTAATTGAAAAGTTATACTTCTTGCGTTACAATTGTGTCACCTGTTTATAAAAAAATGTGTTTGAGAACAAATGTTGAGTGTTTATGAGTATCCACTATAAAGCTGGTGGGTAGTGTGTTTATACATTGTATAAGAGAAGTTGTGTGTATTTCGTAAGATGTTCCATATATTCTAAATAATATTATGTGTATTAATGGTCCTTTCATTTTACTTTTGGTCGAATATTGAAGAATCCTGTCTTCACCTTGTCAATATTATTTTTCTAATTCTAAAATCCTATAGTGGTTATTTTTAACACACAAATAATTTTGGAGTAATTCATTAGAATGTAGATTGCTTTAAAAAATGTCTTTTGTGGGTAAAAAAACTAAGTTAGCTTTAAATACAAACTATTTTTTGGCTACAATCTTTTTAACGTTTACAGTACTCATTTTAAGAAATGATAAACTTAGTTTTCCTTAGAAGGAGCCACATCCACTGCTCCCCCCTTACACATATTATTGGTCAATTGAAAAGTTAGTACAGAATCCATTGGGAAAGATGAATTGTTTTTGAAATTTCTCTAGCCATCTATTCACCAAACCACTTTTTCCCATTTTTCATTTAACCATTGTGATTATTGTTTTAGTGCTGGAGGCTCGGAGAATGGAGGCTCAAGTCGAGGCAGGTTACGACTCTGAATCTCTCCCCAGCTACACAATGGGCAGGACTACCAACCTACAAGGAGGCCATTGAACAACTCAAACAAGGGATTGCCCAGGGTGGCCAACCGTCACACTCCAATGAACCTGTACTTTCTCGTCTCTCAGTCGGCGACCTACTAGAGATATATAAAGTTGATGTGAAAAAAATAGATAGACAAAGTTCTTTGGGTTCGTGAACCGTATTATTTTTGTAATTATAAAATTTTCTAAATAGTGCTTATCTTTTATTATTTCATGACTAAGAGAGATTAATGAAGAATATTTGAAAGTGTATCATGCATTTGTGGTTTGGATTGTATAAACTCTTGAAGACATTTTAAAACTTATGTTATTCATTGATGGCCAATTATTGATTTTGTAATGATTCTGTACAATAAATCAGTGTTTTATCATCTCTTTAAGAGTGTCTTAAGAGATATATTTGAAAGTGTATCATGCATTTGTGGTTTGGATTGTATAAAGTCTTGAAGACATTTTAAAACTTATGTTAGTCATTGATGGCCAATTATTGATTTTGTAATGATTGTGTACAATAAATCAGTGTTTTATCATCTCTTTAAGAGTGTCTTAAGAGATATATTTGAAAGTGTATCATGCATTTGTGGTTTGGATTGTATAAAGTCTTGAAGACATTTTAAAACTTATGTTAGTCATTGATGGCCAATTATTGATTTTGTAATGATTGTGTACAATAAATCAGTGTTTTATCATCTCTTTAAGAGTGTCTTAAGAGATATATTTGAAAGTGTATCATGCATTTGTGGTTTGGATTGTATAAAGTCTTGAAGACATTTTAAAACTTATGTTAGTCATTGATGGCCAATTATTGATTTTGTAATGATTGTGTACAATAAATCAGTGTTTTATCATCTCTTTAAGAGTGTCTTAAGAGATATATTTGAAAGTGTATCATGCATTTGTGGTTTGGATTGTATAAAGTCTTGAAGACATTTTAAAACTTATGTTAGTCATTGATGGCCAATTATTGATTTTGTAATGATTCTGTACAATAAATCAGTGTTTTATCATCTCTTTAAGAGTGTCTTAAGAGATATATTTGAAAGTGTATCATGCATTTGTGGTTTGGATTGTATAAAGTCTTGAAGACATTTTAAAACTTATGTTAGTCATTGATGGCCAATTATTGATTTTGTAATGATTGTGTACAATAAATCAGTGTTTTATCATCTCTTTAAGAGTGTCTTAAGAGATATATTTGAAAGTGTATCATGCATTTGTGGTTTGGATTGTATAAAGTCTTGAAGACATTTTAAAACTTATGTTAGTCATTGATGGCCAATTATTGATTTTGTAATGATTGTGTACAATATATCAGTGTTTTATCATCTCTTTAAGAGTGTCTTAAGAGATATATTTGAAAGTGTATCATGCATTTGTGGTTTGGATTGTATAAAGTCTTGAAGACATTTTAAAACTTATGTTAGTCATTGATGGCCAATTATTGATTTTGTAATGATTCTGTACAATAAATCAGTGTTTTATCATCTCTTTAAGAGTGTCTTAAGAGATATATTTGAAAGTGTATCATGCATTTGTGGTTTGGATTGTATAAAGTCTTGAAGACATTTTAAAACTTATGTTAGTCATTGATGGCCAATTATTGATTTTGTAATGATTCTGTACAATAAATCAGTGTATTATCATCCCTTTAAGAGCGTTTTAAGAGATATTTTTGAAACGCTATGTTTCACAAATTATTACATGGAAACCATGAAACTGGATTAATTAGTTTATTTCGTGAAGTGTTGACCACAAAAGACTCTCAAAAAAATGTAAATAGGTTGAGACATTTGTTCAAATAAGCTATAAACACTGATTATGTTATGCTTTGTAAATATATGTATATATAAAAAAGGCTGTAAATAAAAATTTTATAACTTTCACTTATTGGTTTCTGTTCCAACCAAAAGGATACAGGCCTTAATTATTATTCAAATCTGACATGTATGGTATTTTTGTTTCTTGTTTAGTTAAATTATAAAACATCTTCTTGAACACCACACCTAGTCAGTAAGAGTTAGAACAATAGTCCAGCTGTAGCCTATAATACACTGAATAAAGAATGTTTTGACTTTGACTTTGACGCTTTGCAAAACTATATCTTATCTTACTAATATTATAAATGTGAAAGTTTGTGTTTTAGCAAATTTCCCTATAGGGAAGTAGCTATTACCGTAGGTGGCACGGTAAGACCTAGA
The DNA here is from genome assembly GCF_028750875.1 of Macrosteles quadrilineatus. Lineage (NCBI taxonomy): Eukaryota > Metazoa > Arthropoda > Insecta > Hemiptera > Cicadellidae > Macrosteles > Macrosteles quadrilineatus. The sequence continues at coordinate 14,392,121 of NW_026542601.1, read as the reverse complement.
CCCGGCACCGATTTACTTTTTCATTTTGATGTCCCCAGAGGCCAAAAACACCATTCGTTCTTATTTTTATATATGTATATATATATATATATATATATAGACTTTTATATATATACGTCCGTGAACGCGATAACTTGGGTAATTTTTGTCCGATTTTGATGAAATTTGGTTTAAAGGTGTAAAGCGGGATAAACTTGAATGAGTTCGCGAACCAGCACGATCGGACCATGGGAACGGGGCTTTACGGGGGGTTTTATGGGGTAAAAATTGGTTTTTCTCACTTTTGACCCTCAAAACACAAAATTTCCCGATTTCTCTTTAGACCTTTTCAAAGAGCTTAAAAAAACAAATAATTTAGTATGTAAAAGTATTTTGTTCGATTATTAGTAACGGAGAAAATAAAAAAATTGTAAATTTAAAATTCTCATGTTGTTCTTATGGAGAATACTGTCAAATGTTGTAGTTTGCTTGTTTATGGATATATTTTGATCAAACTTGGCAAATTTATTTATTTTGTACTAAGCTATCAATATTTTACTCAAAAACACACTTTGTTAGTTCCTTGTAGCAGCAAACCTAGGTACTCGTTAAACCTAATGTTATTAAAATATATTTAACTGAAAATCAATTCAGACAATTGGAAATTCCCTTAGTCGGCAGGTTTGCTGCGGCGGGGGTATTTGTTTGTGTGTTTGAAGTTCAATCACGCATAAACCACTGGACGGATTGGGCTGAAATTTGGCATGATGATAGCTTACATTCCCGATTAACATATAGGCATTTTCTTATCTCAAAAATTCTTTCGGGCTCCGCCCCAGTGGCTCTGTAATTCCCCATGTTAACCTTATGAGTATTCATATTTAAAGGGAATTAAAGAATTTAGTCAGCTGTTTCAACTAAAAAAGTTGGTTCTATGATATACAAAAGCATTAAAAAGTTATAAGATTTACCAACAGGGTGCAGCACTATATTTTTTTTGCTTTTATGAAAACAGCTAATTTGAACTAAGCAGCAACAAAAAACTGTGATTCGCAATGAGAACTGTCAAAGTAGGATTGTTAGTTATCTTTATGTTTTTCATTTCATGAATAATTTGTGATATTTTGCGAATTGTTGATAATTTATTTTTCTCTATTGTTTAGGTGAAGTGGTAGAACATTATGGCTATGGTAGATGTGTAATACTATAGAATAAGGTTTATTGCGGACATTTTCCATCACGAATGTAAAAAAAACAATACACAACGTTTCGGGATCTGGAATCTGATCCCGTCTTCAGGTGAAAAAACTTAACTAACACATTACAACTAACAATACACAAACGCCCAACCTAAGTTGGAATACACTACCGAGGGTAGTAGTCAAAAAATATGCACTGTATAGCAGTCAAGTCATGATACAACATGCAATTAATAACAAATCACAAAACACTATAATCTATAAAAGGTTTACGTACAAAAAACTCACACAATGGAACACTAACAACACCGTACGCTATGACTCCACCAATGAGACTGAACCAACATGGCTGACCAATCGGAAACACGGAGACAACAGAAATGGCTTCCGGTCCCTGGAAAAGTAAAACCAACAAAATGGCGGAGCGATGTACGATGCCGCAAGATGGGTGTTAATTATGTTTATTCATATCACGAGTTTTACTACGAGTTAACATAACGTGCGAATTTTGAGGAGAACTCGTTATTTCCCTATTTATTGAACAATTAAGTTCCCTATCCTTTAGTTCCTTGTTCAAAATGGGTAGCCAAAGTGGCCTTATTTCAACCGATGACTGACTGATTGGTTGGTCTGCTAATTTAATGTATGAGGCTTCAATGAGTTTACGTTTGAAAAAATGAGGTTCCTTATGGACAATTTTTGCCTCTTCAAAATTCATACGATGATTTTCGGACCAGCAATGATGAGCGATCTTAGATTTTTCCACTAAACCTTTTTTGGTGTTTTCTCTGTGTTCTTTGATTCTAATGTTCAACGGTCTTTTTGTCTCGCCATAGTAAGGCCTGGAACAATCATTGCAATTTATTCTGTAAACACAGTTTTTAGTATCCTGAGTGTCATTTTTGGGTTTTGTTTTGACGAGACTCTGCCTAAGTGTGTTTTGTGTCCTAAATGCTGTTTGCACATTAAATTTCCTAGCAACCCTTCTGATTTTTTCCGACAGTCCTGACACATACGGGATTGACATGTGGACGAGTTTTTCCTTGCGATTTTGTAAAGGTTCACGCGTAGCCCTATCTTTCTTGCATTTGTTTATAATGGATCGAGGGTATCCGTTACTAGCCAAATCCTGTTCTACTTTCTTAATTTCATCCTTTAACTCATCCTGATTGGAGCAAATGCTCTTAGCCCTGTCAAACAGAGAGTAAGCAACCCCCTCCTTGACAGAAATTTGGTGGTTTGATTGAAAGTTTAGATACTGCCCTGTGTGTGTCTTTTTTCTATAAACAGATGTTCTAAGACTGTTCAAATGCTTTTCTACGCACACGTCCAAAAAGGGGAGTTTGTTTTGTGATTCCACCTCCATGGTTAGTTTTATGGAGGATGAAACGCTATTAAGATGCTCTAAAAACTCATTCAATTTATCATCTCCATGAGGGAAAACCACGAAAGTGTCATCGACATATCTCCACCATATCCTCGGTTTGAGCCGAGCTGAAGCCAAAGCTTTTTGCTCAAACTCCTCCATAAAGATGTTGGCAAAGATAGGTGACAATGGTGACCCCATGGCCATACCCTCATCTTGACGGTATAATTTACCCTCTAATTGGAAATAGTTACATTGAGTACACAACTCCAAAAGTTCCATTATGACGTTAACAGGGAGTTTAGTTCTGTTTGCTAAAGTATCGTCGTTTGTGAGACGGGTCTCAATTATTTTTAGGGTTTCCGAAACGGGGACATTCGTAAACAGACTTTCAACATCGAAGCTGACCAGCTTGTCAGTATCAGCCAGTACGATAGATTTAGACTTTTCTACAAAATCTTTGGAGTTTTTGATAAACGAATCAGTGTTTCCTACTAAAGGCTTTAAAATGTCCAGAAGGACTTTAGACAATTCCCTACAAGCAGAATCACGGGAGCTAACTATTGGTCTCAGAGGAACGTTAGGTTTGTGGATCTTAGGTAACCCGTACATGTGTGGAATTTTGGAATGGTGTGGTGTCAACCGAGTCCTTTGTTTGTCGCTAAAAAACTTTTTGTGTTTTCTTAGAGTACTAGCGATTTTACGCTCGAAAGTTTCTGTGGGGTCTTTTTTCAATTGGGTGTATTGGCCAGATTGCAAAGTTTCTAACATTTTTTCTTCGTATGTCACAGTATCAAGAACTACCGTGGCATTCCCTTTATCCGCGGGCAAAATCTTTACAGTACCGTCTTTCCCAAGGACTGATACTGCTTTGGTTTCCTCTTTACTAAGATTAGGTTTAGGAGTAGGAATTTTCTTTAGTAAAATACTAGCTTCACAACGGAACTGATCCCTTTCACTAGCACTCAAGGATTTCGATGCGAAGGCAATAGGCCTCTCTACTCCATCAATTAGGTGTGAAAGCACGGCACCAACACCTCGTGGACTTGCGTCACAAGTCAAAACTAATGGTCTATTTACATCGTAATGAACTAAGACATCTGAAGACAATACCCATGTCTTACTTTCTTGAAAAACAGAAGAACATTGGTGATATGTTTTAACATTGTTTAAATTGCAGCTGACTTTTAACTTGTTTTTGTTATTGTTTTTGTTTCTAGTTTTTGACTCATGAATAAGTTCAGTTCTATTTGATTAAACTAATTTACCTATCAATTTATGTATTTACTTCAAACATAAAACTGGCGACGAGGATGATTTTATGGAAAACTTGGAGTGCAAGATAGTTTATTCAATTCTACAGGCTAATTCATTATAATGTCTATGGTTTGAGTAGATTACCGTCATTTCAACCTAACTCTTTTGATTCCAATGATGAGGGACACCATACAATAGTAGCGACAATTCAAACAGAAGTGCAGTCCGAGATTCCTATTACTTGTACTGAAATCGCTGAGGAGTCGGTTAAGGACCCTGTTTTGAAGAAGGTGATGCACTATGTAAAAGTTGGTTGGCCTAATAAGTGTCCAGAGGAGAACTTGAAGCCTTATTTTTCTAAGAAAGATGCACTGACTCTACATAATAACTGTCTTCTGTGGGGAATAAGAACTGTTATTCCACCTAAATACCGAACTTACATCATGAACTACTTACATGAATCTCACAATGGCATGGTCAGAATGAAGTCAGAGGCTCGGGGTCATGTGTGGTGGCCAGGTATGGATGCTCTAATTGAACAGACTTGTCACCGTTGCCGTGAATGTAACTTGTTTGCAAAAGATTTACCAAGTAAAAAACATCTATTCAACTGGCCTAAAGAAAGTGAACCTTGGAGTCGAATCCATTTAGATTTTGCTGGACCATTTTACGGACAAATGTTTCTCTTAGTAATTGACGCTTTCTCGAAATGGCCAGAAATAGTACCTATGTCCTCTATTACCACAGAAAGGACAGTAGAAGCGCTCAAGAATTTGTTGTGTAAATATGGAATACCTAGAACAATCGTCTCAGACAACGGAACTTCATTTACTTCGCAAGGTTTTAAAGATTTCTGCTTGCGTAATAATATCAAACATATTACGACTCCAGTAGCTCACCCAAGTTCAAATGGACAAGTGGAGAAAAATGTAGATACCTTTAAAAGAGCTATGAACAAATTACAGTACAATAAAGAGCCTAGCTTGTTCACAGACAACTTGAGGACATATTTATTTCGCTATCGAGCTACACCTCACACTGCAACTGGACAAACACCTGCATCTTTGTTCTTGGGTCGTAATCTGCGAACTAAATTAGATTTTATCAAACCTTCACAAGAGATAAACTCAAGAGATGAACCTTCTGAAGTGCTGCGATATAAGAAAACCAGAGGCTTTTCTATTGGGAGTAAAGTGTACATTCGTACTTTTGTTGAAGGGAAAGTAAAATGGAAAATAGGAACCATACTTAGACAGTTAGGTAGGAACACATGGTTGATTGATTCTAATGGACACACTAAAAGACATACAAGTCAAATGCGGAAATTTTACCAAGACAATGAATCGGAAGAGGAAGACGACCCCTGCATTAAACAATTACCACAGCTACTGTCTTCTTCAGATTTCCAAGTACGAAATGCAGAAGTACATGTTCGGAATTCGGAAAACCATGGATCACCAGCTGTATTCCCTAGCCCTTCAACATTCCCTACAGTAGCTTCACAACATCCGAATTCCACTCCTCAGCTACGACCTAGAACATCCCCTGCAGAAGCTTTACCACACCCGAATGTACCTCCTCAGCTGCGAAGATCAACAAGGACCTTCAGGCCACAGAGGAGGTTAATTGAAGAAGCCTAAACTTGGTGGGAAGAAGTGATATGTTTTAACATTGTTTAAATTGCAGCTGACTTTTAACTTGTTTTTGTTATTGTTTTTGTTTCTAGTTTTTGACTCATGAATAAGTTCAGTTCTATTTGATTAAACTAATTTACCTATCAATTTATGTATTTACTTCAAACATAAAAATTGGGATGACCATACCCACGGTGCATCCTTACGAAGTAGATCGTAAAAACAGCTAAGTTTGTCTGAAAGATTGCAAATAAACTTCCCATAATAATTTATAAGGCCTACATAGGCTCTTAACTCTTCCTTTGAAGTTGGCTCGGGTTCATTCCGAATCGCCTCCAAAATACCCTCCTGCGGGCTGATCCCTTTGGACGACAAACAGTAGCCTAGGTACTGTACTGACGGCTGTAAGAATTTACATTTAGAATCATTTACCTTGACTCCATAACTTTGAAGACGTTGAAGAACACTCTCCAAGCGTGACAACGCTTCCTCTTGCGAAGATCCACCCACCAGTACGTCATCCAAATATGCCACTGACCCAGGTAGGCCACCAATAATTTTGTCCATGGCCGCTTGAAAGAGAGCCGGAGCCGAAGACAAACCATACGGCAGACGTCGCAAACGCACTAAGCCTTTGTGCGTAGTTAGAGTCAAGAGTGGTTGGGACTCCTCCGCCACAGGAAGTTGGAGATACGCTGCCTCCAAGTCCAAAACTGAAAACCAGCTACAACCTGCTAGAGTAGCAAAAATGTCCTCCGGTTGAGGCAAGGGATAGTGTTCCGACTGGATCACTTGATTAAGGGTTACTTTAAAGTCCCCGCAGAGTCGCACCCCACTTTTCTTCTGAATCACCACAATAGGAGTAGCCCACTGAGAGCTGGTAACGGGATAAGCAATACCTTCAGCAATCATCCTATCAATCTCATCTTCTACTGATTTACGCAACGCGTAAGGAACAGGGCGATATTTACAAAATTTTGGCACAGCATCCTCTTTTAGCACAATACGTGCCTCAACATCCTTAATTTCACCAGGACCTCCTTTGAACACAGAGGAATACTTTTGTTTCAAACCAGAAACGACTTTAGGCTCAACGGCCTTACCTAGGGTTAGGTTAGGTTCACCACCCTTAGATTTAACACTGCCTGATAGGCTATTAAAATTACAAGTAAAAATAGATTTCCAGTCAAAAGCAATATGTTGTAGCCAACTACGGCCTAGAAGCATAGGCTGATTCGTACGATCAATCTTAACGACTATCATAGGTAACTGATAAGTCTGGTCCATGTAGGTTACTTTGACTAAAGCTTGTCCAATAACATTGACTTCATTGCCTGAATATGTAAGCAACTTGATATCTACAGTACTCAATTGTACATGAGGGAAATATTTGTTAAACAATTCTTGAGGGCACACAGTTAGTGCCGAGCCAGTATCAATTTCCATTAATACGGATACATTCTCTATTTCTAGGCTTACCTTAAAGGCAGAAACATTATCACCAGAATTCATACAGTACAAAGACAAACTTTCAAACTCCACTTCATCTGGACCACCACTAGGCCTAGGCCTATTTTCCTCTTCCATCTGATGGATTTTAAATTTACCACTTTTTATGGAATTTTTCACTGGATTTTCATTTTTGAACCTGCAAACCTTACTGATGTGACCCAACTTTTTACACCCATGGCACTTGTAATTAGTGATGGGAGAATCGAATACAGAATCGAATAGTATTCGAATACAGCCCGAGTATTCGTAGATTCGAATACTTCAGATTCGTACGAATACTTTTTTGTGAATACTCTTGACCTCAGATTTTGCAGGATTTCTTGAATCTAGAAAGCGAATTCGGGGGATTCAAAAATGTATTCAACACTTTTTCAACTACTGAATTCCCTTTTAAATATCTTACGAATCCGTAGCATTCGTAAGAGTATTTAATGTTTTTACTGCAACATTTGTTTTCATCTATTCGTTATAATTTTACCATTAGCCCTATAACTTACATAAGATTATTATTAATCGTTAACATTTAGAATATATTGGATATATATTTAAAATATTAGGTTACTACTGGTAGAGGGCAATTGAATAGAATTTATTATAACTACAACCGATTTATATAGTTACATGGCAAAATAACATGCATATCTGATGTAAATTATCCATACAAATGAATATAAGACATATTATTAAAGATATTAATTAGTTAATATAATAGAAAATAATACATCAATAAGACTGTAACTGACCATGAAATAATTATAAGTCAAAATAAATGTACCTTTTAAAAATCATATAATTTAAAATTACATTGAATAAATTATATTAATGAATTAATTACTGTAAAACGAAATAACAGTGGCCAAAAGAACCGCCGCATTATGAAAAAAGAATTACACACTCATTTTCCATGCTTTGCTTACTCAAAGGTGTTTGAATACAAGTATTCGAATACAGGGGAGGCTACGAATTCACTGTATTCGATTCTTTAAAGTATTCGATTCTCCCATCACTACTTGTAATTACTATACGGGCAATTATTAGCCCTATGCTCTGGATTGCCACAACGAAAACACTTATTTATCTGAGACATATCTCCCTTCACATCACTTGAATTTGATTTCGATCCCGCACTGTGAAAATTTGAACCTCGGTTGGAAACACGTGCATTCTTCTTGACCTGAAATCTGGAAATTTCCTGAACACTTGTATTCGAGAATAGACCTGTTTGTTTCTCGGCCTGTTCAAGCCTGAGTGCAAGAGCCAACGTTTTCTTCAAATCCATTTCTTCGGAAAGTAATTTTTGACGAATTGCTTCATTTTTAATTCCCGAAACTAACTTGTCTCTCAGTGCGTCCGATAAGAATGTTCCAAAATCACACGTCGAAGCCAAATGCTTCACTGCCACTACGAACTCGGCAATACTTTCAGATTGTTTCTGGCATCGACTATAAAAAGTATAACGCTCAGCGACCACAAGGCGTTTAGGAGAATAATGATCTTCCAAGATTTTGCTCAAATTATCGTAAGATTCTTCATCAATCTTCTTAGGAGAAATAAGATCGGTGAGGACGGCTAATATTTTAGGGCCTATTACCGTAATCAAGATGGAGACCTGCTTCACGTCCTTGACCTCGTTGGCCTTGAAAAAGTGTTTCAAACGTAACAAATACGAACTAATATCTTCTTCGTACGGATTAAACTCCGATATCCGACCGATACTAGACATTTCACGCACACGCGGATTTAATTTCGTCGCCAAATGTAATAACTGTACTTCTAATAATTAATAAGCAAAGAGAACCCGATACTAGGGACAACTTACTAATTAGCATGTTAACTCCGACTGCCGTTCCACTCCGCTTCGTGCCGTCGTTCCTAGTCGGTGACGTCACTCAGCAGTGCAGCCAACCACACACACGAACTCAATAATCTTCTGGCAATGTAATATAGCCTTATATATTACAATTCTGTTAATCTGTTAAGGCATCATAAGTAGTTTTTTTTTTTTTTGGAGTTAGAGAGGATACTGGTATTTGAATATAGATTAATTAATTACCGTTAGATTATTAATGCTATTATAATTGACTGTTATATGATTAATTACTCTTTCCCCTTAAATTGCTGCAAATAAGTTAAAGAATATTAATTTAAAAAATATTTGCATTATTATAATTATTAAAATTCATTGTTGTAGCCCCGGAACTGTAATATATAAAATATCTGGTTTTACAATACCTTTATCAGTTCCAAAAACTTTTGGAAACTTTTGGAACTGATAAAGGTATTGTAAAACCAGATATTTTATTATAATTATGTTGTGAAAGCTAGACCCAGAGAATGAAAGTTGTGTAAACTCAACTATGGACCATCGTTGGTCCAACAAAAGTATCTTTTGTTGGTCCAACGGAGTGAAAAACGGTTGGACAACGGTTGGCTTGATGTATGATACCCAACAATGCATATTAATGTATTTCATTAACAATGAACCGATGTTGGTCCACAGTTGTAAATATTGGTTGGCCCAACTACGAGATATACAGTATTTGGACAACGGTTGGTTGGTTGTGGAAGCTCCAACCAACCATCGACCAACTGTCCCACAGTTGGCCAACGTTGGCCCAACCATCTGTGCTACATGGGAGGATTCATATCCCATCTCGACTAGGTCTAAAGGAGTTAACCTAACATCAGTAGACAGCTTGGTGGGAGAAGTCCACCTGAAATAAATAGTGGATGTTTACAGGATTGATGGACTTTACATTTAATGAATGATTTAATAAGAATTCAGATTCACTAGTTCATAAGAAGAAGGAATATATGTTTGAAAAAGGCATTACTAAATCAATCTAGAGGCTCAAGGAAATAGCAAATTAATTACTTTTCTCCTTCTCTAGCCCTTGCGTTGCAGTTTTCTATCAAGAATCAAGAATCAAGAATTTTTTCAATCAAGAATCAAGAATCAAGAATTTTTATTCATCGTTAACGCTATGTACAACACATGCAATGGATGAACGTCATAATTATAGCCTAAAGTTTACAGGCAATAAGGCTAAATAAATATAGACAATAAAATATAAACAAGTGCAGAGTACATGCAAAAAGTATCACAGTCATCTTAAAAATAAAATACTGAAGTTTATAAAAAACATAGGTATGCAAAGACTAGAGCAAACATGAAAACAGGTGCAATGTGTATACAATAAATGCAGTGTGTTTGAAATAAGTTAGAAAAAAGCATAGCAGGGGCAAGAAAAGAGTATAAAATTTAAAGACAATACTAACAAACAGACAGATAAATAACTTATAAAACAACTCAGCCCTTGGCTATATCACAGACAGACAGAATTTAAAATTGAATATCAACAGGCAATACAAAGAATTCATCGAGCTTGTAAAATGGCCTTGCAACCAACCAATTGTAAACAGACAACTTAAACTTAGTGAAAGATACATTATGTGCAGAAACAGGCAACTTATTAAATAGATTAATGTACATAGTGCGATGCTGGGATTGTGATTTACTCAAACGAACATAAGGCTGATTGAGTGAGGACATGCTTCTAGTGCAATAACCATGCACACTACTTCTGAGTGGATACTCATGCAGATGTTGCTTAACATGCAACAGGCAAACATAAATATACTGGTTAATCACTGTCAAAATTCCTTCGCTGACAAAGAGTGGTTTACAGTGTGCTTTAAAAGCTGAGTGTGTGATTATACGCATCGCCTTTTTTTGTAAGCGCAAGACTTTATCAATACTGTGGCCATTCCCCCACAGACGAATGCCATAAGAAATTATTCCATTAAACAAAGCATAATACACATTTTTCAGGTACACTTTAGGGATCAGCTTCTTTAAATGCCACAAAAGAGAAATCACTCTAGATAGTCTGGTACAAACATTCTGTATGTGAGAATCCCATGTAAGTTTGGTGTCAACAGTAATACCTAAGAGCTTAACGACAGAATCTACAACTACATCAGATTGAACATCAAACTGGCACAAGGAAAAACATATTTGTTGAGTTTTATTGGTATTCAAAAGGAGGCCATTTGCTTCAAACCAGATTGTGCCATCTGCCATCACATCAGACATAATGTTACAGAGCTCAGCAATATTGTTACCTGAACAGAAAAAGGTAGTGTCATCAGCAAATATGACTTTGTTACAACTAATATTTACAGGAAGGTCATTAATTAAAACAAGGAACAGAAAAGGGCCCAGAACCGATCCCTGGGGTACACCACTTTTGACTACCGTTACCTCTGAGAGACTGTTTTTAAAACAAACTTGTTGCCTGCGGTTTGCCAGATAATTTCTAAAAAAACTTAGCTCCACACCACTTACACCATAATACAGTAATTTATTGAGAAGGATCTCATGAGACACACAGTCGAACGCCTTAGTCAGATCACATAAGGTGGTCAGGGTACTAAGGTGGTTTTCAAAGCCATCAATCACAGCTGAAACAAGGCGGTCGACTGCATCCTCACAAGATAAACCTTCCCGAAAGCCGAATTGAAATTTTGAAAAAAGTGAATTCACTTCAAAATATTCACTCACCTGGTGCTTCACAGCCTTTTCAATAATTTTGGAAAAGGTCGGTACAACGGAGATCGGTCTGTAGCTTGCAGCACAATCTTTAACACCTCTCTTATATACAGGCACCACTTTGGAGAGCTTTAACACATCCGGAAACTGCCCTGTACGCAGGCATTCGTTGACACAGTGGGTTAGGGGGAGAACAATCACAGGTAACATACTCTTGATAAAATTTCCACTGATACCATAGATATCTCTGCTATGGCCACTTTTCAAATTTTTTACAATATTTTCTATGTAATCACAGGACACAGGTTTGAACTTGAAGATGGGGTTTGGGTGTTGGTGATTTCCCAGCAAATCAGACGCTCTTTCTGGAGATAGGTTGACTTGTTTACTGACATCTTCCACAGATGAGATGAAATACGAGTTGAAGTCTTCGGGTGTGAGGTTGCAGTCATCATTACGAGTAGGCCTGTTCCTGGAGTTGTTTACAATCTCCCAAGCTGTTTTACATTTGTTGTCTGATTGGGAAATTTTAGTCACATTGTGGTCCAGTTTAGCTTGTACAAGAGCTTTCTCATATCTTCGTTTGGCAGCCAAATACCTGAATCTAATAATATCCACAGAAAGATTATATTTTTTAGCCCAGAGAAGGAAGTCATACAGTTGCGATAACTCCTTTCTCATTTGTTGATGTTCTTGCTTAAACCAGGTAGGCCCAAGCTTAAGAGATTTCTTCGCATTATACTTCATAATTCTAACAGGGTAAAAAGTGTCAAAGCTCTGAAAGAAATGCATGAAAAAATGTTCAGGAAAATTATCACAGGAGTTGCTATTGATAGTGAGCCAATCAGTGTTAAGCATGTAGGACATAAAGTTTTCATTGTTTTTTTGGCTAAAACAACGAGTAATCTTAGAAGTCGTTTCTTGATGTTTGTTGCTACAGTCAGTGGGCGTTAGCTTAATTTCCAGAGCCTGATGGTCAGATAAAGGCACTGAAGTAACGTTAACATCTAGAAGTTGTCTTGGGTAGTTGGTAATAACATTGTCGAGACAGGCGGGTCCTCTTGTAGGCTTCTCATTTGCACAATAGCAGTCAACAGAGCGGAGAGCATCCAGAAATTGGAGAGGTAATGGCTCTCTAAGGCGAATATCGATATTAATGTCGCCACACAATACCACAGGCACATTCATTTTAGACAAAAATAAAATCAACAGTTCTACATTCTCCAGGAAAATCGCCGCATCCCCATCTGGAACTCGATAGACTGACAAAATGATTATTTCCAAGTTAGGGTAATGAACCAAGACCGCCACAATCTCAAAATGTCTCTCAACACAAAAGCGAGTTACATCAAGTATCGCAAAACTCAGATCCTCTCGGACAAAAATTGCCACACCACCCTTAGTTTGAATAGTGCGACAAAAAGCTGTTGCACATATGTAACCCTCAATATGCACTAAATCAATAGTGTCAGGCCTACACCAATGCTCACACACACAAAGCACAGAAATATTTTGACTGTGTAGAATAAGATCAAGTTCGTTTTGCTTATCCAATAGGGATTGGGTGTTTACGGAATAGATGTTGTAATCAACCCTTTCCACGGAGGCAATCCTGTTAGCTGATTCCTTGTTTAGTTCTAGGTTCCGTTTGTTGTTTTGGACAGCTCGGAGTTTAAATGCTCCAAAGCAGGCCTATTAGAAACGATCTGTCCACTTTTCCTTGGCTTATAAACAGATACAAAGGCATTTTCTGGCCAAAATTCAGGTTTATATATGTCATCAAAATGCTTTGAGGGTATTCCTACTTTGAAAGATGAATAATGGTTAGGGTACTTACACTGTAGTTTCTCCACTATGTACTGAGAGTCAATTTTACCCTTTAAAAAGTCCGTTACGTTTTCACAGGTTGTATCTGGGCTTAGTTTGGAAACAAATAAGAATGTTTTCTTGTCTGTTGTACTTAGGTTAAGTTCGGAAGTTGACTGTCCAGTAATGAAACCGTACTTTACACTCTTGCTGTTATGTCTGTGAAACTGCCAATAAACCAACATTAAGCTATGACGTCACGTCAGATCAGTAGATCAAGAAGGCCGTGGCATCAAAACTTCCTAACCTCAAATGCATGTATCAAAACTTTCTAACCTCAAACACATGTGTCACATGTCAAAACTTCCTAACCTCAAATACATTTTATGTTTAAATTACACCTTTTGAGCAGTTATTAAGTGTTTGTTTTACTAGTATACCATTTTTATGTTAATGCGGTGCCGAAATAAAGTGCAATGACCACTAATAACACTTGTTTTTATTCCATTGATATGTAGGCCTACTTCCACTAACCTCAAAGTGCATTTCACACTACAAACATACATCAGACTAGATTTATGTAGATTACTTTTATGGATTATGTTACATTATAAGTCAATACATGTGATAATAAAATAGCATGCCCATACGATGCTTATGATGGTTTCTATATGTGGTAACAGTTAGACCTGCTCCTTACCCAACTACCGATTTAACAGATTAAAAAAAAACAATTATATTTTAAAATTCGCTCGATAAATTTTCATTATTTTAATGGAGAATGTTATTTACACGTCTACACATGTTATAATAAAATGGCAAGCCCATTCGATGCTTATGATGGTTTCTATAGGTGGTAGAAGATAGGCCTGCTCCTTACTGAGCTACCTATTTTTCAGATAAAAAAAAATATATTTCAAATTTGGCTAGATAAATTTTGATTATTTTTAAGGAGTATGTTATTTACACGTATACACGTGTCATAATTAAATGGTAAGCCCATTCAATGCTTATGATGGTTTCTGTATGAGGTAGAAGTTGAACCTGCCATTTATTAGACTACTGATGTTACAGATTTAAAAAAAATTATATTTCAAATTTGGCTCGATAAATTTTGATTATTTTTATGGAGTATGTTATTTACACGTATACACGTGTCATAATTAAATGGCAAGCCCATTCAATGCTTATGATGGTTTCTTTATGAGGTAGAAGTTGAACCTGCCATTTATTAGACCACTGATGTTACAGATAAAAAAATATATTTCAAATTTGGCTCGATAAATTTTGATTATTTTTATGGAGTATGTTATTTACACGTATACACGTGTCATAATTAAATGGCAAGCCCATTCAATGCTTATGATGGTTTCTATATGTGGTAGAAGTTAGGCCTGCACCTTACTGTGCTACCGACTTTTTCAGATAAAAAAATATATTTAAAATTTGGCTCGATATATTTTGATTATTTTTATGGAGTATGTTATTTACACGTATACACGTGTCATAATTAAATGACAAGCCCATTCAATGCTTATGATGGTTGCTATATGTGGTAGAAGTTAGGCCTGCTGCTTATTGAGCTACCGATTTTTACAGATTCTTAAAAAATTATATTTCAAATTTAGCTCGATAAATTTTGATTATTTTTATGGAGTATGTTATTTAGACGTCTACACATGTTATAATAAAATGGCAAGCCCATTCAATGCTTATGATGGTTGCTATGTGTGGTAGAAGTTAGGCCTGCTCCTTATTGAGCTACAGATTTTTACAGATTCTAAAAAAATTATATTTCAAATTTAGCTCGATAAATTTTCATTATTTTTATGGAGTATGTTCTTCACACGTTTACACATGTTATAAAAAAATGGCAAGCCCATTCGATGCTTATGATGGTTGCTATATGTGGAAGAAGTTAGGCCTGCTCCTTACTGAGCTACCTATTTTTCAGATAAAAAGAAATATATTTCAAATTTGGCTCGATAAATTTTGATTATTTTTAAGGAGTATGTTATTTACACGTATACACGTGTCATAATTAAATGGCAAGCCCATTCAATGCTTATGATGGTTTCTGTATGAGGTAGAAGTTGAACCTGCCATTTATTAGACTACTGATGACAGATTAAAAAAAAATTATATTTCAAATTTGGCTCGATAAATTTTGATTATTTTTATGGAGTATGTTATTTACACGTATACACGTGTCATAATTAAATGGCAAGCCCATTCAATGCTTATGATGGTTTCTGTATGAGGTAGAAGTTGAACCTGCCATTTATTAGACCACTGATGTTACAGATAAAAAAAATATATATTTCAAATTTGGCTCGATAAATTTTGATTATTTTTATGGAGTATGTTATTTACACGTATACACGTGTCATAATTAAATGGCAAGCCCATTCAATGCTTATGATGGTTTCTATATGTGGTAGAAGTTAGGCCTGCACCTTATTGAGCTACCGATTTTTACAGATTCTAAAAAAATTATATTTCAAATTTAGCTCGATAAATTTTGATTATTTTTATGGAGTATGTTATTTAGACGTCTACACATGTTATAATAAAATGGCAAGCCCATTCAATGCTTATGATGGTTGCTATGTGTGGTAGAAGTTAGGCCTGCTCCTTATTGAGCTACCGATTTTTTACAGATTCTAAAAAAATTATATTTCAAATTTAGCTCGATAAATTTTCATTATTTTTATGGAGTATGTTCTTCACACGTTTACACATGTTATAAAAAAATGGCAAGCCCATTCGATGCTTATGATGGTTGCTATATGTGGTAGAAGTTAGGCCTGCTGCTTATTGAGCTACCGATTTTTACAGATTCTAAAAAAAAATATATTTCAAATTTGGCTCGATAAATTTTCATTATATTTATGGAGTGTGTTCTTTACAGGTCTACACATGGTATAATAAAATGGCAAGCCCATTCGATACTTATGATGGTTTCTATATGTGGTTTGTAGTTGATCCTGTCCTTTACTAGGAAGATACACTCGTTTGCATCGCTCAATCACGTCGTGGTTGAAGTTTGTTAGCGACGCATACTCACCTTTAGGTTGGAGTTTGTTCACTGCACTCACTTGCCTTCAGGTTTAGCTTGTTTGCTACGCTCACTCACCTTATGGTTGCAAATATAAATAATAAATAGTAATTCATTTATTAACAACATTTAATAACAAAATTAATTTCTAAAGGGAATTTTCCATATACCGTACCTTATGTTTTAACCATAATTTTTACTTGTAATAATTTTACCACTGGGTAAATTTACCTTAATTAAACTTATTTTTAAAAATTTCACTTTATCTTAATTTTAATGAGGTTTTCATTATTTAGCTAAAACTTTACATTATATGTTACAGTGACAATTTTTAGTGTTTTTTAGATTGCGGCCTCCTCCTCCCCTAATAGCTGCTCCTTACCTCGCCATAATTTTACCACTGGGTCATTTTATCTTAAGTAAGTTCACAAATTGCCAACAATGGTTTATCTTTTTGTTTAGGCTTTACATTAAATGTTACATTGACTATTTAACTTTTTTTAATGCAGCCTCCTCCTCCCCTTATAGCTGTTCCTTACCTCACCATAATTTTACCACTGTGCCATTTTATCTTAAGTAAGTTCACAAATTGCCAACAATGGTTTATCTTTTTGTTTAGGCTTTACATTATATGTTACATTGACTATTTAATTTTTTTTAATGCAGCCTCCTCCTCCCCTTATAGCTGCTCCTTACCTCGCCATAATTTTACCACTGGGTCATTTTATCTTAAGTAAGTTCACAAATTGCCAACAATGGTTTATCTTTTTGTTTAGGCTTTACATTAAATGTTACATTGACTATTTAACTTTTTTTTAATGCAGCCTCCTCCTCCCCTTATAGCTGCTCCTTACCTCGCCATAATTTTACCACTGTGCCATTTTATCTTAAGTAAGCTCACAAATTGCCAACAATGGTTTATCTTTTTGTTTAGGCTTTACATTAAATGTTACATTGACTATTTAATTTTTTTTAATGCAGCCTCCTCCTCCCCTTATAGCTGCTCCTTACCTCGCCATAATTTTACCACTGTGCCATTTTATCTTAAGTAAGCTCACAAATTGCCAACAATAATGGTTTATCTTTTTGTTTAGGCTTTAAATTATATGTTACATTGACTATTTAAATTTTTTTAATGCAGCCTCCTCCTCCCCTTATAGCTGCTCCTTACCTCGCCATAATTTTACCACTGGGCCATTTTATCTTAAGTAAGCTCACAAATTGCCAACAATGGTTTATCTTTATGTTTAGGCTTTACATTATATGTTACATTGAATATTTAAATTTTTGTATTGCAGCCTCCTCCACCCCTTTAAGCTGCTCCTTACCTCGCCATAGTTTAAACCCTTACCACTGTTTCATTTTGACTGTAGGCCAATATTAGATGTAAAAACCTTGAGCATGATTTTAGTAAATATTAGTAAGATTTTTAACAGTGTTCTCATGTGGTTTTTAATGTAATAATGATAATCACTGTTTTATTTAAATATAAATTTTACAGCCTCTAATTTTCAAAGACTTAGAGACAGTGAATGAAGGCAACCTATTACTCTTATTTTTGTTGTTGTAAATATTTAGTTTGGTAGTACCTGCATAAAATACAAAAGAAATCTATGTGTTCTAACACTTGAGTAGAACATGGCACATCAGGTGGTAAGCAATTTCCACCACCTTTCTTACTAGTGTGAAACCACCTTTTACAAGCAGTACATTCAACGCAAAAGTCATTTTGGTTTCTTGGTGAGTCGGGAAATTGTACATTGCAAATGTAACATGTATTAACCATATAGCCTGAATAGCTAAGGAGCTTTTTGAATAACAAAATTCTATGTTGGTCTGCATCAAACATCAAGTCTATTGAACCATTTGTTTTTAATTGTTCTATGAAATACAAAATGAATACACCACAATTGTAACTGTCAGTTTGAACAGGATGTCTTAAATGGCCATGTTGCCATGTTTTGACTAAGTCATCAAACTTAGTGTTGGTTATGTTTGAGTAAAATTTGAGAAAGTTATTAAATATATACTTCTTTCTGTTAGGATTGACAAAATCTGATGAAGGGTCAATAAGGTAAAATGTATGGTCCTTCACGTTTGCATAGCCTAAAACCCAGTGTACGTTATCAATGTTCAATGGGAAAAATAGCTGTTCTGCAACAGAAATATCTGCAATTGATTTTGTAATCAACCAGTGGTCAGGTTTGATATATTCTCCTTGGACAAGACTTAACGTTGCAACATTGTCATGAATTATTGAACTGTTATGGTTGTCTTTTCCCATGAGCATAAGCCCTACAGCCTCTATGACAGAGTTGTCCAGCCAAGATTTGCCCCGTAACAGTTCAATATCATTAATGTACAAGCAACACTTAGAGTTGTTTCGACCTTCGATGGAACAAACAATGTAATTGTTTCTCTGTGTTAATTGAGTATAATAGTTAGGGTCAGAAATCAAGCCATTATCTAAAATCAGATTTGATATCGTTAATTGGTGTTCATGTGTCATAACGTAAGGTTTTTGAACATGATTTTGCAAGTACTTAGATTGAAAATAGCTTGGGCGAGTTATCTTAGAGGGTTTTTCCCAAGACTCCTCGATAACATCCATGTCTTCATCTGACAGCAAAAGCTGTCCAGTTTTATTATTTTCCGGTGCTGCCTGTGATTTAGAATTTTTTTTAGATTTAGTACTCAATTTTAAATGTCTTTTACCAACATTATTCCTCGGTTTACGAACACAACAACCTTCCTTTGGTATGTTTAGTGTGATTTCTTTGCAACGGGCCTCAATAACCTTTCTTATCAGCCTAATAAACCTGTTAGCTCTGAGATTAGTTTGTCCCTTTAAAATAACATTTTTAACCATACCAAACCAACTTTCAACCGGGGCATTGCTTAATCTCTTTAATGCTTTAACATTAACTTTGCTTTTTAACAATATGGCAGACCACAGTGGTAAAAAAGCTACAAATCTCTTAGCAATGAGAATTGCTAATTTTGGGCAGTAAAACGGATTCTTATTAGGCCTACAGTCTAAATTTGAGCTGTCAGGGCTATTTTCTTCAGATAAAGGACAAAGGTCTAAATCGGCTTTATTTTTATCATTTAAAGAACTTACAACTAAACCATGCATAGCAAACAATTCAGCCTTAGTGTAACAAATTTCGTTAAAGAATGGACTTTTTTTGTATAAAGTTGTGCAACTTGTATCTTGAAACATTTCATCTGTACATTCATTTTCACTATCAAAATCTGTTTCAAATGTGCTTTCCTCAACAGTGCATTCAAAGTTTAAAATACCTAAAGCGTATTGGACTTCAGAGTTGTTGTTATAGGTCATTAGTACAGTGAAGGTGTGACTCAATATTGTTTTAATTTTTTCATATGAAGTACAGTTTATGATAAAACAAAGTATTTGTAAAGCAAACTGTTTAATTGATTTTCGTTCCTTTGACTGCAAATTTAATGTTGCTGCATGTATATTATTTACACATATTTTCACAAAATGGCAACAGCAGACATGTACAGTAACTGTGACCGGTTGCACACTGGCTTTGTTATGTACAAAGTTGTGGCAATGGATTAAGTATGAAGTAAGGTCCATTTTGTTCCATTGAACAATAACAGCTTCGATTAGGGCCCAGCTAAAGTCTACAACAACCCGTTGAGCAAGAGGCCACTTATTTTCTTGAATAAGAAAATCTTTAAGTTTTAATAACCAACCCCCAATAGAAATGGCATTATGTTTGCAAGTAATATATTCAGACAATGGTAAAATTGAACCATCAGTTTGGAATACGATACTATAATATAACACTCTTTTACCATTACATTGATCAACTGGACGTACAACCTTGCCAGTTGCATCCAGATGTAGGACAAAATCACTTTTTAATTGCTTAGTTTTTTCTTTTGCTAAGCAGGCAACATGTAAAACATCTTTGCTATAAATAATAGCTTCAAAGGGATGTGTTACATGTTGCAAATACCTATGTTCTGGATCACTTTGTTGGTCTCTCATTAAAAATAAATCGGTTAGGCAATCTTTATGTAAGTCATCCTTAGCTAATTCTTCTGATTTAGCCAACCTTAAAACACTATAAGATTTTGCATCTTGTATATTGTTTAATTGCACACCCTCAACATCACACTTCTTGACACTCTCCAATCTAATAATAGATGCACTTGTTTGCATGAGTTTTTCTTTCATGATATCTCTAGCAACTCCACTTAATTCTCTAGTTTTTTTTTTTAGGGTGTATACATTCATTCACATTAGTATAAACATTTACCTTAATCGAATTGGATTCTTTGTGATTACAACAATCCAATCTGAATGTGGTAACATAATTATGACCACAATAACAATAAATAGACATTAACTTCTTTGAAGGTTGTTTACAATAGTTGACATTGTTCATTTGAAAGATGCAGCCTTTACTTACAGAAAACAAACAAACAGATATTACTTTGGGATAAGTTTTTGTTAATAATTTACCTTTTTCATCTATTAACTGTGACCATACTGACAGTGGAATAAAAAACGTTGTCATGTAGTGGGTACACAAGAAACTTCTTTTTTGTTTGTCAGTATTTAAGGATTTAGGAAAAATATCAAACTTTACAGATACTGAGCTAGTTGGTTTGGACAACTGTTGATATTCAGAGTTGTCTGGCTGTGCACATGTGACTTGAAAGGCGTTATTCATTTCAGATTGAGATTCATCAAGTTCACAAATATTTTCATTAGCAACCCCATCAATTTCAGATTGAGATTCATGGAATTCAAGTTTTTCATTAGCAACCCCATTAATCTCAAATTGAGAGTCGTTAAGTTTACAAATTGTTGTATTATCAAGCACTGTTCCATCTAAATTATTAATTTCCGGGTCTCTATGTTTAAGAATACAACATGAACTTATGAACTCATTGTTGTCAAGATAATAATAAGATAATAAAAATAATCAAAATTTATCGAGCGAAATTTGAAATATAATTTTTTTCTTCTGAAAAATCGGTAGCTCAGTAAGGAGCAGGACTATCTTCTACCACCTATAGAAACCATCATAAGCATTGAATGGGCTTGCCATTTAATTATGTCACGTGTATACTTGTAAATAACATACTCCATAAAAATAATCAAAATTTATCGAGCGAAATTTGAAATATAATTTTTTTCTTCTGAAAAATCGGTAGCTCAGTAAGGAGCAGGACTATCTTCTACCAACTATAGAAACCATCATAAGCATTGAATGGGCTTGCCATTTACGTATGACATGTGTATACGTCTAAATAACATACTCCATAAAAATAATGAAAATTTATCGAGCGAAATTTGAAATATAATTTTTTTTATCTGAAAAAACCGTAGCCCAGTAAGGAGCAGGCCTATCTTCTACCACCTATAGAAACCATCATAAGCATTGAATGGGCTTGCCATTTAATTATGTCACGTGTATACTTGTAAATAACATACTCCATAAAAATAATCAAAATTTATCCAGCGAAATTTGAAATATAATTTTTTTCTTCTGAAAAATCGGTAGCTCAGTAAGGAGCAGGACTATCTTCTACCACCTATAGAAACCATCATAAGCATTGAATGGGCTTGCCATTTAATTATGTCACGTGTATACTTGTAAATAACATACTCCATAAAAATAATCAAAATTTATCCAGCGAAATTTGAAATATAATTTTTTTCTTCTGAAAAATCGGTAGCTCAGTAAGGAGCAGGACTATCTTCTACCAACTATAGAAACCATCATAAGCATTGAATGGGCTTGCCATTTACGTATGACATGTGTATACGTCTAAATAACATACTCCATAAAAATAATGAAAATTTATCGAGCGAAATTTGAAATATAATTTTTTTATCTGAAAAAAACCGTAGCCTAGTAAGGAGCAGGCCTATCTTCTACCACCTATAGAAACCATCATAAGCATTGAATGGGCTTGCCATTTAATTATGTCACGTGTATACTTGTAAATAACATACTCCATAAAAATAATCAAAATTTATCGAGCGAAATTTGAAATATAATTTTTTTCTTCTGAAAAATCGGTAGCTCAGTAAGGAGCAGGACTATCTTCTACCACCTATAGAAACCATCATAAGCATTGAATGGGCTTGCCATTTACGTATGACATGTGTATACGTCTAAATAACATACTCCATAAAAATAATGAAAATTTATCGAGCGAAATTTGAAATATAATTTTTTTATCTGAAAAAAACCGTAGCCCAGTAAGGAGCAGGCCTATCTTCTACCACCTATAGAAACCATCATAAGCATTGAATGGGCTTGCCATTTAATTATGTCACGTGTATACTTGTAAATAACATACTCCATAAAAATAATCAAAATTTATCGAGCGAAATTTGAAATATAATTTTTTTCTTCTGAAAAATCGGTAGCTCAGTAAGGAGCAGGACTATCTTCTACCACCTATAGAAACCATCATAAGCATTGAATGGGCTTGCCATTTACGTATGACATGTGTATACGTCTAAATAACATACTCCATAAAAATAATGAAAATTTATCGAGCGAAATTTGAAATATAATTTTTTTATCTGAAAAAAACCGTAGCCCAGTAAGGAGCAGGCCTATCTTCTACCACCTATAGAAACCATCATAAGCATTGAATGGGCTTGCCATTTACGTATGACATGTGTATACGTCTAAATAACATACTCCATAAAAATAATCAAAATTTATCGAGCGAAATTTGAAATATAATTTTTTTCTTCTGAAAAATCGGTAGCTCAGTAAGGAGCAGGACTATCTTCTACCACCTATAGAAACCATCATAAGCATTGAATGGGCTTGCCATTTACGTATGACATGTGTATACGTCTAAATAACATACTCCATAAAAATAATGAAAATTTATCTAGCCAAATTTGAAATATAATTTTTTTATCTGAAAAAAACCGTAGCCCAGTAAGGAGCAGGCCTATCTTCTACCACCTATAGAAACCATCATAAGCATTGAATGGGCTTGCCATTTAATTATGTCACGTGTATACTTGTAAATAACATACTCCATAAAAATAATCAAAATTTACTGAGCCAAATTTGAAATATAATTTTTTTTATGAAAATTTGGTAGCACAATAAGGTGCAGGCTTATCTTCTACCACCTATAGAAACCATCATAAGCATTGAATGGGCTTGCCATTTAATTATAACATGTATAGAAGTCTAAATAACATACTCCATAAAAATAATAAAAATTTATCGAGCCAAATTTGAAATAATTTTTTTTTTTTAAATCGGTAGCTCAGTAAGGAGCAGGCCTATCTTATACCACCTACAGTAACCATTATAAGCATCGAATGGGCTTGCCATTTTATTATGGCATGTATATACGTGTAAATAACATACTCCATGAAAATAATAAACATGAATCAAACCAGATTTGAAATAATACACTTTACTCATTCTGTTGATTGTACCAGTTGAAGCTGTTTTTGTTTACTGTAACACTGTTACAATTACAATCTCGTACGTCGGGAGTATATTTCGTGATTCAATATTATGGTATAACAGGAACAGTGTTATATCATTATTTTTTTTTCGTATGTGCCTCGGTTACATTTATTAATCAAATTAATTAAATTTAATATTAAAATAGGCTGAAAGGAATGTTTACATATCTTTGTTGCGAGTAATGCACTTTGAGGTTAGTGGTTCATAGAGTGATACAATGGAATAACAACAAGTGATATTAATGGTTATTGTACTTTATTTAGGCAACTCAGTTATATAAAAATGGTACATTAGTAAAACAAACACTTAAACACTGCTCAAAATATATGATTTCCACATTTTTCAGTGAAACATGCATTTGAGGTTAGGAAGTTCTGAAGCCACGGCCTTCTTGATCTGCTGATCTGACGTTGACGTCATAGCTTAATGTTGGTTTATTGGCAGTTTTACATCCATCTTGCTGTTTGACCCTGACCTAGGCCTAGTCCCTGTGTTATTTGTTTGTCTCTTTGGTATAGGTGTTTGTCTCCTTTTTTGTCCCCGGGCCTTGACCACTGTATAAGGCAACTCCTCAGAAGCTTCCACAGGAAAGTCCGAATCACTCAGTGACTGTGAGGGCGAAGTTAGTCCTACACCTAGGCCTACAACAGGGTTAGGCCGAGAGCTTTGACTACACATTGATAGGTTAGGATTTTGAGCATGTTTTTTAGTCATTTTATTTGCACTATTAGGCACTTTAGTTGCTGAGTTAGTGAGTCTAGGGCTCACTGAATTTACTTTCAAAGAATCTGCGTATGTTTTACCACCTGCAGAAGAACCATTTATTAACAGGTCGTCCAGAGCCTCAGCTTGATTGTTTACTGCCGATCGCAGGAGTTTCCTGTCATTGTCCATTTTAATTAACTGAGTGGTAATCACATTATACTTGTCATAAAGATCAGAAATTTGATCGGTCAAAAGTTTAAAATCGTCTGGACATTGTCCATTGTCAATTTCAGCATCAATTCTCTTTGGCGAACACGAAGTCTCAGCAGAAGCAGAAGCCGGTGCACGACACTTCTCACAAATATACACGGCTTTACCTTTTAGAGCTTTGAATAACTCGTACTCTTCGTCAGTTACATCAATGCAGGTGTTATGATGCCATAATTTACAAATCCCGACACATAGGAGTGCTTTACTAGTTTTCGTGACGTTTTTATTACACGAACCGCACTTTGACTGTTTGCTATGCGCCGCCATCTTAGTTCTATGGCCGTCAGTGTGTCCACAGGGGTACCACTTTTTTGTACTAAATTTCCCTGAAAAATGTACAAGATTTCCTAATGTAGGTACAAGATCTTACAAAAGATAGAGTAATGCTACTTTATATGGCTCTCTGTGTTATACCATAGAGACTAACCAAAGTTCTTTGACGTTTTTATCCTTGTGGTGGCACCTTGACGCTCCCCCATAGAAATAAAACCATTAAATTAATCAGGTCTCCTCTCACCTTCACACTTAATAACATAAAACTCATTGTTCTAATTATTTGATAAAGAGGAACGCCCTCTTGTTAAATTTGACTTTAATCTCAGAAGTGAATGCCTACTAAACTTTAATGCAGAATTCTGAATTTTTTCATAACACAAGTAGACTTCTCATCCCTTTGTAAATTTTGAGGCTCGTTTTTCGTGTCTAGTTCATGTCCGGTGACACTGACCGCTAGTATCGACGAAATTTTTTTTCTATTATTTTAGGATTGATTTCATTATTTGCGCTATACTGTTTGACATAACTACGGGACAAGCTATTGTTTATGATAAGATCGTTTTATTTGGCTAATGGCTGAACGAAGTTTTAAAAGAAACTAACTGAAATAACAAGAAACAAATTATAAACAAAACATCACCTCTACAGTTCACCGCGACAGAAATAACAATAAAATTGGCTTCAGCTGTTCCATAAGAATGAGAAATCCACTAAGGCAGTACATTTGCTTATCTATGTATTTTATTATAGCCGGTAATTTATTGTTATAAAATTACATAGAGTAAGTTATGGCATGTGGTCTTTACAATTCAACCAAGATATGAAAATCCGGAGTTGCCAACTGTTATTTATTAACTTAAAAATCCCCCAAACTGCGTGTATTTTTTAATTTTTATAAAAACAGATTTTGAAGGAAAATGTACAAGATTCAGTGAACAATGTACTAGGGTACAAGAAAATATCAAAATGTACTAGATCTTGTACAATTGTACAAGCTGTGGACACACTGATGGCCGTCCTATCAAAAGCCTTCCCCATTCAGACTGTTTATGGTACTTTTAACCATAAAGATTCTTTAGCTAGGCTGAATCAAGGTAAAGCTTAACGCCGTATACTCACAAAATGTAGGTGATTTGAGGGGAAGTGATTTTAACCCCTCCACCTCACCATAATTATTAAACATCAGCCAACAGCTGAATTGAGCTAAAAGGTGGTTTAATCCAGTAAACATCCCCCTACTTACTTACTTTCAGTGTCCGGAAATCAAACTTCGCACGAATGTGACCAATACAAGCTAAGAACGACATCACAATTGGGGCACCCTGGGCAACGCTGACATTTCAGCGGCAAATCCTTCTACAACCGGAAGACTTAGAAAAACCTTGCCCTTAAACCGACTAAATTTAGTGAACTATAGTGACTATACTATAGTTGCTTGCAATGGAGGGCTTCGCACTTCTAAACCACGTGGCTGATGTAATAGTGGCCAAAACCTAATATCATACCTTCAATTATAAGATGATACATGATTAAGAAACGTTGACGGAAATTTGCATTTTAGGGTTTGCACGCGATTTTTGAATTTTTTTTTTCATTCTACTCGAAATTTAACGCTGATTCCGAAAATGACGTTCTTTTTCCGCGGAAAACGACCATAACGCGGAAAAACGACCAAAACGAAAAAAAAACTTTTTTTTACCAAAACACGTCATGTGGGTACTCAAATTAACCGTAATATTAAGCAGATCACGACTACGCAAGAATCTTTTGGATCCGAGGTCAAATAAGCGAGATTTTCACGTAAATATGCGATGCTATTTTGGATTTTTGCTCCAACTTTTGTCTGTGTTAAAATACCAGCTGATCAGGATCAGCTGGTCATTATTTTATTATAATTGTTTATGTTTTAATTTAACAGGTAAAAGGGATGATACTAAGCATAACCTAACTTAACCTAACCTACCCTAACCTAACATAACCTTACCTAACTAACCAACCTAACCTAACACACCTAACCTAACCAACCTAACCAAACCTAACCTAACCAACCTAACCTAACCTAACCTAACCTAACCAAACTAACCTAACCAACCTAACCTAACCAAACTAACCTAACCAACCTAACCTAACCAAACTAACCTAACCAACCTAACCTAACCAAACTAACCTAACCAACCTAACCTAACCAAACTAACCTAACCAACCTAACCTAACCAAACTAACCTAACCTAACCAACCCAACCTATTCTAACCTAACTAACCTAACCTAACCAACCCAACCTATTCTAACCTAACCAACCTAACCTAACCAACCTAACCTAACCTAACCTAACCAACCTTACCCAACCAACCTAACCTAACCAACCTAACCTAACCAAACTAACCTAAACAAGCTAACCAACCTAACCTAACCTAACCAACCTAACCCAACCTAACCTAACCTAACCAACCTAACCTAACCAACCTAACCAACCTAACCTAACCTAAACAACCTAACCAAACTAATGTAAACAACCTAACCATCCTAACCTAACCTAACCTAACCAACCTAAGTAAACAACCTAACCTAACCTATCCTAACCTAACCTAACCAACCTAACCTAACCTAAAAACCCCGAATTCCCACCTGTCCCCTAGTGAGTTGGGAGTTATTGCTGGTAGTATTACGTTTTCGTGAAAATCTCGCTTATTTGACCTCGGATCCCAAAAATTCTTGCATAGTCGTGATCTGCTTAATATTCCGGTTAATTTGAGTACCCACATGACGTGTTTTGGTAAAAAAAATATTTTTGTCGTTTTGGTCGTTTTTCCGCGTTATGGTCGTTTTCCGCGGAAAAAGAACGTCATTTTCGGAATCAGCGTTAAATTTCTAGTAGAATGAAAAAAAAGTTTCAAAAATCGCGTGCAAACCCTAAAATGCATATTAACCAGAATGGTAACTGATTTTGAGGTTCTTTGTTGTGCCAAAGATGGCAAAGAAATGTACGTGTTACAGGTCTACGATTTCAACCGTGAACTCCACACCAGCAGGTGGGTTCGGGTCATATACAATTTCCTGTCTCCAGACACGTCCACACACGCAGACTTGAGACAAGAGACTTGCATCTTGTTTTTCATGTTTCCCATTGGTATGGGATCAGAAAAAAGGATCTCACAACACCTTAGGATCCCATTAGGATCCAATTAGGATCTCATAGGGTTTTAAAATAAACAAAATACCTCGAATAATGAAAAGCTGATGATCATTCAACGAAATTTCTGTAGTACTATGCCATATAAAAGTACTATTGGTACGACGTAATTGAGTGCGAGATTTGTTGCCTTTACTTTTTTTAAACAAAATCTAAAGAAGTGCACTAGATTGAGGTTACTGAGCCGACCCCTCGCACCGCCCCCAGACGAACAACTATTGGAAGCATGCCCCCCATAGTGACAGTGCGAGTGGTCGCCCCACATCCCTAACAAAAATGAAAGGCCGTGGGTGAATATCCAAAAAACAAACAGTTGTCAACAAAGCCTATATTTAATCAAAATCAACAAAATAACAATAATCAACAATGTCAGCCATCCAAAGAATTCATTTAAAAATCTTTCAAAAAATTTACCCTTCTGAATTACAAAACTGGTACCAGTAACAAATTAGGCCTAACAAAGAAATAATTAAAGATGGTAACTGTAAATATACTTTAAACTTTGAAAAAATTAACAATTAAATAAATAACAATACTATAAAAATAAATAACGAAGAATCAATCATTTTGCGGGGCCCCCTTCAAATATAAAGTTTTTTTAAAATGTTCGTAATTTCAAAGTATAACTTGCGTATTGCGTGGCACAACTATTATCCTTGCTGGTGGCAGGCGGTGGTGGTGGGTGACGGTGAGTAGCTTAATGGTCCCCGGAGAAACTGGGCCATTGGAAGACCTAACCAACCCAGGACCCACCTGGGTTCCAGGACCCAGGAGGTGGAAGATGGAGTGTCCCTCCGGGCGACCCTCTCCGAGGACAGCGGCTGGTGAAGCCTCACATCCGGGACCTCATCTGACGACTGGCAAAACACTTAAATCATGACTTGAATTGACGACGAACAGAAGAACAAAATTAACAGTGACATTGAAGGATGAACACTGATATTCATCGAAGATAACCAAGTCTTGACAAATCGACAATCGCCGGCCTTCTGGTGAAAATGTGACAGAAGGCGGACATTGACTCTGGGTTGCAGGATTGCTGCCCGACCCAAACCGACTGAGTTCCGGCGCAAAGCCAGTACTCGCACTATAAAAAAAAACTGAGGCGTGACATTGGTGGGACGCTTGGTGGGCAAGTCACGGCTCAACCTCCCCCCCCAAAGGAGGACTTCCTCTCCAAAAAAAGAAAAAAAACAACCTCTCCCAATTCTAGAAGATCTCAACACCACAGATCAACTCAAGTGTCTGAAGTGGGGAACGCCAAAAGTCTTTCAACTGGAGGGACTACTCACCCCCAGGGGTTGCACTGGCCAGTGCTGGAAAATTTACTAGGGAAAAATCTTCAGCAGCGCACAAGGGACAGAAGAGGTGATCAAGCTCTCTGGCCCAGTGCACTTCCCACTCAGACACAAGAGTAAAGAAAGATGACCTACGGAATTGTTCCCCGGAAAGGCTTCAGATGAGAAATGTGAGCCCTCCGGAAAACTTCTCCAGTCTGCGGATCTCCCAGCCGCACGGAGACAGGAGTCAAGAACTTCAAGATGCGGTGGGGACCTGACCACCGATGAGACAACTTAGCGGCTCTCTTGTCCACGGCCGAACTGACCGGATGAGCCTTACAGAAAACCAAATCCCCCAGCTGGAAAGGATTGTCCAACCGACCTCGATTGTGCTTCCTCCGTACCAATTCCCTAGCCCTGATCAAGTTCCTCCTAGCCGCCTGCCAAGTTGCCTTGACATTGGCTGCACCAGGGGGTGGCAGAAGGTCGCCAATTTTCCACACATTTGCCAAGGGATTATTGGGTGGATAGCCTAACAACAGCTCGAAAGGGACCGCCTTGTGACTCTCATGGTGTGCAGTATTGAAAGCAAATTGAATCCAAGGAAGTTCCTGATCCCAGGTGGTCTGCTTGTCAGCATGAAAAGCTATGAGAGCGGATCGAAGATTTCTGTTGAACCTCTCAGCATGGGAAGGCTGTGGATAGTAAGGAGAAGTGGTCACATGGCGGATACCGTGCCCAAAGCACATTCTTTTGAAAAGGTGAGACACAAACTGAGTTCCGTTGTCGGAAACAATGGTGGCGGGTATCCCAAAGTGTTGGAACAAATGGGTACGAAGTGCCTGCACGGTGAGCTGTGCAGTGGCGTTCCTCAAAGGAAAAAGCCAACAAAACTTGGAGAAGGCATCCACACAAACAAGCAAGAATTTGTTTCCTGACTTGCTACGTGGGAGAGGCCCTACATAGTCTATGAAAACCTTCTCCAAAGGTCTCTCCGCCACCTCAGATGACAACAACCCATACTTGGTATTCTGAGCAGGCTTGCTTAGCGAGCATGTTTGACAAGAACGCACTCGTGCCGCAATGTCCCTGTCCATACCCTTCCAGATGAACATGTCCCTAACCTTCGCAATGGTCTTGTGAATCCCTAAGTGCCCACCCACAGGGGAAGAGTGAAAGTACGCAAAGACCATGGGTACAAGAAGACTAGGCAGCACAACCTTGGGTTTACCTCGCTGTCGGTCTCGACAACAAAGGGCACCCTGGGACAGAAAATATGGGGGGTGGGCTCCCCCATTTTGAAGCTCACCAATGATCTTAGCCAGCTCGGGATCTTTTAGCTGATGTGGGATGAACTCAGAAAAGGCAAGGGGAAACTCCAGGAGCACAGCACACCCTGTGTGCTCCTCCTGATCAGAAGGTTGGTCGTCAGGTGAGTGATACATCCTGGATAAAGTGTCAGCAATCACATTCTGCGTGCCTCGAACATGTTGCACTTGGAATTTGAGGGAAGATATCTGGACAACCCAGCGACCAATTTTCCCAAGCTGGCAAGGATGCGCAAGGAGCCACGAGAGTGCTTGGTTGTCGGTTTCCAGCAAAAACTCTTTGTGTTCCAAAAAACGTCTGAACTTATTCACTCCAAACACGACAGCCAAACACTCTAACTCATACACAGAAGAGCTTTTCTTTTCGCATGGGTTCAAAGTGCGTGAGGCATACGCAATTGGCTGCCTAACACCATCTACCTCTTGAGACAACACAGCCGCAATGGCGACGGAGGAAGCATCGGTTTGCAAAACAAACTTTTGACTGAAATCTGGCATCGCCAAGACCGGAGGTTGCATGATAGCTTCTTTCAGAAGATCAAAAGACATCTGTTGTGCTTCACCCCAAACAAACTTGGTGCCCTTCTTCCGAAGCTCATTGAGAGGAGCCGCCAACTCAGCCACATTGGGGATGAAACGCCGGTAGAAACCCACCATGCCAATGAAACGGGCAATGCCTTTGACA
Source organism: Macrosteles quadrilineatus (assembly GCF_028750875.1). Taxonomy (NCBI): domain Eukaryota; kingdom Metazoa; phylum Arthropoda; class Insecta; order Hemiptera; family Cicadellidae; genus Macrosteles; species Macrosteles quadrilineatus. Next base: position 14,360,521 of record NW_026542601.1, on the reverse strand, counting down.
TCTCGGGGAGGAGGAAACTCCCTGATAGCCTGGGTTCTAGCCGGATCGATACAGACACCTCGAGATGATACTAGATGACCTAGGAAAGAAATCTCAGCCTGAGCAAAACTAACTTTCTCGGGATTTACGGTAAGGCCAGCCCTAAGCAACCTATTCATGACTTCCTCAAGATGAACCAGATGGTCTTCAAAGCTCTCACTGTACACCAAAAGATCGTCAAGATAGTTGAACACAAATTTGAACTTGACGTCATGGAAGATGGAGTCCAGAAGTCTGGTGAGGGTCTGGGCCCCCACAGCTAGGCCCATGGGAACACGTGTGAACTGGTACAAGTTCCACGGAACGCAGAAGGCAGTGAGAGGTCGAGATTCAGGTTTCAAGGGAATCTGATGGTAAGCCTGGTTCAAATCAAAGACGGAAAAATACTTGGCCTTACCGAACCAATCGAACGCAGAGTGCAAATCAGGGAGAGGGACAGAGTCAATTTCAATCTGAGCATTCAACTTGCGATAATCTAGAACCATTCGAGACTTGCCATTTGGCTTTGGAACTAGAAAAGCTGGACTTGCGTAACTTGAGCGAGAAGGCTCAATTACCCCATTTTCAAGAAGCTCATTGATGATTCCACGAAGTGTTTCCATCTTGGGTGGAGCAAGCTTGTAAGGATGGGAACGAACTGGACGGGTGTCAGTCAAACGGATTTCGTACTCCAAAAGGTTGGTGACTCCAAGCTTTGGCGTTAGCACCTCAGGAAAACGAGAACACAATGTTCTGATTGCTTCAGCCTCACCAGGAGTCAGATGCCCTAATGGATCAACTTTTGGTTTGCTGGGCGTCTCAGGCTCCACCACAGCTGCACCATTCACAATTTCATCCGCAAAAGGAATGAGCACCCGTCTTGCGAAACGAAAGAAGCACTGGCCTCTGCCTAAGTCCAAAATCAGGCCACAATGCTTGATGAAATCCGCTCCCAAAATGACAGGAATGCAAAGGTCCTTTGCTACCCAAAAACTCCACACCCAAGAAAAATGTTCAATCTTGAATTTCAAACGGGCTTCATAGATGATAGGAAGTGGGGATTTTGATGCAGTCCAGCAGATGTGGGTACTTCGCTCAACTTGCTTGATTAGCCCAGAAGATTTTAGATTTTCAAACAGGGACAAGGAAATGAGACAACGGGCTGACCCAGAATCCACAAGGGCCTTCTGCACCGTTTTACCTAAGAAGATGTTGAGTCGTGGGCAAGTTGAGCGCGCCGCTTTCACTCCCATGCATGCAAGCTCCCTCATACCCCGCGACAGAGGCTCCCCGAACCCAGCACTCCCAGAAGGGGCAGTACTCACAGAACCCAAATTCTTACTGACTTTCTCCAAAACAGCTTTCTCGCAGGGCGGTTTAGGCAAACTTTCCCCTTGCGAGCTACTCAGGTTTTTGGACAAAGTCGCAAGATCAACCCTCTGACGACACTCTCGTCTCATGTGACCTGGTTGACCACAACCAAAGCAAACAATAGGATGCCTCTGTCTCTGCGGTGTTTCAGGACCTTGACCCACGGAAGCTACAACGGGATGGAGAACAGTCTGGGGAAGATGCCCCGGAACATGCTCCCTCTGAAAATCAGCGTCTTGAACGCTCCGTGAAAGGATGACCAGCCTATCCAGGTCTGCAAAAGAAGAAGGCTTCGGAGCAAAAATCAGTCTGGACCGCTCCTCAGGCTTCAACCCCTGCAAGACAATGTCCACCAGTTGGTTTTCAGGGATGCCCAGCCGTAAGACACGCCACACGCCACGAATGTCACCCACATACTGACTGAGAGTTTCGTCAAATTTTTGAGGACGAAACACCCTCTCAACTTTCAATCTCTCCATGACCCTGAAGGGGACAAAGAGCTCAAGCACTTCACTGTGAAAAATGTCAAAGTTTACTCCCCGTTTCAAACAGTCTAACAATTTGTCACCAAGAGGTCTCAGGCAGAGTGGAACCAGCAGTTCCAACACTACTGAGTCCTCCATGCCTGGGAACTCCTTCAGGTGCAACACCTTTCCCAAAAACTCTAACAAAGTTTCCACCTCTAAACCATCAACCGGGCGAATGTCGCTCAAAACCCCAGCAATGGGATTGGGCAGTGGAGCAAACAAACCCATTTTGCTCTCAGTCAGTCGACCTACCTACAAAACACACACCAAAAAACTTTTTTTTTTACAACGAACAATTCACAACTTAACTTACTAAAGGCTCTGGACTGAAATGCCTACAGTCAGATGAGGTCCCAAACAGAAGAACCTGCCCATACACACCGCCTTAGCCACCAAATCAAAACACGGACTTACACTCACGACATACACACAACATACATACACTAAACGACAACACCTAACATTTGTGTGATGAGGTAAACACACACACACAGTTTCAATTTTGGGTTTGGCCATGCTTTTGACACTCTTGCTCCCAAAGGATACAAGTCATTAACCAGATTCCACCCGGTGACTCGGCCAAGGGCGAGCTCCTAATAGAAAACTTCAACAGTGTGCTTACCCCACCACGACAACATTTCTTCAAAAAATTCCTAAGACTGCCAGACCAGAGTAGTGGATACATAGGGCTGCTGGGGAGTGACGTCACAAGAGCCATGTGGTGCTTAATTGACGGTTAAGCATATGGTGGTAATGGTGCGTGACCTAGCACGTGGTGTGGTGGGTTACGGCATGGTGACGTCATGATGACGACATGCTGACGTGTGAGAGCTAGGTGGATCGATATTTTCAAGGTTATTGTTGTGGTTAAAAAAAACAGCATATCGGTAAAGGGATAGGTACCGATATTCTGATTTTTAATTCTTTATTGAAAAATCAAAAATTTACATACAAGGAATATAATTGTTTTGAAAACTTAAACCTAATACAGATCTAAGCTAAACTAAACATTTGGATCATAGAAGTTATAGGAGGTCTACTACAGTAACAACAGTTGTCAAATTGTCATCCACACATGTCGCAAGCGAAACAGTGTTTGCATTGGTAAGAAGAGTAAATTACGATTTTTTTGTCCATGGATATTATACACTCAAAGTTTGTTTCTTTTATTGGAAACATAGTAGGAATTTCGTTAAATTTGATAAATTAGCTATATATATGATATAAAACTGTGCGAGATAACTATTTGTACATGTTACCTTTGCAATGTTTGCGATATAATTTGTTGTTAATGAGATGTTGTCTTTAGCTAGTTCCACTACAGACTGATGAGAGACCGATCTTACACATTCTTTTTATGCTGTTTATGATTGCTATCTGGCATACAGCAAACAGTCGCAATTAAAATATTTCCAATTTTGTCTTTGCATTTTATAAGATCGTTAAGTGAAAAGTTTGTTATTATGTACATATTACGAAAAGTGTTTGGATTTTGGTTTGCAATGTTTCGTACAGAAAACTGATTAAAAACCATTATTTTATTATGTCGCCATTATAAACATAAATTCAGATCTAAACTAAAATATCACTTTAATCCAGCAAGGTGTATCAGCTATTTAACTGGTATGGAAAAGTGATGTACAGATATTTCTAAGACTTGTTTATTCATTCAAATCGTTATGTTTTTGAATGATTTTTAAAATAACAAACATTTGGTATATTGCACATTGCTTAATGTTAGACGTACAAACGATCAAGCTATATAAAAACAAATTTCCCACTCTTTACCCTATAATTTACTATTTATTTAAAGCAAATGTTAACTCTCATTAAATACTCTTGGTTGTATTGTAATCCAACGTATTTCTGTTTATCGTTTGTCCTTTTGTAAAACTGTTTGAATGTTTTTTTATTGCTAGTTGTAGTACAGAAAACTATTCAATTTAACTAATTTCACTGTTAAATATGTTCACATGTGAGGTACGGTTTCTTTCACCGTCAACCAGTCTTTCTAATATATCCATCACTTCCTTGCTAAATATGGATCTTTTTACACTGGATGATATTATATTTATTTGTTCTGGAATGTCTTGATGTAATGCTCTATTGTAGCTCAGATAAGGAATATTATCTGTAGTGGATGAAATAGTGTTATCTTGTATGTTGTTATTATTTAACTTTGAATTGTTGGATTCCATTTGTCTGTCTCTAGTGAAACCACTTTATTCGAGTTTACCAATCAGGTAATATAGATGTACTGGTACATGTATAAAATAATCAAGGTGTATAAGCTAAAAAAAATACCCTCCTCAATACTGATATCTTCAATTAATTTTAATACAAATTACTGATTTTAGCAAACAATCTTTTTTAATAAGATGTTGTCTTTAGCTAGTTTCACAACAGACTGGTGAGAGACCGATCTTAAACCTTCTTTTATGCTTTTTCTAATGGCTACCTAGAATCATTGTTTATATACAACAAACAGTCGCAATTGAACTATTACCACTTCTGTCTTTACATTTTATAAGATCGTTAAGTGAAAAGTTTGTTTTTATGTACATATTACGAAAAAGTGTTTTTGATTTTTGGTTTGCAATGTTCCGTACAGAAAACTTAATAGAACCACTATTTTATTATGTTACCATTACAAACATAAAATTCAGATCCAAACTAAAACAACACTTTAATCCTGCAAGGTGTATCAGCTGTTTAACTTGTATGCAAAAGTGACGTACATAGTTTGTAGCTTCTCCATGAACAGTTGGCGGTATGCGGGCAGAGCATTGCTCTACTAATTACAACTACGTGCCGCAGTTTAAACATAGTACCTTGATATTTCTATTACAACAAGACTCACCCATTCATTCAATTCTATATGTTTCGAATGGTTTTTTCAAATAACAAACACTTGGTATACTACACATTGTTTAATCTACAACAAATAACCACTCTTATACATAAAAAAAATCGCTTCAATACAAAATCAACAGTAATATATAGCAACGAATGTTCCAGTAAAATTGTGAATAATTCTTATAACAGTTTGTGACACAATTGGTATTCAAGTTTACCAATCAAATCGTAAAACATGTAATGGTAGATGTACAAAACGATCAAGCTATATAAAAAAACCAAATTTCCCACTATCTACACAGTTATTTACTAATTAATAAAACAAATGCCAACACTTATCAAATACTCTTGTTTGTATTTATAAAATTCAATGTACAGTTCTGTTTATTGTTTGTTCTATGTTTGTCCTTTATGCGATAAAAATTAGTGGAAAGTGGTTGTGTTTTTGTATTGCTACCTGTGGTACAGAAAGCTATTTAATTTAACTATTTTCACTGTTAACTATGTTCACATGTAACGGTTTCTTTCACCGTCAACCAGTATCTCTAATACATCTAACACTTCCATGCTAAAGTCGGATCCATTTAAACTGGATGATATTATATATATGTATATATATCTGTTGAATATATGAGTGTCTTGATGTAATGGTTTGTTGTAGATCAGATGAGGAATATTATCTGTAGTGGATAAAATAGTGTTATCTTGTATGTTGTTATTATTGTACTCTGAATTGTTGGATTCCATTTGTCTGTTTCTAGTGTAACCACTCTATGCGAGTTTACCAATCAAACAATATAGATGTATTGTTACATGTATAAACAACCAAGGTGTAAAAAAATAAAATCCCTTCCTTCAACACTGTTATCTACAATTAATTTTAAAGCAAATTAGCGTTTTTTAGCAAACAATCTTTTACATTATACAAACTTACTGCGAGATATTTACATTAACACTATCACGTAAGCTAAAACGTGACATCAAGTGGTTGTGTACAATCCCTAACAAAATTGTTGACTTGCAAATTGTTTGTTATTTTAAAACCAATCCGGAAAAATATCCTTTTAATTCAAATGAAAACAAAATGAATTGACAAAGCGTGTAGACCAAAACTAATGCGGGTACTGGTAATTTCATTGTTTCAACGGTAGCTCCTCCAGTTAGTGAAGACCCCTGTAACGCCCGCATGTTTTTCGTTCTTTGTGATGTTCCAATCCAGAGAACTGAAACGTTCAATAACTGGTGGCCCCCCCACTGTCATTGAGAAAACACTCTTCACTTGATTCTTTTACGTCGAAGTAAAAAACATCGCAGCAAGCTAGATCTTTAAAGTTTTGTATTCACAACGTTTCTATCCGGAACATTATAAGGTAAAACTATTTGACCATTGCAAACATTCATTAGTTAATTGTTAAATAGTGAAAGGATGGAAATACGTGGTCTATATGTTAAATCCAATGATTAAACTAAAAAAAAGCTCTATAGGCCTAGATCTATGAGGCATTGCCCTAAGGTAAGCCTACAGTTGAAATTTACTTCCCACAATGGTTAAAAGTATTTAAAGTACTACCTCAACCTCACAATTTATCACTTTATTCGGGTTGACATTTTTATTATCAAGGTGCTCTTGTTCTTTTCGTGACACTGTGAAATAAGGAAATTATTGCGTTACCAACAGACATACACACAAAAATACAGAACTTAGTTAGAGAATTAGCTACGTTTAAAGCATAACAAAGTATATATAAAATTTAGGCAAAATAGGCCACGAACTATTGATACATAAATAACGTAAATCGTAAACGATTCATGATGGTTTTCTGAACAAATGTTTTACTTAAATGAGTTATCATTTTCTTAGCATAAACTAACAGTTTGGAATCTAGATATAAAAAGCAAAACTTATACAGTTAAGACATCAATTGAAATTGAATACGGTTGTAATACGACTGTATAAAATAAGGTGCAACACCGATGATAACTAATTTTTAAATTACAGTGATGTGTTGGTACGTAAAAATTATTCTTGCTGCTACCAACGATTCTAAGGAAAAGTACCAAACCAACGTTTATAGTTAAGAATTACGACCGATAAATTAAATGCGTTAATCAAGTCTCAAGGTTATTAAATTCTTGGTTTCGGATTTTCTCGTAAAAGGTTATCAGCAAACAAAGTTATTTCCTATTAATTGCTTTATTCGTAAACAACTTTTAATGTAAACTTATTGATGTCAGTTTGAAAAAACCTTATACAAACAACTGTTTGTTATTTAATAGACTATGTAGGCATATTCTCTAAACAATGATTGGTATATCTTTAAACATCAGAATGAAATATGACAAAAATCACAAAATGCTGGGTTTTTGGAAGTTTGTAATTTAATTTCTTAAGTAGGGAGGCCGTGTATTCTAGGGAAAGTACCGGTATCAAGGATTGTCGTTGAAAAGGTTATTATGAATAATTTGGTACGCGTAAGTACCCAAGAGATATTGGTTATAGGCCTAATGGCTGTATGGTGCAGCGATTGCATCATACGGTGAGTATGAACAGAAATGACTAAACCGTTAAGGGTCCGCCAGTTCCTCCAAGTTTGATTGATAAACTTCAACCCGCATTATAGTTCTATCTTTGTCTAAAACCGTTGGCACATGTGCAACGGTCATTTTTCGCAATGGTCATTGTTTGTTGTTAGTATGTCCAGCTTTCGCAGTGGTCATTGTTTGTTGTTAGTTTGTCCAGCGTATTCCAGTAACCGTTGTTTTTGAGTGTATGATAAAAATATATTTTATTATTTATATTGTTTTGTAAATTATCATTTTACTATGTTCTTTTAATAATTGTTTTTAATTATTTATAGCCAGTTTATAATAAACAGTGTAAAGCAAAGTTATATAGTTAACTTGTTTGGAGATAGATTCAATTGTATACTTCAGTTTAATATTTCTGCAGTTCTCCAGACATTTCATTAACACAGGTAAATATTTGTTGTATATAAATAGACATAAGTTTAATAGTTAGATTTTTTTTGGTAGAAGCTTTAATACTAAGGTTAGTTATTATTTATTCTACACAATCTAGATGTTATTATTATTGCAATGCAAATTTATATTTGAGTAACGAGCTTTTCACATGTTTATTTTTTGTAGCTCTATTCCCTCCTACTGCGTGAAGGTGATTTCTACGAAACACTACTCCTCCGTTAATAATGAACAATTTTTTTACAAACGATGTGTCAAAATTAAGCATTTTGTTTGTGTAGACGCCCTCTTTCACCAATTCCTGTAATAAAAGTGCTCAGGCTTAACCCCACAGGTTATCAAAATCTCAATGTATTTCTTATGAAGAAAATATTATGTTAACTTAAACAGACGAATAATTTGTAATAACTAGCGCAAATGTTGCTCGAAATCGAGCAATTGCAAAGAAGTAAAGTAGTTACAGTATTTAAAAACAAATAACTTATTTAAAAACGAATAAAAGTCATAATTTCCGATTAGTTTAAAAATACTCAACTCATAGATTACGTACCTAACAGTTCCACACAATCAACATTTCTTGTAAATATTTAATCATTTTTCAAAAGCTGATCAGGGTTTTTAGTGTATTCTACAAAACTTTCCCATCACTTATAGCCACATTAGGTTGTCCATGTTGATCTTCGTCAATAATAATGTAGTCTGAATAGTCCTACCGTGGTACTACCCGTTGTCGTCAGTATGTTTACAAATTTCAGTCAATTTTTATAGCGATAACATTTTTTACAAAGTAGTAAAATATTTTAATTCAATCATTTCTTTAATGTACCCAATGCGTTTCGTGGAATTGAAAAATAAATAACAGCAATTAAATTATACAGCTGATCAAAAAATTTAAACAATTATGTTCTTCATAAGGATAACATGTGAACTTTCAAAAAGCAACTGGGACCGAGCCCAAGGGGGAATATTTCAAAAAAATGTAAGGCCAGTTTGCAAATCTACGCGACACGCTCTTTCCAATGAGACGACAATGGATAAAATCGGTTTATAAATGGTGGAGCAGTTCAACCGACAAAAGTTTCATGTAGCGTATTAATTATATAATAATTACAGCTGTTTGTAGTAAACACATGATACACACAAAAACGTGTGTTTTCAGTTTTTGATAACAACTGTATCCGAGTGATTGATTACATCATTTTTGAGTTGGTTCTTTTAAGTAATTGGAAATTACGACTATTATTCGTTTTAAATTAAGGTTTGGAATACATTGCAATTTCTCGAATTCGGTTTGTTATGCACGCCATTTCGCTTTCCCATGTGTATTGCCCCCCCGCATTTCATTGGTTGAGTAGACCACGCCCACACCAATGGGGTGTCGTCTGCGCACTGAAGTGCCCCTCGCATTAATTAGTAAAACCACGCCTACTGTCTATAAAAGAGACTGCGCACGCCATCATCCTTACACAGTTCATTGTTTGATAGTTGAGGTCGAACATCAAAAGGTGAACTGTGTAAAATGTAAGAATTATTGCAATGTCTGACCAACATTGTAATACTTGCTTACTATTTTACTGTTAAGTTTAATCGTAAAATATTTATGGCTAGGTTCTAAATTTAAATAATGGAATTGTACACCAACCATTCTATCTTAAAAGTTTACGTATATTAACAAATAATAGTGATAGATTGGACTTCAACCCATGGAAAAATTAGAATGCTTTAAATTAATTTATAACTAAATTGCAATCAAACAAAAATTTGTTTAGTTTCATCAAGTCTTACAATTGAAATTTGCGAAAATATAACCGTTCATAGTGAAACAAATATATAATTATCAAACACTGGATCCTGATTGGTTGAGGTGAAGTCCCTCCCCCTACCAGGGGCATTAAAGGAGGATCGCAAAATCTAAAGGTACACTTAGTTGCATGTTGCATTGTAGATAGCATGTGCTTGGGTAGCTAGTACTAACAAATAATTGTATGGGTAATATTAAGTTAAGTAAGTTATGTTTAGTTTATAAATGTTATTAAGATGTTTTACAAACATTAATTTAGCATATGAGGTTTTCTATTAGTTTATTTAGTATTAGTACTTTTGTTATGTCAATTGTTTAAGTAATATTTAAACTTTAGAATTCGAAGCATAGGGTTGTTATAATTCATGTGGAAAAGATTTTGCGGAAACGTAGCTCTAGCAGCTTGTACATGACCTATGATCTTTGAAACATGAATAGTTCCAACTCACATCAAAAGTTAAATTATTTTTGAACGAAACAGTGTTAATCCTTGTCTAAAACCCAGCGGATCTAAAAAATCCATAGCGATTTTAAGTGACCAGTGGTTTATCAACATGGAGAAACACTAACATATCTTTGAAATTATTAAACAAAATTTAAAAGTAAAACAGTGTTAATCCTTGTCTAAAACCCAGCGGATCTAAAAAAAATCCATAGCGATTTTAAGTGACCAGTGGTTTATCAACATGGAGAAACACTAACATATCTTTGAAATTGTTTAACAAAATTAAAAAGTAAAACAGTGTTAATCCTTGTCTAAAACCCAGCGGATCTAAAAAATCCTTTGCGATTTTAAGTAAACAGTGGTTTATCAACATGGAGAAACACTAACATATCTTTGAAATTATTAAACAAAATTTAAAAGTAAAACAGTGTTAATCCTTGTCTAAAACCTAGCGGATCTAAAAAAATCCATAGCGATTTTAAGTGACCAGTGGTTTATCAACATGGAGAAACACTAACATATCTTTGAAATTGTTTAACAAAATTAAAAAGTAAAACAGTGTTAATCCTTGTCTAAAACCCAGCGGATCTAAAAAAATCCATAGCGATTTTAAGTGACCAGTGGTTTATCAACATGGAGAAACACTAACATATCTTTGAAATTGTTTAACAAAATTAAAAAGTAAAACAGTGTTAATCCTTGTCTAAAACCCAGCGGATCTAAAAAATCCATAGCGATTTTAAGTGACCAGTGGTTTATCAACATGGAGAAACACTAATATATCTTTGAAATTATTAAACAAAATTTAAAAGTAAAACAGTGTTAATCCTTGTCTAAAACCCAGCGGATCTAAAAAATCCATGGCGATTTTAAGTGACCAGTGGTTTATCAACATGGAGAAACACTAACATATCTTTGAAATTATTAAACAAAATTTAAAAGTAAAACAGTGTTAATCCTTGTCTAAAACCCAGCGGATCTAAAAAAATCCATAGCGATTTTAAGTGACCAGTGGTTTATCAACATGGAGAAACACTAACATATCTTTGAAATTGTTTAACAAAATTAAAAAGTAAAACAGTGTTAATCCTTGTCTAAAACCCAGCGGATCTAAAAAATCCTTTGCGATTTTAAGTGACTTGTGGTTTATCAACATGGAGAAACACTAACATATCTTTGAAATTGTTTAACAAAATTAAAAAGTAAAACAGTGTTAATCCTTGTCTAAAACCCAGCGGATCTAAAAAAAATCCTTAGCGATTTTAAGTGCCCAGTGGTTTGTCAACATGGAGAAACACTAACATATCTTTGAAATTGTTTAACAAAATTAAAAAGTAAAAAATAATTCATATGGGAAATATTCTGTGGAAACGTAGCTCTAGCAGTTTGTACGTTAACTGTGATCTTTGAAACATGAATAGTTCCAACTCACATCAAAAGTAAAATTATTTTTGAATGAAACAGTGTTAATCCTTGACTATAAAACCCTAAAATTAGAAATACAAAATACAAATTTTAAATTTCTAAAATAAAAAACATCAGGATTATTTTACAAATGCGCGTTCTTTAATATAATTTATACTAGTCATTTATGCTTTCCGATATAACTTAATTACTATTATCAAAACATTATATATCATAATCGAATATAATAAAGTTATATTCGAATATAATAAAGTTATATTACCTAATTTAATAAAAACTAAACGATTGTTACAGTAAATTATATCAGTCTTTTAGGGGCACTGAGTAATCTTTCTTTTGCTGTTAATTAACATTTTCTGGTGCACCATTTTTTTATTATATTATCATTTAAAATAAAGTTAAAATCAGCAAAAGTAAGAATACTTTTAACCCGAATGAGGAACACGGTGGTTTGTGTTACGGATCCACCTCATTCGGGTTTTTATTTTTTTAAGTCTGGAGTGACCTTGACCTAGATTCATTTTATAGACAAAAGAAACACATAATGATAAACTAAACTATTACATAAGTTAATAAGTTAAGTTAATTCTAATGTTTTGATAAACAATGATTTCTGAAAAATGTGAGTTTTAATCCTTACATTGTATAAAAAACACTTTGTGTTGAGGGTGGGGGAAGTGAGGGAATCATATATAAGACAGCATAGGTAGCTCTCTTGTCATTGTGTGCTGTGTTTCAGAGCGTTCCGTTTCGATAAAAATGGATGAAGACCCATGCCTTAGAAAAAGAACATTGCCCAGGCCTGTTATAGCACCAATGAAGAGGCAACAAGAACAAGCTGAAGAATCAATTCCTAAAAAGAAGAAAACTCAATTAGAAGAAGATTTAGAAGTTAGTGATGTAGAAACTAGCACATCAGTGCAAACTTTACTTGATATTATTGTTGAGAAAGCAGTAACTATAGAAGAAGAAAAACCATCAGATAAAAAGAAATCCAAATTTACAAGTAATGAGTTCGTTTTATCATCATCTTCTGAAGATGAAGATGAAGTTAAATCCATAAATGAAAGGGCTAAAGAAAAAGCAAATGAAATTTCAAAAAAAGATAAACCCGTAGAAGAAAGAAGAAAAATTATTGTAATTTCCCCTCAACCAACAAAAAATCTTTGTAAATACATCTATTTGAAAAAACCTAAGAAAGGTGAAAGATGCCAAATTTTTACGCGAGGAGAATTCTGTACCATACACACAAAAAAAGAAAAGAAGGAAAAACCAACCTCAAGAGTGAGTGACGAAAACGTTCGTCATTTACAGATAGCAACACAAGAGTTGCACAGTAAGATTGACCATCTTTTGTCAAAAGAGAAAGATGAAAAAACAACTTTTGACAGTCTGAAAAAAAAAATCGAGGAACTAGAAAACAAAATTGATTCTTTTGACAAATTGAAAAAATCTCAACCTAAAAAAAATAAGAAAATGCACAAGCTAATCAAAAATGTAGTGTACAAGTTTCTTGGATTTGACCAAGACAACAATCTAAAATTGCAGACAGAAACCAATAATGAAATCATCTTAGTAAAGCGTCCTAAATCTTTTGCTGTGCCAAAAAAACATTATTAATTGTAAATTTAAATATAACTTTGAGAAACAACGCTTTGAGTTCACAGCATTGTAAATCAAAAATAAGATTACATTTGTTGAAAAAACAAAAAAACAAAAAAAAAAACAAAAAAAACACAAAAAAACAAAAAAAACTGTCGTGTGAGTGACATTTTACAGCTGTTAAATGTTAAATTGTAAACTTCCAATATTTACGCAGTTTACAATTTATATATTTAAGCTGTTGGTCTATCTCCACCTGATGAGGCCTAATTAGGCCGAAACAGTTTTTACCAATAAATTAAACTATAAAATTAATCATGAATCATGATTAATAATATATATTTTATCTTATTTTTTAATTGTTTACGAAACATTTTAATTTGTTACTATTAATTTTTACTTACATCAGGAGTAAGTACAAAATGCAACCTTTGATTCTGGTTTTAAGCTTGACCAAGAATCTATTTATGTACTAAAGGAACAAATAACGTTTAAGTAATCCAAACTACACCATTTAGTTAAAGTCTAATGACAGATGTATGTTATCTACATTTAAAAAAATTCTATAACTAATAATTATGATACAGGTTTTGTTAACTGGTATCATGATTCTAGTGAAGCATTGAATCATTTTACTGGTTTAACGTTTAATTTATATGTTCTTATGGGATAGTATTTTAATTAAATATTTGGGTTTTTAACAGCAAAAAATGCTTAGTAAGTATTGGTGTTGTATTCTTTGAGTGATGATAGAAATGGAATTAGAACCTAAAATATTTAGTTGTACATTTCTTAAAGATTATTGATTTAATCCATGCCATTTTTTGAATTACAAATAAAATGTACGTATACGGGAATGAAAAATAGTTTTAAAACAGTTTAAAGCTGTGGTTGAACGCATTAAAAATCATTAAAGTTGCAAAAATTGTTGCATCCAAGTTCATAATATAAATAAACCTATTAACCCCCCCCCCTCCTCCCTTTACCCCTTCCCCTCCCAACCCCCCTTCTCTTCCACTGTTACGTATAAAAAGCAGAGCTTAAACTGTATAATATCATTCTCCATTCGCTACCTACAATGCAGATCAACAAGATGATTTACAATATGGATGGTGTATGTGAGAGTTTCTTTGACCTGGCAGTCCATGGTTCTCCTTTTCTTGGATGCTTATTTCGATTTGGTATTTTTAGTGAAGAAACATTATCCCCGATATTCGAAGATCGAATATATAATGCGTCTCTCCGAGAGGATTTAATGGAATACCAAACTTTTATGATCGATGCTATCAATGCTGGACTCATAGGAGTGTTATCCTTAACTTTAGATGATGATTGAAACTGATAGTAAATTCAATTACATTGCAAAAAAAAAAAAAAAAAACTGTCGTGTGAGTGACATTTTCTGTTGAATGTTAAATTGTAAACTTCCAATATTTTACCCAGTTTACAATTTATATTTTTAAGCTGAATGTCTACCTCCACCTGAAGAGGCCCAATTTAGGCCGAAACAGTTTTTAATAATAAATTGATTTGTTTACGTTGAATAATCTATCTATCTTCTATCTATATATTAATTACGTAAGCCGATTCTTTGCGTCAAAACTGTGGGCGACTGGTAAGTCTTAGAATGACGGGAGGGGGAGAGGGCTCAAAAGAAAGGTCTCGATCCTGTGATGACGGGAAAAATAGTGAAATTCCCAAAATGTTAACACAAAATTAGATATAACGTAAAATGGTTTCCATAAGAAAATCATTAGAAGCCATTTACTGCTGATTTTTGTCTATTTCAATACAGCTGATCGCGATTTATCACTAAGCCAGTACGCAATATTATCATTTGGATGTCTTTATTGCCAGTCATTTCTGAAATGTATAATAAAAAATAACGTTAACTATTAATAATTAAGACTTTTAGTTATGTTACAGCATGTTGAAAATGATTTTACTGTGAAACTTTTAAAATGTGTGTGATTTTAACGTTTAACATTAAATAACTACATTGACTAAATAGTTTGCGATTAAAGATTAAATGGAAAACTTCAGCTTTGTTTTTTATATCAAAACATATGTTCAAGATTTATTCTACACTTTCTTTATTTTGAGATTTAGTGTTTAATCAATAATTTTCATGAAGTGGATTAACCTCAACGGTTACTCATAAGAAACAACATGGGAATAAAGATGGAATAGGTTTTATAGGAAAATAATAATTTAAGTTACAATAGTTTATGGACCGTAATTGTTACAGGAATGGATGTTCTACCATTGACCATATAACATTAGTTAATGCTATACATAAAATACATAAGACCATAAAATACACACAGTTTTCCACTTTTCAAGTTTGTCACCATTTTGGAAAAAATGGTCGCCATTTTTTAAGTAATAGAATGAATATTTTTAACGTTTTTTATGGTCTTTATGGAATGTGGGTGCAGTTTTAGGACTTATTTGACTTACTTACACTTCGCATTTTCGCTACAAACCTACTTGTTTAGGAGCTACATGATGTAAAATGTACATCGGAAGTTATTGTTCCACAGGCTTTAATTCCTAAACAAGGGGGTTTATCGAAAAAATGTCAATAATGATAAAGTTTTTAAATTGCATGTTCTATCCGAAGACATGATAAAATATAGGGGGGGTGTCCTATAAGAAATTTCAAAGTTGACCGCCATATTGGAAAATGGTGACCATTTACAAAAAATATTATTAAATAATTTTTGAATCTCTTTAAAAACAAGGGAATCTTTCCCATTTAAAGTTTGCTGTAGAATCATTAGTTACTGAGATCCCAATGGTGGCACACTTAAAAAAACACCCCGTATAATCAAAGGTTCTACTATTTTGTTCAGAATTTAAAGGGTAGCTACAACATACTAAATCTTTATTATAATTGTTTCGGCTATTTCCGATAAAATCTATTTTTCGTCTTTTAGTTTTGTTTAAGAATATCTGTAGTAGAACAAACTTTTGTTTAAGAATATCTGTAGTAGAACAAACCTTCACAGAAAAAGCATATAACTCAAATTTATCAATACTTAGGAATAGATCTGTAAAATACACAAATATCATTTCTGGAATGTTTACATCAGAAGTCAGAAGAGTTAAACGAAGAACAATGTAATAAGTCGATATTGATCCAATTTATAGAAGAAAAAAGAAAAGAGGATACCGGACTTTAACTCGTTCTGGAGAAGGATTATTTAAAAAGAGTCTTCTAACACTAACATAATATATAATACAACAATGCAAACAAATTAATTAACTTAATGCGGTTAATACATGAAGCTATTGGAAGCCGATCATACTTTTTTGGAAAACGAATGAGTAGCTTTAGTTGATAAACTACGTAAACGGAGGATAATTGCTTAAAATTGAGAAATGTTGTAAAAATAACAGCATGTATATAGTCTAAAATAATAATCAATATTAAAACTATTATAGAGTGCACTCATTGTTTGCTATAAATAACAATGTTGAATGTAAAAAGCAGCAGAATTATCAGTAACTTCAAAGGAACTTCGAAAATATTTCTAAATACTTTAAACCAGTCAAGAACGTATTTTATAATTATAATAGACAACAACCACTAGATGATATGTTGATCTGTGGTAATTTATGTTTCATTTTTTTTAGTAAAAGCACTAGCCATCTATAAATAAATATTGTTATGCTTATTAGTCATCAGTTATGTCCAAGACACTGACACTTTCAGGTAGGAGCTCAGTGCTCTCCGTAAATTATTTCCCACCTATTGAAATAGGAAATATTGATGAATATGAAATAGGTCTTCTTAGTTTTGAATCGTACAACTCAATACCAAACGTTGATGAAACAAACAACCAATTTCATTTTGATGGTGATAAAGTGATTACTATTCCAAAAGGTGCATATGAGGTGCAGGATATAAGAGATTACATACAAGAGAAGTTTCACAAAATAACAACAAAGGAAAAGAAATACTACATTCAACTAGGAACTAACAACAATACTTTACAATCAATGATCAAATGTACTGTGGAAGTAGATTTTTCTATGCCTAATTCAATTGGAAAACTTTTAGGATTTGGAAATATTGTAGCTAAACCCGGAATCAGTTATTATTCTGAAAACATTGTAGACATTTTTAAGGTAAACACAATAAGAGTTATTTGTAATGTGACGACAGGCTCATATCTAAACAACGAACAATCTCATGTGATTTATCAATTCTTTCCTGCTGTACCACCCGGCTATAAACTAGTTGAAATACCTAATCCTGTCATTTACTTGCCATTAACAACCCAGACAATTAGTAATATTACGCTCAAAATTATGGATCAAGATAACAGACTGGTTGATTTTAGAAACGAGAGAATAACAGTTTGTCTTCATTTGAACAAGATCAAGTAAACACTTATTAAAAATAGCTTAAGTAGAAAAATCATTCTTATCCGTCCAATATTTTTATTGGAGTATAAGTATTGCTAGGTTCTCGGATTATACTTATTTGGTTTACATATACTCTACAGTAAACATCTCCAATGATAAAACATCACATTATTGATAAGTTTGGTCACTCTCTGTACACCCAAAAACGAGAAAGAAAAGATTTGGAAGATGAATACGAAGATTATGACGATGAAGATACTAAACGGTTTAGGGTTTCGTCGGATCCTGAAACCGCACGTCAAGCAGTAACAAGAGGTTATTTAACCCGTTACTATATTAATAAACTGGAATTGAAAGAATTGGAAGAAAGACTTAGCGACCTAAATAAAAAGTTGGAAAAACTGCAGGAAATGAGTAATGGCTTTTCAACATTAACTGAAAACTTGAAATCCTCCAATAATGACCTTAAGTTAACAGTAAAAGAAGTCAAGGAAGCTGTTTTTCCTCCAGAAGGATGTTGCTACGATGGTAAAAATAAAAGAATTACTCATGTGGCCAAAGGTATTAACAAAGATGATGTAAGCACTGTCAGTCAAACATTGACATATGATTTTGAAAAGGATATATTTAAATGTGGTGATGTTGAATTTGATTTGGTTGTAAATAGTCCTTCAAAACCTGTAATAATAGCAAAAGCTACAAGTATGAGTGGATTTGCAACATATCGTGGTGGAGATTACAAGTTTCGCACACACGTATATCGCGTTGGTGGAAAGCTTATAACACACATGGGATCAAAGTTTGTTTGGAATGAGGAAAAACGCTATATCACACCTTTGTATGATGGTGAACAAAGAAAAAATCTATCAACATTTAAGACCGTAGTGGTGGATAGTGAAGAAGATCTCTAACAAATTAGGTGTCTCAAAAGCTCCAGTCGTGGTTATAGATTGTTCCAAACAAAATGAATCTGTAAAATCTTCAAGCGTGGATATAAAGTTGTAATTGGAGTTGGATGAAAATAAACCTGAAGGAACATCCGCTTATTGTTTGATTTTGCATGATAAGATTTTAACATACACCCCTCTAAAAGGAATTGTAAAAGTAGTGTTGTAGATAGAAACACTCGTTGTGGGAGGGTATAAATAAAACTCGGAGTAAACGGAAAGCTTCAGTTTATCCATACTCTCAGTACGGAAAACATCGCTTTCAAAGATGGGATCATCGCAGTGTGCAACGGATACAACAACAACGATGTTATTAAAAGATAAAGAAAACAAAAACCAATGTAAAGAAGCGGTATCTGAATTTTTATATTTTAACGAAGAAGAATCACGTACAGAAAATGATGTAAACACCAACAACGTAACGAAGGTAATCGGAAAAAGGAAAAGGAAACAAGAAGAGAAAATGCCTCTACACAAGTTGATAGAAGTATTTCTTCGTATATCATATCCAGTTTCAAGATGTATGACAAAAATTATATCTATCGGTATGTACAAACCGTTGGATTATTCTCCAACAGTGCTATTGAACCATGGTGCTAAAACTTTGTTGTTTTCGGAAAATGCTTGGGAATCGTTTATTAAACATTTGCATTTGATAGAATGTTATTTGGAGAACAATCTGTTTGGAAGAAAAACTGCAATCAGGCTCTCAGACTGCGACATCGAGATAGATGTTGTTAAACAGCGAGGGGAGCAGCAAGTTAGATTTAGGGAGCTAACCAAACACGATGAAAGAATTTTACTTACCAATTCTGAATTTTATTTATTGAGTTGTTCTACATCATCGATAACAAGATACATGAGGCAGCTAGTTTTTTCTTCCCCTGTCGTGAAAGATTACTTAGTGGAAACGATGGAAAAACAACCCGACGTTCAGATATTGCATGGACCTGTGGATACATCGATATTCAACCGGATACCAGAAGAGGTGGAAATGTGGAGACAAGTTAACGCGTTGGAACAGAGGGAAAACATCGACGAAGAAAAGATAGAAGGATCTAGTTCTGTGAGTGTAACGGAGGAACAAGTGACGGAGGAAAACCACGAAACAATTTCAACAGTAGCAGAACAGACGAGTGATGTTAAAGGTGTAATGAATTTGCAAGACGGAGAAAAATAGAAGAAATAAAAAAGGAAACAACAGATAAGCTGTAGCCGATGTAAACAGGACAGCAAATATGTTAACATCACGTGGGGTAGGCCTACTGGGGGGAAGGTGCCCACGTTAAATATACACCAACGCGCTGACAACTGTACGGCCTGATCTATAAAAAAGGGATCTACCGTGGTGTGGAAACCAGTTGTTATCTTAAAACGATATGGAGAGGAAGATTTCCTTCGCTGACAGAGTTGAAGAGATTCAAGAAAAACCTTGTGTAGTGGAATTTCAAGCTTTTCGAGGAAACAAAAATGAATATATCATAAAGGAACTAGTATTCCTAGATTTAAATACAGGAATTGTCTTTCCATTTCTATTTGAACCTCCATTCGCATTTAATAATCTCAACAGTAAAACGAAAAGAACCAATAAATGGACTACGAGATACTTCCATAGTATCGATTGGTGTGAAGGGTTTACAAACTACAAGAGTCTCGAAAATATTATGTATCATTTTTGTAATGAGTTTACAACTGTATACACAAGAGGATTAGAAAAACGTAATTGGATACAAGCATATACGACTCGGCAAGTTTACGACGTGATATTGGATAAGAATTTCGAATCTCCCAAGTTGGAAAATATATGTCGACTAGTAAAAAACAAACAACATACACAATCACAGTGCGCATTGAAAAATGTATACCGATTAGCAGCTTTTTTGGAGCCAATGAGGAGTGGTGGGGGTAGCGATGGGTATAAATACGAAGAGCAAACCTTGACAATGCATGAGTATTACTCTAGACTCCAAGCTAGCAACAACGACGAACTAAATAAATCATGAGTTCACATTTCCTACAAACGTTTGTTGATCAATTCAACGCACAGTCCAAATCAAACTGTTTACTTACTAAAAAGTGTTCAGAACTAAAAGAAAACAAACATTATACAATTCACAATATCAAGAAGATTGACACTTCCATCGGGGATGCCATCGTGGTTTCTTTAAGTGATGCACCATTTACTTCGGGGGATGAACCGAAGTTTCAAGTATTTCTACCTAAACGATTTGTACATCTACTACAAAATGAAGATCTGAGAAGCATCGAACCCGGATCCCTGTACCTGGTGTCTCGTGGGTCAAGCGGAAACAACTCTACAGAATTATCTCTTCACATGTCACAACGTCCTTAGATTTAAGTTCTGTTTGTAGAATGTACTTTTGTAAAAGATTTAATAAATAAATAAAGAGTAAAAAAACAGCATATCGGTATTTGTTTTGATACCGATATGCTGTTTTTTTTAACAAATTTGGATGACCTTGAACTTTACAACATAAAAGGGGGGTGTAACATCGGTCGCTCATCAGTCTGAAGTAGAACCAGCTAAAGGAAACCCATCATGAACAACGAATTGTATCGAGTTTTAACACATCCTGCACTAGGGTTGGTGAGTTGGAATTTAGAAGCTGTACTGAAGTTCGAAAGAATAATCAAAAACATTATTGAAATCCAGAGAAAAATAGATAGGCATGGTTTGTCAGCAAAAACAAAGTCCAAATATGGTGAGCATTATAAGGAATGTCCATGGTCAAACGATGATGCAACTTGTGGTCCCGATACTTGTGTTTGTTGTAGCATTGGCTTAAACAGAAGTAACATCACACGTTTACTTAATGAGCTAGCTTTGGTTCTCAAACCATATGAAACCAGATCATCTGAATAACAAAAAAATATCTCTAGGTTTAAATTTTCAAATTTAAATCTGCAAACATCACTACACCTAAGTTTGTTACAATCACATAAAAGGGTTGCCACAGTATTCCAGCGTTCAGTTTGCACACTCTAAGGTTCACGATAACACGATGGGTACCAACGTGAGTGCTTGGAGTTTAATCTCGCAAGAACCTCGATTTCCTCACGGAGTGTTATCCGATAGTTTTGTGCAACGTTTCGACACGTTTATGGACTGGGAACTTCTTTCTTTGCACTACATTTTCACTATAGAAATGTTGAGGATGTACTTTCACAGGGTGAATTGGTTTCACGTTTTAAAAAGACAACGGTTCTCAGAAGAAATACTCGTAGAGATGATTCCTACTTTCAACAACTGCTGTTGGAAGGAAATTTGTAAATATCAAAACCTTTCTGAAAGTTTTATCGAAAACTACAAAGATCATTTAGATTGGAATTTAATATTTGAACATCAACAAACGAGGGGGATATTCTTAAAGGAGCATGGACAATATTTACCATTTATGAACTTTAGTGATTACAACGGGTCTGACTACGACGAGGAGTGCTCTACCCCACCGCTACAATCAGAAGTCTACACCATTACACCTAATCTTTGCAACGAGACTAAACACAATCAATCTACTCCTTCAGTACGAAATAACTCCATAAATTTACGACCTGACCACAAGTCAAAACAGGAGCATTCTACACCACCATCATCGGGAACCCTCTTCATTACACCTCACCTTCATTTGATTTGTATCTTAGGTTTAGTTTTTGCAAATGTAATAATTTAGCGTAGTCAAAATAATGTTTATTGTAAATATGTTTATCTAAATGTTTGAAATAAATATGGGAAAAATAAAAGCTAGATCGTATCGGTATTTTGTTTCAATACCGATATGTTGTTTTTTAAAATTTACTTTGGATGACCTTGAACATTGCAACGTCTGCTGTAATCAACCAATCAGAAGCTGGTTTTCATTCCACGAAAATAAGGTACCTACCGCATAAAAGGACGATGCGAGACCTACTACTATCCACTTTACTCTCATCGGAGCTCGAAGTAACATGTCGTGGTGTATAAAACATCCTGAATATTCAAAAGAAAATGATAGGATCAACTCGTACATACACGCCCGAACGAGAAGTTTTGTTAGCGAATGTAGAATCGAACTCGCTGAAGCAGGATTCTTCTACGCAGGAAAAAAGGACCAAACGATTTGTTTTTACTGCGGTGGTGGACTACACCATTGGCAAGATATCGATGATCCTTGGGAAGAACACGCGAAATGGTTTCCCAAGTGTCCGTTCGTATTGGTACACAAAGGACAAGATTTCGTCAACGAAATGAGATCCAGAACCGAAAGAAACGCCCTACAAAAGAAAAGGATTCCAACAAACAACATTGCTGTACCCCCACCGATAGAAGAATCAAACATCGAGTGTATAATATGCATGAACAAAAATCGTAATCTACTCTTCTTGCCATGCAAACACTGTTTCGCTTGTGACATATGCGGATGGAGATTCGATAACTGTTGTTACTGTAGAGCTCCTATAATTTCTATGATCCAAGTGTTTTTAGTTTAGATCTGTATTAGGTTTAAGTTTTTAAAACAGCTATATTCCTTATATTGTGTGTATTTTAAATTTTCAATAAAGAATTAACAAAAATCAGCATATCGGTATTCATCCCACTACCGATATGCTGATTTTTTTTTAACCCAAACAACGACCTTGAAAATATCGATCCACCCTAGCTCTGACACGCCACCATGACATAACCCACTACACCATGTCCTAGGTCACGTGCTAGGTCATAAACCGATGCTTATATAATATCATACAGTGTAAAAAGATTCATGTTCAGCAATGAAGTGATAGATATATTAGAAAGACTAGAAGACGGTGAAAGAAGCCTTACCTAACATTTGAACATATTTAACAGTGAAATTAGTTAAATTGAATAGTTTTCTGTACTACAACTAGCAATAAAAAAACATTCAAACAGTTTCACAAAAGGACAAACGATAAACAGAAATACGTTGGATTACAATACAACCAAGAGTAATGAGAGTTAACATTTGCTTTAAATAAATAGTAAATTATAGGGTAAAGAGTGGGAAATTTGTTTTTATATAGCTTGATCGTTTGTACGTCTAACATTAAGCAATGTACAATATACCAAATGTTTGTTATTTTAAAAATCATTCAAAAACATAACGATTTGGATGAATAAACAAGTCTTAGAAATATAAGGTACTATGTTGCAAATGTGGCACATGGTTGTAATTAGTGGAACAATGATCTGCCCGCATGTACCGCCAACTGTTCACGAAGAAGTAGAAACACTGTGTACATTACTTTTCCATACCAGTTAAATAGCTGATACACCTTGCAGGATTAAAGTGATATTTTAGTTTAGTTCTGAATTTATGTTTATAATGGTGACATAATAAAATAGTGGTTTTTAATAAGTTTTCTCACAGAAACATTGCAAACCAAAATCCAAACACTTTTCGTAATATGTACATAATAACAAACTTTTCACTTGACGATCTTATAAAATGCAAAGACAAAAGTGGAAATATTTCAATTGCGAATGTTTGCTGTATACCAGATAGCAATCATAAACAGCATAAAAGAATGTGTATGATGGGTCTCTCATTAGTCTGTAGTGGAACTAGCTAAAGACAACATCTCATTAACAACAAATTATATCGCAAACATTGCAAAGGTAACATGTACAAATAGTTATCTCCAACAGTTTTATGTCGTATATATAGCTAATTTCTCAAATTTAACAAAATTCCTACTATGTTTCCAATAAAAGAAGCAAACTTTGAGTGTATAATATGCATGGACAAAAAAATCGTAATTTACTCTTCTTACCAATGCAAACACTGTTTCGCTTGCGACATGTGTGGATGACAATTTGACAACTGTTGTTACTGTAGTAGACCTAACTCTATGATCCAAATGTTTAGTTTAGCTTAGATCTGTATTAGGTTTAAGTTTTCAAAACAATTATATTCCTTTTATGTAAATTTTGATTTTTCAATAAAGAATTAAAAATCAGCATATCGGTACTTATCCCTTTACCGATATGCTGATTTTTTTTTAAACCACAACAATAACCTTGAAAATATCGATCCACCCTAGGTCTGACACGTCAGCATGACGTCACCATACCGTAACCCACCACACCACGTGCTAGGTCACGCACCATTACCACCAGATGCTTAACCGTCAATTAAGCACCACATGGCTCTTGTGACGTCACTCCCCAGCAGCCCTATGTATCCACTACTGACCAGCATCACCCAAAAATCAAATTCAACCACGGCCCTTCGTGGATAGAGCACAAACCACGCTCTGCTACCATCTGAGCCGACCCCTCGCACCGCCCCCAGACGAACAACTATTGGAAGCATGCCCCCCATAGTGACAGTGCGAGTGGTCGCCCCACATCCCTAACAAAAATGAAAGGCCGTGGGTGAATATCCAAAAAACAAACAGTTGTCAACAAAGCCTATATTTAATCAAAATCAACAAAATAACAATAATCAACAATGTCAGCCATCCAAAGAATTCATTTAAAAATCTTTCAAAAAATTTACCCTTCTGAATTACAAAACTGGTACCAGTAACAAATTAGGCCTAACAAAGAAATAATTAAAGATGGTAACTGTAAATATACTTTAAACTTTGAAAAAATTAACAATTAAATAAATAACAATACTATAAAAATAAATAACGAAGAATCAATCATTTTGCGGGGCCCCCTTCAAATATAAAGTTTTTTTAAAATGTTCGTAATTTCAAAGTATAACTTGCGTATTGCGTGGCACAACTATTATCCTTGCTGGTGGCAGGCGGTGGTGGTGGGTGACGGTGAGTAGCTTAATGGTCCCCGGAGAAACTGGGCCATTGGCAGACCCAGGAGGTGGAAGATGGAGTGTCCCTCCGGGCGACCCTCTCCGAGGACAGCGGCTGGTGAAGCCTCACATCCGGGACCTCATCTGACGACTGGCAAAACACTTAAATCATGACTTGAATTGACGACGAACAGAAGAACAAAATTAACAGTGACATTGAAGGATGAACACTGATATTCATCGAAGATAACCAAGTCTTGACAAATCGACAATCGCCGGCCTTCTGGTGAAAATGTGACAGAAGGCGGACATTGACTCTGGGTTGCAGGATTGCTGCCCGACCCAAACCGACTGAGTTCCGGCGCAAAGCCAGTACTCGCACTATAAAAAAAACTGAGGCGTGACATTGGTGGGACGCTTGGTGGGCAAGTCACGGCTCAACTCAACAAGTTTTTACTCTCGATGCATTTTTATCAGTACGCCATTGGCCTGGTGGCATTGGCCGTACCCAAGGATGTTATCACTTTTATTTATGGTTGCTATCTGTTTCAAGGTATCCGATGACATTTATTGCGGGCTGGTTCCCTAGCGTGATGATAGTGATATTTGCAGGAAAAACAGACGTAACCTTGGCGTCTGCGTCTATTGATTGGTTGTTTTTATTATAAAGGAATATTTTAGTATGATTGTTAGTTGGAGCGAGTCGACAATAACATCGTGTTCCTTATCACCAAAAGTTCAAGATCATCGCGGTCAAAGAGTGGTGACTGGCTGTTAGGACTATCAAGGATTGGGGAAATGGCCTTTGGAAAATACAGATGTTAAAAAATTTTAGTGAATTTCCCATTTCGGGGAATAAGCTTTTACCGTAGGTGGCCCGGCAACACATAGGAAAGATTTACTTAATCGTTTTGTAGATGTTTGGTTTTAGTTTAATATATTTGAATTTTCAACTAGTACCAGGATTTCCAAACATAGCTTATCTTATCTGTCCTTAAAATTCATTTCCATTCTAGCTCCTGAGCTGTTGTATTCAATATAATAAATAGGTTACATACCTTATAAATCCGACAAACAGCTCATTTTAATTGAAGGTCGTTTACATGTTTCGGCTTGTATCGGCCATTGTCAAAACATCGCAGTTGGATGGTGAAATCCTTGTCATTGTTTTCTACTAAAAGTACATACACAAACACATACACACGGACGGGACGAACACATTACGAAAAACGAATAATACTTTAAATAGGCCTATTAGATACACGGGCAGGACGCACGCACACCGTTGTCAAGGTCAGGATGCAGACTGGACTAGTTGTGTCGGTGTTGTCTTATCAGCTGATGTGGACTGCTGACCAATGGGCGTCGAACTCTGCCTTTGTTTTAATATGCTATTGAAAATGTGATGGGATTTGAATTTAAGTTTTTCGTTCAGAATTACGCTCTCAAAATTGTTGTTCTCATTAACCTGTGCCTTATAAATTTCGAATTCTTCGAGAGTGTTAAGTCTGCTTCCCTTTTGGCAAACATGTAGGATTTCAAGGCCTTTACTAATATCGTTCATATCATGGTTTTTATCGACCAAATGCTGAGCAAACGATGATTTTTGTTTTGTATTACGAGGATCTGGTCTATGCTCCTTGTATCTAGTATTGAAATCTCTACCTGTCTGCCCAGTATACGTGCTAGGACAACTGGCACAAGTTAATTTATATACCCCACATTTGTCAAATTTATCACCACATCTGGTTGAATTGTTTAAAATATTTACGGAACGATTAGTTGTTCTGAAGGATAGATTTATACCATGTTTTTTCAATTGTTTGGATAGGCCGTTATGCAGAATGTTACTGTATTCAACGCAAACATATTTCTCATTGTCCTTACTTGTAAACTCAGATTTACTGGCTTTTGATTTATGTTTGTGAATGAGCTTATCAATTAAATTAATATGGTAACCATTGGCTATGGCAGTGTGTTTTATTATGCCTAGTTCTTTCTCATAATTCGCAATAGACATGGGTATGTTCAAGAGCCTATGTACCATACTGTTGTAAGCGGCATGTTTCTGAGATGGCGGGTGGTAAGATGAGGCGTGGATTGTCATATCTGTTGTGGTTGGTTTCCTATAAACACTGTAATCGAATTTGTTGTTGATTTTCTCAATAGTGAGGTCTAAAAAGTTGATTTTATTGGCGTTTTCAGTTTCCAGGGTGAATTTTAGCTTTGGATCAATGCTGTTTAAATATTTATGTAATATATCAAGTTGTCTAGCACTTCCATCAAACAACAGTATAGTGTCATCAACATAACGATGGTACATCAGTATTTTATTTTTGAGTTTATTTTTATCAGAAAATATATGTTCATTCTCAATGTGGTTAAGGTATATATCAGCCAAAATTCCAGATAATGGAGACCCCATGGCTAGTCCATCACATTGTTTGTAAAAGTTGTTGTTGAATGTGAAATAGTTTTGATTAAGTATTTCCTTAAGTAGAACTATTATTTCATTTACTGCCTCTGGTAATAAATCGGAATCGGATAATAACTTGTTTTCAATGATGGTTAATGTTTTGTTGACAGGGACGTTGGTGTATAAATTTACAATGTCGAAAGATGCCAACGTTGAATGCATTTTTATGTTTGTATTTTTTTCTTGTTGATAAAGTCGTAAGAATTAATTAAACTGTAGTTATTTAAAAACTTAAAGTACGTTTTCAAAATCTGTTCTAGCTTTTTAGCAACTTTGAAGGCTGGTGCTGTTGTGTAATTGACTAAAGGTCTGATTGGTACACCGTCCTTATGGACCTTAGGTAAGCCACGTAACGTAGGTGCAGAAGGGTTGATCATTCTCATGCTTTTTATTTCACCTTCAGTAAATAGCAATTTACAACCATTTAGTATTTTCTTAATTTTCCTTTGAGAGGATTTAGTTGGATCATTATTCAATTTAACTATGCCGTTATCACTAATAAAGTTGTTTACTTTTGTAATGTAATCAGTCCTTAGCAAGATAACAGTGGTGTTTCCTTTATCAGATTTACATAACACAGCATCGTTGTTTGAGAGCTTACGTTTGATGTTCTTCAATATAACCATTTCTTTCTTATGCATTGGAGAAACTTTACTTGTGTGGGACGGATTGTTGATCTTATTATTTAGACTCCTAGTTATGAGTACCCTAGCTGTGTTTTGGTCATCCTCATTAGGGATGGCTTTTATAGCACATTCGGCATTAATAAACTCGTCAAAAATGGCTTTGTTACCAAGTTTTGGGAGGTTATACTTTAGACCCTTTTCTAGTAATTTAGTTTCTTCGCAATCAAATACAATATTCGTGTTATTGATAACCCTAGGGTAAAAGTCAAAATCAGATAAAATTATTGTCTCTTTATCTTTTTGTTCATTTATAAGGCGTGTTAGTTTATTTTTAATGGTAAGTTTTTTCTTTCGGATGACTCTAGTCACACCTGTTTCAAGGTTGTTTAGCAGACCTTCTAATTGAGCTGGATGAGTTTCATTTGAGAGCTCTAAATATTTGTTCAATAACAAAGAGTTTAGCATTGATTTCTTTTGGTATAAGGATTTAATTTCGTTACGAATCCAAATTTTTTCAGCAATTGATTTGGTTCTACGTGCTGCTTGTGACTGGTTGTTAATTCTTATTTGGACATAATTAGGCTTGATGTCATGTTTTAAACATGTTTTGTTAAAATGGATGTTGTGTACTGTGTTGAGCAGTTTAAGTTTAGTATTCTTGTACTGCAAAGCTAGGGATGCCTGTCTGGCTGAAGAATTAAAATTCATTTCCATTCTAGCTCCTGAGCTGTTGTATTCAATATAATAAATAGGTTACATACCTTATAAATCCGACAAACAGCTCATTTTAATTGAAGGTCTTCAAGGTCAAGGTTGAAGGTCTTTGACAATGGCCGATACAAGCCGAAACATGTAAACGACCTTCAATTAAAATGAGCTGTTTGTCGGATTTATAAGGTATGTAACCTATTTATTATATTATCTGTCCTACTTTTCCAGTCTGCACTGTCCACTCTTGCCTTAGTTAACCCAGAGTCAACATGTACTCCTTGCTCATTCTCTTGTATATAGTAGATTAGATTTTGACTGTTTTAAAGTGAACTAATAACGTTTAACATGTAATTATTAAAGTATGTGTTTTATAATATCTCCCCCTTCTAAATGTCAGAGAGTGCCTTTTGATTTGTAAAAATACCAAAGTGCTGTGACGGGAAGACCTTTAAATGATTTTGTGACCTTCTACCTTCTACGGATTCTACGGCTACGGAGAATCCCCTCATTCTACCCGCTCCTGGAGAAGATTCACCCATTCAAAGACTGTCCGCCCCTGGTGATCTTCGCTCCCCGCGTCAGTCTACCGTCAGGCATCTCTACCAAACTCAAAGACTCAAATCTCAAGTAACTGTGTGTATACTCATTTAATTAATTGGTATTACTCTGACATGTTCCCATATTTAAGATATATTTTGTAAATTAAAGTTTGAATTTCTCTTTCGCTACTCAGTAAAATTTTCTCATTCTCTCCTTTGAACCCGCCCCCAACAAAATGGTCCTTCGAGCCGGATTCTGAATTTTTAGTCATTTATAATGTTAGACCAAAGGAGAGAATTTATTTAAGTAAAACTTTTACAGTATTTAGATTTTTATGTAGCATTCCTATCATAAACCTTAGCCCTTATATTTCCTTCATCAGCTAAAATGGCAGCTTTAAAGAAAGCCGAAATCGACACTCTAGTCAAAAATCGAGAAAAGTATTATGCAAGGTTACACGCTCTCTATGACGTTGGCAAAAAGTGTATCCAGCTTGCTCAGCAAAAACAATCTTTTAATACTGAGTTTGATTCTTTTGTATCACGTTATCAAAGATTAGAGGATGATTATTCTGTGTTTGAACAAACAAGTGACAGTATTAGTTTGTTAAACTCTCAAGTAGATGAAGGAGATAGAGTGGAGGTTTATAGTGCATCAATGTCCTATGATGATTTGTATTTTAATGTTAAAACCCTTGGGCGAAAGTTGAATGTAGATAAGCATTTGCAGCAAACAAAGACTGACTTATCTGCTGATAAGCAATCTCCTGTCCATAGTCCCCAGGTAGCTCGCCTTCCTAAATTGGAAATTGAACCGTTTGATGGAACCTTATCAGCTTGGCCTAATTTTTACTTTCTCCCCCCATACGTATATGGAGAAAGTATTGTTTTCGTCAAAATTTTCGAGTTTGAGTTTCGAGTGGATATATTTGTTTTGGGTCCCCCTGGACCCAAAAAAGTGGTTTTCGAAGTGATGTCTGTGTGTGTGTGTGTGTGTGTGTGTGTGTGTGTGTGTCTGGATGTGTACAGAGCTAGAGACTACATCTGTGGTCCGATTTCGATGAAATTTGGTATGTAGGTTCTAATCCATGGTATCTCCAGGCTTTCTTTTCATTTTTTTGAAATTTTTATTTTTAATGGGGATTTTCCCATAAAAACCCATAAAAAACCGGAAAAATCGGATTTTCTCAAAAATGGCCCAAACGATTTTGATAAAAATTTAGTATGTTGTAGCCCTTTAAATTCTGAATAAAATGGTACAAACCCCATATCTGTAAAAATTACGGTTCAAAAGTTATGGTCAAATATGTTATTTTCCCATAAAAACCCCATAAAAAACGAAAAATAGATTTTAGAAAAAAATCCTGTTTTGATTTAACATAGTATGTTATAGTCCTTACAGTTTTGATAGTTTTTTTAAATTCTTTTAGAAATTTTTTTAATGGGGATTTTTCTATAAAACCCCATAAAATAACGGAAAAATAGGATTTTGCCAAAAATGGCCCTAACGATTTTGATGAGAATTTAGTATGTTATAGTCCTTTATATTCTGAACAAAATGGTACAAATCCTATTTTCTGTAAAAATTACGGTTCAAAAGTTAATTTAAATTCTGTCATTTTCCCTTAAAACCTCCATAAAATAACAGAAAAATCGGATTTTCCCAAAAATGGCCCAAACGATTTTGATAAAAATTTAGCATGTTATATTCCTTTAAATTCTGAACAAAATTGTACAAATCCCATTTCCGTATATTTACTCTCACCGCTTACACATGATAAAGGTTGTTGACAAACTTACGGGAGAAAGTATGTGTCAGAATGCTGATACCGTTTATTATGCTTTATTTACTTCTATGATTCATAAAAATCAATCCTTTTATCTAAAAGTGAAAAACTCACTTATCTACGCAGTCTTTTAAAATCACATGCGCTTTCACTCATTGAAACCTTGGTAATATGTGATGAGAATTATGATATTGCAATGAGAACTCTTACTGATCGTTATCAGAATAAACGTCTCTTGGCATCAAACTATCTCGATAAGATTTTATCCTTCCGCCCTCTCGCTGAAGATTCTATTGTTACCTTATCAAACTTGCCTAACCAAACTAACCTAACCTAACCAACCCAACCTATTCTAACCTAACTAACCTAACCTAACCAACCCAACCTATTCTAACCTAACCAACCTAACCTAACCAACCTAACCTAACCTAACCTAACCAACCTTACCCAACCAACCTAACCTAACCAACCTAACCTAACCAAACTAACCTAAACAAGCTAACCAACCTAACCTAACCTAACCAACCTAACCCAACCTAACCTAACCTAACCAACCTAACCTAACCAACCTAACCAACCTAACCTAACCTAACCAACCTACCCTAACCTAACCTAACCAACCAACCTAACCTAACCTAAACAACCTAACCAAACTAATGTAAACAACCTAACCATCCTAACCTAACCTAACCTAACCAACCTAAGTAAACAACCTAACCTAACCTATCCTAACCTAACCTAACCAACCTAACCTAACCTAAAAACCCCGAATTCCCACCTGTCCCCTAGTGAGTTGGGAGTTATTGCTGGTAGTATTACGTTTTCGTGAAAATCTCGCTTATTTGACCTCGGATCCCAAAAATTCTTGCATAGTCGTGATCTGCTTAATATTCCGGTTAATTTGAGTACCCACATGACGTGTTTTGGTAAAAAAAATATTTTTGTCGTTTTGGTCGTTTTTCCGCGTTATGGTCGTTTTCCGCGGAAAAAGAACGTCATTTTCGGAATCAGCGTTAAATTTCTAGTAGAATGAAAAAAAAGTTTCAAAAATCGCGTGCAAACCCTAAAATGCATATTAACCAGAATGGTAACTGATTTTGAGGTTCTTTGTTGTGCCAAAGATGGCAAAGAAATGTACGTGTTACAGGTCTACGATTTCAACCGTGAACTCCACACCAGCAGGTGGGTTCGGGTCATATACAATTTCCTGTCTCCAGACACGTCCACACACGCAGACTTGAGACAAGAGACTTGCATCTTGTTTTTCATGTTTCCCATTGGTATGGGATCAGAAAAAAGGATCTCACAACACCTTAGGATCCCATTAGGATCCAATTAGGATCTCATAGGGTTTTAAAATAAACAAAATACCTCGAATAATGAAAAGCTGATGATCATTCAACGAAATTTCTGTAGTACTATGCCATATGAAAGTACTATTGGTACGACGTAATTGAGTGCGAGATTTGTTGCCTTTACTTTTTTTAAACAAAATCTAAAGAAGTGCACTAGATTGAGGTTACTCAACAAGTTTTTACTCTCGATGCATTTTTATCAGTACGCCATTGGCCTGGTGTCATTGGCCGTACCCAAGGATGTTATCACTTTTATTTATGGTTGCTATCTGTTTCAAGGTATCCGATGACATTTATTGCGGGCTGGTTCCCTAGCGTGATGATAGTGATATTTGCAGGAAAAACAGACGTAACCTTGGCGTCTGCGTCTATTGATTGGTTGTTTTTATTATAAAGGAATATTTTAGTATGATTGTTAGTTGGAGCGAGTCGACAATAACATCGTGTTCCTTATCACCAAAAGTTCAAGATCATCGCGGTCAAAGAGTGGTGACTGGCTGTTAGGACTATCAAGGATTGGGGAAATGGCCTTTGGAAAATACAGATGTTAAAAAATTTTAGTGAATTTCCCATTTCGGGGAATAAGCTTTTACCGTAGGTGGCCCGGCAACACATAGGAAAGATTTACTTAATCGTTTTGTAGATGTTTGGTTTTAGTTTAATATATTTGAATTTTCAACTAGTACCAGGATTTCCAAATATAGCTTATCTTATCTGTCCTACTTTTCCAGTCTGCACTGTCCACTCTTGCCTTAGTTAACCCAGAGTCAACATGTACTCCTTGCTCATTCTCTTGTATATAGTAGATTAGATTTTGACTGTTTTAAAGTGAACTAATAACGTTTAACATGTAATTATTAAAGTATGTGTTTTATAATATCTCCCCCTTCTAAATGTCAGAGAGTGCCTTTTAATTTGTAAAAATACCAAAGTGCTGTGACGGGAAGACCTCTAAATGATTTTGTGACCTTCTACCTTCTACGGATTCTACGGCTACGCAGAATCCCCTCATTCTACCCGCTCCTGGAGAAGATTCACCCATTCAAAGACTGTCGGCCCCTGGTGATCTTCGCTCCCCGCGTCAGTCTACCGTCAGGCATCTCTACCAAACTCAAGGACTCAAATCTCAAGTAACTGTGTGTATACTCATTTAATTAATTGGTATTACTCTGACATGTTCCCATATTTAAGATATATTTTGTAAATTAAAGTTTGAATTTCTCTTTCGCTACTCAGTAAAATTTTCTCATTCTCTCCTTTGAACCCGCCCCCAACAAAATGGTCCTTCGAGCCGGATTCTGAATTTTTAGTCATTTATAATGTTAGACCAAAGGAGAGAATTTATTTAAGTAAAACTTTTACAGTATTTAGATTTTTATGTAGCATTCCTATCATAAACCTTAGCCCTTATATTTCCTTCATCAGCTAAAATGGCAGCTTTAAAGAAAGCCGAAATCGACACTCTAGTCAAAAATCGAGAAAAGTATTATGCAAGGTTACACGCTCTCTATGACGTTGGCAAAAAGTGTATCCAGCTTGCTCAGCAAAAACAATCTTTTAATACTGAGTTTGATTCTTTTGTATCACGTTATCAAAGATTAGAGGATGATTATTCTGTGTTTGAACAAACAAGTGACAGTATTAGTTTGTTAAACTCTCAAGTAGATGAAGGAGATAGAGTGGAGGTTTATAGTGCATCAATGTCCTATGATGATTTGTATTTTAATGTTAAAACCCTTGGGCGAAAGTTGAATGTAGATAAGCATTTGCAGCAAACAAAGACTGACTTATCTGCTGATAAGCAATCTCCTGTCCATAGTCCCCAGGTAGCTCGCCTTCCTAAATTGGAAATTGAACCGTTTGATGGAACCTTATCAGCTTGGCCTAATTTTTACTTTCTCCCCCCATACGTATATGGAGAAAGTATTGTTTTCGTCAAAATTTTCGAGTTTGAGTTTCGAGTGGATATATTTGTTTTGGGTCCCCCTGGACCCAAAAAAGTGGTTTTCGAAGTGATGTCTGTGTGTGTGTGTGTGTGTGTGTGTGTGTGTGTGTCTGGATGTGTACAGAGCTAGAGACTACATCTGTGGTCCGATTTCGATGAAATTTGGTATGTAGGTTCTAATCCATGGTATCTCCAGGCTTTCTTTTCATTTTTTTGAAATTTTTATTTTTAATGGGGATTTTCCCATAAAAACCCATAAAAAACCGGAAAAATCGGATTTTCTCAAAAATGGCCCAAACGATTTTGATAAAAATTTAGTATGTTGTAGCCCTTTAAATTCTGAATAAAATGGTACAAACCCCATATCTGTAAAAATTACGGTTCAAAAGTTATGGTCAAATATGTTATTTTCCCATAAAAACCCCATAAAAAACGAAAAATAGATTTTAGAAAAAAATCCTGTTTTGATTTAACATAGTATGTTATAGTCCTTACAGTTTTGATAGTTTTTTTAAATTCTTTTAGAAATTTTTTTAATGGGGATTTTTCTATAAAACCCCATAAAATAACGGAAAAATAGGATTTTGCCAAAAATGGCCCTAACGATTTTGATGAAAATTTGGTATGTTATAGTCCTTTATATTCTGAACAAAATGGTACAAATCCTATTTTCTGTAAAAATTACGGATTCAAAAGTTAATTTAAATTCTGTCATTTTCCCTTAAAACCTCCATAAAATAACAGAAAAATCGGATTTTCCCAAAAATGGCCCAAACGATTTTGATAAAAATTTAGCATGTTATATTCCTTTAAATTCTGAACAAAATTGTACAAATCCCATTTCCGTATATTTACTCTCACCGCTTACACATGATAAAGGTTGTTGACAAACTTACGGGAGAAAGTATGTGTCAGAATGCTGATACCGTTTATTATGCTTTATTTACTTCTATGATTCATAAAAATCAATCCTTTTATCTAAAAGTGAAAAACTCACTTATCTACGCAGTCTTTTAAAATCACATGCGCTTTCACTCATTGAAACCTTGGTAATATGTGATGAGAATTATGATATTGCAATGAGAACTCTTACTGATCGTTATCAGAATAAACGTCTCTTGGCATCAAACTATCTCGATAAGATTTTATCCTTCCGCCCTCTCGCTGAAGATTCTACCGTTACCTTATCAAACTTTTTGGAAATTTTTAGCGCAAATCTGTGCGCCCTAAAGGCTCTTGGATTGTCAAATTTATTTGATTTTACAATGTTACACATTGGTTTATGTTCACTAACATCGTCATCCCGCAAAGAATTTGAAAATGAATATTCTGATAAAGATCTACCAGAATTTGAGGATCTAATTTCGTTTGTTCAGCAACAACTCAAAATCCTAGAAATTACTACATCCAAGGGAAAGCTAAAGCAAAATAAACCTAATACATCTCCTAAGCCAAGTAGTTCTAAAAGTTTCATGCTGTCAACTGTTGATGAAAAAGGTTTAACTGGAACTGCAAAGCGCCACGTATGTCCCTGTTGCCAAGAAACCCAACCATAAGATCTATGTGTGTCCTAAGTTTAAGAAACTAAGTTTATCTGACAGAAATGATTTTGTTAAAAAGCATTTCTTGTGCTTTTCTTGTCTTGGTTTTCACACAATATCCGAGTGTAAATCAACCTCCAAATGTTTTCAATGCAATGACAAGCATCACACCCTTTTGCATCGTCCAGCTACTAATGCAACTGCAGACCCCTATCTCTCAAGAGAAAAGAGCTTAGAAACCAAACCCAATGACATGAAAGAAAAAAATAATCCTTCCTCATCCAAAACTTGTAATTTTGCTGATGCAAATTCCGCCTCAAACATGATGTTAAGCACAGCCATTATCGGCATAAAGGATAAAAATAACCCCGCCGCAGCAAACCTGCATACTAAGCGAATTTCCATTAGACTGATTGATTTACACTGAAATGTCTACTTAAAAATATAACATTAATTCTTGATTTAAATAGAATTAGTTTAACAAGTACTTAGGTTTGCTGCATCAGGGAGGGTAAAACTGTTTTTTTTTTTGTAAAATGTGAATAGTTAGTAAGAAATAAAAACATTTTCCAAATTTGATAAAAATATGTTCACAAACAAGCAAACTACATCAGTTTACTTATTCTCCATAAGAATGTCATGGGAATTTTAAATTTACAATTTTTCGTAATTTTCTCCGTAACCATTAGGCGCATAATAACGCTTCAATATATTAAATTATTTGTTTTTTAAGCTCTACAAAATGGTTTGGAAAGAAATTGCTAAAATTTATGTTTTTTGGGTCAAAAATGGGAAAAACCTATTTTTACCCCATAAAACCCCCCGTAAACCCCCGTTCCCATGGTCCGATCATGCTGGATCGCGAACTCGTTCGAATAAACGTACGTTTACACGTTTGTACCAAATTTCATCAAAATCGGATTATTTTTGCTCGAGTTATCGTGCTGACGGACACATATATATATATATATATATAAATATATATATATAAATATATATATATATATATATATATATGAATTTGAACGGATGGTGTTTTTGGCCTCTAGGGACCTCAAAACGAAAAAAAATCGGTCCCGCGTCCAGGTCTTACCATGAGTACTACGGTAATAGTAGCTTATTCCCTATATGGGAAATTCGCTAATAACAAACTGTGTCCAGTCCGAGCCATTATTGATGGTGGTTCCCAAACTAGCTTAATTACTCAAGAATGTGTTCTCAAGTTAGGTCTCACCAAACATCAAAATAAAATAACCATCAAAGGTATTGCAGACACACAGGTCCCAGTGAACAAAGGTTCAGTAACATGCAACATCAGTCCTCTTAAGAACTCTAATATTTCTTTGAGTACTGAAGCAGTTGTAGTCCCAAAGATATCATCTGATCAGCCAAACATTGATATTGACCCTACAATCATCTCAAGATTTGATAATCTACAGCTCGCTGACTCCACGTTCTATGAAAGCTCGCCTATTGAATTTCTAATAGCAGCAGATTTGTATTTCGATATAATAAAAGAGTCGCATAATATCATAAAAGGTGAACCCTCTGCAATGAACACTATTTTTGGATGGACAGTTGGTGGTAGAGTGGCCACTCCTTCCTGTCAAAGTGAATGTTCTTATTTTTCAAACTGTTGTGAATCAGTTGATAGTACTCTCAAAAGGTTCTGGGAGGTAGAAGCTGTTCAAAATGTGAAGTATCCTAGTCCAGATGATATTGCAGTTGAATCACATTTCACAGAAACACATATCTAAATATATAAAAGGCAAAGCCCTCACTGACTGACTGACTCACTCACTCATCACTAATTCCCCCACTTCCCATTTACCTAGGAGGCTGAAATTCGGTACACCGATTCTTTGGGCATTAAATAGGAAAACTAAGTAGTTTTTATTCTGATCGGGCTTTCGGGCTCCGCCCCAGTGGCTCTGGAGTTTCCCATGTTAACCTTATGAGAAATGGAATTAATGAATCTTAACAGCTGTTTCAAATTAAACAAGTTGGTTCTGTTCTATGATGTTCAAATAGCATTAAAGTTACAAGGATTACC
The DNA here is from genome assembly GCF_028750875.1 of Macrosteles quadrilineatus. Taxonomy (NCBI): domain Eukaryota; kingdom Metazoa; phylum Arthropoda; class Insecta; order Hemiptera; family Cicadellidae; genus Macrosteles; species Macrosteles quadrilineatus. The sequence continues at coordinate 14,322,367 of NW_026542601.1, read as the reverse complement.
AACAGGGTGCAGCACTATTATTTTTTTAAATTTATGACTACAGCCAATTTGCAACCAAAAGGTGAGTGAGCGTAGCGAACGAACTTCAACCTGGAAGCGAGTGAGCGTAGCGAACGAACTTCGACCTTGAAGCGAGTGAGCGTAGCGAACGAGCTAACCTGAAGGTAAGTGAGCGGAGCGAACGAGCTCCAACCTAAAGGTGAGTGAGCGTAGCGAACGAACATCAACCAGGACGTGATTGAGCCATGCGAACGAGCTCACTTGTGAAGTTGAACGGGGCAAAGCCCGCGGGTACAGCTAGTCAGAGATAAAACAGGCCGCTATGTCGTATCGTTACCAATAAAACCTGATGCACCCAACCTACCAAACACAAGAGATAAGGCAGAGAAACGACTTATCAGCCTAGAGAACAGATTAAAAAGCAAACCAGAAACCTATCTGGAGTATAGAGAGTTTATGGATGATTACCTAGCTCAAGGTCATATGAGTATCACCAGCACTCCCTCACCTTATGTAATTCCCCACCATTGTGTAAAAAATGAGAACAGTAGTACAACAAAGTTGAGAACAGTGTTTAATGCGTCTTTTAAGCCCTGTGCAAATTCCTCTTCCCTCAATGATATCATGTATAGTGGACCAAAGCTGCAAAGAGACATAGGAGAGATAATAACTAATTTTCGCCTACATGAAATTATTGTGTGTGCCGATATAAACAAATGTATAGGCAAATCGTTGTGAATCCCACAGACCGAGCATTTCAGCACATATTCTACCGCACAAATCCAAATGGAGATATAGATGAGTACGAGCTGAACGTATTGACATATGGTGTAACATCTAGTGCTTATTTGGCACAAAGAGTATTACTGCAACTGGTTGAAGATGAAGGCAAAAGATACCCACTCAGGCCCGTTTTTGACCCTGTCAGCGCTCTAGGCACAACTAATAGTAGCGCCCCTTTGCAATATATATATAAGGGTGTCCACCGACCGGGAAATCCGGGAATCATGCGGGAATTTTATGAACCGGGAATTATGTGTGAATTTTGTATTTCTACCTGGAGTTTTCAAATTACCGTGATCGCGCATGACAACAGTTTCCGTGACCGCGGGAGACGATAATTATGTCTACACTCGGCCGCGAGGTATTCAGAATATTGCCACGATCACGGAAGACGATGATAATGTCCACACGACCGCGCGAAACAGCAAGAATTTTACCGCGATCGTGGAAGACGATGATGATCTCCACACAACTACGGAACATGATTAACATTTTGCTGCAATCGCGGGAGACGATTGCCATGTATACACGACCGCGGGAGATGACTACGATGTCTACAGGACCGCGGGAGATACAATAATGATTTACACGGCCGCGAGGGTCGATCGGAATTATGCCACGATCGCGCAAGACAATGATAATGTCCACATGACCGCGGGAAAAAATCAGAATATTGCCGCGATCACGGAAGGCGATGATAATGGCCACACGATCTCGAGAAAAGCTCAGTACTTTGCCTAATTTGCGGAAGAGGATGATGATCTCCACAAGACCGAGGGAGATGATTACAATTTTTTTACAATCGTGGGAGGCAATTAATATGTTCAAACGACCGCGGGGGACGATATAATGATGTCTTCACGGCCGCGAGGGGTGGTCAGAATTTGACCGCGATCGCGCAAGACGAAGATAATGTCCTTACGACCGCGGGAAAAGATCAGAATTTTGCCTCATTCGCGGTAGACGATGATAATCTCCTCACGACCGCGGGATATGAGTAGATAGGGTTGCCTGATTTTTTCTCCGGCGAATAAAAGTGACTGCGATGTTGGGAATGAGTATACGAGTGTGGGCAGGGGACGATTTGTCCTCGAGCGAGCGACGACGACTTGTGCAGGTTAAAACTGTATGTTAGTTCCAGCAGAGTGCTTGCTGGTAAAGACTTATGGTGTATGAAAGCTAGGATATGAAATTATGAGTCTTTGTTAAATTAAGTAGTAAGTTTATTTAATTTTATAAAACAATTGGAGTGATCACTAAACTGGCATGTGTTAATGTGTAACACTTTGGATAAAAGTGAGTCTTGCAAAATTGTTCCAACCTGAAGAATTCTTAGTTTAAACCGTTCTTTGTCGATGGAGCCGGCACAGCGCCTGTCTTCATTATCAGCAAAGTAAAAAGTTGTCTTCATGGGATTAGAAAAGGTAACTACCTTTTCACATTTGTAAAACTGAGACATGAGCAACTTGTTATGACTTAAGTCAATAAGAGTAGTTGTGTATCTGGATGATAATGAAAGATGGTAAGTTTATATATAGGTTAAGCTTAGTAAAAAACAGCATTGGTAAATAATAAAGATTTGTTTATTCAAAATATGAAGTTGAATACATTTCAAGCCTTACACATATTTAGAAGATCATCATGAGTGACTTCCAGAGACAATGTATATCTCCCAGTGACATCCTGGCCCAATGTATCTGATCCGTCCTCGCAGTAGACTATATTCTTGGTGCTGCCCTTGTCTGTTGTCTGTTCCTTGAAGCGAAGATAGGAGCAAAACGGTGAGTTGTAGCGATGATCTTCTATTGCGTCATCACCTTCTTCCCACTTGAAAAGATTAACTCCACAATAAACGCATTTAGTGGTGTCCTTCATAGCAGCCATTTTGACAAAGCCTTCATCGGCAAGCTGCTTAGCAGAAGGAGTTTTAAGTTTCCATTCGTCAAAGGTCTTTACTCTCACTTCAGGGTTGTTCATGTCTAGCATAGCTGGGTTTTTCAAACACCAATCAGCTAGTTTGTGTACATTGGTTTGTGAACAATAAAATCCTGGAGCATGTAAATGATGAAACAAACACTGATTCTTCTGTTTGGATAGTTCTTCAACGGGAGGAAGTAGTAGAAAATCGCTCGATAGAGGGGGGCCTCCAAGTAGCTCAAGACTGAACACAACTCTTCTGTTCTCTAGCAACTTTTCCAAAACCTTTGCCTTTTCAGTTGAAGCAGCATACAATAGGTTTACATTGCAGCAAATGTCTCTCAGAGATGACGTGAGAGAGCTATATTCAACGTTTCCTGTTCCGAATCCGAGGCCGTGATAGTGTTTACTCAACCATCTGTTATGATTGTCAAACTGTGAACTGTGCCACCCTCCGCAATCATGTTGTGTGCTTGGAAAAGTAGATCTGGATCCATCCTTAGGTGGTGAGAAAATCCAATGTTGTACACATCTTGAATCCAAGTCCAATATGCTCAATTCCTTGATAACCACTGTCTTATCCTCTCCGATAAAAGCACTAAAATCTATGATGGCCTGTTTAATCATGACTGAAAGTTCTAACTCCAACGAAATTCAAGTTGAGACTGAGAGACCAAACCGACAAGAGCGGGCTTTATAGCCTATCCCCACCCCAAATTCCAACACTTTCTGTATGAATCACATTATCCGATGAACCAGGTTAGTGGCTGGCTCATAGCTGAATGACTTGTCGTGAATTATTAAACAATAAGCAGCAGTCCCTGGAGGGAAAGCTTCGCTGGCCTCAAATTCTAAACGAATATCAACAGGGGCTGACCTAAGGGATTCGTTTTGCTTAGAACAGTCAATTACGATTAGTGGTGCATAAGAAATGAAATTTTTAACGTCCAAAAGTGGTTGTGATGGAACATTGTAATACGACTCCTGAAAACGGGTATACATGTCGTAGAGTATAGCGTAGTGGTTCTTTGCAATGTCTAGTTTTAAATCATCATAAGGATAGTTAATAGAGTTTAAATGAAGTTTTATGTTTGATATCTTGCAGTGATCAAAGCATGCGGCAGACTTTTTTATGTTGTTTTTGCGATTCTCCTGGAAAGCCACTATGACGTATCTTGGCTTCTCTAGCTGTGATGCCGTCTTTACTGACCAAGATTGTTTGTTTGATTGTGGCAAAGAGGGATACTCATAGAGTTCCCAGCTTCGATACTCTACAGGAACACTCGTTCCCCTTTCCAAATGTCTAAGCAATGCAATTCTTTGTCTATCACTCAAAGAAACGTAGGGAACCCTCCAGCATAGTTTCTCTAGTTTAACTTTAATATCTTCAGGAGTTGTGTCAGTAGCACCACTTGAGGTCCACAAAACTGCATTTTTGTCCCCGGCCGACCTCAGTAGAACAAGCTCATGACGGCAGTTGACAATAACCTTTCTATAATCTTCTGCGAACCCCAGAAGCCTACTTAGCGGTATGCAAAAACTAAAATTTCCATCAGTGTCAGTCACATGACTTTCCAAAGTGGAAGACAACTTATTCACCTCGGTTGGCCAGCCAGAGTTCCCTAAACTTCTTAAAGAGTTCTCTCCAATAGAAGCAAATCCTTTCATTGTAGAAGTTATACCTGGGTTCCTAATGCGATCTATTTCAACTCCATTTATTTCATACCGTATCTCGTCAAACAAAAATGCAAATGCGTTTGGAGTGAACTTTGTTTTTGTAGTTGCTGTATTGTCTGACTTCAATAGCTTTCCCTCAACATACAAATAACTCATAGAAGGCACAATGCATATATCTTGTTGTTGAATTGGTATTCTTATCTCGTCATTGTTGTCTAGTGTGGTAGAAGAGTAAGGGAAATGAGTGTGAAATTCCATGTGAGAAATAGTGTCATCAAATGGGACACTACTAAAAATATCCAGTACATCCATTATTGAAGTATTTTATAGCCCAAGGAGCGTAAAAACCTTCGGTTTGTGTGTGTTAGTCGCTTGGGTGACAAACAAACACTGCTTGGTACTGTTGAGTGTGCACCCAATAAATAGTCGTCGGAGTTATGGGTTTTCTTGACTCTGTCTATATGACCCTTTGATATTCTTGGTCTTGATAAACAGTTTGAAAAATATAAGTAACCCATCTCCTACTACCTGTTCAACTAGGGACCTTCCTCAAGTGTAAACACACTGTAATACGTTCTCCTCTAAAATTCACCAACCTATCGTCCTGGTCTACAATCCGTAGTGTTATGTTACTTATTGCCCTCGTGCTGATTGGAAGGTAAATGATTGTACTGGGTATTTCAACAAGCTTATATCCTGGTGGTACTGCTGGGAAAAACTGATGGATTGTATGACTTTGCTTATTATTAACGAAAGACCCGCCCGCTATGCTGCATTCAACTCTAATCGTGTTTGTCTTAAAAATATCCACAACATTCTTCGAGTAGTGCTCATTTCCAGGTCCTATGACCTCAGAATCGAAACCCAGGAGGCTGCCAATAGAGTTGGGTTGAGAGAAATCCACCTGAGCGTTACATTTCAGAGTAGTTTGCAATGTATTGTTGTTTGTTCCCAAGCGAAAAAAGTACTTCTTTTCCTGTGTAGCCAACATCTTTAGCTTATCCTGTATGAAACGTTCAATATCCATTACTTCATATGTACCAGTAGGTATTTTAATAATCTTTCCATTATCAAAATGAAACTGGTTGTTTGTTTCGTCGACATTTGGTATGGAGTTATAAGACTCGAAGCTAAGCAAACCAACTTCATAATCATAACCACCTTCAAGTTCGATGGGAGGAAAGTAGTCTACTGAAAGAGTAGAAGTTCTACCTGAAAGCATGAACGTCTGAGACATGACTAAAGGGTGGAAATGATAACAACAAATATATATATGTGTACACTGTAATATCATTTAAATTGAGGTTAAAAAATACAAACACAGATGCCCACAGATCTCAGAGTAAGTGTTGACATCCTGATAAGCGGTTCGGTTGTAAGATACGTATTTCCCATTTAAATACTTCTGAAGTTCCAGTGGAGGTATCAAATCCCCGTAGCTGTCAAAGTACCTCACGTAGTCTCCACTCTTCTTGTAGCATACCCAATGAGTACCACTACCATTGGTATTGTCCAAGTTGACTATTGCAGACTCGTTCCTCCATGGACTTTTAGGAAGGTTGTCACGCATAAACACTCCTCTAAAATGGGGGATTTTAAGCTTCCTGGCCCAACGTGTTAACTCAAAATCATACATTGCCCTTCTGGGCAAAATATCTATAAGTTTTTTGGCTGCTTCTGATAAGGTGCCATGTAAATACCAAGTCCTTTCTTATATGGTCTAAAGTACAGGCCCTTGCCATGTCGCAAAGCTACTGCCTCCATAGTTTCGTTATGTCTTTGCATCTCGCTCAGCCGTTTCTTGGCATCTCTAGCTTCAAGCACTGCTTTGGCCACACCAGCAGCCCCACCTGTCAGACTTCCCAATGCACTAAGCCCTGCAAAGATTGGCAGCAATGGTAGCACACCTCCTGACTTGGGAAGTGATAGAATCCGTGATCTACGTCGTAAATGACTGAACGCACTACGCCTCCCTCTCTTCATAGATCTGATGGCGTTCAACGCTGATGATGCTGCCTTTGTTATGTGTTTTCTACTCCCTCTGTTTAATATTCCACCTCTGCCAACAAGATGCATTCCTGATCCCCGCACAGCCGTCCTTGCTTGTCGTAATACATCGGAAAAAGTAAAAGGTTTAAGTCTTCTGCTGCACTTTCTAGTGGTGCCTTTTCTTTTTCGTTTTAGCGCACTTCCACCTCTTGCTGTGCCTCCTTTGGCTAACGATCCCCTACCTAACCTCCCTCGATTTCTTCGCCTAGTCTGCCGTCTCCTCCTCCTCCTGCCTTCGGTTGTTCCGGCACCAAGCTTCAATTTCGCGTTCATTGCGCTTGCAACAGCCCAGGAAGCGAGCCTCTCACCAATAGGAACACCTTTTGTTTTGAACCTTGCCCACGCCTCGTTTGCTAATACTCTGTCAGCAGTGTGTCGAGATGAAAGATCTTTGCTCTTACTGTAGGCAATATCGTGTTGTTTACAAGCTTGATCCAATAGGTTGATTCCTTGATCCTTCCTTTCCAACCTTTCCTTCAATCTTGTACCAGGTCCACAAAATTGGTATCCTCCAGGCAGGTGAAGTTCTAGCGGAAGAGAGTTTATAGCACGATTAAGCAGACCACATCCTCTAGTGATCCTACGCATACTGAGCAGGTCTTACAAATATGAACACCTTATATACGATTCTTCATTTCACTTTTGTCCCCCAGTGTGTGAAGATGAAATTTAAAAAGCACCGTGACACTTTTGTTGTGGACAATGCTGTGGAAAAACTCATTCAATCCACTTCGGATGGAATTAAATCCAAAGAAGTGAAAAAACATAGTGAACTCCTTCCTCAATCCATTCGAGGCATCATTTGTGGTCCATCTAACTGTGGAAAAACAAATTTGATGTTTAGCCTTTTGACTGAACCAAAGGGATTAAAGTATGCTAATGTATATGTGTTTAGTAAATCATTGCTGCAACCTAAATACAAGATGCTTGAACAAATAATGCAAAACCTGTCATGTATTGGTTATTTTTCATTTACTAACAGTGAAGATGTTCCCAATCCTGATGAAGCTAAAAAGGACTCAATAATGATATTTGATGACGTGGCCTGTGATAAACAAGACAATATGAAAGCATACTTCAGCATGGGAAGACATAGAGATGTAGATACGTTCTACTTGATCCAGACGTACACGCGGCTCAATAAAAATCTCCTTAGAGATAACGCCAATTTAATAATTCTTTTCAAGCAGGATGACTTAAATCTAAGACATGTATACAATGATCATGTTAATAGCGATATGACTTTTGATCAATTTAAGTCTTTGTGTCACACCTGTTGGAACAAACACAAGTATGGATTTGTAACCATAGATAAAGATTCTGAAATCAACAAAGGTCGTTACCGTTTAGGTCTTGATACCTATATAGTCGATATATAAAGGGCTCCTTTCAGCATCAATACACTAAACGTTAATCAGAGTGACAGTGAGAGGATGGAGAAGTATGGCAGTGCTCCGATGGCTCTTAGAGCTCCCAAGAAAAGAAAGCTAAGAGCGAAACGAGTAATCCGACGTATAGTGAAGAAATATCCAATACCAAACTTGAAGGAGTGGAACCAAGACAGTGCTAACAAGCACGAACATATAGTAAAAAATGAACTACTTAGACTAACAAATGCTGTGCGTAAAAAGTTTCAACAATTGAAGCATAATGCTGATTATGTTGAGAGGTTGTTAGAAGTGCAAGCTAAACCCATAGTCAAACCTCTGCAAGAGACAGTAGAGAGACGTTTGAAGGAACAGCAGTACTATTATAAACCTGTTAAAAAAGAAGAACTAGACTTTGTGGTTAAAAAAGATGATCAGAGTACAACTATGGATAGAACTTTTGTACAAGATGAAGAAAAGGAGGATGACCTCAATAAGTCCTTAGATGTGTCTACTCAAACCATTAAACCCAATCAGCTGGATATGTATTTAAAAAAGCTTTCTAATCCTCTAACGAAAGATAAAATGGACACGACTTATGGTGTTCGACTTGATGGAAGGGGTAACATGACAATTGGTGATTCTAGAATAAAAATTACAAATTCGAAGATACAGGTAAGGAATCACAGCTTTGAAACAACTCCAGGACTCCTTGAATTACTATTCATGCAGGTTCCCGATAAGGATATAGTAGAAAGGCAGGATTTGAAAGTGTATAAAAAGATCCTTCAAGACACCAATGCACACCGACAGATGTATTCTGCTGAAAAACCTGTAAATGCAAATAGGGGCAAAAAGTACTTAAGCGTAATATCGGTACTTTTTCCACCAAAGCAAGGCATGACCGTTACAACACCGGAACACGCTAGTGGAAGTGGTATAACTGTTGACAACGTGGACAGGTACACATCTGATGTGAATTTACTGGTGAAGCGACTTAAAACCTTGGTTTTGTCACAAGAAGCCGGTCACAACGCTCATAGCGAAGAAATAGACTATATTATAGAGTTGCTTCAACTAAACGGTATTATCGCTTAAGTGTTCATAGGTAATAAAGGCATTATGAATAAAAGAAAGAAGACAATGTCAAGTCAAGCAGATGCTGCCAAGAGAGGTATTGTTAATGAGTTACACAAACCAGCTAGGAAAAACTTTGTCAGAAGAAAGGTTTTTGTTCGAGGTATTGATGATTTGTGGCAAGTCGACTTGATAGAAATGATACCTTACTCAAAAGCGAATAAAGGGAAAAAGTATATCCTAATGATAATTGATGTTCTTTCAAAGTATGCATGGGCGGTTCCTTTAGACAACAAAAAAGGGAAGACAGTGGCCTCAGCTATGGAAAATGTTTTGAAAAATAGCGGAAGAATACCACAAAACATTCAAAGTGATCTTGGTACAGATTTTTATAATAAAGAATTTAAATCCTTAATGCGATAAATCATTTCAGTACATTCACCCATTTGAAGGCCTCTGTGGTAGAAAGGCTGAATAAAACGATTAAAAATTGGATGTATAAGGAATTTGCTGTACAGGGAGATTATAGGTGGCTAGACATGCTTCCTCGTTTAATTTCCATGTACAATTCAAGGCTACATCGGACAACAGGCATGAGACCACGAGATGTTACATCGTTTCACGAGAGGGCATTGGTGAGGAAATTAAATCAAAACAAGGTACAAGGGATTCCAAAGCTAAGAGTCAATGATAAAGTCAGGGTTTCTAAGTATAAAACTTTGTTTGAAAAAGGTTACACCCCAAACTGGAGTACTGAATTATTTAAAATCATACGAGTGCGAAAATCTGTCCCACCAGTGTACTACCTGCAAGATGAAGAAGGGGACATTATCAAAGGGGCATTTTACGAACCAGAATTACAAAAGACAAATTACCCAGATACGTATTTGGTTGAAAAGGTTATAAAGCGCAAAGGAAACAAGATTTATGTCAAATGGCTTGGGTTTCCCTCACGCTACAACTCGTGGGCTTAAATAGTATATTAACCTGTTTCTCCCATCATTCTGGATTAGATCTTGTTATTGTAAACATATATTGTACAAGCTATGATTAGAAGACACATTATAGATAAGTTTGGACATGCTTTGTATCAAGAACAGAAGCATCACTTATCTGATGACGAAGATGATGCATATGTGATAAGTGAAGATGGATCAAAGAGGTTTAGAGCTGCAGTGGAACCTGACGTATCACGACAAAAGGTGTCTAAAGGCTATTTAAATCGTTTCTATGTGAACAAAGACGATTTGAATGAGGTGGAAGGAAAGTTAAAGACCTTTGTTGTTAGCCTCAAAGAGGCCCAGCAAGCAGTTAAGGATGTAAAACAATCAATAGTCTCCATAGAGGCTTCTATCAAGACCGAGCTAAAAGACATAAAGGAGAGTCAGTTATCCTATCACGATAGACTAAACAACTTAGAAGAATCAGATGGGAAATCATCACAATTAATTGCTTCCTTGGATAACAAACTAATAAAGCTAGTTGAATCAGACGAGAAAACGTCTGCATCTTTATTATCTTTGGATGATAAGCTCAAGAAGCTGAAAGACTCGGATGAGAAAACGTCTACACATTTGTTATCTTTGGATAGAAATGTCAAAAAGCTGTTTGAATCAGATGAGAAAACGTCTGCATCTTTAGTATCTTTGGGTGATAAGCTCAATAAGCTACAAGACTCGGATGAGAAAGTTTCTACATCATTGATGTCTTTGGATAAAAGATTCAAGAAGCTACATGATTCAGACGGGAAACAATCTAAATCGCTAGTATCCTTAGATGAAGAGGTAAAGAAGCTGCAAGAATCAGATGAGAAAACATCAAAATTATTAAGGACCATTGATGAAAGGCTAAACACGTTGGATAAATCAGATGCCGAAACTTTAAAATTTTTTGCAACTATTGATAGAAAGCTCACTGCATTACTTACGACAACAGGATTATCTATCTCTTAAAATTTCTAGCATGTATAAATAAATGGAAACCTGTCTAGACTTGTTGTCAAAGCCTTCTATATACAACAACGTTATGTAATCGCAAAAAAGAAAGAGATCCAAGAGGTTCAATGGATTTGTCCTTGGCGCTCAGCATCCGCCTCGTAAGGTCAATGATCGTACTAAGACCTGTCCAGACCTGCAAATACACTGCATATAAAACCTAGAACTGGTTTGCTGGTTTAGTCAGTATGAACGCGTCAGTGAAGCGGTCGGCACCAGTTCCACGTAAAGATCTATCGCGAGTGAAACGCAAACGTACTAAAGCTCCCCCTATACCCCCAGTGCATAACGTAATATACTCCGATGTAAATACTATGGACATTGACCAGCTTCTTGCATCTCTAACTGGTGAGACTCTACAAGACGTATCTGATTCTGTACACACAACAGCAGGTGCAAGTGCGATCCAAGCGAATTACTATACCCGCGAGTGTTCAACAGTTTGCAGTGAAAATGGTAATGCAGTGGAAGAGGATGAGGATTACGATTCAAAGGAAGTGGAAGAGTATCGACCGGAACAGCCGTCAATCGTACAACAGAAAATACCAGCCCACTCCAATTCGGCAAAATCTGGCACACGCGCCAGGTCGAGCCAGGTTTTTCGTCAGAAAGGTCATCAAGAAAAACTTCATGCCTCGATTTTGCCATCACTGTCATCACAACTGCCACCACCGCCGCCGCCACCACCACCACCACCTCAACGTTCGCAACAACTATTATCAAATACATCAGCACCTAAGCTATCTACGTCGCCGACCACACTATCGACTTCACCTCCAGTGTCATATGTGTGTTCTTCTTCGACGTCTACTTCAACACCTGTGATGACAACATCTGTGGTGAGTCACTCTCATAGTTCACACAAAGCAGCTGTGCGTTCTAACCAGCAGTCTAACTCATGGGAACCACGTCTTTTACTCAGACAGATTTACAAAGTTGCAAGCCAGGCTCATGCGGTTGTTGGTCTTGATTCTATTAAAGACCTTTCTCCTTCTATTTGTTTAGTGAATAATGAAACCTCAATTGAATTGACATTTGAAGATCTTTTAAGTCTGCAAAGCTCTACAGTTCACCACTCTGTCAACAACTTTTACTCCAATGAAACTCCATTCAATCCATTCTATCTACATACAGTCATATTGGAACCCAGACCAAATGGATTAGTATCATTTTGTAACTATCGTCTGAGAAATAAGCCAGTTAATCACAATTTGAATTCTGTTACGCTTTCGAGAGCTTCTAGTGAATCTGATATTATTCGACAGACTCCCAGAGTGGTTCTACAAAATGATGGATGGATTTCTTTAAAACGCTTGTTCCCGTCCCTTGAAAGCTACTTTAATATCCTACTTGAAATAAACCCAACTGTGCAGTTTCTGATCTCTCGTTACACACGATATTTTACCAAACACTATAAGGTAATGGCCTTGCTTTCTTCAAACACTACAAATGACTTGACTTCAATGACTTTGGATAAACAACTCGTTCGACACATTACAAGTGATTTGCCACGTTTACTTTCTGACTTGAATGAAAGGAGGTTGCCTGCAGAGACTCAAGATTTTTGGTATGAACGGACTGCACTCAGGACATCAATGATGCCGTGGATAGACAGTGAGGTACGCCGCTTTTGTGCAGCAAACATTACCGAAGCTGTGATGGAGAACTTAAAATACTTGTCAAAATGGTAAAGAGAAAATTGCTGTATTCAATGTATCTTATGGTAATATATTTGTATTACAAACTGTGATTTTCTTTATTTGTTTACCCTTTCCTTCAGCAAAGCTAGCAACAACACAGTAGAGGATTGACTTTACTTTTCTTAGCATCCATAGCAATAATACTTTTTAAAGTAATTTTTCAGAGGGTGTTTGGAAAACTTTTAAATAATGGGTTTAGCAACAAACAAAGAAGTCAAGTTTAACATAAGTTTATTTGAAAGATAAATGCTATATAGATAACACCAACATAACAGGTAACCATAAACATTTTAGATGTGTTTATTATATACAACTCTAGCGTTACATAAATGTGTTAAGATTAGTAAACATATAATAGCAAAACAAATACAGATAGAAAAAGGTTGTTAGTACATTACAAAATATTCATAAAATGTACACAATAATATACATATGTTAAATATCATAATGCTAAGCATTATCTTACTTTGTTATATCATGTTATTAAGTTATATTTTAGCTATATACTACTAGAATTCAGTTCTCAAGTAGATAAACAACTCTTATAGAGTATAGACAACAAAAAGGCATGAGTTCATCAAATTATTTTACAATAGCTAGGGTTTACAATAAAACATAATATATAAACAGAAACGCAAAACAAACTAAGTAAACGTGAAATTGTATGGTTAAAAAACAAAACTTGACCAACAGCCTCATTGTTCAAATATGCTGGACTAGCGTATGTCACTCTCTATATGGATCATAAAGTTCTGTACGGTTAAACATTGTCACTGGAGATGCGGGGCTGTCTTCATCACTATCATGTAACATGTTGTTATTGTCTCTACAGTCAAAGTAGTTTAGAAATGTAAACAATGGTCGAAATACACAGTAGTCACACCAGTTATTTTCTTGTTTAACCACTGCATCAATTAGCCTGTTAGAGTTAACTTCAAAATGCTGTACAACATGTACAAATGCCAACCCCTTTTCGTGCCAATAACTTTGATAATCAATATCATTATCGTCTTTTAGTGTAAAAAGGTTAAAAAAGCAGCCTCGACAATACTTCATAGGACGTTCTGTTTGTATTGTTTCATAGTAGTCCACATTTATATGACAATTGTTACCATAGTAATTTCGACTCCAAAACTCTGGTTCCTCCAGAGGATGGTTCATGAGCATGACAAACTGATAACTATCAATTTGCATAAAGTCGATATCTCTAAACTCATAACTTTTTATTAAATCTCTGTTGACTGTTGTAGTTTTTATCCAAGTCCGTTTAATAGAGCTTCTCAACTCTGTGTGCATGAGGGAAGGGAGTATCGAAAACATTTCGATATCCTCGATTCTTTCATATTCTTTTTCATATGGAATAGTACGGGCAACGGCATCCATGCTCAATGAATACAACATTCTGACTACTCCTAAAGAGTGCTGATCAACCATCGAGCTAAGACTGACTAGAATCATATTCTGACGATCCTCCATCGTCATTTTGACGAGCTCGATAATGCCCATACGCCAAAGTTCTAATTTTGTCCTGCAACACTATGCGTTTGTTATCATTGGCTGACAGAGAGAGTTTATCAACTGTTCTAGAGGTGAGTTGAAATGTCTTGCTTCTTATCTGGTTAAATGTCGCTCTGTACTGTTTATCTTCAAACAGCGCCTTCTTGTAGTGATCAAATGAAATTTTGTTTTCGACATAGCGTTTGCTTATTCCCTTACACTTTTTCTTTGCCGTTGTCTGTTGGCTGGAGTTGAACCTGTAGCAGTACATTTTACAACGCAATCCTACGTACTCAAATAGCTGTCTTCCTTTGCATTCATCCTTAAATGTGCCTATTTGAGGAATCGCTCCTTCCAGCCACAGCTCATGCTCCTTGGGATAGCATGACCTATCCAGTACATCTCCCAATCTTTCCTTCAATTCATTATTTAGGTTTAACTTGGTAATTATGGTATATAATAGAGAATCAGTATCAGAATAGTTAACATACACTTCAAAGTCTGGCGGAGCTAGTTTTTTCTTCATAACCATATAATGAAACCAGTTCATATGAACTTTTGCTTTGTCGAGAACTACTGAACCAACATAGACTGGCTTGTTTAATACTACCTTTTGTCTTCTTAAATGTACCGCGATCACACCATCAGCGATAATGCTTCTGTCAACAAATCTTGCTTGACGTGACAGCTTCTGGAACGCTTCATCAGAAGTTACTATTCTAATATCTACACGATTGCGCACGTTTTCTAACGTCTTTCCAAACACACTATTATTCATAAACTTGTAGAATTTTTTGGAAAACTCATTCGTAGATTCAGCTCTTAACGTGGTGTTTTTGTCGATGAACTTTTCCATCCACGGCGACTGAGAGAATCGCAACGCTCTGTGAACTTTTGTAATTTTCAAGCCTAGTTTGACTGCCTGCTGGAACACTGTATAGTGAGCGATATAGTGTTTTTTATCTTCAAGCGTAGCAAGTAGTTTTCCCTGATTATCCACATCTTTTTGTTCTGGTAAAATGGGGAAGTCGTTCATTAGATCGTGCAAGTGCTCTGGCACTGTGACATCACATTCTAGTAAAAGTCCATACGGCGAATCTTCAGGTAAGTTTGACCAATTAAGATCATCAACATCATTTACAAACTCAAAATTTCCAGTTGGAAGGTGTTTTTTCATTTGGCTTCCATACAAGTTTATGCAGTCCAAATACAACATATATTTGGTTTCTTTGTTTGGATCATAGTCTTCGCTGTTCTCTAAAAGTGGGTTGTTGGCTTTTTCATAGCGGTGGCAGCATTGTACCAAACCGCCTCTAATCGCACTTTCAAACATTAAGAAATGGTCATAGTTCGTCAACAATTCCAAAGTTACACCAGTCATACGTAGCATACTCTGCCATGCTAGACCTGGCGCTGTAAATGAATGACAACAGTCAATGTTATAGGTGGCTACACAGTTTTTGCGAAAGCATTGAATTATGTCCATTAAAAGACAAACATCCAATAACAGATAAAAATCATGGTATTGTCCAAAATTTTTCATTTTCATTGTATTCCAAGTGTGTTGGGCATGTTGATATTCTGCATCCGTAACTTCCGAGTCATTGAGGGCATTGTAAAAGCTTTCACGTGGTGGCAGTGCTTCCTCACTGAATACAGCAAAGTCTTTTACATAATCATAGGGATAAATCCCTTTTCTTTGAATCAACTCCACATGCTGTTCTGGCACAAGCTTGGATGACTCTACGAGTTCCGACGGTGTGAGATACGAAGCGAGATTCGCAAGGCTGTCCGCCATTAGGCGAAATGAATCCAAAAACCTAAGCCACATCCTCCCAATCTTTATCGATATACTGATGAATCTTTCTGAATTACTAGGGATCACTTTTATTTCGCTGTTGGGTAATACTGCCAAGTTCTTAATAATGAATGCTTCGTCGTATGAAGAAAGGTTGTGAAAGTATATTGGTATGAAGTTTGGAAGTTGACAGCGGGTGTTACACAACGAGCACAAGGTATAACGAAACTGACCTGTTATATGGTCGTGGTCCCGGCATTTCCTTGACTGAACCAATGTCTCATCAAATGCTATTTCACACAGCTCGCAGTTTGTCGCTTCATCATGCTGTTTCTGTTGTTCATCATTTAATGCAATCATACTCACATTTTTAGTGTACAGCTTTTCCACTTTTACAGCTAGCTCCTGCATTTGTAAAAGGAATTCTTTTGCAGCCGATTCCGATCTGTGTATGTAGGGTGAGGTGTTTATCTCAGCTTCCTCTAACAGCTCTTTGGGAAGGTTACTTGCTACGATATAAGCAAACGAGTTCGCCTCGTGCCGTTGATAGGCATTGTCTGTCGAGGGAACTGGATATAGTGTTGATTCGAAGTCAGCTGTGACTACAATTGGTACTTCAATTTGCATCTCGTAGCTAACAAATCTAAGTTTGCTTTTATGCTGCTCCGGCAAAATCACTTCACTTGGTTTTGATTTTCCACAGAGCATTAAATGTTCACTCAACCAGTGCTGAGGTGTCGGAACACAGCGCCTGTTTTCTTTAAAGGTGCTACACCTTTTACAGATTGTAATTTTGTTGCTGCCTTTTGTAATTTGTGGCTGCATAAGCTTTGTGAAATTCAATATTAACGTAAAATGAGCCTCTCCTTCATCATTTCTAACGAGAAGGAGATCAAAATGGTCTTGCTGCTCATCAACTATCCTGAGTGGTGTAATATGGGCATTTTCGTCCAGTTCGAAGATGTTTACGCTAGTGTTGATGTTTTGTTTTTCAAATTTTTTCATTTGTGAAATGGGCGTTGGAAATGAAATACCATCAAAGTTGTAATGTGTTTCACACTCCCTAAAGCTATGCTCAGTAAGCACTGAGTCATAACGTATATTAGGTAGACTTTTGGCTAATATACAATACATGAAACAACAATCATTGCTGTTTTTTACATTTAAAATGCATTTCCTTTTAGCAATTTTTGGGGGCAGTGGCAGATAGCCACTTCCAGCAGGCAATGCATATGAAAATTTGCTTAGTCTAAGTGTGAGGCTCTTTACCTCATGCAAAGTCCATCCACTGCCTTTCGCCTGCGCTTCAGACTCCTCACGAAGCAGTTTGCTGGCGTCCTTCTTCAGCAGCTCTTGTAGCTCATCACAGGCGCTGTGTATAAGCCTCGACGTGGTCTTGAAGTTCATAAGTTCGCAATGTCCTTCAGGATGGCAGTAGACGGCCTCCAGTACGACGTTGTACTTGAGGGATTTGGTGACACGCAGCTCATCTTGTAGTATATCGAGCACCACTTCGTTAGCAGCTTCAATAAATGGCGGTAGGTCCTTGTAGAGGTTTTCATTATTTTCTATGACATAGTCTTTGGCCGATTGAAGACCTTTTTTTAAATACCACGTCAGCCTTGTTGTTGAACTTGTATGTGATGATGGACTTGACAATACACTAGTCACAGGACGCTTAGTCACCTTTGGAGGAGGTAGTTTTCTTTTCAAGCCACTGCCACTGGGTACTGCTTTAATTTGCTGTGGAGGTGTCTGAATTGCTGCCTCGTGTGTCTCTCGTCTGTTGTCATTGTTGCTCGCTACTGCTGATGTGAAGTAGTCGTTCAACGCCAAACACATTTGCTGGTGACGGCTCCTTGCGGATGCACTAAGGAAGTAGGCTTCTCGACAGATGGCACATTGTAGATACATCTAAAACATTAATTTCAAACATTAAGTACATTGCTCATGGTCTGCTATAGTTCTATTATATTTGGTTTGAGATTGTTTACGTTAAGTTAGAAAAAATACATTAATTTTTAGCACTTACCTATTTTAATATTTTAATTTAAGTTTTATTGCCTGTGTTATCATGTTCAGCATGTGATTTTACAATTCAGATTCTTTAAGCTCATATTACACGCATTTTGTCTTTCGTTGTGTGGATTTTTGCAACAATGAATGTTGCTTATATAGCTGCATGGTTTAGTGAAGTTTTTGCTAGGACAATATGAGGTATTAAGGGGCTCTTTACATTCGACTATATTAAGTTGTAAGCTCTCAAATAATTACTAAACGTAGTACCAAGAAGATATAAAACTGATAGGGCTTTCTACTTACATTGTTGTAGAAGTTTTCACAGCTAGACTGCTCATTGAAGGTTTAACATCTAAGCGGAACTTTGCAAGACGGCACGTGGGGAATGACTGCTCACTTCTAGCGCTGTGAATGTAAAAATAAAGTGTCAGTTGTCATATATAGTAGTTTCGTCAATACCAAAAATAAAGCATACTCCTTCCTAAGTAGATTTTTCATCATTATATAACAACTGAAGCTAGTTAGTTCTATCCACTGCATAGATCGTCAAATCAAAATCAAAATATCTTTATTCACCATCTATACTTGATTAGTGTCAATATGTTATATTTAAAACGTTTGTGATATAAGCTTAAAATATAATCACACAAAATTTATATTAACAATATCGAAATACCGAACAAAACTTAAGTTACAAAGTTTAGTTTTAAGCATTCATGTTTTTCTTTACGATTTTTTTTCTTGCCAATTTAATAATTTTAAACTTTGTTAATGCGAATAAAGTGATTTTTTCATAGCCAATAGTGCATTCACTAGTTATCTAGCCTAACAATAATGCGGAAATCATAGAATTACACATGGTAGAGAGATGGTTGTGTCTGCACTAGCAAACAGAGACAGCACTCAAGAGTTAGACACAAAGAACGAGCTTTAAAGTTGCTTAATCTATGCATATACTAAGCTACAGCTCTAAAGACAAAATCTACACTCATTTCTAAGCATGATTTATTTATTTATTTTTCTTATTTTGCTAGCTTAACTTATGACAAAAAATGCGTATATGCAAGTTTTTCTAAAATAATCCTACATACTTGCTAAGTTCATAATACCTAATGATTTTTCTTTCTGATAGATATTAATTCGTTTTTTTTTAGTACGTTTTCTTTCAAAACATTGTAGTATAGCAGTGTTCTTAATTTTTTCTATAGGGTATATAGGTTAAAAATCATTTATTAAGTAATAAAGACTAAATAGTGAACATATATATTTTAATAGATATATAGTTAAAAGAAATATTTATTGACTTTTATTTATGTACCTACATCCCTAGTCACTAGGGTACTTTATATTTAATAGCTAGTTATTTGAACAAGGAAGAACCCTTAACCCTTGGCTAGCGTCATGATTTGTCCAGTAAGAACAATATTAAATGCAAACACACACTAGCGGATTATTTATTTCTTTTTACACAAACTAGTTCTTGGTGACATTTGAAATAGAATGTTTGTATTGATTTGAGAGAAGAATATTTCAAATTGTATATAGTATTGATTAAGTGTATATTCAACATATAATCATGCGATAGCCAGAGATTGTATAATTAATCTATATTAATCGTATTATTAGAAGTTTATTTAGTCATATTTATTTATTGAATATATAATTGGTTTTTAAAGATCAACGTATTTCTAATCAAACAGATTTTTAGACATCTTTTAATATTCTAGCTACATACTTCACTTCAGATTTCTAATTTAACGAGCATTACCACGTTTTACAACACTCAGATTTGACATTAAATAATTGTAAATAATTTTGTAAGTTTTGAGTCTAGCTATTTAACGTTGCTCTTATGGTAAGGAGAGCAAGGAGTTATAGGAAAAGCTTAAATCTAATGGTCTTTTTAAAATCCTAGCAACTATATTGCAAACTACGCTATGTTTGTACTTACAACTATGGAGAAGATGTTCTGGCATCACACAAGCGTAGACGACTTCGACTGATGCACGTACTGCCCCAGACGCACAAACTGGCCGAGGTGCACGAGTTACTCACAATGCAAGCTGGAGTCGAATACAACTTTGCAGTGCCAATGGGCTGCTTTTATACAGTTTGTGTGAGGTCAGTGATTGTGGGGAGCCAGGATTGCTTATAAGCGGCATAAGCGTACATGGCTGCACAGTTCTCTGCACGCAACCGTACAGGTATGTCTCGTGTGCTTATGCATTAACTGTGAGAATAATCTTACTTGTATGATCTTTTAGTTTGTATATGCTTATTTAGCTTACACTTTTCTACTACTACTATAGCTCCATAATTGTATTTTCTAAGAGTGCTAGTTGTATATTCTTATTTGTTGCTGTGCTGATATTTGTTTTGCGTTAATGCATAATGATGCATTACTCTCATACCCTCCACTTACTCAAAGTTTCCCCCCTTTGTCTGTCCCAATATGTGTTTTTCTCTACACTGCTGCGTTTGCTATACTGTCTTGGTACTGCCTACATGTTATACTGACTAATATTTCTACTACTTGTTATATGAAACGGTATTCCTGACACATGATACAAGATAACATTGATTACAATATATCCATATGTTGTAGTGTAACAGTTTTGCTACACATTTAGCTATTTAGAGCTATTTGTAATATGTATATAGTTGCGCTACGATAGACTGCTATGTGTATGGTATTACGCTCTACTAATCGATATATGCAGCGATATACTTGTTACAATCTGCAAACCTTACTTGTTATATTTGTATATTCTAAGTGCAACGGTTTTTCTATACATTTAGCTGTTATTACTAAGCTGTTAAACGTTTTATATGTATCTAGTTGCCCTCCGTTGCGCTAATATTTCTATGATATTACACCTTGCGTTATATGCTGTGACATACTTGTTTCACGCAGCAATCTTCAATTGTACTATTTATGCTGTAGTGCTCCAGTTGTTTATGCATTGTCTATTAATGCTAAGCTAGTTAACTCGATAAATTTTCATTATATCAGTACTCGGCCTATAATATGGCATACTATTAGTACGACTTTTAAAACAGGATATTTTTTTATAGATCTTAATCATGGCCCTAGCAGCAAAACTCAACACCCTGGAGAAAGGACCATACCTCCCTAGGATCGACGTTTCGGCGCTTACTAACAAAGAGGGCTACTCCATTGTGGCAGGGAGGGCAGTAAACACCAAATACGGAGCGTCCATCGTCCTAGACATCCATGTGCCAGAAAAGAGTGCCGACTTCTGTATATTCTTACCGAAGCGGTTCAGCGAGGCGTTGAGTTCAGATGAACTGAAGGAAATCGCTGAGAGCAAGGCATATCGGGTTCAATACTTGGGGATGAGCGGGAACTCTCCGAATATAAAAATTTGGAAACAATAAATGTTTGATATTTGCTCACTGAATACGTATTTAGTTTATTCAGTCCTTTTTTAGTCTTAAGTACTATATGTAGATGTAGACATGTGTATTTTACGCAAGCGTTACTTAACTTAGTGTCAGCTCTCTAGGTCAGACAGGTTGCGCTGAGTTGCATTCATGACCTAGTGCGCCGAATTGAAAGTGAATTCACTTTCTACTGCAATCACTTGTACAGTCAGCCATGACATTCACCTCGCACTTATACTCGCAACAGCGGGCTGGTAATTACAGCTCTGCTGTAACCTCTACTTGTCTGCTAACCAATACTTACACACTTCTTATATATATACAGTGCTTAGTGCCTACAGTCTACACAAACTAACATACAGTTTTAACCTGCACAAGTCGTCGTCGCTCGCTCGAGGACAAATCGTCCCCTGCCCACACTCGTATACTCATTCCCAACATCGCTGTCACTTTTATTCGCCGGAGAAAAAATCAGGCAACCCTATCTACTGATATGCTCATATATTGCTTCGATCATGGAAGACGATAATTATGTCTAAACGACCCGACCGCGGAAAATAGTAAGAATCTCGCGGGAGACGATTACGATGTCTACACGGCGGCGAGGGATTATTAGAAAGTTTACCGCAATCGCATGCAAACAACCACCAATTTTTTTTATTTTCCACCAATTTTTGGCGCCCCCCAAAAAAGCCAATTGCCTCGCGCCCTAGGCAAGTGCCTACCGTGCCTATTCGGTAAATCGGCCCTGTACCCACTCGCCTCTCAAGCTATCACTCATCAAACGTTTGTGGATGATAATTGTACCAGTGTTGATTCTCCTCAAGAAGCGATTCAGTTACAGCAGGAACTAATTACTCTTCTGGGATTGGGAGGATTCACCCTAAGAAAATGGGCCAGTAATTGCCACCAAATATTAGACAGCGTCCCGCTTGATTGTCGAGAAAATCCTCTCGCCCTACGCTCCGAAGACGACTCTGCTGTTAAAGTACTTGGATTACAGTTTGATCCCGCTGAAGATGTATTTTTCTATGTAATTAAACTGAACCCTGTAGTTTGTACCAAGCGCTCAATGCTATCTGAGATTGCTAAAATTTATGATATTTTAGGCTGGATAACACCCACTACGTTTTACGCCAAACATATCATGCAGAGCACATGGTTATGTGGACTAGAGTGGGATGACCCCCTACCAGATGAACTTCGCAGTAAATGGACAACATTTATTTCAACCCTTTCAAGTCTTTCAACCCTAAATATACCTAGATTCATCCCTACAACTCCTCACAGCACAAATCATAGAATAAGATTCTGTGACGCATCTGAAAAGGGCTATGCAGCAAATATCTATATTCGAACCGAAACCTTTGATAACATATCAGTACATCTTATCAAAGCGAAAAGTAAAGTCGCCCCACTCAAAACAATGAGCATTCCTAGATTAGAACTTTCTGCTGCTCAACTACTAACAGAAGTTGTATTATCTAGTACGCATCTAACCCAGACTGTTGACCCCAGAATATCATATTGTTTTCTGACTCAGCCGTTGTTCTTATGTGGTTAAAAACTCCTCCTTACAAGTTAAAAACATTTGTCGCAAACAGGGTTGTAAATATACTTGAGTCAACTAATCCAAAACAGTGGCACCATGTAACATCTAAAGGAAATCCTTGCGATTGTGCATCGCGCGGCTTGACACCTGAAGAGCTTGTAAATTTTGACTTGTTGTGGTAAGGACCTCAATTTCTGTACACTCCCTTTTATTCCTGGTCATTACACCGTTCATGTGAAGAAGAAGTAGAGAAGTTGCCAGAGATTAGAAAAGAATGTTTATCTACAACAGTTGATAACCAAAACAGCATTGTATTAGAAATGCTTGAAAAATATTCTAACCTGAGTAAAACTAAATTTGTAATTTCTTATGTATTAAGGTTCATCAATAACGTCCAATGTAACGCCAAAGTTATAGCTAAAACAGGACCAATATCACCTCAGGAATTGGAACACACATTATCTCTCTGTGTAAAGACTACACAACAACGCTATCTCTCAAAAGATATTTGTGATATGAAAAATGATAAACCATGCTCTAAGAAATTTCGCTCTTTGGCTTTATTCATTGATGAAAATGATTTCGTCAGGGTGGGCGGTCGTTTGAAAAACGCTAACTTAACTTACTCCAGGAAACACCCCTTTCTGATACCCCGTTCATCACGCCTTGCGACACTCATTTGTGATTATTATCACTCATTAGCTTTGCACTCAGGACCCCGCTTGACACAGTCCCTAATACAAGAAAAGTTTTGGATTGTAGGAGTACGGCAATTATTGAGGGAGCGAATATTTAAATGCCAAAGATGCTATATGTTCCAAGCAAAACCTATAACGCCTAAAATGGCGGACCTACCATCAATCAGATTTGAAAGCATACGTGCATTTCAAAATGTTGGACTAGACTACGCTGGACCGTTTGAATTTAAAGAAAGTAATAGAAGAAAATCCCCATGCCAAAAGGGATATATTGTAATTTTTGTTTGTTTTTCGACAAAAGCTGTACACATCGAGTTTGCAACGAGTTTATCAACACCTTCATTCCTTGCTGCATTGGATCGTTTTGTTGCCAGAAGAGGTCTCTGCCAGTCAATAACAAGTGACTGCGGAACCAATTTCCAAGAAGCCGCGAACTATTTTTCTCAAATTCAGAAATTTCTAAAAGACAATAATCAAGACATAGCACATCACTTAGCTTCAAAAGAAATTAAATGGAATTTCATCCCACCGGCAGCACCCCATTTTGGAGGCCTTTGGGAGGCTGCAGTCAAATCAGCAAAACGTCACCTCATCCGAGCTATCGGTACCCTGATATTAACATATGAAGAAATGTACACCTTACTGACAAGAATTGAAGCCATTCTGAATAGTCGCCCCATAGGAGCAATGACCACTGACCCAAATGATGGAGACTACCTAAGCCCTGGACACTTCATTGTAGGAACGCCGTTGTTATCACCACCTGAAGAGGACTTCACGGAAACTAAGATGAATCGTTTGGAAAGATATCAACTCCTACAACAAGCTGCACAATCGTTTTGGAAGCAATGGTCTCAAGACTACCTACAAACATTGATACCCAGAAATAAATGGACTACCTCTTAGCCAAATCTTCAAGTCGGAGATGTTATATACCTTCAAAACAAGGACAGCAGCCCTCTGGAATGGCCTATTGGAAGAGTGATTGAGACATACCCCGGACCAAATGCTACAGTTAGAGCCGCATAACATAAGTGAGACCTGTCCATAAGTTGGTACCCTTACCTCCTACCGATACCCATTCCTAGCTAAACGCTTGAATATTAGGTTTTGCGATCGATTTTTATTGTGTGACTTTCCTCTTAGTGTACCATTTTGTAAATATGCATTTAGATGGACGGTATGTTTGGTTTTAGTTTAATATATTTGAATTTTCAACTAGTACCAGGATTTCCAAAGATAGCTTATCTTATCTGTCCTACTTTTCCAGTCTGCACTGTCCACTCTTGCCTTAGTTAACCCAGAGTCAACATGTACTCCTTGCTCATTCTCTTGTATATAGTAGATTAGATTTTGACTGTTTTAAAGTGAACTAATAACGTTTAACATGTAATTATTAAAGTATGTGTTTTATAATATCTCCCCCTTCTAAATGTCAGAGAGTGCCTTTTGATTTGTAAAAATACCAAAGTGCTGTGACGGGAAGACCTTTAAATGATTTTGTGACCTTCTACCTTCTACGGATTCTACGGCTACGGAGAATCCCCTCATTCTACCCGCTCCTGGAGAAGATTCACCCATTCAAAGACTGTCCGCCCCTGGTGATCTTCGCTCCCCGCGTCAGTCTACCGTCAGGCATCTCTACCAAACTCAAAGACTCAAATCTCAAGTAACTGTGTGTATACTCATTTAATTAATTGGTATTACTCTGACATGTTCCCATATTTAAGATATATTTTGTAAATTAAAGTTTGAATTTCTCTTTCGCTACTCAGTAAAATTTTCTCATTCTCTCCTTTGAACCCGCCCCCAACAAAATGGTCCTTCGAGCCGGATTCTGAATTTTTAGTAATTTATAATGTTAGACCAAAGGAGAAAATTTATTTAAGTAAAACTTTTACAGTATTTAGATTTTTATGTAGCATTCCTATCATAAACCTTAGCCCTTATATTTCCTTCACCAGCTAAAATGGCAGCTTTAAAGAAAGCCGAAATCGACACTCTAGTCAAAAAGCGAGAAAAGTATTATGCAAGGTTACACGCTCTCTATGACGTTGGCAAAAAGTGTATCCAGCTTGCTCAGCAAAAACAATCTTTTAATACTGAGTTTGATTCTTTTGTATCACGTTATCAAAGATTAGAGGATGATTATTCTGTGTTTGAACAAACAAGTGACAGTATTAGTTTGTTAAACTCTCAAGTAGATGAAGGAGATAGAGTGGAGGTTCATAGTGCATCAATGTCCTATGATGATTTGTATTTTAATGTTAAAACCCTTGGGCGAAAGTTGAATGTAGATAAGCATTTGCAGCAAACAAAGACTGACTTATCTGCTGATAAGCAATCTCCTGTCCATAGTCCCCAGGTAGCTCGCCTTCCTAAATTGGAAATTGAACCGTTTGATGGAACCTTATCAGCTTGGCCTAATTTTTATGCTTTATTCACTTCTATGATTCATAAAAATCAATCCTTATCTAAAAGTGAAAAACTCACTTATCTACGCAGTCTTTTAAAATCACATGCGCTTTCACTCATTGAAACCTTGGTAATATGTGATGAGAATTATGATATTGCAATGAGAACTCTCACTGATCGTTATCAGAATAAACGTCTCTTGGCATCAAACTATCTCGATAAGATTTTATCCTTCCGCCCTCTCGCTGAAGATTCTACCGTTACCTTATCAAACTTTTTGGAAATTTTTAGCGCAAATCTGTGCGCCCTAAAGGCTCTTGGATTGTCAAATTTATTTGATTTTACAATGTTACACATTGGTTTATGTTCACTAACATCGTCATCCCGCAAAGAATTTGAAAATGAATATTCTGATAAAGATCTACCAGAATTTGAGGATCTAATTTCGTTTGTTCAGCAACAACTCAAAATCCTAGAAATTACTACATCCAAGGGAAAGCTAAAGCAAAATAAACCTAATACATCTCCTAAGCCAAGTAGTTCTAAAAGTTTCATGCTGTCAACTGTTGATGAAAAAGGTTTAACTGGAACTGCAAAGCGCCACGTATGTCCCTGTTGCCAAGAACCCAACCATAAGATCTATGTGTGTCCTAAGTTTAAGAAACTAAGTTTATTTGACAGAAATGATTTTGTTAAAAATCATTTCTTGTGCTTTTCTTGTCTTGGTTTTAGTTGCAGTCTGGTACTTTAAATGAAAGGCTTATTAGTTTCAAATACATTTATTAACATTTTTATAGTTGCCATAATATCCAACACTTGTTACATGATCATTAGCCATTTTAGAAGAGAGCAAGGAGTGGGTTTCACAGCCCCATCTAGTAAGCCAATATGCCTTCATAACCACAAACTACTAAGCTCACGTCTGTACTATATGAACTATACAACATTTCCCTCTTTTTATAAGAATTAAAAAATAGACTATTTTTTTACATGTTAACAGAAAATATTAAATTGTTTTAAAGTGACAAGTTGAATATGACAAGTTCAAAAAGTATTTATCAAATTAACAAACAAGTATTTATCAAACAAACAAAATAGGCTCTTATATTTTCCTTCATTTAACAAATATAATTCAGAACAAAATAGGCTCTTTTATTTACCTTCACTTAACAAATACAATTCAGAACCTAAACAATTATTATTCTGCTAAACAAAACAAATAGGCTACTTTTATTAAAGATAATCACATAAAATAAAACATCTTTATACCTAACCTAACTAAATAAAAACATTTCCATACCTAACCTAACTTTATTAAAAACATTTCCATACCTAACCTAACTTTTATTTTACAAGTCCAAAATCTTTCTTGGTTTTACAATTCTACCAAATCTTGTTTTTGTTACTCCAGGAGATCTAACTTCAGATTCACCTTGTCTTTCAGTTTCACCCTGACTAACCCTAGGACTAACTCTGGTGATAAGTTCATCCTGTCTACTAGAATGGTTTTCTTGAACAACAATTCCACACCGTTATCATTAGGAAAACAATCGTCATACTCAACAAACTCTGATCTAGGTGTTAATGACTTTCTTAAATGATAAGAATTTCTCCTTACAACATTTCCCAGTTTGTTTTTGACAAAATATGACCTAGGGGACTTAGCACTACCTACAATAACACCGGGTTCCCAAGTTTTACCATCTTTGATAGTCACAGGTTCATTTTCAGCAAAACAATCTCTCTTTTTACTAGTACAATCATAATAGTTCTTCACCCTACCTTGGATTTTACACAGCTTACTTTTAACATCTAAACACAGTTGCGGCTTAAGGAGTTTGTCATGTATGGGAAGCCTAGTTCGCATTCTCCTCGAGAACAAAATTTGTGACGGGCTTAAACCTAAATTGTACACAGGCAAGTTTCTGTAGTCAAGTAGTCCTAACTCAACATCTTTCTGGTCATCCCTACACTTTTTTAAGATATTTTTACAAGTTTGAACTGCTCGTTCAGCTAAACCATTGGCTTTAGGATACCTGGGACTACTGTAAATGAACTGAAAGTTCCAATCACAAGAACATTTTTTACAAGACACAGAGTTAAAAGGAATGTTATCAGCTATACATATTTAGGAATACCATGAGTTGCAAAAATAGTTTTCAATTTACACACTACCTCATCAGATTGTTTAGAACGCAACTCCACCAACTCAATCCATTGTGACAGATAATCTACTAAAACTAAATAACTCTTTCCAGAAAAATCCAAAATATCTACAGCTACTTTCTCAAAAGGAAGGTCAGGAATATCATGAGACAACATTGGTTCTTTTACATTGTTAGGACGATACCTTTCACAAATTGAACACTGGGTTACTACATTCTCAATGTCATATAAAATACCTGGCCAAAATATAATTTGACGAGCTCTGTTTTTTATTTTGTCCATACCAAAGTGACCTTCATGCAACATTTTTAACATTTCTTTTCTTAAAGATACAGGAATGATAACCATATCATTATAAAATACCAGACCTTGTTCAACATAGATATCATGTCGAAGATTGTAATACGCTTTCACTGAGTCTTCTAAATTTAGCTTACTATTAGGCCAGCCATGTTTAACATAGTCAACAACTTTACTTAAAGTAGCATCAGACACAGTTTAATTTTTAATCAACTCTTTTTTAACATCAGATATAGGCACACTATTGTAAGCACCAACACAGTGTACCAGCTCATTTACAAAGTTAGCATCAAAATTATCCTCAGTATTAGGCAAATAAGACCTTGACAAGAGATCAGCTATGTACATGTACTTACCCGGAAGATATACTAGATCAATGTCGTATTTTAACAATCTGACCTTCATTCTCTGGATTCTGGGGGATACAACATCAGGCACATTTTTATTCATGATTGAAACAAGAGGCTTGCAATCAGTTTGCACTTTAACCTTTCTACCATACACATAATAATGAAACCTACTTACTTACTGAGTAAACTATGCTGAGAAACTCTTTTTCGATTTGAGAAAAATTCTGTTCACTATCAGTGAGACTTCTAGAAGCAAAAGCCATAGGCTGACCATCAACCATTATACAACAACCAATTCCATCTTTAGAACTATCACATTGAATGCTCAACTCTTTTTTCTCATCAAAATTTGACAAAACAGGGGCTGCAGCGACCATATTTTTAAGTCTTTCAAGAACTTTGGAATGTCCATCATTCCACCGAAAATCTACATTACTTTTAAGCAACTCTCTCAATGGAGCAGTTATATCAGCCATGTTAGGTACAAACTTACGAATGTAATTAAACATTCCAAGAAGTCGCTGTGACTCCTTTTTACAATTAGGATTTTTGAACGATACCAGTGCTTTTACTCTGTTAGGATCAGGCTTTACTACATTTAAAAAAAAATATGCCCAAAAAACTTTACCTCCTCTACTTTGTACTGCAATTTAGGTCTTGAGTGTGGGAAATGTCAATTGTCTATGGAATTATACTACGCCATGCTTAAAAACGATAAGAGAATGATGGAAACAGGTCCACGACGTAGAGGAAGTGGAGGGAAGTTGCAAAGGCAAAGGGGACCCTTTGGACATTTTATAAAATGTCTAAGGGATATAGAGCAAAAGGTTATTAAAAACAATAGCAAAACGGCCATTGGTGACCTGTATGTTCATATGGAATAATATGAATGACTATGGAATAATACAACGCCATGCTTAAATAGGATTAGGGAATTATGGAAACAGACCCATGACGTAGAGGAAGAAAAGGGAAGTTGCAAAGGCAAAGGGTCTGGAGTGTGGGAAATGTCAAGTGACTATGGAATAATACAACGCCATGATTAAAAACGATTAGGGAATGATGGAAACAGGTCCACGACGTAGAGGAAGTGGAGGGAAGTTGCAAAGGCAAAGGGGACACTTTGAACATTTTATAAAATGTCTAGGGGATATAGAAAGAAAGGTTATTAAAAAAATAGGAAAACGGCCATTGGTAACCTGTATGTTCATATGGAATAATATGAATGACTATGGAATAATACAACGTGATGCTTAAATAGGATTAAGGAATTATGGAAACAGGTCCACGACGTAGAGGAAGTGGTGGCAAGTTTACAGGGATTTGCCTATAAATGCTTAAAGAGGCTTAGGGAATGATGGAAACAAGTCCACGACGTTGAGGAAGTGAAGGGAAGTTGCAAAGGCAAAGGTTCTGGAGTGTGGGAAATGTCAAGTGACTATGGAATAATACAACGCCATGCTTAAAAACGATAAGAGAATGATGGAAACAGGTCCACGATGTAGAGGAAGTGGAGGTAAGTTGCAAAGGCAATGGGTCTGGAGTGTGGTAAATGTCAAGTTACTATGGAATTCTACTACGCCATGCTTAAAAAGTCTTAGGGAATGATGGAAACAGGCCAGGACGTACATGAAGTGGAGGTAAGTTGCAAAGGCAAAGGGTCTGGGAGTGTGGGAAATGTCAAGTGACTATGGTATTATACTACGCCATGCTTAAAAAGTCTTAGGGAATGACGAAAACAGGTCCACGACGTTGAGGAAGTGAAGGGAAGTTGCAAAGGAAAAGGGTCCAGAGTGTGGGAAATGTCAAGTGACTATAGAATAATACAACGCCATGCTTAATAACGATTAGGGAATGATGGAAACGTCGTGGACCTGTTTTCATCATTCTCTAATCGTTTTTAAGCATGGCATTGTATTATTCCATTGTCACTTGACATTTCTAACACTCCGGACCCTTTGCCTTTGCAACTTCCCTTCACTTTCTCAACGTCATGGTCCTGCTTCCTTAATTCCCTACACCTTTCTAAGCATACAATTGTATTATTCTATAGTTACTTGACATTTCCCATACTTTAGACCGTTTGCCTTTGCAACTTCCCTCCACTTCCTCTACGTCGTGGACCTGTTTCCATCATTCCCTAAGACTTTTTAAGCATGGCGTAGTAGAATTCCATAGTAGCTTGACATTAACCAGACTCCAAACCCTTTGCCTTTGCAACTTACCTCCACTTCCTCTACGTCGTGGACCTATTTCCATCATTCCCTTATCGTTTTTAAGCATGACGTTGTATTATATTAAAGTCACTTGACATTTCCCACACTCCAGAACCTTTGCATTTGCAACTTCCCTCCACTTCCTCTACCACGTGGACCTGTTTCCATCATTCCCTAATCGTTTTTAAGCATGGCGTTGTATTATTCCATAGTCACTTGACATTTCCCACACTCCAGACCCTTTGCCTTTGCAACTTCCCTTTCCTTCCTCAACGTCGTGGACCTGTTTCTATCATTCCCTAAGACTTTTAAGCATGGCGTAGTATAATTCCATAGGCACTTGACATTTCCCACACTCCAGACCTTTTGCCTTAGCAACTTACCTCCACTTCCTCAACGTCGTGGACCTGTTTCCATCATTCCCTAATCGTTTTTAAGCATAGCGTTGTATTATTCCATAGTCACTTGACATTTTCCCACACTCCAGACCCTTTGCCTTTGCAACTTCCCTTCAATTCCTCAACGTCGTGGACATGTTTCCATCATTCCCTAAGCCACATTTTTTGGAAAAAAACAGTTGTAAACTTGTATCAAAACAGTTATTAAATTGTTTTAACACTGTTAATAAACTTGTATTAAAACAAGTTTTTCAATTGTTTTAATACAAGTTTTAAAACAAGTTTTTCAATTGTTTTAATACAAGTTTTCAATCGTTTTAAAACAAGTTTTTCAACTGTTTTAAAACAAGTTTTTTAACCGTTTTAAAACAAGTTTACATCTCTTTTATGCTTAATAAGGCTTAGGAAATAATGGAAACAGGTCTACGAGGTATAGGAAATGGAGGGAAATTGCAAAGGCAAAAGGTGTGGAGTGTGGTAAATGACAAGTGACTATGGAATTATACAACGCTTTGCCATAAACCTTGCTTAACCCCTTGTTAAATAGGTTATTTTGAATAATAACCCAATAAGAAAATAAATAAGAAAGATAAATCCCGGTATTTGTAGTAAACATTAAATAAAACTTCGTTTTTGTTGTAATTTTTCTGGTTTTCCCATAAATTTTTATTTTCTGATAGCATTATTTGAAACTGAAATCTCATTAAATCAGAAGACATATAGTTTACAATCTAATATTGAATTTAACTTTGATTTAGTTAGACGAGGTTATCGTAATATAGCCATTTTAGGGAAACTAATGTTTTGCAGTAAAGTCTCGGGAACTCATTTATGATCACTGTTGTGTTTAAACTAAAAGATTTCATGTAAATAGTCCGTGACTATCTGGTGCTGCTACCTAGGAACTCATTGAACAACCATCTGCAGCGCTATCTGTTCGCAATCGGTGGCCTCAGCTTAAATACCGGTTTTTGACTCCTCAGTCTTCAAGCACAGATAGCCAAGAAGGCTAGGGCGTGTGTCACTTGGCCGTTGATCGTTTTTAAGCATGGCGTTGTATTGTTCCATAGTCACTTAACATTTCCCACACTCCAGACCCTTTGCCTTTGCAACTTCCCTTTTCTTCCTCAACGTCGTGGACCTGTTTTCATCATTCCCTAAGACTTTTAAGCATGGCGTAGTTTAATTCCATAGTCACTTGACATTTTCCACACTCAAGACCTTTTGCCTTTGCAACTTACCTCTACATCCTTTACGTCGTGGACCTGTTTCCATAATTCCCTAAGCCTATTTAAGCATGGCATTGTATAATTCCATAGGCACTTGACATTTCCCACACTCCAGACCTTTTGCCTTAGCAACTTCCCTTCACTTCCTCAACGTCGTGGGCCTGTTTCCATCATTCCCTAAACCTTTCTAAGCATAAATTTGTATTATGCTATAGTTACTTGACATTTCCCATACTCCAGACCGTTTGCCTTTGCAACTTCCCTCCACTTCCTCTACGTCGTGGAGCTATTTCCAGTATTCCCTAAGACTTTTTAAGCATGGCGTAGTAGAATTCTATAGTAACTTGACATTTACCACACTCCAGACCCTTTGCCTTTGCAACTTACCTCCACTTCCTCTACGTCGTGGACCTATTTCCATCATTCCCTTATCGTTTTTAAGCATGGCGTTGTATTATTTTATAGTCACTTGACATTTCCCACACTCCAGAACCTTTGCATTTGCAACTTCCCTCCACTTCCTCTACCACGTGGACCTGTTTCCATCATTCCCTAATCGTTTTTAAGCATGGCGTTGTATTATTCCATAGTCACTTGACATTTCCCACACTCCAGACCCTTTGCCTTTGCAACTTCCCTTTCCTTCCTCAACGTCGTGGACCTGTTTCTATCATTCCCTAAGACTTTTAAGCATGGCGTAGTATAATTCCATAGTCACATGACATTTCCCACACTCAAGACTTTTTGCCTTTGCAACTTACCTCTACTTCCTTTACGTCGTGGACCTGTTTCCATGATTCCCTAAGCCAACCACACGCTTAGCATGGCATTGTATAATTCCATAGGCACTTGACATTTCCCAAACTCCAGACCTTTTGCCTTAGCAACTTACCTCCACTTCCTCAACGTCGTGGACCTGTTTCCATCATTCCCTAATCGTTTTTAAGCATAGCGTTGTATTATTCCATAGTCACTTGACATTTTCCCACACTCCAGACCCTTTGCCTTTGCAACTTCCCTTCAATTCCTCAACGTCGTGGACATGTTTCCATCATTCCCTAAGCCATATTTTTTGGAAAAAAAAAGTTGTAAACTTGTATCAAAACAGTTGTTAACTTGTTTTAAAACTGTTATTAAACTTGTATTAAAACAAGTTTTTCAATTGTTTTAATACAAGTTTTAAAACAAGTTTTTCAATTGTTTTAATACAAGTTTTCAATCGTTTTAAAACAAGTTTTTCAACTGTTTTAAAACAAGTTTTTTAACCGTTTTAAAACAAGTTTACATCTCTTTTATGCTTAATAAGGCTTAGGAAATAATGGAAACAGGTCTACGACGTATAGGAAATGGAGGGAAATTGCAAAGGCAAAAGGTGTGGAGTGTGGTAAATGACAAGTGACTATGGAATTATACAACGCTTTGCCATAAACCTTGCTTAACCCCTTGTTAAATAGGTTATTTTGAATAATAACACAATAAGAAAATAAATAAGAAAGATAAATCCCGGTATTTGTAGTAAACATTAAATAAAACTTAGTTTTTGTTGTAATTTTTCTGGTTTTCCCATACATTTTTATTTTCTGATAGCATTATTTGAAACTGAAATCTCATTAAATCAGAAGACATATAGTTTACAATGTAATATTGAATTTAACTTTGATTTAGTTAGACGAGGTTATCGTAATATAGCCATTTTAGGGAAACTAATGTTTTGCAGTAAA
Organism: Macrosteles quadrilineatus; assembly: GCF_028750875.1. Taxonomy (NCBI): domain Eukaryota; kingdom Metazoa; phylum Arthropoda; class Insecta; order Hemiptera; family Cicadellidae; genus Macrosteles; species Macrosteles quadrilineatus. Next base: position 14,288,039 of record NW_026542601.1, on the reverse strand, counting down.
GTCTCGGGAACTCATTTATGATCACTGTTGTGTTTAAACTAAAAGATTTCATGTAAATAGTCCGTGACTATCTGGTGCTGCTACCTAGGAACTCATTGAACAACCATCTGCAGCGCTATCTGTTCGCAATCGGTGGCCTCAGCTTAAATACCGGTTTTTTAACTCCTCAGTCTTCAAGCACAGATAGCCAAGAAGGCTTGGGCGTGTGTCACTTGGCCAGTGGCATTCGTCTGCTCGGGTTCGAATCCCGTCCTGTGTGGCAAATAATTGGTGACCTGTGTGTTTGTAGCGATATACTACAACCACTGGGGCATAGTGAGGTGTTCATAATCCTTGGTTTAGACATACACCTCGAAATCATAGGATTGGGCGAATCTTTTAGCTAAGTGGTTGTTAGTGTATCCTATGAACATACAGGTCACCAATGGCCGTTTTGCTATTTTTTTTTAATAACCTTCCTCACTATATCCCTTGTAGTATTATTCCATAGTCACTTAACATTTCCCACACTCCAGACCCTTTGCCTTTGCAACTTCCCTCCACTTCCTCTACGTCGTGGACCTGTTTCCATAATTCTCAAGACCTTTTAAGCATGGCGTAGTAGAATTCCATAGTAACTCGACATTTACCCCACTCCAGACCCTTTGCCTTTGCAACTTCCCTCCACTTCCTCTACGTCGTGGACCTGTTTCCATCATTCTTTTATCGTTTTTAAGCATGGCGTTGTATTATTCCATAGTCACTTGACATTTTTTCACACTCCAGAACCTTTGCCTTTGCAACTTCCCTCCACTTACTCTACGTCATAGACCTGTTTCCATCATTCCCTAATCGTTTTTAAGCATGGCGTTGTATTATTTCATTGTCACTTGACATTTCCCACACTCCGGACCCTTTGCCTTTGCAACTTCCCTTCACTTCCTCGACGTCGTGGACCTGTTTCCATCATTCCCTAAGCCTCTTTAAGCATTTATAGGCATATCCCTGTAAACTAGCCATCACTTCCTCTACGTCGATTACCTGTTTCCATAATTCCTTAATCCTATTTAAGCATGGCGTTGTATTATTCCATAGTCATTTATATTATTCCATATGAACATACAGGTCACCAATGGCCGTTTTCCTACTTTTTTTTATAACCTTTCTCTTTATATCCCATAGACATTATATAAAATGTCCAAAGGATCCCCTTTGCCTTGACATCATTCCCTAATCGTTTTTAAGCATGGCGTTGTATTATTCCATAGTCACTTGACATTTCCCACACTCCAGACCCTTTGCCTTTGCAACTTCCCTTTCCTTCCTCAAAGTCGTGGACCTGTTTCTATCATTCCCTAAGACTTTTAAGCATGGCGTAGTATAATTCCATAGTCACATGACATTTCCCACACTCAAGACCTTTTGCCTTTGCAACTTACCTCCACTTCCTTTACGTCGTGGACCTGTTTCCATGATTCCCTAAGCCAACCACACGCTTAGCATGGCATTGTATAATTCCATAGGCACTTGACATTTCCCACACTCCAGACCTTTTGCCTTAGCAACTTATTTCCACTTCCTCAACGTCGTGGACCTGTTTCCATCATTCCCTAATCGTTTTTAAGCATGGCGTTGTATTATTCCATAGTCACTTGACATTTTATCACACTCCAGAACCTTTGCCTTTGCAACTTCCCTCCACTTACTCTACGTCATAGACCTGTTTCCATCATTCCCTAATCGTTTTTAAGCATGGCGTTGTATTATTTCATTGTCACTTGACATTTCCCACACTCCGGACCCTTTGCCTTTGCAACTTCCCTTCACTTCCTCGACGTCGTGGACCTGTTTCCATCATTCCCTAAGCCTCTTTAAGCATTTATAGGCATATCCCTGTAAACTTGCCATCACTTCCTCTACGTCGATTACCTGTTTCCATAATTCCTTAATCCTATTTAAGCATGGCGTTGTATTATTCCATAGTCATTTATATTATTCCATATAAACATACAGGTCACCAATGGCCGTTTTCCTACTTTTTTTAATAACCTTTCTCTTTATATCCCATAGACATTATATAAAATGTCCAAAGGATCCCCTTTGCCTTGACATCATTCCCTAATCGTTTTTAAGCATGGCGTTGTATTATTCCATAGTCACTTGACATTTCCCACACTCCAGACCCTTTGCCTTTGCAACTTCCCTTTCCTTCCTCAAAGTCGTGGACCTGTTTCTATCATTCCCTAAGACTTTTAAGCATGGCGTAGTATAATTCCATAGTCACATGACATTTCCCACACTCAAGACCTTTTGCCTTTGCAACTTACCTCCACTTCCTTTACGTCGTGGACCTGTTTCCATGATTCCCTAAGCCAACCACACGCTTAGCATGGCATTGTATAATTCCATAGGCACTTGACATTTCCCACACTCCAGACCTTTTGCCTTAGCATTTTATTTCCACTTCCTCAACGTCGTGGACCTGTTTCCATCATTCCCTAATCGTTTTTAAGCATAGCGTTGTATTATTCCATAGTCACTTGACATTTTCCCACACTCCAGACCCTTTGCCTTTGCAACTTCCCTTCAATTCCTCAACGTCGTGGACATGTTTCCATCATTCCCTAAGCCATATTTTTTGGAAAAAAACAGTTGTAAACTTGTATCAAAACAGATGTTAACTTGTTTTAAAACTGTAAAAAAACTTGTACTAAAACAAGTTTTTCAATTGTTTTAATACAAGTTTTCAATAGTTTTAAAACAAGTTTTTTAATTGTTTTAATTCAAGTTTTCAATCGTTTTAAAACAAGTTTTTCAACTGTTTTAAAACAAGTTTTTTAACCGTTTTAAAACAAGTTTACATCTCTTTTATGCTCAATAAGGCTTAGGAAATAATGGAAACAGGTCTACGACGTATAGGAAATGGAGGGAAATTGCAAAGGCAAAAGGTGTGGAGTGTGGTAAATGACAAGTGACTATGGAACTATACAACGCTTTGCCATAAACCTTGCTTAACCCCTTGTTAAATAGGTTATTTTGAATAATAACACAATAAGAAAATAAATAAGAAAGATAAATCCCGGTATTTGTAGTAAACATTAAATAAAACTTAGTTTTTGTTGTAATTTTTCTGGTTTTCCCATAAATTTTTATTTTCTGATAGCATTATTTGAAACTGAAATCTCATTAAATCAGAAGACATATAGTTTACAATGTAATATTGAATTTAACTTTGATTTAGTTACACGAGGTTATCGTAATATAGCCATTTTAGGGAAACTAATGTTTTGCAGTAAAGTCTCGGGAACTCATTTATGATCACTGTTGTGTTTAAACTAAAAGATTTCATGTAAATAGTCCGTGACTATCTGGTGCTGCTACCTAGGAACTCATTGAACAACCATCTGCAGCGCTATCTGTTCGCAATCGGTGGCCTCAGCTTAAATACCGGTTTTTGACTCCTCAGTCTTCAAGCACAGATAGCCAAGAAGGCTTGGGCGTGTGTCACTTGGCCAGTGGCATTCGTCTGCTCGGGTTCGAATCCCGTCCTGTGTGGCAAATAATTGGTGACCTGTGTGTTTGTACCGATATACTACAACCACTGGGGCATAGTGAGGTGTTCATAATCCTTGGTTTAGACATACACCTCGAAATCATCAGATTGGGCGAATCTTTTAGCTAAGTGGTTGTTAGTGTATCCTATGAACATACAGGTCACCAATGGCCGTTTTGCTATTTTTTTTAATAACCTTCAATTGTTTTAAAACAAGTTTTTTAACTGTTTAAAAATAAGTTTTTTAACCGTTTTAAAACAAGTTTACATCTCTTTTATGCTTAATAAGGCTTAGGGAATGATGGAAACAGGTCTACGACGTATAGGAAATGGAGGGAAATTGCACTGTTTAAAAATAAGTTTTTTAACCGTTTTAAAACAAGTTTACATCTCTTTTATGCTTAATAAGGCTTAGGGAATGATGGAAACAGGTCTACGACGTATAGGAAATGGAGGGAAATTGCAAAGGCAAAAGGTGTGGATCGTGGTAAATGACAAGTGACTATGGAATTATACAACCCTTTGCCTTGACCTTGCTTTAACCCCTTGTTTAATGGGGTATTTTGAATAATAACACAATAAGAAAATAAATAAGAAAGATATATCCCGGTATTTGTAGTAAACTTTAAATAAAACTTAGTTTTTGTTGTAATTTTTCTGGTTTTCCCATACATTTTTATTTCTGATAGCATTATTTGAAACTGAAATCTCATTAAATCAGAAGACATATAGTTTACAATGTAATATTGAATTTAACCTTGATTTAGTTAGACGAGGTTATCGTAATATAGTCATTTTAGGGAAACTTATGTTTTGCAGTAAAGTCTCGGGAACACATTTATGATCACTGTTGTGTTTAAACTAAAAGATTTCCCTCTGCAGCGCTATCTGTTCGCAATCGGTGGCCTCAGCTTAAATACCGGTTTTTGACTCCTCAGTCTTCAAGCACAGATAGCCAAGAATGCTAGGGCGTGTGTCACTTGGCCAGTGGCATTCGTCTGCTCGGGTTCGAATCCCGTCCTGTGTGGCAAATAATTGGCAACCTGTGTGTTTGTAGCGATATACTACAACCACTGGGGCATAGTGAGGTGTTCATAATCCTTGGTTTAGACATACACCTCGAAATCATCGGATTGGGCGAATCTTTTAGCTATGTGGTTGTTAGTGTATCCTATGAACATACAGGTCACCAATGGCCGTTTTGCTATTTTTTTTAATAACCTTCCGTTGTATTATTTTATAGTCACTTGACATTTCCCACACTCTAGAACCTTTGCATTTGCAACTTCCCTCCACTTCCTCTACGTCGTGGACCTGTTTCCATCATTCCCTAATCGTTTTTATGCATGGCGTAGTATAATTCCATAGTCACATGACATTTCCCACACTCAAGACTTTTTGCCTTTGCAACTTACCTCTACTTCCTTTACGTCGTAGACCTGTTTCCATGATTCCCTAAGCCAACCACACGCTTAGCATGGCATTGTATAATTCCATAGGCACTTGACATTTTCCCACACTCCAGACCCTTTGCATTTGCAACTTCCCTTCAATTCCTCAACGTCGTGGACATGTTTCCATCATTCCCTAAGCCATATTTTTTGGAAAAAAACAGTTGTAAACTTGTATCAAAACAGTTGTTAACTTGTTTTAAAACTGTTAATAAACTTGTATTAAAACAAGTTTTTCAATTGTTTTAATACAAGTTTTAAAACAAGTTTTTCAATTGTTTTAATACAAGTTTTCAATCGTTTTAAAACAAGTTTTTCAACTGTTTTAAAACAAGTTTTTTAACCGTTTTAAAACAAGTTTACATCTCTTTTATGCTTAATAAGGCTTAGGAAATAATGGAAACAGGTCTACGACGTATAGGAAATGGAGGGAAATTGCAAAGGCAAAAGGTGTGGAGTGTGGTAAATGACAAGTGACTATAGAATTATACAACGCTTTGCCATAAACCTTGCTTAACCCCTTGTTAAATAGGTTATTTTGAATAATAACACAAAAAGAAAATAAATAAGAAAGATAAATCCCGGTATTTGTAGTAAACATTAAATAAAACTTAGTTTTTGTTGCAATTTTTCTGGTTTTCCCTTACATTTTTATTTTCTGATAGCATTATTTGAAACTGAAATCTCATTAAATCAGAAGACATATAGTTTACAATGTAATATTGAATTTAACTTTGATTTAGTTAGACGAGGTTATCGTAATATAGCCATTTTAGGGAAACTAATGTTTTGCAGTAAAGTCTCGGGAACTCATTTATGATCACTGTTGTGTTTAAACTAAAAGATTTCATGTAAATAGTCCGTGACTATCTGGTGCTGCTACCTAGGAACTCATTGAACAACCATCTGCAGCGCTATCTGTTCGCAATCGGTGGCCTCAGCTTAAATACCGGTTTTGACTCCTCAGTCTTCAAGCAGGGATAGCCAAGAAGGCTTGGGCGTGTGTCACTTGGCCAGTGGCATTCGTCTGCTCGGGTTCGAATCCCGTCCAGGCAAAAGGTCTGGAGTGTGGGAAATGTCAAGTGCCTATGGAATTATACAATGCCATGCTAAGCGTGTGGTTGGCTAAGGGAATCATGGAAACAGGTCCACGACGTAAAGGAAGTGGAGGTAAGTTGCAAAGGCAAAAAGTCTTGAGTGTGGGAAATGTCATGTGACTATGGAAACAGGTCTACGACGTATAGGAAATGGAGGGAAATTGCAAAGGCAAAAGGTGTGGAGTGTGGTAAATGACAAGTGACTATGGAATTATACAACGCTTTGCCATAAACCTTGCTTAACCCCTTGTTAAATAGGTTATTTTGAATAATAACACAATAAGAAAATAAATAAGAAAGATACATCCCGGTATTTGTAGTAAACAATAAATAAAACTTAGTTTTTGTTGTAATTTTTCTGGTTTTCCCATACATTTTTATTTTCTGATAGCATTATTTGAAACTGAAATCTCATTAAATCAGAAGACATATAGTTTACAATGTAATATTGAATTTAACTTTGATTTAGTTACACGAGGTTATCGTAATATAGCCATTTTAGGGAAACTAATGTTTTGCAGTAAAGTCTCGGGAACTCATTTATGATCACTGTTGTGTTTAAACTAAAAGATTTCATGTAAATAGTCCGTGACTATCTGGTGCTGCTACCTAGGAACTCATTGAACAACCATCTGCAGCGCTATCTGTTCGCAATCGGTGGCCTCAGCTTAAATACCGGTTTTTGACTCCTCAGTCTTCAAGCACAGATAGCCAAGAAGGCTTGGGCGTGTGTCACTTGGCCAGTGGCATTCGTCTGCTCGGGTTCGAATCCCGTCCTGTGTGGCAAATAATTGGTGACCTGTGTGTTTGTAGCGATATACTACAACCACTGGGGCATAGTGAGGTGTTCATAATCCTTGGTTTAGACATACACCTCGAAATCATCGGATTGGGCGAATCTTTTAGCTAAGTGGTTGTTAGTGTATCCTATGAACATACAGGTCACCAATGGCCGTTTTGCTATTTTTTTTTTAATAACCTTCCTCTCTATATCCCTTGTAGTATTATTCCATAGTCACTTAACATTTCCCACACTCCAGACCCTTTGCCTTTGCAACTTCCCTCCACTTCCTCTACGTCGTGGACCTGTTTCCATCATTCTCAAGACCTTTTAAGCATGGCGTAGTAGAATTCCATAGTAACTCGACATTTACCCCACTCCAGACCCTTTGCCTTTGCAACTTACCTCCACTTCCTCTACGTCGTGGACCTGTTTCCATCATTCTTTTATCGTTTTTAAGCATGGCGTTGTATTATTCCATAGTCACTTGACATTTCCCACACTCCGGACCCTTTGCCTTTGCAACTTCCCTTCACTTCCTCGACGTCGTGGACCTGTTTCCATCATTCCCTAAGCCTCTTTAAGCATTTATAGGCATATCCCTGTAAACTTGCCATCACTTCCTCTACGTCGATTACCTGTTTCCATAATTCCTTAATCCTATTTAAGCATGGCGTTGTATTATTCCATAGTCATTTATATTATTCCATATAAACATACAGGTCACCAATGGCCGTTTTCCTACTTTTTTAATAACCTTTCTCTTTATATCCCATAGACATTATATAAAATGTCCAAAGGATCCCCTTTGCCTTGACATCATTCCCTAATCGTTTTGAAGCATGGCGTTGTATTATTCCATAGTCACTTGACATTTCCCACACTCCAAACCCTTTGCCTTTGCAACTTCCCTTTCCTTCCTCAAAGTCGTGGACCTGTTTCTATCATTCCCTAAGACTTTTAAGCATGGCGTAGTATAATTCCATAGTCACATGACATTTCCCACACTCAAGACCTTTTGCCTTTGCAACTTACCTCCAATTCCTTTACGTCGTGGACCTGTTTCCATGATTCCCTAAGCCAACCACACGCTTAGCATGGCATTGTATAATTCCATAGGCACTTGACATTTCCCACACTCCAGACCTTTTGCCTTAGCAACTTATTTCCACTTCCTCAACGTCGTGGACCTGTTTCCATCATTCCCTAATCGTTTTTAAGCATAGCGTTGTATTATTCTATAGTCACTTGACATTTTCCCACACTCCAGACCCTTTGCCTTTGCAACTTCCCTTCAATTCCTCAACGTCGTGGACATGTTTCCATCATTCCCTAAGCCATATTTTTTGGAAAAAAACAGTTGTAAACTTGTATCAAAACAGTTGTTAACTTGTTTTAAAACTGTTAATAAACTTGTATTAAAACAAGTTTTTCAATTGTTTTAATACAAGTTTTAAAACAAGTTTTTCAATTGTTTTAATACAAGTTTTCAATCGTTTTAAAACAAGTTTTTCAATTGTTTTAATACAAGTTTTCAATCGTTTTAAAACAAGTTTTTCAACTGTTTTAAAACAAGTTTTTTAACCGTTTTAAAACAAGTTTACATCTCTTTTATGCTTAATAAGGCTTAGGAAATAATGGAAACAGGTCTACGACGTATAGGAAATGGAGGGAAATTGCAAAGGCAAAAGGTGTGGAGTGTGGTAAATGACAAGTGACTATGGAATTATACAACGCTTTGCCATAAACCTTGCTTAACCCCTTGTTAAATAGGTTATTTTGAATAATAACACAATAAGAAAATAAATAAGAAAGATAAATCCCGGTATTTGTAGTAAACATTAAATAAAACTTAGTTTTTGTTGTAATTTTTCTGGTTTTCCCATAAATTTTTATTTTCTGATAGCATTATTTGAAACTGAAATCTCATTAAATCAGAAGACATATAGTTTACAATGTAATATTGAATTTAACTTTGATTTAGTTACACGAGGTTATCGTAATATAGCCATTTTAGGGAAACTAATGTTTTGCAGTAAAGTCTCGGGAACTCATTTATGATCACTGTTGTGTTTAAACTAAAAGATTTCATGTAAATAGTCCGTGACTATCTGGTGCTGCTACCTAGGAACTCATTGAACAACCATCTGCAGCGCTATCTGTTCGCAATCGGTGGCCTCAGCTTAAATACCGGTTTTTGACTCCTCAGTCTTCAAGCACAGATAGCCAAGAAGGCTTGGGCGTGTGTCACTTGGCCAGTGGCATTCGTCTGCTCGGGTTCGAATCCCGTCCTGTGTGGCAAATAATTGGTGACCTGTGTGTTTGTAGCGATATACTACAACCACTGGGGCATAGTGAGGTGTTCATAATCCTTGGTTTAGACATACACCTCGAAATCATCGGATTGGGCGAATCTTTTAGCTAAGTGGTTGTTAGTGTATCCTATGAACATACAGGTCACCAATGGCCGTTTTGCTATTTTTTTTTAATAACCTTCCTCTCTATATCCCTTGTAGTATTATTCCATAGTCACTTAACATTTCCCACACTCCAGACCCTTTGCCTTTGCAACTTCCCTCCACTTCCTCTACGTCGTGGACCTGTTTCCATCATTCTCAAGACCTTTTAAGCATGGCGTAGTAGAATTCCATAGTAACTCGACATTTACCCCACTCCAGACCCTTTGCCTTTGCAACTTACCTCCACTTCCTCTACGTCGTGGACCTTTTTCCATCATTCTTTTATCGTTTTTAAGCATGGCGTTGTATTATTCCATAGTCACTTGACATTTCCCACACTCCGGACCCTTTGCCTTTGCAACTTCCCTTCACTTCCTCGACGTCGTGGACCTGTTTCCATCATTCCCTAAGCCTCTTTAAGCATTTATAGGCATATCCCTGTAAACTTGCCATCACTTCCTCTACGTCGATTACCTGTTTCCATAATTCCTTAATCCTATTTAAGCATGGCGTTGTATTATTCCATAGTCATTTATATTATTCCATATAAACATACAGGTCACCAATGGCCGTTTTCCTACTTTTTTTAATAACCTTTCTCTTTATATCCCATAGACATTATATAAAATGTCCAAAGGATCCCCTTTGCCTTGACATCATTCCCTAATCGTTTTTAAGCATGGCGTTGTATTATTCCATAGTCACTTGACATTTCCCACACTCCAGACCCTTTGCCTTTGCATCTTCCCTTTCCTTCCTCAAAGTCGTGGACCTGTTTCTATCATTCCCTAAGACTTTTAAGCATGGCGTAGTATAATTCCATAGTCACATGACATTTCCCACACTCAAGACCTTTTGCCTTTGCAACTTACCTCCACTTCCTTTACGTCGTGGACCTGTTTCCATGATTCCCTAAGCCAACCACACGCTTAGCATGGCATTGTATAATTCCATAGGCACTTGACATTTCCCACACTCCAGACCTTTTGCCTTAGCAACTTATTTCCACTTCCTCAACGTCGTGGACCTGTTTCCATCATTCCCTAATCGTTTTTAAGCATAGCGTTGTATTATTCTATAGTCACTTGACATTTTCCCACACTCCAGACCCTTTGCCTTTGCAACTTCCCTTCAATTCCTCAACGTCGTGGACATGTTTCCATCATTCCCTAAGCCATATTTTTTGGAAAAAAACAGTTGTAAACTTGTATCAAAACAGTTGTTAACTTGTTTTAAAACTGTTAATAAACTTGTATTAAAACAAGTTTTTCAATTGTTTTAATACAAGTTTTAAAACAAGTTTTTCAATTGTTTTAATACAAGTTTTCAATCGTTTTAAAACAAGTTTTTCAATTGTTTTAATACAAGTTTTCAATCGTTTTAAAACAAGTTTTTCAACTGTTTTAAAACAAGTTTTTTAACCGTTTTAAAACAAGTTTACATCTCTTTTATGCTTAATAAGGCTTAGGAAATAATGGAAACAGGTCTACGACGTATAGGAAATGGAGGGAAATTGCAAAGGCAAAAGGTGTGGAGTGTGGTAAATGACAAGTGACTATGGAATTATACAACGCTTTGCCATAAACCTTGCTTAACCCCTTGTTAAATAGGTTATTTTGAATAATAACACAATAAGAAAATAAATAAGAAAGATAAATCCCGGTATTTGTAGTAAACATTAAATAAAACTTAGTTTTTGTTGTAATTTTTCTGGTTTTCCCATAAATTTTTATTTTCTGATAGCATTATTTGAAACTGAAATCTCATTAAATCAGAAGACATATAGTTTACAATGTAATATTGAATTTAACTTTGATTTAGTTACACGAGGTTATCGTAATATAGCCATTTTAGGGAAACTAATGTTTTGCAGTAAAGTCTCGGGAACTCATTTATGATCACTGTTGTGTTTAAACTAAAAGATTTCATGTAAATAGTCCGTGACTATCTGGTGCTGCTACCTAGGAACTCATTGAACAACCATCTGCAGCGCTATCTGTTCGCAATCGGTGGCCTCAGCTTAAATACCGGTTTTTGACTCCTCAGTCTTCAAGCACAGATAGCCAAGAAGGCTTGGGCGTGTGTCACTTGGCCAGTGGCATTCGTCTGCTCGGGTTCGAATCCCGTCCTGTGTGGCAAATAATTGGTGACCTGTGTGTTTGTAGCGATATACTACAACCACTGGGGCATAGTGAGGTGTTCATAATCCTTGGTTTAGACATACACCTCGAAATCATCGGATTGGGCGAATCTTTTAGCTAAGTGGTTGTTAGTGTATCCTATGAACATACAGGTCACCAATGGCCGTTTTGCTATTTTTTTTTTAATAACCTTCCTCTCTATATCCCTTGTAGTATTATTCCATAGTCACTTAACATTTCCCACACTCCAGACCCTTTGCCTTTGCAACTTCCCTCCACTTCCTCTACGTCGTGGACCTGTTTCCATCATTCTCAAGACCTTTTAAGCATGGCGTAGTAGAATTCCATAGTAACTCGACATTTACCCCACTCCAGACCCTTTGCCTTTGCAACTTACCTCCACTTACTCTACGTCGTGGACCTGTTTCCATCATTCTTTTATCGTTTTTAAGCATGGCGTTGTATTATTCCATAGTCACTTGACATTTCCCACACTCCGGACCCTTTGCCTTTGCAACTTCCCTTCACTTCCTCGACGTCGTGGACCTGTTTCCATCATTCCCTAAGCCTCTTTAAGCATTTATAGGCATATCCCTGTAAACTTGCCATCACTTCCTCTACGTCGATTACCTGTTTCCATAATTCCTTAATCCTATTTAAGCATGGCGTTGTATTATTCCATAGTCATTTATATTATTCCATATAAACATACAGGTCACCAATGGCCGTTTTCCTACTTTTTTTAATAACCTTTCTCTTTATATCCCATAGACATTATATAAAATGTCCAAAGGATCCCCTTTGCCTTGACATCATTCCCTAATCGTTTTTAAGCATGGCGTTGTATTATTCCATAGTCACTTGACATTTCCCACACTCCAGACCCTTTGCCTTTGCATCTTCCCTTTCCTTCCTCAAAGTCGTGGACCTGTTTCTATCATTCCCTAAGACTTTTAAGCATGGCGTAGTATAATTCCATAGTCACATGACATTTCCCACACTCAAGACCTTTTGCCTTTGCAACTTACCTCCACTTCCTTTACGTCGTGGACCTGTTTCCATGATTCCCTAAGCCAACCACACGCTTAGCATGGCATTGTATAATTCCATAGGCACTTGACATTTCCCACACTCCAGACCTTTTGCCTTAGCAACTTATTTCCACTTCCTCAACGTCGTGGACCTGTTTCCATCATTCCCTAATCGTTTTTAAGCATAGCGTTGTATTATTCTATAGTCACTTGACATTTTCCCACACTCCAGACCCTTTGCCTTTGCAACTTCCCTTCAATTCCTCAACGTCGTGGACATGTTTCCATCATTCCCTAAGCCATATTTTTTGGAAAAAAACAGTTGTAAACTTGTATCAAAACAGTTGTTAACTTGTTTTAAAACTGTTAATAAACTTGTATTAAAACAAGTTTTTCAATTGTTTTAATACAAGTTTTAAAACAAGTTTTTCAATTGTTTTAATACAAGTTTTCAATCGTTTTAAAACAAGTTTTTCAATTGTTTTAATACAAGTTTTCAATCGTTTTAAAACAAGTTTTTCAACTGTTTTAAAACAAGTTTTTTAACCGTTTTAAAACAAGTTCACATCTCTTTTATGCTTAATAAGGCTTAGGAAATAATGGAAACAGGTCTACGACGTATAGGAAATGGAGGGAAATTGCAAAGGCAAAAGGTGTGGAGTGTGGTAAATGACAAGTGACTATGGAATTATACAACGCTTTGCCATAAACCTTGCTTAACCCCTTGTTAAATAGGTTATTTTGAATAATAACACAATAAGAAAATAAATAAGAAAGATAAATCCCGGTATTTGTAGTAAACATTAAATAAAACTTAGTTTTTGTTGTAATTTTTCTGGTTTTCCCATAAATTTTTATTTTCTGATAGCATTATTTGAAACTGAAATCTCATTAAATCAGAAGACATATAGTTTACAATGTAATATTGAATTTAACTTTGATTTAGTTACACGAGGTTATCGTAATATAGCCATTTTAGGGAAACTAATGTTTTGCAGTAAAGTCTCGGGAACTCATTTATGATCACTGTTGTGTTTAAACTAAAAGATTTCATGTAAATAGTCCGTGACTATCTGGTGCTGCTACCTAGGAACTCATTGAACAACCATCTGCAGCGCTATCTGTTCGCAATCGGTGGCCTCAGCTTAAATACCGGTTTTTGACTCCTCAGTCTTCAAGCACAGATAGCCAAGAAGGCTTGGGCGTGTGTCACTTGGCCAGTGGCATTCGTCTGCTCGGGTTCGAATCCCGTCCTGTGTGGCAAATAATTGGTGACCTGTGTGTTTGTAGCGATATACTACAACCACTGGGGCATAGTGAGGTGTTCATAATCCTTGGTTTAGACATACACCTCGAAATCATCGGATTGGGCGAATCTTTTAGCTAAGTGGTTGTTAGTGTATCCTATGAACATACAGGTCACCAATGGCCGTTTTGCTATTTTTTTTTTAATAACCTTCCTCTCTATATCCCTTGTAGTATTATTCCATAGTCACTTAACATTTCCCACACTCCAGACCCTTTGCCTTTGCAACTTCCCTCCACTTCCTCTACGTCGTGGACCTGTTTCCATCATTCTCAAGACCTTTTAAGCATGGCGTAGTAGAATTCCATAGTAACTCGACATTTACCCCACTCCAGACCCTTTGCCTTTGCAACTTACCTCCACTTACTCTACGTCGTGGACCTGTTTCCATCATTCTTTTATCGTTTTTAAGCATGGCGTTGTATTATTCCATAGTCACTTGACATTTCCCACACTCCGGACCCTTTGCCTTTGCAACTTCCCTTCACTTCCTCGACGTCGTGGACCTGTTTCCATCATTCCCTAAGCCTCTTTAAGCATTTATAGGCATATCCCTGTAAACTTGCCATCACTTCCTCTACGTCGATTACCTGTTTCCATAATTCCTTAATCCTATTTAAGCATGGCGTTGTATTATTCCATAGTCATTTATATTATTCCATATAAACATACAGGTCACCAATGGCCGTTTTCCTACTTTTTTTAACAACCTTTCTCTTTATATCCCATAGACATTATATAAAATGTCCAAAGGATCCCCTTTGCCTTGACATCATTCCCTAATCGTTTTTAAGCATGGCGTTGTATTATTCCATAGTCACTTGACATTTCCCACACTCCAGACCCTTTGCCTTTGCATCTTCCCTTTCCTTCCTCAAAGTCGTGGACCTGTTTCTATCATTCCCTAAGACTTTTAAGCATGGCGTAGTATAATTCCATAGTCACATGACATTTCCCACACTCAAGACCTTTTGCCTTTGCAACTTACCTCCACTTCCTTTACGTCGTGGACCTGTTTCCATGATTCCCTAAGCCAACCACACGCTTAGCATGGCATTGTATAATTCCATAGGCACTTGACATTTCCCACACTCCAGACCTTTTGCCTTAGCAACTTATTTCCACTTCCTCAACGTCGTGGACCTGTTTCCATCATTCCCTAATCGTTTTTAAGCATAGCGTTGTATTATTCTATAGTCACTTGACATTTTCCCACACTCCAGACCCTTTGCCTTTGCAACTTCCCTTCAATTCCTCAACGTCGTGGACATGTTTCCATCATTCCCTAAGCCATATTTTTTGGAAAAAAACAGTTGTAAACTTGTATCAAAACAGTTGTTAACTTGTTTTAAAACTGTTAATAAACTTGTATTAAAACAAGTTTTTCAATTGTTTTAATACAAGTTTTAAAACAAGTTTTTTAATTGTTTTAATACAAGTTTTCAATCGTTTTAAAACAAGTTTTTCAATTGTTTTAATACAAGTTTTCAATCGTTTTAAAACAAGTTTTTCAACTGTTTTAAAACAAGTTTTTTAACCGTTTTAAAACAAGTTTACATCTCTTTTATGCTTAATAAGGCTTAGGAAATAATGGAAACAGGTCTACGACGTATAGGAAATGGAGGGAAATTGCAAAGGCAAAAGGTGTGGAGTGTGGTAAATGACAAGTGACTATGGAATTATACAACGCTTTGCCATAAACCTTGCTTAACCCCTTGTTAAATAGGTTATTTTGAATAATAACACAATAAGAAAATAAATAAGAAAGATAAATCCCGGTGTTTGTAGTAAACATTAAATAAAACTTAGTTTTTGTTGTAATTTTTCTGGTTTTCCCATAAATTTTTATTTTCTGATAGCATTATTTGAAACTGAAATCTCATTAAATCAGAAGACATATAGTTTACAATGTAATATTGAATTTAACTTTGATTTAGTTACACGAGGTTATCGTAATATAGCCATTTTAGGGAAACTAATGTTTTGCAGTAAAGTCTCGGGAACTCATTTATGATCACTGTTGTGTTTAAACTAAAAGATTTCATGTAAATAGTCCGTGACTATCTGGTGCTGCTACCTAGGAACTCATTGAACAACCATCTGCAGCGCTATCTGTTCGCAATCGGTGGCCTCAGCTTAAATACCGGTTTTTGACTCCTCAGTCTTCAAGCACAGATAGCCAAGAAGGCTTGGGCGTGTGTCACTTGGCCAGTGGCATTCGTCTGCTCGGGTTCGAATCCCGTCCTGTGTGGCAAATAATTGGTGACCTGTGTGTTTGTAGCGATATACTACAACCACTGGGGCATAGTGAGGTGTTCATAATCCTTGGTTTAGACATACACCTCGAAATCATCGGATTGGGCGAATCTTTTAGCTAAGTGGTTGTTAGTGTATCCTATGGACATACAGGTCACCAATGGCCGTTTTGCTATTTTTTTTTTTAATAACCTTCCTCTCTATATCCCTTGTAGTATTATTCCATAGTCACTTAACATTTCCCACACTCCAGACCCTTTGCCTTTGCAACTTCCCTCCACTTCCTCTACGTCGTGGACCTGTTTCCATCATTCTCAAGACCTTTTAAGCATGGCGTAGTAGAATTCCATAGTAACTCGACATTTACCCCACTCCAGACCCTTTGCCTTTGCAACTTACCTCCACTTCCTCTACGTCGTGGACCTGTTTCAATCATTCTTTTATCGTTTTTAAGCATGGCGTTGTATTATTCCATAGTCACTTGACATTTTTTCACACTCCAGAACCTTTGCCTCTGCAACTTCCCTCCACTTACTCTACGTCATAGACCTGTTTCCATCATTCCCTAATCGTTTTTAAGCATGGCGTTGTATTATTTCATTGTCACTTGACATTTCCCACACTCCGGACCCTTTGCCTTTGCAACTTCCCTTCACTTCCTCGACGTCGTGGACCTGTTTCCATCATTCCCTTAGCCTCTTTAAGCATTTATAGGCATATCCCTGTAAACTTGCCATCACTTCCTCTACGTCGATTACCTGTTTCCATAATTCCTTAATCCTATTTAAGCATGGCGTTGTATTATTCCATAGTCATTTATATTATTCCATATGAACATACAGGTCACCAATGGCCGTTTTCCTACTTTTTTTAATAACCTTTCTCTTTATATCCCATAGACATTATATAAAATGTCCAAAGGATCCCCTTTGCCTTGACATCATTCCCTAATCGTTTTTAAGCATGGCGTTGTATTATTCCATAGTCACTTGACATTTCCCACACTCCACTCTCTTATCGTTTTTAAGCATGGCGTTGTATTATTCTATAGTCACTTGACATTTCCCACACTCCAGAACCTTTGCTTTTGCAACTTCCCTCCACTTACTCTACGTCGTGGATCTGTGTTCATCAATTTCTAATCGTTTTTAAGCATGGCATTGTATTATTCCATTGTCACTTGACATTTCTAACACTCCGGACCCTTTGCCTTTGCAACTTCCCTTCACTTTCTCAACGTCGTGGTCCTGCTTCCTTATTTCCCTACACCTTTCTAAGCATACATTTGTATTATTCTATAGTTACTTGACATTTCCCATACTTTTGACCGTTTGCCTTTGCAACTTCCCTCCACTTCCTCTACGTCGTGGACCTGTTTCCATCATTCCCTAAGACTTTTTAAGTATGGCGTAGTAGAATTCCATAGTAGCTTGACATTAAGCACACTCCAAACCCTTTGCCTTTGCAACTTACCTCCACTTCCTCTACAACGTGGACCTATTTCCATCATTCCCTTATCGTTTTTAAGCAAGACGTTGTATTATATTATAGTCACTTGACATTTCCCACACTCCAGAACCTTTTCCTTTGCAACTTCCCACCACTTCCTCTACGTCGTGGACCTGTTCCATCATTCCCTGATCGTTTTTAAGCATTGCGTTGTATTGTTCCATAGTCACTTAACATTTCCCACACTCCAGACCCTTTGCCTTTGCAACTTCCCTTTTCTTCCTCAACGTCGTGGACCTGTTTCCATCATTCCCTAAGACTTTTAAGCATGGCGTAGTTTAATTCCATAGTCACTTGACATTTTCCACACTCAAGACCTTTTGCCTTAGCAACTTACCTCCACTTCCTCAACGTCGTGGACCTGTTTCCATCATTCCCTAATCGTTTTTAAGCATAGCGTTGTATTATTCCATAGGCACTTGACATTTCCCACACTCCAGACCTTTTGCCTTAGCAACTTATTTCCACTTCCTCAACGTCGTGGACCTGTTTCCATCATTCCCTAATCGTTTTTAAGCATAGCGTTGTATTATTCTATAGTCACTTGACATTTTCCCACACTCCAGACCCTTTGCCTTTGCAACTTCCCTTCAATTCCTCAACGTCGTGGACATGTTTCCATCATTCCCTAAGCCATATTTTTTGGAAAAAAACAGTTGTAAACTTGTATCAAAACAGTTGTTAACTTGTTTTAAAACTGTTAAAAAACTTGTATTAAAACAAGTTTTTCAATTGTTTTAATACAAGTTTTAAAACAAGTTTTTCAATTGTTTTAATACAAGTTTTCAATCGTTTTAAAACAAGTTTTTCAACTGTTTTAAAACAAGTTTTTTAACCGTTTTAAAACAAGTTTACATCTCTTTTATGCTTAATAAGGCTTAGGAAATAATGGAAACAGGTCTACGACGTATAGGAAATGGAGGGAAATTGCAAAGGCAAAAGGTGTGGAGTGTGGTAAATGACAAGTGACTATGGAATTATACAACGCTTTGCCATAAACCTTGCTTAACCCCTTGTTAAATAGGTTATTTTGAATAATAACACAATAAGAAAATAAATAAGAAAGATAAATCCCGGTGTTTGTAGTAAACATTAAATAAAACTTAGTTTTTGTTGTAATTTTTCTGGTTTTCCCATACATTTTTATTTTCTGATAGCAATATTTGAAACTGAAATCTCATTAAATCAGAAGACATATAGTTTACAATGTAATATTGAATTTAACTTTGATTTAGTTAGACGAGGTTATCGTAATATAGCCATTTTAGGGAAACTAATGTTTTGCAGTAAAGTCTCGGGAACTCATTTATGATCACTGTTGTGTTTAAACTAAAAGATTTCATGTAAATAGTCCGTGACTATCTGGTGCTGCTACCTAGGAACTCATTGAACAACCATCTGCAGCGCTATCTGTTCGCAATCGGTGGCCTCAGCTTAAATACCGGTTTTTGACTCCTCAGTCTTCAAGCACAGATAGCCAAGAAGGCTAGGGCGTGTGTCACTTGGCCAGTGGCATTCGTCTGCTCGGGTTCGAATCCCGTCCTGTGTGGCAAATAATTGGTGACCTGTGTGTTTGTAGCGATATACTACAACCACTGGGGCATAGTGAGGTGTTCATAATCCTTGGTTTAGACATACACCTCGAAATCATCGGATTGGGCGAATCTTTTAGCTAAGTGGTTGTTAGTGTATCCTATGAACATACAGGTCACCAATGGCCGTTTTGCTATTTTTTTTTTTTTAATAACCTTCCTCTCTATATCCCTTGTAGTATTATTCCATAGTCAACCCTTTGCCTTTGCAACTTACCTCCACTTACTCTACGTCGTGGACCTGTTTCCATCATTCTTTTATCGTTTTTAAGCATGGCGTTGTATTATTCCTACTTTTTTTAATAACCTTTCTCTTTATATCCCATAGACATTATATAAAATGTCCAAAGGATCCCCTTTGCCTTGACATCATTCCCTAATCGTGTTTAAGCATGGCGTTGTATTATTCCATAGTCACTTGACATTTCCCACACTCCAGACCCTTTGCCTTTGCATCTTCCCTTTCCTTCCTCAAAGTCGTGGACCTGTTTCTATCATTCCCTAAGACTTTTAAGCATGGCGTAGTATAATTCCATAGTCACATGACATTTCCCACACTCAAGACCTTTTGCCTTTGCAACTTACCTCCACTTCCTTTACGTCGTGGACCTGTTTCCATGATTCCCTAAGCCAACCACACGCTTAGCATGGCATTGTATAATTCCATAGGCACTTGACATTTCCCACACTCCAGACCTTTTGCCTTAGCAACTTATTTCCACTTCCTCAACGTCGTGGACCTGTTTCCATCATTCCCTAATCGTTTTTAAGCATAGCGTTGTATTATTCTATAGTCACTTGACATTTTCCCACACTCCAGACCCTTTGCCTTTGCAACTTCCCTTCAATTCCTCAACGTCGTGGACATGTTTCCATCATTCCCTAAGCCATATTTTTTGGAAAAAAACAGTTGTAAACTTGTATCAAAACAGTTGTTAACTTGTTTTAAAACTGTTAATAAACTTGTATTAAAACAAGTTTTTCAATTGTTTTAATACAAGTTTTAAAACAAGTTTTTCAATTGTTTTAATACAAGTTTTCAATCGTTTTAAAACAAGTTTTTCAATTGTTTTAATACAAGTTTTCAATCGTTTTAAAACAAGTTTTTCAACTGTTTTAAAACAAGTTTTTTAACCGTTTTAAAACAAGTTCACATCTCTTTTATGCTTAATAAGGCTTAGGAAATAATGGAAACAGGTCTACGACGTATAGGAAATGGAGGGAAATTGCAAAGGCAAAAGGTGTGGAGTGTGGTAAATGACAAGTGACTATGGAATTATACAACGCTTTGCCATAAACCTTGCTTAACCCCTTGTTAAATAGGTTATTTTGAATAATAACACAATAAGAAAATAAATAAGAAAGATAAATCCCGGTATTTGTAGTAAACATTAAATAAAACTTAGTTTTTGTTGTAATTTTTCTGGTTTTCCCATAAATTTTTATTTTCTGATAGCATTATTTGAAACTGAAATCTCATTAAATCAGAAGACATATAGTTTACAATGTAATATTGAATTTAACTTTGATTTAGTTACACGAGGTTATCGTAATGTAGCCATTTTAGGGAAACTAATGTTTTGCAGTAAAGTCTCGGGAACTCATTTATGATCACTGTTGTGTTTAAACTAAAAGATTTCATGTAAATAGTCCGTGACTATCTGGTGCTGCTACCTAGGAACTCATTGAACAACCATCTGCAGCGCTATCTGTTCGCAATCGGTGGCCTCAGCTTAAATACCGGTTTTTGACTCCTCAGTCTTCAAGCACAGATAGCCAAGAAGGCTTGGGCGTGTGTCACTTGGCCAGTGGCATTCGTCTGCTCGGGTTCGAATCCCGTCCTGTGTGGCAAATAATTGGTGACCTGTGTGTTTGTAGCGATATACTACAACCACTGGGGCATAGTGAGGTGTTCATAATCCTTGGTTTAGACATACACCTCGAAATCATCGGATTGGGCGAATCTTTTAGCTAAGTGGTTGTTAGTGTATCCTATGAACATACAGGTCACCAATGGCCGTTTTGCTATTTTTTTTTAATAACCTTCCTCTCTATATCCCTTGTAGTATTATTCCATAGTCACTTAACATTTCCCACACTCCAGACCCTTTGCCTTTGCAACTTCCCTCCACTTCCTCTACGTCGTGGACCTGTTTCCATCATTCTCAAGACCTTTTAAGCATGGCGTAGTAGAATTCCATAGTAACTCGACATTTACCCCACTCCAGACCCTTTGCCTTTGCAACTTACCTCCACTTACTCTACGTCGTGGACCTGTTTCCATCATTCTTTTATCGTTTTTAAGCATGGCGTTGTATTATTCCATAGTCACTTGACATTTCCCACACTCCGGACCCTTTGCCTTTGCAACTTCCCTTCACTTCCTCGACGTCGTGGACCTGTTTCCATCATTCCCTAAGCCTCTTTAAGCATTTATAGGCATATCCCTGTAAACTTGCCATCACTTCCTCTACGTCGATTACCTGTTTCCATAATTCCTTAATCCTATTTAAGCATGGCGTTGTATTATTCCATAGTCATTTATATTATTCCATATAAACATACAGGTCACCAATGGCCGTTTTCCTACTTTTTTTAACAACCTTTCTCTTTATATCCCATAGACATTATATAAAATGTCCAAAGGATCCCCTTTGCCTTGACATCATTCCCTAATCGTTTTTAAGCATGGCGTTGTATTATTCCATAGTCACTTGACATTTCCCACACTCCAGACCCTTTGCCTTTGCATCTTCCCTTTCCTTCCTCAAAGTCGTGGACCTGTTTCTATCATTCCCTAAGACTTTTAAGCATGGCGTAGTATAATTCCATAGTCACATGACATTTCCCACACTCAAGACCTTTTGCCTTTGCAACTTACCTCCACTTCCTTTACGTCGTGGACCTGTTTCCATGATTCCCTAAGCCAACCACACGCTTAGCATGGCATTGTATAATTCCATAGGCACTTGACATTTCCCACACTCCAGACCTTTTGCCTTAGCAACTTATTTCCACTTCCTCAACGTCGTGGACCTGTTTCCATCATTCCCTAATCGTTTTTAAGCATAGCGTTGTATTATTCTATAGTCACTTGACATTTTCCCACACTCCAGACCCTTTGCCTTTGCAACTTCCCTTCAATTCCTCAACGTCGTGGACATGTTTCCATCATTCCCTAAGCCATATTTTTTGGAAAAAAACAGTTGTAAACTTGTATCAAAACAGTTGTTAACTTGTTTTAAAACTGTTAATAAACTTGTATTAAAACAAGTTTTTCAATTGTTTTAATACAAGTTTTAAAACAAGTTTTTCAATTGTTTTAATACAAGTTTTCAATCGTTTTAAAACAAGTTTTTCAATTGTTTTAATACAAGTTTTCAATCGTTTTAAAACAAGTTTTTCAACTGTTTTAAAACAAGTTTTTTAACCGTTTTAAAACAAGTTTACATCTCTTTTATGCTTAATAAGGCTTAGGAAATAATGGAAACAGGTCTACGACGTATAGGAAATGGAGGGAAATTGCAAAGGCAAAAGGTGTGGAGTGTGGTAAATGACAAGTGACTATGGAATTATACAACGCTTTGCAATAAACCTTGCTTAACCCCTTGTTAAATAGGTTATTTTGAATAATAACACAATAAGAAAATAAATAAGAAAGATAAATCCCGGTGTTTGTAGTAAACATTAAATAAAACTTAGTTTTTGTTGTAATTTTTCTGGTTTTCCCATAAATTTTTATTTTCTGATAGCATTATTTGAAACTGAAATCTCATTAAATCAGAAGACATATAGTTTACAATGTAATATTGAATTTAACTTTGATTTAGTTACACGAGGTTATCGTAATATAGCCATTTTAGGGAAACTAATGTTTTGCAGTAAAGTCTCGGGAACTCATTTATGATCACTGTTGTGTTTAAACTAAAAGATTTCATGTAAATAGTCCGTGACTATCTGGTGCTGCTACCTAGGAACTCATTGAACAACCATCTGCAGCGCTATCTGTTCGCAATCGGTGGCCTCAGCTTAAATACCGGTTTTTGACTCCTCAGTCTTCAAGCACAGATAGCCAAGAAGGCTTGGGCGTGTGTCACTTGGCCAGTGGCATTCGTCTGCTCGGGTTCGAATCCCGTCCTGTGTGGCAAATAATTGGTGACCTGTGTGTTTGTAGCGATATACTACAACCACTGGGGCATAGTGAGGTGTTCATAATCCTTGGTTTAGACATACACCTCGAAATCATCGGATTGGGCGAATCTTTTAGCTAAGTGGTTGTTAGTGTATCCTATGGACATACAGGTCACCAATGGCCGTTTTGCTATTTTTTTTTTTAATAACCTTCCTCTCTATATCCCTTGTAGTATTATTCCATAGTCACTTAACATTTCCCACACTCCAGACCCTTTGCCTTTGCAACTTCCCTCCACTTCCTCTACGTCGTGGACCTGTTTCCATCATTCTCAAGACCTTTTAAGCATGGCGTAGTAGAATTCCATAGTAACTCGACATTTACCCCACTCCAGACCCTTTGCCTTTGCAACTTACCTCCACTTCCTCTACGTCGTGGACCTGTTTCAATCATTCTTTTATCGTTTTTAAGCATGGCGTTGTATTATTCCATAGTCACTTGACATTTTTTCACACTCCAGAACCTTTGCCTCTGCAACTTCCCTCCACTTACTCTACGTCATAGACCTGTTTCCATCATTCCCTAATCGTTTTTAAGCATGGCGTTGTATTATTTCATTGTCACTTGACATTTCCCACACTCCGGACCCTTTGCCTTTGCAACTTCCCTTCACTTCCTCGACGTCGTGGACCTGTTTCCATCATTCCCTTAGCCTCTTTAAGCATTTATAGGCATATCCCTGTAAACTTGCCATCACTTCCTCTACGTCGATTACCTGTTTCCATAATTCCTTAATCCTATTTAAGCATGGCGTTGTATTATTCCATAGTCATTTATATTATTCCATATGAACATACAGGTCACCAATGGCCGTTTTCCTACTTTTTTTAATAACCTTTCTCTTTATATCCCATAGACATTATATAAAATGTCCAAAGGATCCCCTTTGCCTTGACATCATTCCCTAATCGTTTTTAAGCATGGCGTTGTATTATTCCATAGTCACTTGACATTTCCCACACTCCACTCTCTTATCGTTTTTAAGCATGGCGTTGTATTATTCTATAGTCACTTGACATTTCCCACACTCCAGAACCTTTGCTTTTGCAACTTCCCTCCACTTACTCTACGTCGTGGATCTGTGTTCATCAATTTCTAATCGTTTTTAAGCATGGCATTGTATTATTCCATTGTCACTTGACATTTCTAACACTCCGGACCCTTTGCCTTTGCAACTTCCCTTCACTTTCTCAACGTCGTGGTCCTGCTTCCTTATTTCCCTACACCTTTCTAAGCATACATTTGTATTATTCTATAGTTACTTGACATTTCCCATACTTTTGACCGTTTGCCTTTGCAACTTCCCTCCACTTCCTCTACGTCGTGGACCTGTTTCCATCATTCCCTAAGACTTTTTAAGTATGGCGTAGTAGAATTCCATAGTAGCTTGACATTAAGCACACTCCAAACCCTTTGCCTTTGCAACTTACCTCCACTTCCTCTACAACGTGGACCTATTTCCATCATTCCCTTATCGTTTTTAAGCAAGACGTTGTATTATATTATAGTCACTTGACATTTCCCACACTCCAGAACCTTTTCCTTTGCAACTTCCCACCACTTCCTCTACGTCGTGGACCTGTTCCATCATTCCCTGATCGTTTTTAAGCATTGCGTTGTATTGTTCCATAGTCACTTAACATTTCCCACACTCCAGACCCTTTGCCTTTGCAACTTCCCTTTTCTTCCTCAACGTCGTGGACCTGTTTCCATCATTCCCTAAGACTTTTAAGCATGGCGTAGTTTAATTCCATAGTCACTTGACATTTTCCACACTCAAGACCTTTTGCCTTAGCAACTTACCTCCACTTCCTCAACGTCGTGGACCTGTTTCCATCATTCCCTAATCGTTTTTAAGCATAGCGTTGTATTATTCCATAGGCACTTGACATTTCCCACACTCCAGACCTTTTGCCTTAGCAACTTATTTCCACTTCCTCAACGTCGTGGACCTGTTTCCATCATTCCCTAATCGTTTTTAAGCATAGCGTTGTATTATTCTATAGTCACTTGACATTTTCCCACACTCCAGACCCTTTGCCTTTGCAACTTCCCTTCAATTCCTCAACGTCGTGGACATGTTTCCATCATTCCCTAAGCCATATTTTTTGGAAAAAAACAGTTGTAAACTTGTATCAAAACAGTTGTTAACTTGTTTTAAAACTGTTAAAAAACTTGTATTAAAACAAGTTTTTCAATTGTTTTAATACAAGTTTTAAAACAAGTTTTTCAATTGTTTTAATACAAGTTTTCAATCGTTTTAAAACAAGTTTTTCAACTGTTTTAAAACAAGTTTTTTAACCGTTTTAAAACAAGTTTACATCTCTTTTATGCTTAATAAGGCTTAGGAAATAATGGAAACAGGTCTACGACGTATAGGAAATGGAGGGAAATTGCAAAGGCAAAAGGTGTGGAGTGTGGTAAATGACAAGTGACTATGGAATTATACAACGCTTTGCCATAAACCTTGCTTAACCCCTTGTTAAATAGGTTATTTTGAATAATAACACAATAAGAAAATAAATAAGAAAGATAAATCCCGGTGTTTGTAGTAAACATTAAATAAAACTTAGTTTTTGTTGTAATTTTTCTGGTTTTCCCATACATTTTTATTTTCTGATAGCAATATTTGAAACTGAAATCTCATTAAATCAGAAGACATATAGTTTACAATGTAATATTGAATTTAACTTTGATTTAGTTAGACGAGGTTATCGTAATATAGCCATTTTAGGGAAACTAATGTTTTGCAGTAAAGTCTCGGGAACTCATTTATGATCACTGTTGTGTTTAAACTAAAAGATTTCATGTAAATAGTCCGTGACTATCTGGTGCTGCTACCTAGGAACTCATTGAACAACCATCTGCAGCGCTATCTGTTCGCAATCGGTGGCCTCAGCTTAAATACCGGTTTTTGACTCCTCAGTCTTCAAGCACAGATAGCCAAGAAGGCTAGGGCGTGTGTCACTTGGCCAGTGGCATTCGTCTGCTCGGGTTCGAATCCCGTCCTGTGTGGCAAATAATTGGTGACCTGTGTGTTTGTAGCGATATACTACAACCACTGGGGCATAGTGAGGTGTTCATAATCCTTGGTTTAGACATACACCTCGAAATCATCGGATTGGGCGAATCTTTTAGCTAAGTGGTTGTTAGTGTATCCTATGAACATACAGGTCACCAATGGCCGTTTTGCTATTTTTTTTTTTTTAATAACCTTCCTCTCTATATCCCTTGTAGTATTATTCCATAGTCACTTAACATTTCCCACACTCCAGACCCTTTGCCTTTGCAACTTCCCTCCACTTCCTCTACGTCGTGGACCTGTGTTCATCAATTTCTAATCGTTTTTAAGCATGGCATTGTATTATTCCATTGTCACTTGACATTTCTAACACTCCGGACCCTTTCCCTTTGCAACTTCCCTTTTCTTCCTCAACGTCGTGGACCTGTTTCCATCATTCCCTAAGACTTTTAAGCATGGCGTAGTTTAATTCCATAGTCACTTGACATTTTCCACACTCAAGACCTTTTGCCTTTAAAACTTGCCTCTACTTCCTTTACGTCGTGGACCATAATTCCCTAAGCCCATTTAAGCATGGCATTGTATAATTCCATAGGCACTTGACATTTCCCACACTCCAGACCTTTTGCCTTAGCAACTTACCTCCACTTTCTCAACGTCGTGGACCTGTTTCCATCATTCCCTAATCGTTTTAGCGAATTTCCCTATAGGGAAGTAGCTATTACCGTAGGTGGCACGGTAAGACCTAGACCCGGGACCGATTTACTTTTTGATTTTGATGTCCCCAGAGGCCAAAAACACTATTCGTTCAAATTTTTATATATGTGTATATATATATATAGACTTATATATATATATACGTCCGTGAACGCGATAACTTGAGTAATTTTTGTCCGATTTTGATGAAATTTGGTTTAAAGGTGTAAAGCGGGATAAACTTGAATAAGTTCGTGAACCAGCACGATCGGACCATGGGAACGGGGCTTTACGGGGGGTTTTATGGGGTAAAAATTGGTTTTTCTCACTTTTGACCCTCAAAACACAAAATTTCCTGATTTCTCTTTAGACCTTTTTAAAGAGCTTAAAAAAACAAATAATTTAGTATATAAAAGTATTTTTGTTCAATTATTAGTAACGGAGAAAATTAAAAAAAATTGTAAATTTAAAATTTCCATGTTATTCTTATGGAGAATATTGTCAAATGTTGTAGTTTGCTTGTTTATGGATATATTTTGATCAAACTTGGCAAATTTATTTATTTTGTACTAAGCTATCAATATTTTACTCAAAAACACACTTTATTAGTTTCCTTGTAGCAGCAAACCTAGGTACTCGTTAAACCTAATGTTATTAAAATATATTTAACTGAAAATCAATTCAGACAAATGGAAATTCGCTTAGTCGGCAGGTTTGCTGCGGCGGGGGTATTTATATAATCATTGACATAGTTTTAGAATAAATAATCCATGATAAAAGGTTAGATTAAAATAAACCTACCTCATAGTTATGGAAAATATTATATTTAATTTCTTTGTATCAGCTGTCTGAAATTGTGAAATATGCAGTTTAGCAGTTCTTCTTGTTTACATTAAAATGACAAAGCAAATGTAAACAAACATTGTTAAGTGTTCTCATCTGCAGCAATGGAGACTAATCAATATTTACTTTTAAAATCTTCACCTCACAACCTTTAAAGCCAAAGGGGCAAAGCCTAGGTCAGTATCGAAATGTGAATAGTCCTATAATGGTCCTCGGTATGGTAACTATATTTTTGTAAAATTTTAGTCCAGTTTGTACAGTAGCTTTTGCACCTATTAGTAATACACATACAGACAGACACCATTAGATTTTTATATAATAGTAAGTATAGATATAGATTACTATATTACATACCAACAATACATTTTAGATACTAAGCCCAACTTAAGTAAACAAAGAGAATGTTGGTAACACTTAACTGAATCTGAATGAGAGGTCCAATATAGTATGTAAATTGTGTTGTGATTGTCCAATAAATTTGCTTTGTCATTTTAATGTAAACAAGAAGAACTGCTAAACTGCATAATGTTTTGCAGTAAAGTCTCGGGAACTCATTTATGATCACTGTTGTGTTTAAACTAAAAGATTTCATGTAAATAGTCCGTGACTATCTGGTGCTGCTACCTAGGAACTCATTGAACAACCATCTGCAGCGCTATCTGTTCGCAATCGGTGGCCTCAGCTTAAATACCGGTTTTTGACTCCTCAGTCTTCAAGCACAGATAGCCAAGAAGGCTAGGGCGTGTGTCACTTGGCCAGTGGCATTCGTCTGCTCGGGTTCGAATACCGTCCTGTGTGGCAAATAATTGGTGACCTGTGTGTTTGTAGCGATATACTACAACCACTGGGGCATAGTGAGGTGTTCATAATCCTTGGTTTAGACATACACCTCGAAATCATCGGATTGGGCGAATCTTTTAGCTAAGTGGTTGTTAGTGTATCCTATGAACATACAGGTCACCAATGGCCGTTTTGCTATTTTTTTTTTTTAATAACCTTCCTCTCTATATCCCTTGTAGTATTATTCCATAGTCACTTAACATTTCCCACACTCCAGACCCTTTGCCTTTGCAACTTCCCTCCACTTCCTCTACGTCGTGGACCTGTGTTCATCAATTTCTAATCGTTTTTAAGCATGGCATTGTATTATTCCATTGTCACTTGACATTTCTAACACTCCGGACCCTTTCCCTTTGCAACTTCCCTTTTCTTCCTCAACGTCGTGGACCTGTTTCCATCATTCCCTAAGACTTTTAAGCATGGCGTAGTTTAATTCCATAGTCACTTGACATTTTCCACACTCAAGACCTTTTGCCTTTAAAACTTGCCTCTACTTCCTTTACGTCGTGGACCATAATTCCCTAAGCCCATTTAAGCATGGCATTGTATAATTCCATAGGCACTTGACATTTCCCACACTCCAGACCTTTTGCCTTAGCAACTTACCTCCACTTTCTCAACGTCGTGGACCTGTTTCCATCATTCCCTAATCGTTTTAGCGAATTTCCCTATAGGGAAGTAGCTATTACCGTAGGTGGCACGGTAAGACCTAGACCCGGGACCGATTTACTTTTTCATTTTGATGTCCCCAGAGGCCAAAAACACTATTCGTTCAAATTTTTATATATGTGTATATATATATATAGACTTATATATATATATACGTCCGTGAACGCGATAACTTGAGTAATTTTTGTCCGATTTTGATGAAATTTGGTTTAAAGGTGTAAAGCGGGATAAACTTGAATAAGTTCGTGAACCAGCACGATCGGACCATGGGAACGGGGCTTTACGGGGGGTTTTATGGGGTAAAAATTGGTTTTTCTCACTTTTGACCCTCAAAACACAAAATTTCCTGATTTCTCTTTAGACCTTTTTAAAGAGCTTAAAAAACAAATAATTTAGTATATAAAAGTATTTTTGTTCAATTATTAGTAACGGAGAAAATTAAAAAAAATTGTAAATTTAAAATTTCCATGTTATTCTTATGGAGAATATTGTCAAATGTTGTAGTTTGCTTGTTTATGGATATATTTTGATCAAACTTGGCAAATTTATTTATTTTGTACTAAGCTATCAATATTTTACTCAAAAACACACTTTATTAGTTTCCTTGTAGCAGCAAACCTAGGTACTCGTTAAACCTAATGTTATTAAAATATATTTAACTGAAAATCAATTCAGACAAATGGAAATTCGCTTAGTCGGCAGGTTTGCTGCGGCGGGGGTATTTAAGCATAGCGTTGTATTATTCCATAGTCACTTGACATTTTCCCACACTCCAGACCCTTTGCCTTTGCAACTTCCCTTCAATTCCTCAACGTCGTGGACATGTTTCCATCATTCCCTAAGCCATATTTTTTGAAAAAAAAAAAAACAGTTGTAAACTTGTATTAAAACAGTTGTTAACTTGTTTTAAAACTGTTAAAAAACTTGTATTAAAACAAGTTTTTCAATTGTTTTAATACAAAATTTCAATCGTTTTAAAACAAGTTTTTCAACTGTTTTAAAACAAGTTTTTTAACTGTTTTAAATCAAGTTTACATCTCTTTTATGCTTAATAAGGCTTAGGAAATAATGGAAACAGGTCTACGACGTATAGGAAATGGAGGGAAATTGCAAAGGCAAAAGGTGTGGAGTGTGGTAAATGACAAGTGACTATGGAATTATACAACGCTTTGCCATAAACCTTGCTGAACCCCTTGTTAAATAGGTTATTTTGAATAATAACACAATAAGAAAATAAATAAGAAAGATAAATCCCGGTGTTTGTAGTAAACATTAAATAAAACTTAGTTTTTGTTGTAATTTTTCTGGTTTTCCCATACATTTTTATTTTCTGATAGCAATATTTGAAACTGAAATCTCATTAAATCAGAAGACATATAGTTTACAATGTAATATTGAATTTAACTTTGATTTAGTTAGACGAGGTTATCGTAATATAGCCATTTTAGGGAAACTAATGTTTTGCAGTAAAGTCTCGGGAACTCATTTATGATCACTGTTGTGTTTAAACTAAAAGATTTCATGTAAATAGTCCGTGACTATCTGGTGCTGCTACCTAGGAACTCATTGAACAACCATCTGCAGCGCTATCTGTTCGCAATCGGTGGCCTCAGCTTAAATACCGGTTTTTGACTCCTCAGTCTTCAAGCACAGATAGCCAAGAAGGCTAGGGCGTGTGTCACTTGGCCAGTGGCATTCGTCTGCTCGGGTTCGAATCCCGTCCTGTGTGGCAAATAATTGGTGACCTGTGTGTTTGTAGCGATATACTACAACCACTGGGGCATAGTGAGGTGTTCATAATCCTTGGTTTAGACATACACCTCGAAATCATCGGATTGGGCGAATCTTTTAGCTAAGTGGTTGTTAGTGTATCCTATGAACATACAGGTCACCAATGGCCGTTTTGCTATTTTTTTTAATAACCTTCAATTGTTTTAAAACCAGTTTTTTAACTGTTTAAAAACAAGTTTACATCTCTTTTATGCTTAATAAGGCTTAGGGAATGATGGAAACAGGTCTACGACGTATAGGAAATGGAGGGAAATTGCACTGTTTAAAAATAAGTTTTTTAACCGTTTTAAAACAATTTTACATCTCTTTTATGCTTAATAAGGCTTAGGGAATGATGGAAACAGGTCTACGACGTATAGGAAATGGAGGGAAATTGCAAAGGCAAAAGGTGTGGAGTGTGGTAAATGACAAGTGACTATGGAATTATACAACCCTTTGCCTTAACCTTGCTTTAACCCCTTGTTAAATAGGTTATTTTGAATAATAACACAATAAGAAAATAAATAAGAAAGATAAATCCCGGTATTTGTAGTAAACATTAAATAAAACTTAGTTTTTGTTGTAATTTTTCTTGTTTTCCCATACATTTTTATTTCTGATAGCATTATTTGAAACTGAAATCTCATTAAATCAGAAGACATATAGTTTACAATGTAATATTGAATTTAACTTTGATTTAGTTAGACGAGGTTATCGTAATATAGCCATTTTAGGGAAACTAATGTTTTGCAGTAAAGTCTCGGGAACACATTTATGATCACTGTTGTGTTTAAACTAAAAGATTTCATGTAAATAGTCCGTGACTATCTGTTGCTGCTACCTAGGAACTCATAGCAGAAATAGCAACTTACCTCCACTTCTATATCCCTTGATATCCCTATATCCCTCTATATCCCTTGTAGTATTATTCCATAGTCACTTAACATTTCCCACACTCCGGACCCTTTGCCTTTGCAACTTCCCTCCACTTCCTCTACGTCGTGGACCTGTTTCCATCATTCCCTAAGACCTTTTAAGCATGGCGTAGTAGAATTCCATAGTAACTCGACATTTACCCCACTCCAGACCCTTTGCGTTTGCAACTTACCTCCACTTCCTCTACGTCGTGGACCTGTTTCCATCATTCTTTAATCGTTTTTAAGCATGGCGTTGTATTATTCCATAGTCACTTGACATTTTTTCACACTCCAGAACCTTTGCCTTTGCAACTTCCCTCCACTTACTCTACGTCATAGACCTGTTTCCATCATTCCCTAATCGTTTTTAAGCATGGCGATGTATTATTTCATTGTCACTTGACATTTCCCACACTCCGGACCCTTTGCCTTTGCAACTTCCCTTCACTTCCTCGACGTCGTGGACCTGTTTCCATCATTCCCTAAGCCTCTTTAAGCATTTATAGGCATATCCCTGTAAACTTGCCATCACTTCCTCTACGTCGATTACCTGTTTCCATAATTCCTTAATCCTATTTAAGCATGGCGTTGTATTATTCCATAGTCATTTATATTATTCCATATGAACATACAGGTCACCAATGGCCGTTTTCCTACTTTTTTTAATAACCTTTCTCTTTATATCCCATAGACATTATATAAAATGTCCAAAGGATCCCCTTTGCCTTGACATCATTCCCTAATCGTTTTTAAGCATGGCGTTGTATTATTCCATAGTCACTTGACATTTCCCACACTCCAGACCCTTTGCCTTTGCAACTTCCCTTTCCTTCCTCAACGTCGTGGACCTGTTTCTATCATTCCCTAAGACTTTTAAGCATGGCGTAGTATAATTCCATAGTCACATGACATTTCCCACACTCAAGACCTTTTGCCTTTGCAACTTACCTCCACTTCCTTTACGTCGTGGACCTGTTTCCATGATTCCCTAAGCCAACCACACGCTTAGCATGGCATTGTATAATTCCATAGGCACTTGACATTTCCCACACTCCAGACCTTTTGCCTTAGCAACTTATTTCCACTTCCTCAACGTCGTGGACCTGTTTCCAACATTCCCTAATCGTTTTTAAGCATAGCGTTGTATTATTCCATAGTCACTTGACATTTTCCCACACTCCAGACCCTTTGCCTTTGCAACTTCCCTTCAATTCCTCAACGTCGTGGACATGTTTCCATCATTCCCTAAGCCATATTTTTTGGAAAAAAACAGTTGTAAACTTGTATCAAAACAGTTGTTAACTTGTTTTAAAACTGTTAATAAACTTGTATTAAAACAAGTTTTTCAATTGTTTAAATACAAGTTTTAAAACAAGTTTTTCAATTGTTTTAATACAAGTTTTCAATCGTTTTAAAACAAGTTTTTCAACTGTTTTAAAACAAGTTTTTTAACCGTTTTAAAACAAGTTTACATCTCTTTTATGCTTAATAAGGCTTAGGAAATAATGGAAACAGGTCTACGACGTATAGGAAATGGAGGGAAATTGCAAAGGCAAAAGGTGTGGAGTGTGGTAAATGACAAGTGACTATGGAATTATACAACGCTTTGCCATAAACCTTGCTTAACCCCTTGTTAAATAGGTTATTTTGAATAATAACACAATAAGTAAATAAATAAGAAAGATAAATCCCGGTATTTGTAGTAAACATTAAATAAAACTTAGTTTTTGTTGTAATTTTTCTGGTTTTCCCTTACATTTTTATTTTCTGATAGCATTATTTGAAACTGAAATCTCATTAAATCAGAAGACATATAGTTTACAATGTAATATTGAATTTAACTTTGATTTAGTTAGACGAGGTTATCGTAATATAGCCATTTTAGGGAAACTAATGTTTTGCAGTAAAGTCTCGGGAACTCATTTATGATCACTGTTGTGTTTAAACTAAAATATTTCATGTAAATAGTCCGTGACTATCTGGTGCTGCTACCTAGGAACTCATTGAACAACCATCTGCAGCGCTATCTGTTCGCAATCGGTGGCCTCAGCTTATATACCGGTTTTTGACTCCTCAGTCTTCAAGCACAGATAGCCAAGAAGGCTAGGGCGTGTGTCACTTGGCCAGTGGCATTCGTCTGCTCGGGTTCGAATCCCGTCCTGTGTGGCAAATAATTGGTGACCTGTGTGTTTGTAGCGATATACTACAACCACTGGGGCATAGTGAGGTGTTCATAATCCTTGGTTTAGACATACACCTCGAAATCATCGGATTGGGCGAATCTTTTAGCTAAGTGGTTGTTAGTGTATCCTATGAACATACAGGTCACCAATGGCCGTTTTGCTATTTTTTTTTTTTAATAACCTTCCTCTCTATATCCCTTGTAGTATTATTCCATAGTCACTTAACATTTCCCACACTCCAGACCCTTTGCCTTTGCAACTTCCCTCCACTTCCTCTACGTCGTGGACCTGTGTTCATCAATTTCTAATCGTTTTTAAGCATGGCATTGTATTATTCCATTGTCACTTGACATTTCTAACACTCCGGACCCTTTCCCTTTGCAACTTCCCTTTTCTTCCTCAACGTCGTGGACCTGTTTCCATCATTCCCTAAGACTTTTAAGCATGGCGTAGTTTAATTCCATAGTCACTTGACATTTTCCACACTCAAGACCTTTTGCCTTTAAAACTTGCCTCTACTTCCTTTACGTCGTGGACCATAATTCCCTAAGCCCATTTAAGCATGGCATTGTATAATTCCATAGGCACTTGACATTTCCCACACTCCAGACCTTTTGCCTTAGCAACTTACCTCCACTTTCTCAACGTCGTGGACCTGTTTCCATCATTCCCTAATCGTTTTAGCGAATTTCCCTATAGGGAAGTAGCTATTACCGTAGGTGGCACGGTAAGACCTAGACCCGGGACCGATTTACTTTTTGATTTTGATGTCCCCAGAGGCCAAAAACACTATTCGTTCAAATTTTTATATATGTGTATATATATATATAGACTTATATATATATATACGTCCGTGAACGCGATAACTTGAGTAATTTTTGTCCGATTTTGATGAAATTTGGTTTAAAGGTGTAAAGCGGGATAAACTTGAATAAGTTCGTGAACCAGCACGATCGGACCATGGGAACGGGGCTTTACGGGGGGTTTTATGGGGTAAAAATTGGTTTTTCTCACTTTTGACCCTCAAAACACAAAATTTCCTGATTTCTCTTTAGACCTTTTTAAAGAGCTTAAAAAAACAAATAATTTAGTATATAAAAGTATTTTTGTTCAATTATTAGTAACGGAGAAAATTAAAAAAAATTGTAAATTTAAAATTTCCATGTTATTCTTATGGAGAATATTGTCAAATGTTGTAGTTTGCTTGTTTATGGATATATTTTGATCAAACTTGGCAAATTTATTTATTTTGTACTAAGCTATCAATATTTTACTCAAAAACACACTTTATTAGTTTCCTTGTAGCAGCAAACCTAGGTACTCGTTAAACCTAATGTTATTAAAATATATTTAACTGAAAATCAATTCAGACAAATGGAAATTCGCTTAGTCGGCAGGTTTGCTGCGGCGGGGGTATTTAAGCATAGCGTTGTATTATTCCATAGTCACTTGACATTTTCCCACACTCCAGACCCTTTGCCTTTGCAACTTCCCTTCAATTCCTCAACGTCGTGGACATGTTTCCATCATTCCCTAAGCCATATTTTTTGAAAAAAAAAACAGTTGTAAACTTGTATTAAAACAGTTGTTAACTTGTTTTAAAACTGTTAAAAAACTTGTATTAAAACAAGTTTTTCAATTGTTTTAATACAAAATTTCAATCGTTTTAAAACAAGTTTTTCAACTGTTTTAAAACAAGTTTTTTAACCGTTTTAAATCAAGTTTACATCTCTTTTATGCTTAATAAGGCTTAGGAAATAATGGAAACAGGTCTACGACGTATAGGAAATGGAGGGAAATTGCAAAGGCAAAAGGTGTGGAGTGTGGTAAATGACAAGTGACTATGGAATTATACAACGCTTTGCCATAAACCTTGCTGAACCCCTTGTTAAATAGGTTATTTTGAATAATAACACAATAAGAAAATAAATAAGAAAGATAAATCCCGGTGTTTGTAGTAAACATTAAATAAAACTTAGTTTTTGTTGTAATTTTTCTGGTTTTCCCATACATTTTTATTTTCTGATAGCAATATTTGAAACTGAAATCTCATTAAATCAGAAGACATATAGTTTACAATGTAATATTGAATTTAACTTTGATTTAGTTAGACGAGGTTATCGTAATATAGCCATTTTAGGGAAACTAATGTTTTGCAGTAAAGTCTCGGGAACTCATTTATGATCACTGTTGTGTTTAAACTAAAAGATTTCATGTAAATAGTCCGTGACTATCTGGTGCTGCTACCTAGGAACTCATTGAACAACCATCTGCAGCGCTATCTGTTCGCAATCGGTGGCCTCAGCTTAAATACCGGTTTTTGACTCCTCAGTCTTCAAGCACAGATAGCCAAGAAGGCTAGGGCGTGTGTCACTTGGCCAGTGGCATTCGTCTGCTCGGGTTCGAATCCCGTCCTGTGTGGCAAATAATTGGTGACCTGTGTGTTTGTAGCGATATACTACAACCACTGGGGCATAGTGAGGTGTTCATAATCCTTGGTTTAGACATACACCTCGAAATCATCGGATTGGGCGAATCTTTTAGCTAAGTGGTTGTTAGTGTATCCTATGAACATACAGGTCACCAATGGCCGTTTTGCTATTTTTTTTAATAACCTTCAATTGTTTTAAAACCAGTTTTTTAACTGTTTAAAAACAAGTTTACATCTCTTTTATGCTTAATAAGGCTTAGGGAATGATGGAAACAGGTCTACGACGTATAGGAAATGGAGGGAAATTGCACTGTTTAAAAATAAGTTTTTTAACCGTTTTAAAACAAGTTTACATCTCTTTTATGCTTAATAAGGCTTAGGGAATGATGGAAACAGGTCTACGACGTATATGAAATGGAGGGAAATTGCAAAGGCAAAAGGTGTGGAGTGTGGTAAATGACAAGTGACTATGGAATTATACAACCCTTTGCCTTAACCTTGCTTTAACCCCTTGTTAAATAGGTTATTTTGAATAATAACACAATAAGAAAATAAATAAGAAAGATAAATCCCGGTATTTGTAGTAAACATTAAATAAAACTTAGTTTTTGTTGTAATTTTTCTTGTTTTCCCATACATTTTTATTTCTGATAGCATTATTTGAAACTGAAATCTCATTAAATCAGAAGACATATAGTTTACAATGTAATATTGAATTTAACTTTGATTTAGTTAGACGAGGTTATCGTAATATAGCCATTTTAGGGAAACTAATGTTTTGCAGTAAAGTCTCGGGAACACATTTATGATCACTGTTGTGTTTAAACTAAAAGATTTCATGTAAATAGTCCGTGACTATCTGTTGCTGCTACCTAGGAACTCATAGCAGAAATAGCAACTTACCTCCACTTCTATATCCCTTGATATCCCTATATCCCTCTATATCCCTTGTAGTATTATTCCATAGTCACTTAACATTTCCCACACTCCGGACCCTTTGCCTTTGCAACTTCCCTCCACTTCCTCTACGTCGTGGACCTGTTTCCATCATTCCCTAAGACCTTTTAAGCATGGCGTAGTAGAATTCCATAGTAACTCGACATTTACCCCACTCCAGACCCTTTGCGTTTGCAACTTACCTCCACTTCCTCTACGTCGTGGACCTGTTTCCATCATTCTTTAATCGTTTTTAAGCATGGCGTTGTATTATTCCATAGTCACTTGACATTTTTTCACACTCCAGAACCTTTGCCTTTGCAACTTCCCTCCACTTACTCTACGTCATAGACCTGTTTCCATCATTCCCTAATCGTTTTTAAGCATGGCGATGTATTATTTCATTGTCACTTGACATTTCCCACACTCCGGACCCTTTGCCTTTGCAACTTCCCTTCACTTCCTCGACGTCGTGGACCTGTTTCCATCATTCCCTAAGCCTCTTTAAGCATTTATAGGCATATCCCTGTAAACTTGCCATCACTTCCTCTACGTCGATTACCTGTTTCCATAATTCCTTAATCCTATTTAAGCATGGCGTTGTATTATTCCATAGTCATTTATATTATTCCATATGAACATACAGGTCACCAATGGCCGTTTTCCTACTTTTTTAATAACCTTTCTCTTTATATCCCATAGACATTATATAAAATGTCCAAAGGATCCCCTTTGCCTTGACATCATTCCCTAATCGTTTTTAAGCATGGCGTTGTATTATTCCATAGTCACTTGACATTTCCCACACTCCAGACCCTTTGCCTTTGCAACTTCCCTTTCCTTCCTCAACGTCGTGGACCTGTTTCTATCATTCCCTAAGACTTTTAAGCATGGCGTAGTATAATTCCATAGTCACATGACATTTCCCACACTCAAGACCTTTTGCCTTTGCAACTTACCTCCACTTCCTTTACGTCGTGGACCTGTTTCCATGATTCCCTAAGCCAACCACACGCTTAGCATGGCATTGTATAATTCCATAGGCACTTGACATTTCCCACACTCCAGACCTTTTGCCTTAGCAACTTATTTCCACTTCCTCAACGTCGTGGACCTGTTTCCATCATTCCCTAATCGTTTTTAAGCATAGCGTTGTATTATTCCATAGTCACTTGACATTTTCCCACACTCCAGACCCTTTGCCTTTGCAACTTCCCTTCAATTCCTCAACGTCGTGGACATGTTTCCATCATTCCCTAAGCCATATTTTTTGGAAAAAAACAGTTGTAAACTTGTATCAAAACAGTTGTTAACTTGTTTTAAAACTGTTAATAAACTTGTATTAAAACAAGTTTTTCAATTGTTTTAATACAAGTTTTAAAACAAGTTTTTCAATTGTTTTAATACAAGTTTTCAATCGTTTTAAAACAAGTTTTTCAACTGTTTTAAAACAAGTTTTTTAACCGTTTTAAAACAAGTTTACATCTCTTTTATGCTTAATAAGGCTTAGGAAATAATGGAAACAGGTCTACGACGTATAGGAAATGGAGGGAAATTGCAAAGGCAAAAGGTGTGGAGTGTGGTAAATGACAAGTGACTATGGAATTATACAACGCTTTGCCATAAACCTTGCTTAACCCCTTGTTAAATAGGTTATTTTGAATAATAACACAATAAGTAAATAAATAAGAAAGATAAATCCCGGTATTTGTAGTAAACATTAAATAAAACTTAGTTTTTGTTGTAATTTTTCTGGTTTTCCCTTACATTTTTATTTTCTGATAGCATTATTTGAAACTGAAATCTCATTAAATCAGAAGACATATAGTTTACAATGTAATATTGAATTTAACTTTGATTTAGTTAGACGAGGTTATCGTAATATAGCCATTTTAGGGAAACTAATGTTTTGCAGTAAAGTCTCGGGAACTCATTTATGATCACTGTTGTGTTTAAACTAAAATATTTCATGTAAATAGTCCGTGACTATCTGGTGCTGCTACCTAGGAACTCATTGAACAACCATCTGCAGCGCTATCTGTTCGCAATCGGTGGCCTCAGCTTAAATACCGGTTTTTGACTCCTCAGTCTTCAAGCACAGATAGCCAAGAAGGCTAGGGCGTGTGTCACTTGGCCAGTGGCATTCGTCTGCTCGGGTTCGAATTCCGTCCTGTGTGGCAAATAATTGGTGACCTGTGTGTTTGTAGCGATATACTACAACCACTGGGGCATAGTGAGGTGTTCATAATCCTTGGTTTAGACATACACCTCGAAATCATCGGATTGGGCGAATCTTTTAGCTAAGTGGTTGTTAGTGTATCCTATGAACATACAGGTCACCAATGGCCGTTTTGCTATTTTTTTTTTAATAACCTTCCTCTCTATATCCCTTGTAGTATTATTCCATAGTCACTTAACATTTCCCACACTCCAGACCCTTTGCCTTTGCAACTTCCCTCCACTTCCTCTACGTCGTGGACCTGTTTCCATCATTCTCAAGACATTTTAAGCATGGCGTAGTAGAATTCCATAGAAACTCGACATTTACCCCATTCCAGACCCTTTGCCTTTGCAACTTACCTCCACTTCCTCTACGACGTGGACCTGTTTCCATCATTCTTTTATCGTTTTTAAGCATGGCGTTGTATTATTCCATAGTCACTTGACATTTTTTCACACTCCAGAACCTTTGCCTTTGCAACTTCCCTCCACTTACTCTACGTCATAGACCTGTTTCCATCATTCCCTAATCGTTTTTAAGCATGGCGTTGTATTATTTCATTGTCACTTGACATTTCCCACACTCCGGACCCTTTGCCTTTGCAACTTCCCTTCACTTCCTCGACGTCGTGGACCTGTTTCCATCATTCCCTTAGCCTCTTTAAGCATTTATAGGCATATCCCTGTAAACTTGCCATCACTTCCTCTACGTCGATTACCTGTTTCCATAATTCCTTAATCCTATTTAAGCATGGCGTTGTATTATTCCATATGAACATACAGGTCACCAATGGCCGTTTTCCTACTTTTTTTAATAACCTTTCTCTTTATATCCCATAGACATTATATAAAATGTCCAAAGGATCCCCTTTGCCTTGACATCATTCCCTAATCGTTTTTAAGCACGGCGTTGTATTATTCCATAGTCACTTGACATTTCCCACACTCCAGACCCTTTGCCTTTGCAACTTCCCTTTCCTTCCTCAACGTCGTGGACCTGTTTCTATCATTCCCTAAGACTTTTAAGCATGGCGTAGTATAATTCCATAGTCACATGACATTTCCCACACTCCAGACCTTTTGCCTTAGCAACTTATTTCCACTTCCTCAACGTCGTGGACCTGTTTCCATCATTCCCTAATCGTTTTTAAGCATAGCGTTGTATTATTCCATAGTCACTTGACATTTTCCCACACTCCAGACCCTTTGCCTTTGCAACTTCCCTTCAATTCCTCAACGTCGTGGAAATGTTTCCATCATTCCCTAAGCCATATTTTTTGGAAAAAAAAACAGTTGTAAACTTGTATCAAAACAGTTGTTAACTTGTTTTAAAACTGTTAAAAAACTTGTATTAAAACAAGTTTTTCAATTGTTTTAATACAAGTTTTAAAACAAATTTTTCAATTGTTTTAATACAAGTTTTCAATCGTTTTAAAACAAGTTTTTCAACTGTTTTAAAACAAGTTTTTTAACCGTTTTAAAACAAGTTTACATCTCTTTTATGCTTAATAAGGCTTAGGAAATAATGGAAACAGGTCTACGACGTATAGGAAATGGAGGGAAATTGCAAAGGCAAAAGGTGTGGAGTGTGGTAAAGTGACAAGTGACTATGGAATTATACAACGCTTTGCCATAAACCTTGCTTAACCCCTTGTTAAATAGGTTATTTTGAATAATAACACAATAAGAAAATAAATAAGAAAGATAAATCCCGGTGTTTGTAGTAAACATTAAATAAAACTTAGTTTTTGTTGTAATTTTTCTGGTTTTCCCATAAATTTTTATTTTCTGATAGCATTATTTGAAACTGAAATCTTATTAAATCAGAAGACATATAGTTTACAATGTAATATTGAATTTAACTTTGATTTAGTTACACGAGGTTATCGTAATATAGCCATTTTAGGGAAACTAATGTTTTGCATTAAAGTCTCGGGAACTCATTTATGATCACTGTTGTGTTTAAACTAAAAGATTTCATGTAAATAGTCCGTGACTATCTGGTGCTGCTACCTAGGAACTCATTGAACAACCATCTGCAGCGCTATCTGTTCGCAATCGGTGGCCTCAGCTTAAATACCGGTTTTTGACTCCTCAGTCTTCAAGCACAGATAGCCAAGAAGGCTAGGGCGTGTGTCACTTGGCCAGTGGCATTCGTCTGCTCGGGTTCAAATCCCGTCCTGTGTGGCAAATAATTGGTGACCTGTGTGTTTGTAGCGATATACTACAACCACTGGGGCATAGTGAGGTGTTCATAATCCTTGGTTTAGACATACACCTCGAAATCATCGGATTGGGCGAATCTTTTAGCTAAGTGGTTATTAGTGTATCCTATGAACATACAGGTCACCAATGGCCGTTTTGCTATTTTTTTAATAACCTTCCTCTCTATATCCCTTAGACATTTTATAAAATGTCCATGGGATATAAATATAAGATAAATCCTAGAATTTCTTATTGTAAGTTTTTTAACCGTTTTAAAACAAGTTTACCTAGGAACTCATTGAACAACCATCTGCAGCGCTATCTGTTCGCAATCGGTGGCCTCAGCTTAAATACCGGTTTTTGACTCCTCAGTCTTCAAGCACAGATAGCCAAGAAGGCTAGGGCGTGTGTCACTTGGCCAGTGGCATTCGTCTGCTCGGGTTCGAATCCCGTCCTGTGTGGCAAATAATTGGTGACCTGTGTGTTTGTAGCGATATACTACAACCACTGGGGCATAGTGAGGTGTTCATAATCCTTGGTTTAGACATACACCTCGAAATCATCGGATTGGGCGAATCTTTTAGCTAAGTGGTTGTTAGTGTATCCTATGAATATACAGGTCACCAATGGCCGTTTTGCTATTTTTTTTTTAATAACCTTCCTCTCTATATCCCTTGTAGTATTATTCCATAGTCACTTGACATTTCCCACACTCCACTCTCTTATCGTTTTTAAGCATGGCGTTGTATTATTCTATAGTCACTTGACATTTCCCACACTCCAGAACCTTTGCTTTTGCAACTTCCCTCCACTTACTCTACGTCGTGGACCTGTGTTCATCAATTTCTAATCGTTTTTAAGAATGGCATTGTATTATTCCATTGTCACTTGACATTTCTAACACTCCGGACCCTTTGCCTTTGCAACTTCCCTTCACTTTCTCAACGTCGTGGTCCTGCTTCCTTATTTCCCTACACCTTTCTAAGCATACATTTGTATTATTCTATAGTTACTTGACATTTCCCATACTTTTGACCGTTTGCCTTTGCAACTTCCCTCCACTTCCTCTACGTCGTGGACCTGTTTCCATCATTCC
The DNA here is from genome assembly GCF_028750875.1 of Macrosteles quadrilineatus. Lineage (NCBI taxonomy): Eukaryota > Metazoa > Arthropoda > Insecta > Hemiptera > Cicadellidae > Macrosteles > Macrosteles quadrilineatus. The sequence goes on along the minus strand of NW_026542601.1, from coordinate 14,244,864 downwards.
CTAAGACTTTTTAAGTATGGCGTAGTAGAATTCCATAGTAGCTTGACATTAAGCACACTCCAAACCCTTTGCCTTTGCAACTTACCTCCACTTCCTCTAAAACGTGGACCTATTTCCATCATTCCCTTATCGTTTTTAAGCAAGACGTTGTATTATATTATAGTCACTTGACATTTCCCACACTCCAGAACCTTTTCCTTTGCAACTTCCCACCACTTCCTCTACGTCGTGGACCTGTTCCATCATTCCCTGATCGTTTTTAAGCATTGCGTTGTATTGTTCCATAGTCACTTAACATTTCCCACACTCCAGACCCTTTGCCTTTGCAACTTCCCTTTTCTTCCTCAACGTCGTGGACCTGTTGCGACGAGATTTTCTGCACTGGGAAAATAAATATTAAAAGTGCAGCAGTCGCAACCGTTTGCCGGGGATAGCTCAGCCTACAATGGCTGGGTAAAGTTCCAGGGTCTGCGATAAGGTCAGGGAAACCACTAGGCCAATAGCCGGGTCTAACCGGTATAGGACTGGCTCATACACGGGCACTGTGAACAAGTCAAAAACAAGTCACCAAGACAAACGTGCAATAATCACTACCAGGCCTACGCCGATTCTCCACTCTCCTAGGGGGTCGTTGCTGACTACGCAACTCGGGCTTCGTCCTAACTATCCAATAGTTAAGCCCAGAGTGCCTAAATCACGGTGAGTTACACGACGACTTGCCAATAAAAACCACAACACAACGCGTGTTATCACCAGGCGGGGTCTACTAGGCCACTATAATCCAATACACAACTCTAATGCCCAAGCTAACAATCAAACAGTTCACTCAATAATAATATCAGATAACAATACGAGTGCACTATAGGTAGAGTGACTACACCACTAGTAGCTGGTCTCAATAAATACCAAGCCAAACAAGCAAAGCTAAATGGCAATTGCACTATTAAAATATTGAGCTACTTAGTAGCAGATAAATAATTATTAAATACGTTCCAAACACTAGATAAATATATTATCTGATAGCCGGTACTCCGCTATCCAAGCTACCAAGATAACGTGTTGGACTACCAAACAAGCTGTTCAGGTTAAATTAAAATAATCAAATGAATAAACAATAACAACCCTACTACTGTTACTGCTACTACCGACTTTATGTTACTTAGCTGGGCTTCTGTTAATAGGCTAATAATATTAGCTACTAGCCTACTGGCCACGTGCTTCCAACTACGCACGCTAAATCGTGCAGCCTAGGTTTGTCGGGCCTCAGAGTTATTAGTAATATAACTAACTCTTGGTACAACGCAAAATAATAACTACTAACTAACTAACTATATTATTTGCGCTCTAGCACCTGCCCAGAACCGTCAGGAATATACTTTAATATTATTCCTGACTAATAAATCCTAACTACCGTCAGGCTTCGACCAGCACGGTTACAACTCTAACTCTCGCAATAAAATCAGATATTAATATATTCAAACTAATAATATCAGCTTTTAACCAAAATCAAAGAACGTCGTCCACTCACCAGCAGTGGGTCTTAACACCCAACTTAACACCAATTGTCACACCTCGTACACTCTGTACCTCCAACGTACGCCAGCCGTCTCCACAGGCACAGGACACCAACACTATCCTCCCTCTACGAGATCCACCACTAGAATGTCCTTCTCGGCTATCCGGTAGTCCCAGGATACCCATGCTTATCCGAACTGATAAGCCGGGTCAAAGGGCGCTAGCCAGGTTCGCCGCCGCCGCTTGCCTACCTCAACAATCGGTGCGCGGCCAAATAGCAAATATTTACCCCCCTAGGAAAAATAACTCGTTACATCCCCCACTTACATCGGGATGAAAAAAAAGAAAACGGCCAAAAGAAAAAAAAATCTTTGAACTCCGGCCAAAACAAAATACTCCGGCTCTTAACCCAATGATTCCTCTTTTACCACGGGTCTCAAACTTAAAACAAATAAAAAAAATCTTCTACTTGCCACTACCAGCCAACAAGGTGTTGAATGATTTAGCATCACGAACCAGACGGGGATTTCCATTGCAAGGGCCTTCGGAGTCTTCGTCACCAATTTTGACACTGTCTATGCGGCCACCTTGGCCAGAACAGTCATCACCCACGCCCATTCTTACTACCTCTGTCCCACATGTCACCAATCCGAGGTCTCTGATGACATCCATACCCAGAATCATGTCTGTGGTGAGAGTGGGGACGTACAAGGCTTCTCCTATCCACCGTCTTCCCGCAGCTTCTCCTGCTAGCCGAAACGAATACTCGGCCGTTGACTGTGTCCCCTCTGCCATCCTCAGAGGAGCGATTTGCTTACACGGCTCTACACCCTGGTGCTGAAGATGGTTGGCGACTCCTCGCCCAACCAAGCTAACTACGGAGCCAGTGTCCAATAATGCCTTAAAAACGCTGCCCATCAGCACAACTTCCACAAAGGGCCTTGACTCCGAAATCAGCTGGTCCTCCTCCACTCCCCCAACCAAGCTGTTCAGTTTTCCGAGCCACTTGCACCACTCTTCTGAGGTCGTTCGTTTCGGGTGGCCTCGCTCAGTTGACCTCCTGATGTCTGAGCTGGCCTGCCGTTTCCCGCACGACATCCACACTGGTTCACAGTAAAACCAGGTTTCCCACATCCAAAACAGGAGACGGTCCTCAGTTTGCCACAGCCTCTGGCAAAGTGACCAATCTCCTGGCACCTAAAACAACGCATATCCTTTGCACCCTCTACCACTTTCCCAGCCATTACGGGCCTATGTTCACGGACCAAGTTATCGTTAAAATGTACTCGCTGCCCAATCGACTTGGCCTCAAGGGATGGTCTCTGAAAATTATGCCTTTCAACCGCGGCCGTTTCAAAACACTTTTCAGCCTTCTTCTTGGGAACATAGGCGGTTTCCAAAACCAGCGCTACGTTTGGTGAAGGAGGAGGTCGGAAAGCGGCCTTCTCTCGCAAATAGGCCTCGTAGTCTTCAGCCAACTCCACCATCTCGGCCAGGTTGCTGAAGTCACGCCGGCGTACCATCAGCTTGTACTCAGGACGCATATTATTGTAGATTAGGTCCAATCTACCATGCTCCGACAACGTACCGCTACGCCTAAGCAAGGTACTTATGGCAACAACGTAGTCCCGGAAGTGCTCGCCTTCACCCTGTGTCCTTTTCCGGATCTCCTCATCCAAATTCCTCTGATAACCAGGTGGAAGGAACTGGATCTCAAATTGATGCCGAAAAGCTTCGAATGAATACAGGAGCTCCTTGCAATTCCTGTACCATAGAAGCGCTGAGCCTTGCAACAGCTCCGGCAGCGCTCTGAGCAGGTCCTCCGACGATATAGCGTACGAGACCATCAGCTCTTCAAGACGCTCCAGGAATGACACAGGGTCTCTACGTACATCAAACTTCAAACCCCACTTTCGGACCATGTCACATATCTTGGAGCAATTCTTTGGCTCCACCCTGCTGGCCTCATTTGAGAGCATATCCGAGCCTCGTGGCAGCTCCAAGCTAGAAGGCCAGGCTGGTCTCTCAGAACTATCATTGGGCCGCTGCCATCCCTCGGGTCTACTAGGTAACCCAAAGGTAGGCATTGGAGCAGCCACAACAGGGGACGTAGGGTTGGCGGGTCTTTCGAACCCATAGCCGACCCCATTACTCGGCGAGCCTCTCGCCTGTCGCACCACCGATGCCAGATGTTCTCTAAGAGTCCGGGTATCAGTCTCCAAAGACAACCCAAGGATCTCTTTAACCGCCTCTAACTCCCCGCTAAGCCTGAATATCTCTGTTTGGTCCGATTCAGTACTAACCAGTACCTGAGGTACGGTTCTCGGGGGGTCTGGATGCCCTATGGTTGTAGTAGCCGGTGGTACATATGTCGGTGCAGCAGCCCCAGCCGTACACAGCCTATCATCGCTGTACCGACGGGCATTCCGCTGCTTCCAAAATGATGAAAATCTCTGCCGTAATTCGGCAGAAGTCCCAGTGGTCACCAAACCATACTGGTCCATTGTCCTCATGAGCTCCCCTTTCGAGAGGTCATAGATCCAACCCACGCGACCGTCCCGGGGCTGCGACCCCAAGGACATACCCACGCGACCGTCCCGGAGCTGCGACCCCAAGGACATAGTCGCTGGCGCGGAATAGGTCAGAGACGTTGTCACCGTCGTAGCCACGACCGATGAAATAGTCGGCCAAACGGGCGAAGACGCCGGCCACAATGACGATGTCGTCATCACCGGCAGTTCGGAGCTAACCCCAGAACTGGTCGTAGCAATAGCAGACGTAATAGGCGTACCGCCCAGCACAGACGTTGTACTCGTAGTAACAACCATATTTAGAATTCAAATACCACGACTAATCCCCAAAAATAAGAGCGAAACCAATTAAAATGTATTTAACACCGTTATAATAAATCAAACCAATTATAGGTGTGAAAGTCAAACCACAAATACACAATAAGGGTTCTCACTCAAATAATATTCGATGATAAAGCTCAATAAATTAGCAAAATAATAAATCAAACCAATTATGGGTGTGAAAGTCAAACCACAAATACACAATAAGGGTTCTCACTCAAATAATATTCGATGATAAAGCTCAATAAATTAGCAAAATAATAAATCAAACCAATTATAGGTGTGAAAGTCAAACCACAAATACACAATAAGGGTTCTCACTCAAATAATATTCTATGATAAAGCTCAATAAATTAGCAAAATAATAAATCAAACCAATTATGGGTGTGAAAGTCAAACCACAAATACACAATAAGGGTTCTCACTCAAATAATATTCAATGATAAGGTTCAATTAATTAGCAAAATTAAAATTACTAACTAATATCTATGTATACAACCACTAAATAAATTAGGGTTCACAACACACCACGCTGTAACAGAAAACAGGTTAGGCCTACCCAACCGACTATAAAATCACAGCAGGTCTGCCTAAAACTCTGCTCAACAGCTCAGGTCCGCAGCCAATCTGCACAAGTCCGCAGCAAATCTGCACAAATAAAATTATTTTGTTCGGGCGCCGTTAATACGTCAGCAACTCAGCACCACTGCCAACCTCAGTCCCTGTTCGCAGGCGCCATCTTGCGACGAAATTTTCTGCACTGGGAAAATAAATATTAAAAGTGCAGCAGTCGCAACCGTTTGCCGGGGATAGCTCAGCCTACAATGGCTGGGTAAAGTTCCAGGGTCTGCGATAAGGTCAGGGAAACCACTAGGCCAATAGCCGGGTCTAACCGGTATAGGACTGGCTCATACACGGGCACTGTGAACAAGTCAAAAACAAGTCACCAAGACAAACGTGCAATAATCACTACCAGGCCTACGCCGATTCTCCACTCTCCTAGGGGGTCGTTGCTGACTACGCAACTCGGGCTTCGTCCTAACTATCCAATAGTTAAGCCCAGAGTGCCTAAATCACGGTGAGTTACACGACGACTTGCCAATAAAAACCACAACACAACGCGTGTTATCACCAGGCGGGGTCTACTAGGCCACTATAATCCAATACACAACTCTAATGCCCAAGCTAACAATCAAACAGTTCACTCAATAATAATATCAGATAACAATACGAGTGCACTATAGGTAGAGTGACTACACCACTAGTAGCTGGTCTCAATAAATACCAAGCCAAACAAGCAAAGCTAAATGGCAATTGCACTATTAAAATATTGAGCTACTTAGTAGCAGATAAATAATTATTAAATACGTTCCAAACACTAGATAAATATATTATCTGATAGCCGGTACTCCGCTATCCAAGCTACCAAGATAACGTGTTGGACTACCAAACAAGCTGTTCAGGTTAAATTAAAATAATCAAATGAATAAACAATAACAACCCTACTACTGTTACTGCTACTACCGACTTTATGTTACTTAGCTGGGCTTCTGTTAATAGGCTAATAATATTAGCTACTAGCCTACTGGCCACGTGCTTCCAACTACGCACGCTAAATCGTGCAGCCTAGGTTTGTCGGGCCTCAGAGTTATTAGTAATATAACTAACTCTTGGTACAACGCAAAATAATAACTACTAACTAACTAACTATATTATTTGCGCTCTAGCACCTGCCCAGAACCGTCAGGAATATACTTTAATATTATTCCTGACTAATAAATCCTAACTACCGTCAGGCTTCGACCAGCACGGTTACAACTCTAACTCTCGCAATAAAATCAGATATTAATATATTCAAACTAATAATATCAGCTTTTAACCAAAATCAAAGAACGTCGTCCACTCACCAGCAGTGGGTCTTAACACCCAACTTAACACCAATTGTCACACCTCGTACACTCTGTACCTCCAACGTACGCCAGCCGTCTCCACAGGCACAGGACACCAACACTATCCTCCCTCTACGAGATCCACCACTAGAATGTCCTTCTCGGCTATCCGGTAGTCCCAGGATACCCATGCTTATCCGAACTGATAAGCCGGGTCAAAGGGCGCTAGCCAGGTTCGCCGCCGCCGCTTGCCTACCTCAACAATCGGTGCGCGGCCAAATAGCAAATATTTACCCCCCTAGGAAAAATAACTCGTTACACTGTTTCCATCATTCCCTAAGACTTTTAAGCATGGCGTAGTTTAATTCCATAGTCACTTGACATTTTCCACACTCAAGACCTTTTGCCTTAGCAACTTACCTCCACTTCCTCAACGTCGTGGACCTGTTTCCATCATTCCCTAATCATTTTTAAGCATAGCGTTGTATTATTCCATAGTCACTTGACATTTTCCCACACTCCAGACCCTTTGCCTTTGCAACTTCCCTTCAATTCCTCAACGTCGTGGACATGTTTCCATCATTCCCTAAGCCATATTTTTTGGAAAAAAAACAGTTGTAAACTTGTATCAAACAGTTGTTAACTTGTTTTAAAACTGTTAAAAAACTTGTATTAAAACAAGTTTTTCAATTGTTTTAATACAAGTTTTTTAACCGTTTTAAAACAAGTTTACATCTCTTTTATGCTTAATAAGGCTTAGGAAATAATGGAAACAGGTCTACGACGTATAGGAAATGGAGGGAAATTGCAAAGGCAAAAGGTGTGGAGTGTGGTAAATGGCAAGTGACTATGGAATTATACAACGCTTTGCCATAAACCTTGCTTAACCCCTTGTTAAATAGGTTATTTTGAATAATAACACAATAAGAAAATAAATAAGAAAGATAAATCCCGGTATTTGTAGTAAACATTAAATAAAACTTAGTTTTTGTTGTAATTTTTCTGGTTTTCCCATAAATTTTTTTTTCTGATAGCATTATTTGAAACTGTACTTGACATTTCCCACACTCCAGAACCTTTGCTTTTGCAACTTCCCTCCACTTACTCTACGTCGTGGACCTGTGTTCATCAATTTCTAATCGTTTTTAAGCATGGCATTGTATTATTCCATTGTCACTTGACATTTCTAACACTCCGGACCCTTTCCCTTTGCAACTGCCCTTTTCTTCCTCAACGTCGTGGACCTGTTTCCATCATTCCCTAAGACTTTTAAGCATGGCGTAGTTTAATTCCATAGTCACTTGACATTTTCCACACTCAAGACCTTTTGCCTTTAAAACTTACCTCTACTTCCTTTACGTCGTGGACCTGTTTCCATAATTCCCTAAGCCCATTTAAGCATGGCATTGTATAATTCCATAGGCACTTGACATTTCCCACACTCCAGACCTTTTGCCTTAGCAACTTACCTCCACTTTCTCAACGTCGTGGACCTGTTTCCATCATTCCCTAATCGTTTTAGCGAATTTCCCTATAGGGAAGTAGCTATTACCGTAGGTGGCACGGTAAGACCTAGACCCGGGACCGATTTACTTTTTCATTTTGATGTCCCCAGAGGCCAAAAACACTATTCGTTCAAATTTTTATATATGTGTATATATATATATAGACTTATATATATATATATATATATATATATATATATATATACGTCCGTGAACGCGATAACTTGAGTAATTTTTGTCCGATTTTGATGAAATTTGGTTTAAAGGTGTAAAGCGGGATAAACTTGAATGAGTTCGCGAACCAGCACGATCGGACCATGGGAACGGGGCTTTACGGGGGGTTTTATGGGGTAAAAATTGGTTTTTCTCACTTTTGACCCTCAAAACACAAAATTTCCTGATTTCTCTTTAGACCTTTTTAAAGAGCTTAAAAAAACAAATAATTTAGTATATAAAAGTATTTTTGTTCAATTATTAGTAACGGAGAAAATTAAAAAAAATTGTAAATTTAAAATTTCCATGTTATTCTTATGGAGAATATTGTCAAATGTTGTAGTTTGCTTGTTTATGGATATATTTTGATCAAACTTGGCAAATTTATTTATTTTGTACTAAGCTATCAATATTTTACTCAAAAACACACTTTATTAGTTTCCTTGTAGCAGCAAACCTAGGTACTCGTTAAACCTAATGTTATTAAAATATATTTAACTGAAAATCAATTCAGACAAATGGAAATTCGCTTAGTCGGCAGGTTTGCTGCGGCGGGGGTATTTAAGCATAGCGTTGTATTATTCCATAGTCACTTGACATTTTCCCACACTCCAGACCCTTTGCCTTTGCAACTTCCCTTCAATTCCTCAACGTCGTGGACATGTTTCCATCATTCCCTAAGCCATATTAAAAAAAAAAAAAAAAAAGTTGTAAACTTGTATTAAAACAGTTGTTAACTTGTTTTAAAACTGTTAAAAAACTTGTATTAAAACAAGTTTTTCAATTGTTTTAATACAAAATTTCAATCGTTTTAAAACAAGTTTTTCAACTGTTTTAAAACAAGTTTTTTAACCGTTTTAAATCAAGTTTACATCTCTTTTATGCTTAATAAGGCTTAGGAAATAATGGAAACAGGTCTACGACGTATAGGAAATGGAGGGAAATTGCAAAGGCAAAAGGTGTGGAGTGTGGTAAATGACAAGTGACTATGGAATTATACAACGCTTTGCCATAAACCTTGCTTAACCCCTTGTTAAATAGGTTATTTTGAATAATAACACAATAAGAAAATAAATAAGAAAGATAAATCCCGGTGTTTGTAGTAAACATTAAATAAAACTTAGTTTTTGTTGTAATTTTTCTGGTTTTCCCATACATTTTTATTTTCTGATAGCAATATTTGAAACTGAAATCTCATTAAATCAGAAGACATATAGTTTACAATGTAATATTGAATTTAACTTTGATTTAGTTAGACGAGGTTATCGTAATATAGCCATTTTAGGGAAACTAATGTTTTGCAGTAAAGTCTCGGGAACTCATTTATGATCACTGTTGTGTTTAAACTAAAAGATTTCATGTAAATAGTCCGTGACTATCTGGTGCTGCTACCTAGGAACTCATTGAACAACCATCTGCAGCGCTATCTGTTCGCAATCGGTGGCCTCAGCTTAAATACCGGTTTTTGACTCCTCAGTCTTCAAGCACAGATAGCCAAGAAGGCTAGGGCGTGTGTCACTTGGCCAGTGGCATTCGTCTGCTCGGGTTCGAATCCCGTCCTGTGTGGCAAATAATTGGTGACCTGTGTGTTTGTAGCGATATACTACAACCACTGGGGCATAGTGAGGTGTTCATAATCCTTGGTTTAGACATACACCTCGAAATCATCGGATTGGGCGAATCTTTTAGCTAAGTGGTTGTTAGTGTATCCTATGAACATACAGGTCACCAATGGCCGTTTTGCTATTTTTTTTTTAATAACCTTCCTCTCTATATCCCTTGTAGTATTATTCCATAGTCACTTAACATTTCCCACACTCCAGACCCTTTGCCTTTGCAACTTCCCTCCACTTCCTCTACGTCGTGGACCTGTTTCCATCATTCTCAAGACCTTTTAAGCATGGCGTAGTAGAATTCCATAGTAACTCGACATTTACCCCACTCCAGACCCTTTGCGTTTGCAACTTACCTCCACTTCCTCTACGTCGTGGACCTGTTTCCATCATTCTTTTATCGTTTTTAAGCATGGCGTTGTATTATTCCATAGTCACTTGACATTTTTTCACACTCCAGAACCTTTGCCTTTGCAACTTCCCTCCACTTACTCTACGTCATAGACCTGTTTCCATCATTCCCTAATCGTTTTTAAGCATGGCGATGTATTATTTCATTGTCACTTGACATTTCCCACACTCCGGACCCTTTGCCTTTGCAACTTCCCTTCACTTCCTCGACGTCGTGGACCTGTTTCCATCATTCCCTAAGCCTCTTTAAGCATTTATAGGCATATCCCTGTAAACTTGCCATCACTTCCTCTACGTCGATTACCTGTTTCCATAATTCCTTAATCCTATTTAAGCATGGCGTTGTATTATTCCATAGTCATTTATATTATTCCATATGAACATACAGGTCACCAATGGCCGTTTTCCTACTTTTTTTAATAACCTTTCTCTTTATATCCCATAGACATTATATAAAATGTCCAAAGGATCCCCTTTGCCTTGACATCATTCCCTAATCGTTTTTAAGCATGGCGTTGTATTATTCCATAGTCACTTGACATTTCCCACACTCCACTCTCTTATCGTTTTTAAGCATGGCGTTGTATTATTCTATAGTCACTTGACATTTCCCACACTCCAGAACCTTTGCTTTTGCAACTTCCCTCCACTTACTCTACGTCGTGGACCTGTGTTCATCAATTTCTAATCGTTTTTAAGCATGGCATTGTATTATTCCATTGTCACTTGACATTTCTAACACTCCGGACCCTTTGCCTTTGCAACTTCCCTTCACTTTCTCAACGTCGTGGTCCTGCTTCCTTATTTCCCTACACCTTTCTAAGCATACATTTGTATTATTCTATAGTTACTTGACATTTCCCATACTTTTGACCGTTTGCCTTTGCAACTTCCCTCCACTTCCTCTACGTCGTGGACCTGTTTCCATCATTCCCTAAGACTTTTTAAGTATGGCGTAGTAGAATTCCATAGTAGCTTGACATTAAGCACACTCCAAACCCTTTGCCTTTGCAACTTACCTCCACTTCCTCTAAAACGTGGACCTATTTCCATCATTCCCTTATCGTTTTTAAGCAAGACGTTGTATTATATTATAGTCACTTGACATTTCCCACACTCCAGAACCTTTTCCTTTGCAACTTCCCACCACTTCCTCTACGTCGTGGACCTGTTCCATCATTCCCTGATCGTTTTTAAGCATTGCGTTGTATTGTTCCATAGTCACTTAACATTTCCCACACTCCAGACCCTTTGCCTTTGCAACTTCCCTTTTCTTCCTCAACGTCGTGGACCTGTTTCCATCATTCCCTAAGACTTTTTAAGTATGGCGTAGTAGAATTCCATAGTAGCTTGACATTAAGCACACTCCAAACCCTTTGCCTTTGCAACTTACCTCCACTTCCTCTAAAACGTGGACCTATTTCCATCATTCCCTTATCGTTTTTAAGCAAGACGTTGTATTATATTATAGTCACTTGACATTTCCCACACTCCAGAACCTTTTCCTTTGCAACTTACCTCCACTTCCTCAACGTCGTGGACCTGTTTCCATCATTCCCTAATCATTTTTAAGCATAGCGTTGTATTATTCCATAGTCACTTGACATTTTCCCACACTCCAGACCCTTTGCCTTTGCAACTTCCCTTCAATTCCTCAACGTCGTGGACATGTTTCCATCATTCCCTAAGCCATATTTTTTGGAAAAAAAACAGTTGTAAACTTGTATCAAAACAGTTGTTAACTTGTTTTAAAACTGTTAAAAAACTTGTATTAAAACAAGTTTTTCAATTGTTTTAATACAAGTTTTTTAACCGTTTTAAAACAAGTTTACATCTCTTTTATGCTTAATAAGGCTTAGGAAATAATGGAAACAGGTCTACGACGTATAGGAAATGGAGGGAAATTGCAAAGGCAAAAGGTGTGGAGTGTGGTAAATGGCAAGTGACTATGGAATTATACAACGCTTTGCCATAAACCTTGCTTAACCCCTTGTTAAATAGGTTATTTTGAATAATAACACAATAAGAAAATAAATAAGAAAGATAAATCCCGGTATTTGTAGTAAACATTAAATAAAACTTAGTTTTTGTTGTAATTTTTCTGGTTTTCCCATAAATTTTTTTTTCTGATAGCATTATTTGAAACTGTACTTGACATTTCCCACACTCCAGAACCTTTGCTTTTGCAACTTCCCTCCACTTACTCTACGTCGTGGACCTGTGTTCATCAATTTCTAATCGTTTTTAAGCATGGCATTGTATTATTCCATTGTCACTTGACATTTCTAACACTCCGGACCCTTTCCCTTTGCAACTGCCCTTTTCTTCCTCAACGTCGTGGACCTGTTTCCATCATTCCCTAAGACTTTTAAGCATGGCGTAGTTTAATTCCATAGTCACTTGACATTTTCCACACTCAAGACCTTTTGCCTTTAAAACTTACCTCTACTTCCTTTACGTCGTGGACCTGTTTCCATAATTCCCTAAGCCCATTTAAGCATGGCATTGTATAATTCCATAGGCACTTGACATTTCCCACACTCCAGACCTTTTGCCTTAGCAACTTACCTCCACTTTCTCAACGTCGTGGACCTGTTTCCATCATTCCCTAATCGTTTTAGCGAATTTCCCTATAGGGAAGTAGCTATTACCGTAGGTGGCACGGTAAGACCTAGACCCGGGACCGATTTACTTTTTCATTTTGATGTCCCCAGAGGCCAAAAACACTATTCGTTCAAATTTTTATATATGTGTATATATATATATAGACTTATATATATATATATATATATATATATATATACGTCCGTGAACGCGATAACTTGAGTAATTTTTGTCCGATTTTGATGAAATTTGGTTTAAAGGTGTAAAGCGGGATAAACTTGAATGAGTTCGCGAACCAGCACGATCGGACCATGGGAACGGGGCTTTACGGGGGGTTTTATGGGGTAAAAATTGGTTTTTCTCACTTTTGACCCTCAAAACACAAAATTTCCTGATTTCTCTTTAGACCTTTTTAAAGAGCTTAAAAAAACAAATAATTTAGTATATAAAAGTATTTTTGTTCAATTATTAGTAACGGAGAAAATTAAAAAAAATTGTAAATTTAAAATTTCCATGTTATTCTTATGGAGAATATTGTCAAATGTTGTAGTTTGCTTGTTTATGGATATATTTTGATCAAACTTGGCAAATTTATTTATTTTGTACTAAGCTATCAATATTTTACTCAAAAACACACTTTATTAGTTTCCTTGTAGCAGCAAACCTAGGTACTCGTTAAACCTAATGTTATTAAAATATATTTAACTGAAAATCAATTCAGACAAATGGAAATTCGCTTAGTCGGCAGGTTTGCTGCGGCGGGGGTATTTAAGCATAGCGTTGTATTATTCCATAGTCACTTGACATTTTCCCACACTCCAGACCCTTTGCCTTTGCAACTTCCCTTCAATTCCTCAACGTCGTGGACATGTTTCCATCATTCCCTAAGCCATATTAAAAAAAAAAAAAAAAAAAAAAAAGTTGTAAACTTGTATTAAAAAAGTTGTAAACTTGTATTAAAACAGTTGTTAACTTGTTTTAAAACTGTTAAAAAACTTGTATTAAAACAAGTTTTTCAATTGTTTTAATACAAAATTTCAATCGTTTTAAAACAAGTTTTTCAACTGTTTTAAAACAAGTTTTTTAACCGTTTTAAATCAAGTTTACATCTCTTTTATGCTTAATAAGGCTTAGGAAATAATGGAAACAGGTCTACGACGTATAGGAAATGGAGGGAAATTGCAAAGGCAAAAGGTGTGGAGTGTGGTAAATGACAAGTGACTATGGAATTATACAACGCTTTGCCATAAACCTTGCTTAACCCCTTGTTAAATAGGTTATTTTGAATAATAACACAATAAGAAAATAAATAAGAAAGATAAATCCCGGTGTTTGTAGTAAACATTAAATAAAACTTAGTTTTTGTTGTAATTTTTCTGGTTTTCCCATACATTTTTATTTTCTGATAGCAATATTTGAAACTGAAATCTCATTAAATCAGAAGACATATAGTTTACAATGTAATATTGAATTTAACTTTGATTTAGTTAGACGAGGTTATCGTAATATAGCCATTTTAGGGAAACTAATGTTTTGCAGTAAAGTCTCGGGAACTCATTTATGATCACTGTTGTGTTTAAACTAAAAGATTTCATGTAAATAGTCCGTGACTATCTGGTGCTGCTACCTAGGAACTCATTGAACAACCATCTGCAGCGCTATCTGTTCGCAATCGGTGGCCTCAGCTTAAATACCGGTTTTTGACTCCTCAGTCTTCAAGCACAGATAGCCAAGAAGGCTAGGGCGTGTGTCACTTGGCCAGTGGCATTCGTCTGCTCGGGTTCGAATCCCGTCCTGTGTGGCAAATAATTGGTGACCTGTGTGTTTGTAGCGATATACTACAACCACTGGGGCATAGTGAGGTGTTCATAATCCTTGGTTTAGACATACACCTCGAAATCATCGGATTGGGCGAATCTTTAAGCTAAGTGGTTGTTAGTGTATCCTATGAACATACAGGTCACCAATGGCCGTTTTGCTATTTTTTTTTTAATAACCTTCCTCTCTATATCCCTTGTAGTATTATTCCATAGTCACTTAACATTTCCCACACTCCAGACCCTTTGCCTTTGCAACTTCCCTCCACTTCCTCTACGTCGTGGACCTGTTTCCATCATTCTCAAGACCTTTTAAGCATGGCGTAGTAGAATTCCATAGTAACTCGACATTTACCCCACTCCAGACCCTTTGCCTTTGCAACTTACCTCCACTTCCTCTACGTCGTGGACCTGTTTCCATCATTCTTTTATCGTTTTTAAGCATGGCGTTGTATTATTCCATAGTCACTTGACATTTTTTCACACTCCAGAACCTTTGCCTTTGCAACTTCCCTCCACTTACTCTACGTCATAGACCTGTTTCCATCATTCCCTAATCGTTTTTAAGCATGGCGTTGTATTATTTCATTGTCACTTGACATTTCCCACACTCCGGACCCTTTGCCTTTGCAACTTCCCTTCACTTCCTCGACGTCGTGGACCTGTTTCCATCATTCCCTTAGCCTCTTTAAGCATTTATAGGCATATCCCTGTAAACTTGCCATCACTTCCTCTACGTCGATTACCTGTTTCCATAATTCCTTAATCCTATTTAAGCATGGCGTTGTATTATTCCATAGTCATTTATATTATTCCATATGAACATACAGGTCACCAATGGCCGTTTTCCTACTTTTTTTAATAACCTTTCTCTTTATATCCCATAGACATTATATAAAATGTCCAAAGGATCCCCTTTGCCTTGACATCATTCCCTAATCGTTTTTAAGCATGGCGTTGTATTATTCCATAGTCACTTGACATTTCCCACACTCCACTCTCTTATCGTTTTTAAGCATGGCGTTGTATTATTCTATAGTCACTTGACATTTCCCACACTCCAGAACCTTTGCTTTTGCAACTTCCCTCCACTTACTCTACGTCGTGGACCTGTGTTCATCAATTTCTAATCGTTTTTAAGCATGGCATTGTATTATTCCATTGTCACTTGACATTTCTAACACTCCGGACCCTTTGCCTTTGCAACTTCCCTTCACTTTCTCAACGTCGTGGTCCTGCTTCCTTATTTCCCTACACCTTTCTAAGCATACATTTGTATTATTCTATAGTTACTTGACATTTCCCATACTTTTGACCGTTTGCCTTTGCAACTTCCCTCCACTTCCTCTACGTCGTGGACCTGTTTCCATCATTCCCTAAGACTTTTTAAGTATGGCGTAGTAGAATTCCATAGTAGCTTGACATTAAGCACACTCCAAACCCTTTGCCTTTGCAACTTACCTCCACTTCCTCTACAACGTGGACCTATTTCCATCATTCCCTTATCGTTTTTAAGCAAGACGTTGTATTATATTATAGTCACTTGACATTTCCCACACTCCAGAACCTTTTCCCTTTGCAACTTCCCACCACTTCCTCTACGTCGTGGACCTGTTCCATCATTCCCTGATCGTTTTTAAGCATTGCGTTGTATTGTTCCATAGTCACTTAACATTTCCCACACTCCAGACCCTTTGCCTTTGCAACTTCCCTTTTCTTCCTCAACGTCGTGGACCTGTTTCCATCATTCCCTAAGACTTTTAAGCATGGCGTAGTTTAATTCCATAGTCACTTGACATTTTCCACACTCAAGACCTTTTGCCTTAGCAACTTACCTCCACTTCCTCAACGTCGTGGACCTGTTTCCATCATTCCCTAATCGTTTTTAAGCATATCGTTGTATTATTCCATAGTCACTTGACATTTTCCCACACTCCAGACCCTTTGCCTTTGCAACTTCCCTTCAATTCCTCAACGTCGTGGACATGTTTCCATCATTCCCTAAGCCATATTTTTTGGAAAAAAAACAGTTGTAAACTTGTATCAAAACAGTTGTTAACTTGTTTTAAAACTGTTAAAAAACTTGTATTAAAACAAGTTTTTCAATTGTTTTAATACAAGTTTTAAAACAAGTTTTTCAATTGTTTTAATACAAGTTTTCAATCGTTTTAAAACAAGTTTTTCAACTGTTTTAAAACAAGTTTTTTAACCGTTTTAAAACAAGTTTACATCTCTTTTATGCTTAATAAGGCTTAGGAAATAATGGAAACAGGTCTACGACGTATAGGAAATGGAGGGAAATTGGAAAGGCAAAAGGTGTGGAGTGTGGTAAATGACAAGTGACTATGGAATTATACAACGCTTTGCCATAAACCTTGCTTAACCCCTTGTTAAATAGGTTATTTTGAATAATAACACAATAAGAAAATAAATAAGAAAGATAAATCCCGGTATTTGTAGTAAACATTAAATAAAACTTAGTTTTTGTTGTAATTTTTCTGGTTTTCCCATAAATTTTTTTTTCTGATAGCATTATTTGAAACTGTACTTGACATTTCCCACACTCCAGAACCTTTGCTTTTGCAACTTCCCTCCACTTACTCTACGTCGTGGACCTGTGTTCATCAATTTCTAATCGTTTTTAAGCATGGCATTGTATTATTCCATTGTCACTTGACATTTCTAACACTCCGGACCCTTTCCCTTTGCAACTTCCCTTTTCTTCCTCAACGTCGTGGACCTGTTTCCATCATTCCCTAAGACTTTTAAGCATGGCGTAGTTTAATTCCATAGTCACTTGACATTTTCCACTCTCAAGACCTTTTGCCTTTAAAACTTACCTCTACTTCCTTTACGTCGTGGACCTGTTTCCATAATTCCCTAAGCCCATTTAAGCATGGCATTGTAAAATTCCATAGGCACTTGACATTTCCCACACTCCAGACCTTTTGCCTTAGCAACTTACCTCCACTTTCTCAACGTCGTGGACCTGTTTCCATCATTCCCTAATCGTTTTAGCGAATTTCCCTATAGGGAAGTAGCTATTACCGTAGGTGGCACGGTAAGACCTAGACCCGGGACCGATTTACTTTTTCATTTTGATGTCCCCAGAGGCCAAAAACACTATTCGTTCAAATTTTTATATATGTGTATATATATATATAGACTTATATATATATATATATATATATACGTCCGTGAACGCGATAACTTGAGTAATTTTTGTCCGATTTTGATGAAATTTGGTTTAAAGGTGTAAAGCGGGATAAACTTGAATGAGTTCGCGAACCAGCACGATCGGACCATGGGAACGGGGCTTTACGGGGGGTTTTATGGGGTAAAAATTGGTTTTTCTCACTTTTGACCCTCAAAACACAAAATTTCCTGATTTCTCTTTAGACCTTTTTAAAGAGCTTAAAAAAACAAATAATTTAGTATATAAAAGTATTTTTGTTCAATTATTAGTAACGGAGAAAATTAAAAAAAAATTGTAAATTTAAAATTTCCATGTTATTCTTATGGAGAATATTGTCAAATGTTGTAGTTTGCTTG
Source organism: Macrosteles quadrilineatus (assembly GCF_028750875.1). Lineage (NCBI taxonomy): Eukaryota > Metazoa > Arthropoda > Insecta > Hemiptera > Cicadellidae > Macrosteles > Macrosteles quadrilineatus. The sequence goes on along the minus strand of NW_026542601.1, from coordinate 14,226,893 downwards.
TTTATGGATATATTTTGATCAAACTTGGCAAATTTATTTATTTTGTACTAAGCTATCAATATTTTACTCAAAAACACACTTTATTAGTTTCCTTGTAGCAGCAAACCTAGGTACTCGTTAAACCTAATGTTATTAAAATATATTTAACTGAAAATCAATTCAGACAAATGGAAATTCGCTTAGTCGGCAGGTTTGCTGCGGCGGGGGTATTTAAGCATAGCGTTGTATTATTCCATAGTCACTTGACATTTTCCCACACTCCAGACCCTTTGCCTTTGCAACTTCCCTTCAATTCCTCAACGTCGTGGACATGTTTCCATCATTCCCTAAGCCATATTTTTTGAAAAAAAAAAAAAACAGTTGTAAACTTGTATTAAAACAGTTGTTAACTTGTTTTAAAACTGTTAAAAAACTTGTATTAAAACAAGTTTTTCAATTGTTTTAATACAAGTTTTAAAACAAGTTTTTCAATTGTTTTAATACAAAATTTCAATCGTTTTAAAACAAGTTTTTCAACTGTTTTAAAACAAGTTTTTTAACCGTTTTAAATCAAGTTTACATCTCTTTTATGCTTAATAAGGCTTAGGAAATAATGGAAACAGGTCTACGACGTATAGGAAATGGAGGGAAATTGCAAAGGCAAAAGGTGTGGAGTGTGGTAAATGACAAGTGACTATGGAATTATACAACGCTTTGCCATAAACCTTGCTTAACCCCTTGTTAAATAGGTTATTTTGAATAATAACACAATAAGAAAATAAATAAGAAAGATAAATCCCGGTGTTTGTAGTAAACATTAAATAAAACTTAGTTTTTGTTGTAATTTTTCTGGTTTTCCCATACATTTTTATTTTCTGATAGCAATATTTGAAACTGAAATCTCATTAAATCAGAAGACATATAGTTTACAATGTAATATTGAATTTAACTTTGATTTAGTTAGACGAGGTTATCGTAATATAGCCATTTTAGGGAAACTAATGTTTTGCAGTAAAGTCTCGGGAACTCATTTATGATCACTGTTGTGTTTAAACTAAAAGATTTCATGTAAATAGTCCGTGACTATCTGGTGCTGCTACCTAGGAACTCATTGAACAACCATCTGCAGCGCTATCTGTTCGCAATCGGTGGCCTCAGCTTAAATACCGGTTTTTGACTCCTCAGTCTTCAAGCACAGATAGCCAAGAAGGCTAGGGCGTGTGTCACTTGGCCAGTGGCATTCGTCTGCTCGGGTTCGAATCCCGTCCTGTGTGGCAAATAATTGGTGACCTGTGTGTTTGTAGCGATATACTACAACCACTGGGGCATAGTGAGGTGTTCATAATCCTTGGTTTAGACATACACCTCGAAATCATCGGATTGGGCGAATCTTTAAGCTAAGTGGTTGTTAGTGTATCCTATGAACATACAGGTCACCAATGGCCGTTTTGCTATTTTTTTTTTTAATAACCTTCCTCTCTATATCCCATTAAGTAAACATTAAATAAAACTTAGTTTTTGTTGTAATTTTTCTGGTTTTCCCATAAATTTTTATTTTCTGATAGCATTATTTGAAACTGAAATCTTATTAAATCAGAAGACATATAGTTTACAATGTAATATTGAATTTAACTTTGATTTAGTTACACGAGGTTATCGTAATATAGCCATTTTAGGGAAACTAATGTTTTGCATTAAAGTCTCGGGAACTCATTTATGATCACTGTTGTGTTTAAACTAAAAGATTTCATGTAAATAGTCCGTGACTATCTGGTGCTGCTACCTAGGAACTCATTGAACAACCATCTGCAGCGCTATCTGTTCGCAATCGGTGGCCTCAGCTTAAATACCGGTTTTTGACTCCTCAGTCTTCAAGCACAGATAGCCAAGAAGGCTAGGGCGTGTGTCACTTGGCCAGTGGCATTCGTCTGCTCGGGTTCAAATCCCGTCCTGTGTGGCAAATAATTGGTGACCTGTGTGTTTGTAGCGATATACTACAACCACTGGGGCATAGTGAGGTGTTCATAATCCTTGGTTTAGACATACACCTCGAAATCATCGGATTGGGCGAATCTTTTAGCTAAGTGGTTATTAGTGTATCCTATGAACATACAGGTCACCAATGGCCGTTTTGCTATTTTTTTAATAACCTTCCTCTCTATATCCCTTAGACATTTTATAAAATGTCCATGGGATATAAATATAAGATAAATCCTAGAATTTCTTATTGTAAGTTTTTTAACCGTTTTAAAACAAGTTTACCTAGGAACTCATTGAACAACCATCTGCAGCGCTATCTGTTCGCAATCGGTGGCCTCAGCTTAAATACCGGTTTTTGACTCCTCAGTCTTCAAGCACAGATAGCCAAGAAGGCTAGGGCGTGTGTCACTTGGCCAGTGGCATTCGTCTGCTCGGGTTCGAATCCCGTCCTGTGTGGCAAATAATTGGTGACCTGTGTGTTTGTAGCGATATACTACAACCACTGGGGCATAGTGAGGTGTTCATAATCCTTGGTTTAGACATACACCTCGAAATCATCGGATTGGGCGAATCTTTTAGCTAAGTGGTTGTTAGTGTATCCTATGAATATACAGGTCACCAATGGCCGTTTTGCTATTTTTTTTTTAATAACCTTCCTCTCTATATCCCTTGTAGTATTATTCCATAGTCACTTGACATTTCCCACACTCCACTCTCTTATCGTTTTTAAGCATGGCGTTGTATTATTCTATAGTCACTTGACATTTCCCACACTCCAGAACCTTTGCTTTTGCAACTTCCCTCCACTTACTCTACGTCGTGGACCTGTGTTCATCAATTTCTAATCGTTTTTAAGAATGGCATTGTATTATTCCATTGTCACTTGACATTTCTAACACTCCGGACCCTTTGCCTTTGCAACTTCCCTTCACTTTCTCAACGTCGTGGTCCTGCTTCCTTATTTCCCTACACCTTTCTAAGCATACATTTGTATTATTCTATAGTTACTTGACATTTCCCATACTTTTGACCGTTTGCCTTTGCAACTTCCCTCCACTTCCTCTACGTCGTGGACCTGTTTCCATCATTCCCTAAGACTTTTTAAGTATGGCGTAGTAGAATTCCATAGTAGCTTGACATTAAGCACACTCCAAACCCTTTGCCTTTGCAACTTACCTCCACTTCCTCTAAAACGTGGACCTATTTCCATCATTCCCTTATCGTTTTTAAGCAAGACGTTGTATTATATTATAGTCACTTGACATTTCCCACACTCCAGAACCTTTTCCTTTGCAACTTCCCACCACTTCCTCTACGTCGTGGACCTGTTCCATCATTCCCTGATCGTTTTTAAGCATTGCGTTGTATTGTTCCATAGTCACTTAACATTTCCCACACTCCAGACCCTTTGCCTTTGCAACTTCCCTTTTCTTCCTCAACGTCGTGGACCTGTTGCGACGAGATTTTCTGCACTGGGAAAATAAATATTAAAAGTGCAGCAGTCGCAACCGTTTGCCGGGGATAGCTCAGCCTACAATGGCTGGGTAAAGTTCCAGGGTCTGCGATAAGGTCAGGGAAACCACTAGGCCAATAGCCGGGTCTAACCGGTATAGGACTGGCTCATACACGGGCACTGTGAACAAGTCAAAAACAAGTCACCAAGACAAACGTGCAATAATCACTACCAGGCCTACGCCGATTCTCCACTCTCCTAGGGGGTCGTTGCTGACTACGCAACTCGGGCTTCGTCCTAACTATCCAATAGTTAAGCCCAGAGTGCCTAAATCACGGTGAGTTACACGACGACTTGCCAATAAAAACCACAACACAACGCGTGTTATCACCAGGCGGGGTCTACTAGGCCACTATAATCCAATACACAACTCTAATGCCCAAGCTAACAATCAAACAGTTCACTCAATAATAATATCAGATAACAATACGAGTGCACTATAGGTAGAGTGACTACACCACTAGTAGCTGGTCTCAATAAATACCAAGCCAAACAAGCAAAGCTAAATGGCAATTGCACTATTAAAATATTGAGCTACTTAGTAGCAGATAAATAATTATTAAATACGTTCCAAACACTAGATAAATATATTATCTGATAGCCGGTACTCCGCTATCCAAGCTACCAAGATAACGTGTTGGACTACCAAACAAGCTGTTCAGGTTAAATTAAAATAATCAAATGAATAAACAATAACAACCCTACTACTGTTACTGCTACTACCGACTTTATGTTACTTAGCTGGGCTTCTGTTAATAGGCTAATAATATTAGCTACTAGCCTACTGGCCACGTGCTTCCAACTACGCACGCTAAATCGTGCAGCCTAGGTTTGTCGGGCCTCAGAGTTATTAGTAATATAACTAACTCTTGGTACAACGCAAAATAATAACTACTAACTAACTAACTATATTATTTGCGCTCTAGCACCTGCCCAGAACCGTCAGGAATATACTTTAATATTATTCCTGACTAATAAATCCTAACTACCGTCAGGCTTCGACCAGCACGGTTACAACTCTAACTCTCGCAATAAAATCAGATATTAATATATTCAAACTAATAATATCAGCTTTTAACCAAAATCAAAGAACGTCGTCCACTCACCAGCAGTGGGTCTTAACACCCAACTTAACACCAATTGTCACACCTCGTACACTCTGTACCTCCAACGTACGCCAGCCGTCTCCACAGGCACAGGACACCAACACTATCCTCCCTCTACGAGATCCACCACTAGAATGTCCTTCTCGGCTATCCGGTAGTCCCAGGATACCCATGCTTATCCGAACTGATAAGCCGGGTCAAAGGGCGCTAGCCAGGTTCGCCGCCGCCGCTTGCCTACCTCAACAATCGGTGCGCGGCCAAATAGCAAATATTTACCCCCCTAGGAAAAATAACTCGTTACATCCCCCACTTACATCGGGATGAAAAAAAAGAAAACGGCCAAAAGAAAAAAAAATCTTTGAACTCCGGCCAAAACAAAATACTCCGGCTCTTAACCCAATGATTCCTCTTTTACCACGGGTCTCAAACTTAAAACAAATAAAAAAAATCTTCTACTTGCCACTACCAGCCAACAAGGTGTTGAATGATTTAGCATCACGAACCAGACGGGGATTTCCATTGCAAGGGCCTTCGGAGTCTTCGTCACCAATTTTGACACTGTCTATGCGGCCACCTTGGCCAGAACAGTCATCACCCACGCCCATTCTTACTACCTCTGTCCCACATGTCACCAATCCGAGGTCTCTGATGACATCCATACCCAGAATCATGTCTGTGGTGAGAGTGGGGACGTACAAGGCTTCTCCTATCCACCGTCTTCCCGCAGCTTCTCCTGCTAGCCGAAACGAATACTCGGCCGTTGACTGTGTCCCCTCTGCCATCCTCAGAGGAGCGATTTGCTTACACGGCTCTACACCCTGGTGCTGAAGATGGTTGGCGACTCCTCGCCCAACCAAGCTAACTACGGAGCCAGTGTCCAATAATGCCTTAAAAACGCTGCCCATCAGCACAACTTCCACAAAGGGCCTTGACTCCGAAATCAGCTGGTCCTCCTCCACTCCCCCAACCAAGCTGTTCAGTTTTCCGAGCCACTTGCACCACTCTTCTGAGGTCGTTCGTTTCGGGTGGCCTCGCTCAGTTGACCTCCTGATGTCTGAGCTGGCCTGCCGTTTCCCGCACGACATCCACACTGGTTCACAGTAAAACCAGGTTTCCCACATCCAAAACAGGAGACGGTCCTCAGTTTGCCACAGCCTCTGGCAAAGTGACCAATCTCCTGGCACCTAAAACAACGCATATCCTTTGCACCCTCTACCACTTTCCCAGCCATTACGGGCCTATGTTCACGGACCAAGTTATCGTTAAAATGTACTCGCTGCCCAATCGACTTGGCCTCAAGGGATGGTCTCTGAAAATTATGCCTTTCAACCGCGGCCGTTTCAAAACACTTTTCAGCCTTCTTCTTGGGAACATAGGCGGTTTCCAAAACCAGCGCTACGTTTGGTGAAGGAGGAGGTCGGAAAGCGGCCTTCTCTCGCAAATAGGCCTCGTAGTCTTCAGCCAACTCCACCATCTCGGCCAGGTTGCTGAAGTCACGCCGGCGTACCATCAGCTTGTACTCAGGACGCATATTATTGTAGATTAGGTCCAATCTACCATGCTCCGACAACGTACCGCTACGCCTAAGCAAGGTACTTATGGCAACAACGTAGTCCCGGAAGTGCTCGCCTTCACCCTGTGTCCTTTTCCGGATCTCCTCATCCAAATTCCTCTGATAACCAGGTGGAAGGAACTGGATCTCAAATTGATGCCGAAAAGCTTCGAATGAATACAGGAGCTCCTTGCAATTCCTGTACCATAGAAGCGCTGAGCCTTGCAACAGCTCCGGCAGCGCTCTGAGCAGGTCCTCCGACGATATAGCGTACGAGACCATCAGCTCTTCAAGACGCTCCAGGAATGACACAGGGTCTCTACGTACATCAAACTTCAAACCCCACTTTCGGACCATGTCACATATCTTGGAGCAATTCTTTGGCTCCACCCTGCTGGCCTCATTTGAGAGCATATCCGAGCCTCGTGGCAGCTCCAAGCTAGAAGGCCAGGCTGGTCTCTCAGAACTATCATTGGGCCGCTGCCATCCCTCGGGTCTACTAGGTAACCCAAAGGTAGGCATTGGAGCAGCCACAACAGGGGACGTAGGGTTGGCGGGTCTTTCGAACCCATAGCCGACCCCATTACTCGGCGAGCCTCTCGCCTGTCGCACCACCGATGCCAGATGTTCTCTAAGAGTCCGGGTATCAGTCTCCAAAGACAACCCAAGGATCTCTTTAACCGCCTCTAACTCCCCGCTAAGCCTGAATATCTCTGTTTGGTCCGATTCAGTACTAACCAGTACCTGAGGTACGGTTCTCGGGGGGTCTGGATGCCCTATGGTTGTAGTAGCCGGTGGTACATATGTCGGTGCAGCAGCCCCAGCCGTACACAGCCTATCATCGCTGTACCGACGGGCATTCCGCTGCTTCCAAAATGATGAAAATCTCTGCCGTAATTCGGCAGAAGTCCCAGTGGTCACCAAACCATACTGGTCCATTGTCCTCATGAGCTCCCCTTTCGAGAGGTCATAGATCCAACCCACGCGACCGTCCCGGGGCTGCGACCCCAAGGACATACCCACGCGACCGTCCCGGAGCTGCGACCCCAAGGACATAGTCGCTGGCGCGGAATAGGTCAGAGACGTTGTCACCGTCGTAGCCACGACCGATGAAATAGTCGGCCAAACGGGCGAAGACGCCGGCCACAATGACGATGTCGTCATCACCGGCAGTTCGGAGCTAACCCCAGAACTGGTCGTAGCAATAGCAGACGTAATAGGCGTACCGCCCAGCACAGACGTTGTACTCGTAGTAACAACCATATTTAGAATTCAAATACCACGACTAATCCCCAAAAATAAGAGCGAAACCAATTAAAATGTATTTAACACCGTTATAATAAATCAAACCAATTATAGGTGTGAAAGTCAAACCACAAATACACAATAAGGGTTCTCACTCAAATAATATTCGATGATAAAGCTCAATAAATTAGCAAAATAATAAATCAAACCAATTATGGGTGTGAAAGTCAAACCACAAATACACAATAAGGGTTCTCACTCAAATAATATTCGATGATAAAGCTCAATAAATTAGCAAAATAATAAATCAAACCAATTATAGGTGTGAAAGTCAAACCACAAATACACAATAAGGGTTCTCACTCAAATAATATTCTATGATAAAGCTCAATAAATTAGCAAAATAATAAATCAAACCAATTATGGGTGTGAAAGTCAAACCACAAATACACAATAAGGGTTCTCACTCAAATAATATTCAATGATAAGGTTCAATTAATTAGCAAAATTAAAATTACTAACTAATATCTATGTATACAACCACTAAATAAATTAGGGTTCACAACACACCACGCTGTAACAGAAAACAGGTTAGGCCTACCCAACCGACTATAAAATCACAGCAGGTCTGCCTAAAACTCTGCTCAACAGCTCAGGTCCGCAGCCAATCTGCACAAGTCCGCAGCAAATCTGCACAAATAAAATTATTTTGTTCGGGCGCCGTTAATACGTCAGCAACTCAGCACCACTGCCAACCTCAGTCCCTGTTCGCAGGCGCCATCTTGCGACGAAATTTTCTGCACTGGGAAAATAAATATTAAAAGTGCAGCAGTCGCAACCGTTTGCCGGGGATAGCTCAGCCTACAATGGCTGGGTAAAGTTCCAGGGTCTGCGATAAGGTCAGGGAAACCACTAGGCCAATAGCCGGGTCTAACCGGTATAGGACTGGCTCATACACGGGCACTGTGAACAAGTCAAAAACAAGTCACCAAGACAAACGTGCAATAATCACTACCAGGCCTACGCCGATTCTCCACTCTCCTAGGGGGTCGTTGCTGACTACGCAACTCGGGCTTCGTCCTAACTATCCAATAGTTAAGCCCAGAGTGCCTAAATCACGGTGAGTTACACGACGACTTGCCAATAAAAACCACAACACAACGCGTGTTATCACCAGGCGGGGTCTACTAGGCCACTATAATCCAATACACAACTCTAATGCCCAAGCTAACAATCAAACAGTTCACTCAATAATAATATCAGATAACAATACGAGTGCACTATAGGTAGAGTGACTACACCACTAGTAGCTGGTCTCAATAAATACCAAGCCAAACAAGCAAAGCTAAATGGCAATTGCACTATTAAAATATTGAGCTACTTAGTAGCAGATAAATAATTATTAAATACGTTCCAAACACTAGATAAATATATTATCTGATAGCCGGTACTCCGCTATCCAAGCTACCAAGATAACGTGTTGGACTACCAAACAAGCTGTTCAGGTTAAATTAAAATAATCAAATGAATAAACAATAACAACCCTACTACTGTTACTGCTACTACCGACTTTATGTTACTTAGCTGGGCTTCTGTTAATAGGCTAATAATATTAGCTACTAGCCTACTGGCCACGTGCTTCCAACTACGCACGCTAAATCGTGCAGCCTAGGTTTGTCGGGCCTCAGAGTTATTAGTAATATAACTAACTCTTGGTACAACGCAAAATAATAACTACTAACTAACTAACTATATTATTTGCGCTCTAGCACCTGCCCAGAACCGTCAGGAATATACTTTAATATTATTCCTGACTAATAAATCCTAACTACCGTCAGGCTTCGACCAGCACGGTTACAACTCTAACTCTCGCAATAAAATCAGATATTAATATATTCAAACTAATAATATCAGCTTTTAACCAAAATCAAAGAACGTCGTCCACTCACCAGCAGTGGGTCTTAACACCCAACTTAACACCAATTGTCACACCTCGTACACTCTGTACCTCCAACGTACGCCAGCCGTCTCCACAGGCACAGGACACCAACACTATCCTCCCTCTACGAGATCCACCACTAGAATGTCCTTCTCGGCTATCCGGTAGTCCCAGGATACCCATGCTTATCCGAACTGATAAGCCGGGTCAAAGGGCGCTAGCCAGGTTCGCCGCCGCCGCTTGCCTACCTCAACAATCGGTGCGCGGCCAAATAGCAAATATTTACCCCCCTAGGAAAAATAACTCGTTACACTGTTTCCATCATTCCCTAAGACTTTTAAGCATGGCGTAGTTTAATTCCATAGTCACTTGACATTTTCCACACTCAAGACCTTTTGCCTTAGCAACTTACCTCCACTTCCTCAACGTCGTGGACCTGTTTCCATCATTCCCTAATCATTTTTAAGCATAGCGTTGTATTATTCCATAGTCACTTGACATTTTCCCACACTCCAGACCCTTTGCCTTTGCAACTTCCCTTCAATTCCTCAACGTCGTGGACATGTTTCCATCATTCCCTAAGCCATATTTTTTGGAAAAAAAACAGTTGTAAACTTGTATCAAACAGTTGTTAACTTGTTTTAAAACTGTTAAAAAACTTGTATTAAAACAAGTTTTTCAATTGTTTTAATACAAGTTTTTTAACCGTTTTAAAACAAGTTTACATCTCTTTTATGCTTAATAAGGCTTAGGAAATAATGGAAACAGGTCTACGACGTATAGGAAATGGAGGGAAATTGCAAAGGCAAAAGGTGTGGAGTGTGGTAAATGGCAAGTGACTATGGAATTATACAACGCTTTGCCATAAACCTTGCTTAACCCCTTGTTAAATAGGTTATTTTGAATAATAACACAATAAGAAAATAAATAAGAAAGATAAATCCCGGTATTTGTAGTAAACATTAAATAAAACTTAGTTTTTGTTGTAATTTTTCTGGTTTTCCCATAAATTTTTTTTTCTGATAGCATTATTTGAAACTGTACTTGACATTTCCCACACTCCAGAACCTTTGCTTTTGCAACTTCCCTCCACTTACTCTACGTCGTGGACCTGTGTTCATCAATTTCTAATCGTTTTTAAGCATGGCATTGTATTATTCCATTGTCACTTGACATTTCTAACACTCCGGACCCTTTCCCTTTGCAACTGCCCTTTTCTTCCTCAACGTCGTGGACCTGTTTCCATCATTCCCTAAGACTTTTAAGCATGGCGTAGTTTAATTCCATAGTCACTTGACATTTTCCACACTCAAGACCTTTTGCCTTTAAAACTTACCTCTACTTCCTTTACGTCGTGGACCTGTTTCCATAATTCCCTAAGCCCATTTAAGCATGGCATTGTATAATTCCATAGGCACTTGACATTTCCCACACTCCAGACCTTTTGCCTTAGCAACTTACCTCCACTTTCTCAACGTCGTGGACCTGTTTCCATCATTCCCTAATCGTTTTAGCGAATTTCCCTATAGGGAAGTAGCTATTACCGTAGGTGGCACGGTAAGACCTAGACCCGGGACCGATTTACTTTTTCATTTTGATGTCCCCAGAGGCCAAAAACACTATTCGTTCAAATTTTTATATATGTGTATATATATATATAGACTTATATATATATATATATATATATATATATATATATATACGTCCGTGAACGCGATAACTTGAGTAATTTTTGTCCGATTTTGATGAAATTTGGTTTAAAGGTGTAAAGCGGGATAAACTTGAATGAGTTCGCGAACCAGCACGATCGGACCATGGGAACGGGGCTTTACGGGGGGTTTTATGGGGTAAAAATTGGTTTTTCTCACTTTTGACCCTCAAAACACAAAATTTCCTGATTTCTCTTTAGACCTTTTTAAAGAGCTTAAAAAAACAAATAATTTAGTATATAAAAGTATTTTTGTTCAATTATTAGTAACGGAGAAAATTAAAAAAAATTGTAAATTTAAAATTTCCATGTTATTCTTATGGAGAATATTGTCAAATGTTGTAGTTTGCTTGTTTATGGATATATTTTGATCAAACTTGGCAAATTTATTTATTTTGTACTAAGCTATCAATATTTTACTCAAAAACACACTTTATTAGTTTCCTTGTAGCAGCAAACCTAGGTACTCGTTAAACCTAATGTTATTAAAATATATTTAACTGAAAATCAATTCAGACAAATGGAAATTCGCTTAGTCGGCAGGTTTGCTGCGGCGGGGGTATTTAAGCATAGCGTTGTATTATTCCATAGTCACTTGACATTTTCCCACACTCCAGACCCTTTGCCTTTGCAACTTCCCTTCAATTCCTCAACGTCGTGGACATGTTTCCATCATTCCCTAAGCCATATTAAAAAAAAAAAAAAAAAAGTTGTAAACTTGTATTAAAACAGTTGTTAACTTGTTTTAAAACTGTTAAAAAACTTGTATTAAAACAAGTTTTTCAATTGTTTTAATACAAAATTTCAATCGTTTTAAAACAAGTTTTTCAACTGTTTTAAAACAAGTTTTTTAACCGTTTTAAATCAAGTTTACATCTCTTTTATGCTTAATAAGGCTTAGGAAATAATGGAAACAGGTCTACGACGTATAGGAAATGGAGGGAAATTGCAAAGGCAAAAGGTGTGGAGTGTGGTAAATGACAAGTGACTATGGAATTATACAACGCTTTGCCATAAACCTTGCTTAACCCCTTGTTAAATAGGTTATTTTGAATAATAACACAATAAGAAAATAAATAAGAAAGATAAATCCCGGTGTTTGTAGTAAACATTAAATAAAACTTAGTTTTTGTTGTAATTTTTCTGGTTTTCCCATACATTTTTATTTTCTGATAGCAATATTTGAAACTGAAATCTCATTAAATCAGAAGACATATAGTTTACAATGTAATATTGAATTTAACTTTGATTTAGTTAGACGAGGTTATCGTAATATAGCCATTTTAGGGAAACTAATGTTTTGCAGTAAAGTCTCGGGAACTCATTTATGATCACTGTTGTGTTTAAACTAAAAGATTTCATGTAAATAGTCCGTGACTATCTGGTGCTGCTACCTAGGAACTCATTGAACAACCATCTGCAGCGCTATCTGTTCGCAATCGGTGGCCTCAGCTTAAATACCGGTTTTTGACTCCTCAGTCTTCAAGCACAGATAGCCAAGAAGGCTAGGGCGTGTGTCACTTGGCCAGTGGCATTCGTCTGCTCGGGTTCGAATCCCGTCCTGTGTGGCAAATAATTGGTGACCTGTGTGTTTGTAGCGATATACTACAACCACTGGGGCATAGTGAGGTGTTCATAATCCTTGGTTTAGACATACACCTCGAAATCATCGGATTGGGCGAATCTTTTAGCTAAGTGGTTGTTAGTGTATCCTATGAACATACAGGTCACCAATGGCCGTTTTGCTATTTTTTTTTTAATAACCTTCCTCTCTATATCCCTTGTAGTATTATTCCATAGTCACTTAACATTTCCCACACTCCAGACCCTTTGCCTTTGCAACTTCCCTCCACTTCCTCTACGTCGTGGACCTGTTTCCATCATTCTCAAGACCTTTTAAGCATGGCGTAGTAGAATTCCATAGTAACTCGACATTTACCCCACTCCAGACCCTTTGCGTTTGCAACTTACCTCCACTTCCTCTACGTCGTGGACCTGTTTCCATCATTCTTTTATCGTTTTTAAGCATGGCGTTGTATTATTCCATAGTCACTTGACATTTTTTCACACTCCAGAACCTTTGCCTTTGCAACTTCCCTCCACTTACTCTACGTCATAGACCTGTTTCCATCATTCCCTAATCGTTTTTAAGCATGGCGATGTATTATTTCATTGTCACTTGACATTTCCCACACTCCGGACCCTTTGCCTTTGCAACTTCCCTTCACTTCCTCGACGTCGTGGACCTGTTTCCATCATTCCCTAAGCCTCTTTAAGCATTTATAGGCATATCCCTGTAAACTTGCCATCACTTCCTCTACGTCGATTACCTGTTTCCATAATTCCTTAATCCTATTTAAGCATGGCGTTGTATTATTCCATAGTCATTTATATTATTCCATATGAACATACAGGTCACCAATGGCCGTTTTCCTACTTTTTTTAATAACCTTTCTCTTTATATCCCATAGACATTATATAAAATGTCCAAAGGATCCCCTTTGCCTTGACATCATTCCCTAATCGTTTTTAAGCATGGCGTTGTATTATTCCATAGTCACTTGACATTTCCCACACTCCACTCTCTTATCGTTTTTAAGCATGGCGTTGTATTATTCTATAGTCACTTGACATTTCCCACACTCCAGAACCTTTGCTTTTGCAACTTCCCTCCACTTACTCTACGTCGTGGACCTGTGTTCATCAATTTCTAATCGTTTTTAAGCATGGCATTGTATTATTCCATTGTCACTTGACATTTCTAACACTCCGGACCCTTTGCCTTTGCAACTTCCCTTCACTTTCTCAACGTCGTGGTCCTGCTTCCTTATTTCCCTACACCTTTCTAAGCATACATTTGTATTATTCTATAGTTACTTGACATTTCCCATACTTTTGACCGTTTGCCTTTGCAACTTCCCTCCACTTCCTCTACGTCGTGGACCTGTTTCCATCATTCCCTAAGACTTTTTAAGTATGGCGTAGTAGAATTCCATAGTAGCTTGACATTAAGCACACTCCAAACCCTTTGCCTTTGCAACTTACCTCCACTTCCTCTAAAACGTGGACCTATTTCCATCATTCCCTTATCGTTTTTAAGCAAGACGTTGTATTATATTATAGTCACTTGACATTTCCCACACTCCAGAACCTTTTCCTTTGCAACTTCCCACCACTTCCTCTACGTCGTGGACCTGTTCCATCATTCCCTGATCGTTTTTAAGCATTGCGTTGTATTGTTCCATAGTCACTTAACATTTCCCACACTCCAGACCCTTTGCCTTTGCAACTTCCCTTTTCTTCCTCAACGTCGTGGACCTGTTTCCATCATTCCCTAAGACTTTTTAAGTATGGCGTAGTAGAATTCCATAGTAGCTTGACATTAAGCACACTCCAAACCCTTTGCCTTTGCAACTTACCTCCACTTCCTCTAAAACGTGGACCTATTTCCATCATTCCCTTATCGTTTTTAAGCAAGACGTTGTATTATATTATAGTCACTTGACATTTCCCACACTCCAGAACCTTTTCCTTTGCAACTTACCTCCACTTCCTCAACGTCGTGGACCTGTTTCCATCATTCCCTAATCATTTTTAAGCATAGCGTTGTATTATTCCATAGTCACTTGACATTTTCCCACACTCCAGACCCTTTGCCTTTGCAACTTCCCTTCAATTCCTCAACGTCGTGGACATGTTTCCATCATTCCCTAAGCCATATTTTTTGGAAAAAAAACAGTTGTAAACTTGTATCAAAACAGTTGTTAACTTGTTTTAAAACTGTTAAAAAACTTGTATTAAAACAAGTTTTTCAATTGTTTTAATACAAGTTTTTTAACCGTTTTAAAACAAGTTTACATCTCTTTTATGCTTAATAAGGCTTAGGAAATAATGGAAACAGGTCTACGACGTATAGGAAATGGAGGGAAATTGCAAAGGCAAAAGGTGTGGAGTGTGGTAAATGGCAAGTGACTATGGAATTATACAACGCTTTGCCATAAACCTTGCTTAACCCCTTGTTAAATAGGTTATTTTGAATAATAACACAATAAGAAAATAAATAAGAAAGATAAATCCCGGTATTTGTAGTAAACATTAAATAAAACTTAGTTTTTGTTGTAATTTTTCTGGTTTTCCCATAAATTTTTTTTTCTGATAGCATTATTTGAAACTGTACTTGACATTTCCCACACTCCAGAACCTTTGCTTTTGCAACTTCCCTCCACTTACTCTACGTCGTGGACCTGTGTTCATCAATTTCTAATCGTTTTTAAGCATGGCATTGTATTATTCCATTGTCACTTGACATTTCTAACACTCCGGACCCTTTCCCTTTGCAACTGCCCTTTTCTTCCTCAACGTCGTGGACCTGTTTCCATCATTCCCTAAGACTTTTAAGCATGGCGTAGTTTAATTCCATAGTCACTTGACATTTTCCACACTCAAGACCTTTTGCCTTTAAAACTTACCTCTACTTCCTTTACGTCGTGGACCTGTTTCCATAATTCCCTAAGCCCATTTAAGCATGGCATTGTATAATTCCATAGGCACTTGACATTTCCCACACTCCAGACCTTTTGCCTTAGCAACTTACCTCCACTTTCTCAACGTCGTGGACCTGTTTCCATCATTCCCTAATCGTTTTAGCGAATTTCCCTATAGGGAAGTAGCTATTACCGTAGGTGGCACGGTAAGACCTAGACCCGGGACCGATTTACTTTTTCATTTTGATGTCCCCAGAGGCCAAAAACACTATTCGTTCAAATTTTTATATATGTGTATATATATATATAGACTTATATATATATATATATATATATATATATATACGTCCGTGAACGCGATAACTTGAGTAATTTTTGTCCGATTTTGATGAAATTTGGTTTAAAGGTGTAAAGCGGGATAAACTTGAATGAGTTCGCGAACCAGCACGATCGGACCATGGGAACGGGGCTTTACGGGGGGTTTTATGGGGTAAAAATTGGTTTTTCTCACTTTTGACCCTCAAAACACAAAATTTCCTGATTTCTCTTTAGACCTTTTTAAAGAGCTTAAAAAAACAAATAATTTAGTATATAAAAGTATTTTTGTTCAATTATTAGTAACGGAGAAAATTAAAAAAAATTGTAAATTTAAAATTTCCATGTTATTCTTATGGAGAATATTGTCAAATGTTGTAGTTTGCTTGTTTATGGATATATTTTGATCAAACTTGGCAAATTTATTTATTTTGTACTAAGCTATCAATATTTTACTCAAAAACACACTTTATTAGTTTCCTTGTAGCAGCAAACCTAGGTACTCGTTAAACCTAATGTTATTAAAATATATTTAACTGAAAATCAATTCAGACAAATGGAAATTCGCTTAGTCGGCAGGTTTGCTGCGGCGGGGGTATTTAAGCATAGCGTTGTATTATTCCATAGTCACTTGACATTTTCCCACACTCCAGACCCTTTGCCTTTGCAACTTCCCTTCAATTCCTCAACGTCGTGGACATGTTTCCATCATTCCCTAAGCCATATTAAAAAAAAAAAAAAAAAAAAAAAAGTTGTAAACTTGTATTAAAAAAGTTGTAAACTTGTATTAAAACAGTTGTTAACTTGTTTTAAAACTGTTAAAAAACTTGTATTAAAACAAGTTTTTCAATTGTTTTAATACAAAATTTCAATCGTTTTAAAACAAGTTTTTCAACTGTTTTAAAACAAGTTTTTTAACCGTTTTAAATCAAGTTTACATCTCTTTTATGCTTAATAAGGCTTAGGAAATAATGGAAACAGGTCTACGACGTATAGGAAATGGAGGGAAATTGCAAAGGCAAAAGGTGTGGAGTGTGGTAAATGACAAGTGACTATGGAATTATACAACGCTTTGCCATAAACCTTGCTTAACCCCTTGTTAAATAGGTTATTTTGAATAATAACACAATAAGAAAATAAATAAGAAAGATAAATCCCGGTGTTTGTAGTAAACATTAAATAAAACTTAGTTTTTGTTGTAATTTTTCTGGTTTTCCCATACATTTTTATTTTCTGATAGCAATATTTGAAACTGAAATCTCATTAAATCAGAAGACATATAGTTTACAATGTAATATTGAATTTAACTTTGATTTAGTTAGACGAGGTTATCGTAATATAGCCATTTTAGGGAAACTAATGTTTTGCAGTAAAGTCTCGGGAACTCATTTATGATCACTGTTGTGTTTAAACTAAAAGATTTCATGTAAATAGTCCGTGACTATCTGGTGCTGCTACCTAGGAACTCATTGAACAACCATCTGCAGCGCTATCTGTTCGCAATCGGTGGCCTCAGCTTAAATACCGGTTTTTGACTCCTCAGTCTTCAAGCACAGATAGCCAAGAAGGCTAGGGCGTGTGTCACTTGGCCAGTGGCATTCGTCTGCTCGGGTTCGAATCCCGTCCTGTGTGGCAAATAATTGGTGACCTGTGTGTTTGTAGCGATATACTACAACCACTGGGGCATAGTGAGGTGTTCATAATCCTTGGTTTAGACATACACCTCGAAATCATCGGATTGGGCGAATCTTTAAGCTAAGTGGTTGTTAGTGTATCCTATGAACATACAGGTCACCAATGGCCGTTTTGCTATTTTTTTTTTAATAACCTTCCTCTCTATATCCCTTGTAGTATTATTCCATAGTCACTTAACATTTCCCACACTCCAGACCCTTTGCCTTTGCAACTTCCCTCCACTTCCTCTACGTCGTGGACCTGTTTCCATCATTCTCAAGACCTTTTAAGCATGGCGTAGTAGAATTCCATAGTAACTCGACATTTACCCCACTCCAGACCCTTTGCCTTTGCAACTTACCTCCACTTCCTCTACGTCGTGGACCTGTTTCCATCATTCTTTTATCGTTTTTAAGCATGGCGTTGTATTATTCCATAGTCACTTGACATTTTTTCACACTCCAGAACCTTTGCCTTTGCAACTTCCCTCCACTTACTCTACGTCATAGACCTGTTTCCATCATTCCCTAATCGTTTTTAAGCATGGCGTTGTATTATTTCATTGTCACTTGACATTTCCCACACTCCGGACCCTTTGCCTTTGCAACTTCCCTTCACTTCCTCGACGTCGTGGACCTGTTTCCATCATTCCCTTAGCCTCTTTAAGCATTTATAGGCATATCCCTGTAAACTTGCCATCACTTCCTCTACGTCGATTACCTGTTTCCATAATTCCTTAATCCTATTTAAGCATGGCGTTGTATTATTCCATAGTCATTTATATTATTCCATATGAACATACAGGTCACCAATGGCCGTTTTCCTACTTTTTTTAATAACCTTTCTCTTTATATCCCATAGACATTATATAAAATGTCCAAAGGATCCCCTTTGCCTTGACATCATTCCCTAATCGTTTTTAAGCATGGCGTTGTATTATTCCATAGTCACTTGACATTTCCCACACTCCACTCTCTTATCGTTTTTAAGCATGGCGTTGTATTATTCTATAGTCACTTGACATTTCCCACACTCCAGAACCTTTGCTTTTGCAACTTCCCTCCACTTACTCTACGTCGTGGACCTGTGTTCATCAATTTCTAATCGTTTTTAAGCATGGCATTGTATTATTCCATTGTCACTTGACATTTCTAACACTCCGGACCCTTTGCCTTTGCAACTTCCCTTCACTTTCTCAACGTCGTGGTCCTGCTTCCTTATTTCCCTACACCTTTCTAAGCATACATTTGTATTATTCTATAGTTACTTGACATTTCCCATACTTTTGACCGTTTGCCTTTGCAACTTCCCTCCACTTCCTCTACGTCGTGGACCTGTTTCCATCATTCCCTAAGACTTTTTAAGTATGGCGTAGTAGAATTCCATAGTAGCTTGACATTAAGCACACTCCAAACCCTTTGCCTTTGCAACTTACCTCCACTTCCTCTACAACGTGGACCTATTTCCATCATTCCCTTATCGTTTTTAAGCAAGACGTTGTATTATATTATAGTCACTTGACATTTCCCACACTCCAGAACCTTTTCCCTTTGCAACTTCCCACCACTTCCTCTACGTCGTGGACCTGTTCCATCATTCCCTGATCGTTTTTAAGCATTGCGTTGTATTGTTCCATAGTCACTTAACATTTCCCACACTCCAGACCCTTTGCCTTTGCAACTTCCCTTTTCTTCCTCAACGTCGTGGACCTGTTTCCATCATTCCCTAAGACTTTTAAGCATGGCGTAGTTTAATTCCATAGTCACTTGACATTTTCCACACTCAAGACCTTTTGCCTTAGCAACTTACCTCCACTTCCTCAACGTCGTGGACCTGTTTCCATCATTCCCTAATCGTTTTTAAGCATATCGTTGTATTATTCCATAGTCACTTGACATTTTCCCACACTCCAGACCCTTTGCCTTTGCAACTTCCCTTCAATTCCTCAACGTCGTGGACATGTTTCCATCATTCCCTAAGCCATATTTTTTGGAAAAAAAACAGTTGTAAACTTGTATCAAAACAGTTGTTAACTTGTTTTAAAACTGTTAAAAAACTTGTATTAAAACAAGTTTTTCAATTGTTTTAATACAAGTTTTAAAACAAGTTTTTCAATTGTTTTAATACAAGTTTTCAATCGTTTTAAAACAAGTTTTTCAACTGTTTTAAAACAAGTTTTTTAACCGTTTTAAAACAAGTTTACATCTCTTTTATGCTTAATAAGGCTTAGGAAATAATGGAAACAGGTCTACGACGTATAGGAAATGGAGGGAAATTGGAAAGGCAAAAGGTGTGGAGTGTGGTAAATGACAAGTGACTATGGAATTATACAACGCTTTGCCATAAACCTTGCTTAACCCCTTGTTAAATAGGTTATTTTGAATAATAACACAATAAGAAAATAAATAAGAAAGATAAATCCCGGTATTTGTAGTAAACATTAAATAAAACTTAGTTTTTGTTGTAATTTTTCTGGTTTTCCCATAAATTTTTTTTTCTGATAGCATTATTTGAAACTGTACTTGACATTTCCCACACTCCAGAACCTTTGCTTTTGCAACTTCCCTCCACTTACTCTACGTCGTGGACCTGTGTTCATCAATTTCTAATCGTTTTTAAGCATGGCATTGTATTATTCCATTGTCACTTGACATTTCTAACACTCCGGACCCTTTCCCTTTGCAACTTCCCTTTTCTTCCTCAACGTCGTGGACCTGTTTCCATCATTCCCTAAGACTTTTAAGCATGGCGTAGTTTAATTCCATAGTCACTTGACATTTTCCACTCTCAAGACCTTTTGCCTTTAAAACTTACCTCTACTTCCTTTACGTCGTGGACCTGTTTCCATAATTCCCTAAGCCCATTTAAGCATGGCATTGTAAAATTCCATAGGCACTTGACATTTCCCACACTCCAGACCTTTTGCCTTAGCAACTTACCTCCACTTTCTCAACGTCGTGGACCTGTTTCCATCATTCCCTAATCGTTTTAGCGAATTTCCCTATAGGGAAGTAGCTATTACCGTAGGTGGCACGGTAAGACCTAGACCCGGGACCGATTTACTTTTTCATTTTGATGTCCCCAGAGGCCAAAAACACTATTCGTTCAAATTTTTATATATGTGTATATATATATATAGACTTATATATATATATATATATATATACGTCCGTGAACGCGATAACTTGAGTAATTTTTGTCCGATTTTGATGAAATTTGGTTTAAAGGTGTAAAGCGGGATAAACTTGAATGAGTTCGCGAACCAGCACGATCGGACCATGGGAACGGGGCTTTACGGGGGGTTTTATGGGGTAAAAATTGGTTTTTCTCACTTTTGACCCTCAAAACACAAAATTTCCTGATTTCTCTTTAGACCTTTTTAAAGAGCTTAAAAAAACAAATAATTTAGTATATAAAAGTATTTTTGTTCAATTATTAGTAACGGAGAAAATTAAAAAAAAATTGTAAATTTAAAATTTCCATGTTATTCTTATGGAGAATATTGTCAAATGTTGTAGTTTGCTTGTTTATGGATATATTTTGATCAAACTTGGCAAATTTATTTATTTTGTACTAAGCTATCAATATTTTACTCAAAAACACACTTTATTAGTTTCCTTGTAGCAGCAAACCTAGGTACTCGTTAAACCTAATGTTATTAAAATATATTTAACTGAAAATCAATTCAGACAAATGGAAATTCGCTTAGTCGGCAGGTTTGCTGCGGCGGGGGTATTTAAGCATAGCGTTGTATTATTCCATAGTCACTTGACATTTTCCCACACTCCAGACCCTTTGCCTTTGCAACTTCCCTTCAATTCCTCAACGTCGTGGACATGTTTCCATCATTCCCTAAGCCATATTTTTTGAAAAAAAAAAAAAACAGTTGTAAACTTGTATTAAAACAGTTGTTAACTTGTTTTAAAACTGTTAAAAAACTTGTATTAAAACAAGTTTTTCAATTGTTTTAATACAAGTTTTAAAACAAGTTTTTCAATTGTTTTAATACAAAATTTCAATCGTTTTAAAACAAGTTTTTCAACTGTTTTAAAACAAGTTTTTTAACCGTTTTAAATCAAGTTTACATCTCTTTTATGCTTAATAAGGCTTAGGAAATAATGGAAACAGGTCTACGACGTATAGGAAATGGAGGGAAATTGCAAAGGCAAAAGGTGTGGAGTGTGGTAAATGACAAGTGACTATGGAATTATACAACGCTTTGCCATAAACCTTGCTTAACCCCTTGTTAAATAGGTTATTTTGAATAATAACACAATAAGAAAATAAATAAGAAAGATAAATCCCGGTGTTTGTAGTAAACATTAAATAAAACTTAGTTTTTGTTGTAATTTTTCTGGTTTTCCCATACATTTTTATTTTCTGATAGCAATATTTGAAACTGAAATCTCATTAAATCAGAAGACATATAGTTTACAATGTAATATTGAATTTAACTTTGATTTAGTTAGACGAGGTTATCGTAATATAGCCATTTTAGGGAAACTAATGTTTTGCAGTAAAGTCTCGGGAACTCATTTATGATCACTGTTGTGTTTAAACTAAAAGATTTCATGTAAATAGTCCGTGACTATCTGGTGCTGCTACCTAGGAACTCATTGAACAACCATCTGCAGCGCTATCTGTTCGCAATCGGTGGCCTCAGCTTAAATACCGGTTTTTGACTCCTCAGTCTTCAAGCACAGATAGCCAAGAAGGCTAGGGCGTGTGTCACTTGGCCAGTGGCATTCGTCTGCTCGGGTTCGAATCCCGTCCTGTGTGGCAAATAATTGGTGACCTGTGTGTTTGTAGCGATATACTACAACCACTGGGGCATAGTGAGGTGTTCATAATCCTTGGTTTAGACATACACCTCGAAATCATCGGATTGGGCGAATCTTTAAGCTAAGTGGTTGTTAGTGTATCCTATGAACATACAGGTCACCAATGGCCGTTTTGCTATTTTTTTTTTTAATAACCTTCCTCTCTATATCCCTTGTAGTATTATTCCATAGTCACTTAACATTTCCCACACTCCAGACCCTTTGCCTTTGCAACTTCCCTCCACTTCCTCTACGTCGTGGACCTGTTTCCATCATTCTCAAGACCTTTTAAGCATGGCGTAGTAGAATTCCATAGTAACTCGACATTTACCCCACTCCAGACCCTTTGCCTTTGCAACTTACCTCCACTTCCTCTACGTCGTGGACCTGTTTCCATCATTCTTTTATCGTTTTTAAGCATGGCGTTGTATTATTCCATAGTCACTTGACATTTTTTCACACTCCAGAACCTTTGCCTTTGCAACTTCCCTCCACTTACTCTACGTCATAGACCTGTTTCCATCATTCCCTAATCGTTTTTAAGCATGGCGTTGTATTATTTCATTGTCACTTGCCATTTCCCACACTCCGGACCCTTTGCCTTTGCAACTTCCCTTCACTTCCTCGACGTCGTGGACCTGTTTCCATCATTCCCTTAGCCTCTTTAAGCATTTATAGGCATATCCCTGTAAACTTGCCATCACTTCCTCTACGTCGATTACCTGTTTCCATAATTCCTTAATCCTATTTAAGCATGGCGTTGTATTATTCCATAGTCATTTATATTATTCCATATGAACATACAGGTCACCAATGGCCGTTTTCCTACTTTTTTTAATAACCTTTCTCTTTATATCCCATAGACATTATATAAAATGTCCAAAGGATCCCCTTTGCCTTGACATCATTCCCTAATCGTTTTTAAGCATGGCGTTGTATTATTCCATAGTCACTTGACATTTCCCACACTCCACTCTCTTATCGTTTTTAAGCATGGCGTTGTATTATTCTATAGTCACTTGACATTTCCCACACTCCAGAACCTTTGCTTTTGCAACTTCCCTCCACTTACTCTACGTCGTGGACCTGTGTTCATCAATTTCTAATCGTTTTTAAGCATGGCATTGTATTATTCCATTGTTACTTGACATTTCTAACACTCCGGACCCTTTGCCTTTGCAACTTCCCTTCACTTTCTCAACGTCGTGGTCCTGCTTCCTTATTTCCCTACACCTTTCTAAGCATACATTTGTATTATTCTATAGTTACTTGACATTTCCCATACTTTTGACCGTTTGCCTTTGCAACTTCCCTCCACTTCCTCTACGTCGTGGACCTGTTTCCATCATTCCCTAAGACTTTTTAAGTATGGCGTAGTAGAATTCCATAGTAGCTTGACATTAAGCACACTCCAAACCCTTTGCCTTTGCAACTTACCTCCACTTCCTCTACAACGTGGACCTATTTCCATCATTCCCTTATCGTTTTTAAGCAAGACGTTGTATTATATTATAGTCACTTGACATTTCCCACACTCCAGAACCTTTTCCCTTTGCAACTTCCCACCACTTCCTCTACGTCGTGGACCTGTTCCATCATTCCCTGATCGTTTTTAAGCATTGCGTTGTATTGTTCCATAGTCACTTAACATTTCCCACACTCCAGACCCTTTGCCTTTGCAACTTCCCTTTTCTTCCTCAACGTCGTGGACCTGTTTCCATCATTCCCTAAGACTTTTAAGCATGGCGTAGTTTAATTCCATAGTCACTTGACATTTTCCACACTCAAGACCTTTTGCCTTAGCAACTTACCTCCACTTCCTCAACGTCGTGGACCTGTTTCCATCATTCCCTAATCGTTTTTAAGCATATCGTTGTATTATTCCATAGTCACTTGACATTTTCCCACACTCCAGACCCTTTGCCTTTGCAACTTCCCTTCAATTCCTCAACGTCGTGGACATGTTTCCATCATTCCCTAAGCCATATTTTTTGGAAAAAAAACAGTTGTAAACTTGTATCAAAACAGTTGTTAACTTGTTTTAAAACTGTTAAAAAACTTGTATTAAAACAAGTTTTTCAATTGTTTTAATACAAGTTTTAAAACAAGTTTTTCAATTGTTTTAATACAAGTTTTCAATCGTTTTAAAACAAGTTTTTCAACTGTTTTAAAACAAGTTTTTTAACCGTTTTAAAACAAGTTTACATCTCTTTTATGCTTAATAAGGCTTAGGAAATAATGGAAACAGGTCTACGACGTATAGGAAATGGAGGGAAATTGGAAAGGCAAAAGGTGTGGAGTGTGGTAAATGACAAGTGACTATGGAATTATACAACGCTTTGCCATAAACCTTGCTTAACCCCTTGTTAAATAGGTTATTTTGAATAATAACACAATAAGAAAATAAATAAGAAAGATAAATCCCGGTATTTGTAGTAAACATTAAATAAAACTTAGTTTTTGTTGTAATTTTTCTGGTTTTCCCATAAATTTTTTTTTTCTGATAGCATTATTTGAAACTGTACTTGACATTTCCCACACTCCAGAACCTTTGCTTTTGCAACTTCCCTCCACTTACTCTACGTCGTGGACCTGTGTTCATCAATTTCTAATCGTTTTTAAGCATGGCATTGTATTATTCCATTGTCACTTGACATTTCTAACACTCCGGACCCTTTCCCTTTGCAACTTCCCTTTTCTTCCTCAACGTCGTGGACCTGTTTCCATCATTCCCTAAGACTTTTAAGCATGGCGTAGTTTAATTCCATAGTCACTTGACATTTTCCACACTCAAGACCTTTTGCCTTTAAAACTTACCTCTACTTCCTTTACGTCGTGGACCTGTTTCCATAATTCCCTAAGCCCATTTAAGCATGGCATTGTAAAATTCCATAGGCACTTGACATTTCCAACACTCCAGACCTTTTGCCTTAGCAACTTACCTCCACTTTCTCAACGTCGTGGACCTGTTTCCATCATTCCCTAATCGTTTTAGCGAATTTCCCTATAGGGAAGTAGCTATTACCGTAGGTGGCACGGTAAGACCTAGACCTGGGACCGATTTACTTTTTCATTTTGATGTCCCCAGAGGCCAAAAACATTATTCGTTCAAATTTTTATATATGTGTATATACATATATAGACTTATATATATATATATATATATATATATATATATACGTCCGTGAACGCGATAACTTGAGTAATTTTTGTCCGATTTTGATGAAATTTGGTTTAAAGGTGTAAAGCGGGATAAACTTGAATGAGTTCGCGAACCAGCACGATCGGACCATGGGAACGGGGCTTTACGGGGGGTTTTATGGGGTAAAAATTGGTTTTTCTCACTTTTGACCCTCAAAACACAAAATTTCCTGATTTCTCTTTAGACCTTTTTAAAGAGCTTAAAAAAACAAATAATTTAGTATATAAAAGTATTTTTGTTCAATTATTAGTAACGGAGAAAATTAAAAAAAATTGTAAATTTAAAATTTCCATGTTATTCTTATGGAGAATATTGTCAAATGTTGTAGTTTGCTTGTTTATGGATATATTTTGATCAAACTTGGCAAATTTATTTATTTTGTACTAAGCTATCAATATTTTACTCAAAAACACACTTTATTAGTTTCCTTGTAGCAGCAAACCTAGGTACTCGTTAAACCTAATGTTATTAAAATATATTTAACTGAAAATCAATTCAGACAAATGGAAATTCGCTTAGTCGGCAGGTTTGCTGCGGCGGGGGTATTTAAGCATAGCGTTGTATTATTCCATAGTCACTTGACATTTTCCCACACTCCAGACCCTTTGCCTTTGCAACTTCCCTTCAATTCCTCAACGTCGTGGACATGTTTCCATCATTCCCTAAGCCATATTTTTTGAAAAAAAAAAAAAACAGTTGTAAACTTGTATTAAAACAGTTGTTAACTTGTTTTAAAACTGTTAAAAAACTTGTATTAAAACAAGTTTTTCAATTGTTTTAATACAAGTTTTAAAACAAGTTTTTCAATTGTTTTAATACAAAATTTCAATCGTTTTAAAACAAGTTTTTCAACTGTTTTAAAACAAGTTTTTTAACCGTTTTAAATCAAGTTTACATCTCTTTTATGCTTAATAAGGCTTAGGAAATAATGGAAACAGGTCTACGACGTATAGGAAATGGAGGGAAATTGCAAAGGCAAAAGGTGTGGAGTGTGGTAAATGACAAGTGACTATGGAATTATACAACGCTTTGCCATAAACCTTGCTTAACCCCTTGTTAAATAGGTTATTTTGAATAATAACACAATAAGAAAATAAATAAGAAAGATAAATCCCGGTGTTTGTAGTAAACATTAAATAAAACTTAGTTTTTGTTGTAATTTTTCTGGTTTTCCCATACATTTTTATTTTCTGATAGCAATATTTGAAACTGAAATCTCATTAAATCAGAAGACATATAGTTTACAATGTAATATTGAATTTAACTTTGATTTAGTTAGACGAGGTTATCGTAATATAGCCATTTTAGGGAAACTAATGTTTTGCAGTAAAGTCTCGGGAACTCATTTATGATCACTGTTGTGTTTAAACTAAAAGATTTCATGTAAATAGTCCGTGACTATCTGGTGCTGCTACCTAGGAACTCATTGAACAACCATCTGCAGCGCTATCTGTTCGCAATCGGTGGCCTCAGCTTAAATACCGGTTTTTGACTCCTCAGTCTTCAAGCACAGATAGCCAAGAAGGCTAGGGCGTGTGTCACTTGGCCAGTGGCATTCGTCTGCTCGGGTTCGAATCCCGTCCTGTGTGGCAAATAATTGGTGACCTGTGTGTTTGTAGCGATATACTACAACCACTGGGGCATAGTGAGGTGTTCATAATCCTTGGTTTAGACATACACCTCGAAATCATCGGATTGGGCGAATCTTTTAGCTAAGTGGTTGTTAGTGTATCCTATGAACATACAGGTCACCAATGGCCGTTTTGCTATTTTTTTTTTTAATAACCTTCCTCTCTATATCCCTTGTAGTATTATTCCATAGTCACTTAACATTTCCCACACTCCAGACCCTTTGCCTTTGCAACTTCCCTCCACTTCCTCTACGTCGTGGACCTGTTTCCATCATTCTCAAGACCTTTTAAGCATGGCGTAGTAGAATTCCATAGTAACTCGACATTTACCCCACTCCAGACCCTTTGCCTTTGCAACTTACCTCCACTTCCTCTACGTCGTGGACCTGTTTCCATCATTCTTTTATCGTTTTTAAGCATGGCGTTGTATTATTCCATAGTCACTTTACATTTTTTCACACTCCAGAACCTTTGCCTTTGCAACTTCCCTCCACTTACTCTACGTCATAGACCTGTTTCCATCATTCCCTAATCGTTTTTAAGCATGGCGTTGTATTATTTCATTGTCACTTGACATTTCCCACACTCCGGACCCTTTGCCTTTGCAACTTCCCTTCACTTCCTCGACGTCGTGGACCTGTTTCCATCATTCCCTAAGCCTCTTTAAGCATTTATAGGCATATCCCTGTAAACTTGCCATCACTTCCTCTACGTCCATTACCTGTTTCCATAATTCCTTAATCCTATTTAAGCATGGCGTTGTATTATTCCATAGTCATTTATATTATTCCATATGAACATACAGGTCACCAATGGCCGTTTTCCTACTTTTTTTAATAACCTTTCTCTTTATATCCCATAGACATTATATAAAATGTCCAAAGGATCCCCTTTGCCTTGACATCATTCCCTAATCGTTTTTAAGCATGGCGTTGTATTATTCCATAGTCACTTGACATTTCCCACACTCCAGACCCTTTGCCTTTGCAACTTCCCTTTCCTTCCTCAACGTCGTGGACCTGTTTCTATCATTCCCTAAGACTTTAAGCATGGCGTAGTATAATTCCATAGTCACATGACATTTCCCACACTCAAGACCTTTTGCCTTTGCAACTTACCTCCACTTCCTTCACGTCGTGGACCTGTTTCCATGATTCCCTAAGCCAACCACACGCTTAGCATGGCATTGTATAATTCCATAGGCACTTGACATTTCCCACACTCCAGACCTTTTGCCTTAGCAACTTATTTCCACTTCCTCAACGTCGTGGACCTGTTTCCATCATTCCCTAATCGTTTTTAAGCATAGCGTTGTATTATTCCATAGTCACTTGACATTTTCCCACACTCCAGACCCTTTGCCTTTGCAACTTCCCTTCAATTCCTCAACGTCGTGGACATGTTTCCATCATTCCCTAAGCCATATTTTTTGGAAAAAAACAGTTGTAAACTTGTATCAAAACAGTTGTTAACTTGTTTTAAAACTGTTAAAAAACTTGTATTAAAACAAGTTTTTCAATTGTTTTAATACAAGTTTTAAAACAAGTTTTTCAATTGTTTAAATACAAGTTTTCAATCGTTTTAAAACAAGTTTTTCAACTGTTTTAAAACAAGTTTTTTAACCGTTTTAAAACAAGTTTACATCTCTTTTATGCTTAATAAGGCTTAGGAAATAATGGAAACAGGTCTACGACGTATAGGAAATGGAGGGAAATTGCAAAGGCAAAAGGTGTGGAGTGTGGTAAATGACAAGTGACTATGGAATTATACAACGCTTTGCCATAAACCTTGCTTAACCCCTTGTTAAATAGGTTATTTTGAATAATAAAACAATAAGAAAATAAATAAGAAAGATAAATCCCGGTATTTGTAGTAAACATTAAATAAAACTTAGTTTTTGTTGTAATTTTTCTGGTTTTCCCATAAATTTTTATTTTCTGATAGCATTATTTGAAACTGAAATCTCATTAAATCAGAAGACATATAGTTTACAATGTAATATTGAATTTAACTTTGATTTAGTTAGACGAGGTTATCGTAATATAGCCATTTTAGGGAAACTAATGTCAAAATAACCTATTTAACAAGGGGTTAAAGCAAGGTTAAGGCAAAGGGTTGTATAATTCCATAGTCACTTGTCATTTACCACACTCCACACCTTTTGCCTTTGCAATTTCCCTCCATACCCTATACGTCGTAGACCTGTTTCCATCATTCCCTAAGCCTTATTAAGCATAAAAGAGATGTAAACTTGTTTTAAAACGGTTAAAAAACTTATTTTTAAACAGTGCAATTTCCCTCCATTTCCTATACGTCGTAGACCTGTTTCCATCATTCCCTAAGCCTTATTAAGCATAAAAGAGATGTAAACTTGTTTTTAAACAGTTAAAAAACTGGTTTTAAAACAATTGAAGGTTATTAAAAAAAATAGCAAAACGGCCATTGGTGACCTGTATGTTCATAGGATACACTAACAACCACTTAGCTAAAAGATTCGCCCAATCCGATGATTTCGAGGTGTATGTCTAAACCAAGGATTATGAACACCTCACTATGCCCCAGTGGTTGTAGTATATCGCTACAAACACACAGGTCACCAATTATTTGCCACACAGGACGGGATTCGAACCCGAGCAGACGAATGCCACTGGCCAAGTGACACACGCCCTAGCCTTCTTGGCTATCTGTGCTTGAAGACTGAGGAGTCAAAAACCGGTATTTAAGCTGAGGCCACCGATTGCGAACAGATAGCGCTGCAGATGGTTGTTCAATGAGTTCCTAGGTAGCAGCACCAGATAGTCACGGACTATTTACATGAAATCTATTAGTTTAAACACAACAGTGATCATAAATGAGTTCCCGAGACTTAACTGCAAAACATTAGTTTCCCTAAAATGGCTATATTACGATAACCTCGTCTAACTAAATCAAAGTTAAATTCAATATTACATTGTAAACTATATGTCTTCTGATTTAATGAGATTTCAGTTTCAAATAATGCTATCAGAAAATAAAAATTTATGGGAAAACCAGAAAAATTACAACAAAAACTAAGTTTTATTTAATGTTTACTACAAATACCGGGATTTATCTTTCTTATTTATTTTCTTATTGTTTTATTATTCAAAATAACCTATTTAACAAGGGGTTAAGCAAGGTTTATGGCAAAGCGTTGTAAAATTCCAGAGTCAGTTGTCATTTACCACACTCCACACCTTTTGCCTTTGCAATTTCCCTCCATTTCCTATACGTCGTAGACCTGTTTCCATTATTTCCTAAGCCTTATTAAGCATAAAAGAGATGTAAACTTGTTTTAAAACGGTTAAAAAACTTGTTTTAAAACAGTTGAAAAACTTGTTTTAAAACGATTGAAAACTTGTATTTAAACAATTGAAAAACTTGTATTAAAACAATTGAAAAACTTGTTTTAATACAAGTTTTTTAACAGTTTTAAAACAAGTTAACAACTGTTTTGATACAAGTTTACAACTGTTTTTTTCCAAAAAATATGGCTTAGGGAATGATGGAAACATGTCCACGACGTTGAGGAATTGAAGGGAAGTTGCAAAGGCAAAGGGTCTGGAGTGTGGGAAAATGTCAAGTGACTATGGAATAATACAACGCTATGCTTAAAAACGATTAGGGAATGATGGAAACAGGTCCACGACGTTGAGGAAGTGGAAATAAGTTGCTAAGGCAAAAGGTCTGGAGTGTGGCAAATGTCAAGTGCCTATGGAATTATACAATGCCATGCTAAGCGTGTGGTTGGCTTAGGGAATCATGGAAACAGGTCCACGACGTGAAGGAAGTGGAGGTAAGTTGCAAAGGCAAAAGGTCTTGAGTGTGGGAAATGTCATGTGACTATGGAATTATACTACGCCATGCTTAAAGTCTTAGGGAATGATAGAAACAGGTCCACGACGTTGAGGAAGGAAAGGGAAGTTGCAAAGGCAAAGGGTCTGGAGTGTGGGAAATGTCAAGTGACTATGGAATAATACAACGCCATGCTTAAAAACGATTAGGGAATGATGTCAAGGCAAAGGGGATCCTTTGCACATTTTATATAATGTCTATGGGATATAAAGAGAAAGGTTATTAAAAAAGTAGGAAAACGGCCATTGGTGACCTGTATGTTCATATGGAATAATATAAATGACTATGGAATAATACAACGCCATGCTTAAATAGGATTAAGGAATTATGGAAACAGGTAATAGCCGTAGAGGAAGTGATGGCAAGTTTACAGGGATATGCCTATAAATGCTTAAAGAGGCTAAGGGAATGATGGAAACAGGTCCACGACGTCGAGGAAGTGAAGGGAAGTTGCAAAGGCAAAGGGTCCGGAGTGTGGGAAATGTCAAGTGACAATGAAATAATACAACGCCATGCTTAAAAACGATTAGGGAATGATGGAAACAGGTCTATGACGTAGAGTAAGTGGAGGGAAGTTGCAAAGGCAAAGGTTCTGGAGTGTGAAAAAATGTCAAGTGACTATGGAATAATACAACGCCATGCTTAAAAACGATAAAAGAATGATGGAAACAGGTCCACGACGTAGAGGAAGTGGAGGTAAGTTGCAAAGGCAAAGGGTCTGGAGTGGGGTAAATGTCGAGTTACTATGGAATTCTACTACGCCATGCTTAAAAGGTCTTGAGAATGATGGAAACAGGTCCACGACGTAGAGGAAGTGGAGGGAAGTTGCAAAGGCAAAGGGTCTGGAGTGTGGGAAATGTTAAGTGACTATGGAATAATACTACAAGGGATATAGAGAGGAAGGTTATTAAAAAAAAAAAATAGCAAAACGGCCATTGGTGACCTGTATGTTCATAGGATACACTAACAACCACTTAGCTAAAAGATTCGCCCAATCCGATGATTTCGAGGTGTATGTCTAAACCAAGGATTATGAACACCTCACTATGCCCCATTGGTTGTAGTATATCGCTACAAACACACAGGTCACCAATTATTTGCCACACAGGACGGGATTCGAACCCGAGCAGACGAATGCCACTGGCCAAGTGACACACGCCCTAGCCTTCTTGGCTATCTGTGCTTGAAGACTGAGGAGTCAAAAACCGGTATTTAAGCTGAGGCCACCGATTGCGAACAGATAGCGCTGCAGATGGTTGTTCAATGAGTTCCTAGGTAGCAGCACCAGATAGTCACGGACTATTTACATGAAATCTATTAGTTTAAACACAACAGTGATCATAAATGAGTTCCCGAGACCTTACTGCAAAACATTAGTTTCCCTAAAATGGCTATATTACGATAACCTCGTCTAACTAAATCAAAGTTAAATTCAATATTACATTGTAAACTATATGTCTTCTGATTTAATGAGATTTCAGTTTCAAATAATGCTATCAGAAAATAAAAATTTATGGGAAAAAGCAGAAAAATTACAACAAAAACTAAGTTTTATTTAATGTTTACTACAAATACCGGGATTTATCTTTCTTATTTATTTTCTTATTGTTTTATTATTCAAAATAACCTATTTAACAAGGGGTTAAGCAAGGTTTATGGCAAAGCGTTGTATAATTCCATAGTCACTTGTCATTTACCACACTCCACACCTTTTGCCTTTGCAATTTCCCTCCATTTCCTATACGTCGTAGACCTGTTTCCATTATTTCCTAAGCCTTATTAAGCATAAAAGACATGTAAACTTGTTTTAAAACGGTTAAAAAACTTGTTTTCAATCGTTTTAAAACAAGTTTTTCAATCGTTTTAAAACAAGTTTTTCAACTGTTTTAAAACAAGTTTTTTAACCGTTTTAAAACAAGTTTACATCTCTTTTATGCTTAATAAGGCTTAGGAAATAATGGAAACAGGTCTACGACGTATAGGAAATGGAGGGAAATTGCAAAGGCAAAAGGTGTGGAGTGTGGTAAATGACAAGTGACTATGGAATTATACAACGCTTTGCCATAAACCTTGCTTAACCCCTTGTTAAATAGGTTATTTTGAATAATAAAACAATAAGAAAATAAATAAGAAAGATAAATCCCGGTATTTGTAGTAAACATTAAATAAAACTTAGTTTTTGTTGTAATTTTTCTGGTTTTCCCATAAATTTTTATTTTCTGATAGCATTATTTGAAACTGAAATCTCATTAAATCAGAAGACATATAGTTTACAATGTAATATTGAATTTAACTTTGATTTAGTTAGACGAGGTTATCGTAATATAGCCATTTTAGGGAAACTAATGTTTTGCAGTAAGGTCTCGGGAACTCATTTATGATCACTGTTGTGTTTAAACTAATAGATTTCATGTAAATAGTCCGTGACTATCTGGTGCTGCTACCTAGGAACTCATTGAACAACCATCTGCAGCGCTATCTGTTCGCAATCGGTGGCCTCAGCTTAAATACCGGTTTTTGACTCCTCAGTCTTCAAGCACAGATAGCCAAGAAGGCTAGGGCGTGTGTCACTTGGCCAGTGGCATTCGTCTGCTCGGGTTCGAATCCCGTCCTGTGTGGCAAATAATTGGTGACCTGTGTGTTTGTAGCGATATACTACAACCACTGGGGCATAGTGAGGTGTTCATAATCCTTGGTTTAGACATACACCTCGAAATCATCGGATTGGGCGAATCTTTAAGCTAAGTGGTTGTTAGTGTATCCTATAAACATACAGGTCACCAATGGCCGTTTTGCTATTTTTTTTTTTAATAACCTTCCTCCCTAAAATTAGTTTCCCTAAAATGGCTATATTACGATAACCTCGTCTAACTAAATCAAAGTTAAATTCAATATTACATTGTAAACTATATGTCTTCTGATTTAATGAGATTTCAGTTTCAAATAATGCTATCAGAAAATAAAAATTTATGGGAAAAAGCAGAAAAATTACAACAAAAACTAAGTTTTATTTAATGTTTACTACAAATACCGGGATTTATCTTTCTTATTTATTTTCTTATTGTTTTATTATTCAAAATAACCTATTTAACAAGGGGTTAAGCAAGGTTTATGGCAAAGCGTTGTATAATTCCATAGTCACTTGTCATTTACCACACTCCACACCTTTTGCCTTTGCAATTTCCCTCCATTTCCTATACGTCGTAGACCTGTTTCCATTATTTCCTAAGCCTTATTAAGCATAAAAGAGATGTAAACTTGTTTTAAAACGGTTAAAAAACTTGTTTTCAATCGTTTTAAAACAAGTTTTTCAACTGTTTTAAAACAAGTTTTTTAACCGTTTTAAAACAAGTTTACATCTCTTTTATGCTTAATAAGGCTTAGGAAATAATGGAAACAGGTCTACGACGTATAGGAAATGGAGGGAAATTGCAAAGGCAAAAGGTGTGGAGTGTGGTAAATGACAAGTGACTATGGAATTATACAACGCTTTGCCATAAACCTTGCTTAACCCCTTGTTAAATAGGTTATTTTGAATAATAAAACAATAAGAAAATAAATAAGAAAGATAAATCCCGGTATTTGTAGTAAACATTAAATAAAACTTAGTTTTTGTTGTAATTTTTCTGGTTTTCCCATAAATTTTTATTTTCTGATAGCATTATTTGAAACTGAAATCTCATTAAATCAGAAGACATATAGTTTACAATGTAATATTGAATTTAACTTTGATTTAGTTAGACGAGGTTATCGTAATATAGCCATTTTAGGGAAACTAATGTTTTGCAGTAAGGTCTCGGGAACTCATTTATGATCACTGTTGTGTTTAAACTAATAGATTTCATGTAAATAGTCCGTGACTATCTGGTGCTGCTACCTAGGAACTCAATGAACAACCATCTGCAGCGCTATCTGTTTTCAATCGGTGGCCTCAGCTTAAATACCGGTTTTTGACTCCTCAGTCTTCAAGCACAGATAGCCAAGAAGGCTAGGGCGTGTGTCACTTGGCCAGTGGCATTCGTCTGCTCGGGTTCGAATCCCGTCCTGTGTGGCAAATAATTGGTGACCTGTGTGTTTGTAGCGATATACTACAACCACTGGGGCATAGTGAGGTGTTCATAATCCTTGGTTTAGACATACACCTCGAAATCATCGGATTGGGCGAATCTTTTAGCTAAGTGGTTGTTAGTGTATCCTATGAACATACAGGTCACCAATGGCCGTTTTGCTATTTTTTTTTTTAATAACCTTCCTCTCTATATCCCTTGTAGTATTATTCCATAGTCACTTAACATTTCCCACACTCCAGACCCTTTGCCTTTGCAACTTCCCTCCACTTCCTCTACGTCGTGGACCTGTTTCCATCATTCTCAAGACCTTTTAAGCATGGCGTAGTAGAATTCCATAGTAACTCGACATTTACCCCACTCCAGACCCTTTGCCTTTGCAACTTACCTCCACTTCCTCTACGTCGTGGACCTGTTTCCATCATTCTTTTATCGTTTTTAAGCATGGCATTGTATTATTCCATAGTCACTTGACATTTTTTCACACTCCAGAACCTTTGCCTTTGCAGCTTCCCTCCACTTACTCTACGTCATAGACCTGTTTCCATCATTCCCTAATCGTTTTTAAGCATGGCGTTGTATTATTTCATTGTCACTTGACATTTCCCACACTCCGGACCCTTTGCCTTTGCAACTTCCCTTCACGTCCTCGACGTCGTGGACCTGTTTCCATCATTCCCTTAGCCTCTTTAAGCATTTATAGGCATATCCCTGTAAACTTGCCATCACTTCCTCTACGTCCATTACCTGTTTCCATAATTCCTTAATCCTATTTAAGCATGGCGTTGTATTATTCCATAGTCATTTATATTATTCCATATGAACATACAGGTCACCAATAGCCGTTTTCCTACTTTTTTTAATAACCTTTCTCTTTATATCCCATAGACATTATATAAAATGTCCAAAGGATCCCCTTTGCCTTGACATCATTCCCTAATCGTTTTTAAGCATGGCGTTGTATTATTCCATAGTCACTTGACATTTCCCACACTCCAGACCCTTTGCCTTTGCAACTTCCCTTTCCTTCCTCAACGTCGTGGACCTGTTTCTATCATTCCCTAAGACTTTAAGCATGGCGTAGTATAATTCCATAGTCACATGACATTTCCCACACTCAAGACCTTTTGCCTTTGCAACTTACCTCCACTTCCTTCACGTCGTGGACCTGTTTCCATGATTCCCTAAGCCAACCACACGCTTAGCATGGCATTGTATAATTCCATAGGCACTTGACATTTCCCACACTCCAGACCTTTTGCCTTAGCAACTTATTTCCACTTCCTCAACGTCGTGGACCTGTTTCCATCATTCCCTAATCATTTTTAAGCATAGCGTTGTATTATTCCATAGTCACTTGACATTTTCCCACACTCCAGACCCTTTGCCTTTGCAACTTCCCTTCAATTCCTCAACGTCGTGGACATGTTTCCATCATTCCCTAAGCCATATTTTTTGGAAAAAAAACAGTTGTAAACTTGTATCAAAACAGTTGTTAACTTGTTTTAAAACTGTTAAAAAACTTGTATTAAAACAAGTTTTTCAATTGTTTTAATACAAGTTTTAAAACAAGTTTTTCAATTGTTTAAATACAAGTTTTCAATCGTTTTAAAACAAGTTTTTCAACTGTTTTAAAACAAGTTTTTTAACCGTTTTAAAACAAGTTTACATCTCTTTTATGCTTTATAAGGCTTAGGAAATAATGGAAACAGGTCTACGACGTATAGGAAATGGAGGGAAATTGCAAAGGCAAAAGGTGTGGAGTGTGGTAAATGACAAGTGACTATGGAATTATACAACGCTTTGCCATAAACCTTGCTTAACCCCTTGTTAAATAGGTTATTTTGAATAATAAAACAATAAGAAAATAAATAAGAAAGATAAATCCCGGTATTTGTAGTAAACATTAAATAAAACTTAGTTTTTGTTGTAATTTTTCTGGTTTTCCCATAAATTTTTATTTTCTGATAGCATTATTTGAAACTGAAATCTCATTAAATCAGAAGACATATAGTTTACAATGTAATATTGAATTTAACTTTGATTTAGTTAGACGAGGTTATCGTAATATAGCTATTTTAGGGAAACTAATGTTTTGCAGTAAAGTCTCGGGAACTCATTTATGATCACTGTTGTGTTTAAACTAATAGATTTCATGTAAATAGTCCGTGACTATCTGGTGCTGCTACCTAGGAACTCATTGAACAACCATCTGCAGCGCTATCTGTTCGCAATCGGTGGCCTCAGCTTAAATACCGGTTTTTGACTCCTCAGTCTTCAAGCACAGATAGCCAAGAAGGCTAGGGCGTGTGTCACTTGGCCAGTGGCATTCTTCTGCTCGGGTTCGAATCCCGTCCTGTGTGGCAAATAATTGGTGACCTGTGTGTTTGTAGCGATATACTACAACCACTGGGGCATAGTGAGGTGTTCATAATCCTTGGTTTAGACATACACCTCGAAATCATCGGATTGGGCGAATCTTTTAGCTAAGTGGTTGTTAGTGTATCCTATGAACATACAGGTCACCAATGGCCGTTTTGCTATTTTTTTTAATAACCTTCAATTGTTTTAAAACCAGTTTTTTAACTGTTTAAAAACAAGTTTACATCTCTTTTATGCTTAATAAGGCTTAGGGAATGATGGAAACAGGTCTACGACGTATAGGAAATGGAGGGAAATTGCACTGTTTAAAAATAAGTTTTTTAACCGTTTTAAAACAAGTTTACATATCTTTTATGCTTAATAAGGCTTAGGGAATGATGGAAACAGGTCTACGACGTATGGAGTATGGAGGGAAATTGCAAAGGCAAAAGGTGTGGAGTGTGGTAAATGACAAGTGACTATGGAATTATACAACCCTTTGCCTTAACCTTGCTTTAACCCCTTGTTAAATAGGTTATTTTGAATAATAACACAATAAGAAAATAAATAAGAAAGATAAATCCCGGTATTTGTAGTAAACATTAAATAAAACTTAGTTTTTGTTGTAATTTTTCTTGTTTTCCCATACATTTTTATTTCTGATAGCATTATTTGAAACTGAAATCTCATTAAATCAGAAGACATATAGTTTACAATGTAATATTGAATTTAACTTTGATTTAGTTAGACGAGGTTATCGTAATATAGCCATTTTAGGGAAACTAATGTTTTGCAGTAAAGTCTCGGGAACTCATTTATGATCACTGTTGTGTTTAAACTAAAAGATTTCATGTAAATAGTCCGTGACTATCTGGTGCTGCTACCTAGGAACTCATTGAACAACCATCTGCAGCGCTATCTGTTCGCAATCGGTGGCCTCAGCTTAAATACCGGTTTTTGACTCCTCAGTCTTCAAGCACAGATAGCCAAGAAGGCTAGGGCGTGTGTCACTTGGCCAGTGGCATTCGTCTGCTCGGGTTCGAATCCCGTCCTGTGTGGCAAATAATTGGTGACCTGTGTGTTTGTAGCGATATACTACAACCACTGGGGCATAGTGAGGTGTTCATAATCCTTGGTTTAGACATACACCTCGAAATCATCGGATTGGGCGAATCTTTTAGCTAAGTGGTTGTTAGTGTATCCTATGAACATACAGGTCACCAATGGCCGTTTTGCTATTTTTTTTTTTTTAATAACCTTCCTCTCTATATCCCTTGTAGTATTATTCCATAGTCACTTAACATTTCCCACACTCCAGACCCTTTGCCTTTGCAACTTCCCTCCACTTCCTCTACGTCGTGGACCTGTTTCCATCATTCTCAAGACCTTTTAAGCATGGCGTAGTAGAATTCCATAGTAACTCGACATTTACCCCACTCCAGACCCTTTGCCTTTGCAACTTACCTCCACTTCCTCTACGTCGTGGACCTGTTTCCATCATTCTTTTATCGTTTTTAAGCATGGCGTTGTATTATTCCATAGTCACTTGACATTTTTTCACACTCCAGAACCTTTGCCTTTGCAACTTCCCTCCACTTACTCTACGTCATAGACCTGTTTCCATCATTCCCTAATCGTTTTTAAGCATGGCGTTGTATTATTTCATTGTCACTTGACATTTCCCACACTCCGGACCCTTTGCCTTTGCAACTTCCCTTCACTTCCTCGACGTCGTGGACCTGTTTCCATCATTCCCTTAGCCTCTTTAAGCATTTATAGGCATATCCCTGTAAACTTGCCATCACTTCCTCTACGTCCATTACCTGTTTCCATAATTCCTTAATCCTATTTAAGCATGGCGTTGTATTATTCCATAGTCATTTATATTATTCCATATGAACATACAGGTCACCAATGGCCGTTTTCCTACTTTTTTTAATAACCTTTCTCTTTATATCCCATAGACATTATATAAAATGTCCAAAGGATCCCCTTTGCCTTGACATCATTCCCTAATCGTTTTTAAGCATGGCGATGTATTATTCCATAGTCACTTGACATTTCCCACACTCCAGACCCTTTGCCTTTGCAACTTCCCTTTCCTTCCTCAACGTCGTGGACCTGTTTCTATCATTCCCTAAGACTTTAAGCATGGCGTAGTATAATTCCATAGTCACATGACATTTCCCACACTCAAGACCTTTTGCCTTTGCAACTTACCTCCACTTCCTTCACGTCGTGGACCTGTTTCCATGATTCCCTAAGCCAACCACACGCTTAGCATGGCATTGTATAATTCCATAGGCACTTGACATTTGCCACACTCCAGACCTTTTGCCTTAGCAACTTATTTCCACTTCCTCAACGTCGTGGACCTGTTTCCATCATTCCCTAATCGTTTTTATGCATAGCGTTGTATTATTCCATAGTCACTTGACATTTTCCCACACTCCAGACCCTTTGCCTTTGCAACTTCCCTTCAATTCCTCAACGTCGTGGACATGTTTCCATCAGTCCCTAAGCTATATTTTTTGGAAAAAAACAGTTGTAAACTTGTATCA
Source organism: Macrosteles quadrilineatus (assembly GCF_028750875.1). Classification (NCBI taxonomy): domain Eukaryota; kingdom Metazoa; phylum Arthropoda; class Insecta; order Hemiptera; family Cicadellidae; genus Macrosteles; species Macrosteles quadrilineatus. The sequence goes on along the minus strand of NW_026542601.1, from coordinate 14,186,883 downwards.
AAACAGTTGTTAACTTGTTATAAAACTGTTAAAAAACTTGTATTAAAACAAGTTTTTCAATTGTTTTAATACAAGTTTTAAAACAAGTTTTTCAATTGTTTAAATACAAGTTTTCAATCGTTTTAAAACAAGTTTTTCAACTGTTTTAAAACAAGTTTTTTAACCGTTTTAAAACAAGTTTACATCTCTTTTATGCTTAATAAGGCTTAGGAAATAATGGAAACAGGTCTACGACGTATAGGAAATGGAGGGAAATTGCAAAGGCAAAAGGTGTGGAGTGTGGTAAATGACAAGTGACTATGGAATTATACAACGCTTTGCCATAAACCTTGCTTAACCCCTTGTTAAATAGGTTATTTTGAATAATAAAACAATAAGAAAATAAATAAGAAAGATAAATCCCGGTATTTGTAGTAAACATTAAATAAAACTTAGTTTTTGTTGTAATTTTTCTGGTTTTCCCATAAATTTTTATTTTCTGATAGCATTATTTGAAACTGAAATCTCATTAAATCAGAAGACATATAGTTTACAATGTAATATTGAATTTAACTTTGATTTAGTTAGACGAGGTTATCGTAATATAGCCATTTTAGGGAAACTAATGTTTTGCAGTAAAGTCTCGGGAACTCATTTATGATCACTGTTGTGTTTAAACTAATAGATTTCATGTAAATAGTCCGTGACTATCTGGTGCTGCTACCTAGGAACTCATTGAACAACCATCTGCAGCGCTATCTGTTCGCAATCGGTGGCCTCAGCTTAAATACCGGTTTTTGACTCCTCAGTCTTCAAGCACAGATAGCCAAGAAGGCTAGGGCGTGTGTCACTTGGCCAGTGGCATTCGTCTGCTCGGGTTCGAATCCCGTCCTGTGTGGCAAATAATTGGTGACCTGTGTGTTTGTAGCGATATACTACAACCACTGGGGCATAGTGAGGTGTTCATAATCCTTGGTTTAGACATACACCTCGAAATCATCGGATTGGGCGAATCTTTTAGCTAAGTGGTTGTTAGTGTATCCTATGAACATACAGGTCACCAATGGCCGTTTTGCTATTTTTTTTAATAACCTTCAATTGTTTTAAAACCAGTTTTTTAACTGTTTAAAAACAAGTTTACATCTCTTTTATGCTTAATAAGGCTTAGGGAATGATGGAAACAGGTCTACGACGTATAGGAAATGGAGGGAAATTGCACTGTTTAAAAATAAGTTTTTTAACCGTTTTAAAACAAGTTTACATCTCTTTTATGCTTAATAAGGCTTAGGGAATGATGGAAACAGGTCTACGACGTATAGGGTATGGAGGGAAATTGCAAAGGCAAAAGGTGTGGAGTGTGGTAAATGACAAGTGACTATGGAATTATACAACCCTTTGCCTTAACCTTGCTTTAACCCCTTGTTAAATAGGTTATTTTGAATAATAACACAATAAGAAAATAAATAAGAAAGATAAATCCCGGTATTTGTAGTAAACATTAAATAAAACTTAGTTTTTGTTGTAATTTTTCTTGTTTTCCCATACATTTTTATTTCTGATAGCATTATTTGAAACTGAAATCTCATAAAATCAGAAGACATATAGTTTACAATGTAATATTGAATTTAACTTTGATTTAGTTAGACGAGGTTATCGTAATATAGCCATTTTAGGGAAACTAATGTTTTGCAGTAAAGTCTCGGGAACACATTTATGATCACTGTTGTGTTTAAACTAAAAGATTTCATGTAAATAGTCCGTGACTATCTGGTGCTGCTACCTAGGAACTCATAGCAGAAATAGCAACTTACCTCCACTTCTATATCCCTTGATATCCCTATATCCCTCTATATCCCTTGTAGTATTATTCCATAGTCACTTAACATTTCCCACACTCCGGACCCTTTGCCTTTGCAACTTCCCTCCACTTCCTCTACGTCGTGGACCTGTTTCCATCATTCCCTAAGACCTTTTAAGCATGGCGTAGTAGAATTCCATAGTAACTCGACATTTACCCCACTCCAGACCCTTTGCCTTTGCAACTTACCTCCACTTCCTCTACGTCGTGGACCTGTTTCCATCATTCTTTTATCGTTTTTAAGCATGGCGTTGTATTATTCCATAGTCACTTGACATTTTTTCACACTCCAGAACCTTTGCCTTTGCAACTTCCCTCCACTTACTCTACGTCATAGACCTGTTTCCATCATTCCCTAATCGTTTTTAAGCATGGCGATGTATTATTTCATTGTCACTTGACATTTCCCACACTCCGGACCCTTTGCCTTTGCAACTTCCCTTCACTTCCTCGACGTCGTGGACCTGTTTCCATCATTCCCTAAGCCTCTTTAAGTATTTATAGGCATATCCCTGTAAACTTGCCATCACTTCCTCTACGTCGATTACCTGTTTCCATAATTCCTTAATCCTATTTAAGCATGGCGTTGTATTATTCCATAGTCATTTATATTATTCCATATGAACATACAGGTCACCTATGGCCGTTTTCCTACTTTTTTTAATAACCTTTCTCTTTATATCCCATAGACATTATATAAAATGTCCAAAGGATCCCCTTTGCCTTGACATCATTCCCTAACCTTTTTAAGCATGGCGTTGTATTATTCCATAGTCACTTGACATTTTCCACACTCCAGACCCTTTGTCTTTGCAACTTCCCTTTCCTTCCTCAACGTCGTGGACCTGTTTCTATCATTCCCTAAGACTTTTAAGCATGGCGTAGTATAATTCCATAGTCACATGGCATTTCCCACACTCAAGACCTTTTGCCTTTGCAACTTACCTCCACTTCCTTTACGTCGTGGACCTGTTTCCATGATTCCCTAAGCCAACCACACGCTTAGCATGGCATTGTATAATTCCATAGGCACTTGACATTTCCCACACTCCAGACCTTTTGCCTTAGCAACTTATTTCCACTTCCTCAACGTCGTGGACCTGTTTCCATCATTCCCTAATCGTTTTTAAGCATAGCGTTGTATTATTTCATAGTCACTTGACATTTTCCCACACTCCAGACCCTTTGCCTTTGCAACTTCCCTTCAATTCCTCAACGTCGTGGACATGTTTCCATCATTCCCTAAGCCATATTTTTTGGAAAAAAACAGTTGTAAACTTGTATCAAAACAGTTGTTAACTTGTTTTAAAACTGTTAAAAAACTTGTATTAAAACAAGTTTTTCAATTGTTTTAATACAAGTTTTAAAACAAGTTTTTCAATTGTTTTAATACAAGTTTTCAATCGTTTTAAAACAAGTTTTTCAACTGTTTTAAAACAAGTTTTTTACCGTTTTAAAACAAGTTTACATCTCTTTTATGCTTAATAAGGCTTAGGAAAAAATGGAAACAGGTCTACGACGTATAGGAAATGGAGGGAAATTGCAAAGGCAAAAGGTGTGGAGTGTGGTAAATGACAAGTGACTATGGAATTATACAACGCTTTGCCATAAACCTTGCTTAACCCCTTGTTAAATAGGTTATTTTGAATAATAACACAATAAGAAAATAAATAAGGAAGATAAATCCCGGTATTTGTAGTAAACATTAAATAAAACTTAGTTTTTGTTGTAATTTTTCTGGTTTTCCCATAAATTTTTATTTTCTGATAGCATTATTTGAAACTGAAATCTCATTAAATCAGAAGACATATAGTTTACAATGTAATATTGAATTTAACTTTGATTTAGTTACACGAGGTTATCGTAATATAGCCATTTTAGGGAAACTAATGTTTTGCAGTAAAGTCTCGGGAACTCATTTATGATCACTGTTGTGTTTAAACTAAAAGATTTCATGTAAATAGTCCGTGACTATCTGGTGCTGCTACCTAGGAACTCATTGAACAACCATCTGCAGCGCTATCTGTTCGCAATCGGTGGCCTCGGCTTAAATACCGGTTTTTGACTCCTCAGTCTTCAAGCACAGATAGCCAAGAAGGCTTGGGCGTGTGTCACTTGGCCAGTGGCATTCGTCTGCTCGGGTTCGAATCCCGTCCTGTGTGGCAAATAATTGGTGACCTGTGTGTTTGTAGCGATATACTACAACCACTGGGGCATAGTGAGGTGTTCATAATCCTTGGTTTAGACATACACCTCGAAATCATCGGATTGGGCGAATCTTTTAGCTAAGTGGTTGTTAGTGTATCCTATGAACATACAGGTCACCAATGGCCGTTTTGCTATTTTTTTTTTAATAACCTTCCTCTCTATATCCCTTGTAGTATTATTCCATAGTCACTTAACATTTCCCACACTCCAGACCCTTTGCCTTTGCAACTTCCCTCCACTTCCTCTACGTCGTGGACCTGTTTCCATCATTCTCAAGACCTTTTAAGCATGGCGTAGTAGAATTCCATAGTAACTCGACATTTACCCCACTCCAGACCCTTTGCCTTTGCAACTTACCTCCACTTCCTCTACGTCGAGGACCTGTTTCCATCATTCTTTTATCGTTTTTAAGCATGGCGTTGTATTATTCCATAGTCACTTGACATTTTTTCACACTCCAGAACCTTTGCCTTTGCAACTTCCCTCCACTTACTCTACGTCATAGACCTGTTTCCATCATTCCCTAATCGTTTTTAAGCATGGCGATGTATTATTTCATTGTCACTTGACATTTCCCACACTCCGGACCCTTTGCCTTTGCAACTTCCCTTCACTTCCTCGACGTCGTGGACCTGTTTCCATCATTCCCTAAGCCTCTTTAAGTATTTATAGGCATATCCCTGTAAACTTGCCATCACTTCCTCTACGTCGATTACCTGTTTCCATAATTCCTTAATCCTATTTAAGCATGGCGTTGTATTATTCCATAGTCATTTATATTATTCCATATGAACATACAGGTCACCTATGGCCGTTTTCCTACTTTTTTTAATAACCTTTCTCTTTATATCCCATAGACATTATATAAAATGTCCAAAGGATCCCCTTTGCCTTGACATCATTCCCTAATCGTTTTTAAGCATGGCGTTGTATTATTCCATAGTCACTTGACATTTCCCACACTCCAGACCCTTTGCCTTTGCAACTTCCCTTTCCTTCCTCAACGTCGTGGACCTGTTTATATCATTCCCTAAGACTTTTAAGCATGGCGTAGTATAATTCCATAGTCACATGGCATTTCCCACACTCAAGACCTTTTGCCTTTGCAACTTACCTCCACTTCCTTTACGTCGTGGACCTGTTTCCATGATTCCCTAAGCCAACCACACGCTTAGCATGGCATTGTATAATTCCATAGGCACTTGACATTTCCCACACTCCAGACCTTTTGCCTTAGCAACTTATTTCCACTTCCTCAACGTCGTGGACCTGTTTCCATCATTCCCTAATCGTTTTTAAGCATAGCGTTGTATTATTCCATAGTCACTTGACATTTTCCCACACTCCAGACCCTTTGCCTTTGCAACTTCCCTTCAATTCCTCAACGTCGTGGACATGTTTCCATCATTCCCTAAGCCATATTTTTTGGAAAAAAACAGTTGTAAACTTGTATCAAAACAGTTGTTAACTTGTTTTAAAACTGTTAAAAAACTTGTATTAAAACAAGTTTTTCAATTGTTTTAATACAAGTTTTAAAACAAGTTTTTCAATTGTTTTAATACAAGTTTTCAATCGTTTTAAAACAAGTTTTTCAACTGTTTTAAAACAAGTTTTTTACCGTTTTAAAACAAGTTTACATCTCTTTTATGCTTAATAAGGCTTAGGAAAAAATGGAAACAGGTCTACGACGTATAGGAAATGGAGGGAAATTGCAAAGGCAAAAGGTGTGGAGTGTGGTAAATGACAAGTGACTATGGAATTATACAACGCTTTGCCATAAACCTTGCTTAACCCCTTGTTAAATAGGTTATTTTGAATAATAACACAATAAGAAAATAAATAAGGAAGATAAATCCCGGTATTTGTAGTAAACATTAAATAAAACTTAGTTTTTGTTGTAATTTTTCTGGTTTTCCCATAAATTTTTATTTTCTGATAGCATTATTTGAAACTGAAATCTCATTAAATCAGAAGACATATAGTTTACAATGTAATATTGAATTTAACTTTGATTTAGTTACACGAGGTTATCGTAATATAGCCATTTTAGGGAAACTAATGTTTTGCAGTAAAGTCTCGGGAACTCATTTATGATCACTGTTGTGTTTAAACTAAAAGATTTCATGTAAATAGTCCGTGACTATCTGGTGCTGCTACCTAGGAACTCATTGAACAACCATCTGCAGCGCTATCTGTTCGCAATCGGTGGCCTCGGCTTAAATACCGGTTTTTGACTCCTCAGTCTTCAAGCACAGATAGCCAAGAAGGCTTGGGCGTGTGTCACTTGGCCAGTGGCATTCGTCTGCTCGGGTTCGAATCCCGTCCTGTGTGGCAAATAATTGGTGACCTGTGTGTTTGTAGCGATATACTACAACCACTGGGGCATAGTGAGGTGTTCATAATCCTTGGTTTAGACATACACCTCGAAATCATCGGATTGGGCGAATCTTTTAGCTAAGTGGTTGTTAGTGTATCCTATGAACATACAGGTCACCAATGGCCGTTTTGCTATTTTTTTTTTAATAACCTTCCTCTCTATATCCCTTGTAGTATTATTCCATAGTCACTTAACATTTCCCACACTCCAGACCCTTTGCCTTTGCAACTTCCCTCCACTTCCTCTACGTCGTGGACCTGTTTCCATCATTCTCAAGACCTTTTAAGCATGGCGTAGTAGAATTCCATAGTAACTCGACATTTACCCCACTCCAGACCCTTTGCCTTTGCAACTTACCTCCACTTCCTCTACGTCGAGGACCTGTTTCCATCATTCTTTTATCGTTTTTAAGCATGGCGTTGTATTATTCCATAGTCACTTGACATTTTTTCACACTCCAGAACCTTTGCCTTTGCAACTTCCCTCCACTTACTCTACGTCATAGACCTGTTTCCATCATTCCCTAATCGTTCTTAAGCATGGCGTTGTATTATTTCATTGTCACTTGACATTTCCCACACTCCGGACCCTTTGCCTTTGCAACTTCCCTTCACTTCCTCGACGTCGTGGACCTGTTTCCATCATTCCCTAAGCCTCTTTAAGCATTTATAGGCATATCCCTGTAAACTTGCCATCACTTCCTCTACGTCGATTACCTGTTTCCATAATTCCTTAATCCTATTTAAGCATGGCGTTGTATTATTCCATAGTCATTTATATTATTCCATATGAACATACAGGTCACCAATGGCCGTTTTCCTACTTTTTTTAATAACCTTTCTCTTTATATCCCATAGACATTATATAAAATGTCCAAAGGATCCCCTTTGCCTTGACATCATTCCCTAATCGTTTTTAAGCATGGCGTTGTATTATTCCATAGTCACTTGACATTTAACACACTCCAGACCCTTTGCCTTTGCAACTTCCCTTTCCTTCCTCAACGTCGTGGACCTGTTTCTATCATTCCCTAAGACTTTAAGCATGGCGTAGTATAATTCCATAGTCACATGACATTTCCCACACTCAAGACCTTTTGCCTTTGCAACTTACCTCCACTTCCTTTACGTCGTGGACCTGTTTCCATGATTCCCTAAGCCAACCACACGCTTAGCATGGCATTGTATAATTCCATAGGCACTTAACATTTCCCACACTCCAGACCTTTTGCCTTAGCAACTTATTTCCACTTCCTCAACGTCGTGGACCTGTTTCCATCATTCCCTAATCGTTTTTAAGCATAGCGTTGTATTATTCCATAGTCACTTGACATTTTCCCACACTCCAGACTCTTTGCCTTTGCAACTTCCCTTCAATTCCTAAACGTTGTTGACATGTTTCCATCATTCCCTAAGCCATATTTTTTGGAAAAAAACAGTTGTAAACTTGTATCAAAACAGTTGTTAACTTGTTTTAAAACTGTTAAAAAACTTGTATTAAAACAAGTTTTTCAATTGTTTTAATACAAGTTTTAAAACAAGTTTTTCAATTGTTTTAATACAAGTTTTCAATCGTTTTAAAACAAGTTTTTCAACTGTTTTAAAACAAGTTTTTTAACCGTTTTAAAACAAGTTTACATCTCTTTTATGCTTAATAAGGCTTAGGAAATAATGGAAACAGGTCTACGACGTATAGGAAATGGAGGGAAATTGCAAAGGCAAAAGGTGTGGAGTGTGGTAAATGACAAGTGACTATGGAATTATACAACGCTTTGCCATAAACTTTGCTTAACCCCTTGTTAAATAGGTTATTTTGAATAATAAAACAATAAGAAAATAAATAAGAAAGATAAATCCCGGTATTTGTAGTAAACATTAAATAAAACTTAGTTTTTGTTGTAATTTTTCTGGTTTTCCCATACATTTTTATTTTCTGATAGCATTATTTGAAACTGAAATCTCATTAAATCAGAAGACATATAGTTTACAATGTAATATTGAATATAACTTTGATTTAGTTAGACGAGGTTATCGTAATATAGCCATTTTAGGGAAACTAATGTTTTGCAGTAAAGTCTCGGGAACACATTTATGATCACTGTTGTGTTTAAACTAAAAGATTTCATGTAAATAGTCCGTGACTATCTGGTGCTGCTACCTAGGAACTCATTGAACAACCATCTGCAGCGCTATCTGTTCGCAATCGGTGGCCTCAGCTTAAATATTGGTTTTTGACTCCTCAGTCTTCAAGCACAGATAGCCAAGAAGGCTAGGGCGTGTGTCACTTGGCCAGTGGCATTCGTCTGCTCGGGTTCGAATCCCGTCCTGTGTGGCAAATAATTGGTGACCTGTGTGTTTGTAGCGATATACTACAACCACTGGGGCATAGTAAGGTGTTCATAATCCTTGGTTTAGACATACACCTCGAAATCATCGGATTGGGCGAATCTTTTAGCTAAGTGGTTGTTAGTGTATCCTATGAACATACAGGTCACCAATGGCCGTTTTGCTATTTTTTTTAATAACCTTCCTCTCTATATCCCTTAGACATTTTATAAAATGTCCATGGGATATAAATATAAGATAAATCCTAGTATTTCTTATTGTAAGTTTTTTAACCGTTTTAAAACAAGTTTACATCTCTTTTATGCTTAATAAGGCTTAGGGAATGATGGAAACAGGTCTACGACGTATAGGAAATGGAGGAAAAATTGCAAAAGCAAAAGGTGTGGAGTGTGGTAAATGACAAGTGACTATGGAATTATACAACGCTTGGCCTTAACCTTGCTTTAACCCCTTGTTAAATAGGTTATTTTGAATAATAACACAATAAGAAAATAAATAAGAAAGATAAATCCCGGTATTTGTAGTAAACATTAAATAAAACTTAGTTTTTGTTGTAATTTTTCTGGTTTTCCCATACATTTTTATTTTCTGATAGCATTATTTGAAACTGAAATCTCATTAAATCAGAAGACATATAGTTTACAATGTAATATTGAATTTAACCTTGATTTAGTTAGACAAGGTTATTGTAATATAGCCATTTTAGGGAAACTAATGTTTTGCAGTAAAGTCTCGGGAACACATTTATGATCACTGTTGTGTTTAAACTAAAAGATTTCATGTAAATAGTCCGTGACTATCTGGTGCTGCTACCTAGGAACTCATAGCAGAAGTTGCAACTTACCTCCACTTCCTCTACTTCATGCACTTGTTTCCATCATTCTCTTATCGTTTTTAAGCATGGCGTTGTATTTTTCTATAGTCACTTGACATTTCCCACACTCCAGAACCTTTGCTTTTGCAACTTCCCTCCACTTACTCTACGTCGTGGACCTGTCTTCATCAATTTCTAATAGTTTTTAAGCATGGCATTGTATTATTCCATTGTCACTTGACATTTCTAACACTCCGGACCCTTTGCCTTTGCAACTTCCCTTCACTTTCTCAACGTCGTGGTCCTGCTTCCTTATTTCCCTACACCTTTCTAAGCATACATTTGTATTATTCTATAGTTACTTGAAATTTCCCATACTTTTGACCGTTTAACTTTGCAACTTCCCTCCACTTCCTCTACGTCGTGGACCTGTTTCCATCATTCCCTAAGACTTTTTAAGCATGGCGTAGTAGAATTCCATAGTAGCTTGACATTAACCACACTCCAAACCCTTTGCCTTTGCAACTTACCTCCACTTCCTCTACAACGTGGACCTATTTCCATCATTCCCTTATCGTTTTTAAGCAAGACGTTGTATTATATTATAGTCACTTGACATTTCCCACACTCCAGAACCTTTTCCTTTGCAACTTCCCACCACTTCCTCTACGTCGTGGACCTGTTCCATCATTCCCTGATCGTTTTTAAGCATTGCGTTGTATTGTTCCATAGTCACTTAACATTTCCCACACTCCAGACCCTTTGCCTTTGCAACTTCCCTTTTCTTCCTCAACGTCGTGGACCTGTTTCCATCATTCCCTAAGACTTTTAAGCATGGCGTAGTTTAATTCCATAGTCACTTGACATTTTCCACACTCAAGACCTTTTGCCTTTAAACTTACCTCTACTTCCTTTACGTCGTGGACCTGTTTCCATGATTCCCTAAGCCAGCCACACGCTTAGCATGGCATTGTACAATTCCATAGGCACTTGACATTTCCCACACTCCAGACCTTTTGCCTTAGCAACTTATTTCCACTTCCTCAACATCGTGGACCTGTTTCCATCATTCCCTAATCGTTTTTAAGCATAGCGTTGTATTATTCGATAGTCACTTGACATTTTCCCACACTCCAGACCCTTTGCCTTTGCAACTTCCCTTCAATTCCTCAACGTCGTGGACATGTTTCCATCATTCCCTAAGCCATATTTTTTGGAAAAAAACAGTTGTAAACTTGTATCAAAACAGTTGTAAACTTGTATCAAAACAGTTGTTAACTTGTTTTAAAACTGTTAAAAAACTTGTATTAAAACAAGTTTTTCAATTGTTTTAATACAAGTTTTAAAACAAGTTTTTCAATTGTTTTAATACAAGTTTTCAATCGTTTTAAAACAAGTTTTTCAACTGTTTTAAAACAAGTTTTTTAACCGTTTTAAAACAAGTTTACATCTCTTTTATGCTTAATAAGGCTTAGGAAATAATGGAAACAGGTCTACGACGTATAGGAAATGGAGGGAAATTGCAAAGGCAAAAGGTTTTGCCTTTGCAAAAAGTGTGGCAAATAATTAGTGACCTGTGTGTTTGTAGCGATATACTACAACCACTGGGGCATAGTGAGGTGTTCATAATCCTTGGTTTAGACATACACCTCGAAATCATCAGATTGGGCGAATCTTTTAGCTAAGTGGTTGTTAGTGTATCCTATGAACATACAGGTCACCAATGGCCGTTTTGCTATTTTTTTTAATAACCTTCAATTGTTTTAAAACAAGTTTTTTAACTGTTTAAAAATAAGTTTTTTAACCGTTTTAAAACAAGTTTACATCTCTTTTATGCTTAATAAGGCTTAGGGAATGATGGAAACAGGTCTACGACGTATAGGAAATGGAGGGAAATTGCACTGTTTAAAAATAAGTTTTTTAAACGTTTTAAAACAAGTTTACATCTCTTTTATGCTTAATAAGGCTTAGGGAATGATGGAAACAGGTCTACGACGTATAGGAAATGGAGAGAAATTGCAAAGGCAAAAGGTGTGGAGTGTGGTAAATGACAAGTGACTATGGAATTATACAACCCTTTGCCTTAACCTTGCTTTAACCCCTTGTTAAATAGGTTATTTTGAATAATAACACAATAAGAAAATAAATAAGAAAGATAAATCCCGGTATTTGCAGTAAACATTAAATAAAACTTAGTTTTTGTTGTAATTTTTCTGGTTTTCCCATAAATTTTTATTTTCTGATAGCATTATTTGAAACTGAAATCTCATTAAATCAGAAGACATATAGTTTACAATGTAATATTGAATTTAACTTTGATTTAGTTACACGAGGTTATCGTAATATAGCCATTTTAGGGAAACTAATGTTTTACAGTAAAGTCTCGGGAACTCATTTATGATCACTGTTGTGTTTAAACTAAAAGATTTCATGTAAATAGTCCGTGACTATCTGGTGCTGCTACCTAGGAACTCATTGAACAACCATCTGCAGCGCTATCTGTTCGCAATCGGTGGCCTCAGCTTAAATACCGGTTTTTGACTCCTCAGTCTTCAAGCACAGATAGCCAAGAAGGCTTGGGCGTGTGTCACTTGGCCAGTGGCATTCGTCTGCTCGGGTTCGAATCCCGTCCTGTGTGGCAAATAATTGGTGACCTGTGTGTTTGTAGCGATATACTACAACCACTGGGGCATAGTGAGGTGTTCATAATCCTTGGTTTAGACATACACCTCGAAATCATCGGATTGGGCGAATCTTTTAGCTAAGTGGTTGTTAGTGTATCCTATGAACATACAGGTCACCAATGGCCGTTTTGCTATTTTTTTTTAATAACCTTCCTCTCTACATCCCTTGTAGTATTATTCCATAGTCACTTAACATTTCCCACACTCCAGACCCTTTGCCTTTGCAACTTCCCTCCACTTCCTCTACGTCGTGGACCTGTTTCCATCATTCTCAAGACCTTTTAAGCATGGCGTAGTAGAATTCCATAGTAACTCGACATTTACCCCACTCCAGACCCTTTGCCTTTGCAACTTACCTCCACTTCCTCTACGTCGAGGACCTGTTTCCATCATTCTTTTATCGTTTTTAAGCATGGCGTTGTATTATTCCATAGTCACTTGACATTTTTTCACACTCCAGAACCTTTGCCTTTGCAACTTCCCTCCACTTACTCTACGTCATAGACCTGTTTCCATCATTCCCTAATCGTTCTTAAGCATGGCGTTGTATTATTTCATTGTCACTTGACATTTCCCACACTCCGGACCCTTTGCCTTTGCAACTTCCCTTCACTTCCTCGACGTCGTGGACCTGTTTCCATCATTCCCTAAGCCTCTTTAAGCATTTATAGGCATATCCCTGTAAACTTGCCATCACTTCCTCTACGTCGATTACCTGTTTCCATAATTCCTTAATCCTATTTAAGCATGGCGTTGTATTATTCCATAGTCATTTATATTATTCCATATGAACATACAGGTCACCAATGGCCGTTTTCCTACTTTTTTTAATAACCTTTCTCTTTATATCCCATAGACATTATATAAAATGTCCAAAGGATCCCCTTTGCCTTGACATCATTCCCTAATCGTTTTTAAGCATGGCGTTGTATTATTCCATAGTCACTTGACATTTCCCACACTCCAGACCCTTTGCCTTTGCAACTTCCCTTTCCTTCCTCAACGTCGTGGACCTGTTTCTATCATTCCCTAAGACTTTGAAGCATGGCGTAGTATAATTCCATAGTCACATGACATTTCCCACACTCAAGACCTTTTGCCTTTGCAACTTACCTCCACTTCCTTTACGTCGTGGACCTGTTTCCATGATTCCCTAAGCCAACCACACGCTTAGCATGGCATTGTATAATTCCATAGGCACTTGACATTTCCCACACTCCAGACCTTTTGCCTTAGCAACTTATTTCCACTTCCTCAACGTCGTGGACCTGTTTCCATCATTCCCTAATCGTTTTTAAGCATAGCGTTGTATTATTCCATAGTCACTTGACATTTTCCCACACTCCAGACCCTTTGCCTTTGCAACTTCCCTTCAATTCCTCAACGTCGTGGACATGTTTCCATCATTCCCTAAGCCATATTTTTTGGAAAAAAACAGTTGTAAACTTGTATCAAAACAGTTGTTAACTTGTTTTAAAACTGTTAAAAAACTTGTATTAAAACAAGTTTTTCAATTGTTTTAATACAAGTTTTAAAACAAGTTTTTCAATTGTTTTAATACAAGTTTTCAATCGTTTAAAAACAAGTTTTTCAACTGTTTTAAAACAAGTTTTTTAACCGTTTTAAAACAAGTTTACATCTCTTTTATGCTTAATAAGGCTTAGGAAAAAATGGAAACAGGTCTACGACGTATAGGAAATGGAGGAAAATTGCAAAGGCAAAAGGTGTGGAGTGTGGTAAATGACAAGTGACTATGGAATTATACAACGCTTTGCCATAAACCTTGCTTAACCCCTTGTTAAATAGGTTATTTTGAATAATAACACAATAAGAAAATAAATAAGAAAGATAAATCCCGGTATTTGTAGTAAACATTAAATAAAACTTAGTTTTTGTTGTAATTTTTCTGGTTTTCCCATACATTTTTATTTTCTGATAGCATTATTTGAAACTGAAATCTCATTAAATCAGAAGACATATAGTTTACAATGTAATATTGAATTTAACTTTGATTTAGTTACACGAGGTTATCGTAATATAGCCATTTTAGGGAAACTAATGTTTTGCAGTAAAGTCTCGGGAACTCATTTATGATCACTGTTGTGTTTAAACTAAAAGATTTCATGTAAATAGTCCGTGACTATCTGGTGCTGCTACCTAGGAACTCATTGAACAACCATCTGCAGCGCTATCTGTTCGCAATCGGTGGCCTCAGCTTAAATACCGGGTTTTGACTCCTCAGTCTTCAAGCACAGATAGCCAAGAAGGCTTGGGCGTGTGTCACTTGGCCAGTGGCATTCGTCTGCTCGGGTTCGAATCCCGTCCTGTGTGGCAAATAATTGGTGACCTGTGTGTTTGTAGCGATATACTACAACCACTGGGGCATAGTGAGGTGTTCATAATCCTTGGTTTAGACATACACCTCGAAATCATCGGATTGGGCGAATCTTTTAGCTAAGTGGTTGTTAGTGTATCCTATGAACATACAGGTCACCAATGGCCGTTTTGCTATTTTTTTAATAACCTTCCTCTATATATCCCTTAGACATTTTATAAAATGTCCATGGGATATAAATATAAGATAAATCCTAGTATTTCTTATTGTAAGTTTTTTAACCGTTTTAAAACAAGTTTACATCTCTTTTATGCTTAATAAGGCTTAGGGAATGATGGAAACAGGTCTACGACGTATAGGAAATGGAGGAAAAATTGCAAAAGCAAAAGGTGTGGAGTGTGGTAAATGACAAGTGACTATGGAATTATACAACGCTTGGCCTTAACCTTGCTTTAACCCCTTGTTAAATAGGTTATTTTGAATAATAACACAATAAGAAAATAAATAAGAAAGATAAATCCCGGTATTTGTAGTAAACATTAAATAAAACTTAGTTTTTGTTGTAATTTTTCTGGTTTTCCCATACATTTTTAATTTCTGATAGCATTATTTGAAACTGAAATCTCATTAAATCAGAAGACAAATAGTTTACAATGTAATATTGAATTTAACCTTGATTTAGTTAGACAAGGTTATTGTAATATAGCTATTTTAGGGAAACTTATGTTTTGCAGTAAAGTCTCGGGAACACATTTATGATCACTGTTGTGTTTAAACTAAAAGATTTCATGTAAATAGTCCGTGACTATCTGGTGCTGCTACCTAGGAACTCATAGCAGAAGTTGCAACTTACCTCCACTTCCTCTACTTCATGCACTTGTTTCCATCATTCTCTTATCGTTTTTAAGCATGGCGTTGTATTTTTCTATAGTCACTTGACATTTCCCACACTCCAGAACCTTTGCTTTTGCAACTTCCCTCCACTGACTCTACGTCGTGGACCTGTCTTCATCAATTTCTAATAGTTTTTAAGCATGGCATTGTATTATTCCATTGTCACTTGACATTTCTAACACTCCGGACCCTTTGCCTTTGCAACTTCCCTTCACTTTCTCAACGTCGTGGTCCTGCTTCCTTATTTCCCTACACCTTTCTAAGCATACATTTGTATTATTCTATAGTTACTTGAAATTTCCCATACTTTTGACCGTTTGCCTTTGCAACTTCCCTCCACTTCCTCTACGTCGTGGACCTGTTTCCATCATTCCCTAAGACTTTTTAAGCATGGCGTAGTAGAATTCCATAGTAGCTTGACATTAACCACACTCCAGACCCTTTGCCTTTGCAACTTCCCTTCAATTCCTCAACGTCGTGGACATGTTTCCATCATTCCCTAAGCCATATTTTTTGGAAAAAAACAGTTGTAAACTTGTATCAAAACAGTTGTTAACTTGTTTTAAAACTGTTAAAAAACTTGTATTAAAACAAGTTTTTCAATTGTTTTAATACAAGTTTTAAAACAAGTTTTTCAATTGTTTAAATACAAGTTTTCAATCGTTTTAAAACAAGTTTTTCAACTGTTTTAAAACAAGTTTTTTAACCGTTTTAAAACAAGTTTACATCTCTTTTATGCTTAATAAGGCTTAGGGAATGATGGAAACAGGTCTACGACGTATAGGAAATGGAGGGAAATTGCACTGTTTAAAAATAAGTTTTTTAACCGTTTTAAAACAAGTTTACATCTCTTTTATGCTTAATAAGGCTTAGGGAATGATGGAAACAGGTCTACGACGTATAGGAAATGGAGGGAAATTGCAAAGGCAAAAGGTGTGGAGTGTGGTAAATGACAAGTGACTATGGAATTATACAACCCTTTGCCTTAACCTTGCTTTAACCCCATGTTAAATAGGTTATTTTGAATTATAACACAATAAGAAAATAAATAAGAAAGATAAATCCCGGTATTTGTAGTAAACATTAAATAAAACTTAGTTTTCGTTGTAATTTTTCTGGTTTTCCCATACATTTTTATTTCTGATAGCATTATTTGAAACTGAAATCTCATTAAATCAGAAGACATATAGTTTACAATGTAATATTGAATTTAACCTTGATTTAGTTAGACGAGGTTATCGTAATATAGCCATTTTAGGGAAACTAATGTTTTGCAGTAAAGTCTCGGGAACACATTTATGATCACTGTTGTGTTTAAACTAAAAGATTTCATGTAAATAGTCCGTGACTATCTGGTGCTGCTACCTAGGAACTCATTGAACAACCATCTGCAGCGCTATCTGTTCGCAATCGGTGGCCTCAGCTTAAATACCGGTTTTTGACTCCTCAGTCTTCAAGCACAGATAGCCAAGAAGGCTAGGGCGTGTGTCACTTGGCCAGTGGCATTCGTCTGCTCGGGTTCGAATCCCGTCCTGTGTGGCAAATAATTGGCGACCTGTGTGTTTGTAGCGATATACTACAACCACTGGGGCATAGTGAGGTGTTCATAATCCGTGGTTTAGACATACACCTCGAAATCATCGGATTGGGCGAATCTTTTAGCTAAGTGGTTGTTAGTGTATCCAATGAACATACAGGTCACCAATGGCCGTTTTGCTATTTTTTTTTAATAACCTTCCTCTCTATATCCCTTAGACATTTTATAAAATGTCCATGGGATATAAATATAAGATAAATCCTAGAATTTCTTATTGTAAGTTTTTTAACCGTTTTAAAACAAGTTTACCTAGGAACTCATTGAACAACAATCTGCAGCGCTATCTGTTCGCAATCGGTGGCCTCAGCTTAAATACCGGTTTTTAACTCCTCAGTCTTCAAGCACAGATAGCCAAGAAGGCTAGGGCGTGTGTCACTTGGCCAGTGGCATTCGTCTGCTCGGGTTCGAATCCCGTCCTGTGTGGCAAATAATTGGCGACCTGTGTGTTTGTAGCGATATACTACAACCACTGGGGCATAGTGAGGTGTTCATAATCCTTGGTTTAGACATACACTTCGAAATCATCGGATTGGGCGAATCTTTTAGCTAAGTGGTTGTTAGTGTATCCTATGAACATACAGGTCACCAATGGCCGTTTTGCTATTTTTTTTAATAACCTTCAATTGTTTTAAAACAAGTTTTTTAACTGTTTCAAAATAAGTTTTTTAACCGTTTTAAAACAAGTTTACATCTCTTTTATGCTTAATAAGGCTTAGGGAATGATGGAAACAGGTCTACGACGTATAGGAAATGGAGGGAAATTGCACTGTTTAAAAATAAGTTTTTTAACCGTTTTAAAACAAGTTTACATCTCTTTTATGCTTAATAAGGCTTAGGGAATGATGGAAACAGGTCTACGACGTATAGGAAATGGAGGGAAATTGCAAAGGCAAAAGGTGTGGAGTGTGGTAAATGACAAGTGACTATGGAATTATACAACCCTTTGCCTTAACCTTGCTTTAACCCCTTGTTAAATAGGTTATTTTGAATAATAACACAATAAGAAAATAAATAAGAAAGATAAATCCCGGTATTTGTAGTAAACATTAAATAAAACTTAGTTTTTGTTGTAATTTTTCTGGTTTTCCCATACATTTTTATTTCTGATAGCATTATTTGAAACTGAAATCTCATTAAATCAGAAGACATATAGTTTACAATGTAATATTGAATTTAACCTTGATTTAGTTAGACGAGGTTATCGTAATATAGCCATTTTAGGAAACTAATGTTTTGCAGTAAAGTCTCGGGAACACATTTATGATCACTGTTGTGTTTAAACTAAAAGATTTCATGTAAATAGTCTGTGACTATCTGGTGCTGCTACCTAGGAACTCATTGAACAACCATCTGCAGCGCTATCTGTTCGCAATCGGTGGCCTCAGCTTAAATACCGGTTTTTGACTCCTCAGTCTTCAAGCACAGATAGCCAAGAAGGCTAGGGCGTGTGTCACTTGGCCAGTGGCATTCGTCTGCTCGGGTTCGAATCCCGTCCTGTGTGGCAAATAATTGGCGACCTGTGTGTTTGTAGCGATATACTACAACCACTGGGGCATAGTGAGGTGTTCATAATCCTTGGTTTAGACATACACCTCGAAATCATCGGATTGGGCGAATCTTTTAGCTAAGTGGTTGTTAGTGTATCCTATGAACATACAGGTCACCAATGGCCGTTTTGCTATTTTTTTTAATAACAAGTTTACATCTCTTTTATGCTTAATAAGGCTTAGGGAATGATGGAAACAGGTCTACGACGTATAGGAAATGGAGGGAAATTGCACTGTTTAAAAATAAGTTTTTTAACCGTTTTAAAACAAGTTTACATCTCTTTTATGCTTAATAAGGCTTAGGGAATGATGGAAACAGGTCTACGACGTATAGGAAATGGAGGGAAATTGCACTGTTTAAAAATAAGTTTTTTAACCGTTTTAAAACAAGTTTACATCTCTTTTATGCTTAATAAGGCTTAGGGAATGATGGAAACAGGTCTACGACGTATAGGAAATGGAGGGAAATTGCAAAGGCAAAAGGTGTGGAGTGTGGTAAATGACAAGTGACTATGGAATTATACAACCCTTTGCCTTAACCTTGCTTTAACCCCATGTTAAATAGGTTATTTTGAATTATAACACAATAAGAAAATAAATAAGAAAGATAAATCCCGGTATTTGTAGTAAACATTAAATAAAACTTAGTTTTCGTTGTAATTTTTCTGGTTTTCCCATACATTTTTATTTCTGATAGCATTATTTGAAACTGAAATCTCATTAAATCAGAAGACATATAGTTTACAATGTAATATTGAATTTAACCTTGATTTAGTTAGACGAGGTTATCGTAATATAGCCATTTTAGGGAAACTAATGTTTTGCAGTAAAGTCTCGGGAACACATTTATGATCACTGTTGTGTTTAAACTAAAAGATTTCATGTAAATAGTCCGTGACTATCTGGTGCTGCTACCTAGGAACTCATTGAACAACCATCTGCAGCGCTATCTGTTCGCAATCGGTGGCCTCAGCTTAAATACCGGTTTTTGACTCCTCAGTCTTCAAGCACAGATAGCCAAGAAGGCTAGGGCGTGTGTCACTTGGCCAGTGGCATTCGTCTGCTCGGGTTCGAATCCCGTCCTGTGTGGCAAATAATTGGCGACCTGTGTGTTTGTAGCGATATACTACAACCACTGGGGCATAGTGAGGTGTTCATAATCCGTGGTTTAGACATACACCTCGAAATCATCGGATTGGGCGAATCTTTTAGCTAAGTGGTTGTTAGTGTATCCAATGAACATACAGGTCACCAATGGCCGTTTTGCTATTTTTTTTTAATAACCTTCCTCTCTATATCCCTTAGACATTTTATAAAATGTCCATGGGATATAAATATAAGATAAATCCTAGAATTTCTTATTGTAAGTTTTTTAACCGTTTTAAAACAAGTTTACCTAGGAACTCATTGAACAACAATCTGCAGCGCTATCTGTTCGCAATCGGTGGCCTCAGCTTAAATACCGGTTTTTAACTCCTCAGTCTTCAAGCACAGATAGCCAAGAAGGCTAGGGCGTGTGTCACTTGGCCAGTGGCATTCGTCTGCTCGGGTTCGAATCCCGTCCTGTGTGGCAAATAATTGGCGACCTGTGTGTTTGTAGCGATATACTACAACCACTGGGGCATAGTGAGGTGTTCATAATCCTTGGTTTAGACATACACTTCGAAATCATCGGATTGGGCGAATCTTTTAGCTAAGTGGTTGTTAGTGTATCCTATGAACATACAGGTCACCAATGGCCGTTTTGCTATTTTTTTTAATAACCTTCAATTGTTTTAAAACAAGTTTTTTAACTGTTTCAAAATAAGTTTTTTAACCGTTTTAAAACAAGTTTACATCTCTTTTATGCTTAATAAGGCTTAGGGAATGATGGAAACAGGTCTACGACGTATAGGAAATGGAGGGAAATTGCACTGTTTAAAAATAAGTTTTTTAACCGTTTTAAAACAAGTTTACATCTCTTTTATGCTTAATAAGGCTTAGGGAATGATGGAAACAGGTCTACGACGTATAGGAAATGGAGGGAAATTGCAAAGGCAAAAGGTGTGGAGTGTGGTAAATGACAAGTGACTATGGAATTATACAACCCTTTGCCTTAACCTTGCTTTAACCCCTTGTTAAATAGGTTATTTTGAATAATAACACAATAAGAAAATAAATAAGAAAGATAAATCCCGGTATTTGTAGTAAACATTAAATAAAACTTAGTTTTTGTTGTAATTTTTCTGGTTTTCCCATACATTTTTATTTCTGATAGCATTATTTGAAACTGAAATCTCATTAAATCAGAAGACATATAGTTTACAATGTAATATTGAATTTAACCTTGATTTAGTTAGACGAGGTTATCGTAATATAGCCATTTTAGGAAACTAATGTTTTGCAGTAAAGTCTCGGGAACACATTTATGATCACTGTTGTGTTTAAACTAAAAGATTTCATGTAAATAGTCTGTGACTATCTGGTGCTGCTACCTAGGAACTCATTGAACAACCATCTGCAGCGCTATCTGTTCGCAATCGGTGGCCTCAGCTTAAATACCGGTTTTTGACTCCTCAGTCTTCAAGCACAGATAGCCAAGAAGGCTAGGGCGTGTGTCACTTGGCCAGTGGCATTCGTCTGCTCGGGTTCGAATCCCGTCCTGTGTGGCAAATAATTGGCGACCTGTGTGTTTGTAGCGATATACTACAACCACTGGGGCATAGTGAGGTGTTCATAATCCTTGGTTTAGACATACACCTCGAAATCATCGGATTGGGCGAATCTTTTAGCTAAGTGGTTGTTAGTGTATCCTATGAACATACAGGTCACCAATGGCCGTTTTGCTATTTTTTTTAATAACAAGTTTACATCTCTTTTATGCTTAATAAGGCTTAGGGAATGATGGAAACAGGTCTACGACGTATAGGAAATGGAGGGAAATTGCACTGTTTAAAAATAAGTTTTTTAACCGTTTTAAAAGAAGTTTACATCTCTTTTATGCTTAATAAGGCTTAGGGAATGATGGAAACAGGTCTACGACGTATAGGAAATGGAGGGAAATTGCAAAGGCAAAAGGTGTGGAGTGTGGTAAATGACAAGTGACTATGGAATTATACAACCCTTTGCCTTAACCTTGCTTTAACCCCTTGTTAAATAGGTTATTTTGAATAATAACACAATAAGAAAATAAATAAGAAAGATAAATCCCGGTATTTGTAGTAAACATTAAATAAAACTTAGTTTTTGTTGTAATTTTTCTGGTTTTCCCATACATTTTTATTTCTGATAGCATTATTTGAAACTGAAATCTCATTAAATCAGAAGACATATAGTTTACAATGTAATATTGAATTTAACTTTGATTTAATAGACGAGTATATCGTAATATAGCCATTTTAGGGAAACTAATGTTTTGCAGTAAAGTCTCGGGAACACATTTATGATCACTGTTGTGTTTAAACTAAAAGATTTCATGTAAATAGTCCGTGACTATCTGGTGCTGCTACCTAGGAACTCATAGCAGAAATAGCAACTTACCTCCACTTCTATATCCCTTGATATCCCTATATCCCTCTATATCTCTTGTAGTTTTATTCCATAGTCACTTAACATTTCCCATACTCCGGACCCTTTGCCTTTGCAACTTCCCTCCACTTCCTCTACGTCGTGGACCTGTTTCCATCATTCCCTAAGACCTTTTAAGCATGGCGTAGTAGAATTCCATAGTAACTCGACATTTACCCCACTCCAGACCCTTTGCCTTTGCAACTTACCTCCACTTCCTCTACGTCGTGGACCTGTTTCCATCATTCTTTTATCGTTTTTAAGCATGGCGTTGTATTATTCTATAGTCACTTGACATTTTTTCACACTCCAGAACCTTTGCCTTTGCAACTTCCCTCCACTTACTCTACGTCATAGACCTGTTTCCATCATTCCCTAATCGTTTTTAAGCATGGCGATGTATTATTTCATTGTCACTTGACATTTCCCACACTCCGGACCCTTTGCCTTTGCAACTTCCCTTCACTTCCTCGACGTCGTGGACCTGTTTCCATCATTCCCTAAGCCTCTTTAAGCATTTATAGGCATATCCCTGTAAACTTGCCATCACTTCCTCTACGTCGATTACCTGTTTCCATAATTCCTTAATCCTATTTAAGCATGGCGTTGTATTATTCCATAGTCATTTATATTATTCCATATGAACATACAGGTCACCAATGGCCGTTTTCCTACTTTTTTTAATAACCTTTCTCTTTATATCCCATAGACATTATATAAAATGTCCAAAGGATCCCCTTTGCCTTGACATCATTCCCTAATCGTTTTTAAGCATGGCGTTGTATTATTCCATAGTCACTTGACATTTCCCACACTCCAGACCCTTTGCCTTTGCAACTTCCCTTTCCTTCCTCAACGTCGTGGACCTGTTTCTATCATTCCCTAAGACTTTTAAGCATGGCGTAGTATAATTCCATAGTCACATGACATTTCCCACACTCAAGACCTTTTGCCTTTGCAACTTACCTCCACTTCCTTTACGTCGTGGACCTGTTTCCATGATTCCCTAAGCCAACCACACGCTTAGCATGGCATTGTATAATTCCATAGGCACTTGACATTTCCCACACTCCAGACCTTTTGCCTTAGCAACTTATTTCCACTTCCTCAACGTCGTGGACCTGTTTCCATCATTCCCTAATCGTTTTTAAGCATAGCGTTGTATTATTCCATAGTCACTTGACATTTTCCCACACTCCAGACCCTTTGCCTTTGCAACTTCCCTTCAATTCCTCAACGTCGTGGACATGTTTCCATCATTCCCTAAGCCATATTTTTTGGAAAAAAACAGTTGTAAACTTGTATCAAAACAGTTGTTAACTTGTTTTAAAACTGTTAAAAAACTTTTATTAAAAAAAGTTTTTCAATTGTTTTAATACAAGTTTTAAAACAAGTTTTTCAATTGTTTTAATACAAGTTTTCAATCGTTTTAAAACAAGTTTTTCAACTGTTTTAAAACAAGTTTTTTAACCGTTTTAAAACAAGTTTACATCTCTTTTATGCTTAATAAGGCTTAGGAAAAAATGGAAACAGTCCTACGACGTATAGGAAATGGAGGAAAATTGCAAAGGCAAAAGGTGTGGAGTGTGGTAAATGACAAGTGACTATGGAATTATACAACCCTTTGCCTTAACCTTGCTTTAACCCCTTGTTAAATAGGTTATTTTGAATAATAACACAATAAGAAAATAAATAAGAAAGATAAATCCCGGTATTTGTAGTAAACATTAAATAAAACTTAGTTTTTGTTGTAATTTTTCTGGTTTTCCCATAAATTTTTATTTTCTGATAGCATTATTTGAAACTGAAATCTCATTAAATCAGAAGACATATAGTTTACAATGTAATATTGAATTTAACTTTGATTTAGTTACACGAGGTTATCGTAATATAGCCATTTTAGGGAAACTAATGTTTTGCAGTAAAGTCTCGGGAACTCATTTATGATCACTGTTGTGTTTAAACTAAAAGATTTCATGTAAATAGTCCGTGACTATCTGGTGCTGCTACCTAGGAACTCATTGAACAACCATCTGCAGCGCTATCTGTTCGCAATCGGTGGCCTCAGCTTAAATACCGGTTTTTGACTCCTCAGTCTTCAAGCACAGATAGCCAAGAAGGCTTGGGCGTGTGTCACTTGGCCAGTGGCATTCGTCTGCTCGGGTTCGAATCCCGTCCTGTGTGGCAAATAATTGGTGACCTGTGTGTTTGTAGCGATATACTACAACCACTGGGGCATAGTGAGGTGTTCATAATCCTTGGTTTAGACATACACCTCGAAATCATCGGATTGGGCGAATCTTTTAGCTAAGTGGTTGTTAGTGTATCCTATGAACATACAGGTCACCAATGGCCGTTTTGCTATTTTTTTTTAATAACCTTCCTCTCTATATCCCTTGTAGTATTATTCCATAGTCACTTAACATTTCCCACACTCCAGACCCTTTGCCTTTGCAACTTCCCTCCACTTCCTCTACGTCGTGGACCTGTTTCCATCATTCTCAAGACCTTTTAAGCATGGCGTAGTAGAATTCCATAGTAACTCGACATTTACCCCACTCCAGACCCTTTGCCTTTGCAACTTACCTCCACTTCCTCTACGTCGAGGACCTGTTTCCATCATTCTTTTATCGTTTTTAAGCATGGCGTTGTATTATTCCATAGTCACTTGACATTTTTTCACACTCCAGAACCTTTGCCTTTGCAACTTCCCTCCACTTACTCTACGTCATAGACCTGTTTCCATCATTCCCTAATCGTTCTTAAGCATGGCGTTGTATTATTTCATTGTCACTTGACATTTCCCACACTCCGGACCCTTTGCCTTTGCAACTTCCCTTCATTTCCTCGACGTCGTGGACCTGTTTCCATCATTCCCTAAGCCTCTTTAAGCATTTATAGGCATATCCCTGTAAACTTGCCATCACTTCCTCTACGTCGATTACCTGTTTCCATAATTCCTTAATCCTATTTAAGCATGGCGTTGTATTATTCCATAGTCATTTATATTATTCCATATGAACATACAGGTCACCAATGGCCGTTTTCCTACTTTTTTTTAATAACCTTTCTCTTTATATCCCATAGACATTATATAAAATGTCCAAAGGATCCCCTTTGCCTTGACATCATTCCCTAATCGTTTTTAAGCATGGCGTTGTATTATTCCATAGTCACTTGACATTTCCCACACTCCAGACCCTTTGCCTTTGCAACTTCCCTTTCCTTCCTCAACGTCGTGGACCTGTTTCTATCATTCCCTAAGACTTTAAGCATGGCGTAGTATAATTCCATAGTCACATGACATTTCCCACACTCAAGACCTTTTGCCTTTGCAACTTACCTCCACTTCCTTTACGTCGTGGACCTGTTTCCATGATTCCCTAAGCCAACCACACGCTTAGCATGGCATTGTATAATTCCATAGGCACTTGACATTTCCCACACTCCAGACCTTTTGCCTTAGCAACTTATTTCCACTTCCTCAACGTCGTGGACCTGTTTCCATCATTCCCTAATCGTTTTTAAGCATAGCGTTGTATTATTCCATAGTCACTTGACATTTTCCCACACTCCAGACTCTTTGCCTTTGCAACTTCCCTTCAATTCCTCAACGTTGTGGACATGTTTCCATCATTCCCTAAGCCATATTTTTTGGAAAAAAACAGTTGTAAACTTGTATCAAAACAGTTGTTAACTTGTTTTAAAACTGTTAAAAAACTTGTATTAAAACAAGTTTTTCAATTGTTTTAATACAAGTTTTCAATCGTTTTAAAACAAGTTTTTCAACTGTTTTAAAACAAGTTTTTTAACTGTTTTAAAACAAGTTTACATCTCTTTTATGCTTAATAAGGCTTAGGAAATAATGGAAACAGGTCTACGACGTATAGGAAATGGAGGGAAATTGCAAAGGCAAAAGGTGTGGAGTGTGGTAAATGACAAGTGACTATGGAATTATACAACGCTTTGCCATAAACCTTGCTTAACCCCTTGTTAAATAGGTTATTTTGAATAATAAAACAATAAGAAAATAAATAAGAAAGATAAATCCCGGTATTTGTAGTAAACATTAAATAAAACTTAGTTTTTGTTGTAATTTTTCTGGTTTTCCTATAAATTTTTATTTTCTGATAGCATTATTTGAAACTGAAATCTCATTAAATCAGAAGACATATAGTTTACAATGTAATATTGAATTTAACTTTGATTTAGTTAGACGAGGTTATCGTAATATAGCCATTTTAGGGAAACTAATGTTTTGCAGTAAAGTCTCGGGAACACATTTATGATCACTGTTGTGTTTAAACTAAAAGATTTCATGTAAATAGTCCGTGACTATCTGGTGCTGCTACCTAGGAACTCATTGAACAACCATCTGCAGCGCTATCTGTTCGCAATCGGTGGCCTCAGCTTAAATACCGGTTTTTGACTCCTCAGTCTTCAAGCACAGATAGCCAAAAAGGCTAGGGCGTGTGTCACTTGGCCAGTGGCATTCGTCTGCTCGGGTTCGAATCCCGTCCTGTGTGGCAAATAATTGGCGACCTGTGTGTTTGTAGCGATATACTACAACCACTGGGGCATAGTGAGGTGTTCATAATCCTTGGTTTAGACATACACCTCGAAATCATCGGATTGGGCGAATCTTTTAGCTAAGTGGTTGTTAGTGTATCCTATGAACATACAGGTCACCAATGGCCGTTTTGCTATTTTTTTTAATAACCTTCCTCTCTATATCCCTTAGACATTTTATAAAATGTCCATGGGATATAAATATAAGATAAATCCTAGTATTTCTTATTGTAAGTTTTTTAACCGTTTTAAAACAAGTTTACATCTCTTTTATGCTTAATAAGGCTTAGGGAATGATGGAAACAGGTCTACGACGTATAGGAAATGGAGGAAAAATTGCAAAAGCAAAAGGTGTGGAGTGTGGTAAATGACAAGTGACTATGGAATTATACAACGCTTGGCCTTAACCTTGCTTTAACCCCTTGTTAAATAGGTTATTTTGAATAATAACACAATAAGAAAATAAATAAGAAAGATAAATCCCGGTATTTGTAGTAAACATTAAATAAAACTTAGTTTTTGTTGTAATTTTTCTGGTTTTCCCATACATTTTTATTTTCTGATAGCATTATTTGAAACTGAAATCTCATTAAATCAGAAGACATATAGTTTACAATGTAATATTGAATTTAACCTTGATTTAGTTAGACAAGGTTATTGTAATATAGCCATTTTAGGGAAACTAATGTTTTGCAGTAAAGTCTCGGGAACACATTTATGATCACTGTTGTGTTTAAACTAAAAGATTTCATGTAAATAGTCCGTGACTATCTGGTGCTGCTACCTAGGAACTCATAGCAGAAGTTGCAACTTACCTCCACTTCCTCTACTTCATGCACTTGTTTCCATCATTCTCTTATCGTTTTTAAGCATGGCGTTGTATTTTTCTATAGTCACTTGACATTTCCCACACTCCAGAACCTTTGCTTTTGCAACTTCTCTCCACTTACTCTACGTCGTGGACCTGTCTTCATCAATTTCTAATAGTTTTTAAGCATGGCATTGTATTATTCCATTGTCTTTTGACATTTCTAACACTCCGGACCCTTTGCCTTTGCAACTTCCCTTCACTTTCTCAACGTCGTGGTCCTGCTTCCTTATTTCCCTACACCTTTCTAAGCATACATTTGTATTATTCTATAGTTACTTGAAATTTCCCATACTTTTGACCGTTTGCCTTTGCAACTTCCCTCCACTTCCTCTACGTCGTGGACCTGTTTCCATCATTCCCTAAGACTTTTTAAGCATGGCGTAGTAGAATTCCATAGTAGCTTGACATTAACCACACTCCAAACCCTTTGCCTTTGCAACTTACCTCCACTTCCTCTACAACGTGGACCTATTTCCATCATTCCCTTATCGTTTTTAAGCAAGACGTTGTATTATATTATAGTCACTTGACATTTCCCACACTCCAGAACCTTTTCCTTTGCAACTTCCCACCACTTCCTCTACGTCGTGGACCTGTTCCATCATTCCCTGATCGTTTTTAAGCATTGCGTTGTATTGTTCCATAGTCACTTAACATTTCCCACACTCCAGACCCTTTGCCTTTGCAACTTCCCTTTTCTTCCTCAACGTCGTGGACCTGTTTCCATCATTCCCTAAGACTTTTAAGCATGGCGTAGTTTAATTCCATAGTCACTTGACATTTTCCACACTCAAGACCTTTTGCCTCAGCAACTTATTTCCACTTCCTCAACGTCGTGGACCTGTTTCCATCATTCCCTAAGCCAGCCACACGCTTAGCATGGCATTGTACAATTCCATAGGCACTTGACATTTCCCACACTCCAGACCTTTTGCCTTAGCAACTTATTTCCACTTCCTCAACGTCGTGGACCTGTTTCCATCATTCCCTAATCGTTTTTAAGCATAGCGTTGTATTATTCGATAGTCACTTGACATTTTCCCACACTCCAGACCCTTTGCCTTTGCAACTTCCCTTCAATTCCTCAACGTCGTGGACATGTTTCCATCATTCCCTAAGCCATATTTTTTGGAAAAAAACAGTTGTAAACTTGTATCAAAACAGTTGTTAACTTGTTTTAAAACTGTTAAAAAACTTGTATTAAAACAAGTTTTTCAATTGTTTTAATACAAGTTTTAAAACAAGTTTTTCAATTGTTTTAATACAAGTTTTCAATCGGTTTTAAAACAAGTTTTTCAACTGTTTTAAAACAAGTTTTTTAACCGTTTTAAAACAAGTTTACATCTCTTTTATGCTTAATAAGGCTTAGGGAATGATGGAAACAGGTCTACGACGTATAGGAAATGGAGGGAAATTGCACTGTTTAAAAATAAGTTTTTTAACCGTTTTAAAACAAGTTTACATCTCTTTTATGCTTAATAAGGCTTAGGGAATGATGGAAACAGGTCTACGACGTATAGGAAATGGAGGGAAATTGCAAAGGCAAAAGGTGTGGAGTGTGGTAAATGACAAGTGACTATGGAATTATACAACCCTTTGCCTTAACCTTGCTTTAACCCCTTGTTAAATAGGTTATTTTGAATAATAACACAATAAGAAAATAAATAAGAAAGATAAATCCCGGTATTTGTAGTAAACATTAAATAAAACTTAGTTTTTGTTGTAATTTTTCTGGTTTTCCCATACATTTTTATTTCTGATAGCATTATTTGAAACTGAAATCTCATTAAATCAGAAGACATATAGTTTACAATGTAATATTGAATTTAACCTTGATTTAGTTAGACGAGGTTATCGTAATATAGCCATTTTAGGGAAACTAATGTTTTGCAGTAAAGTCTCGGGAACACATTTATGATCACTGTTGTGTTTAAACTAAAAGATTTCATGTAAATAGTCCGTGACTATCTGGTGCTGCTACCTAGGAACTCATTGAACAACCATCTGCAGCGCTATCTGTTCGCAATCGGTGGCCTCAGCTTAAATACCGGTTTTTGACTCCTCAGTCTTCAAGCACAGATAGCCAAGAAGGCTAGGGCGTGTGTCACTTGGCCAGTGGCATTCGTCTGCTCGGGTTCGAATCCCGTCCTGTGTGGTAAATAATTGGCGACCTGTGTGTTTGTAGCGATATACTACAACCACTGGGGCATAGTGAGGTGTTCATAATCCGTGGTTTAGACATACACCTCGAAATCATCGGATTGGGCGAATCTTTTAGCTAAGTGGTTGTTAGTGTATCCTATGAACATACAGGTCACCAATGGCCGTTTTGCTATTTTTTTTAATAACCTTCCTCTCTATATCCCTTAGACATTTTATAAAATGTCCATGGGATATAAATATAAGATAAATCCTAGAATTTCTTATTGTAAGTTTTTTAACCGTTTTAAAACAAGTTTACCTAGGAACTCATTGAACAACAATCTGCAGCGCTATCTGTTCGCAATCGGTGGCCTCAGCTTAAATACCGGTTTTTGACTCCTCAGTCTTCAAGCACAGATAGCCAAGAAGGCTAGGGCGTGTGTCACTTGGCCAGTGACATTCGTCTGCTCGGGTTCGAATCCCGTCCTGTGTGGCAAATAATTGGTGACCTGTGTGTTTGTAGCGATATACTACAACCACTGGGGCATAGTGAGGTGTTCATAATCCTTGGTTTAGACATACACTTCGAAATCATCGGATTGGGCGAATCTTTTAGCTAAGTGGTTGTTAGTGTATCCTATGAACATGGTCACCAATGGCCGTTTTGCTATTTTTTTTAATAACCTTCAATTGTTTTAAAACAAGTTTTTTAACTGTTTAAAAATAAGTTTTTTAACCGTTTTAAAACAAGTTTACATCTCTTTTATGCTTAATAAGGCTTAGGGAATGATGGAAACAGGTCTACGACGTATAGGAAATGGAGGGAAATTGCAAAGGCAAAAGGTGTGGAGTGTGGTAAATGACAAGTGACTATGGAATTATACAACCCTTTGCCTTAACCTTGCTTTAACCCCTTGTTTAATAGGTTATTTTGAATAATAACACAATAAGAAAATAAATAAGAAAGATAAATCCCGGTATTTGTAGTAAACATTAAATAAAACTTAGTTTTTGTTGTAATTTTTCTGGTTTTCCCATACATTTTTATTTCTGATAGCATTATTTGAAACTGAAATCTCATTAAATCAGAAGACATATAGTTTACAATGTAATATTGAATTTAACCTTGATTTAGTTAGACGAGGTTATCGTAATATAGCCATTTTAGGAAACTAATGTTTTGCAGTAAAGTCTCGGGAACACATTTATGATCACTGTTGTGTTTAAACTAAAAGATTTCATGTAAATAGTCTGTGACTATCTGGTGCTGCTACCTAGGAACTCATTGAACAACCATCTGCAGCGCTATCTGTTCGCAATCGGTGGCCTCAGCTTAAATACCGGTTTTTGACTCCTCAGTCTTCAAGCACAGATAGCCAAGAAGGCTAGGGCGTGTGTCACTTGGCCAGTGGCATTCGTCTGCTCGGGTTCGAATCCCGTCCTGTGTGGCAAATAATTAGCGACCTGTGTGTTTGTAGCGATATACTACAACCACTGGGGCATAGTGAGGTGTTCATAATCCTTGGTTTAGACATACACCTCGAAATCATCGGATTGGGCGAATCTTTTAGCTAAGTGGTTGTTAGTGTATCCTATGAACATACAGGTCACCAATGGCCGTTTTGCTATTTTTTTTAATAACCTTCCTCTCTATATCCCTTAGACATTTTATAAAATGTCCATGGGATATAAATATAAGATAAATCCTAGAATTTCTTATTGTAAGTTTTTTAACCGTTTTAAAACAAGTTTACCTTGGAACTCATTGAACAACAATCTGCAGCGCTATCTGTTCGCAATCGGTGGCCTCAGCTTAAATACCGGTTTTTGACTCCTCAGTCTTCAAGCACAGATAGCCAAGAAGGCTAGGGCGTGTGTCACTTGGCCAGTGACATTCGTCTGCTCGGGTTCGAATCCCGTCCTGTGTGGCAAATAATTGGTGACCTGTGTGTTTGTAGCGATATACTACAACCACTGGGGCATAGTGAGGTGTTCATAATCCTTGGTTTAGACATACACTTCGAAATCATCGGATTGGGCGAATCTTTTAGCTAAGTGGTTGTTAGTGTATCCTATGAACATGCTCACCAATGGCCGTTTTGCTATTTTTTTTAATAACCTTCAATTGTTTTAAAACAAGTTTTTTAACTGTTTAAAAATAAGTTTTTTAACCGTTTTAAAACAAGTTTACATCTCTTTTATGCTTAATAAGGCTTAGGGAATGATGGAAACAGGTCTACGACGTATAGGAAATGGAGGGAAATTGCAAAGGCAAAAGGTGTGGAGTGTGGTAAATGACAAGTGACTATGGAATTATACAACCCTTTGCCTTAACCTTGCTTTAACCCCTTGTTTAATAGGTTATTTTGAATAATAACACAATAAGAAAATAAATAAGAAAGATAAATCCCGGTATTTGTAGTAAACATTAAATAAAACTTAGTTTTTGTTGTAATTTTTCTGGTTTTCCCATACATTTTTATTTCTGATAGCATTATTTGAAACTGAAATCTCATTAAATCAGAAGACATATAGTTTACAATGTAATATTGAATTTAACCTTGATTTAGTTAGACGAGGTTATCGTAATATAGCCATTTTAGGAAACTTATGTTTTGCAGTAAAGTCTCGGGAACACATTTATGATCACTGTTGTGTTTAAACTAAAAGATTTCATGTAAATAGTCTGTGACTATCTGGTGCTGCTACCTAGGAACTCATTGAACAACCATCTGCAGCGCTATCTGTTCGCAATCGGTGGCCTCAGCTTAAATACCGGTTTTTGACTCCTCAGTCTTCAAGCACAGATAGCCAAGAAGGCTAGGGCGTGTGTCACTTGGCCAGTGGCATTCGTCTGCTCGGGTTCGAATCCCGTCCTGAGTGGCAAATAATTGGTGACCTGTGTGTTTGTAGCGATATACTACAACCACTGGGGCATAGTGAGGTGTTCATAATCCTTGGTTTAGACATACACCTCGAAATCATCGGATTGGGCGAATCTTTTAGCTATGTGGTTGTTAGTGTATCCTATGAACATACAGGTCACCAATGGCCGTTTTGCTATTTTTTTTAATAACCTTCCGTTGTATTATTTTATAATCACTTGACATTTCCCACACTCCAGAACCTTTGCATTTGCAACTTCCCTCCACTTCCTCTACGTCGTGGACCTGTTTCCATCATTCCCTAATCGTTTTTATGCATGGCGTTGTATTATTCCATAGTCACTTGACATTTCCCACACTCCAGACCCTTTGCCTTTGCAACTTCCCTTTCCTTCCTCAACGTCGTGGACCTGTTTCTATCATTCCCTAAGACTTTTAAGCATGGCGTAGTATAATTCCATAGTCACATGACATTTCCCACACTCAAGACCTTTTGCCTTTGCAACTTACCTCCACTTCCTTTACGTCGTGGACCTGTTTCCATGATTCCCTAAGCCAACCACACGCTTAGCATGGCATTGTATAATTCCATAGGCACTTGACATTTCCCACACTCCAGACCTTTTGCCTTAGCAACTTATTTCCACTTCCTCAACGTCGTGGACCTGTTTCCATCATTCCCTAATCGTTTTTAAGCATAGCGTTGTATTATTTCATAGTCACTTGACATTTTCCCACACTCCAGACCCTTTGCCTTTGCAACTTCCCTTCAATTCCTCAACGTCGTGGACATGTTTCCATCATTCCCTAAGCCATATTTTTTGGAAAAAAATGGTTGTAAACTTGTATCAAAACAGTTGTTAACTTGTTTTAAAACTGTTAAAAAACTTGTATTAAAACAAGTTTTTCAATTGTTTTAATACAAGTTTTAAAACAAGTTTTTCAATTGTTTTAATCCAAGTTTTCAATCGTTTTAAAACAAGTTTTTCAACTGTTTTAAAACAAGTTTTTTAACCGTTTTAAAACAAGTTTACATCTCTTTTATGCTTAATAAGGCTTAGGAAATAATGGAAACCGGTCTACGACGTATAGGAAATGGAGGGAAATTGCAAAGGCAAAAGGTGTGGAGTGTGGTAAATGACAAGTGACTATGGAATTATACAACGCTTTGCCATAAACCTTGCTTAACCCCTTGTTAAAAAGGTTATTTTGAATAGTAACACAATAAGAAAATAAATAAGAAAGATAAATCCCGGTATTTGTAGTGAACATTAAATAAAACTTAGTTTTTGTTGTAATTTTTCTGGTTTTCCCATAAATTTTTATTTTCTGATAGCATTATTTGAAACTGAAATCTCATTAAATCAGAAGACATATAGTTTACAATGTAATATTGAATTTAACTTTGATTTAGTTAGACGAGGTTACCGTAATATAGCCATTTTAGGGAAACTAATGTTTTGCAGTAAAGTCTCGGGAACTCATTTATGATCACTGTTGTGTTTAAACTAATAGATTTCATGTAAATAGTCCGTGACTATCTGGTGCTGCTACCTAGGAACTCATTGAACAACCATCTGCAGCGCTATCTGTTCGCAATCGGTGGCCTCAGCTTAAATACCGGTTTTTGACTCCTCAGTCTTCAAGCACAGATAGCCAAGAAGGCTAGGGCGTGTGTCACTTGGCCAGTAACATTCGTCTGCTCGGGTTCGAATCCCGTCCTGTGTGGCAAATAATTGGTGACCTGTGTGTTTGTAGCGATATACTACAACCACTGGGGCATAGTGAGGTGTTCATAATCCTTGGTTTAGACATACACTTCGAAATCATCGGATTGGGCGAATCTTTTAGCTAAGTGGTTGTTAGTGTATCCTATGAACATGGTCACCAATGGCCGTTTTGCTATTTTTTTTAATAACCTTCAATTGTTTTAAAACAAGTTTTTTAACTGTTTAAAAATAAGTTTTTTAACCGTTTTAAAACAAGTTTACATCTCTTTTATGCTTAATAAGGCTTAGGGAATGATGGAAACAGGTCTACGACGTATAGGAAATGGAGGGAAATTGCAAAGGCAAAAGGTGTGGAGTGTGGTAAATGACAAGTGACTATGGAATTATACAACCCTTTGCCTTAACCTTGCTTTAACCCCTTGTTAAATAGGTTATTTTGAATAATAACACAATAAGAAAATAAATAAGAAAGATAAATCCCGGTATTTGTAGTAAACATTAAATAAAACTTAGTTTTTGTTGTAATTTTTCTGGTTTTCCCATACATTTTTATTTCTGATAGCATTATTTGAAACTGAAATCTCATTAAATCAGAAGACATATAGTTTACAATGTAATATTGAATTTAACCTTGATTTAGTTAGACGAGGTTATCGTAATATAGCCATTTTAGGAAACTTATGTTTTGCAGTAAAGTCTCGGGAACACATTTATGATCACTGTTGTGTTTAAACTAAAAGATTTCATGTAAATAGTCTGTGACTATCTGGTGCTGCTACCTAGGAACTCATTGAACAACCATCTGCAGCGCTATCTGTTCGCAATCGGTGGCCTCAGCTTAAATACCGGTTTTTGACTCCTCAGTCTTCAAGCACAGATAGCCAAGAAGGCTAGGGCGTGTGTCACTTGGCCAGTGGCATTCGTCTGCTCGGGTTCGAATCCCGTCCTGTGTGGCAAATAATTGGCGACCTGTGTGTTTGTAGCGATATACTACAACCACTGGGGCATAGTGAGATGTTCATAATCCTTGGTTTAGACATACACCTCGAAATCATCGGATTGGGCGAATCTTTTAGCTAAGTGGTTGTTAGTGTATCCTATGAACATACAGGTCACCAATGGCCGTTTTGCTATTTTTTTTAATAACAAGTTTACATCTCTTTTATGCTTAATAAGGCTTAGGGAATGATGGAAACAGGTCTACGACGTATAGGAAATGGAGGGAAATTGCACTGTTTAAAAATAAGTTTTTTAACCGTTTTAAAACAAGTTTACATCTCTTTTATGCTTAATAAGGCTTAGGGAATGATGGAAACAGGTCTACGACGTATAGGAAATGGAGGAAAAATTGCAAAAGCAAAAGGTGTGGAGTGTGGTAAATGACAAGTGACTATGGAATTATACAACGCTTGGCCTTAACCTTGCTTTAACCCCTTGTTAAATAGGTTATTTTGAATAATAACACAATAAGAAAATAAATAAGAAAGATAAATCCCGGTATTTGTAGTAAACATTAAATAAAACTTAGTTTTTGTTGTAATTTTTCTGGTTTTCCCATACATTTTTATTTTCTGATAGCATTATTTGAAACTGAAATCTCATTAAATCAGAAGACATATAGTTTACAATGTAATATTGAATTTAACCTTGATTTAGTTAGACAAGGTTATTGTAATATAGCCATTTTAGGGAAACTAATGTTTTGCAGTAAAGTCTCGGGAACACATTTATGATCACTGTTGTGTTTAAACTAAAAGATTTCATGTAAATAGTCCGTGACTATCTGGTGCTGCTACCTAGGAACTCATAGCAGAAGTTGCAACTTACCTCCACTTCCTCTACTTCATGCACTTGTTTCCATCATTCTCTTATCGTTTTTAAGCATGGCGTTGTATTTTTCTATAGTCACTTGACATTTCCCACACTCCAGAACCTTTGCTTTTGCAACTTCCCTCCACTTACTCTACGTCGTGGACCTGTCTTCATCAATTTCTAATAGTTTTTAAGCATGGCATTGTATTATTCCATTGTCACTTGACATTTCTAACACTCCGGACCCTTTGCCTTTGCAACTTCCCTTCACTTTCTCAACGTCGTGGTCCTGCTTCCTTATTTCCCTACACCTTTCTAAGCATACATTTGTATTATTCTATAGTTACTTGACATTTCCCATACTTTTGACCGTTTGCCTTTGCAACTTCCCTCCACTTCCTCTACGTCGTGGACCTGTTTCCATCATTCCCTAAGACTTTTTAAGCATGGCGTAGTAGAATTCCATAGTAGCTTGACATTAACCACACTCCAAACCCTTTGCCTTTGCAACATACCTCCACTTCCTCTACAACGTGGACCTATTTCCATCATTCCCTTATCGTTTTTAAGCAAGACGTTGTATTTTATATTATAGTCACTTGACATTTCCCACACTCCAGAACCTTTTCCTTTGCAACTTCCCACCACTTCCTCTACGTCGTGGACCTGTTCCATCATTCCCTGATCGTTTTTAAGCATTGCGTTGTATTGTTCCATAGTCACTTAACATTTCCCACACTCCAGACCCTTTGCCTTTGCAACTTCCCTTTTCTTCCTCAACGTCGTGGACCTGTTTCCATCATTCCCTAAGACTTTTAAGCATGGCGTAGTTTAATTCCATAGTCACTTGACATTTTCCACACTCAAGACCTTTTGCCTTTAAACTTACCTCTACTTCCTTTACGTCGTGGACCTGTTTCCATGATTCCCTAAGCCAGCCACACGCTTAGCATGGCATTGTACAATTCCATAGGCACTTGACATTTCCCACACTCCAGACTTTTTGCCTTAGCAACTTATTTCCACTTCCTCAACGTCGTGGACCTGTTTCCATCATTCCCTAATCGTTTTTAAGCATAGCGTTGTATTATTCGATAGTCACCTGACATTTTCCCACACTCCAGACCCTTTGCCTTTGCAACTTCCCTTCAATTCCTCAACGTCGTGGACATGTTTCCATCATTCCCTAAGCCATATTTTTTGGAAAAAAACAGTTGTAAACTTGTATCAAAACAGTTGTTAATTTGTTTTAAAACTGTTAAAAAACTTGTATTAAAACAAGTTTTTCAATTGTTTTAATACAAGTTTTAAAACAAGTTTTTCAATTGTTTTAATACAAGTTTTAAAACAAGTTTTTCAATTGTTTTAATACAAGTTTTCAATCGTTTTAAAACAAGTTTTTCAACTGTTTTAAAACAAGTTTTTTAACCGTTTTAAAACAAGTTTACATCTCTTTTATGCTTAATAAGGCTTAGGAAATAATGGAAACAGGTCTACGACGTATAGGAAATGGAGGGAAATTGCAAAGGCAAAAGGCTTTGCCTTTGCAAAAAGTGTGGCAAATAATTGGTGACCTGTGTGTTTGTAGCGATATACTACAACCACTGGGGCATAGTGAGGTGTTCATAATCCTTGGTTTAGACATACACCTCGAAATCATCAGATTGGGCGAATCTTTTAGCTAAGTGGTTGTTAGTGTATCCTATGAACATACAGGTCACCAATGGCCGTTTTGCTATTTTTTTTAATAACCTTCAATTGTTTTAAAACAAGTTTTTTAACTGTTTAAAAATAAGTTTTTTAACCGTTTTAAAACAAGTTTACATCTCTTTTATGCTTAATAAGGCTTAGGGAATGATGGAAACAGGTCTACGACGTATAGGAAATGGAGGGAAATTGCAAAGGCAAAAGGTGTGGAGTGTGGTAAATGACAAGTGACTATGGAATTATACAACCCTTTGCCTTAACCTTGCTTTAACCCCTTGTTAAATAGGTTATTTTGAATAATAACACAATAAGAAAATAAATAAGAAAGATAAATCCCGGTATTTGTAGTAAACATTAAATAAAACTTAGTTTTTGTTGTAATTTTTCTGGTTTTCCCATACATTTTTATTTCTGATAGCATTATTTGAAACTGAAATCTCATTAAATCAGAAGACATATAGTTTACAATGTAATATTGAATTTAACTTTGATTTAGTTAGACGAGGTTATCGTAATATAGCCATTTTAGGGAAACTAATGTTTTGCAGTAAAGTCTCGGGAACACATTTATGATCACTGTTGTGTTTAAACTAAAAGATTTCATGTAAATAGTCCGTGACTATCTGGTGCTGCTACCTAGGAACTCATTGAACAACCATCTGCAGCGCTATCTGTTCGCAATCGGTGGCCTCAGCTTAAATACCGGTTTTTGATTCCTCAGTCTTCAAGCACAGATAGCCAAGAAGGCTAGGGCGTGTGTCACTTGGCCAGTGGCATTCGTCTGCTCGCGTTCGAATCCCGTCCTGTGTGGCAAATAATTGGCGACCTGTGTGTTTGTAGCGATATACTACAACCACTGGGGCATAGTGAGGTGTTCATAATCCGTGGTTTATACATACACCTCGAAATCATCGGATTGGGCGAATCTTTTAGCTAAGTGGTTGTTAGTGTATCCTATGAACATACAGGTCACCAATGGCCGTTTTGCTATTTTTTTTAATAACCTTCCTCTCTATATCCCTTAGACATTTTATAAAATGTCCATGGGATATAAATATAAGATAAATCCTAGAATTTCTTATTGTAAGTTTTTTAACCGTTTTAAAACAAGTTTACCTAGGAACTCATTGAACAACAATCTGCAGCGCTATCTGTTCGCAATCGGTGGCCTCAGCTTAAATACCGGTTTTTGATTCCTCAGTCTTCAAGCACAGATAGCCAAGAAGGCTAGGGCGTGTGTCACTTGGCCAGTGGCATTCGTCTGCTCGGGTTCGAATCCCGTCCTGTGTGGCAAATAATTGGTGACCTGTGTGTTTGTAGCGATATACTACAACCACTGGGGCATAGTGAGGTGTTCATAATCCTTGGTTTAGACATACACCTCGAAATCATCGGATTGGGCGAATCTTTTAGCTATGTGGTTGTTAGTGTATCCTATGAACATACAGGTCACCAATGGCCGTTTTGCTATTTTTTTTAATAACCTTCCGTTGTATTATTTTATAATCACTTGACATTTCCCACACTCCAGAACCTTTGCATTTGCAACTTCCCTCCACTTCCTCTACGTCGTGGACCTGTTTCCATCATTCCCTAATCGTTTTTATGCATGGCGTTGTATTATTCCATGGTCACTTGACATTTCCCACACTCCAGACCCTTTGCCTTTGCAACTTCCCTTTCCTTCCTCAACGTCTTGGACCTGTTTCTATCATTCCCTAAGACTTTTAAGCATGGCGTAGTATAATTCCATAGTCACATGACATTTCCCACACTCAAGACCTTTTGCCTTTGCAACTTACCTCCACTTCCTTTACGTCGTGGACCTGTTTCCATGATTCCCTAAGCCAACCACACGCTTAGCATGGCATTGTATAATTCCATAGGCACTTGACATTTCCCACACTCCAGACCTTTTGCCTTAGCAACTTATTTCCACTTCCTCAACGTCGTGGACCTGTTTCCATCATTCCCTAATCGTTTTTAAGCATAGCGTTGTATTATTTCATAGTCACTTGACATTTTCCCACACTCCAGACCCTTTGCCTTTGCAACTTCCCTTCAATTCCTCAACGTCGTGGACATGTTTCCATCATTCCCTAAGCCATATTTTTTGGAAAAAACGGTTGTAAACTTGTATCAAAACAGTTGTTAACTTGTTTTAAAACTGTTAAAAAACTTGTATTAAAACAAGTTTTTCAATTGTTTTAATACAAAGTTTAAAACAAGTTTTTCAATTGTTTTAATACAAGTTTTCAATCGTTTTAAAACAAGTTTTTCAACTGTTTTAAAACAAGTTTTTTAACCGTTTTAAAACAAGTTTACATCTCTTTTATGCTTAATAAGGCTTAGGAAATAATGGAAACAGGTCTACGACGTATAGGAAATGGAGGGAAATTGCAAAGGCAAAAGGTGTGGAGTGTGGTAAATGACAAGTGACTATGGAATTATACAACGCTTTGCCATAAACCTTGCTTAACCCCTTGTTAAATAGGTTATTTTGAATATTAACACAATAAGAAAATAAATAAGAAAGATAAATCCCGGTATTTGTAGTGAACATTAAATAAAACTTAGTTTTTGTTGTAATTTTTCTGGTTTTCCCATAAATTTTTATTTTCTGATAGCATTATTTGAAACTGAAATCTCATTAAATCAGAAGACATATAGTTTACAATGTAATATTGAATTTAACTTTGATTTAGTTAGACGAGGTTACCGTAATATAGCCATTTTAGGGAAACTAATGTTTTGCAGTAAAGTCTCGGGAACTCATTTATGATCACTGTTGTGTTTAAACTAATAGATTTCATGTAAACAGTCCGTGACTATTTGGTGCTGCTACCTAGGAACTCATTGAACAACCATCTGCAGCGCTATCTGTTCGCAATCGGTGGCCTCAGCTTAAATACCGGTTTTTGACTCCTCAGTCTTCAAGCACAGATAGCCAAGAAGGCTAGGGCGTGTGTCACTTGGCCAGTGGCATTCGTCTGCTCGGGTTCGAATCCCGTCCTGTGTGGCAAATAATTGGTGACCTGTGTGTTTGTAGCGATATACTACAACCACTGGGGCATAGTGAGGTGTTCATAATCCTTGGTTTAGACATACACTTCGAAATCATCGGATTGGGCGAATCTTTTAGCTAAGTGGTTGTTAGTGTATCCTATGAACATACAGGTCACCAATGGCCGTTTTGCTATTTTTTTAATAACCTTCAATTGTTTTAAAACAAGTTTTTTAACTGTTTAAAAATAAGTTTTTTAACCGTTTTAAAACAAGTTTACATCTCTTTTATGCTTAATAAGGCTTAGGGAATGATGGAAACAGGTCTACGACGTATAGGAAATGGAGGGAAATTGCACTGTTTAAAAATAAGTTTTTTAACCGTTTTAAAACAAGTTTACATCTCTTTTATGCTTAATAAGGCTTAGGGAATGATGGAAACAGGTCTACGACGTATAGGAAATGGAGGGAAATTGCAAAGGCAAAAGGTGTGGAGTGTGGTAAATGACAAGTGACTATGGAAATATACAACCCTTTGCCTTAATCTTGCTTTAACCCCTTGTTAAATAGGTTATTTTGAATAATAACACAATAAGAAAATAAATAAGAAAGATAAATCCCGGTATTTGTAGTAAACATTAAATAAAACTTAGTTTTTGTTGTAATTTTTCTGGTTTTCCCATACATTTTTATTTCTGATAGCATTATTTGAAACTGAAATCTCATTAAATCAGAAGACATATAGTTTACAATGTAATATTGAATTTAACCTTGATTTAGTTAGACGAGGTTATCGTAATATAGCCATTTTAGGAAACTAATGTTTTGCAGTAAAGTCTCGGGAACACATTTATGATCACTGTTGTGTTTAAACTAAAAGATTTCATGTAAATAGTCCGTGACTATCTGGTGCTGCTACCTAGGAACTCATTGAACAACCATCTGCAGCGCTATCTGTTCGCAATCGGTGGCCTCAGCTTAAATACCGGTTTTTGACTCCTCAGTCTTCAAGCACAGATAGCCAAGAAGGCTAGGGCGTGTGTCACTTGGCCAGTGGCATTCGTCTGCTCGGGTTCGAATCCCGTCCTGTGTGGCAAATAATTGGCGACCTGTGTGTTTGTAGCGATATACTACAACCACTGGGGCATAGTGAGGTGTTCATAATCCTTGGTTTAGACATACACCTCGAAATCATCGGATTGGGCGAATCTTTTAGCTAAGTGGTTGTTAGTGTATCCTATGAACATACAGGTCACCAATGGCCATTTTGCTATTTTTTTTAATAACCTTCCTCTCTATATCCCTTAGACATTTTATAAAATGTCCATGGGATATAAATATAAGATAAATCCTAGTATTTCTTATTGTTAGTTTTTTAACCGTTTTAAAACAAGTTTACATCTCTTTTATGCTTAATAAGGCTTAGGGAATGATGGAAACAGGTCTACGACGTATAGGAAATGGAGGAAAAATTGCAAAAGCAAAAGGTGTGGAGTGTGGTAAATGACAAGTGACTATGGAATTATACAACGCTTGGCCTTAACCTTGCTTTAACCCCTTGTTAAATAGGTTATTTTGAATAATAACACAATAAGAAAATAAATAAGAAAGATAAATCCCGGTATTTGTAGTAAACATTAAATAAAACTTAGTTTTTGTTGTAATTTTTCTGGTTTTCCCATACATTTTTATTTTCTGATAGCATTATTTGAAACTGAAATCTCATTAAATCAGAAGACATATAGTTTACAATGTAATATTGAATTTAACCTTGATTTAGTTAGACAAGGTTATTGTAATATAGCCATTTTAGGGAAACTAATGTTTTGCAGTAAAGTCTCGGGAACTCATTTATGATCACTGTTGTGTTTAAACTAATAGATTTCATGTAAATAGTCCGTGACTATCTGGTGCTGCTACCTAGGAACTCATAGCAGAAGTTGCAACTTACCTCCACTTCCTCTACTTCGTGCACTTGTTTCTATCATTCTCTTATCGTTTTTAAGCATGGCGTTGTATTTTTCTATAGTCACTTGACATTTCCCACACTCCAGAACCTTTGCTTTTGCAACTTCCCTCCACTTACTCTACGTCGTGGACCTGTTTTCATCAATTTCTAATCGTTTTTAAGCATGGCATTGTATTATTCCATTGTCACTTGACATTTCTAACACTCCGGACCCTTTGCCTTTGCAACTTCCCTTCACTTTCTCAACGTCGTGGTCCTGCTTCCTTATTTCCCTACACCTTTCTAAGCATACATTTGTATTATTCTATAGTTACTTGACATTTCCCATACTTTTGACCGTTTGCCTTTGCAACTTCCCTCCACTTCCTCTACGTCGTGGACCTGTTTCCATCATTCCCTAAGACTTTTTAAGCATGGCGTAGTAGAATTCCATAGTAGCTTGACATTAACCACACTCCAAACCCTTTGCCTTTGCAACTTACCTCCTCTTCCTCTACAACGTGGACCTATTTCCATCATTCCCTTATCGTTTTTAAGCAAGACGTTGTATTATATTATAGTCACTTGACATTTCCCACACTCCAGAACCTTTTCCTTTGCAACTTCCCACCACTTCCTCTACGTCGTGGACCTGTTCCATCATTCCCTGATCGTTTTTAAGCATTGCGTTGTATTGTTCCATAGTCACTTAACATTTCCCACACTCCAGAGCCTTTGCCTTTGCAACTTCCCTTTTCTTCCTCAACGTCGTGGACCTGTTTCCATCATTCCCTAAGACTTTTAAGCATGGCGTAGTTTAATTCCATAGTCACTTGACATTTTCCATACTCAAGACCTTTTGTCTTTAAAACTTACCTCTACTTCCTTTACGTCGTGGACCTGTTTCCATGATTCCCTAAGCCAACTACACGCTTAGCATGGCATTGTATAATTCCATAGGCACTTGACATTTCCCACACTCCAGACCTTTTGCCTTAGCAACTTATTTCCACTTCCTCTACGTCGTGGACCTGTTTCCATCATTCCCTAATCGTTTTTAAGCATAACGTTGTATTATTCCATAGTCACTTGACATTTTCCCACACTCCAGACCCTTTGCCTTTGCAACTTCCCTTCAATTCCTCAACGTCGTGGACATGTTTCCATCATTCCCTAAGCCATATTTTTTGGAAAAAAACAGTTGTAAACTTGTATCAAAACAGTTGTTAACTTGTTTTAAAACTGTTAAAAAACTTGTATTAAAACAAGTTTTTCAATTGTTTTAATACAAGTTTTAAAACAAGTTTTTCAATTGTTTTAATACAAGTTTTAAAACAAGTTTTTCAATTGTTTTAATACAAGTTTTCAATCGTTTTAAAACAAGTTTTTCAACTGTTTTAAAACAAGTTTTTTAACCGTTTTAAAACAAGTTTACATCTCTTTTATGCTTAATAAGGCTTAGGAAATAATGGAAACAGGTCTACGACGTATAGGAAATGGAGGGAAATTGCAAAGGCAAAAGGTTTTGCCTTTGCAAAAAGTGTGGCAAATAATTGGTGACCTGTGTGTTTGTAGCGATATACTACAACCACTGGGGCATAGTGAGGTGTTCATAATCCTTGGTTTAGACATACACCTCGAAATCATCAGATTGGGCGAATCTTTTAGCTAAGTGGT
This sequence comes from Macrosteles quadrilineatus, assembly GCF_028750875.1. Taxonomy (NCBI): domain Eukaryota; kingdom Metazoa; phylum Arthropoda; class Insecta; order Hemiptera; family Cicadellidae; genus Macrosteles; species Macrosteles quadrilineatus. The sequence continues at coordinate 14,142,355 of NW_026542601.1, read as the reverse complement.
TGTTAGTGTATCCTATGAACATACAGGTCACCAATGGCCGTTTTGCTATTTTTTTTAATAACCTTCAATTGTTTTAAAACAAGTTTTTTAACTGTTTAAAAATAAGTTTTTTAACCGTTTTAAAACAAGTTTACATCTCTTTTATGCTTAATAAGGCTTAGGGAATGATGGAAACAGGTCTACGACGTATAGGAAATGGAGGGAAATTGCAAAGGCAAAAGGTGTGGAGTGTGGTAAATGACAAGTGACTATGGAAATATACAACCCTTTGCCTTAACCTTGCTTTAACCCCTTGTTAAATAGGTTATTTTGAATAATAACACAATAAGAAAATAAATAAGAAAGATAAATCCCGGTATTTGTAGTAAACATTAAATAAAACTTAGTTTTTGTTGTAATTTTTCTGGTTTTCCCATACATTTTTATTTCTGATAGCATTATTTGAAACTGAAATCTCATTAAATCAGAAGACATATAGTTTACAATGTAATATTGAATTTAACCTTGATTTAGTTAGACGAGGTTATCGTAATATAGCCATTTTAGGGAAACTAATGTTTTGCAGTAAAGTCTCGGGAACACATTTATGATCACTGTTGTGTTTAAACTAAAAGATTTCATGTCAATAGTCCGTGACTATCTGGTGCTGCTACCTAGGAACTCATTGAACAACCATCTGCAGCGCTATCTGTTCGCAATCGGTGGCCTCAGCTTAAATACCGGTTTTTGACTCCTCAGTCTTCAAGCACAGATAGCCAAGAAGGCTAGGGCGTGTGTCACTTGGCCAGTGGCATTCGTCTGCTCGGGTTCGAATCCCGTCCTGTGTGGCAAATAATTGGCGACCTGTGTGTTTGTAGCGATATACTACAACCACTGGGGCATAGTGAGGTGTTCATAATCCGTGGTTTAGACATACACCTCGAAATCATCGGATTGGGCGAATCTTTTAGCTAAGTGGTTGTTAGTGTATCCTATAAACATACAGGTCACCAATGGCCGTTTTGCTATTTTTTTTAATAACCTAATAACTTAACATTTCCCACACTCCAGAGCCTTTGCCTTTGCAACTTCCCTTTTCTTCCTCAACGTCGTGGACCTGTTTCCATCATTCCCTAAGACTTTTAAGCATGGCGTAGTTTAATTCCATAGTCACTTGACATTTTCCACACTCAAGACCTTTTGTCTTTAAAACTTACCTCTACTTCCTTTACGTCGTGGACCTGTTTCCATGATTCCCTAAGCCAACCACACGCTTAGCATGGCATTGTATAATTCCATAGGCACTTGACATTTCCCACACTCCAGACCTTTTGCCTTAGCAACTTATTTCCACTTCCTCAACGTCGTGGACCTGTTTCCATCATTCCCTAATCGTTTTTAAGCATAACGTTGTATTATTCCATAGTCACTTGACATTTTCCCACACTCCAGACCCTTTGCCTTTGCAACTTCCCTTCAATTCCTCAACGTCGTGGACATGTTTCCATCATTCCCTTAGCCATATTTTTTGGAAAAAAACAGTTGTAAACTTGTATCAAAACAGTTGTTAACTTGTTTTAAAACTGTTAAAAAACTTGTATTAAAACAAGTTTTTCAATTGTTTTAATACAAGTTTTAAAACAAGTTTTTCAATTGTTTTAATACAAGTTTTCAATCGTTTTAAAACAAGTTTTTCAACTGTTTTAAAACAAGTTTTTTAACCGTTTTAAAACAAGTTTACATCTCTTTTATGCTTAATAAGGCTTAGGAAATAATGGAAACAGGTCTACGACGTATAGGAAATGGGGGGAAATTGCAAAGGCAAAAGGTTTTGCCTTTGCAAAAAGTGTGGCAAATAATTGGTGACCTGTGTGTTTGTAGCGATATACTACAACCACTGGGGCATAGTGAGGTGTTCATAATCCTTGGTTTAGACATACACCTCGAAATCATCAGATTGGGCGAATCTTTTAGCTAAGTGGTTGTTAGTGTATCCTATGAACATACAGGTCACCAATGGCCGTTTTGCTATTTTTTTTAATAACCTTCAATTGTTTTAAAACAAGTTTTTTAACTGTTTAAAAATAAGTTTTTTAACCGTTTTAAAACAAGTTTACATCTCTTTTATGCTTAATAAGGCTTAGGGAATGATGGAAACAGGTCTACGACGTATAGGAAATGGAGGGAAATTGCACTGTTTAAAAATAAGTTTTTTAACCGTTTTAAAACAAGTTTACATCTCTTTTATGCTTAATAAGGCTTAGGGAATGATGGAAACAGGTCTACGACGTATAGGAAATGGAGGGAAATTGCAAAGGCAAAAGGTGTGGAGTGTGGTAAATGACAAGTGACTATGGAATTATACAACCCTTTGCCTTAACCTTGCTTTAACCCCTTGTTAAATAGGTTATTTTGAATAATAACACAATAAGAAAATAAATAAGAAAGAAAAATCCCGGTATTTGTAGTAAACATGAAATAAAACTTAGTTTTTGTTGTAATTTTTCTGGTTTTCTCATACATTTTTATTTCTGATAGCATTATTTGAAGATGAAATCTCATTAAATCAGAAGACATATAGTTTACAATGTAATATTGAATTTAACCTTGATTTAGTTAGACGAGGTTATCGTAATATAGCCATTTTAGGGAAACTAATGTTTTGCAGTAAAGTCTCGGGAACACATTTATGATCACTATTGTGTTTAAACTAAAAGATTTCATGTAAATAGTCTGTGACTATCTGGTGCTGCTACCTAGGAACTCATTGAACAACCATCTGCAGCGCTATCTGTTCGCAATCGGTGGCCTCAGCTTAAATACCGGTTTTTGACTCCTCAGTCTTCAAGCACAGATAGCCAAGAAGGCTAGGGCGTGTGTCACTTGGCCAGTGGCATTCGTCTGCTCGGGTTCGAATCCCGTCCTGTGTGGCAAATAATTGGCGACCTGTGTGTTTGTAGCGATATACTACAACCACTGGGGCATAGTGAGGTGTTCATAATCCTTGGTTTAGACATACACCTCGAAATCATCGGATTGGGCGAATCTTTTAGCTAAGTGGTTGTTAGTGTATCCTATGAACATACAGGTCACCAATGGCCGTTTTGCTATTTTTTTTAATAACCTTCAATTGTTTTAAAACAAGTTTTTTAACTGTTTAAAAATAAGTTTTTTAACCGTTTTAAAACAAGTTTACATCTCTTTTATGCTTAATAAGGCTTAGGGAATGATGGAAACAGGTCTACGACGTATAGGAAATAGAGGGAAATTGCACTGTTTAAAAATAAGTTTTTTAACCGTTTTAAAACAAGTTTACATCTCTTTTATGCTTAATAAGGCTTAGGGAATGATGGAAACAGGTCTACGACGTATAGGAAATGGAGGGAAATTGCAAAGGCAAAAGGTGTGGAGTGTGGTAAATGACAAGTGACTATGGAATTATACAACGCTTTGCCATAAACCTTGCTTAACCCCTTGTTAAATAGGTTATTTTGAATAATAACACAATAAGAAAATAAATAAGAAAGATAAATCCCGGTATTTGTAGTAAACATTAAATAAAACTTAGTTTTTGTTGTAATTTTTCTGGTTTTCCCATACATTTTTATTTTCTGATAGCATTATTTGAAACTGAAATCTCATTAAATCAGAAGACATATAGTTTACAATGTAATATTGAATTTAACTTTGATTTAGTTACACGAGGTTATCGTAATATAGCCATTTTAGGGAAACTAATGTTTTGCAGTAAAGTCTCGGGAACTCATTTATGATCACTGTTGTGTTTAAACTAAAAGATTTCATGTAAATAGTCCGTGACTATCTGGTGCTGCTACCTAGGAACTCATTGAACAACCATCTGCAGCGCTATCTGTTCGCAATCGGTGGCCTCAGCTTAAATACCGGGTTTTGACTCCTCAGTCTTCAAGCACAGATAGCCAAGAAGGCTTGGGCGTGTGTCACTTGGCCAGTGGCATTCGTCTGCTCGGGTTCGAATCCCGTCCTGTGTGGCAAATAATTGGTGACCTGTGTGTTTGTAGCGATATACTACAACCACTGGGGCATAGTGAGGTGTTCATAATCCTTGGTTTAGACATACACCTCGAAATCATCGGATTGGGCGAATCTTTTAGCTAAGTGGTTGTTAGTGTATCCTATGAACATACAGGTCACCAATGGCCGTTTTGCTATTTTTTTAATAACCTTCCTCTATATATCCCTTAGACATTTTATAAAATGTCCATGGGATATAAATATAAGATAAATCCTAGTATTTCTTATTGTAAGTTTTTTAACCGTTTTAAAACAAGTTTACATCTCTTTTATGCTTAATAAGGCTTAGGGAATGATGGAAACAGGTCTACGACGTATAGGAAATGGAGGAAAAATTGCAAAAGCAAAAGGTGTGGAGTGTGGTAAATGACAAGTGACTATGGAATTATACAACGCTTGGCCTTAACCTTGCTTTAACCCCTTGTTAAATAGGTTATTTTGAATAATAACACAATAAGAAAATAAATAAGAAAGATAAATCCCGGTATTTGTAGTAAACATTAAATAAAACTTAGTTTTTGTTGTAATTTTTCTGGTTTTCCCATACATTTTTAATTTCTGATAGCATTATTTGAAACTGAAATCTCATTAAATCAGAAGACAAATAGTTTACAATGTAATATTGAATTTAACCTTGATTTAGTTAGACAAGGTTATTGTAATATAGCTATTTTAGGGAAACTTATGTTTTGCAGTAAAGTCTCGGGAACACATTTATGATCACTGTTGTGTTTAAACTAAAAGATTTCATGTAAATAGTCCGTGACTATCTGGTGCTGCTACCTAGGAACTCATAGCAGAAGTTGCAACTTACCTCCACTTCCTCTACTTCATGCACTTGTTTCCATCATTCTCTTATCGTTTTTAAGCATGGCGTTGTATTTTTCTATAGTCACTTGACATTTCCCACACTCCAGAACCTTTGCTTTTGCAACTTCCCTCCACTGACTCTACCTCGTGGACCTGTCTTCATCAATTTCTAATAGTTTTTAAGCATGGCATTGTATTATTCCATTGTCACTTGACATTTCTAACACTCCGGACCCTTTGCCTTTGCAACTTCCCTTCACTTTCTCAACGTCGTGGTCCTGCTTCCTTATTTCCCTACACCTTTCTAAGCATACATTTGTATTATTCTATAGTTACTTGAAATTTCCCATACTTTTGACCGTTTGCCTTTGCAACTTCCCTCCACTTCCTCTACGTCGTGGACCTGTTTCCATCATTCCCTAAGACTTTTTAAGCATGGCGTAGTAGAATTCCATAGTAGCTTGACATTAACCACACTCCAGACCCTTTGCCTTTGCAACTTCCCTTCAATTCCTCAACGTCGTGGACATGTTTCCATCATTCCCTAAGCCATATTTTTTGGAAAAAAACAGTTGTAAACTTGTATCAAAACAGTTGTTAACTTGTTTTAAAACTGTTAAAAAACTTGTATTAAAACAAGTTTTTCAATTGTTTTAATACAAGTTTTAAAACAAGTTTTTCAATTGTTTAAATACAAGTTTTCAATCGTTTTAAAACAAGTTTTTCAACTGTTTTAAAACAAGTTTTTTAACCGTTTTAAAACAAGTTTACATCTCTTTTATGCTTAATAAGGCTTAGGGAATGATGGAAACAGGTCTACGACGTATAGGAAATGGAGGGAAATTGCACTGTTTAAAAATAAGTTTTTTAACCGTTTTAAAACAAGTTTACATCTCTTTTATGCTTAATAAGGCTTAGGGAATGATGGAAACAGGTCTACGACGTATAGGAAATGGAGGGAAATTGCAAAGGCAAAAGGTGTGGAGTGTGGTAAATGACAAGTGACTATGGAATTATACAACCCTTTGCCTTAACCTTGCTTTAACCCCATGTTAAATAGGTTATTTTGAATTATAACACAATAAGAAAATAAATAAGAAAGATAAATCCCGGTATTTGTAGTAAACATTAAATAAAACTTAGTTTTCGTTGTAATTTTTCTGGTTTTCCCATACATTTTTATTTCTGATAGCATTATTTGAAACTGAAATCTCATTAAATCAGAAGACATATAGTTTACAATGTAATATTGAATTTAACCTTGATTTAGTTAGACGAGGTTATCGTAATATAGCCATTTTAGGGAAACTAATGTTTTGCAGTAAAGTCTCGGGAACACATTTATGATCACTGTTGTGTTTAAACTAAAAGATTTCATGTAAATAGTCCGTGACTATCTGGTGCTGCTACCTAGGAACTCATTGAACAACCATCTGCAGCGCTATCTGTTCGCAATCGGTGGCCTCAGCTTAAATACCGGTTTTTGACTCCTCAGTCTTCAAGCACAGATAGCCAAGAAGGCTAGGGCGTGTGTCACTTGGCCAGTGGCATTCGTCTGCTCGGGTTCGAATCCCGTCCTGTGTGGCAAATAATTGGCGACCTGTGTGTTTGTAGCGATATACTACAACCACTGGGGCATAGTGAGGTGTTCATAATCCGTGGTTTAGACATACACCTCGAAATCATCGGATTGGGCGAATCTTTTAGCTAAGTGGTTGTTAGTGTATCCAATGAACATACAGGTCACCAATGGCCGTTTTGCTATTTTTTTTTAATAACCTTCCTCTCTATATCCCTTAGACATTTTATAAAATGTCCATGGGATATAAATATAAGATAAATCCTAGAATTTCTTATTGTAAGTTTTTTAACCGTTTTAAAACAAGTTTACCTAGGAACTCATTGAACAACAATCTGCAGCGCTATCTGTTCGCAATCGGTGGCCTCAGCTTAAATACCGGTTTTTAACTCCTCAGTCTTCAAGCACAGATAGCCAAGAAGGCTAGGGCGTGTGTCACTTGGCCAGTGGCATTCGTCTGCTCGGGTTCGAATCCCGTCCTGTGTGGCAAATAATTGGCGACCTGTGTGTTTGTAGCGATATACTACAACCACTGGGGCATAGTGAGGTGTTCATAATCCTTGGTTTAGACATACACTTCGAAATCATCGGATTGGGCGAATCTTTTAGCTAAGTGGTTGTTAGTGTATCCTATGAACATACAGGTCACCAATGGCCGTTTTGCTATTTTTTTTAATAACCTTCAATTGTTTTAAAACAAGTTTTTTAACTGTTTCAAAATAAGTTTTTTAACCGTTTTAAAACAAGTTTACATCTCTTTTATGCTTAATAAGGCTTAGGGAATGATGGAAACAGGTCTACGACGTATAGGAAATGGAGGGAAATTGCACTGTTTAAAAATAAGTTTTTTAACCGTTTTAAAACAAGTTTACATCTCTTTTATGCTTAATAAGGCTTAGGGAATGATGGAAACAGGTCTACGACGTATAGGAAATGGAGGGAAATTGCAAAGGCAAAAGGTGTGGAGTGTGGTAAATGACAAGTGACTATGGAATTATACAACCCTTTGCCTTAACCTTGCTTTAACCCCTTGTTAAATAGGTTATTTTGAATAATAACACAATAAGAAAATAAATAAGAAAGATAAATCCCGGTATTTGTAGTAAACATTAAATAAAACTTAGTTTTTGTTGTAATTTTTCTGGTTTTCCCATACATTTTTATTTCTGATAGCATTATTTGAAACTGAAATCTCATTAAATCAGAAGACATATAGTTTACAATGTAATATTGAATTTAACCTTGATTTAGTTAGACGAGGTTATCGTAATATAGCCATTTTAGGAAACTAATGTTTTGCAGTAAAGTCTCGGGAACACATTTATGATCACTGTTGTGTTTAAACTAAAAGATTTCATGTAAATAGTCTGTGACTATCTGGTGCTGCTACCTAGGAACTCATTGAACAACCATCTGCAGCGCTATCTGTTCGCAATCGGTGGCCTCAGCTTAAATACCGGTTTTTGACTCCTCAGTCTTCAAGCACAGATAGCCAAGAAGGCTAGGGCGTGTGTCACTTGGCCAGTGGCATTCGTCTGCTCGGGTTCGAATCCCGTCCTGTGTGGCAAATAATTGGCGACCTGTGTGTTTGTAGCGATATACTACAACCACTGGGGCATAGTGAGGTGTTCATAATCCTTGGTTTAGACATACACCTCGAAATCATCGGATTGGGCGAATCTTTTAGCTAAGTGGTTGTTAGTGTATCCTATGAACATACAGGTCACCAATGGCCGTTTTGCTATTTTTTTTAATAACAAGTTTACATCTCTTTTATGCTTAATAAGGCTTAGGGAATGATGGAAACAGGTCTACGACGTATAGGAAATGGAGGGAAATTGCACTGTTTAAAAATAAGTTTTTTAACCGTTTTAAAAGAAGTTTACATCTCTTTTATGCTTAATAAGGCTTAGGGAATGATGGAAACAGGTCTACGACGTATAGGAAATGGAGGGAAATTGCAAAGGCAAAAGGTGTGGAGTGTGGTAAATGACAAGTGACTATGGAATTATACAACCCTTTGCCTTAACCTTGCTTTAACCCCTTGTTAAATAGGTTATTTTGAATAATAACACAATAAGAAAATAAATAAGAAAGATAAATCCCGGTATTTGTAGTAAACATTAAATAAAACTTAGTTTTTGTTGTAATTTTTCTGGTTTTCCCATACATTTTTATTTCTGATAGCATTATTTGAAACTGAAATCTCATTAAATCAGAAGACATATAGTTTACAATGTAATATTGAATTTAACTTTGATTTAATAGACGAGTATATCGTAATATAGCCATTTTAGGGAAACTAATGTTTTGCAGTAAAGTCTCGGGAACACATTTATGATCACTGTTGTGTTTAAACTAAAAGATTTCATGTAAATAGTCCGTGACTATCTGGTGCTGCTACCTAGGAACTCATAGCAGAAATAGCAACTTACCTCCACTTCTATATCCCTTGATATCCCTATATCCCTCTATATCTCTTGTAGTTTTATTCCATAGTCACTTAACATTTCCCATACTCCGGACCCTTTGCCTTTGCAACTTCCCTCCACTTCCTCTACGTCGTGGACCTGTTTCCATCATTCCCTAAGACCTTTTAAGCATGGCGTAGTAGAATTCCATAGTAACTCGACATTTACCCCACTCCAGACCCTTTGCCTTTGCAACTTACCTCCACTTCCTCTACGTCGTGGACCTGTTTCCATCATTCTTTTATCGTTTTTAAGCATGGCGTTGTATTATTCTATAGTCACTTGACATTTTTTCACACTCCAGAACCTTTGCCTTTGCAACTTCCCTCCACTTACTCTACGTCATAGACCTGTTTCCATCATTCCCTAATCGTTTTTAAGCATGGCGATGTATTATTTCATTGTCACTTGACATTTCCCACACTCCGGACCCTTTGCCTTTGCAACTTCCCTTCACTTCCTCGACGTCGTGGACCTGTTTCCATCATTCCCTAAGCCTCTTTAAGCATTTATAGGCATATCCCTGTAAACTTGCCATCACTTCCTCTACGTCGATTACCTGTTTCCATAATTCCTTAATCCTATTTAAGCATGGCGTTGTATTATTCCATAGTCATTTATATTATTCCATATGAACATACAGGTCACCAATGGCCGTTTTCCTACTTTTTTTAATAACCTTTCTCTTTATATCCCATAGACATTATATAAAATGTCCAAAGGATCCCCTTTGCCTTGACATCATTCCCTAATCGTTTTTAAGCATGGCGTTGTATTATTCCATAGTCACTTGACATTTCCCACACTCCAGACCCTTTGCCTTTGCAACTTCCCTTTCCTTCCTCAACGTCGTGGACCTGTTTCTATCATTCCCTAAGACTTTTAAGCATGGCGTAGTATAATTCCATAGTCACATGACATTTCCCACACTCAAGACCTTTTGCCTTTGCAACTTACCTCCACTTCCTTTACGTCGTGGACCTGTTTCCATGATTCCCTAAGCCAACCACACGCTTAGCATGGCATTGTATAATTCCATAGGCACTTGACATTTCCCACACTCCAGACCTTTTGCCTTAGCAACTTATTTCCACTTCCTCAACGTCGTGGACCTGTTTCCATCATTCCCTAATCGTTTTTAAGCATAGCGTTGTATTATTCCATAGTCACTTGACATTTTCCCACACTCCAGACCCTTTGCCTTTGCAACTTCCCTTCAATTCCTCAACGTCGTGGACATGTTTCCATCATTCCCTAAGCCATATTTTTTGGAAAAAAACAGTTGTAAACTTGTATCAAAACAGTTGTTAACTTGTTTTAAAACTGTTAAAAAACTTTTATTAAAAAAAGTTTTTCAATTGTTTTAATACAAGTTTTAAAACAAGTTTTTCAATTGTTTTAATACAAGTTTTCAATCGTTTTAAAACAAGTTTTTCAACTGTTTTAAAACAAGTTTTTTAACCGTTTTAAAACAAGTTTACATCTCTTTTATGCTTAATAAGGCTTAGGAAAAAATGGAAACAGTCCTACGACGTATAGGAAATGGAGGAAAATTGCAAAGGCAAAAGGTGTGGAGTGTGGTAAATGACAAGTGACTATGGAATTATACAACCCTTTGCCTTAACCTTGCTTTAACCCCTTGTTAAATAGGTTATTTTGAATAATAACACAATAAGAAAATAAATAAGAAAGATAAATCCCGGTATTTGTAGTAAACATTAAATAAAACTTAGTTTTTGTTGTAATTTTTCTGGTTTTCCCATAAATTTTTATTTTCTGATAGCATTATTTGAAACTGAAATCTCATTAAATCAGAAGACATATAGTTTACAATGTAATATTGAATTTAACTTTGATTTAGTTACACGAGGTTATCGTAATATAGCCATTTTAGGGAAACTAATGTTTTGCAGTAAAGTCTCGGGAACTCATTTATGATCACTGTTGTGTTTAAACTAAAAGATTTCATGTAAATAGTCCGTGACTATCTGGTGCTGCTACCTAGGAACTCATTGAACAACCATCTGCAGCGCTATCTGTTCGCAATCGGTGGCCTCAGCTTAAATACCGGTTTTTGACTCCTCAGTCTTCAAGCACAGATAGCCAAGAAGGCTTGGGCGTGTGTCACTTGGCCAGTGGCATTCGTCTGCTCGGGTTCGAATCCCGTCCTGTGTGGCAAATAATTGGTGACCTGTGTGTTTGTAGCGATATACTACAACCACTGGGGCATAGTGAGGTGTTCATAATCCTTGGTTTAGACATACACCTCGAAATCATCGGATTGGGCGAATCTTTTAGCTAAGTGGTTGTTAGTGTATCCTATGAACATACAGGTCACCAATGGCCGTTTTGCTATTTTTTTTTAATAACCTTCCTCTCTATATCCCTTGTAGTATTATTCCATAGTCACTTAACATTTCCCACACTCCAGACCCTTTGCCTTTGCAACTTCCCTCCACTTCCTCTACGTCGTGGACCTGTTTCCATCATTCTCAAGACCTTTTAAGCATGGCGTAGTAGAATTCCATAGTAACTCGACATTTACCCCACTCCAGACCCTTTGCCTTTGCAACTTACCTCCACTTCCTCTACGTCGAGGACCTGTTTCCATCATTCTTTTATCGTTTTTAAGCATGGCGTTGTATTATTCCATAGTCACTTGACATTTTTTCACACTCCAGAACCTTTGCCTTTGCAACTTCCCTCCACTTACTCTACGTCATAGACCTGTTTCCATCATTCCCTAATCGTTCTTAAGCATGGCGTTGTATTATTTCATTGTCACTTGACATTTCCCACACTCCGGACCCTTTGCCTTTGCAACTTCCCTTCATTTCCTCGACGTCGTGGACCTGTTTCCATCATTCCCTAAGCCTCTTTAAGCATTTATAGGCATATCCCTGTAAACTTGCCATCACTTCCTCTACGTCGATTACCTGTTTCCATAATTCCTTAATCCTATTTAAGCATGGCGTTGTATTATTCCATAGTCATTTATATTATTCCATATGAACATACAGGTCACCAATGGCCGTTTTCCTACTTTTTTTTAATAACCTTTCTCTTTATATCCCATAGACATTATATAAAATGTCCAAAGGATCCCCTTTGCCTTGACATCATTCCCTAATCGTTTTTAAGCATGGCGTTGTATTATTCCATAGTCACTTGACATTTCCCACACTCCAGACCCTTTGCCTTTGCAACTTCCCTTTCCTTCCTCAACGTCGTGGACCTGTTTCTATCATTCCCTAAGACTTTAAGCATGGCGTAGTATAATTCCATAGTCACATGACATTTCCCACACTCAAGACCTTTTGCCTTTGCAACTTACCTCCACTTCCTTTACGTCGTGGACCTGTTTCCATGATTCCCTAAGCCAACCACACGCTTAGCATGGCATTGTATAATTCCATAGGCACTTGACATTTCCCACACTCCAGACCTTTTGCCTTAGCAACTTATTTCCACTTCCTCAACGTCGTGGACCTGTTTCCATCATTCCCTAATCGTTTTTAAGCATAGCGTTGTATTATTCCATAGTCACTTGACATTTTCCCACACTCCAGACTCTTTGCCTTTGCAACTTCCCTTCAATTCCTCAACGTTGTGGACATGTTTCCATCATTCCCTAAGCCATATTTTTTGGAAAAAAACAGTTGTAAACTTGTATCAAAACAGTTGTTAACTTGTTTTAAAACTGTTAAAAAACTTGTATTAAAACAAGTTTTTCAATTGTTTTAATACAAGTTTTCAATCGTTTTAAAACAAGTTTTTCAACTGTTTTAAAACAAGTTTTTTAACTGTTTTAAAACAAGTTTACATCTCTTTTATGCTTAATAAGGCTTAGGAAATAATGGAAACAGGTCTACGACGTATAGGAAATGGAGGGAAATTGCAAAGGCAAAAGGTGTGGAGTGTGGTAAATGACAAGTGACTATGGAATTATACAACGCTTTGCCATAAACCTTGCTTAACCCCTTGTTAAATAGGTTATTTTGAATAATAAAACAATAAGAAAATAAATAAGAAAGATAAATCCCGGTATTTGTAGTAAACATTAAATAAAACTTAGTTTTTGTTGTAATTTTTCTGGTTTTCCTATAAATTTTTATTTTCTGATAGCATTATTTGAAACTGAAATCTCATTAAATCAGAAGACATATAGTTTACAATGTAATATTGAATTTAACTTTGATTTAGTTAGACGAGGTTATCGTAATATAGCCATTTTAGGGAAACTAATGTTTTGCAGTAAAGTCTCGGGAACACATTTATGATCACTGTTGTGTTTAAACTAAAAGATTTCATGTAAATAGTCCGTGACTATCTGGTGCTGCTACCTAGGAACTCATTGAACAACCATCTGCAGCGCTATCTGTTCGCAATCGGTGGCCTCAGCTTAAATACCGGTTTTTGACTCCTCAGTCTTCAAGCACAGATAGCCAAAAAGGCTAGGGCGTGTGTCACTTGGCCAGTGGCATTCGTCTGCTCGGGTTCGAATCCCGTCCTGTGTGGCAAATAATTGGCGACCTGTGTGTTTGTAGCGATATACTACAACCACTGGGGCATAGTGAGGTGTTCATAATCCTTGGTTTAGACATACACCTCGAAATCATCGGATTGGGCGAATCTTTTAGCTAAGTGGTTGTTAGTGTATCCTATGAACATACAGGTCACCAATGGCCGTTTTGCTATTTTTTTTAATAACCTTCCTCTCTATATCCCTTAGACATTTTATAAAATGTCCATGGGATATAAATATAAGATAAATCCTAGTATTTCTTATTGTAAGTTTTTTAACCGTTTTAAAACAAGTTTACATCTCTTTTATGCTTAATAAGGCTTAGGGAATGATGGAAACAGGTCTACGACGTATAGGAAATGGAGGAAAAATTGCAAAAGCAAAAGGTGTGGAGTGTGGTAAATGACAAGTGACTATGGAATTATACAACGCTTGGCCTTAACCTTGCTTTAACCCCTTGTTAAATAGGTTATTTTGAATAATAACACAATAAGAAAATAAATAAGAAAGATAAATCCCGGTATTTGTAGTAAACATTAAATAAAACTTAGTTTTTGTTGTAATTTTTCTGGTTTTCCCATACATTTTTATTTTCTGATAGCATTATTTGAAACTGAAATCTCATTAAATCAGAAGACATATAGTTTACAATGTAATATTGAATTTAACCTTGATTTAGTTAGACAAGGTTATTGTAATATAGCCATTTTAGGGAAACTAATGTTTTGCAGTAAAGTCTCGGGAACACATTTATGATCACTGTTGTGTTTAAACTAAAAGATTTCATGTAAATAGTCCGTGACTATCTGGTGCTGCTACCTAGGAACTCATAGCAGAAGTTGCAACTTACCTCCACTTCCTCTACTTCATGCACTTGTTTCCATCATTCTCTTATCGTTTTTAAGCATGGCGTTGTATTTTTCTATAGTCACTTGACATTTCCCACACTCCAGAACCTTTGCTTTTGCAACTTCTCTCCACTTACTCTACGTCGTGGACCTGTCTTCATCAATTTCTAATAGTTTTTAAGCATGGCATTGTATTATTCCATTGTCTTTTGACATTTCTAACACTCCGGACCCTTTGCCTTTGCAACTTCCCTCCACTTCCTCTACGTCGTGGACCTGTTTCCATCATTCCCTAAGACTTTTTAAGCATGGCGTAGTAGAATTCCATAGTAGCTTGACATTAACCACACTCCAAACCCTTTGCCTTTGCAACTTACCTCCACTTCCTCTACAACGTGGACCTATTTCCATCATTCCCTTATCGTTTTTAAGCAAGACGTTGTATTATATTATAGTCACTTGACATTTCCCACACTCCAGAACCTTTTCCTTTGCAACTTCCCACCACTTCCTCTACGTCGTGGACCTGTTCCATCATTCCCTGATCGTTTTTAAGCATTGCGTTGTATTGTTCCATAGTCACTTAACATTTCCCACACTCCAGACCCTTTGCCTTTGCAACTTCCCTTTTCTTCCTCAACGTCGTGGACCTGTTTCCATCATTCCCTAAGACTTTTAAGCATGGCGTAGTTTAATTCCATAGTCACTTGACATTTTCCACACTCAAGACCTTTTGCCTTAGCAACTTATTTCCACTTCCTCAACGTCGTGGACCTGTTTCCATCATTCCCTAAGCCAGCCACACGCTTAGCATGGCATTGTACAATTCCATAGGCACTTGACATTTCCCACACTCCAGACCTTTTGCCTTAGCAACTTATTTCCACTTCCTCAACGTCGTGGACCTGTTTCCATCATTCCCTAATCGTTTTTAAGCATAGCGTTGTATTATTCGATAGTCACTTGACATTTTCCCACACTCCAGACCCTTTGCCTTTGCAACTTCCCTTCAATTCCTCAACGTCGTGGACATGTTTCCATCATTCCCTAAGCCATATTTTTTGGAAAAAAACAGTTGTAAACTTGTATCAAAACAGTTGTTAACTTGTTTTAAAACTGTTAAAAAACTTGTATTAAAACAAGTTTTTCAATTGTTTTAATACAAGTTTTAAAACAAGTTTTTCAATTGTTTTAATACAAGTTTTCAATCGGTTTTAAAACAAGTTTTTCAACTGTTTTAAAACAAGTTTTTTAACCGTTTTAAAACAAGTTTACATCTCTTTTATGCTTAATAAGGCTTAGGGAATGATGGAAACAGGTCTACGACGTATAGGAAATGGAGGGAAATTGCACTGTTTAAAAATAAGTTTTTTAACCGTTTTAAAACAAGTTTACATCTCTTTTATGCTTAATAAGGCTTAGGGAATGATGGAAACAGGTCTACGACGTATAGGAAATGGAGGGAAATTGCAAAGGCAAAAGGTGTGGAGTGTGGTAAATGACAAGTGACTATGGAATTATACAACCCTTTGCCTTAACCTTGCTTTAACCCCTTGTTAAATAGGTTATTTTGAATAATAACACAATAAGAAAATAAATAAGAAAGATAAATCCCGGTATTTGTAGTAAACATTAAATAAAACTTAGTTTTTGTTGTAATTTTTCTGGTTTTCCCATACATTTTTATTTCTGATAGCATTATTTGAAACTGAAATCTCATTAAATCAGAAGACATATAGTTTACAATGTAATATTGAATTTAACCTTGATTTAGTTAGACGAGGTTATCGTAATATAGCCATTTTAGGGAAACTAATGTTTTGCAGTAAAGTCTCGGGAACACATTTATGATCACTGTTGTGTTTAAACTAAAAGATTTCATGTAAATAGTCCGTGACTATCTGGTGCTGCTACCTAGGAACTCATTGAACAACCATCTGCAGCGCTATCTGTTCGCAATCGGTGGCCTCAGCTTAAATACCGGTTTTTGACTCCTCAGTCTTCAAGCACAGATAGCCAAGAAGGCTTGGGCGTGTGTCACTTGGCCAGTGGCATTCGTCTGCTCGGGTTCGAATCCCGTCCTGTGTGGCAAATAATTGGTGACCTGTGTGTTTGTAGCGATATACTACAACCACTGGGGCATAGTGAGGTGTTCATAATCCTTGGTTTAGACATACACCTCGAAATCATCGGATTGGGCGAATCTTTTAGCTAAGTGGTTGTTAGTGTATCCTATGAACATACAGGTCACCAATGGCCGTTTTGCTATTTTTTTTTAATAACCTTCCTCTCTATATCCCTTGTAGTATTATTCCATAGTCACTTAACATTTCCCACACTCCAGACCCTTTGCCTTTGCAACTTCCCTCCACTTCCTCTACGTCGTGGACCTGTTTCCATCATTCTCAAGACCTTTTAAGCATGGCGTAGTAGAATTCCATAGTAACTCGACATTTACCCCACTCCAGACCCTTTGCCTTTGCAACTTACCTCCACTTCCTCTACGTCGAGGACCTGTTTCCATCATTCTTTTATCGTTTTTAAGCATGGCGTTGTATTATTCCATAGTCACTTGACATTTTTTCACACTCCAGAACCTTTGCCTTTGCAACTTCCCTCCACTTACTCTACGTCATAGACCTGTTTCCATCATTCCCTAATCGTTCTTAAGCATGGCGTTGTATTATTTCATTGTCACTTGACATTTCCCACACTCCGGACCCTTTGCCTTTGCAACTTCCCTTCATTTCCTCGACGTCGTGGACCTGTTTCCATCATTCCCTAAGCCTCTTTAAGCATTTATAGGCATATCCCTGTAAACTTGCCATCACTTCCTCTACGTCGATTACCTGTTTCCATAATTCCTTAATCCTATTTAAGCATGGCGTTGTATTATTCCATAGTCATTTATATTATTCCATATGAACATACAGGTCACCAATGGCCGTTTTCCTACTTTTTTTTAATAACCTTTCTCTTTATATCCCATAGACATTATATAAAATGTCCAAAGGATCCCCTTTGCCTTGACATCATTCCCTAATCGTTTTTAAGCATGGCGTTGTATTATTCCATAGTCACTTGACATTTCCCACACTCCAGACCCTTTGCCTTTGCAACTTCCCTTTCCTTCCTCAACGTCGTGGACCTGTTTCTATCATTCCCTAAGACTTTAAGCATGGCGTAGTATAATTCCATAGTCACATGACATTTCCCACACTCAAGACCTTTTGCCTTTGCAACTTACCTCCACTTCCTTTACGTCGTGGACCTGTTTCCATGATTCCCTAAGCCAACCACACGCTTAGCATGGCATTGTATAATTCCATAGGCACTTGACATTTCCCACACTCCAGACCTTTTGCCTTAGCAACTTATTTCCACTTCCTCAACGTCGTGGACCTGTTTCCATCATTCCCTAATCGTTTTTAAGCATAGCGTTGTATTATTCCATAGTCACTTGACATTTTCCCACACTCCAGACTCTTTGCCTTTGCAACTTCCCTTCAATTCCTCAACGTTGTGGACATGTTTCCATCATTCCCTAAGCCATATTTTTTGGAAAAAAACAGTTGTAAACTTGTATCAAAACAGTTGTTAACTTGTTTTAAAACTGTTAAAAAACTTGTATTAAAACAAGTTTTTCAATTGTTTTAATACAAGTTTTCAATCGTTTTAAAACAAGTTTTTCAACTGTTTTAAAACAAGTTTTTTAACTGTTTTAAAACAAGTTTACATCTCTTTTATGCTTAATAAGGCTTAGGAAATAATGGAAACAGGTCTACGACGTATAGGAAATGGAGGGAAATTGCAAAGGCAAAAGGTGTGGAGTGTGGTAAATGACAAGTGACTATGGAATTATACAACGCTTTGCCATAAACCTTGCTTAACCCCTTGTTAAATAGGTTATTTTGAATAATAAAACAATAAGAAAATAAATAAGAAAGATAAATCCCGGTATTTGTAGTAAACATTAAATAAAACTTAGTTTTTGTTGTAATTTTTCTGGTTTTCCTATAAATTTTTATTTTCTGATAGCATTATTTGAAACTGAAATCTCATTAAATCAGAAGACATATAGTTTACAATGTAATATTGAATTTAACTTTGATTTAGTTAGACGAGGTTATCGTAATATAGCCATTTTAGGGAAACTAATGTTTTGCAGTAAAGTCTCGGGAACACATTTATGATCACTGTTGTGTTTAAACTAAAAGATTTCATGTAAATAGTCCGTGACTATCTGGTGCTGCTACCTAGGAACTCATTGAACAACCATCTGCAGCGCTATCTGTTCGCAATCGGTGGCCTCAGCTTAAATACCGGTTTTTGACTCCTCAGTCTTCAAGCACAGATAGCCAAAAAGGCTAGGGCGTGTGTCACTTGGCCAGTGGCATTCGTCTGCTCGGGTTCGAATCCCGTCCTGTGTGGCAAATAATTGGCGACCTGTGTGTTTGTAGCGATATACTACAACCACTGGGGCATAGTGAGGTGTTCATAATCCTTGGTTTAGACATACACCTCGAAATCATCGGATTGGGCGAATCTTTTAGCTAAGTGGTTGTTAGTGTATCCTATGAACATACAGGTCACCAATGGCCGTTTTGCTATTTTTTTTAATAACCTTCCTCTCTATATCCCTTAGACATTTTATAAAATGTCCATGGGATATAAATATAAGATAAATCCTAGTATTTCTTATTGTAAGTTTTTTAACCGTTTTAAAACAAGTTTACATCTCTTTTATGCTTAATAAGGCTTAGGGAATGATGGAAACAGGTCTACGACGTATAGGAAATGGAGGAAAAATTGCAAAAGCAAAAGGTGTGGAGTGTGGTAAATGACAAGTGACTATGGAATTATACAACGCTTGGCCTTAACCTTGCTTTAACCCCTTGTTAAATAGGTTATTTTGAATAATAACACAATAAGAAAATAAATAAGAAAGATAAATCCCGGTATTTGTAGTAAACATTAAATAAAACTTAGTTTTTGTTGTAATTTTTCTGGTTTTCCCATACATTTTTATTTTCTGATAGCATTATTTGAAACTGAAATCTCATTAAATCAGAAGACATATAGTTTACAATGTAATATTGAATTTAACCTTGATTTAGTTAGACAAGGTTATTGTAATATAGCCATTTTAGGGAAACTAATGTTTTGCAGTAAAGTCTCGGGAACACATTTATGATCACTGTTGTGTTTAAACTAAAAGATTTCATGTAAATAGTCCGTGACTATCTGGTGCTGCTACCTAGGAACTCATAGCAGAAGTTGCAACTTACCTCCACTTCCTCTACTTCATGCACTTGTTTCCATCATTCTCTTATCGTTTTTAAGCATGGCGTTGTATTTTTCTATAGTCACTTGACATTTCCCACACTCCAGAACCTTTGCTTTTGCAACTTCTCTCCACTTACTCTACGTCGTGGACCTGTCTTCATCAATTTCTAATAGTTTTTAAGCATGGCATTGTATTATTCCATTGTCTTTTGACATTTCTAACACTCCGGACCCTTTGCCTTTGCAACTTCCCTTCACTTTCTCAACGTCGTGGTCCTGCTTCCTTATTTCCCTACACCTTTCTAAGCATACATTTGTATTATTCTATAGTTACTTGAAATTTCCCATACTTTTGACCGTTTGCCTTTGCAACTTCCCTCCACTTCCTCTACGTCGTGGACCTGTTTCCATCATTCCCTAAGACTTTTTAAGCATGGCGTAGTAGAATTCCATAGTAGCTTGACATTAACCACACTCCAAACCCTTTGCCTTTGCAACTTACCTCCACTTCCTCTACAACGTGGACCTATTTCCATCATTCCCTTATCGTTTTTAAGCAAGACGTTGTATTATATTATAGTCACTTGACATTTCCCACACTCCAGAACCTTTTCCTTTGCAACTTCCCACCACTTCCTCTACGTCGTGGACCTGTTCCATCATTCCCTGATCGTTTTTAAGCATTGCGTTGTATTGTTCCATAGTCACTTAACATTTCCCACACTCCAGACCCTTTGCCTTTGCAACTTCCCTTTTCTTCCTCAACGTCGTGGACCTGTTTCCATCATTCCCTAAGACTTTTAAGCATGGCGTAGTTTAATTCCATAGTCACTTGACATTTTCCACACTCAAGACCTTTTGCCTTAGCAACTTATTTCCACTTCCTCAACGTCGTGGACCTGTTTCCATCATTCCCTAAGCCAGCCACACGCTTAGCATGGCATTGTACAATTCCATAGGCACTTGACATTTCCCACACTCCAGACCTTTTGCCTTAGCAACTTATTTCCACTTCCTCAACGTCGTGGACCTGTTTCCATCATTCCCTAATCGTTTTTAAGCATAGCGTTGTATTATTCGATAGTCACTTGACATTTTCCCACACTCCAGACCCTTTGCCTTTGCAACTTCCCTTCAATTCCTCAACGTCGTGGACATGTTTCCATCATTCCCTAAGCCATATTTTTTGGAAAAAAACAGTTGTAAACTTGTATCAAAACAGTTGTTAACTTGTTTTAAAACTGTTAAAAAACTTGTATTAAAACAAGTTTTTCAATTGTTTTAATACAAGTTTTAAAACAAGTTTTTCAATTGTTTTAATACAAGTTTTCAATCGGTTTTAAAACAAGTTTTTCAACTGTTTTAAAACAAGTTTTTTAACCGTTTTAAAACAAGTTTACATCTCTTTTATGCTTAATAAGGCTTAGGGAATGATGGAAACAGGTCTACGACGTATAGGAAATGGAGGGAAATTGCACTGTTTAAAAATAAGTTTTTTAACCGTTTTAAAACAAGTTTACATCTCTTTTATGCTTAATAAGGCTTAGGGAATGATGGAAACAGGTCTACGACGTATAGGAAATGGAGGGAAATTGCAAAGGCAAAAGGTGTGGAGTGTGGTAAATGACAAGTGACTATGGAATTATACAACCCTTTGCCTTAACCTTGCTTTAACCCCTTGTTAAATAGGTTATTTTGAATAATAACACAATAAGAAAATAAATAAGAAAGATAAATCCCGGTATTTGTAGTAAACATTAAATAAAACTTAGTTTTTGTTGTAATTTTTCTGGTTTTCCCATACATTTTTATTTCTGATAGCATTATTTGAAACTGAAATCTCATTAAATCAGAAGACATATAGTTTACAATGTAATATTGAATTTAACCTTGATTTAGTTAGACGAGGTTATCGTAATATAGCCATTTTAGGGAAACTAATGTTTTGCAGTAAAGTCTCGGGAACACATTTATGATCACTGTTGTGTTTAAACTAAAAGATTTCATGTAAATAGTCCGTGACTATCTGGTGCTGCTACCTAGGAACTCATTGAACAACCATCTGCAGCGCTATCTGTTCGCAATCGGTGGCCTCAGCTTAAATACCGGTTTTTGACTCCTCAGTCTTCAAGCACAGATAGCCAAGAAGGCTAGGGCGTGTGTCACTTGGCCAGTGGCATTCGTCTGCTCGGGTTCGAATCCCGTCCTGTGTGGTAAATAATTGGCGACCTGTGTGTTTGTAGCGATATACTACAACCACTGGGGCATAGTGAGGTGTTCATAATCCGTGGTTTAGACATACACCTCGAAATCATCGGATTGGGCGAATCTTTTAGCTAAGTGGTTGTTAGTGTATCCTATGAACATACAGGTCACCAATGGCCGTTTTGCTATTTTTTTTAATAACCTTCCTCTCTATATCCCTTAGACATTTTATAAAATGTCCATGGGATATAAATATAAGATAAATCCTAGAATTTCTTATTGTAAGTTTTTTAACCGTTTTAAAACAAGTTTACCTAGGAACTCATTGAACAACAATCTGCAGCGCTATCTGTTCGCAATCGGTGGCCTCAGCTTAAATACCGGTTTTTGACTCCTCAGTCTTCAAGCACAGATAGCCAAGAAGGCTAGGGCGTGTGTCACTTGGCCAGTGACATTCGTCTGCTCGGGTTCGAATCCCGTCCTGTGTGGCAAATAATTGGTGACCTGTGTGTTTGTAGCGATATACTACAACCACTGGGGCATAGTGAGGTGTTCATAATCCTTGGTTTAGACATACACTTCGAAATCATCGGATTGGGCGAATCTTTTAGCTAAGTGGTTGTTAGTGTATCCTATGAACATGGTCACCAATGGCCGTTTTGCTATTTTTTTTAATAACCTTCAATTGTTTTAAAACAAGTTTTTTAACTGTTTAAAAATAAGTTTTTTAACCGTTTTAAAACAAGTTTACATCTCTTTTATGCTTAATAAGGCTTAGGGAATGATGGAAACAGGTCTACGACGTATAGGAAATGGAGGGAAATTGCAAAGGCAAAAGGTGTGGAGTGTGGTAAATGACAAGTGACTATGGAATTATACAACCCTTTGCCTTAACCTTGCTTTAACCCCTTGTTTAATAGGTTATTTTGAATAATAACACAATAAGAAAATAAATAAGAAAGATAAATCCCGGTATTTGTAGTAAACATTAAATAAAACTTAGTTTTTGTTGTAATTTTTCTGGTTTTCCCATACATTTTTATTTCTGATAGCATTATTTGAAACTGAAATCTCATTAAATCAGAAGACATATAGTTTACAATGTAATATTGAATTTAACCTTGATTTAGTTAGACGAGGTTATCGTAATATAGCCATTTTAGGAAACTAATGTTTTGCAGTAAAGTCTCGGGAACACATTTATGATCACTGTTGTGTTTAAACTAAAAGATTTCATGTAAATAGTCTGTGACTATCTGGTGCTGCTACCTAGGAACTCATTGAACAACCATCTGCAGCGCTATCTGTTCGCAATCGGTGGCCTCAGCTTAAATACCGGTTTTTGACTCCTCAGTCTTCAAGCACAGATAGCCAAGAAGGCTAGGGCGTGTGTCACTTGGCCAGTGGCATTCGTCTGCTCGGGTTCGAATCCCGTCCTGTGTGGCAAATAATTAGCGACCTGTGTGTTTGTAGCGATATACTACAACCACTGGGGCATAGTGAGGTGTTCATAATCCTTGGTTTAGACATACACCTCGAAATCATCGGATTGGGCGAATCTTTTAGCTAAGTGGTTGTTAGTGTATCCTATGAACATACAGGTCACCAATGGCCGTTTTGCTATTTTTTTTAATAACCTTCCTCTCTATATCCCTTAGACATTTTATAAAATGTCCATGGGATATAAATATAAGATAAATCCTAGAATTTCTTATTGTAAGTTTTTTAACCGTTTTAAAACAAGTTTACCTTGGAACTCATTGAACAACAATCTGCAGCGCTATCTGTTCGCAATCGGTGGCCTCAGCTTAAATACCGGTTTTTGACTCCTCAGTCTTCAAGCACAGATAGCCAAGAAGGCTAGGGCGTGTGTCACTTGGCCAGTGACATTCGTCTGCTCGGGTTCGAATCCCGTCCTGTGTGGCAAATAATTGGTGACCTGTGTGTTTGTAGCGATATACTACAACCACTGGGGCATAGTGAGGTGTTCATAATCCTTGGTTTAGACATACACTTCGAAATCATCGGATTGGGCGAATCTTTTAGCTAAGTGGTTGTTAGTGTATCCTATGAACATGCTCACCAATGGCCGTTTTGCTATTTTTTTTAATAACCTTCAATTGTTTTAAAACAAGTTTTTTAACTGTTTAAAAATAAGTTTTTTAACCGTTTTAAAACAAGTTTACATCTCTTTTATGCTTAATAAGGCTTAGGGAATGATGGAAACAGGTCTACGACGTATAGGAAATGGAGGGAAATTGCAAAGGCAAAAGGTGTGGAGTGTGGTAAATGACAAGTGACTATGGAATTATACAACCCTTTGCCTTAACCTTGCTTTAACCCCTTGTTTAATAGGTTATTTTGAATAATAACACAATAAGAAAATAAATAAGAAAGATAAATCCCGGTATTTGTAGTAAACATTAAATAAAACTTAGTTTTTGTTGTAATTTTTCTGGTTTTCCCATACATTTTTATTTCTGATAGCATTATTTGAAACTGAAATCTCATTAAATCAGAAGACATATAGTTTACAATGTAATATTGAATTTAACCTTGATTTAGTTAGACGAGGTTATCGTAATATAGCCATTTTAGGAAACTTATGTTTTGCAGTAAAGTCTCGGGAACACATTTATGATCACTGTTGTGTTTAAACTAAAAGATTTCATGTAAATAGTCTGTGACTATCTGGTGCTGCTACCTAGGAACTCATTGAACAACCATCTGCAGCGCTATCTGTTCGCAATCGGTGGCCTCAGCTTAAATACCGGTTTTTGACTCCTCAGTCTTCAAGCACAGATAGCCAAGAAGGCTAGGGCGTGTGTCACTTGGCCAGTGGCATTCGTCTGCTCGGGTTCGAATCCCGTCCTGAGTGGCAAATAATTGGTGACCTGTGTGTTTGTAGCGATATACTACAACCACTGGGGCATAGTGAGGTGTTCATAATCCTTGGTTTAGACATACACCTCGAAATCATCGGATTGGGCGAATCTTTTAGCTATGTGGTTGTTAGTGTATCCTATGAACATACAGGTCACCAATGGCCGTTTTGCTATTTTTTTTAATAACCTTCCGTTGTATTATTTTATAATCACTTGACATTTCCCACACTCCAGAACCTTTGCATTTGCAACTTCCCTCCACTTCCTCTACGTCGTGGACCTGTTTCCATCATTCCCTAATCGTTTTTATGCATGGCGTTGTATTATTCCATAGTCACTTGACATTTCCCACACTCCAGACCCTTTGCCTTTGCAACTTCCCTTTCCTTCCTCAACGTCGTGGACCTGTTTCTATCATTCCCTAAGACTTTTAAGCATGGCGTAGTATAATTCCATAGTCACATGACATTTCCCACACTCAAGACCTTTTGCCTTTGCAACTTACCTCCACTTCCTTTACGTCGTGGACCTGTTTCCATGATTCCCTAAGCCAACCACACGCTTAGCATGGCATTGTATAATTCCATAGGCACTTGACATTTCCCACACTCCAGACCTTTTGCCTTAGCAACTTATTTCCACTTCCTCAACGTCGTGGACCTGTTTCCATCATTCCCTAATCGTTTTTAAGCATAGCGTTGTATTATTTCATAGTCACTTGACATTTTCCCACACTCCAGACCCTTTGCCTTTGCAACTTCCCTTCAATTCCTCAACGTCGTGGACATGTTTCCATCATTCCCTAAGCCATATTTTTTGGAAAAAAATGGTTGTAAACTTGTATCAAAACAGTTGTTAACTTGTTTTAAAACTGTTAAAAAACTTGTATTAAAACAAGTTTTTCAATTGTTTTAATACAAGTTTTAAAACAAGTTTTTCAATTGTTTTAATCCAAGTTTTCAATCGTTTTAAAACAAGTTTTTCAACTGTTTTAAAACAAGTTTTTTAACCGTTTTAAAACAAGTTTACATCTCTTTTATGCTTAATAAGGCTTAGGAAATAATGGAAACAGGTCTACGACGTATAGGAAATGGAGGGAAATTGCAAAGGCAAAAGGTGTGGAGTGTGGTAAATGACAAGTGACTATGGAATTATACAACGCTTTGCCATAAACCTTGCTTAACCCCTTGTTAAAAAGGTTATTTTGAATAGTAACACAATAAGAAAATAAATAAGAAAGATAAATCCCGGTATTTGTAGTGAACATTAAATAAAACTTAGTTTTTGTTGTAATTTTTCTGGTTTTCCCATAAATTTTTATTTTCTGATAGCATTATTTGAAACTGAAATCTCATTAAATCAGAAGACATATAGTTTACAATGTAATATTGAATTTAACTTTGATTTAGTTAGACGAGGTTACCGTAATATAGCCATTTTAGGGAAACTAATGTTTTGCAGTAAAGTCTCGG
This sequence comes from Macrosteles quadrilineatus, assembly GCF_028750875.1. Classification (NCBI taxonomy): domain Eukaryota; kingdom Metazoa; phylum Arthropoda; class Insecta; order Hemiptera; family Cicadellidae; genus Macrosteles; species Macrosteles quadrilineatus. The sequence continues at coordinate 14,116,242 of NW_026542601.1, read as the reverse complement.
GAACTCATTTATGATCACTGTTGTGTTTAAACTAATAGATTTCATGTAAATAGTCCGTGACTATCTGGTGCTGCTACCTAGGAACTCATTGAACAACCATCTGCAGCGCTATCTGTTCGCAATCGGTGGCCTCAGCTTAAATACCGGTTTTTGACTCCTCAGTCTTCAAGCACAGATAGCCAAGAAGGCTAGGGCGTGTGTCACTTGGCCAGTAACATTCGTCTGCTCGGGTTCGAATCCCGTCCTGTGTGGCAAATAATTGGTGACCTGTGTGTTTGTAGCGATATACTACAACCACTGGGGCATAGTGAGGTGTTCATAATCCTTGGTTTAGACATACACTTCGAAATCATCGGATTGGGCGAATCTTTTAGCTAAGTGGTTGTTAGTGTATCCTATGAACATGGTCACCAATGGCCGTTTTGCTATTTTTTTTAATAACCTTCAATTGTTTTAAAACAAGTTTTTTAACTGTTTAAAAATAAGTTTTTTAACCGTTTTAAAACAAGTTTACATCTCTTTTATGCTTAATAAGGCTTAGGGAATGATGGAAACAGGTCTACGACGTATAGGAAATGGAGGGAAATTGCAAAGGCAAAAGGTGTGGAGTGTGGTAAATGACAAGTGACTATGGAATTATACAACCCTTTGCCTTAACCTTGCTTTAACCCCTTGTTAAATAGGTTATTTTGAATAATAACACAATAAGAAAATAAATAAGAAAGATAAATCCCGGTATTTGTAGTAAACATTAAATAAAACTTAGTTTTTGTTGTAATTTTTCTGGTTTTCCCATACATTTTTATTTCTGATAGCATTATTTGAAACTGAAATCTCATTAAATCAGAAGACATATAGTTTACAATGTAATATTGAATTTATCCTTGATTTAGTTAGACGAGGTTATCGTAATATAGCCATTTTAGGAAACTAATGTTTTGCAGTAAAGTCTCGGGAACACATTTATGATCACTGTTGTGTTTAAACTAAAAGATTTCATGTAAATAGTCTGTGACTATCTGGTGCTGCTACCTAGGAACTCATTGAACAACCATCTGCAGCGCTATCTGTTCGCAATCGGTGGCCTCAGCTTAAATACCGGTTTTTGACTCCTCAGTCTTCAAGCACAGATAGCCAAGAAGGCTAGGGCGTGTGTCACTTGGCCAGTGGCATTCGTCTGCTCGGGTTCGAATCCCGTCCTGTGTGGCAAATAATTGGCGACCTGTGTGTTTGTAGCGATATACTACAACCACTGGGGCATAGTGAGATGTTCATAATCCTTGGTTTAGACATACACCTCGAAATCATCGGATTGGGCGAATCTTTTAGCTAAGTGGTTGTTAGTGTATCCTATGAACATACAGGTCACCAATGGCCGTTTTGCTATTTTTTTTAATAACAAGTTTACATCTCTTTTATGCTTAATAAGGCTTAGGGAATGATGGAAACAGGTCTACGACGTATAGGAAATGGAGGGAAATTGCACTGTTTAAAAATAAGTTTTTTAACCGTTTTAAAACAAGTTTACATCTCTTTTATGCTTAATAAGGCTTAGGGAATGATGGAAACAGGTCTACGACGTATAGGAAATGGAGGAAAAATTGCAAAAGCAAAAGGTGTGGAGTGTGGTAAATGACAAGTGACTATGGAATTATACAACGCTTGGCCTTAACCTTGCTTTAACCCCTTGTTAAATAGGTTATTTTGAATAATAACACAATAAGAAAATAAATAAGAAAGATAAATCCCGGTATTTGTAGTAAACATTAAATAAAACTTAGTTTTTGTTGTAATTTTTCTGGTTTTCCCATACATTTTTATTTTCTGATAGCATTATTTGAAACTGAAATCTCATTAAATCAGAAGACATATAGTTTACAATGTAATATTGAATTTAACCTTGATTTAGTTAGACAAGGTTATTGTAATATAGCCATTTTAGGGAAACTAATGTTTTGCAGTAAAGTCTCGGGAACACATTTATGATCACTGTTGTGTTTAAACTAAAAGATTTCATGTAAATAGTCCGTGACTATCTGGTGCTGCTACCTAGGAACTCATAGCAGAAGTTGCAACTTACCTCCACTTCCTCTACTTCATGCACTTGTTTCCATCATTCTCTTATCGTTTTTAAGCATGGCGTTGTATTTTTCTATAGTCACTTGACATTTCCCACACTCCAGAACCTTTGCTTTTGCAACTTCCCTCCACTTACTCTACGTCGTGGACCTGTCTTCATCAATTTCTAATAGTTTTTAAGCATGGCATTGTATTATTCCATTGTCACTTGACATTTCTAACACTCCGGACCCTTTGCCTTTGCAACTTCCCTTCACTTTCTCAACGTCGTGGTCCTGCTTCCTTATTTCCCTACACCTTTCTAAGCATACATTTGTATTATTCTATAGTTACTTGACATTTCCCATACTTTTGACCGTTTGCCTTTGCAACTTCCCTCCACTTCCTCTACGTCGTGGACCTGTTTCCATCATTCCCTAAGACTTTTTAAGCATGGCGTAGTAGAATTCCATAGTAGCTTGACATTAACCACACTCCAAACCCTTTGCCTTTGCAACATACCTCCACTTCCTCTACAACGTGGACCTATTTCCATCATTCCCTTATCGTTTTTAAGCAAGACGTTGTATTTTATATTATAGTCACTTGACATTTCCCACACTCCAGAACCTTTTCCTTTGCAACTTCCCACCACTTCCTCTACGTCGTGGACCTGTTCCATCATTCCCTGATCGTTTTTAAGCATTGCGTTGTATTGTTCCATAGTCACTTAACATTTCCCACACTCCAGACCCTTTGCCTTTGCAACTTCCCTTTTCTTCCTCAACGTCGTGGACCTGTTTCCATCATTCCCTAAGACTTTTAAGCATGGCGTAGTTTAATTCCATAGTCACTTGACATTTTCCACACTCAAGACCTTTTGCCTTTAAACTTACCTCTACTTCCTTTACGTCGTGGACCTGTTTCCATGATTCCCTAAGCCAGCCACACGCTTAGCATGGCATTGTACAATTCCATAGGCACTTGACATTTCCCACACTCCAGACCTTTTGCCTTAGCAACTTATTTCCACTTCCTCAACGTCGTGGACCTGTTTCCATCATTCCCTAATCGTTTTTAAGCATAGCGTTGTATTATTCGATAGTCACCTGACATTTTCCCACACTCCAGACCCTTTGCCTTTGCAACTTCCCTTCAATTCCTCAACGTCGTGGACATGTTTCCATCATTCCCTAAGCCATATTTTTTGGAAAAAAACAGTTGTAAACTTGTATCAAAACAGTTGTTAATTTGTTTTAAAACTGTTAAAAAACTTGTATTAAAACAAGTTTTTCAATTGTTTTAATACAAGTTTTAAAACAAGTTTTTCAATTGTTTTAATACAAGTTTTAAAACAAGTTTTTCAATTGTTTTAATACAAGTTTTCAATCGTTTTAAAACAAGTTTTTCAACTGTTTTAAAACAAGTTTTTTAACCGTTTTAAAACAAGTTTACATCTCTTTTATGCTTAATAAGGCTTAGGAAATAATGGAAACAGGTCTACGACGTATAGGAAATGGAGGGAAATTGCAAAGGCAAAAGGCTTTGCCTTTGCAAAAAGTGTGGCAAATAATTGGTTACCTGTGTGTTTGTAGCGATATACTACAACCACTGGGGCATAGTGAGGTGTTCATAATCCTTGGTTTAGACATACACCTCGAAATCATCAGATTGGGCGAATCTTTTAGCTAAGTGGTTGTTAGTGTATCCTATGAACATACAGGTCACCAATGGCCGTTTTGCTATTTTTTTTAATAACCTTCAATTGTTTTAAAACAAGTTTTTTAACTGTTTAAAAATAAGTTTTTTAACCGTTTTAAAACAAGTTTACATCTCTTTTATGCTTAATAAGGCTTAGGGAATGATGGAAACAGGTCTACGACGTATAGGAAATGGAGGGAAATTGCAAAGGCAAAAGGTGTGGAGTGTGGTAAATGACAAGTGACTATGGAATTATACAACCCTTTGCCTTAACCTTGCTTTAACCCCTTGTTAAATAGGTTATTTTGAATAATAACACAATAAGAAAATAAATAAGAAAGATAAATCCCGGTATTTGTAGTAAACATTAAATAAAACTTAGTTTTTGTTGTAATTTTTCTGGTTTTCCCATACATTTTTATTTCTGATAGCATTATTTGAAACTGAAATCTCATTAAATCAGAAGACATATAGTTTACAATGTAATATTGAATTTAACTTTGATTTAGTTAGACGAGGTTATCGTAATATAGCCATTTTAGGGAAACTAATGTTTTGCAGTAAAGTCTCGGGAACACATTTATGATCACTGTTGTGTTTAAACTAAAAGATTTCATGTAAATAGTCCGTGACTATCTGGTGCTGCTACCTAGGAACTCATTGAACAACCATCTGCAGCGCTATCTGTTCGCAATCGGTGGCCTCAGCTTAAATACCGGTTTTTGATTCCTCAGTCTTCAAGCACAGATAGCCAAGAAGGCTAGGGCGTGTGTCACTTGGCCAGTGGCATTCGTCTGCTCGCGTTCGAATCCCGTCCTGTGTGGCAAATAATTGGCGACCTGTGTGTTTGTAGCGATATACTACAACCACTGGGGCATAGTGAGGTGTTCATAATCCGTGGTTTATACATACACCTCGAAATCATCGGATTGGGCGAATCTTTTAGCTAAGTGGTTGTTAGTGTATCCTATGAACATACAGGTCACCAATGGCCGTTTTGCTATTTTTTTTAATAACCTTCCTCTCTATATCCCTTAGACATTTTATAAAATGTCCATGGGATATAAATATAAGATAAATCCTAGAATTTCTTATTGTAAGTTTTTTAACCGTTTTAAAACAAGTTTACCTAGGAACTCATTGAACAACAATCTGCAGCGCTATCTGTTCGCAATCGGTGGCCTCAGCTTAAATACCGGTTTTTGATTCCTCAGTCTTCAAGCACAGATAGCCAAGAAGGCTAGGGCGTGTGTCACTTGGCCAGTGGCATTCGTCTGCTCGGGTTCGAATCCCGTCCTGTGTGGCAAATAATTGGTGACCTGTGTGTTTGTAGCGATATACTACAACCACTGGGGCATAGTGAGGTGTTCATAATCCTTGGTTTAGACATACACCTCGAAATCATCGGATTGGGCGAATCTTTTAGCTATGTGGTTGTTAGTGTATCCTATGAACATACAGGTCACCAATGGCCGTTTTGCTATTTTTTTTAATAACCTTCCGTTGTATTATTTTATAATCACTTGACATTTCCCACACTCCAGAACCTTTGCATTTGCAACTTCCCTCCACTTCCTCTACGTCGTGGACCTGTTTCCATCATTCCCTAATCGTTTTTATGCATGGCGTTGTATTATTCCATGGTCACTTGACATTTCCCACACTCCAGACCCTTTGCCTTTGCAACTTCCCTTTCCTTCCTCAACGTCTTGGACCTGTTTCTATCATTCCCTAAGACTTTTAAGCATGGCGTAGTATAATTCCATAGTCACATGACATTTCCCACACTCAAGACCTTTTGCCTTTGCAACTTACCTCCACTTCCTTTACGTCGTGGACCTGTTTCCATGATTCCCTAAGCCAACCACACGCTTAGCATGGCATTGTATAATTCCATAGGCACTTGACATTTCCCACACTCCAGACCTTTTGCCTTAGCAACTTATTTCCACTTCCTCAACGTCGTGGACCTGTTTCCATCATTCCCTAATCGTTTTTAAGCATAGCGTTGTATTATTTCATAGTCACTTGACATTTTCCCACACTCCAGACCCTTTGCCTTTGCAACTTCCCTTCAATTCCTCAACGTCGTGGACATGTTTCCATCATTCCCTAAGCCATATTTTTTGGAAAAAACGGTTGTAAACTTGTATCAAAACAGTTGTTAACTTGTTTTAAAACTGTTAAAAAACTTGTATTAAAACAAGTTTTTCAATTGTTTTAATACAAAGTTTAAAACAAGTTTTTCAATTGTTTTAATACAAGTTTTCAATCGTTTTAAAACAAGTTTTTCAACTGTTTTAAAACAAGTTTTTTAACCGTTTTAAAACAAGTTTACATCTCTTTTATGCTTAATAAGGCTTAGGAAATAATGGAAACAGGTCTACGACGTATAGGAAATGGAGGGAAATTGCAAAGGCAAAAGGTGTGGAGTGTGGTAAATGACAAGTGACTATGGAATTATACAACGCTTTGCCATAAACCTTGCTTAACCCCTTGTTAAATAGGTTATTTTGAATATTAACACAATAAGAAAATAAATAAGAAAGATAAATCCCGGTATTTGTAGTGAACATTAAATAAAACTTAGTTTTTGTTGTAATTTTTCTGGTTTTCCCATAAATTTTTATTTTCTGATAGCATTATTTGAAACTGAAATCTCATTAAATCAGAAGACATATAGTTTACAATGTAATATTGAATTTAACTTTGATTTAGTTAGACGAGGTTACCGTAATATAGCCATTTTAGGGAAACTAATGTTTTGCAGTAAAGTCTCGGGAACTCATTTATGATCACTGTTGTGTTTAAACTAATAGATTTCATGTAAACAGTCCGTGACTATTTGGTGCTGCTACCTAGGAACTCATTGAACAACCATCTGCAGCGCTATCTGTTCGCAATCGGTGGCCTCAGCTTAAATACCGGTTTTTGACTCCTCAGTCTTCAAGCACAGATAGCCAAGAAGGCTAGGGCGTGTGTCACTTGGCCAGTGGCATTCGTCTGCTCGGGTTCGAATCCCGTCCTGTGTGGCAAATAATTGGTGACCTGTGTGTTTGTAGCGATATACTACAACCACTGGGGCATAGTGAGGTGTTCATAATCCTTGGTTTAGACATACACTTCGAAATCATCGGATTGGGCGAATCTTTTAGCTAAGTGGTTGTTAGTGTATCCTATGAACATACAGGTCACCAATGGCCGTTTTGCTATTTTTTTAATAACCTTCAATTGTTTTAAAACAAGTTTTTTAACTGTTTAAAAATAAGTTTTTTAACCGTTTTAAAACAAGTTTACATCTCTTTTATGCTTAATAAGGCTTAGGGAATGATGGAAACAGGTCTACGACGTATAGGAAATGGAGGGAAATTGCACTGTTTAAAAATAAGTTTTTTAACCGTTTTAAAACAAGTTTACATCTCTTTTATGCTTAATAAGGCTTAGGGAATGATGGAAACAGGTCTACGACGTATAGGAAATGGAGGGAAATTGCAAAGGCAAAAGGTGTGGAGTGTGGTAAATGACAAGTGACTATGGAATTATACAACCCTTTGCCTTAACCTTGCTTTAACCCCTTGTTAAATAGGTTATTTTGAATAATAACACAATAAGAAAATAAATAAGAAAGATAAATCCCGGTATTTGTAGTAAACATTAAATAAAACTTAGTTTTTGTTGTAATTTTTCTGGTTTTCCCATACATTTTTATTTCTGATAGCATTATTTGAAACTGAAATCTCATTAAATCAGAAGACATATAGTTTACAATGTAATATTGAATTTAACCTTGATTTAGTTAGACGAGGTTATCGTAATATAGCCATTTTAGGAAACTAATGTTTTGCAGTAAAGTCTCGGGAACACATTTATGATCACTGTTGTGTTTAAACTAAAAGATTTCATGTAAATAGTCCGTGACTATCTGGTGCTGCTACCTAGGAACTCATTGAACAACCATCTGCAGCGCTATCTGTTCGCAATCGGTGGCCTCAGCTTAAATACCGGTTTTTGACTCCTCAGTCTTCAAGCACAGATAGCCAAGAAGGCTAGGGCGTGTGTCACTTGGCCAGTGGCATTCGTCTGCTCGGGTTCGAATCCCGTCCTGTGTGGCAAATAATTGGCGACCTGTGTGTTTGTAGCGATATACTACAACCACTGGGGCATAGTGAGGTGTTCATAATCCTTGGTTTAGACATACACCTCGAAATCATCGGATTGGGCGAATCTTTTAGCTAAGTGGTTGTTAGTGTATCCTATGAACATACAGGTCACCAATGGCCATTTTGCTATTTTTTTTAATAACCTTCCTCTCTATATCCCTTAGACATTTTATAAAATGTCCATGGGATATAAATATAAGATAAATCCTAGTATTTCTTATTGTTAGTTTTTTAACCGTTTTAAAACAAGTTTACATCTCTTTTATGCTTAATAAGGCTTAGGGAATGATGGAAACAGGTCTACGACGTATAGGAAATGGAGGAAAAATTGCAAAAGCAAAAGGTGTGGAGTGTGGTAAATGACAAGTGACTATGGAATTATACAACGCTTGGCCTTAACCTTGCTTTAACCCCTTGTTAAATAGGTTATTTTGAATAATAACACAATAAGAAAATAAATAAGAAAGATAAATCCCGGTATTTGTAGTAAACATTAAATAAAACTTAGTTTTTGTTGTAATTTTTCTGGTTTTCCCATACATTTTTATTTTCTGATAGCATTATTTGAAACTGAAATCTCATTAAATCAGAAGACATATAGTTTACAATGTAATATTGAATTTAACCTTGATTTAGTTAGACAAGGTTATTGTAATATAGCCATTTTAGGGAAACTAATGTTTTGCAGTAAAGTCTCGGGAACTCATTTATGATCACTGTTGTGTTTAAACTAATAGATTTCATGTAAATAGTCCGTGACTATCTGGTGCTGCTACCTAGGAACTCATAGCAGAAGTTGCAACTTACCTCCACTTCCTCTACTTCGTGCACTTGTTTCTATCATTCTCTTATCGTTTTTAAGCATGGCGTTGTATTTTTCTATAGTCACTTGACATTTCCCACACTCCAGAACCTTTGCTTTTGCAACTTCCCTCCACTTACTCTACGTCGTGGACCTGTTTTCATCAATTTCTAATCGTTTTTAAGCATGGCATTGTATTATTCCATTGTCACTTGACATTTCTAACACTCCGGACCCTTTGCCTTTGCAACTTCCCTTCACTTTCTCAACGTCGTGGTCCTGCTTCCTTATTTCCCTACACCTTTCTAAGCATACATTTGTATTATTCTATAGTTACTTGACATTTCCCATACTTTTGACCGTTTGCCTTTGCAACTTCCCTCCACTTCCTCTACGTCGTGGACCTGTTTCCATCATTCCCTAAGACTTTTTAAGCATGGCGTAGTAGAATTCCATAGTAGCTTGACATTAACCACACTCCAAACCCTTTGCCTTTGCAACTTACCTCCTCTTCCTCTACAACGTGGACCTATTTCCATCATTCCCTTATCGTTTTTAAGCAAGACGTTGTATTATATTATAGTCACTTGACATTTCCCACACTCCAGAACCTTTTCCTTTGCAACTTCCCACCACTTCCTCTACGTCGTGGACCTGTTCCATCATTCCCTGATCGTTTTTAAGCATTGCGTTGTATTGTTCCATAGTCACTTAACATTTCCCACACTCCAGAGCCTTTGCCTTTGCAACTTCCCTTTTCTTCCTCAACGTCGTGGACCTGTTTCCATCATTCCCTAAGACTTTTAAGCATGGCGTAGTTTAATTCCATAGTCACTTGACATTTTCCATACTCAAGACCTTTTGTCTTTAAAACTTACCTCTACTTCCTTTACGTCGTGGACCTGTTTCCATGATTCCCTAAGCCAACTACACGCTTAGCATGGCATTGTATAATTCCATAGGCACTTGACATTTCCCACACTCCAGACCTTTTGCCTTAGCAACTTATTTCCACTTCCTCTACGTCGTGGACCTGTTTCCATCATTCCCTAATCGTTTTTAAGCATAACGTTGTATTATTCCATAGTCACTTGACATTTTCCCACACTCCAGACCCTTTGCCTTTGCAACTTCCCTTCAATTCCTCAACGTCGTGGACATGTTTCCATCATTCCCTAAGCCATATTTTTTGGAAAAAAACAGTTGTAAACTTGTATCAAAACAGTTGTTAACTTGTTTTAAAACTGTTAAAAAACTTGTATTAAAACAAGTTTTTCAATTGTTTTAATACAAGTTTTAAAACAAGTTTTTCAATTGTTTTAATACAAGTTTTAAAACAAGTTTTTCAATTGTTTTAATACAAGTTTTCAATCGTTTTAAAACAAGTTTTTCAACTGTTTTAAAACAAGTTTTTTAACCGTTTTAAAACAAGTTTACATCTCTTTTATGCTTAATAAGGCTTAGGAAATAATGGAAACAGGTCTACGACGTATAGGAAATGGAGGGAAATTGCAAAGGCAAAAGGTTTTGCCTTTGCAAAAAGTGTGGCAAATAATTGGTGACCTGTGTGTTTGTAGCGATATACTACAACCACTGGGGCATAGTGAGGTGTTCATAATCCTTGGTTTAGACATACACCTCGAAATCATCAGATTGGGCGAATCTTTTAGCTAAGTGGTTGTTAGTGTATCCTATGAACATACAGGTCACCAATGGCCGTTTTGCTATTTTTTTTAATAACCTTCAATTGTTTTAAAACAAGTTTTTTAACTGTTTAAAAATAAGTTTTTTAACCGTTTTAAAACAAGTTTACATCTCTTTTATGCTTAATAAGGCTTAGGGAATGATGGAAACAGGTCTACGACGTATAGGAAATGGAGGGAAATTGCAAAGGCAAAAGGTGTGGAGTGTGGTAAATGACAAGTGACTATGGAAATATACAACCCTTTGCCTTAACCTTGCTTTAACCCCTTGTTAAATAGGTTATTTTGAATAATAACACAATAAGAAAATAAATAAGAAAGATAAATCCCGGTATTTGTAGTAAACATTAAATAAAACTTAGTTTTTGTTGTAATTTTTCTGGTTTTCCCATACATTTTTATTTCTGATAGCATTATTTGAAACTGAAATCTCATTAAATCAGAAGACATATAGTTTACAATGTAATATTGAATTTAACCTTGATTTAGTTAGACGAGGTTATCGTAATATAGCCATTTTAGGGAAACTAATGTTTTGCAGTAAAGTCTCGGGAACACATTTATGATCACTGTTGTGTTTAAACTAAAAGATTTCATGTCAATAGTCCGTGACTATCTGGTGCTGCTACCTAGGAACTCATTGAACAACCATCTGCAGCGCTATCTGTTCGCAATCGGTGGCCTCAGCTTAAATACCGGTTTTTGACTCCTCAGTCTTCAAGCACAGATAGCCAAGAAGGCTAGGGCGTGTGTCACTTGGCCAGTGGCATTCGTCTGCTCGGGTTCGAATCCCGTCCTGTGTGGCAAATAATTGGCGACCTGTGTGTTTGTAGCGATATACTACAACCACTGGGGCATAGTGAGGTGTTCATAATCCGTGGTTTAGACATACACCTCGAAATCATCGGATTGGGCGAATCTTTTAGCTAAGTGGTTGTTAGTGTATCCTATAAACATACAGGTCACCAATGGCCGTTTTGCTATTTTTTTTAATAACCTAATAACTTAACATTTCCCACACTCCAGAGCCTTTGCCTTTGCAACTTCCCTTTTCTTCCTCAACGTCGTGGACCTGTTTCCATCATTCCCTAAGACTTTTAAGCATGGCGTAGTTTAATTCCATAGTCACTTGACATTTTCCACACTCAAGACCTTTTGTCTTTAAAACTTACCTCTACTTCCTTTACGTCGTGGACCTGTTTCCATGATTCCCTAAGCCAACCACACGCTTAGCATGGCATTGTATAATTCCATAGGCACTTGACATTTCCCACACTCCAGACCTTTTGCCTTAGCAACTTATTTCCACTTCCTCAACGTCGTGGACCTGTTTCCATCATTCCCTAATCGTTTTTAAGCATAACGTTGTATTATTCCATAGTCACTTGACATTTTCCCACACTCCAGACCCTTTGCCTTTGCAACTTCCCTTCAATTCCTCAACGTCGTGGACATGTTTCCATCATTCCCTTAGCCATATTTTTTGGAAAAAAACAGTTGTAAACTTGTATCAAAACAGTTGTTAACTTGTTTTAAAACTGTTAAAAAACTTGTATTAAAACAAGTTTTTCAATTGTTTTAATACAAGTTTTAAAACAAGTTTTTCAATTGTTTTAATACAAGTTTTCAATCGTTTTAAAACAAGTTTTTCAACTGTTTTAAAACAAGTTTTTTAACCGTTTTAAAACAAGTTTACATCTCTTTTATGCTTAATAAGGCTTAGGAAATAATGGAAACAGGTCTACGACGTATAGGAAATGGGGGGAAATTGCAAAGGCAAAAGGTTTTGCCTTTGCAAAAAGTGTGGCAAATAATTGGTGACCTGTGTGTTTGTAGCGATATACTACAACCACTGGGGCATAGTGAGGTGTTCATAATCCTTGGTTTAGACATACACCTCGAAATCATCAGATTGGGCGAATCTTTTAGCTAAGTGGTTGTTAGTGTATCCTATGAACATACAGGTCACCAATGGCCGTTTTGCTATTTTTTTTAATAACCTTCAATTGTTTTAAAACAAGTTTTTTAACTGTTTAAAAATAAGTTTTTTAACCGTTTTAAAACAAGTTTACATCTCTTTTATGCTTAATAAGGCTTAGGGAATGATGGAAACAGGTCTACGACGTATAGGAAATGGAGGGAAATTGCACTGTTTAAAAATAAGTTTTTTAACCGTTTTAAAACAAGTTTACATCTCTTTTATGCTTAATAAGGCTTAGGGAATGATGGAAACAGGTCTACGACGTATAGGAAATGGAGGGAAATTGCAAAGGCAAAAGGTGTGGAGTGTGGTAAATGACAAGTGACTATGGAATTATACAACCCTTTGCCTTAACCTTGCTTTAACCCCTTGTTAAATAGGTTATTTTGAATAATAACACAATAAGAAAATAAATAAGAAAGAAAAATCCCGGTATTTGTAGTAAACATGAAATAAAACTTAGTTTTTGTTGTAATTTTTCTGGTTTTCTCATACATTTTTATTTCTGATAGCATTATTTGAAGATGAAATCTCATTAAATCAGAAGACATATAGTTTACAATGTAATATTGAATTTAACCTTGATTTAGTTAGACGAGGTTATCGTAATATAGCCATTTTAGGGAAACTAATGTTTTGCAGTAAAGTCTCGGGAACACATTTATGATCACTATTGTGTTTAAACTAAAAGATTTCATGTAAATAGTCTGTGACTATCTGGTGCTGCTACCTAGGAACTCATTGAACAACCATCTGCAGCGCTATCTGTTCGCAATCGGTGGCCTCAGCTTAAATACCGGTTTTTGACTCCTCAGTCTTCAAGCACAGATAGCCAAGAAGGCTAGGGCGTGTGTCACTTGGCCAGTGGCATTCGTCTGCTCGGGTTCGAATCCCGTCCTGTGTGGCAAATAATTGGCGACCTGTGTGTTTGTAGCGATATACTACAACCACTGGGGCATAGTGAGGTGTTCATAATCCTTGGTTTAGACATACACCTCGAAATCATCGGATTGGGCGAATCTTTTAGCTAAGTGGTTGTTAGTGTATCCTATGAACATACAGGTCACCAATGGCCGTTTTGCTATTTTTTTTAATAACCTTCAATTGTTTTAAAACAAGTTTTTTAACTGTTTAAAAATAAGTTTTTTAACCGTTTTAAAACAAGTTTACATCTCTTTTATGCTTAATAAGGCTTAGGGAATGATGGAAACAGGTCTACGACGTATAGGAAATAGAGGGAAATTGCACTGTTTAAAAATAAGTTTTTTAACCGTTTTAAAACAAGTTTACATCTCTTTTATGCTTAATAAGGCTTAGGGAATGATGGAAACAGGTCTACGACGTATAGGAAATGGAGGGAAATTGCAAAGGCAAAAGGTGTGGAGTGTGGTAAATGACAAGTGACTATGGAATTATACAACCCTTTGCCTTAACCTTGCTTTAACCCCTTGTTAAATAGGTTATTTTGAATAATAACACAATAAGAAAATAAATAAGAAAGATAAATCCCGGTATTTGTAGTAAACATTAAATAAAACTTAGTTTTTGTTGTAATTTTTCTGGTTTTCCCATACATTTTTATTTCTGATAGCATTATTTGAAACTGAAATCTCATTAAATCAGAAGACATATAGTTTACAATGTAATATTGAATTTAACCTTGATTTAGTTAGACGAGGTTATCGTAATATAGCCATTTTAGGAAACTAATGTTTTGCAGTAAAGTCTCGGGAACACATTTATGATCACTGTTGTGTTTAAACTAAAAGATTTCATGTAAATAGTCCGTGACTATCTGGTGCTGCTACCTAGGAACTCATTGAACAACCATCTGCAGCGCTATCTGTTCGCAATCGGTGGCCTCAGCTTAAATACCGGTTTTTGACTCCTCAGTCTTCAAGCACAGATAGCCAAGAAGGCTAGGGCGTGTGTCACTTGGCCAGTGGCATTCGTCTGCTCGGGTTCGAATCCCGTCCTGTGTGGCAAATAATTGGCGACCTGTGTGTTTGTAGCGATATACTACAACCACTGGGGCATAGTGAGGTGTTCATAATCCTTGGTTTAGACATACACCTCGAAATCATCGGATTGGGCGAATCTTTTAGCTAAGTGGTTGTTAGTGTATCCTATGAACATACAGGTCACCAATGGCCGTTTTGCTATTTTTTTTAATAACCTTCAATTGTTTTAAAACAAGTTTTTTAACTGTTTAAAAATAAGTTTTTTAACCGTTTTAAAACAAGTTTACATCTCTTTTATGCTTAATAAGGCTTAGGGAATGATGGAAACAGGTCTACGACGTATAGGAAATAGAGGGAAATTGCACTGTTTAAAAATAAGTTTTTTAACCGTTTTAAAACAAGTTTACATCTCTTTTATGCTTAATAAGGCTTAGGGAATGATGGAAACAGGTCTACGACGTATAGGAAATGGAGGGAAATTGCAAAGGCAAAAGGTGTGGAGTGTGGTAAATGACAAGTGACTATGGAATTATACAACCCTTTGCCTTAACCTTGCTTTAACCCCTTGTTAAATAGGTTATTTTGAATAATAACACAATAAGAAAATAAATAAGAAAGATAAATCCCGGTATTTGTAGTAAACATTAAATAAAACTTAGTTTTTGTTGTAATTTTTCTGGTTTTCCCATACATTTTTATTTCTGATAGCATTATTTGAAACTGAAATCTCATTAAATCAGAAGACATATAGTTTACAATGTAATATTGAATTTAACCTTGATTTAGTTAGACGAGGTTATCGTAATATAGCCATTTTAGGAAACTAATGTTTTGCAGTAAAGTCTCGGGAACACATTTATGATCACTGTTGTGTTTAAACTAAAAGATTTCATGTAAATAGTCCGTGACTATCTGGTGCTGCTACCTAGGAACTCATTGAACAACCATCTGCAGCGCTATCTGTTCGCAATCGGTGGCCTCAGCTTAAATACCGGTTTTTGACTCCTCAGTCTTCAAGCACAGATAGCCAAGAAGGCTAGGGCGTGTGTCACTTGGCCAGTGGCATTCGTCTGCTCGGGTTCGAATCCCGTCCTGTGTGGCAAATAATTGGCGACCTGTGTGTTTGTAGCGATATACTACAACCACTGGGGCATAGTGAGGTGTTCATAATCCTTGGTTTAGACATACACCTCGAAATCATCGGATTGGGCGAATCTTTTAGCTAAGTGGTTGTTAGTGTATCCTATGAACATACAGGTCACCAATGGCCGTTTTGCTATTTTTTTTAATAACCTTCCTCTCTATATCCCTTAGACATTTTATAAAATGTCCATGGGATATAAATATAAGATAAATCCTAGTATTTCTTATTGTAAGTTTTTTAACCGTTTTAAAACAAGTTTACATCTCTTTTATGCTTAATAAGGCTTAGGGAATGATGGAAACAGGTTTACGACGTATAGGAAATGGAGGAAAAATTGCAAAAGCAAAAGGTGTGGAGTGTGGTAAATGACAAGTGACAATGGAATTATACAACGCTTGGCCTTAACCTTGCTTTAACCCCTTGTTAAATAGGTTATTTTGAATAATAACACAATAAGAAAATAAATAAGAAAGATAAATCCCGGTTTTTGTAGTAAACATTAAATAAAACTTAGTTTTTGTTGTAATTTTTCTGGTTTTCCCATACATTTTTATTTTCTGATAGCATTATTTGAAACTGAAATCTCATTAAATCAGAAGACATATAGTTTACAATGTAATATTGAATTTAACCTTGATTTAGTTAGACAAGGTTATTGTAATATAGCCATTTTAGGGAAACTAATGTTTTGCAGTAAAGTCTCGGGAACACATTTATGATCACTGTTGTGTTTAAACTAAAAGATTTCATGTAAATAGTCCGTGACTATCTGGTGCTGCTACCTAGGAACTCATAGCAGAAGTTGCAACTTACCTCCACTTCCTCTACTTCATGCACTTGTTTCCATCATTCTCTTATCGTTTTTAAGCATGGCGTTGTATTTTTCTATAGTCACTTGACAGGTCACCAATGGCCGTTTTGCTATTTTTTTTTAATAACCTTCCTCTCTATATCCCTTAGACATTTTATAAAATGTCCATGGGATATAAATATAAGATAAATCCTAGAATTTCTTATTGTAAGTTTTTTAACCGTTTTAAAACAAGTTTACCTAGGAACTCATTGAACAACCATCTGCAGCGCTATCTGTTCGCAATCGGTGGCCTCAGCTTAAATACCGGTTTTTGACTCCTCAGTCTTCAAGCACAGATAGCCAAGAAGGCTAGGGCGTGTGTCACTTGGCCAGTGGCATTCGTCTGCTCGGGTTCGAATCCCGTCCTGTGTGGCAAATAATTGGCGACCTGTGTGTTTGTAGCGATATACTACAACCACTGGGGCATAGTGAGGTGTTCATAATCCTTGGTTTAGACATACACCTCGAAATCATCGGATTGGGCGAATCTTTTAGCTATGTGGTTGTTAGTGTATCCTATGAACATACAGGTCACCAATGGCCGTTTTGCTATTTTTTTTTAATAACCTTCCGTTGTATTATTTTATAATCACTTGACATTTCCCACACTCCAGAACCTTTGCATTTGCAACTTCCCTCCACTTCCTCTACGTCGTGGACCTGTTTCCATCATTCCCTAATCGTTTTTATGCATGGCGTTGTATTATTCCATAGTCACTTGACATTTCCCACACTCCAGACCCTTTGCCTTTGCAACTTCCCTTTCCTTCCTCAACGTCGTGGACCTGTTTCTATCATTCCCTAAGACTTTTAAGCATGGCGTAGTATAATTCCATAGTCACATGACATTTCCCACACTCAAGACCTTTTGCCTTTGCAACTTACCTCCACTTCCTTTACGTCGTAGACCTGTTTCCATGATTCCCTAAGCCAACCACACGCTTAGCATGGCATTGTATAATTCCATAGGCACTTGACATTTCCCACACTCCAGACCTTTTGCCTTAGCAACTTATTTCCACTTCCTCAACGTCGTGGACCTGTTTCCATCATTCCCTAATCGTTTTTAAGCATAGCGTTGTATTATTTCATAGTCACTTGACATTTTCCCACACTCCAGACCCTTTGCCTTTGTAACTTCCCTTCAATTCCTCAACGTCGTGGACATGTTTCCATCATTCCCTAAGCCATATTTTTTGGAAAAAAACGGTTTAAACTTGTATCAAAACAGTTGTTAACTTGTTTTAAAACTGTTAAAAAACTTGTATTAAAACAAGTTTTTCGATTGTTTTAATACAAGTTTTAAAACAAGTTTTTCAATTGTTTTAATACAAGTTTTCAATCGTTTTAAAACAAGTGTTTCAACTGTTTTAAAACAAGTTTTTTAACCGTTTTAAAACAAGTTTACATCTCTTTTATGCTTAATAAGGCTTAGGAAATAATGGAAACAGGTCTACGACGTATAGGAAATGGAGGGAAATTGCAAAGGCAAAAGGTTTTGCCTTTGCAAAAAGTGTGGCAAATAATTGGTGACCTGTGTGTTTGTAGCGATATACTACAACCACTGGGGCATAGTGAGGTGTTCATAATCCTTGGTTTAGACATACACCTCGAAATCATCAGATTGGGCGAATCTTTTAGCTAAGTGGTTGTTAGTGTATCCTATGAACATACAGGTCACCAATGGCCGTTTTGCTATTTTTTTTAATAACCTTCAATTGTTTTAAAACAAGTTTTTTAACTGTTTAAAAATAAGTTTTTTAACCGTTTTAAAACAAGTTTACATCTCTTTTATGCTTAATAAGGCTTAGGGAATGATGGAAACAGGTCTACGACGTATAGGAAATGGAGGGAAATTGCACTGTTTAAAATTAAGTTTTTTAACCGTTTTAAAACAAGTTTACATCTCTTTTATGCTTAATAAGGCTTAGGGAATGATGGAAACAGGTCTACGACGTATAGGAAATGGAGGGAAATTGCAAAGGCAAAAGGTGTGGAGTGTGGTAAATGACAAGTGACTATGGAATTATACAACCCTTTGCCTTAACCTTGCTTTAACCCCTTGTTAAATAGGTTATTTTGAATAATAACACAATAAGAAAATAAATAAGAAAGATAAATCCCGGTATTTGTAGTAAACATTAAATAAAACCTAGTTTTTGTTGTAATTTTTCTGGTTTTCCCATACATTTTTATTTCTGATAGCATTATTTGAAACTGAAATCTCATTAAATCAAAAGACATATAGTTTACAATGTAATATTGAATTTAACCTTGATTTAGTTAGACGAGGTTATCGTAATATAGCCATTTTAGGGAAACTAATGTTTTGCAGTAAAGTCTCGGGAACACATTTATGATCACTGTTGTGTTTAAACTAAAAGATTTCATGTAAATAGTCCGTGACTATCTGGTGCTTCTACCTAGGAACTCATTGAACAACCATCTGCAGCGCTATCTGTTCGCAATCGGTGGCCTCAGCTTAAATACCGGTTTTTGACTCCTCAGTCTTCAAGCACAGATAGCCAAGAAGGCTAGGGCGTGTGTCACTTGGCCAGTGGCATTCGTCTGCTCGGGTTCGAATCCCGTCCTGTGTGGCAAATAATTGGCGACCTGTGTGTTTGTAGCGATATACTACAACCACTGGGGCATAGTGACGTGTTCATAATCCGTGGTTTAGACATACACCTCGAAATCATCGGATTGGGCGAATCTTTTAGCTAAGTGGTTGTTAGTGTATCCTATGAACATACAGGTCACCAATGGCCGTTTTGCTATTTTTTTTTAATAACCTTCCTCTCTATATCCCTTAGACATTTTATAAAATGTCCATGGGATATAAATATAAGATAAATCCTAGAATTTCTTATTGTAAGTTTTTTAACCGTTTTAAAACAAGTTTACCTAGGAACTCATGGAACAACCATCTGCAGCGCTATCTGTTCGCAATCGGTGGCCTCAGCTTAAATACCGGTTTTTGACTCCTCAGTCTTCAAGCACAGATAGCCAAGAAGGCTAGGGCGTGTGTCACTTGGCCAGTGGCATTCGTCTGCTCGGGTTCGAATCCCGTCCTGTGTGGCAAATAATTGGCGACCTGTGTGTTTGTAGCGATATACTACAACCACTGGGGCATAGTGAGGTGTTCATAATCCTTGGTTTAGACATACACCTCGAAATCATCGGATTGGGCGAATCTTTTAGCTATGTGGTTGTTAGTGTATCCTATGAACATACAGGTCACCAATGGCCGTTTTGCTATTTTTTTTAATAACCTTCCGTTGTATTATTTTATAATCACTTGACATTTCCCACACTCCAGAACCTTTGCATTTGCAACTTCCCTCCACTTCCTCTACGTCGTGGACCTGTTTCCATCATTCCCTAATCGTTTTTATGCATGGCGTTGTATTATTCCATAGTCACTTGACATTTCCCACACTCCAGACCCTTTGCCTTTGCAACTTCCCTTTCCTTCCTCAACGTCGTGGACCTGTTTCTATCATTCCCTAAGACTTTTAAGCATGGCGTAGTATAATTCCATAGTCACATGACATTTCCCACACTCAAGACCTTTTGCCTTTGCAACTTACCTCCACTTCCTTTACGTCGTGGACCTGTTTCCATGATTCCCTAAGCCAACCACACGCTTAGCATGGCATTGTATAATTCCATAGGCACTTGACATTTCCCACACTCCAGACCTTTTGCCTTAGCAACTTATTTCCACTTCCTCAACGTCGTGGACCTGTTTCCATCATTCCCTAATCGTTTTTAAGCATAGCGTTGTATTATTTCATAGTCACTTGACATTTTCCCACACTCCAGACCCTTTGCCTTTGTAACTTCCCTTCAATTCCTCAACGTCGTGGACATGTTTCCATCATTCCCTAAGCCATATTTTTTGGAAAAAAACGGTTTGAACTTGTATCAAAACAGTTGTTAACTTGTTTTAAAACTGTTAAAAAACTTGTATTAAAACAAGTTTTTCGATTGTTTTAATACAAGTTTTAAAACAAGTTTTTCAATTGTTTTAATACAAGTTTTCAATCGTTTTAAAACAAGTTTTTCAACTGTTTTAAAACAAGTTTTTTAACCGTTTTAAAACAAGTTTACATCTCTTTTATGCTTAATAAGGCTTAGGAAATAATGGAAACAGGTCTACGACGTATAGGAAATGGAGGGAAATTGCAAAGGCAAAAGGTGTGGAGTGTGGTAAATGACAAGTGACTATGGAATTATACAACGCTTTGCCATAAACCTTGCTTAACCCCTTGTTAAATAGGTTATTTTGAATAGTAACACAATAAGAAAATAAATAAGAAAGATAAATCCCGGTATTTGTAGTGAACATTAAATAAAACTTAGTTTTTGTTGTAATTTTTCTGGTTTTCCCATAAATTTTTATTTTCTGATAGCATTATTTGAAACTGAAATCTCATTAAATCAGAAGACATATAGTTTACAATGTAATATTGAATTTAACTTTGATTTAGTTAGACGAGGTTACCGTAATATAGCCATTTTAGGGAAACTAATGTTTTGCAGTAAAGTCTCGGGAACTCATTTATGATCACTGTTGTGTTTAAACTAATAGATTTCATGTAAATAGTCCGTGACTATCTGGTGCTGCTACCTAGGAACTCATTGAACAACCATCTGCAGCGCTATCTGTTCGCAATCGGTGGCCTCAGCTTAAATACCGGTTTTTGACTCCTCAGTCTTCAAGCACAGATAGCCAAGAAGGCTAGGGCGTGTGTCACTTGGCCAGTGGCATTCGTCTGCTCGGGTTCGAATCCCGTCCTGTGTGGCAAATAATTGGTGACCTGTGTGTTTGTAGCGATATACTACAACCACTGGGGCATAGTGAGGTGTTCATAATCCTTGGTTTAGACATACACTTCGAAATCATCGGATTGGGCGAATCTTTTAGCTAAGTGGTTGTTAGTGTATCCTATGAACATACAGGTCACCAATGGCCGTTTTGCTATTTTTTTTAATAACCTTCAATTGTTTTAAAACAAGTTTTTTAACTGTTTAAAAATAAGTTTTTTAACCGTTTTAAAACAAGTTTACATCTCTTTTATGCTTAATAAGGCTTAGGGAATGATGGAAACAGGTCTACGACGTATAGGAAATGGAGGGAAATTGCACTGTTTAAAAATAAGTTTTTTAACCGTTTTAAAACAAGTTTACATCTCTTTTATGCTTAATAAGGCTTAGGGAATGATGGAAACAGGTCTACGACGTATAGGAAATGGAGGGAAATTGCAAAGGCAAAAGGTGTGGAGTGTGGTAAATGACAAGTGACTATGGAATTATACAACCCTTTGCCTTAACCTTGCTTTAACCCCTTGTTAAATAGGTTATTTTGAATAATAACACAATAAGAAAATAAATAAGAAAGATAAATCCCGGTATTTGTAGTAAACATTAAATAAAACTTAGTTTTTGTTGTAATTTTTCTGGTTTTCCCATACATTTTTATTTCCGATAGCATTATTTGAAACTGAAATCTCATTAAATCAGAAGACATATAGTTTACAATGTAATATTGAATTTAACCTTGATTTAGTTAGACGAGGTTATCGTAATATAGCCATTTTAGGAAACTAATGTTTTGCAGTAAAGTCTCGGGAACACATTTATGATCACTGTTGTGTTTAAACTAAAAGATTTCATGTAAATAGTCTGTGACTATCTGGTGCTGCTACCTAGGAACTCATTGAACAACCATCTGCTGCGCTATCTGTTCGCAATCGGTGGCCTCAGCTTAAATACCGGTTTTTGACTCTTCAGTCTTCAAGCACAGATAGCCAAGAAGGCTAGGGCGTGTGTCACTTGGCCAGTGGCATTCGTCTGCTCGGGTTCGAATGCCGTCCTGTGTGGCAAATAATTGGCGACCTGTGTGTTTGTAGCGATATACTACAACCACTGGGGCATAGTGAGGTGTTCATAATCCTTGGTTTAGACATACACCTCGAAATCATCGGATTGGGCGAATCTTTTAGCTAAGTGGTTGTTAGTGTATCCTATGAACATACAGGTCACCAATGGCCGTTTTGCTATTTTTTTTAATAACCTTCCTCTCTATATCCCTTAGATATTTTTATAAAATGTCCATGGGATATAAATATAAGATAAATCCTAGTATTTCTTATTGTAAGTTTTTTAACCGTTTTAAAACAAGTTTACATCTCTTTTATGCTTAATAAGGCTTAGGGAATGATGGAAACAGGTCTACGACGTATAGGAAATGGAGGAAAAATTGCAAAAGCAAAAGGTGTGGAGTGTGGTAAATGACAAGTGACTATGGAATTATACAACGCTTTGCCTTAACCTTGCTTTAACCCCTTGTTAAATAGGTTATTTTGAATAATAACACAATAAGAAAATAAATAAGAAAGATAAATCCCGGTATTTGTAGTAAACATTAAATAAAACTTAGTTTTTGTTGTAATTTTTCTGGTTTTCCCATACATTTTTATTTTCTGATAGCATTATTTGAAACTGAAATCTCATTAAATCAGAAGACATATAGTTTACAATGTAATATTGAATTTAACCTTGATTTAGTTAGACGAGGTTATTGTAATATAGCCATTTTAGGGAAACTAATGTTTTGCAGTAAAGTCTCGGGAACACATTTATGATCACTGTTGTGTTTAAACTAAAAGATTTCATGTAAATAGTCCGTGACTATCTGGTGCTGCTACCTAGGAACTCATAGCAGAAGTTGCAACTTACCTCCACTTCCTCTACTTCGTGCACTTGTTTCCATCATTCTCTTATCGTTTTTAAGCATGGCGTTGTATTTTTCTATAGTCACTTGACATTTCCCACACTCCAGAACCTTTGCTTTTGCAACTTCCCTCCACTTACTCTACGTCGTGGACCTGTGTTCATCAATTTCTAATCGTTTTTAAGCATGGCATTGTATTATTCCATTGTCACTTGACATTTCTAACACTCCGGACCCTTTGCCTTTGCAACTTCCCTTCACTTTCTCAACGTCGTGGTCCTGCTTCCTTATTTCCCTACACCTTTCTAAGCATACATTTGTATTATTCTATAGTTACTTGACATTTCCCATACTTTTGACCGTTTGCCTTTGCAACTTCCCTCCACTTCCTCTACGTCGTGGACCTGTTTCCATCATTCCCTAAGACTTTTTAAGCATGGCGTAGTAGAATTCCATAGTAGCTTGACATTAACCACACTCCAAACCCTTTGCCTTTGCAACTTACCTCCTCTTCCTCTACAACGTGGACCTATTTCCATCATTCCCTTATCGTTTTTAAGCAAGACGTTGTATTATATTATAGTCACTTGACATTTCCCACACTCCAGAACCTTTTCCTTTGCAACTTCCCACCACTTCCTCTACGTCGTGGACCTGTTCCATCATTCCCTGATCGTTTTTAAGCATTGCGTTGTATTGTTCCATAGTCACTTAACATTTCCCACATTCCAGAGCCTTTGCCTTTGCAACTTCCCTTTTCTTCCTCAACGTCGTGGACCTGTTTCCATCATTCCCTAAGACTTTTAAGCATGGCGTAGTTTAATTCCATAGTCACTTGACATTTTCCACACTCAAGACCTTTTGTCTTTAAAACTTACCTCTACTTCCTTTACGTCGTGGACCTGTTTCCATGATTCCCTAAGCCAACTACACGCTTAGCATGGCATTGTATAATTCCATAGGCACTTGACATTTCCCACACTCCAGACCTTTTGCCTTAGCAA
The DNA here is from genome assembly GCF_028750875.1 of Macrosteles quadrilineatus. NCBI lineage: Eukaryota > Metazoa > Arthropoda > Insecta > Hemiptera > Cicadellidae > Macrosteles > Macrosteles quadrilineatus. The sequence goes on along the minus strand of NW_026542601.1, from coordinate 14,092,136 downwards.
CTTATTTCCACTTCCTCAACGTCGTGGACCTGTTTCCATCATTCCCTAATCGTTTTTAAGCATAACGTTGTATTATTCCATAGTCACTTGACATTTTCCCACACTCCAGACCCTATGCCTTTGCAACTTCCCTTCAATTCCTCAACGTCGTGGACATGTTTCCATCATTCCCTAAGCCATATTTTTTGGAAAAAAACAGTTGTAAACTTGTATCAAAACAGTTGTTAAATTGTTTTAAAACTGTTAAAAAACTTGTATTAAAACAAGTTTTTCAATTGTTTTAATACAAGTTTTAAAACAAGTTTTTCAATTGTTTTAATACAAGTTTTCAATCGTTTTAAAACAATTTTTACAACTGTTTTAAAACAAGTTTTTTAACCGTTTTAAAACAAGTTTACATCTCTTTTATGCTTAATAAGGCTTAGGAAATAATGGAAACAGGTCTACGACGTATAGGAAATGGAGGGAAATTGCAAAGGCAAAAGGTTTTGCCTTTGCAAAAAGTGTGGCAAATAATTGGTGACCTGTGTGTTTGTAGCGATATACTACAACCACTGGGGCATAGTGAGGTGTTCATAATCCTTGGTTTAGACATACACCTCGAAATCATCAGATTGGGCGAATCTTTTAGCTAAGTGGTTGTTAGTGTATCCTATGAACATACAGGTCACCAATGGCCGTTTTGCTATTTTTTTTAATAACCTTCAATTGTTTTAAAACAAGTTTTTTAACTGTTTAAAAATAAGTTTTTTAACCGTTTTAAAACAAGTTTACATCTCTTTTATGCTTAATAAGGCTTAGGGAATGATGGAAACAGGTCTACGACGTATAGAAAATGGAGGGAAATTGCAAAGGCAAAAGGTGTGGAGTGTGGTAAATGACAAGTGACTATGGAAATATACAACCCTTTGCCTTAACCTTGCTTTAACCCCTTGTTAAATAGGTTATTTTGAATAATAACACAATAAGAAAATAAATAAGAAAGATAAATCCCGGTATTTGTAGTAAACATTAAATAAAACTTAGTTTTTGTTGTAATTTTTCTGGTTTTCCCATACATTTTTATTTCTGATAGCATTATTTGAAACTGAAATCTCATTAAATCAGAAGACATATAGTTTACAATGTAATATTGAATTTAACCTTGATTTAGTTAGACGAGGTTATCGTAATATAGCCATTTTAGGGAAACTAATGTTTTGCAGTAAAGTCTCGGGAACACATTTATGATCACTGTTGTGTTTAAACTAAAAGATTTCATGTAAATAGTCCGTGACTATCTGGTGCTGTTACCTAGGAACTCATTGAACAACCATCTGCAGCGCTATCTGTTCGCAATCGGTGGCCTCAGCTTAAATACCGGTTTTTGACTCCTCAGTCTTCAAGCACAGATAGCCAAGAAGGCTAGGGCGTGTGTCACTTGGCCAGTGGCATTCGTCTTCTCGGGTTCGAATCCCGTCCTGTGTGGCAAATAATTGGCGACCTGTGTGTTTGTAGCGATATACTACAACCACTGGGGCATAATGAGGTGTTCATAATCCGTGGTTTAGACATACACCTCGAAATCATCGGATTGGGCGAATCTTTTAGCTAAGTGGTTGTTAGTGTATCTTATAAACATACAGGTCACCAATGGCCGTTTTGCCATTTTTTTTAATAACCTTTCTCTCTATATCCCTTGTAGTATTATTCCATAGTCACTTAACATTTCCCACACTCCAGACCCTTTGCCTTTGCAACTTCCCTCCACTTCCTCTACTTCCACTTCCAGATTGGGCGAATCTTTTAGCTAAGTGGTTGTTAGTGTATCCTATGAACATACAGGTCACCAATGGCCGTTTTGCTATTTTTTTTAATAACCTTCCGTTGTATTATTTTATAATCACTTGACATTTCCCACACTCCAGAACCTTTGCATTTGCAACTTCCCTCCACTTCCTCTACGTCGTGGACCTGTTTCCATCATTCCCTAATCGTTTTTATGCATGGCGTTGTATTATTCCATAGTCACTTGACATTTCCCACACTCCAGACCCTTTGCCTTTGCAACTTCCCTTTCCTTCCTCAACGTCGTGGACCTGTTTCTATCATTCCCTAAGACTTTTAAGCATGGCGTAGTATAATTCCATAGTCACATGACATTTCCCACACTCAAGACCTTTTGCCTTTGCAACTTACCTCCACTTCCTTTACGTCGTGGACCTGTTTCCATGATTCCCTAAGCCAACCACACGCTTAGCATGGCATTGTATAATTCCATAGGCACTTGACATTTCCCACACTCCAGACCTTTTGCCTTAGCAACTTATTTCCACTTCCTCAACGTCGTGGACCTGTTTCCATCATTCCCTAATCGTTTTTAAGCATAGCGTTGTATTATTTCATAGTCACTTGACATTTTCCCACACTCCAGACCCTTTGCCTTTGTAACTTCCCTTCAATTCCTCAACGTCGTGGACATGTTTCCATCATTCCCTAAGCCATATTTTTTGGAAAAAAACGGTTTGAACTTGTATCAAAACAGTTGTTAACTTGTTTTAAAACTGTTAAAAAACTTGTATTAAAACAAGTTTTTCGATTGTTTTAATACAAGTTTTAAAACAAGTTTTTCAATTGTTTTAATACAAGTTTTCAATCGTTTTAAAACAAGTTTTTCAACTGTTTTAAAACAAGTTTTTTAACCGTTTTAAAACAAGTTTACATCTCTTTTATGCTTAATAAGGCTTAGGAAATAATGGAAACAGGTCTACGACGTATAGGAAATGGAGGGAAATTGCAAAGGCAAAAGGTGTGGAGTGTGGTAAATGACAAGTGACTATGGAATTATACAACGCTTTGCCATAAACCTTGCTTAACCCCTTGTTAAATAGGTTATTTTGAATAGTAACACAATAAGAAAATAAATAAGAAAGATAAATCCCGGTATTTGTAGTGAACATTAAATAAAACTTAGTTTTTGTTGTAATTTTTCTGGTTTTCCCATAAATTTTTATTTTCTGATAGCATTATTTGAAACTGAAATCTCATTAAATCAGAAGACATATAGTTTACAATGTAATATTGAATTTAACTTTGATTTAGTTAGACGAGGTTACCGTAATATAGCCATTTTAGGGAAACTAATGTTTTGCAGTAAAGTCTCGGGAACTCATTTATGATCACTGTTGTGTTTAAACTAATAGATTTCATGTAAATAGTCCGTGACTATCTGGTGCTGCTACCTAGGAACTCATTGAACAACCATCTGCAGCGCTATCTGTTCGCAATCGGTGGCCTCAGCTTAAATACCGGTTTTTGACTCCTCAGTCTTCAAGCACAGATAGCCAAGAAGGCTAGGGCGTGTGTCACTTGGCCAGTGGCATTCGTCTGCTCGGGTTCGAATCCCGTCCTGTGTGGCAAATAATTGGCGACCTGTGTGTTTGTAGCGATATACTACAACCACTGGGGCATAATGAGGTGTTCATAATCCGTGGTTTAGACATACACCTCGAAATCATCGGATTGGGCGAATCTTTTAGCTAAGTGGTTGTTAGTGTATCTTATAAACATACAGGTCACCAATGGCCGTTTTGCCATTTTTTTTAATAACCTTTCTCTCTATATCCCTTGTAGTATTATTCCATAGTCACTTAACATTTCCCACACTCCAGACCCTTTGCCTTTGCAACTTCCCTCCACTTCCTCTACTTCCACTTCCAGATTGGGCGAATCTTTTAGCTAAGTGGTTGTTAGTGTATCCTATGAACATACAGGTCACCAATGGCCGTTTTGCTATTTTTTTTTAATAACCTTCCGTTGTATTATTTTATAATCACTTGACATTTCCCACACTCCAGAACCTTTGCATTTGCAACTTCCCTCCACTTCCTCTACGTCGTGGACCTGTTTCCATCATTCCCTAATCGTTTTTATGCATGGCGTTGTATTATTCCATAGTCACTTGACATTTCCCACACTCCAGACCCTTTGCCTTTGCAACTTCCCTTTCCTTCCTCAACGTCGTGGACCTGTTTCTATCATTCCCTAAGACTTTTAAGCATGGCGTAGTATAATTCCATAGTCACATGACATTTCCCACACTCAAGACCTTTTGCCTTTGCAACTTACCTCCACTTCCTTTACGTCGTGGACCTGTTTCCATGATTCCCTAAGCCAACCACACGCTTAGCATGGCATTGTATAATTCCATAGGCACTTGACATTTCCCACACTCCAGACCTTTTGCCTTAGCAACTTATTTCCACTTCCTCAACGTCGTGGACCTGTTTCCATCATTCCCTAATCGTTTTTAAGCATAGCGTTGTATTATTTCATAGTCACTTGACATTTTCCCACACTCCAGACCCTTTGCCTTTGTAACTTCCCTTCAATTCCTCAACGTCGTGGACATGTTTCCATCATTCCCTAAGCCATATTTTTTGGAAAAAAACGGTTTGAACTTGTATCAAAACAGTTGTTAACTTGTTTTAAAACTGTTAAAAAACTTGTATTAAAACAAGTTTTTCGATTGTTTTAATACAAGTTTTAAAACAAGTTTTTCAATTGTTTTAATACAAGTTTTCAATCGTTTTAAAACAAGTTTTTCAACTGTTTTAAAACAAGTTTTTTAACCGTTTTAAAACAAGTTTACATCTCTTTTATGCTTAATAAGGCTTAGGAAATAATGGAAACAGGTCTACGACGTATAGGAAATGGAGGGAAATTGCAAAGGCAAAAGGTGTGGAGTGTGGTAAATGACAAGTGACTATGGAATTATACAACGCTTTGCCATAAACCTTGCTTAACCCCTTGTTAAATAGGTTATTTTGAATAGTAACACAATAAGAAAATAAATAAGAAAGATAAATCCCGGTATTTGTAGTGAACATTAAATAAAACTTAGTTTTTGTTGTAATTTTTCTGGTTTTCCCATAAATTTTTATTTTCTGATAGCATTATTTGAAACTGAAATCTCATTAAATCAGAAGACATATAGTTTACAATGTAATATTGAATTTAACTTTGATTTAGTTAGACGAGGTTACCGTAATATAGCCATTTTAGGGAAACTAATGTTTTGCAGTAAAGTCTCGGGAACTCATTTATGATCACTGTTGTGTTTAAACTAATAGATTTCATGTAAATAGTCCGTGACAATCTGGTGCTGCTACCTAGGAACTCATTGAACAACCATCTGCAGCGCTATCTGTTCGCAATCGGTGGCCTCAGCTTAAATACCGGTTTTTGACTCCTCAGTCTTCAAGCACAGATAGCCAAGAAGGCTAGGGCGTGTGTCACTTGGCCAGTGGCATTCGTCTGCTCGGGTTCGAATCCCGTCCTGTGTGGCAAATAATTGGTGACCTGTGTGTTTGTAGCGATATACTACAACCACTGGGGCATAGTGAGGTGTTCATAATCCTTGGTTTAGACATACACTTCGAAATCATCGGATTGGGCGAATCTTTTAGCTAAGTGGTTGTTAGTGTATCCTATGAACATACAGGTCACCAATGGCCGTTTTGCTATTTTTTTTAATAACCTTCAATTGTTTTAAAACAAGTTTTTTAACTGTTTAAAAATAAGTTTTTTAACCGTTTTAAAACAAGTTTACATCTCTTTTATGCTTAATAAGGCTTAGGGAATGATGGAAACAGGTCTACGACGTATAGGAAATGGAGGGAAATTGCACTGTTTAAAAAAAAGTTTTTTAACCGTTTTAAAACAAGTTTACATCTCTTTTATGCTTAATAAGGCTTAGGGAATGATGGAAACAGGTCTACGACGTATAGGAAATGGAGGGAAATTGCAAAGGCAAAAGGTGTGGAGTGTGGTAAATGACAAGTGACTATGGAATTATACAACCCTTTGCCTTAACCTTGCTTTAACCCCTTGTTAAATAGGTTATTTTGAATAATAACACAATAAGAAAATAAATAAGAAAGATAAATCCCGGTATTTGTAGTAAACATTAAATAAAACTTAGTTTTTGTTGTAATTTTTCTGGTTTTCCCATACATTTTTATTTCCGATAGCATTATTTGAAACTGAAATCTCATTAAATCAGAAGACATATAGTTTACAATGTAATATTGAATTTAACCTTGATTTAGTTAGACGAGGTTATCGTAATATAGCCATTTTAGGAAACTAATGTTTTGCAGTAAAGTCTCGGGAACACATTTATGATCACTGTTGTGTTTAAACTAAAAGATTTCATGTAAATAGTCTGTGACTATCTGGTGCTGCTACCTAGGAACTCATTGAACAACCATCTGCTGCGCTATCTGTTCGCAATCGGTGGCCTCAGCTTAAATACCGGTTTTTGACTCTTCAGTCTTCAAGCACAGATAGCCAAGAAGGCTAGGGCGTGTGTCACTTGGCCAGTGGCATTCGTCTGCTCGGGTTCGAATGCCGTCCTGTGTGGCAAATAATTGGCGACCTGTGTGTTTGTAGCGATATACTACAACCACTGGGGCATAGTGAGGTGTTCATAATCCTTGGTTTAGACATACACCTCGAAATCATCGGATTGGGCGAATCTTTTAGCTAAGTGGTTGTTAGTGTATCCTATGAACATACAGGTCACCAATGGCCGTTTTGCTATTTTTTTTAATAACCTTCCTCTCTATATCCCTTAGATATTTTTATAAAATGTCCATGGGATATAAATATAAGATAAATCCTAGTATTTCTTATTGTAAGTTTTTTAACCGTTTTAAAACAAGTTTACATCTCTTTTATGCTTAATAAGGCTTAGGGAATGATGGAAACAGGTCTACGACGTATAGGAAATGGAGGAAAAATTGCAAAAGCAAAAGGTGTGGAGTGTGGTAAATGACAAGTGACTATGGAATTATACAACGCTTTGCCTTAACCTTGCTTTAACCCCTTGTTAAATAGGTTATTTTGAATAATAACACAATAAGAAAATAAATAAGAAAGATAAATCCCGGTATTTGTAGTAAACATTAAATAAAACTTAGTTTTTGTTGTAATTTTTCTGGTTTTCCCATACATTTTTATTTTCTGATAGCATTATTTGAAACTGAAATCTCATTAAATCAGAAGACATATAGTTTACAATGTAATATTGAATTTAACCTTGATTTAGTTAGACGAGGTTATTGTAATATAGCCATTTTAGGGAAACTAATGTTTTGCAGTAAAGTCTCGGGAACACATTTATGATCACTGTTGTGTTTAAACTAAAAGATTTCATGTAAATAGTCCGTGACTATCTGGTGCTGCTACCTAGGAACTCATAGCAGAAGTTGCAACTTACCTCCACTTCCTCTACTTCGTGCACTTGTTTCCATCATTCTCTTATCGTTTTTAAGCATGGCGTTGTATTTTTCTATAGTCACTTGACATTTCCCACACTCCAGAACCTTTGCTTTTGCAACTTCCCTCCACTTACTCTACGTCGTGGACCTGTGTTCATCAATTTCTAATCGTTTTTAAGCATGGCATTGTATTATTCCATTGTCACTTGACATTTCTAACACTCCGGACCCTTTGCCTTTGCAACTTCCCTTCACTTTCTCAACGTCGTGGTCCTGCTTCCTTATTTCCCTACACCTTTCTAAGCATACATTTGTATTATTCTATAGTTACTTGACATTTCCCATACTTTTGACCGTTTGCCTTTGCAACTTCCCTCCACTTCCTCTACGTCGTGGACCTGTTTCCATCATTCCCTAAGACTTTTTAAGCATGGCGTAGTAGAATTCCATAGTAGCTTGACATTAACCACACTCCAAACCCTTTGCCTTTGCAACTTACCTCCTCTTCCTCTACAACGTGGACCTATTTCCATCATTCCCTTATCGTTTTTAAGCAAGACGTTGTATTATATTATAGTCACTTGACATTTCCCACACTCCAGAACCTTTTCCTTTGCAACTTCCCACCACTTCCTCTACGTCGTGGACCTGTTCCATCATTCCCTGATCGTTTTTAAGCATTGCGTTGTATTGTTCCATAGTCACTTAACATTTCCCACATTCCAGAGCCTTTGCCTTTGCAACTTCCCTTTTCTTCCTCAACGTCGTGGACCTGTTTCCATCATTCCCTAAGACTTTTAAGCATGGCGTAGTTTAATTCCATAGTCACTTGACATTTTCCACACTCAAGACCTTTTGTCTTTAAAACTTACCTCTACTTCCTTTACGTCGTGGACCTGTTTCCATGATTCCCTAAGCCAACTACACGCTTAGCATGGCATTGTATAATTCCATAGGCACTTGACATTTCCCACACTCCAGACCTTTTGCCTTAGCAACTTATTTCCACTTCCTCAACGTCGTGGACCTGTTTCCATCATTCCCTAATCGTTTTTAAGCATAACGTTGTATTATTCCATAGTCACTTGACATTTTCCCACACTCCAGACCCTATGCCTTTGCAACTTCCCTTCAATTCCTCAACGTCGTGGACATGTTTCCATCATTCCCTAAGCCATATTTTTTGGAAAAAAACAGTTGTAAACTTGTATCAAAACAGTTGTTAAATTGTTTTAAAACTGTTAAAAAACTTGTATTAAAACAAGTTTTTCAATTGTTTTAATACAAGTTTTAAAACAAGTTTTTCAATTGTTTTAATACAAGTTTTCAATCGTTTTAAAACAAGTTTTTCAACTGTTTTAAAACAAGTTTTTTAACCGTTTTAAAACAAGTTTACATCTCTTTTATGCTTAATAAGGCTTAGGAAATAATGGAAACAGGTCTACGACGTATAGGAAATGGAGGGAAATTGCAAAGGCAAAAGGTTTTGCCTTTGCAAAAAGTGTGGCAAATAATTGGTGACCTGTGTGTTTGTAGCGATATACTACAACCACTGGGGCATAGTGAGGTGTTCATAATCCTTGGTTTAGACATACACCTCGAAATCATCAGATTGGGCGAATCTTTTAGCTAAGTGGTTGTTAGTGTATCCTATGAACATACAGGTCACCAATGGCCGTTTTGCTATTTTTTTTAATAACCTTCAATTGTTTTAAAACAAGTTTTTTAACTGTTTAAAAATAAGTTTTTTAACCGTTTTAAAACAAGTTTACATCTCTTTTATGCTTAATAAGGCTTAGGGAATGATGGAAACAGGTCTACGACGTATAGAAAATGGAGGGAAATTGCAAAGGCAAAAGGTGTGGAGTGTGGTAAATGACAAGTGACTATGGAAATATACAACCCTTTGCCTTAACCTTGCTTTAACCCCTTGTTAAATAGGTTATTTTGAATAATAACACAATAAGAAAATAAATAAGAAAGATAAATCCCGGTATTTGTAGTAAACATTAAATAAAACTTAGTTTTTGTTGTAATTTTTCTGGTTTTCCCATACATTTTTATTTCTGATAGCATTATTTGAAACTGAAATCTCATTAAATCAGAAGACATATAGTTTACAATGTAATATTGAATTTAACCTTGATTTAGTTAGACGAGGTTATCGTAATATAGCCATTTTAGGGAAACTAATGTTTTGCAGTAAAGTCTCGGGAACACATTTATGATCACTGTTGTGTTTAAACTAAAAGATTTCATGTAAATAGTCCGTGACTATCTGGTGCTGTTACCTAGGAACTCATTGAACAACCATCTGCAGCGCTATCTGTTCGCAATCGGTGGCCTCAGCTTAAATACCGGTTTTTGACTCCTCAGTCTTCAAGCACAGATAGCCAAGAAGGCTAGGGCGTGTGTCACTTGGCCAGTGGCATTCGTCTGCTCGGGTTCGAATCCCGTCCTGTGTGGCAAATAATTGGCGACCTGTGTGTTTGTAGCGATATACTACAACCACTGGGGCATAATGAGGTGTTCATAATCCGTGGTTTAGACATACACCTCGAAATCATCGGATTGGGCGAATCTTTTAGCTAAGTGGTTGTTAGTGTATCTTATAAACATACAGGTCACCAATGGCCGTTTTGCTATTTTTTTTAATAACCTTTCTCTCTATATCCCTTGTAGTATTATTCCATAGTCACTTAACATTTCCCACACTCCAGACCCTTTGCCTTTGCAACTTCCCTCCACTTCCTCTACGTCATGGACCTGTTTCCATCATTCTCAAGACCTTTTAAGCATGGCGTAGTAGAATTCCATAGTAACTCGACATTTACCCCACTCCAGACCCTTTGCCTTTGCAACTTACCTCCACTTCCTCTACGTCGTGGACCTGTTTCCATCATTCTTTTATCGTTTTTAAGCATGGCGTTGTATTATTCCATAGTCACTTGACATTTTTTCACACTCCAGAACCTTTGCCTTTGCAACTTCCTTCCACTTACTCTACGTCATAGACCTGTTTCCATCATTCCCTAATCGTTTTTAAGCATGGCGTTGTATTATTTCATTGTCACTTGACATTTCACACACTCCGGACCCTTTGCCTTTGCAACTTCCCTTCACTTCCTCGACGTCGTGGACCTGTTTCCATCATTCCCTAAGCCTCTTTAAGCATTTATAGGCATATCCCTGTAAACTTGCCATCACTTCCTCTACGTCGATTACCTGTTTCCATAATTCCTTAATCCTATTTAAGCATGGCGTTGTATTATTCCATAGTCATTTATATTATTCCATATGAACATACAGGTCACCAATGGCCGTTTTCCTACTTTTTTTAATAACCTTTCTCTTTATATCCCATAGACATTATATAAAATGTCCAAAGGATCCCCTTTGCCTTGACATCATTCCCTAATCGTTTTTATGCATGGCGTTGTATTATTCCATAGTCACTTGACATTTCCCACACTCCAGACCCTTTGCCTTTGCAACTTCCCTTTCCTTCCTCAACGTCGTGGACCTGTTTCTATCATTCCCTAAGACTTTTAAGCATGGCGTAGTATAATTCCATAGTCACATGACATTTCCCACACTCAAGACCTTTTGCCTTTGCAACTTACCTCCACTTCCTTTACGTCGTGGACCTGTTTCCATGATTCCCTAAGCCAACCACACGCTTAGCATGGCATTGTATAATTCCATAGTCACTTGACATTTTCCCACACTCCAGACCCTTTGCCTTTGCAACTTCCCTTCAATTCCTCAACGTCGTGGACATGTTTCCATCATTCCCTAAGCCATATTTCTTGGAAAAAAACAGTTGTAAACTTGTATCAAAACAGTTGTTAACTTGTTTTAAAACTGTTAAAAAACTTGTATTAAAACAAGTTTTTCAATTGTTTTAATACAAGTTTTAAAACAAGTTTTTCAATTGTTTTAATACAAGTTTTCAATCGTTTTAAAACAAGTTTTTCAACTGTTTTAAAACAAGTTTTTTAACCGTTTTAAAACAAGTTTACATCTCTTTTATGCTTAATAAGGCTTAGGGAATGATGGAAACAGGTCTACGACGTATAGGAAATGGAGGGAAATTGCACTGTTTAAAAATAAGTTTTTTAACCGTTTTAAAACAAGTTTACATCTCTTTTATGCTTAATAAGGCTTAGGGAATGATGGAAACAGGTCTACGACGTATAGGAAATGGAGGGAAATTGCAAAGGCAAAAGGTGTGGAGTGTGGTAAATGACAAGTGACTAAGGAATTATACAACCCTTTGCCTTAACCTTGCTTTAACCCCTTGTTAAATAGGTTATTTTGAATAATAACACAATAAGAAAATAAATAAGAAAGATAAATCCCGGTATTTGTAGTAAACATTAAATAAAACTTAGTTTTTGTTGTAATTTTTCTGGTTTTCTCATACATTTTTATTTCTGATAGCATTATTTGAAACTGAAATCTCATTAAATCAGAAGACATATAGTTTACAATGTAATATTGAATTTAACCTTGATTTAGTTAGACGAGGTTATCGTAATATAGCCATTTTAGGGAAACTAATGTTTTGCAGTAAAGTCTCGGGAACACATTTATGATCACTATTGTGTTTAAACTAAAAGATTTCATGTAAATAGTCTGTGACTATCTGGTGCTGCTACCTAGGAACTCATTGAACAACCATCTGCAGCGCTATCTGTTCGCAATCGGTGGCCTCAGCTTAAATACCGGTTTTTGACTCCTCAGTCTTCAAGCACAGATAGCCAAGAAGGCTAGGGCGTGTGTCACTTGGCCAGTGGCATTCGTCTGCTCGGGTTCGAATCCCGTCCTGTGTGGCAAATAATTGGCGACCTGTGTGTTTGTAGCGATATACTACAACCACTGGGGCATAGTGAGGTGTTCATAATCCTTGGTTTAGACATACACCTCGAAATCATCGGATTGGGCGAATCTTTTAGCTAAGTGGTTGTTAGTGTATCCTATGAACATACAGGTCACCAATGGTCGTTTTGCTATTTTTTTTAATAACCTTCCTCTCTATATCCCTTAGACATTTTATAAAATGTCTATGGGATATAAATATAAGATAACTCCTAGTATTTCTTATTGTAAGTTTTTTAACCGTTTTAAAACAAGTTTACATCTCTTTTATGCTTAATGAGGCTTAGGGAATAATGGAAACAGGTCTACGACGTATAGGAAATGGAGGAAAAATTGCAAAAGCAAAAGGTGTGGAGTGTGGTAAATGACAAGTGACTATGGAATTATACAACGCTTTGCCTTAACCTTGCTTTAACCCCTTGTTAAATAGGTTATTTTGAATAATAACACAATAAGAAAATAAATAAGAAAGATATATCCCGGTATTTGTAGTAAACATTAAATAAAACTTAGTTTTTGTTGTAATTTTTCTGGTTTTCCCATACATTTTTATTTTCTGATAGCATTATTTGAAACTGAAATCTCATTAAATCAGAAGACATATAGTTTACAATGTAATATTGAATTTAACCTTGATTTAGTTAGACGATGTTATTGTAATATAGCCATTTTAGGGAAACTAATGTTTTGCAGTAAAGTCTCGGGAACACATTTATGATCACTGTTGTGTTTAAACTAAAAGATTTCATGTAAATAGTCCGTGACTATCTGGTGCTGCTACCTAGGAACTCATAGCAGAAGTTGCAACTTACCTCCACTTCCTCTACATCGTGCACTTGTTTCCATCATTCTCTTATCGTTTTTAAGCATGGCGTTGTATTTTTCTATAGTCACTTGACATTTCCCACACTCCAGAACCTTTGCTTTTGCAACTTCCCTCCACTTACTCTACGTCGTGGACCTGTGTTCATCAATTTCTAATCGTTTTTAAGCATGGCATTGTATTATTCTATTGTCACTTGACATTTCTAACACTCCGGACCCTTTGCCTTTGCAACTTCCCTTCACTTTCTCAACGTCGTGGTCCTGCTTCCTTATTTCCCTACACCTTTCTAAGCATACATTTGTATTATTCTATAGTTACTTGACATTTCCCATACTTTTGACCGTTTGCCTTTGCAACTTCCCTCCACTTCCTCTACGTCGTGGACCTGTTTCCATCATTCCCTAAGACTTTTTAAGCATGGCGTAGTAGAATTCAATAGTAGCTTGATATTAACCACACTCCAAACCCTTTGCCTTTGCAACTTACCTCCACTTCCTCTACAACGTGGACCTATTTCCATCATTCCCTTATCGTTTTTAAGCAAGACGTTGTATTTTATTATAGTCACTTGACATTTCCCACACTCCAGAACCTTTTCCTTTGCAACTTCCCACCACTTCCTCTACGTCGTGGACCTGTTCCATCATTCCCTAATCGTTTTTAAGCATTGCGTTGTATTGTTCCATAGTCACTTAACATTTCCCACACTCCAGACCCTTTGCCTTTGCAACTTCCCTTTTCTTCCTCAACGTCGTGGACCTGTTTCCATCAATCCCTAAGACTTTTAAGCATGGCGTAGTTTAATTCCATAGTCACTTGACATTTTCCACACTCAAGACCTTTTGCCTTAGCAACTTACCTCCACTTCCTCAACGTCGTGGACCTGTTTCCATCATTCCCTAATCGTTTTTAAGCATAGCGTTGTATTATTCCATTGTCACTTGACATTTTCCCACACTCCAGACCCTTTGCCTTTGCAACTTCCCTTCAATTCCTCAACGTCGTGGACATGTTTCCATCATTCCCTAAGCCATATTTTTTGGAAAAAAACAGTTGTAAACTTCTATCAAAACAGTTGTTAACTTGTTTTAAAACTGTTAAAAAACTTGTATTAAAACAAGTTTTTCAATTGTTTTAATACAAGTTTTCAATCGTTTTAAAACAAGTTTTTCAACTGTTTTAAAACAAGTTTTTTAACCGTTTTAAAACAAGTTTACATCTCTTTTATGCTTAATAAGGCTTAGGAAATAATGGAAACAGGTCTACGACGTATAGGAAATGGAGGGAAATTGCAAAGGCAAAAGGTGTGGAGTGTGGTAAATGACAAGTGACTATGGAATTATACAACGCTTTGCCATAAACCTTGCTTAACCCCTTGTTAAATAGGTTATTTTGAATAATAACACAATAAGAAAATAAATAAGAAAGATAAATCCCGGTATTTGTAGTAAACATTAAATAAAACTTAGTTTTTGTTGTAATTTTTCTGGTTTTCCCATAAATTTTTATTTTCTGATAGCATTATTTGAAACTGTACTTGACATTTCCCACACTCCAGAACCTTTGCTTTTGCAACTTCCCTCCACTTACTCTACGTCGTGGACCTGTGTTCATCAATTTCTAATCGTTTTTAAGCATGGCATTGTATTATTCCATTGTCACTTGACATTTCTAACACTCCGGACCCTTTCCCTTTGCAACTTCCCTTTTCTTCCTCAACGTCGTGGACCTGTTTCCATCATTCCCTAAGACTTTTAAGCATGGCGTAGTTTAATTCCATAGTCACTTGACATTTTCCACACTCAAGACCTTTTGCCTTTAAAACTTACCTCTACTTCCTTTACGTCGTGGACCTGTTTCCATAATTCCCTAAGCCCATTTAAGCATGGCATTGTATAATTCCATAGGCACTTGACATTTCCCACACTCCAGACCTTTTGCCTTAGCAACTTACCTCCACTTTCTCAACGTCGTGGACCTGTTTCCATCATTCCCTAATCGTTTTAGCGAATTTCCTATAGGGAAGTAGCTATTACCGTAGGTGGCACGGTAATACCTAGACCCGGGACCGATTTACTTTTTCATTTTGATGTCCCCAGAGGCCAAAAACACTATTCGTTCAAATTTTTATATATGTATATATATATATATATATATATATATAGACTTATATATATATATATATATATATACGTCCGTGAACGCGATAACTTGAGTAATGTTTGTCCGATTTTGATGAAATTTGGTTTAAAGGTGTAAAGCGGGATAAACTTGAATGAGTTCGCGAACCAGCACGATCGGAACATGGGAACGGGGCTTTATGGGGGGTTTTATGGGGTAAAAATTGGTTTTTCTCACTTTTGACCCTCAAAACACAAAATTTCCCAATTTCTCTTTAAACCTTTTTAAAGAGCTTAAAAAAACAAATAATTTAGTATATAAAAGTATTTTTGTTCGATTATTAGTAACGGAGAAAATTAAAAAAATTGTAAATTTAAAATTCCCATGTTATTCTTATGGAGAATATTGTCAAATGTTGTTGTTTGCTTGTTTATGAATATATTTTGATCAAACTTGGCAAATTTATTTATTTTGTACTAAGCTATCAATATTTTACTCAAAAACACACTTTATTAGTTTCCTTGTAGCAGCAAACCTAGGTACTCGTTAAACCTAATGTTATTAAAATATATTTAACTGAAAATCAATTCAGACAAATGGAAATTCGCTTAGTCGGCAGGTTTGCTGCGGCGGGGGTATTTAAGCATAGCGTTGTATTATTCCATAGTCACTTGACATTTTCCCACACTCCAGACCCTTTGCCTTTGCAACTTCCCTTCAATTCCTCAACGTCGTGGACATGTTTCCATCATTCCCTAAGCCATATTTTTTGAAAAAAAAAACAGTTGTAAACTTGTATCAAAACAGTTGTTAACTTGTTTTAAAACTGTTAAAAAACTTGTATTAAAACAAGTTTTTCAATTGTTTTAATACAAGTTTTAAAACAAGTTTTTCAATTGTTTTAATACAAGTTTTCAATCGTTTTAAAACAAGTTTTTCAACTGTTTTAAAACAAGTTTTTTAACCGTTTTAAAACAAGTTTACATCTCTTTTATGCTTAATAAGGCTTAGGAAATAATGGAAACAGGTCTACGACGTATAGGAAATGGAGGGAAATTGCAAAGACAAAAGGTGTGGAGTGTGGTAAATGACAAGTGACTATGGAATTATACAACGCTTTGCCATAAACCTTGCTTAACCCCTTGTTAAATAGGTTATTTTTAATAATAACACAATAAGAAAATAAATAAGAAAGATAAATCCCGGTGTTTGTAGTAAACATTAAATAAAACTTAGTTTTTGTTGTAATTTTTCTGGTTTTCCCATACATTTTTATTTTCTGATAGCAATATTTGAAACTGAAATCTCATTAAATCAGAAGATATATAGTTTACAATGTAATATTGAATTTAACTTTGATTTAGTTAGACGAGGTTATCGTAATATAGCCATTTTAGGGAAACTAATGTTCCACTTTTCACTTGACATTTTCCACACTCAAGACCTTTTGTCTTTAAAACTTACCTCTACTTCCTTTACGTCGTGGACCTGTTTCCATGATTCCCTAAGCCAACCACACGCTTAGCATGGCATTGTATAATTCCATAGGCACTTGACATTTCCCACACTCCAGACCTTTTGCCTTAGCAACTTATTTCCACTTCCTCAACGTCGTGGACCTGTTTCCATCATTCCCTAATCGTTTTTAAGCATAACGTTGTATTATTCCATAGTCACTTGACATTTTCCCACACTCCAGACCCTTTGCCTTTGCAACTTCCCTTCAATTCCTCAACGTCGTGGACATGTTTCCATCATTCCCTTAGCCATATTTTTTGGAAAAAAACAGTTGTAAACTTGTATCAAAACAGTTGTTAACTTGTTTTAAAACTGTTAAAAAACTTGTATTAAAACAAGTTTTTCAATTGTTTTAATACAAGTTTTAAAACAAGTTTTTCAATTGTTTTAATACAAGTTTTCAATCGTTTTAAAACAAGTTTTTCAACTGTTTTCAAAACAAGTTTTTTAACCGTTTTAAAACAAGTTTACATCTCTTTTATGCTTAATAAGGCTTAGGAAATAATGGAAACAGGTCTACGACGTATAGGAAATGGAGGGAAATTGCAAAGGCAAAAGGTTTTGCCTTTGCAAAAAGTGTGGCAAATAATTGGTGACCTGTGTGTTTGTAGCGATATACTACAACCACTGGGGCATAGTGAGGTGTTCATAATCCTTGGTTTAGACATACACCTCGAAATCATCAGATTGGGCGAATCTTTTAGCTAAGTGGTTGTTAGTGTATCCTATGAACATACAGGTCACCAATGGCCGTTTTGCTATTTTTTTTAATAACCTTCAATTGTTTTAAAACAAGTTTTTAAACTGTTTAAAAATAAGTTTTTTAACCGTTTTAAAACAAGTTTACATCTCTTTTATGCTTAATAAGGCTTAGGGAATGATGGAAACAGGTCTACGACGTATAGGAAATGGAGGGAAATTGCAAAGGCAAAAGGTGTGGAGTGTGGTAAATGACAAGTGACTATGGAAATATACAACCCTTTGCCTTAACCTTGCTTTAACCCCTTGTTAAATAGGTTATTTTGAATAATAACACAATAAGAAAATAAATAAGAAAGATAAATCCCGGTATTTGTAGTAAACATTAAATAAAACTTAGTTTTTGTTGTAATTTTTCTGGTTTTCCCATACATTTTTATTTCTGATAGCATTATTTGAAACTGAAATCTCATTAAATCAGAAGACATATAGTTTACAATGTAATATTGAATTTAACCTTGATTTAGTTAGACGAGGTTATCGTAATATAGCCATTTTAGGGAAACTAATGTTTTGCAGTAAAGTCTCGGGAACACATTTATGATCACTGTTGTGTTTAAACTAAAAGATTTCATGTAAATAGTCCGTGACTATCTGGTGCTGCTACCTAGGAACTCATTGAACAACCATCTGCAGCGCTATCTGTTCGCAATCGGTGGCCTCAGCTTAAATACCGGTTTTTGACTCCTCAGTCTTCAAGCACAGATAGCCAAGAAGGCTAGGGCTTGTGTCACTTGGCCAGTGGCATTCGTCTGCTCGGGTTCGAATCCCGTCCTGTGTGGCAAATAATTGGCGACCTGTGTGTTTGTAGCGATATACTACAACCACTGGGGCATAGTGAGGTGTTCATAATCCTTGGTTTAGACATACACCTCGAAATCATCGGATTGGGCGAATCTTTTAGCTAAGTGGTTGTTAGTGTATCCTATGAACATACAGGTCACCAATGGCCGTTTTGCTATTTTTTTTAATAACCTTTCTCTCTATATCCCTTAGACATTTTATAAAATGTCTATGGGATATAAATATAAGATAAATCCTAGTATTTCTTATTGTAAGTTTTTTAACCGTTTTAAAACAAGTTTACATCTCTTTTATGCTTAATGAGGCTTAGGGAATGATGGAAACTGGTCTACGACGTATAGGAAATGGAGGAAAAATTGCAAAAGCAAAAGGTGTGGAGTGTGGTAAATGACAAATGACTATGGAATTATACAACGCTTTGCCATAAACCTTGCTTAACCCCTTGTTAAATAGGTTATTTTGAATAATAACACAATAAGAAAATAAATAAGAAAGATAAATCCCGGTATTTGTAGTTAACATTAAATAAAACTTAGTTTTTGTTGTAATTTTTCTGGTTTTCCCTTTCCTTCCTCAACGTCGTGGACCTGTTTCTATCATTCCCTAAGACTTTTAAGCATGGCGTAGTATAATTCCATAGTCACATGACATTTCCCACACTCAAGACCTTTTGCCTTTGCAACTTACCTCCACTTCCTTTACGTCGTGGACCTGTTTCCATGATTCCCTAAGCCAACCACACGCTTAGCATGGCATTGTATAATTCCATAGTCACTTGACATTTTCCCACACTCCAGACCCTTTGCCTTTGCAACTTCCCTTCAATTCCTCAACGTCGTGGACATGTTTCCATCATAGTAGATATAATAGGACAATATGACCCCACTTTCGGCGTTTTAGAGGCACTTTTAGGGCACTTTTTATAGGGGAAAAATGAGAAAAAAATGGAAGAGCTTTTTTTGGCCACTTTTTTTAAAGACCCAGCTCTCGACCTATACACCCCTATATAAATTTTCTACTTTTGTTAATACTAAAAATCACGTCTGGAATATGGCTCATTTTTTGGCCACTTTTTTAAAGACCTGGATCTCGTCCAATACAAGCCTATATAAATGTTCAAACTCTATTAAAATTTCAAATCCACATCCATTCCCATGTATATTTTCAAAATCATGTGAGGTTTGTGCGTGAACTCGGGCATGCTCCCGGCTTATGACGTGCTCCCTTGGACATCCTTAGTGGAAATCCATGAGTTCTGGCTACTTGGGAACCCAAGCCATTTGACATACAACGAATCACCTTTTTTCCTAATTATCTTCTCTACCAAATACATGTCCTTATATTTGGTCTTTAACAACTCCTCTGTATAGAAGCCTCCCCTGATTATATTGCCATTTTCATCTTTCAAGATATAAGTCACAGGCTTTGTATTCTTAACTTCTGCTATTGTAAATAGTTCCCCTGTCCAATTTGGAGTATAACCTTTACTAAAAACATGTTTATACTTGGAAATCCTTACGCTATCACCTACCTTATATCTTGGCTTTTTAACTTGTTCTACTTTAGAAGTCAACCTCTCATGTACATATTTACTATTCTTAACATTTACTTGGTTAGGCTTCATTCCTATAGATCTATGCACTTTATTATTATATTTTCGAATTAACTTTGGAAGTAAATCCAACCATTTATAACTCCCCTGAGCACTAAATTCCCTATATAACCAATTCTTTAAAGTTCTCTGAAACCTCTCCACAATTGCAGCCTTAGTTGTAGAAAATGTGTGATAGTGATTAATATTTAATTTTTTCATTAGTTTGCTAAAATATTGATTAAAAAATTCTTTTCCATTGTCAGATTGAATGTTTTTAACCCCCTTTGGTAGAATGGTTTTAATGGCTTCTGTAACCACTAACCCTGTCTTATTCTTTAGTGGAGCAGCATAAGCTTTTTTAGAAAATGTATCTATTAAAGTTAAAATATATTTATTGCCAGAATTTTCTCTAGCATAGTTTTGCATATCAATTAAATCTATTTGTACGGTTTCATTTATACCTAATACTTTGAAAGACCTTCTAATGAAATTCTTTCTTGCAGGTTTATGAAGTTCGTATGCAATTTCATTCATTTTTTATAACATCATCCTTTCCTGTAACTCTAAATACATCACCATTAGTCCCAATCAATAGATTATCTTCCATTCTTTTAAATACATAGTTTTCTGGTATATATGGTCTATTATCTATATACTTAAATCCACTCAAAGATGTGGGGTCAGCAACTAATAAATCAGGATTATATTCCATCAAATTAAATTTTTTTTCTCCATATACAAATTTTGATCCATCATAATGCATAGATTGTGACATTAGACAAATATCATCCAAATGTTCCCCCTCTGGTAGATTTCTTATGAATTGTTTTTTGGCATCCCAACATTTTTCTTTTTTATCAAAAGTTATAGTCTGTTCTTTTATAACACAGTCAGTGTCATCAATGGCAGGTTTAACACGTACTAACCTTTTACTATTAAAACTCCAATAGCCTGCTTCCATTTTTGGAACTTGTGAAACATTCACAGCATCTTTACTATCTGTACCTTCCATCAAATTACTAATTTTCTGTTTCTTCGCATTCCAAACACCATTCTCTGATTCTAAAAATTCATAATTATTATTGTCTTGTACAAATTTACCATCTTCTTTTCGTATTAAAGTCTGTTGTAAAGTGGGCACATCATCTAAACTTTCACCCTTTTCTACATTAGTAATTTTCCGTTTCTTAGCATTCCAAATACCATTCTCTGATTCTAAAAATTCATAATTATTATTGTCTTGTACAAATGTACCACCATCTGTTCGTATTAAAATCTGTTGTAAAGTGGGCACATCATCTAAACTTTCACCCTTTTCCACATTAGTAATTTTCTGTTTTTTAGCATTCCAATTTTTATTCTTAGATTCTAAAAACACATATTTAGTTCTACCTTGTAAGAAGACATCACCTTTTCTAGTTAATGTCTGTCCCAAAGTTGATACATCATCTACAAACTCCCCATCTTTAACGTTACCAATTTTACGGTTTAAACCATTCCAACTATCGTCTTGTAAATTTAAAGTAGGTTCACTACTAGCCCTGGGTTCTGCAGGCTTATTATATGGATTATATAAACAATAAAATTTATCTATAAACATATTTTTATTTAGTAAATAATTCCACTTTCTCTCAATTCCTCAATAATGGAATCTATTTCATTATCCACTCCTGAGTTACCGGCTTGGCGACTTAGCCAAAGAAGTCTTAACCTATCTACAAGCTCATTAGGATCATCCCAATAAATATAGTCTATTTTATTACCAGTCACTTGTCTCAAACCTTCACCAACAGACTTAAATAGAGGTTTAATTATATTAAGATATTTAGTATGTCTATTACTTGAAATTGGTGCACCATCTTTGTAACTCTTTAAATGTCCATTTGTAGCTTCCAAAATTTCTTTATAATTTTGCAAATCAGCCGGAGTATAATCCTCAGGTTCTTTTAAAGTTAACAATTGCCACAAACCTTTTGTCCCCTTGTAGGTTTTATTTGCAATTGTAACATCATCATTGGCAATGTCAACTTCCTTATTTCCAATAAAAAATTTATTTGCTTCTCGTCTAATACCATATGTAGTGTCTGTCATACTACTTTTACTGAGGTAATTTCCTAAATAGTCTGATGCTAAAAAACCAAAATCTAATTTCTGTGGGGTGGATTGCTGTAATGGTTGTAATCTTGGTATTATTGGTATTCTAGATGGAGTCATTGGGAGAATCTCCATTCGAGGCCTCTCTGTTTTGGCGATTTTTTTTAATTCTTGTAATGGCTCTATTAAAGGTTGGAATGTTTGAAACCTCTCTTCAGCCTCTAGAAACTTGCCACGTTTTAAAGCTCTATATTTCTCTCGTATTTGATTTGCAGAGTCAACCAATTCTTGTTGAATGTTTTTCATCTTTTATTTACATTTTATTTATCTCATTTGACAAAGGATTGTACTCAAACACTTTATCATGTATTATCAAACAATATGCAGATGTATTTGCTGGCACATTTTCTGCAGTTTCAATCTCTAATTTAATATCAACAATTCCTTCCTTCACTGTTTCGTTCTGTCTAGAACAGTCTATTACAATTAGTGGATATTTCTTCATAAACTCAGCCCTACTAATCATAGGATCTGGGATAGTATTATAGTAAGTCTCTCTAAACCTCATAAACATCTCATAAGCTTTAGAGACATCTCCATTTTCAAAGTCGAGATTTAAATCACTATAAGGATAATATTCAGAGTTTAGAAATACTTTGAGATTTTTTAACTTACAGTGATCAAATTCATCAGTTCTTTTTCGTGCACTATTATCCCTAGCTGTTTGGAAACCAAATATAATATACCTAGGCTTCTCCAAACTTGAAGATGTCTTTACTGACCATGTATGTCTTGTAGTATTGGGATATGATGGAAGTTCATGCAACTCTAAGCTTCTAAATGCAATTTGCAAATTTTTATTTTGCAGTAACATCTTTTGTAATTGTAACTTCTCCCCATCTGATGGTATTACATGTGGCATCACCCATTGAATTGAGTTAAGTGTAATTTTAGGAATCATATCAGCAGTACCACTGGCTGGAGCACTAGTGGTTGTTAATATACAATTCAAATCATTTTTGGATCTTTTTAACACCAATTCTTGTTTGACATTTACTAATACCTTATTAAAATCCTCAAATACACCCATTAACAGTTCTAATGGCAAACAAGTACTAAACTTGCCACTTTTATGGAACTCTTTTAAATTCGTGTCAGAATCAAATGCCACATTTGACAATTTAGTAGTTTTATTGTAAGAGCTCAATATTTTCATAAGACTAGAAATTCCTGGGTTTCTTACAATGTCTATTTCTTTACCTGCGACTTCATATCTAATTTCATCAAATAAGAATGCAAATGCATTATTTATAAAATGACCTTTATCATGATTTTCAATTTCTCCCTTAATATACAGATAACTCCTACACGGGAGAGTTAGCAAATCTTGATTATTAATACATATTCGAATTTCATCGGAATTATTTATTGCCAAAGTGTTGTGGGGAACATAGGAGTGATTTGTAATTTTAACCACACTATCGTCGAATTGGGATTTCCCTGTAACGTCTAGAAAATCTTCCATTTTTATTAATAGAAAATTTTAACTTTAGTCCTATTGATCGTAGGAACCTAGCATTTTGTACACTTATAGATAAATTCTTATAAATTCTCATATCTTTTTTATATGACAAGTAATTGTAGTTTCTTCTCCATTAAAGTCAATTGCCTTGTCATGCTGATCGGCAAATGTAATACTGACAACATCTAAACTTCTCTTATTTACAGGAAAATATATAATATTTCTTGGAACTTCAATAATTTTGTAGCCAGAAGGAGCTTCTGGATAAAAGCTATGTATGGTGTGTGATTTGTTTCCGTTTAAATAGGACCCGTTTGCAATATTACATTTTACTCTAATCACATTTACATTATTAATGTTTATTTTATTTGTAGATTCAAACTGAACACCAGGAGTAGAAACACCTTTAAATCCCAATAAAACAGACCCTAAACATGGTTTTGTAAAATCAAACACGTGGCTAGAAAGTAATGTCGCTTTCATAGTTTTATTATTAGCTGTAAGGAAAAAGTCTGGGATTTGCTTTTGAATTTCCTTTGCAAGCTCAACCACCTCATATGTTCCTTCAGAAATTTCTATTGTAACTGGAGCTTTGTGGTCATAATAGAAAACATCATCACCTTCTTCAATGGTTAATTTGTTGCCTTTAAGTTGATTTAATTTTGGAATAAGCCCTTTGAATAAAAGTTTGACTTTAGTATTAATTAATGCTTCTCCATTCTTATGTATTATAACTTTAAGTTTACCATCTAATAACTGGTTTAAATCATCAACTAAGATCTCTCCCTTTGGTAATGTTTTTTTCTCTACTTTGTAATATGTTAAAGTATTAAGTGGTTTTTTTACATTAAATATAGAATTATAACTTTGAAAATCTACTAATCCAATTACATAATCATCATTTAATTCTATGGGAGGAAAGAACACTGACTTTAGCTCTGGCTCTGTACCCGAAAATGTTATAGTAAATGAATCCATTTTTATAAACAAAATTTTTTTATGAATGATAAACATAAAATTCCACAAATAGAACTATTTAAATCTTGTATTTGATCGGTTGTATAGAATATTTTATGTCCCTCAAAATATTTAATTACTTCTTTTGGAGGTTGGATTCCAAATGGGTCAAAATAAATTACAATATCTTTATTTTTACGATATGCTGTCCAATGTGTGCCAGATGAACTGTCTAAATTAACTATTCCGCACTCTTTTACTTTTGGTGTTAGATTTTTTAGCTCGTTTTTTAGGTACACCCCCCGGAAGTGAGGCACGTCTTTTGCGGCCTCTAACAGCTGGTAGTTGTCCATCTTTTTTATTAAATTTTAATCCCATTCCCATTTTTGCTTTTGCCTTCATCAAATTTGTCACCGCATAAGCTGCAGCTCTTTCAGCAAGATTTGCGTCATTTGCCGTTACTCTAGTCCAAGCTAAGTCTGCTAATCTCATGTCTGCTTTGTTCCGAGCAGCGGTATTGGGATTATTCATGTAGAATATGTCATGCTCTTTACAATAAGAGTCTAGCTTATTTTTTGGAGGTACATTTTTGGCTAAATTTTGACGTATATTCGTTCCAGGTCCACAGTACCGATATGATGGTATGTGAAGTGGAAATGGAAGATTATTTATAAGAGTATTCAATAACCCTCGACCCCTGTAAGGCTTTAAGAATAAACCTTTGCCCTTTTTACATGTTTTCTTATTATTTTTCACCATTTTTATTATATAAAAAATGTCTTTTATTCAACAAAAACATAAATTTAAAATAGTACATACTAAGGAAAATATACCAAAGAAGTTGGGTCTATTTCCTACCAATATTCGATGTGTTATTTGTGGTCCAAGTGGAAGTGGGAAGACGGTTGTAATTTACAATTTAATTGTAAAAAAGGAAGGATTAAAATTTACAAACTTATATTTAATATCTAAATCTTTAGAACAAGAAAAATATAAAAAAATAATTGAAATATTTAGTTTGTGTGACGAAGTGAAATTACACACGTTTACTGACTGTGAAATCACACCAAATGATGTAAAATCACAGTCAGTTGTTGTATTTGATGACATAAATAGTCAAAATATTACACAATTTTTTTCAATGGGTCGACATAAAAATATTAACTGTTTTTACTTGTGTCAATCTTACAGCAAAGTACATAAACATTTACGTGATAATGTAAATTTCCTAATATTATTTAAACAAGATGATTTAAATTTAAAACATGTATATAACAATCATGTTGGTAATGACTTTTTATTTAACCAATTTAGAAATCTCTGTCATCAATGTTGGGATAAAACTAAATATGGCTTTTTTGTAATAGACAAAGAAAGGTCAAAGAATAATGGCAAATATAGATTTATGTTTGATCAATTTTATAATGACCAAGCGCAAGAGTATTGATGCCATCTTCCAGAATAAACCTCTTGTCATCGTCAAACGATAGTACTTTCTTATTCATAGTTAAGGTTTGAAGATGATGATTTGTAGATTTAATTCTTGTCACATTCTCATAATAATCTTGCCCAGTTGCAAGACAGTTTAAATAATGTTGATGTCTGAGGAGATGTTTAACTGTAGCACCATCAGCTCCTTTAGCTTTTTTGACCTCTAAAGCTTGCTTGTCTTCTTCATATAACCATTTTAGAGGAATATAAGAATATAACTTTGGTCTTAAACCACAATATTCATACATAATATGACCATCTAATTCGTCTTTAAACTTGCCAGTGACTTTTTTATTTTTATCAGAGTATAAGAAATGGTCTTTACTATATCCAGAGGTATCAAAAAAGTGCAAGTCACATTCTATTTCCTTGTAAAAGTCCTCTGTAACTATAGAATACATTAAAGAATCTGTATCTGTCATAAGAAATCTTTTGTTCTTAAATTTTGACATATAATTATAGTGGAAATCATACATTATTACTTTACTGATATCTAAAATGGTCATTCCTAAATATATCGGCTTATTAAACTTTACAACTAATTTATTTAAATGTATAGCATGTAAATTGTTATCGAACTTTTTGCTACAGTCGAACCTTGGATTAGTGACATATTTAGTTAATAGTGACTCATCCTTGAGATATATATCACGAAACTTGCGTTGGTTCATAATTGTTCGACCAAAGAGACTATTATTTAACAATTTGTAAAAGTCTTTTTCAAAATCATTTTTAGCACATTTGCGTTTTTCAATATTAAAATTAATATAGGGCGCAAGCCATTTAGACTGTCTAAATTTTAAAATTCTATGGTATTTTGTAACAATCAAACCCAATTCTTCATATTTTTGTAATGCTTTATAATGTAAAATATATTTAGTTTTGTCATTTAAATTAGGTATTAATTTGCCATTCATTTTCTCAGGTGCTAATGGATAGTCATTATGTAAATCATGTAAGCTTTTATCATATTTTAAATCAACTTCTAAAATGTATCCAAACTCATCATTTTGATTGTTTTTGTATATTTTGTAGTCTATCTCATTCGTCCAACGAAATCCATCCACGGGTAGTATCTCACACATAGCTGTGGAGTATAGCGAGTTACAATCTAAATATACTAAATACACACTCTCTTGTTTGGGGTCATAATGTTCACCCATATATCTATTATTGGCTTTAGCGTAACGTGTGGAAATCATACTGACTCCTCCTCTGATTGCACTTTCTATGAACAAATGCATGTCAATATCTTGAAATAATTGTAATTTTATGCCAGTCATTCTAAGACAGGCTTCCCATGTTAGTCCTGGAAGTGAATACATGTGTACGGGGTCAAGTTTGTAATCCTTTAAACACAGGTCTCTAAATGTCTCAAACACATCAGCCAGTAGCAATACATCTGTTTTAAGATATAAATCATGATATTCTTGTAAATTATGTATATTAAAATGGGTCCAGATATGTTTTGCATGTTCATATTCGATGGGAGAGATATGTTCTTTAGTTAAAGTACTGTAAAAATTTTCAATTGGAGGTAGAGACTCTGCAAACTTATCTGGTCCTGTCATGTATTCATAAGGAAATACGCCTTTACGTTGTAGTAGTGGATTGTCTATGAATCTAAATGTATTTAAATTGGAAGCTAATTTGTATAACGGAAGGGACAGAAAGTTATAGGAATCTAAAAATACTAAATCATCAACAGAGAATGAAATGTACTTTTCCATATCTTTGGCTATGCAATTTAATTTACGATTATATTTTCCCAAGTGTTGCATTATTAAATGTCCATCGTAATTTTTCAAGTTATGGAAGAATACTGGTATTTTCTTTGTTACTTTATAGTTTAAATTACAATCATTATGGGCAGCTCCACGGTATTGGCCATTTGAATGACAATGTTCTCGTACCCTATCAAAATATAGAGGCTTTTCACAAATATGACAATGTGTTGAGTTTTGGAAAGATGCCTCTTGCTCAGGAGTCATTACAAGGGGAATATATATCGCCATTTGACTTTTAATAAAATCATAAGTCTCAAATAATCTTTCAAAAAACACATCCATAACATTTGCACCACTATATAACTCTTCAGAAATAATCTTAGAATCTTTTACTACGACAAATGCAAATCCCGATGGAATATGTATATTGGAGTTTATAAAGCACTCAAAATCAGCATAAATCACAAATGGGGCTTTAAGTTGATATTTATAATTTTTAAATTGTAATGTATCTTGTTTAGACATTTCCACTCTTTGTGCATCAAAGTTCTTACAATATGTTATATGACATTCTAATTTATCTTTGGTGTAAAAATGTTGTAAACAAAACTTGCAAAAATACTTCTTGTGGTCTTGTTTCGTAGACCGTAGCATTAACCTATCAAAATCACGAATTAAACAGTAATGTGATTTACGACCTTGTAGTAATAATAATAGATCTATGTGAGCATTACTATTCAGTTTGGTTCTTCTTAATGGATATATAAATTTTTGGTCTTCAACTCCAAATACATTAACACTTATATTATTTTGTCTTTCAAATTTATCTATATCAGATATTTTAACAGGATACTTTATGTTTGTCATATTTAACTGATTTTCATAGGGTGCATATTTCGATACCCTTTCAGCATGTTTAGCATTCCTTGGATGTAAAGCTGCTAAAATTGACCAAAGGAAGCATTTATTATCAGCATTCTTTATATTTAAAACTGCTTTTGTCAATTTAATACTTTTTGGTGTGGGGATATATGACTTTGGAGTTAGGGGCTTATACTTGTAAACGTGCAACTGCCAATATTTAGTATGGTCATAAATCCATCCACTGCCTTCGGCTTGATATTTGTGTATGGAAGCGTCAATCTTTAAAAGAGCATTTTCAATTTGAGGCTTTAAATCTCTCTTCTCAATGGTTAAGGTAGTAAGGCTTCTAAAATCTGCAATACATTCTTTCTCATTAACTAATTTTCCATTTTGATCTATTGTATATTTTATAAATTTGATTCTCCTTACTAAAGTCCATTTTATCGGTAGAGGACAAGACTGAAGAGTACTTTTAAGTTCAGTTTTAATCGATTCACCAACAAATTTAATCATTGTATATGGACATTTGTTACAAGAATTGATGTGTCTTTTAAAATGACCAACAACATTTCTTTTACAGAAATTACAAGTCTTATGAGTTTGTAATATATGAGATTTTAGAGCCATGTTATTATCACAGATTATATCACAAACTTTGCACAGTTTCACCTTCATTTTATGTATTACCTTGTAGTGGCGAATCAGGTTGCTTTTTTTGGAGAGCGATGCAAAACAATGTTGACATGTAGTCTTCATTTTTATATATGTAATTAAAAAATAGGTTGGTATCTTCTATATAGTAGAAATTACATTTTGACAATTTCAATTAATGAGAAATAATAATTTGAATTAGAATTTTATATTTTAATATTCAAAACAATTTCATACAATAAGATTTGGCAATTGTAATTTTCTAAATCAAAACTAAATCAAAAATCTTAAATAAAAAATACTTTTTAGCAATTCAGATTGCTGAGTCTACATATATACAGAGTGAGTGTTACCTATTTTAAAGGGGACTTGACAAAATTATATAGTATAATTCAGCTAAGTTTTTAAATAATAACTTGTACACACTTTAGACTCAAAGTCCCCCGGTGCATAAAATTTGGCTATGTTTTTAAATAATAACTTATACACACTTTTGACTCAAAGTCCCCCCGTGAGTGAGTTTGGCTAAGTTTTTAAATAATAACTTGTGCACACTTTTGACTCAAAGTTCCCCCCGTGAGTAAATTTGGCTAAGTTTTAAAAAATAACTTGTATATATTTTTGACTCACTTAAAAATAGTAATAACAAAATAAGTTACTTTTTTGGATAGAGAAGCAGCACACAGTTGACATGTAACTAAAAAACTAAGTTAGCATGTTCTATATGGTGGAAATTACATTTTAGACAATTTCAATTAATGGGAAATAATAATTTAAATCAAAATTTTAAATTTTAATATTCAAAACAATTTCATACAATAAGATTTGGCAATTGTAATTTTCTAAATCAAAACTAAATCCAAAATCTTAAATAAAAATACTTTTTAGCAATTCAGAATGCTGAGTCTACATATATACAGAGTGAGTGTTAGTTATAGAGAAGACTATGTTACGTATGTTAAAAGGGACTTGACAAAATTATATAGTGAGTATAATTCGGCTAAGTTTTTTAATAATAACTTGTACACATTTTGACTCAAAGTTCCCCAGTGCATGAAGTTTGGCTAAGTTTTTAAATAATAACTTGTGCAAACTTTTGACTCAAAGTCCCCCTCATGAGTGAATTTGGCTAAGTTTTTTAAAATACCCTTATATACATTTTAAGTTCCTTAGTGACTGTTCAAAATACTCTAAGTGTTTAAAAATAGATTTATATACATTTTAAGTTCCTTGGTGACTGTTCAAAATACTCTAAGTGTTTAAAAATAGACTTATATACATTTTTACAAGTTCCTTAGTGACTCAATTCGGCTAAGTTTTTAAAAATGGACTCGGGAAATTAGCTACACTCCTAAGTTAAAAGAAATACAGAGTATGAGTAAGAGCATCAATTACGTCACCAATTGATCCCATGACCCGACACGCGACAACATATTACATTAGTCTAGCTTAGATGTCAAAGACTTACCATAACAAGAAGATCCAGGTGGAAGAGTTAGTGATGATTCCATAGAATGCCCCCCTTATATACCACAAAATTGTCTAAATTAATTTAGAACTTAACAATGGAAATTGAACAAACTGAAATTGAACAATTGAATAATTGAGGTCAATCAATCAAACATATTTGGCAATTGTCTAAACCTGCCCCAGACAGACTGGCGCCAGACAGGCAGAGAATGTTGACAATTGGTTTTGATTGGGGTCATTAGGTTACACTCACAGTCATTCATTTGAGTCAGGCATAGTTTACGCATAGCCATAAGCGTGCCCGAGTTCACGCACAAACCTCACATGATTTTGAAAATATACATGGGAATGGATGTGGATTTGAAATTTTAATAGAGTTTGAACATTTATATAGGCTTGTATTGGACGAGATCCAGGTCTTTAAAAAAGTGGCCAAAAAATGAGCCATATTCCAGACGTGATTTTTAGTATTAACAAAAGTAGAAAATTTATATAGGGGTGTATAGGTCGAGAGCTGGGTCTTTAAAAAAAGTGGCCAAAAAAAGCTCTTCCATTTTTTTCTCATTTTTCCCCTATAAAAAGTGCCCTAAAAGTGCCTCTAAAACGCCGAAAGTGGGGTCATATTGTCCTATTATATCTACTCATCATTCCCTAAGCCATATTTCTTGGAAAAAAACAGTTGTAAACTTGTATCAAAACAGTTGTTAACTTGTTTTAAAACTGTTAAAAAACTTGTATTAAAACAAGTTTTTCAATTGTTTTAATACAAGTTTTAAAACAAGTTTTTCAATTGTTTTAATACAAGTTTTCAATCGTTTTAAAACAAGTTTTTCAACTGTTTTAAAACAAGTTTTTTAACCGTTTTAAAACAAGTTTACATCTCTTTTATGCTTAATAAGGCTTAGGGAATGATGGAAACAGGTCTACGACGTATAGGAAATGGAGGGAAATTGCACTGTTTAAAAATAAGTTTTTTAACCGTTTTAAAACAAGTTTACATCTCTTTTATGCTTAATAAGGCTTAGGGAATGATGGAAACAGGTCTACGACGTATAGGAAATGGAGGGAAATTGCAAAGGCAAAAGGTGTGGAGTGTGGTAAATGACAAGTGACTAAGGAATTATACAACCCTTTGCCTTAACCTTGCTTTAACCCCTTGTTAAATAGGTTATTTTGAATAATAACACAATAAGAAAATAAATAAGAAAGATAAATCCCGGTATTTGTAGTAAACATTAAATAAAACTTAGTTTTTGTTGTAATTTTTCTGGTTTTCTCATACATTTTTATTTCTGATAGCATTATTTGAAGATGAAATCTCATTAAATCAGAAGACATATAGTTTACAATGTAATATTGAATTTAACCTTGATTTAGTTCGACGAGGTTATCGTAATATAGCCATTTTAGGGAAACTAATGTTTTGCAGTAAAGTCTCGGGAACACATTTATGATCACTATTGTGTTTAAACTAAAAGATTTCATGTAAATAGTCTGTGACTATCTGGTGCTGCTACCTAGGAACTCATTGAACAACCATCTGCAGCGCTATCTGTTCGCAATCGGTGGCCTCAGCTTAAATACCGGTTTTTGACTCCTCAGTCTTCAAGCACAGATAGCCAAGAAGGCTAGGGCGTGTGTCACTTGGCCAGTGGCATTCGTCTGCTCGGGTTCGAATCCCGTCCTGTGTGGCAAATAATTGGCGACCTGTGTGTTTGTAGCGATATACTACAACCACTGGGGCATAGTGAGGTGTTCATAATCCTTGGTTTAGACATACACCTCGAAATCATCGGATTGGGCGAATCTTTTAGCTAAGTGGTTGTTAGTGTATCCTATGAACATACAGGTCACCAATGGCCGTTTTGCTATTTTTTTTAATAACCTTCCTCTCTATATCCCTTAGACATTTTATAAAATGTCTATGGGATATAAATATAAGATAACTCCTAGTATTTCTTATTGTAAGTTTTTTAACCGTTTTAAAACAAGTTTACATCTCTTTTATGCTTAATGAGGCTTAGGGAATAATGGAAACAGGTCTACGACGTATAGGAAATGGAGGAAAAATTGCAAAAGCAAAAGGTGTGGAGTGTGGTAAATGACAAGTGACTATGGAATTATACAACGCTTTGCCTTAACCTTGCTTTAACCCCTTGTTAAATAGGTTATTTTGAATAATAACACAATAAGAAAATAAATAAGAAAGATATATCCCGGTATTTGTAGTAAACATTAAATAAAACTTAGTTTTTGTTGTAATTTTTCTGGTTTTCCCATACATTTTTATTTTCTGATAGCATTATTTGAAACTGAAATCTCATTAAATCAGAAGACATATAGTTTACAATGTAATATTGAATTTAACCTTGATTTAGTTAGACGATGTTATTGTAATATAGCCATTTTAGGGAAACTAATGTTTTGCAGTAAAGTCTCGGGAACACATTTATGATCACTGTTGTGTTTAAACTAAAAGATTTCATGTAAATAGTCCGTGACTATCTGGTGCTGCTACCTAGGAACTCATAGCAGAAGTTGCAACTTACCTCCACTTCCTCTACATCGTGCACTTGTTTCCATCATTCTCTTATCGTTTTTAAGCATGGCGTTGTATTTTTCTATAGTCACTTGACATTTCCCACACTCCAGAACCTTTGCTTTTGCAACTTCCCTCCACTTTCTCAACGTCGTGGTCCTGCTTCCTTATTTCCCTACACCTTTCTAAGCATACATTTGTATTATTCTATAGTTACTTGACATTTCCCATACTTTTGACCGTTTGCCTTTGCAACTTCCCTCCACTTCCTCTACGTCGTGGACCTGTTTCCATCATTCCCTAAGACTTTTTAAGCATGGCGTAGTAGAATTCAATAGTAGCTTGATATTAACCACACTCCAAACCCTTTGCCTTTGCAACTTACCTCCACTTCCTCTACAACGTGGACCTATTTCCATCATTCCCTTATCGTTTTTAAGCAAGACGTTGTATTTTATTATAGTCACTTGACATTTCCCACACTCCAGAACCTTTTCCTTTGCAACTTCCCACCACTTCCTCTACGTCGTGGACCTGTTCCATCATTCCCTAATCGTTTTTAAGCATTGCGTTGTATTGTTCCATAGTCACTTAACATTTCCCACACTCCAGACCCTTTGCCTTTGCAACTTCCCTTTTCTTCCTCAACGTCGTGGACCTGTTTCCATCAATCCCTAAGACTTTTAAGCATGGCGTAGTTTAATTCCATAGTCACTTGACATTTTCCACACTCAAGACCTTTTGCCTTAGCAACTTACCTCCACTTCCTCAACGTCGTGGACCTGTTTCCATCATTCCCTAATCGTTTTTAAGCATAGCGTTGTATTATTCCATTGTCACTTGACATTTTCCCACACTCCAGACCCTTTGCCTTTGCAACTTCCCTTCAATTCCTCAACGTCGTGGACATGTTTCCATCATTCCCTAAGCCATATTTTTTGGAAAAAAACAGTTGTAAACTTCTATCAAAACAGTTGTTAACTTGTTTTAAAACTGTTAAAAAACTTGTATTAAAACAAGTTTTTCAATTGTTTTAATACAAGTTTTCAATCGTTTTAAAACAAGTTTTTCAACTGTTTTAAAACAAGTTTTTTAACCGTTTTAAAACAAGTTTACATCTCTTTTATGCTTAATAAGTAGGGGTGTGCGAATAGTGATTTTCAACCTCGAGCCGAGCCGAGCCGAGCTTTTTAAAAAATTTTCGAGCTCGAGCTTTTTCGAGCCGAGCTTTTCTAGCGTCACCTTATCTAAATTATTAAACTTTTTATTCTTAAAAAAGTGCATAATAATTGAGTAGTAGACGTTAAGCCGATTTCGTTATTTTCATTGATGATATTTGACAAATAAATAGTAAGAAAGGAAAATGTTTGAGTTTTATTTAATCCCTTAACCCCTTTAAATATTGACATACTAGGCCTACTAATAATCGGCAACCTAGACATCGCTTGCGTCATCCATTTCACTGACAGCGACAGCGCCGACAGCTGAGCTGACACTGGGACTGGGTGATAGGCAGTGGTGTAGGCAGTGTTGCCAGATTCGCCGGCGAAAATTATCGTACAAGCAGGCCAAAATTATCGTTTTTGGGGCAAAATTATCGTACACACAATTGTATTTTATAATAATATTATTATAATGTAAAACAAGCAAGTCGATGATGGAATGGCCGAAATTTTACTCTATTTGTCTCTGCCACCCACCGTTTTTGCTCTACTAGCCTACCACTGAGCTAGAAAAATGAAAAATATAAATTCTACCGGAGGCAGCACACTATCACACGCACACACGGAATCTGCATCTCTGCTAGAAAAAAATTGAAAAGCTGTAAAATTATGGTATTTTCGTTCTCAACTGGAAAAATCATCCAGCTCATTGCTTTATTTCATTCCCCTACTTCTAATGTACTGAGTACAATAATTAATTGAAGGTACAACGTAATCTACCTCTAGTACAAATGGCGGCCAACTTCTCTCAAAATTCTCCTATAAACACTTAAGTTGGTAGCCAATGGGCCCTCTCTAACACAGCTGATGGCTTTGCAAGGTTGCCAGATCGAACAGCAACGAAGTGATGTTACCGTTTTTCCATATATTAAAAGTGGGAAACGTGTTTAAATGTATAGTAATCAATATGAAATAGTTTATTTTCCAGCCACCAAAAAATAATCGTACATTATGACAAAAAATCGTACACAACGTCAAAATTATCGTACAATTTTTCAAAATTATTTTTTATGGGGAAGGAGCAAAATAATCGTACAAATACGATAATTATCGTACACCTGGCAACACTGGGTGTAGGTGTGCGAGTGCGATGCATCGAATCCCGATTCGATCCAGCATGCATCAAAATCCCGATGCATCGATTACGTCACGATACAGCTCTACTAGTAAAAAGAGATGATTCGATTATCGTCATCGATACCACCGATACTTGGACATTGGTATCGGTACCAAGACTCGATTGTCAAAAGTCGATTCCGATGATACCGACATCCGACAGGGATAAATATTTTATTTTAGCATTTATTTACTGTATAGCTACAGTATTAGTTTTGTCATCACGGTTAACAATTTTCATAGCCAACTTAGAAACTATCTAGTTCAAAACAGCGACGGTGCCGGGGACATTGTTTAGCTTCAGCATTGCACAACACAATCTACGAATCTACATTTCAAGATGTCAGACTCAACTCAAGAGACAACCGGCGCGCGAATGTCCTGCCAACACAAATTAATTATCCTAAACAATGTCTGTATCAATAAGTCAGACATTTAGATGTATTATTTTTATTTTTAGTACAACGTCGAAATTTTCAGTTCAATAATCCCTGCATTATACGCATCATTAGAAAAATTATATTCAACCATTAAACTTTAACATCGTCGTATGGTTAGGCTTGCTTTATATTGCGCCAAAAAGTAGATCCATATTTTGATATGTACTATCTACCTGATTAAAAAGTTTAGTGAAGTTTTAAGTGCTACTATAACATAATGTATTTATTGAAAAATATTATAAGCCTTAGTCCGTGTCGATTTTGTAATGTTAAAACGATTGGTGAATGTTGACCATAAAAGTATGTAACAACAGTTCTCATTGGTCAGGAGGCGTCAGTGCACTACCATGTCAGCCAATCGACTTTCGTGTTTCAATGGAGCAAATGACGATTGCTTTGACATCGTTTTATGTGCTTATTGTGGGTGGAAAGGGTATCCATAAATATCGTGATTCGAGATCCGATATGTAGGACGTGTTTGTTTATAAATAATGAGTATTTAAGTATAAAAAACTAGGTTACAGACAGGTTCTAAACTTTGATTGTTCCGATCCATTGTTGACACCCCTACACGGAGGTTATAGTGACGTCGTGCATATGGGCCAGGCAGGCCGGTTCACAGTGAATCCACTCTGCCTGCCGAACCTTGTTCTTGGTATAATCGGGAACATAGTCAAACACTTTTGTTACTAAATAAAACTATGAAATGTTTGTTAAAAGCACTCTTTTGGTCTTTTGGAGATTTTAGTCCCAAAACATAATCTATATTGTAGGCTGAAAGTAAAACCTATCTATTGCCATACTTTTCTCCACAGACGTCGACATAGGCTATTATGCAATGTCTTTAAAAAATACCAGGGTTTCAGTAAAATACTTTTGTAAACATTGACAATGTGCTGTTTTAGCACAGTTCATTCCTTGACCGCGATCGTTTTTACTCACTAGAGAAAAGACTCTCCTTACAAAATGTATTTGTAGGCCAAGACGTTTGTAATTTTTTTAATGTATAACTGCAATTGCTTTTAAAAAGAAATACAAAAACTGACAAATGACTTAGATTAAAACTTAAAAAGTTAAGCCTATTTATAAATTAGAGGAAACTTTATTAGATCTCATCATAGTCAAATTCAAACATTTACATTATTTCAAAATAATTAACACTCTTGTGTAATGGAAATCTGCAAGCGGGTGAGGGAGGGCATGTGAACCAGGCTTTAGAACAAGGGCAAATTCTGCCAAACTTTCTCTTTTCCTCCCCCATGTCCCGTTAGACGGTGGGTGGGGCTTCACACAGACACAATAAACAGTACAGTTCATTCATTCACAGTAGAGAAGAGTTTTTGTGGCAGTGACGTATGTCTCTTGTCTGCTCTTCAAGTTCACACATCTGGACTTCTTTAAAACAATTATAAGTGATAATCTTTATTAAAAATAAGTGAAAAACTGTTGACATTTTTAAGGAAAAAAGTTGAGAAATGAAAGTGTTAAACATTTTGTTTGATTAGTTATTCTGTATTTCAAAAATATCCTCATTTATGATTATGTTTTCAGCTAGACTTGGTGACTTTTTCATAGTTCAAATTTTGAAGTTATATAATTAGTGAGAAAATGTCATTATATAGGAAGGTAGTTTTTACTCACTTGGGGGAAAAAAACTTACCTTACAAAGAGTATTTGTAGACCAAGATACTCAATTTTGTTATCTAGAAGGGTCGGCAACTAATCAATAAATAGCCAAAACCAGTTCCCTCCCCTTCTTGCAGTCTCACCACCACCCCTCCCCCCTACACCGGGAGGCCCAACACTTTGTCCTTGAAACACACACGTCCTTTGTACCCCTATGAAACAATAAACCCTTACACCCGTGTTGCTGTTTTGACAAAAGGTTTATGAATGCGATCACTATTTTTCATTTTCCAGAATTAACTAGATTATTATTATTTGCAAGTTACAAATAGGAAACTACATCACATTATGGTATTCAATGACCAATGTATTATTATAAAAAATTAATAATTCATTACTTATTTTGATAATAAAAAGCATTCATTACAGCTTGCACCACTTATTGATACATATAATCATCAAGGTGACTATTACTTTATACAAAATAAAATAGGTACAAAATTGTGTGGCCATAGTCAAACTTTATAAACAAACATTTTATTCTATAAAATACAGATGGTAAATAGGGGTTGGTTTAAAGGAAATAAAATACAAAACAGATAATTAATTATTTTGATAAACATTAGAAAGGTTATGGGATTGATTGAACTAAAAATAACTAAAGTCGTCAACCACAATCTGTTTAATCAGTACATTGTTAGAGAGAGAAAGAAAGAGAGATAGCAGTGGGCGTTTGATAAGGAATCTGAAAAAAGTAAACAAACAAGGAACAACGGCACGACGATACTGTTTACAGCCTTATTGTGTCGCCCACTACATTTGCACACGTGACCACTTTTTGTTTCTTCCTTATCTTTCATCCGTCCCAAAATAGAATTCCTGAAATAGTTTGTTGGTATAATCTCCCCTCCCACACAAGGCGCAGTGCTCAGTGCGCACTGTAGGTTGTCACGGCAACCGTGTGTCGTCATAGCGACAAGCCAATCACGCACTCGCACTGCGTTGTATATTACGATTACGATACGAATAGCTGTGTTATAAAGACAACGCGATAGGTGGTAGTTTGTCTCTTTCCTATCTCCTCAAAATTACGATCGATAATCATTGCGTCTTGACTGATCTGAGGTTCGTGCTTATCAAACCTCGAATGCATGAACAATGTAGAATTGTGATAACATTGTTTTCAATTATGACCCAAATTAAGTGTTTTTTTCGTTTTGACTTGGTATTAAAAGCTCGGCTCGAACTTCGAGCTTTTTCAAAATGTCTCGAGCCGAGCCGAATAATGAAAAGCTCGACCAAAAAGCTCGAAGCTTCGAGTACTCGCACACCCCTATTAATAAGGCTTAGGAAATAATGGAAACAGGTCTACGACGTATAGGAAATGGAGGGAAATTGCAAAGGTAAAAGGTGTGGAGTGTGGTAAATGACAAGTGACTATGGAATTATACAACGCTTTGCCATAAACCTTGCTTAACCCCTTGTTAAATAGGTTATTTTGAATAATAACACAATAAGAAAATAAATAAGAAAGATAAATCCCGGTATTTGTAGTAAACATTAAATAAAACTTAGTTTTTGTTGTAATTTTTCTGGTTTTCCCATAAATTTTTATTTTCTGATAGCATTATTTGAAACTGTACTTGACATTTCCCACACTCCAGAACCTTTGCTTTTGCAACTTCCCTCCACTTACTCTACGTCGTGGACCTGTGTTCATCAATTTCTAATCGTTTTTAAGCATGGCATTGTATTATTCCATTGTCACTTGACATTTCTAACACTCCGGACCCTTTCCCTTTGCAACTTCCCTTTTCTTCCTCAACGTCGTGGACCTGTTTCCATCATTCCCTAAGACTTTTAAGCATGGCGTAGTTTAATTCCATAGTCACTTGACATTTTCCACACTCAAGACCTTTTGCCTTTAAAACTTACCTCTACTTCCTTTACGTCGTGGACCTGTTTCCATAATTCCCTAAGCCCATTTAAGCATGGCATTGTATAATTCCATAGGCACTTGACATTTCCCACACTCCAGACCTTTTGCCTTAGCAACTTACCTCCACTTTCTCAACGTCGTGGACCTGTTTCCATCATTCCCTAATCGTTTTAGCGAATTTCCTATAGGGAAGTAGCTATTACCGTAGGTGGCACGGTAATACCTAGACCCGGGACCGATTTACTTTTTCATTTTGATGTCCCCAGAGGCCAAAAACACTATTCGTTCAAATTTTTATATATGTATATATATATATATATATATATATATATATATATATATATATAGACTTATATATATATATATATATATACGTCCGTGAACGCGATAACTTGAGTAATGTTTGTCCGATTTTGATGAAATTTGGTTTAAAGGTGTAAAGCGGGATAAACTTGAATGAGTTCGCGAACCAGCACGATCGGAACATGGGAACGGGGCTTTATGGGGGGTTTTATGGGGTAAAAATTGGTTTTTCTCACTTTTGACCCTCAAAACACAAAATTTCCCAATTTCTCTTTAAACCTTTTTAAAGAGCTTAAAAAAACAAATAATTTAGTATATAAAAGTATTTTTGTTCGATTATTAGTAACGGAGAAAATTAAAAAAATTGTAAATTTAAAATTCCCATGTTATTCTTATGGAGAATATTGTCAAATGTTGTTGTTTGCTTGTTTATGAATATATTTTGATCAAACTTGGCAAATTTATTTATTTTGTACTAAGCTATCAATATTTTACTCAAAAACACACTTTATTAGTTTCCTTGTAGCAGCAAACCTAGGTACTCGTTAAACCTAATGTTATTAAAATATATTTAACTGAAAATCAATTCAGACAAATGGAAATTCGCTTAGTCGGCAGGTTTGCTGCGGCGGGGGTATTTAAGCATAGCGTTGTATTATTCCATAGTCACTTGACATTTTCCCACACTCCAGACCCTTTGCCTTTGCAACTTCCCTTCAATTCCTCAACGTCGTGGACATGTTTCCATCATTCCCTAAGCCATATTTTTTGAAAAAAAAAACAGTTGTAAACTTGTATCAAAACAGTTGTTAACTTGTTTTAAAACTGTTAAAAAACTTGTATTAAAACAAGTTTTTCAATTGTTTTAATACAAGTTTTAAAACAAGTTTTTCAATTGTTTTAATACAAGTTTTCAATCGTTTTAAAACAAGTTTTTCAACTGTTTTAAAACAAGTTTTTTAACCGTTTTAAAACAAGTTTACATCTCTTTTATGCTTAATAAGGCTTAGGAAATAATGGAAACAGGTCTACGACGTATAGGAAATGGAGGGAAATTGCAAAGACAAAAGGTGTGGAGTGTGGTAAATGACAAGTGACTATGGAATTATACAACGCTTTGCCATAAACCTTGCTTAACCCCTTGTTAAATAGGTTATTTTTAATAATAACACAATAAGAAAATAAATAAGAAAGATAAATCCCGGTGTTTGTAGTAAACATTAAATAAAACTTAGTTTTTGTTGTAATTTTTCTGGTTTTCCCATACATTTTTATTTTCTGATAGCAATATTTGAAACTGAAATCTCATTAAATCAGAAGATATATAGTTTACAATGTAATATTGAATTTAACTTTGATTTAGTTAGACGAGGTTATCGTAATATAGCCATTTTAGGGAAACTAATGTTCCACTTTTCACTTGACATTTTCCACACTCAAGACCTTTTGTCTTTAAAACTTACCTCTACTTCCTTTACGTCGTGGACCTGTTTCCATGATTCCCTAAGCCAACCACACGCTTAGCATGGCATTGTATAATTCCATAGGCACTTGACATTTCCCACACTCCAGACCTTTTGCCTTAGCAACTTATTTCCACTTCCTCAACGTCGTGGACCTGTTTCCATCATTCCCTAATCGTTTTTAAGCATAACGTTGTATTATTCCATAGTCACTTGACATTTTCCCACACTCCAGACCCTTTGCCTTTGCAACTTCCCTTCAATTCCTCAACGTCGTGGACATGTTTCCATCATTCCCTTAGCCATATTTTTTGGAAAAAAACAGTTGTAAACTTGTATCAAAACAGTTGTTAACTTGTTTTAAAACTGTTAAAAAACTTGTATTAAAACAAGTTTTTCAATTGTTTTAATACAAGTTTTAAAACAAGTTTTTCAATTGTTTTAATACAAGTTTTCAATCGTTTTAAAACAAGTTTTTCAACTGTTTTCAAAACAAGTTTTTTAACCGTTTTAAAACAAGTTTAAATCTCTTTTATGCTTAATAAGGCTTAGGAAATAATGGAAACAGGTCTACGACGTATAGGAAATGGAGGGAAATTGCAAAGGCAAAAGGTTTTGCCTTTGCAAAAAGTGTGGCAAATAATTGGTGACCTGTGTGTTTGTAGCGATATACTACAACCACTGGGGCATAGTGAGGTGTTCATAATCCTTGGTTTAGACATACACCTCGAAATCATCAGATTGGGCGAATCTTTTAGCTAAGTGGTTGTTAGTGTATCCTATGAACATACAGGTCACCAATGGCCGTTTTGCTATTTTTTTTAATAACCTTCAATTGTTTTAAAACAAGTTTTTAAACTGTTTAAAAATAAGTTTTTTAACCGTTTTAAAACAAGTTTACATCTCTTTTATGCTTAATAAGGCTTAGGGAATGATGGAAACAGGTCTACGACGTATAGGAAATGGAGGGAAATTGCAAAGGCAAAAGGTGTGGAGTGTGGTAAATGACAAGTGACTATGGAAATATACAACCCTTTGCCTTAACCTTGCTTTAACCCCTTGTTAAATAGGTTATTTTGAATAATAACACAATAAGAAAATAAATAAGAAAGATAAATCCCGGTATTTGTAGTAAACATTAAATAAAACTTAGTTTTTGTTGTAATTTTTCTGGTTTTCCCATACATTTTTATTTCTGATAGCATTATTTGAAACTGAAATCTCATTAAATCAGAAGACATATAGTTTACAATGTAATATTGAATTTAACCTTGATTTAGTTAGACGAGGTTATCGTAATATAGCCATTTTAGGGAAACTAATGTTTTGCAGTAAAGTCTCGGGAACACATTTATGATCACTGTTGTGTTTAAACTAAAAGATTTCATGTAAATAGTCCGTGACTATCTGGTGCTGCTACCTAGGAACTCATTGAACAACCATCTGCAGCGCTATCTGTTCGCAATCGGTGGCCTCAGCTTAAATACCGGTTTTTGACTCCTCAGTCTTCAAGCACAGATAGCCAAGAAGGCTAGGGCGTGTGTCACTTGGCCAGTGGCATTCGTCTGCTCGGGTTCGAATCCCGTCCTGTGTGGCAAATAATTGGCGACCTGTGTGTTTGTAGCGATATACTACAACCACTGGGGCATAGTGAGGTGTTCATAATCCTTGGTTTAGACATACACCTCGAAATCATCGGATTGGGCGAATCTTTTAGCTAAGTGGTTGTTAGTGTATCCTATGAACATACAGGTCACCAATGGCCGTTTTGCTATTTTTTTTAATAACCTTTCTCTCTATATCCCTTAGACATTTTATAAAATGTCTATGGGATATAAATATAAGATAAATCCTAGTATTTCTTATTGTAAGTTTTTTAACCGTTTTAAAACAAGTTTACATCTCTTTTATGCTTAATGAGGCTTAGGGAATGATGGAAACTGGTCTACGACGTATAGGAAATGGAGGAAAAATTGCAAAAGCAAAAGGTGTGGAGTGTGGTAAATGACAAATGACTATGGAATTATACAACGCTTTGCCATAAACCTTGCTTAACCCCTTGTTAAATAGGTTATTTTGAATAATAACACAATAAGAAAATAAATAAGAAAGATAAATCCCGGTATTTGTAGTTAACATTAAATAAAACTTAGTTTTTGTTGTAATTTTTCTGGTTTTCCCATAAATTTTTATTTTCTGATAGCATTATTTGAAACTGAAATCTCATTAAATCAGAAGACATATAGTTTACAATGTAATATTGAATTTAACTTTGATTTAGTTAGACGAGGTTATCGTAATGTAGCCATTTTAGGGAAACTAATGTTTTGCAGTAAAGTCTCGGTAACTCATTTATGATCACTGTTGTGTTTAAACTAAAAGATTTCATGTAAATAGTCCGTGACTATCTGGTGCTGCTACCTAGGAACTCATTGAACAACCATCTGCAGCGCTATCTGTTCGCAATCGGTGGCCTCAGCTTAAATACCGGTTTTTGACTCCTCAGTCATCAAGCACAGATAGCCAAGAAGGCTAGGGCGTGTGTCACTTGGCCAGTGGCATTCGTCTGCTCGGGTTCGAATCCCGTCCTGTGTGGCAAATAATTGGTGACCTGTGTGTTTGTAGCGATATACTACAACCACTGGGGCATAGTGAGGTGTTCATAATCCTTGGTTTAGACATACACCTCGAAATCATCGGATTGGGCGAATCTTTTAGCTAAGAGGTTGTTAGTGTATCCTATGAACATACAGGTCACCAATGGCCGTTTTGCTATTTTTTTTAATAACCTTCAATTGTTTTAAAACAAGTTTTTTAACTGTTTAAAAATAAGTTTTTTAACCGTTTTAAAACAAGTTTACATCTCTTTTATGCTTAATAA
The DNA here is from genome assembly GCF_028750875.1 of Macrosteles quadrilineatus. NCBI lineage: Eukaryota > Metazoa > Arthropoda > Insecta > Hemiptera > Cicadellidae > Macrosteles > Macrosteles quadrilineatus. The sequence continues at coordinate 14,048,065 of NW_026542601.1, read as the reverse complement.
GGCTTAGGGAATGATGGAAACAGGTCTACGACGTATAGGAAATGGAGGGAAATTGCACTGTTTAAAAATAAGTTTTTTAACCGTTTTAAAACAAGTTTACATCTCTTTTATGCTTAATAAGGCTTAGGGAATGATGGAAACAGGTCTACGACGTATAGGAAATGGAGGGAAATTGCAAAGGCAAAAGGTGTGGAGTGTGGTAAATGACAAGTGACTATGGAATTATACAACCCTTTGCCTTAACCTTGCTTTAACCCCTTGTTAAATAGGTTATTTTGAATAATAACACAATAAGAAAATAAATAAGAAAGATGAATCCCGGTATTTGTAGTAAACATTAAATAAAACTTAGTTTGTGTTGTAATTTTTCTGGTTTTCCCATACATTTTTATTTCTGATAGCATTATTTGAAACTGAAATCTCATTAAATCAAAAGACATATAGTTTACAATGTAATATTGAATTTAACCTTGATTTAGTAAGACGAGGTTATCGTAATATAGCCATTTTAGGGAAACTAATGTTTTGCAGTAAAGTCTCGGGAACACATTTATGATCACTGTTGTGTTTAAACTAAAAGATTTCATGTAAATAGTCCGTGACTATCTGGTGCTGCTACCTAGGAACTCATTGAACAACCATCTGCAGCGCTATCTGTTCGCAATCGGTGGCTTCAGCTTAAATACCGGTTTTTGACTCCTCAGTCTTCAAGCACAGATAGCCAAGAAGGCTAGGGCGTGTGTCACTTGGCCAGTGGCATTCGTCTGCTCGGGTTCGAATCCCGTCCTGTGTGGCAAAAAATTGGCGACCTGTGTGTTTGTAGCGATATACTACAACCACTGGGGCATAGTGAGGTGTTCATAATCCTTGGTTTAGACATACACCTCGAAATCATCGGATTGGGCGAATCTTTTAGCTAAGTGGTTGTTAGTGTATCCTATGAACATACAGGTCACCAATGGCCGTTTTGCTATTTTTTTTTAATAACCTTCCTCTCTATATCCCTTAGACATTTTATAAAATGTCCATGGGATATAAATATAAGATAAATCCTAGTATTTCTTATTGTAAGTTTTTTAACCGTTTTAAAACAAGTTTACATCTCTTTTATGCTTAATAAGGCTTAGGGAATGATGGAAACAGGTCTACGACGTATAGGAAATGGAGGAAAAATTGCAAAAGCAAAAGGTGTGGAGTGTGGTAAATGACAAGTGACTATGGAATTATACAACGCTTTGCCTTAACCTTCCTTTAACCCCTTGTTAAATAGGTTATTTTGAATAATAACACAATAAGAAAATAAATAAGAAAGATTAATCCCGGTTTTTGTAGTAAACATTAAATAAAACTTAGTTTTTGTTGTAATTTTTCTGGTTTTCCCATACATTTTTATTTTCTGATAGCATTATTTGAAACTGAAATCTCATTAAATCAGAAGACATATAGTTTACAAAGTAATATTGAATTTAACCTTGATTTAGTTAGACGAGGTTATTGTAATATAGCCATTTTAGGGAAACTAATGTTTTGCAGTAAAGTCTCGGGAACACATTTATGATCACTGTTGTTTTTAAACTAAAAGATTTCATGTAAATAGTCCGTGACTATCTGGTGCTGCTACCTAGGAACTCATAGCAGAAGTTGCAACTTACCTCCACTTCCTCTACTTCGTGCACTTGTTTCCATCATTCTCTTATCGTTTTTAAGCATGGCGTTGTATTTTTCTATAGTCACTTGACATTTCCCACACTCCAGAACCTTTGCTTTTGCAACTTCCCTCCACTTACTCTACGTCGTGGACCTGTGTTCATCAATTTCCATTATTTTTCCATTATTTTTTAATTCCATTTTTTAATTCCATTATTTTTTGGAAAAAAACAGTTGTAAACTTGTATCAAAACAGTTGTTAACTTGTTTTAAAACTGTTAAAAAACTTGTATTAAAACAAGTTTTTCAATTGTTTTAATACAAGTTTTAAAACAAGTTTTTCAATTGTTTTAATACAAGTTTTCAATCGTTTTAAAACAAGTTTTTCAACTGTTTTAAAACAAGTTTTTTAACCGTTTTAAAACAAGTTTACATCTCTTTTATGCTTAATAAGGCTTAGGAAATAATGGAAACAGGTCTACGACGTATAGGAAATGGAGGGAAATTGCAAAGGCAAAAGGTGTGGAGTGTGGTAAATGACAAGTGACTATGGAATTATACAACGCTTTGCCATAAACCTTGCCTAACCCCTTGTTAAATAGGTTATTTTGAATAATAACACAATAAGAAAATAAATAAGAAAGATAAATCCCGGTATTTGTAGTAAACATTAAATAAAACTTAGTTTTTGTTGTAATTTTTCTGGTTTTCCCATACATTTTTATTTTCTGATAGCATTATTTGAAACTGAAATCTCATTAAATCAGAAGACATATAGTTTACAAAGTAATATTGAATTTAACCTTGATTTAGTTAGACGAGGTTATTGTAATATAGCCATTTTAGGGAAACTAATGTTTTGCAGTAAAGTCTCGGGAACACATTTATGATCACTGTTGTTTTTAAACTAAAAGATTTCATGTAAATAGTCCGTGACTATCTGGTGCTGCTACCTAGGAACTCATAGCAGAAGTTGCAACTTACCTCCACTTCCTCTACTTCGTGCACTTGTTTCCATCATTCTCTTATCGTTTTTAAGCATGGCGTTGTATTTTTCTATAGTCACTTGACATTTCCCACACTCCAGAACCTTTGCTTTTGCAACTTCCCTCCACTTACTCTACGTCGTGGACCTGTGTTCATCAATTTCCATTATTTTTCCATTATTTTTTAATTCCATTTTTTAATTCCATTATTTTTTGGAAAAAAAACAGTTGTAAACTTGTATCAAAACAGTTGTTAACTTGTTTTAAAACTGTTAAAAAACTTGTATTAAAACAAGTTTTTCAATTGTTTTAATACAAGTTTTAAAACAAGTTTTTCAATTGTTTTAATACAAGTTTTCAATCGTTTTAAAACAAGTTTTTCAACTGTTTTAAAACAAGTTTTTTAACCGTTTTAAAACAAGTTTACATCTCTTTTATGCTTAATAAGGCTTAGGAAATAATGGAAACAGGTCTACGACGTATAGGAAATGGAGGGAAATTGCAAAGGCAAAAGGTGTGGAGTGTGGTAAATGACAAGTGACTATGGAATTATACAACGCTTTGCCATAAACCTTGCCTAACCCCTTGTTAAATAGGTTATTTTGAATAATAACACAATAAGAAAATAAATAAGAAAGATAAATCCCGGTATTTGTAGTAAACATTAAATAAAACTTAGTTTTTGTTGTAATTTTTCTGGTTTTCCCATAAATTTTTATTTTCTGATAGCATTATTTGAAACTGAAATCTCATTAAATCAGAAGACATATAGTTTACAATGTAATATTGAATTTAACCTTGATTTAGTTAGACGAGGTTATCGTAATATAGCCATTTTAGGGAAACTAATGTTTTGCAGTAAAGTCTCGGGAACTCATTTATGATCACTGTTGTGTTTAAACTAAAAGATTTCATGTAAATAGTCCGTGACTATCTGGTGCTGCTACCTAGGAACTCATTGAACAACCATCTGCAGCGCTATCTGTTCGCAATCGGTGGCCTCAGCTTAAATACCGGTTTTTGACTCCTCAGTCTTCATGCACAGATAGCCAAGAAGGCTAAGGCGTGTGTCACTTGGCCAGTGGCATTCGTCTGCTCGGGTTCGAATCCCGTCCTGTGTGGCAAATAATTGGTGACCTGTGTGTTTGTAGCGATATACTACAACCACTGGGGCATAGTGAGGTGTTCATAATCCTTGGTTTAGACATACACCTCGAAATCATCGGATTGGGCGAATCTTTTAGCTAAGTGGTTGTTAGTGTATCCTATGAACATACAGGTCACCAATGGCCGTTTTGCTATTTTTTTTAATAACCTTCAATTGTTTTAAAACAAGTTTTTTAACTGTTTAAAAATAAGTTTTTTAACCGTTTTAAAACAAGTTTACATCTCTTTTATGCTTAATAAGGCTTAGGGAATGATGGAAACAGGTCTACGACGTATAGGAAATGGAGGGAAATTGCACTGTTTAAAAATAAGTTTTTTAACCGTTTTAAAACAAGTTTACATCTCTTTTATGCTTAATAAGGCTTAGGGAATGATGGAAACAGGTCTACGACGTATAGGAAATGGAGGGAAATTGCAAAGGCAAAAGGTGTGGAGTGTGGTAAATGACAAGTGACTATGGAATTATACAACCCTTTGCCTTAACCTTGCTTTAACCCCTTGTTAAATAGGTTATTTTGAATAATAACACAATAAGAAAATAAATAAGAAAGATAAATCCCGGTATTTGTAGTAAACATTAAATAAAACTTAGTTTGTGTTGTAATATTTCTGGTTTTCCTATACATTTTTATTTCTGATAGCATTATTTGAAACTGAAATCTCATTAAATCAAAAGACATATAGTTTACAATGTAATATTGAATTTAACCTTGATTTAGTAAGACGAGGTTATCGTAATATAGCCATTTTAGGGAAACTAATGTTTTGCAGTAAAGTATCGGGAACACATTTATGATCACTGTTGTGTTTAAACTAAAAGATTTCATGTAAATAGTCCGTGACTATCTGGTGCTGCTACCTAGGAACTCATTGAACAACCATCTGCAGCGCTATCTGTTCGCAATCGGTGGCTTCAGCTTAAATACCGGTTTTTGACTCCTCAGTCTTCAAGCACAGATAGCCAAGAAGGCTAGGGCGTGTGTCACTTGGCCAGTGGCATTCGTCTGCTCGGGTTCGAATCCCGTCCTGTGTGGCAAAAAATTGGCGACCTGTGTGTTTGTAGCGATATACTACAACCACTGGGGCATAGTGAGGTGTTCATAATCCTTGGTTTAGACATACACCTCGAAATCATCGGATTGGGCGAATCTTTTAGCTAAGTGGTTGTTAGTGTATCCTATGAACATACAGGTCACCAATGGCCGTTTTGCTATTTTTTTTTTATAACCTTCCTCTCTATATCCCTTAGACATTTTATAAAATGTCCATGGGATATAAATATAAGATAAATCCTAGTATTTCTTATTGTAAGTTTTTTAACCGTTTTAAAACAAGTTTACATCTCTTTTATGCTTAATAAGGCTTAGGGAATGATCGAAACAGGTCTACGACGTATAGGAAATGGAGGAAAAATTGCAAAAGCAAAAGGTGTGGAGTGTGGTAAATGACAAGTGACTATGGAATTATACAACGCTTTGCCTTAACCTTCCTTTAACCCCTTGTTAAATAGGTTATTTTGAATAATAACACAATAAGAAAATAAATAAGAAAGATAAATCCCGGTTTTTGTAGTAAACATTAAATAAAACTTAGTTTTTGTTGTAATTTTTCTGGTTTTCCCATACATTTTTATTTTCTGATAGCATTATTTGAAACTGAAATCTCATTAAATCAGAAGACATATAGTTTACAATGTAATATTGAATTTAACCTTGATTTAGTTAGACGAGGTTATTGTAATATAGCCATTTTAGGGAAACTAATGTTTTGCAGTAAAGTCTCGGGAACACATTTATGATCACTGTTGTTTTTAAACTAAAAGATTTCATGTAAATAGTCCGTGACTATCTGGTGCTGCTACCTAGGAACTCATAGCAGAAGTTGCAACTTACCTCCACTTCCTCTACTTCGTGCACTTGTTTCCATCATTCTCTTATCGTTTTTAAGCATGGCGTTGTATTTTTCTATAGTCACTTGACATTTCCCACACTCCAGAACCTTTGCTTTTGCAACTTCCCTCCACTTACTCTACGTCGTGGACCTGTGTTCATCAATTTCTAATCGTTTTTAAGCATGGCATTGTATTATTCCATTGTCACTTGACATTTCTAACACTCCGGACCCTTTGCCTTTGCAACTTCCCTTCACTTTCTCAACGTCGTGGTCCTGCTTCCTTATTTCCCTACACCTTTCTAAGCATACATTTGTATTATTCTATAGTTACTTGACATTTCCCATACTTTTGACCGTTTGCCTTTGCAACTTCCCTCCACTTCCTCTACGTCGTGGACCTGTTTCCATCATTCCCTAAGACTTTTTAAGCATGGAGTAGTGGTGAACCCAGAAAGATAAGTCACTTTAGGCGTTTTTTCCCATAAGAATAACATGGGGATCATTTTTTGGCCACCAAAACAAAAAATCCTGATCTTTGCTCACATATCCCTATAAAATTGTCAAACCTTATTTCTTACTTATGTAACGGTTTAGTTTTTATGTGTTACTTCTTTTAAATGATGTTTATTATTATATAATATATTGTGGGGGATGAGCTCGCTTGGCAGTGAGCACAAAGAAAGGTACTCGAGATTCGATTATACAAAATTCTATATTATATTGTCAACACAAGTATTATTTATAATTACAGAGATAAAGGGAAAAATAGAATATAGATATTATATCAAGAACAATGAATGGCAAATACTAAATGACAAAATATGATTTCCAATCAAATATAATTGTTTATGTTATTATTCTCAAAATAACTATTCAACCAAAGAGGCAATAGAAATTGGTAAATTTATATATAATATTTCAAATAACTCTGTGTTATTAAAAATATGAATTTAATATGACAAGTATTTAATGTCTTTATTAGTATTTCAAATCTATCTGTGCTCTAAGTCCAAAAATATTAAAAGAGGATAACGGCCTTACCTTGGCCAGCCGGCGCTGGTTCCTAAGGAGGAATGAACTATTGGTAAAAAGGTCTACCACCGATGGTACTTTCAATTTGGCTGCAAAGAGAGAGGGTAAGGCCATAATCAGCAATTTGTTGGGTATTGAACCTACTGAATGCAAGAAGCAGCACAAAACTGCTTACACTCAGCAATCTACTTTACTCAACCAACTGCTGTAACTGATACTTCTACAATTGTTTGATTGATTGAAAATCATTTACAATATGAATTTTAAAATTTTTTATGAATTAAAATTTTCCCCAAAACGTCCTACCATTACATGCCCCCTCCTTCGGGAGACATGGTCCCCATGTCTACATATATAAATACAAAATTGCAAAAACTTTTAAAAGTTACCAAAATTATAACATTTTTATCTGAGAGGAATACAAATATATGTGTCTAATAGCTGAGTTTAACAAAATATAAATAAAAAATGTCACCATTTTTCACAAAGGATGAATTGTCCGAAAAAGTCCATTAGCTTGAATTAAGTGCCACTGTCCTGGATTCTTCACAAGGTCGTGTCAACAACCTGATGTAATGAGGAAGTTGAATGAAAAAGCTGACACCTTGCAGAGATTCAGCACGTAGGGTCGTGTGTCAGCTGGGTAGGCCTCCAAGTGGTCTGCTGACAGTGGTATTTGCATGCAACAGAGAATACAACTGAATTAGTGTACTATATATATAACAATTTTCTGAATTAATTTTATCGTGAGAAATCAGGTATTACAAAAAAAAAATAGGTAAGGCCGTTTTAGTATTGTTTAAAAAGGAAGAAAATAATCTGTTGCCTCTTTAAGAATTACAAAAATGAATGAACTATTATGACATCTTATATCTAAAATAAAGTTTAAAATCTAACATATACTTTCAATATGACTATCCCAAAAAATAGTATCCCACAACCAAAATGTAACAACCCAGTTCCACCTTTTAAACTTAAGAAAGTATTATAAAAAATATTCTTAACGTCGTTTGAAAACAAAATGCTTTATATTCTGTCAAAAAAAATTATCAATTATCATATACATATTTATACAATGCCCTTACAGCTAACAAAACCATACACACAAATTTTAAACTCAATATTTAACTTGAACAAACTTAAAAAAAAAACAAGGAAATATACTCAATTAGATTATGATTATGATTTAGATTAATGATTATTCTTCTTCTTTTTTTTTTTTTAATTTCACAGATCAGCTTTCTGTTTAGATCTTCAATAAAATAAGTTCATTAAGTTAACAGAATCTGTTATTAAACTGTTATATACACATACTATACTATTTATATTAACGTGACTAAATTAAAAAATGATCATAAAGTTTCTTTTTTTTATAACAAAAACATAAAATGGAAATTATATATTTATACCAGCTATACACTACAGTTACACAGTTCATTTATTTACGACAGCTAAAACTAATCTAATTAATGCTAGTAATGGGATTAAAAGTATGTTGCTCAGGTATGTATCTTGACGAATAAGCCTTCTGCTTACCATTCCTAGGGTGCTATACGAGAGCCTTTCTCATTCAATTCTGAATACCCCTACTTAGTTCAGAATACCAGGATTGAACGAGCGACACTTCAGCATTACAGTATGTAGACTTCTGAGCAACAATATATATATATAAAAGAAATTTGGGGGAAAATTATCATACTGTTCAATCGTTTTAACTTAAGCTATACTATATACAAGCACTCTATTTACTATACAACATAATCTAACTTGTCTTGTGATTAGCAGCTTATGCTCTGTCATGATAAGGTTTCAGCCGACTAATGTTAATTACGTCTTTAGTCCATTGTCCACCCTTTAGCAACGCCACTTCATAACACAGGTCAGAAACCTTTCGCGTTACTTCAAATGGACCTTTGAAGGATGAGGCCAGTTTACGTGTTCCTTGCTTAGCTGTAAAAGGTGCTGAAATCAGAACCTTATCGCCTGGTTTAAACTCACGGTTGTGATGAGTCTTATCATAATGTCTCTTCTGCTTGTCTTGAGCCTTTTTAAGCAAAAGAGGAATAGTTTTCCGGATTTCATGGATTTTTGTAACCGAATCTAAAACATCGTGATCTGGTACACGAGGCAGAATAGCGAGGTCAGCTGGGAAAACAGGATTGTAGCCGTGTAGTAAGAAAAATGGAGAGTAAGTAGTTGACTCCTGAACACTTGCATTGTACACAAATGTTACCATCTCAACATACTTGCTCCAATCTGTATGACTGTCATTAGCATAGAAGTGGAGCATATTTAACAAAGTACCATTGTACCTCTCAGTTAGGCCTTGAGATTGAGGATGGTATGCAGTACTTGTGTGATGATATATGCCCAAAGCGTCATAAAGCTGCTTTAAGACCTGTGAAGTGAAATGAGTCCCGCGGTCTGACTGAATTTCTTTTACACAACCGAATCGGGGAATCAAAGTTTCCGTGATAAACCTCGCTGTCGTTTTTGCATCAGCATTGGCAGTAGCTTTAGCCACAGCATAACGTGTAGTCATATCCATGGCAACTAGGATGTATTGCTTACCATTTGATTTAGGAAGGGGCCCTACATAGTCAATTTGACACTTTAAAAACGGCGTAGTACCCGTAAGTTCAATTGGTTGCAGTTTTCCGGCCTGACCTCGATTGTCACTCTTGCGTAATTGACACGCGTTACATGATCGTACGTAAGCCCTAATGTCTCTAGCCATGTTAGGCCAATGATACCTCACGACAATTTTCTGAAATGTCTTAGCTATACCGGAGTGTGCTCCTGCTGTCAGGCTATCATGGTAAGCTGTAAGGATATCATTAACAATCTGATTTGGAACAGCTAGCAACAGTTTAGTTGAACGCTGGCTATAGTCTTTGTAGTATAAAATGTCCTCCTGGAGTATGTATTTTCTCGCTGATCTCCGCATCCTCTGTGATGCAGAATCTGGATCCAACAATGCGGTCCGAATCTCGCTGAGGTACCTATCCTCAAGCTGTAACTTGTGAATGTTTATTTGGGAGATAAAATTGATACGCAGCTCCTCTGCTACCACGTCATCGTCCACTCCATCGCCAACAGGGTACCTGCTTAGAGCATCAGGAACACGCATCGCTGTCCCCGGCCTGTGTTTGATAGTGAACTCGTAATCAATCAGTTTAAGAGCTAATCGATTTAACCTTGAGCTTAAGTTCTTGATGTTCTTGTAGTACTGCAAACAGGCATGATCGTTGTAGATTGTGAAGTGTCTCCCCAGCAACATCGGTCTGAAATGGTTAACTGTGTAAACAACACTGAGTAGCTCAAGTTCGGAAACTGACCAACGAGATTCAACGTTCCTAAGTGTCCTGCTGACATATGCAACTGGCCGCAGTGTACCATCTTCTTGGAACTGACTGAGAACTCCACCAACACCTACTTTGGAAGCATCAGACATCACTACCGTCTCAAGATTATCCCTAAAGTGTGCCAAAAGGGGAGGGTTTGCCAAAGCCTGTTTCAAGGATTGAAAGGCTTCTTCCTGTGGACTTTCCCATATCAACTTGGTACCCACCTGTTCCTTTTTTGTCAACTGAGTGAGAGGATGGGCAACATTAGAATAACTAGGGACAAACTTCCTATAGTAAGATGCCATACCCAAGAAACTACGCACATCCTTTACTGTTTTGGGGGTGGGAAAATTAAGTAAAGCTTCAACATTGTCCTTAGACGGGTGAATACCATCTGGTTGAACTTCAAAGCCAAGGAACTTTATGTTTTGGTAAAAGAAATGACACTTTGACGTTTTAATTTTCAGGCCCGCATCACGGAGTCGCTTAAGAGTTTCTTCAAGGTTTGATAGTTTTGAGGCAAAATCATCGCCATAGCTTACTAAATCGTCTAGATACAAAACAACACCATGGTATAGTAAACCTGCAAAAACAGCATTCATTGATCTTTGAAAGGCATTTGGACTGGTTTTCATACCTTGTGGCAAACGTGTGTATCGATACAACCCCTTGTGTGTGATAAACGCAGTATAATCCCGGCATTCTGGAGCTATTGGCTGTTGAAAGAATGCTTGTGTTATGTCCATTTGACTATAGAATTTAGCTGATTCTAAAGTATCTAAAATTGTGTCAATTCTAGGTAATGGAAATTTGTCGCTTACTATATTTTCATTTATCTTTTTATAACAGTGAACAACACGAGATTTTCCACCTGGTTTCTTAACGAGAAAGGTTGGTGCGCTAAATGGTGATTGACATTTTTCCACTACACCGGCAGCTTCTAGTGCGTCAATCTGCCTGTCTAACTCATCACGTTCTCGAGGTCCCAACTTGAATGGTGGCAAAGAAATAGGTTCATCTGTTTTAAGTGTAATTTTGTAAGGAGGCATTTTTGCGGTCCCTAAATCAGTATCATCTTTTGCAAAAACATCCCTATAATCAAACAAAAGACTCTTTGCCGCTTCCCACTGTGCCGGTGGCAACTTGGGATTGATATCAATTTTGTTTCCAGCTAGGTCTAAGATCTCCCCTAAACTAGCGTTTATTCCTGCTGCTGAATTTTGGGGGGAAATCCCGTTTGACATGTCCTGTATACTACATGGAGGTTTTGTTTTTAAAGACATTGCCCTAACTTTCAATTTATCCGAGGGCAAAATCTTTCCACTAGTACTTGGTATTAGATCATTTTGAGCTATGGGAGTTTTACCTACTTTGTTAACCTGCATGGGGATTTGGGTTTTGTCCCCAGCACGTGATAAAGTTATGGTACCGTCTTGGTAATTTATAACCACCCCATAATGTTTAAGATAATCATTTCCCAAGATCATTGAACAATTCAGGTTTTTAATTACATACACTTCTTGAGTGAATTCTATTGAGGCTATGTGAAATGTTAAAGTAGTTTTCCCGAGGACAATTAAAGGAGTTCTACTCGCTGAAGTTAGATTCACATTAGTTTTTTCCCATTGCTTATGTATTAAAAGTTCACTATTAACACACGAAACATTAGCACCTGAATCGAGCAATATGTTAATTTCCTTTGATTCTACGATTCCTTTCGTGCTTAAAGGTGAGCAATCTTTAGTGGTCATATTAGTTACAATTCTGCTTTCATAGGGAAATGACATGTGTGACTGTAATGGTAAGTCATTAACACTTGAACTGTCAAGTTTGCTGACGCGAGTCCGGTGTTCAATTACTTTGGCCGCGTCGCACAAATGTGTTTCAAGTGAAACTTGTGGTTCTGATGACTCAATGCTATGATGTGCATTTTTGAAAAACTCTATTACACTATTTTGATAAAACTTTTGAGTTTCCTCACTAGGGTAATACGTAGGAACATTTAAATTCATTGTGTTAATCTCAAAATTCCGAGAATTTTCGCCACCAGAGTTAAGATTATAACTCTTTGGCTTTTCTAGTTTTTTGACTTGTACCAGCAATCTTGAGACCAATGCATTTTTCCGCAATGTCTGCAAGGTTGTGAAGGTTTTGTTCCGTTAGATCCTTTAGGATGTGGAGAGAAACTTCTCTTCTCATCTTTTGAGTCACGGAAATTTGAATTTTTAAATTTAGAATCACGATTCATGTCAAGAAATCTAACTCGGTTAGGAGTAGCATCACGTGAATCGTACCGACTTCTATACCGATCCCTAGAGCGAGGTCGACGGTCGGTCCTGTCATAATTCCGTCCGTATGATGAGCTGCGGTCCCTTCTAGGATAGTCTCGTTGATAACTACCACTATCCCTATCTCTTGAAAACTCCCTGTTGTAGTCTGAACTTCTAGAATGTGATCTACCACGAGAACGATTATTATCTAATTTCAACTGGTTAACTGTTTTTGTCAGAAAATCTATTTTTGAATTAAGTTCATCTACAGGTTTATGTGTTTGTGTCGCGGGCAACTCTACACCTAGCCTGTGGCGCAAAAGTAAGGCAGAGGTCTCATACTTAGTCACGTTAGCAAATAACTTATCCTTAGTAGAGTTGTCCCACATGGCAATCTGTTGAAGAATTGCAGGGTTTAACCCCTTTAAGATGTGACCACAAACTCTTGACTCTGACATTGTATTATCTATAAGAGAGCACAGTCGAATAATATCTGACATGTACTGAACAGTACTCTCCCCTAGCATCTGAACTCGAGTATTTAACTGCATTTCCAAAAGTTCTGTGTTAGTTTCTAACACAAAAGTATTCGAAAGGTGTTGCTTAGCCACGGCCCATGTTAAATTCTCCCCATGTTCACGTTCAAGGTTCTCATAAACCAATTGTGCCGTGTCGCTTAGGTAAAAACTTAACAATTGTAATTTCCGTTCATCATTCCAAGCGTTAGCTAGTGAAACTCGCTCATAATGCGCCAAAAAGCTTTTTACATTTTCAGTCGGCTTACCGCCAAATGTCTGGGGGGTAAAACACGGTATTTTCTCTGCCATAACTACGTTTCTCGGACACGGTTGATAGGCTCGCTGTACTGTTAAACCTATATCCGCATAAGTAGCTGGTTCAGCTACTTCCTCATAAATGTTCTCAGTAGAGTAGTTTTTAATGAGCTCATGTGCGATAATGTCTTGGTTTTTGTATAAAGTTACTTCTTCATAAGGACTATTTAATTGTCTCGGAGCACTCTGAGTAAAGGGTTCGCCCTTATCTAAATTATTTTTAACTAGCCTTAGATAAGACCTAAGATATTCTAAATCAGCCTCAGGTGGAACTGGAATATCTAATTTTTTATATATCTCTATCACTCCTCCTTTATTTAACGACCTTAATTCACTGAATGAAATCTTATCCATCTAATTGGTACACACATGCTACCTAAACATATATAAACAAATCTCTATTCATCCACCTAAAACAATCTTAAACATAGGTCTAATTAATTCCTATAAATCCCTGTTACACAGATAGGTTCCAAATACAAAAACTGTTCTATTTAAACACAATCTATCTAATTACAATTCAACAAGTTTTCTTTTTTTTATATAATCTGATTAATTAGTTCCAATAATAAATAAAGTCATAAGTACAGTTAACAATAAATCAAACAATTAATTATTGAGTAAAAACTCAATCCTGGCAGCCCCGACCAGTTGTAACGGTTGGTTTTTATGTGTTACTTCTTTTAAATGATGTTTATTATTATATAATATATTGTGGGGGATGAGCTCGCTTGGCAGTGAGCACAAAGAAAGGTACTCGAGATTCGATTATACAAAATTCTATATTATATTGTCAACACAAGTATTATTTATAATTACGGAGATAAAGGGAAAAATAGAATATAGATATTATATCAAGAACAATGAATGGCAAATACTAAATGACAAAATATGATTTCCAATCAAATATAATTGTTTATGTTATTATTCTCAAAATAACTATTCAACCAAAGAGGCAATAGAAATTGGTAAATTTATATATAATATTTCAAATAACTCTGTGTTATTAAAAATATGAATTTAATATGACAAGTATTTAATGTCTTTATTAGTATTTCAAATCTATCTGTGCTCTAAGTCCAAAAATATTAAAAGAGGATAACGGCCTTACCTTGGCCAGCCGGCGCTGGTTCCTAAGGAGGAATGAACTATTGGTAAAAAGGTCTACCACCGATGGTACTTTCAATTTGGCTGCAAAGAGAGAGGGTAAGGCCATAATCAGCAATTTGTTGGGTATTGAACCTACTGAATGCAAGAAGCAGCACAAAACTGCTTACACTCAGCAATCTACTTTACTCAACCAACTGCTGTAACTGATACTTCTACAATTGTTTGATTGATTGAAAATCATTTACAATATGAATTTTAAAATTTTTTATGAATTAAAATTTTCCCCAAAACGTCCTACCATTACACTTATTTCCCATAAATATATTTGATATTAAGCTAAAAAAGCGATTTCTTATATTTATTGACCCTTACAAGTGTAAATGCAGAGTAGAGGCTATATGCCGGTCCTATGACACTTTAGGCACGTTTTCCCCATAAGAATAACATGGTGAGCTTTTTTTGACCACTTTTTTAAAAATCCAGCTCTCGGCCAATACAAGCCTATATAAATGTTCAATACCATTGTACAACTCTATTACTATTTCGAATCCACATCCATTCTCATATATATTCTCAAAATCATCAACTTGACAGTGCGAGGTTTGTACGCGAACTCGTGCGTGCTCCCGGCTCATGGCGTGCTCCCTTGGATATCCTTAGTGGAAATCCATGAGTTCTGGCTACTTGGGAATCCAAGCCATTTGACATACAATAAATCACCCTTCCTCCTAATTACCTTTTCTATCAAATACATGTCTTTATACTTGGTCTTTAACAACTCCTCTGTATAGACGCCTCCCCTGATTATATTACCATTTTCATCTTTCAAGATATATGTCACAGGCTTTGTATTCTTTACTTCTGCTATTGTAAATAGTTCCCCTGTCCAATTCGGAGTATAACCTTTACTAAAAACATGTTTATACTTGGAAATTCTCACACTATCACCTACCTTATATCTTGGCTTTTTAACTTGCACTACTTTAGAAGTCAACCTCTCATGCACATATTTACTATTCTTAATACTCACTTGGTTAGGCTTCATTCCTATAGATCTATGCACCTTATTATTATATTTTCGAATTAACTTTGGAAGTAAATCCAACCATTTATAATTTCCCTGAGCACTAAATTCCCTATATAACCAATTCTTTAAAGTTCTCTGAAACCTCTCCACAATTGCAGCCTTAGTTGTAGAAAATGTGTGATAGTGATTAATATTTAATTTTTTCATTAGTTTGCTAAAATACTGATTAAAAAATTCTTTTCCATTGTCAGATTGAATGTTTTTAACCCCCTTTGGTAGAATGGTTTTAATGGCTTCTGTAACCACTAACCCTGTCTTATTCTTTAGTGGAGCAGCATAAGCTTTTTTAGAAAATGTATCTATTAAAGTTAAAATATATTTATTGCAAGAATTCTCTCTAGCATAGTTTTGCATATCAATTAAATCTATTTGTACAGTTTCGTTTATACCTAATACTTTAAAAGACCTTCTAATGAAATTCTTTCTTGCAGGCTTATGAAGTTCGTATGCAATTTCATTCATTTTTTATAACATCACTCTTTCCTTGTACTGTAAATATATTACCATTAGCCCCAATCAATAGATTATCTTCCATTCTTTTAAATACATAGTTTTCTGGTATATATGGTCTATTATCTATAATAAATCAGGATTGTATTCCATCAAATTAAATTTTCTTCCTGCATATACAAATTTTGATCCATCATAATACATAGCTTGTGACATTAAACAAATATCATCTAAATATTCCCCCTTTGGCAGATTTCTTATATATTGTTTTTTGGCATCCCAACATTTTTCTTTTTTATCAAAAGTTATAGTCTGTTCTTTTGTAACACAGTCAGTGTCATCAACGGCGGGTTTTACACGTACTAACCTTTTATTATTAAAATCCCAATAGCCTGCTTCCATTTTTGGAACTTGTGAAACATTCACAGCATCTTTACTATCTGTACCTTCTATCAAATTGCTAAGTTTCTGTTTCTTAGCATTCCAAACACCATTCTCTGATTCTAAAAATGCATAATTATTATCATCTTGTACAAATTTACCATCTTCTTTTCGTATTAAAGTCTGTTGTAAAGTGGGCACATCATTTAAACTTTCACCCTTTTCTACATTAGTAATTTTCCGTTTCTTAGCATTCCAAACACCATTCTCTGATTCTAAAAATTCAAAATTATTATTGTCTTGTACAAATTTGCCATCTTTACGTATTAAAGTCTGTTGTAAAGTGGGCACATCATCTAAACTTTCACCCTTTTCCACATTAGTAATTTTCTGTTTTTTAGCATTCCAATTTTTATTCTTAGATTCTAAAAACTCATATTTAGTTTTACCTTGTAAAAATACATCACCTTTTCTAGTTAATGTCTGACCCAAAGTTGATACATCATCTACAAACTCTCCATCTTTAACATTACCAATTTTACGGTTTAAACAATTCCAACTATCGTCTTGTAAATTCAAAGTAGGTTCACTACTAGCCCTGGGTTCTGCAGGCTTATTATATGGATTATATAAACGATAAAATTTATCTATAAACATATTTTTATTTAATAAATAATTCCACTTTCTCTCAATTCCTCAATAATGGAATCTATTTCATTATCCACTCCTGAGTTACCGGCTTGGCGACTTAGCCAAAGAAGTCTTAACCTATCTACAAGCTCATTAGGATCATCCCAATAAATATAGTCTATTTTATTACCAGTCACTTGTCTCAAACCTTCACCAACAGATTTAAAAAGAGGTTTAATTATATTAAGATATTTAGTATGTCTATTACTTGAAATTGGTGCACCATCTTTGTAACTCTTTAAATGTCCATTTGTAGCTTCCAAAATCTCTTTATAATTTTGCAAATCAGCCTGAGTATAATCCTCAGGTTCTTTTAAAGTTAACAACTGCCACAAACCTTTTGTCCCCTTGTAGGTTTTATTTGCAACTGTAACATCATCATTGGCAATATCAACTTCCTTATTTCCAATAAAAAATTTATTTGCTTCTCGTCTAATAC
This sequence comes from Macrosteles quadrilineatus, assembly GCF_028750875.1. NCBI lineage: Eukaryota > Metazoa > Arthropoda > Insecta > Hemiptera > Cicadellidae > Macrosteles > Macrosteles quadrilineatus. The sequence continues at coordinate 14,030,733 of NW_026542601.1, read as the reverse complement.
CATATGTAGTGTCTGTCATACTACTTTTACTGAGGTAATTTCCTAAATAGTCTGATGCTAAAAGACCAAAATCTAATTTCTGTGGAGTGGATTGTTGTAATGGTTGTAATGGTTGTAATCTTGGTATCATTGATATTCTAGATGGAGTCATTGGGAGTATTTCCATTCGAGGACTCTCTGTTTTGCCAATAGATGTGATTTTCTTTAATTCTTGTAATGGCTCTATTAAAGGTTGGAATGTTTGGAACCTCTCTTCAGCCTCTAGAAACTTGCCACGTTTTAAAGCTCTATATTTCTCTCGTATTTGATTTGCAGAGTCAACTAATTCTTGTTGAATGTTTTTCATCTTTTATTTACATTTTATTTATCTCATTTGACAAAGGATTGTACTCAAACACTTTATCATGTATTATCAAACAATATGCAGATGTATTTGCTGGTACATTTTCTGCAGTTTCAATCTCTAATTTAATATCAACAATTCCTTCCTTCACAGTTTCGTTCTGTCTAGAACAGTCTATTACAATTAGTGGATATTTCTTCATAAACTCAGCCCTACTAATCATAGGATCTGGGATAGTATTATAGTAAGTCTCTCTAAACCTCATAAACATCTCATAAGCTTTAGAGACATCTCCATTTTCAAAGTCGAGATTTAAATCACTATAAGGATAATATTCAGAGTTTAAAAATACTTTGAGATTTTTTAATTTACAGTGATCAAATTCATCAGTTCTTTTTCGTGCACTATTATCCCTAGCTGTTTGGAAACCAAATATAATATACCTAGGCTTCTCTAAACTTGAAGACGTCTTTACTGACCATGTATGTCTTGTGGTATTGGGATATGATGGAAGTTCATGTAACTCTAAACTTCTAAATGCAATTTGCAAATTTTTATTTTGCAATAACATCTTTTGTAATTGTAACTTCTCTCCATCTGATGGTATCACGTGTGGCATTACCCATTGAATTGAGTTAAGTGTAATTTTGGGAATCGTATCAGCAGTGCCACTGGCTGGAGCACTAGTGGTTGTTAATATACAATTCAAATCATTTTTGGATCTTTTCAACACCAATTCTTGTTTGACATTTACTAATACCTTATTAAAATCCTCAAATACACCCATTAACAGCTCTAATGGCAAACAAGTACTAAACTTGCCACCTTTATGGAACTCTTTTAAATTCGTGTCAGAATCAAATGCTACATTTGACAATTTAGTTGTTTTATTGTAAGAGCTCAATATTTTCATAAGACTAGATATTCCTGGGTTTCTTACAATGTCTATTTCTTTACCTGCGACTTCATATCTAATTTCATCAAATAAGAACGCAAATGCATTATTTATAAAATGACCTTTATCATGATTTTCAATTTCTCCCTTAATATAGAGATAACTCCTACATGGCAGAGTTAGCAAATCTTGATTATTAATACATATTCGAATTTCATCAGAATTATTTATTGCCAAAGTATTATGGGGAACATAGGAGTGATTTGTAATTTTAACCACACTATCGTCGAATTGGGATTTCCCTGTAACGTCTAGAAAATCTTCCATTTTTATTAATAGAAAATTTTAACTTTAGTCCTATTGATTTTAGGAACCTAGCATTTTGTACACTTATAGATAAATTGTTATAAATTCTCATATCTTTTTTATATGACAAGTAATTGTAGTTTCTTCTCCGTTAAAGTCAATTGCCTTGTCGTGTTGATCGGCAAATGTAATACTGACAACATCTAAACTTCTCTTATTTACAGGAAAATATATAATATTTCTTGGAACTTCAATAATTTTGTAGCCAGGAGGAGCTTCTGGATAAAAGCTATGTATGGTGTGTGATTTGTTGCCATTTAAATAGGACCCGTTTGCAATATTACATTTTACTCTAATCACATTTACATTATTAATGTTTATTTTATTTGTAGATTCAAACTGAACACCAGGAGTAGAAACACCTTTAAATCCTAATAAAATAGACCCTAAACATGGTTTTGTAAAATCAAACACGTGGCTAGAAAGTAATGTCGCTTTCATAGTTTTATTATTAGCTGTAAGGAAAAAGTCTGGGATTTGCTTTTGAATTTCCTTTGCAAGCTCAACCACCTCATATGTTCCTTCAGAAATTTCTATTGTAACTGGAGCATTGTGGTCATAATAGAAAACATCATCACCTTCACTAATGGTTAATTTGTTGCCTTTAAGTTGATTTAATTTTGGAATAAGCCCTTTGAATAAAAGTTTCGATTTAGTATTAATTAATGCTTCTCCATTTTTATCTACTATAACTTTAAGTTTTCCATTTAATAACTGGTTTAAATCATCAACTAAGATCTCTCCTTTTGGTAATGTCATTTTCTCTACTTTGTAATATGTTAAAGTATTTAGTGGTTTTTTAACATTAAATATGGAATTATAACTTTGAAAATCTACTAATCCAATTACATAATCATCATTTAATTCTATGGGAGGAAAAAACACTGACTTTAGCTCTGGCTCTGTACCCGAAAATGTTATAGTAAATGAATCCATTTTTATAAAGAAATATTTTTTATGAATGATAAACATAAAATTCCACAAATAGAACTATTTAAATCTTGTATTTGATCGGTTGTATAGTAGATTTTATATCCCTCAAAATATTTAATTACTTCTTTTGGAGGTTGGATTCCAAATGGGTCAAAATAAATTACAATATCTTTATTTTTACGATATGCTGTCCAATGTGTGCCAGATGAGCTATCTAAATTAACTATTCCGCACTCTTTTACTCTTGGTGTTAGATTTTTTAGCTCGCTTTTTAGGTACACTCCCCTGAAGTGAGGCACGTCTTTTGCGGCCTCTAACAGCTGGTAGTTGTCCATCTTTTTTATTAAATTTTAATCCCATTCCCATTTTTGCTTTTGCCTTCATCAAATTTGTCACGGCATAAGCAGCTGCTCTTTCAGCAAGATTTGCGTCCTTGGCTGTTACTCTAGTCCAAGCTAAGTCTGCTAATCTCATGTCTGCTTTGTTCCGAGCAGCGGTATCGGGATTATTCATGTAGATTATGTCATGCTCTTTACAATAAGAGTCTAGTTTATTTTTTGGAGGTACATTTTTAGCTAAATTCTCACGTACATTCGTCCCAGGTCCACAGTACTGGTAAGATGGTATGTGAAGTGGAAATGGAAGGTTATTTATAAGAGTATTCAATAACCCTCGACCCCTGTAAGGCTTTAGGAATAAACCTTTGCCCTTTTTACATGTTTTCTTATTATCATTTTTTACCATTTTTATTATATAAAAAATGTCTTTTATTCAACAAAAACCTAAATTTAAAATAGTACATACTAAGGAAGATATACCAAAGAAGTTGGGTCTATTTCCTACCAATATTCGATGTGTTATTTGCGGTCCAAGTGGAAGTGGGAAGACGGTTGTAATTTATAACTTAATTGTAAGAAAGGAAGGGTTAAAATTTACAAACTTATATTTAATATCTAAATTATTAGAACAAGAAAAATATAAAAAAATAATTGAAATATTTAGTTTGTGTGATGAAGTGAAATTACACACGTTTACTGACTGTGAAATCACACCAAATGATGTAAAATCACAGTCAGTTGTTGTATTTGCTGTAAACGATCCACGCACGGGCGCTTAGTCTATGTGGACGGGCAAATGCAAGGTTAAAAGAGGCCGCCAACCTCTTTTTTTTCAAAGAAAGAAAGAAAGAAGAACATAAATAGTCCAAATATTACACAATTTTTCTCAATGGGTCGACATAAAAATATTAACTGTTTTTACTTGTGTCAATCTTACAGCAAAGTACACAAACATTTACGTGATAATGTAAATTTCCTAATATTATTCAAACAAGATGATTTAAATTTAAAACATGTATATCACAATCATGTTGGTAATGACTTTTCATTTGACCAATTTAAAAATCTCTGTCATCAATGTTGGGATAAAACTAAATATGGCTTTTTCGTAATAGACAAAGAAAGGTCAAAGAATAATGGTAAATATAGGTTTATGTTTGACCAATTCTATCAAGAGGATGGTAAGGGTAAATAAATAAAAGACTGGAGTTTTTTAACATTTGCATTTATTATATATCTACACATACAATTCATGTTTGATCAATTTTATAATGACCAAGCGCAAGAGTATTAATGCCATCTTCAAGAATAAACCTCTTGTCATCGTCAAAGGATAGTACTTTCTTGTTCATGGTCAAGGTTTGAAGATGATGATTTGTAGATTTAATTCTTGTCACATTCTCATAGTAATCTTGCCCAGTTGCAAGACAGTTCAAATAATGTTGATGTCTAAGGAGATGTTTAACTGTAGCACCATCAGCTCCTTTAGCTTTCTTCACCTCTAAAGCTTGCTTGTCTTCTTCATATAACCATTTTAGAGGAATATAAGAATATAACTTTGGTCTTAAACCACAATATTCATACATAATATGACCATCTAATTCGTCTTTAAACTTGCCAGTGACTTTTTTATTTTTATCAGAGTATAAGAAATGGTCTTTACTATATCCAGAGGTATCAAAAAAGTGCAAGTCACATTCTATTTCCTTGTAAAAGTCTTGTGTAACTATAGAATACATTAAAGAATCTGTATCTGTCATAAGAAATCTTTTGTTCTTAAATTTTGACATATAATTATAGTGGAAATCATACATTATTACTTTACTGATATCCAAAATTGTCATTCCTAAATATATAGGTTTATTAAACTTTACAACTAATTTATTTAAATGTATAGCGTGTAAATTGTTATCAAACTTTTTGCTACAGTCAAACCTTGGATTAGTGACATATTTTGTTAATAGTGACTCATCCTTGAGATAAATGTCACGAAACTTTCGTTGATTCATAATTGTTCGACCAAAGAGACTATTATTTAACAATTTGTAAAAGTCTTTTTCGAAATCATTTTTAGCCCATTTTCGTTTTTCAATATTAAAATTAATATAGGGCGCAAGCCATTTAGACTGTCTAAATTTTAAAATTCTGTGGTATTTTGTAACAATCAAACCCAATTCCTCATATTTTTGTAATGCTTTATAATGTAAAATATATTTAGTTTTGTCATTTAAATTAGGTATTAATTTGCCATTCATTTTCTCTGGTGCTAATGGATAGTCATTATGTAAATCATGTAAGCTTTTATCATATTTTAAATCAACTTCTAAAATGTATCCAAACTCATCATTTTGATTATATTTGTAGTCTATCTCATTTGTCCAACGAAATCCATCCACGGGCAGTGGCTCACACATTGCTGTTGAGTATAGCGAGTTACAGTCTAAATATATTAAATACACACTCTCTTGATTGGGGTCATAGTGTTCACCCATATATCTATTATTGGCTTTAGCGTAACGTGTGGAAATCATACTGACTCCTCCTCTAATCGCACTTTCTATGAACAAATGCATGTCAATATCTTGAAATAGTTGTAATTTTATACCAGTCATTCTAAGACAGGCCTCCCATGTTAATCCAGGAAGTGAATACATATGTACGGGGTCCAGTTTGTAATCCTTTAAACACAGGTCTCTAAATGTCTCAAACACATCAGCCAGTAGCAATACATCTGTTTTAAGATATAAATCATGATATTCTTGTAAATTATTTATATTAAAATGGGTCCAGACATTTTTAGCATGTTCGTATTCGTTGGAAGAGATATGTTCTTTAGTTAGAGTGCTATAGAATGATTCAATTGGGGGTAGAGACTCTGCAAACTTATCTGGTCCCGTCATATATTCATAGGGATATACACCTTTACGTTGTAGTAGTGGATTGTCTATAAATCTAAATGTATTTAAATTGGAAGCTAATTTGTATAATGGAAGGGACAAAAAGTTATAGGAATCTAAAAATACTAAATCATCAATAGAAAATGAAATGTACTTTTCCATATCCTTGGCTATACAATTTAATTTACGATCTAACTTTGCATATTTTCCCAAGTGTTGCATTATTAAATGTCCGTCATAATTTTTCAAGTTATGGAAGAATACTGGGACTTTCTTTGTTACTTTATAGTCATTCCCTAATCGTTTTTAAGCATAGCGTTGTATTATTCCATAGTCACTTGACATTTTCCCACACTCCAGACCCTTTGCCTTTGCAACTTCCCTTCAATTCCTCAACGTCGTGGACATGTTTCCATCATTCCCTAAGCCATATTTTTTGGAAAAAAACAGTTGTAAACTTGTATCAAAACAGTTGTTAACTTGTTTTAAAACTGTTAAAAAACTTGTATTAAAACAAGTTTTTCAATTGTTTTAATACAAGTTTTAAAACAAGTTTTTCAATTGTTTTAATACAAGTTTTCAATCGTTTTAAAACAAGTTTTTCAACTGTTTTAAAACAAGTTTTTTAACCGTTTTAAAACAAGTTTACATCTCTTTTATGCTTAATAAGGCTTAGGAAATAATGGAAACAGGTCTACGACGTATAGGAAATGGAGGGAAATTGCAAAGGCAAAAGGTGTGGAGTGTGGCAAATGACAAGTGACTATGGAATTATACAACGCTTTGCCATAAACCTTTGCTTAACCCCTTGTTAAATAGGTTATTTTGAATAATAACACAATAAGAAAATAAATAAGAAAGATAAATCCCGGTATTTGTAGTAAACATTAAATAAAACTTAGTTTTTGTTGTAATTTTTCTGGTTTTCCCATAAATTTTTATTTTCTGATAGCATTATTTGAAACTGAAATCTCATTAAATCAGAAGACATATAGTTTACAATGTAATATTGAATTTAACTTTGATTTAGTTAGACGAGGTTATCGTAATATAGCCATTTTAGGGAAACTAATGTTTTGCAGTAAAGTCTCGGGAACTCATTTATGATCACTGTTGTGTTTAAACTAATAGATTTCATGTAAATAGTCCGTGACTATCTGGTGCTGCTACCTAGGAACTCATTGAACAACCATCTGCAGCGCTATCTGTTCGCAATCGGTGGCCTCAGCTTAAATACCGGTTTTTGACTCCTCAGTCTTCAAGCACAGATAGCCAAGAAGGCTAGGGCGTGTGTCACTTGGCCAGTGGCATTCGTCTGCTCGGGTTCAAATCCCGTCCTGTGTGGCAAATAATTGGTGACCTGTGTGTTTGTAGCGATATACTACAACCACTGGGGCATAGTGAGGTGTTCATAATCCTTGGTTTAGACATACACCTCGAAATCATCGGATTGGGCGAATCTTTTAGCTAAGTGGTTGTTAGTGTATCCTATGAACATACAGGTCACCAATGGCCGTTTTGCTATTTTTTTTAATAACCTTCAATTGTTTTAAAACAAGTTTTTTAACTGTTTAAAAATAAGTTTTTTAACCGTTTTAAAACAAGTTTACATCTCTTTTATGCTTAATAAGGCTTAGGGAATGATGGAAACAGGTCTACGACGTATAGGAAATGGAGGGAAATTGCACTGTTTAAAAATAAGTTTTTTAACCGTTTTAAAACAAGTTTACATCTCTTTTATGCTTAATAAGGCTTAGGGAATGATGGAAACAGGTCTACGACGTATAATAAATGGAGGGAAATTGCAAAGGCAAAAGGTGTGGAGTGTGGTAAATGACAAGTGACTATGGAATTATACAACCCTTTGCCTTAACCTTGCTTTAACCCCTTGTTAAATAGGTTATTTTGAATAATAACACAATAAGAAAATAAATAAGAAAGAAAAATCCCGGTATTTGTAGTAAACAATAAATAAAACTTAGTTTTTGTTGTAATTTTTCTGGTTTCCCATACATTTTTATTTCTGATAGCATTATTTGAAACTGAAATCTCATTAAATCAGAAGACATATAGTTTACAATGTAATATTGAATTTAACCTTGATTTAGTTAGACGAGGTTATCATAATATAGCCATTTTAGGGAAACTAATGTTTTGCAGTAAAGTCTCGGGAACACATTTATGATCACTGTTGTGTTTAAACTAAAAGATTTCATGTAAATAGTCCTTGACTATCTGGTGCTGCTACCTAGGAACTCATTGAACAACCATCTGCAGCGCTATCTGTTCGCAATCGCTGGCCTCAGCTTAAATACCGGTTTTTGACTCCTCAGTCTTCAAGCACAGATAGCCAAGAAGGCTAGGGCGTGTGTCACTTGGCCAGTGGCATTCGTCTGCTCGGGTTCGAATCCCGTCCTGTGTGGCAAATAATTGGCGACCTGTGTGTTTGTAGCGATATACTACAACCACTGGGGCATAGTGAGGTGTTCATAATCCTTGGTTTAGACATACACCTCGAAATCATCGGATTGGGCGAATCTTTTAGCTAAGTGGTTGTTAGTGTATCCTATGAACATACAGGTCACCAATGACCGTTTTGCTATTTTTTTTTAATAACCTTCCTCTCTATATCCCTTAGACATTTTATAAAATGTCCATGGGATATAAATATAAGATAAATCCTAGTATTTCTTATTGTAAGTTTTTTAACCGTTTTAAAACAAGTTTACATCTCTTTTATGCTTAATAAGGCTTAGGGAATGATGGAAACAGGTCTACGACGTATAGGAAATGGAGGAAAAATTGCAAAAGCAAAAGGTGTGGAGTGTGGTAAATGACAAGTGACTATGGAATTATACAACGCTTTGCCTTAACCTTGCTTTAACCCCTTGTTAAATAGGTTATTTTGAATAATAACACAATAAGAAAATAAATAAGAAAGATAAATCCCGGTATTTGTAGTAAACATTAAATAAAACTTAGTTTTTGTTGTAATTTTTCTGGTTTTCCCATACATTTTTTTTTTCTGATAGCATTATTTGAAACTGAAATCTCATTAAATCATAAGACATATAGTTTACAATGTAATATTGAATTTAACCTTGATTTAGTTAGACGAGGTTATTGTAATATAGCCATTTTAGGGAAACTAATGTTTTGCAGTAAAGTCTCGGGAACACAATTATGATCACTGTTGTGTTTAAACTAAAAGATTTCATGTAAATAGTCCGTGACTATCTGGTGCTGCTACCTAGGAACTCATAGCAGAAGTTGCAACTTACCTCCACTTCCTCTACTTCGTGCACTTGTTTCCATCATTCTCTTATCGTTTTTAAGCATGGCGTTGTATTTTTCTATAGTCACTTGACATTTCCCACACTCCAGAACCTTTGCCTTTGCAACTTTCCTCCACTTACTCTACGTCGTGGACCTGTGTTCATCAATTTCTAATCGTTTTTAAGCATGGCATTGTATTATTCCATTGTCACTTGACATTTCTAACACTCCGGACCCTTTGCCTTTGCAGCTTCCCTTCACTTTCTCAACGTCGTGGACCTGTTTCCATCATTCCCTAAGACTTTTTAAGCATGGCGTAGTAGAATTCCATAGTAGCTTGACATTAACCACACTCCAAACCCTTAGCCTTTGCAACTCACCTCCACTTCCTCTACGTCGTGGACCTATTTCCATCATTCCCTAAGACTTTTAAGCATGGCGTAGTTTAATTACATAGTCACTTGACATTTTCCACTCTCAAGACCTTTTGCCTTTGCATCTTACCTCTACTTCCTTTACGTCGTGGACCTGTTTCCATAATTCCCTAAGCCTATTTAAGCATGGCATTGTATAATTCCATAGACACTTGACATTTCCCACACTCCAGACATTTTGCCTTAGCAACTTACCTCCACTTCCTCAACGTCGTGGACCTGTTTCCATCATTCCCTAATCGTTTTTAAGCATAGCGTTGTATTATTCCATAGTCACTTGACATTTTCCCACACTCCAGACCCTTTGCCTTTGCAACTTCCCTTCAATTTCTCAACGTCGTGGACATGTTTCCATCATTCCCTTAGCCATATTTTTTGGAAAAAAACAGTTGTAAACTTGTATCTAAACAGTTGTTAACTTGTTTTAAAACTGTTAAAAAACTTGTATTAAAACAAGTTTTTCAATCGTTTTAATACAAGTTTTAAAACAAGTTTTTCAATTGTTTTAATACAAGTTTTCAATCGTTTTAAAACAAGTTTTTCAACTGTTTTAAAACAAGTTTTTTAACCGTTTTAAAACAAGTTTACATTTCTTTTATGCTTAATAAGGCTTAGGAAATAATGGAAACAGGTCTACGACGTATAGGAAATGGAGGGAAATTGCAAAGGCAAAAGGTGTGGAGTGTGGTAAATGACAAGTGACTATGGAATTATACAACGCTTTGCCATAAACCTTGCTTAACCCCTTGTTAAATAGGTTATTTTGAATAATAACACAATAAGAAAATAAATAAGAAAGATAAATCCCGGTATTTGTAGTAAACATTAAATAAAACTTAGTTTTTGTTGTAATTTTTCTGGTTTTCCCATAATTTTTTATTTTCTGATAGCATTATTTGAAACTGAAATCTCATTAAATCAGAAGACATATAGTTTACAATGTAATATTGAATTTAACTTTGATTTAGTTAGACGAGGTTATCGTAATATAGCCATTTTAGGGAAACTAATGTTTTGCAGTAAAGTCTCGGGAACTCATTTATGATCACTGTTGTGTTTAAACTAATAGATTTCATGTAAATAGTCCGTGACTATCTGGTGCTGCTACCTAGGAACTCATTGAACAACCATCTGCAGCGCTATCTGTTCGCAATCGGTGGCCTCAGCTTAAATACCGGTTTTTGACTCCTCAGTCTTCAAGCACAGATAGCCAAGAAGGCTAGGGCGTGTGTCACTTGGCCAGTGGCATTCGTCTGCTCGGGTTCAAATCCCGTCCTGTGTGGCAAATAATTGGTGACCTGTGTGTTTGTAGCGATATACTACAACCACTGGGGCATAGTGAGGTGTTCATAATCCTTGGTTTAGACATACACCTCGAAATCATCGGATTGGGCGAATCTTTTAGCTAAGTGGTTGTTAGTGTATCCTATGAACATACAGGTCACCAATGGCCGTTTTGCTATTTTTTTTAATAACCTTCAATTGTTTTAAAACAAGTTTTTTAACTGTTTAAAAATAAGTTTTTTAACCGTTTTAAAACAAGTTTACATCTCTTTTATGCTTAATAAGGCTTAGGGAATGATGGAAACAGGTCTACGACGTATAGGAAATGGAGGGAAATTGCACTGTTTAAAAATAAGTTTTTTAACCGTTTTAAAACAAGTTTACATCTCTTTTATGCTTAATAAGGCTTAGGGAATGATGGAAACAGGTCTACGACGTATAATAAATAAGAAAATTAATAAGAAAGATAAATCCTGGTATTTGTAGTAAATATTAAATAAAACTTAGTTTTTGTTGTAATTTTTCTGGTTTTCCCATACATTTTTATTTTCTGATAGCATTATTTGAAACTGAAATCTCATTAAATCAGAAGACATATAGTTTACAATGTAATATTGAATTTAACCTTGATTTAGTTAGACGAGGTTATTGTAATATAGCCATTTTAGGGAAACTAATGTTTTGCAGTAAAGTCTCGGGAACACAATTATGATCACTGTTGTGTTTAAACTAAAAGATTTCATGTAAATAGTCCGTGACTATCTGGTGCTGCTACCTAGGAACTCATAGCAGAAGTTGCAACTTACCTCCACTTCCTCTACTTCGTGCACTTGTTTCCATCATTCTCTTATCGTTTTTAAGCATGGCGTTGTATTTTTCTATAGTCACTTGACATTTCCCACACTCCAGAACCTTTGCCTTTGCAACTTCCCTCCACTTACTCTACGTCGTGGACCTGTGTTCATCAATTTCAAATTGTTTTTAAGCATGGCATTGTATTATTCCATTGTCACTTGACATTTCTAACACTCCGGACCCTTTGCCTTTGCAACTTCCCTTCACTTTCTCAACGTCGTGGACCTGTTTCCATCATTCCCTAAGACTTTTTAAGCATGGCGTAGTAGAATTCCATAGTAGCTTGACATTAACCACACTCCAAACCCTTAGCCTTTGCAACTTACCTCCACTTCCTCTACGTCGTGGACCTATTTCCATCATTCCCTAAGACTTTTAAGCATGGCGTAGTTTAATTACATAGTCACTTGACATTTTCCACTCTCAAGACCTTTTGCCTTTGCATCTTACCTCTACTTCCTTTACGTCGTGGACCTGTTTCCATAATTCCCTAAGCCTATTTAAGCATGGCATTGTATAATTCCATAGGCACTTGACATTTCCCACACTCCAGACATTTTGCCTTAGCAACTTACCTCCACTTCCTCAACGTCGTGGACCTGTTTCCATCATTCCCTAATCGTTTTTAAGCATAGCGTTGTATTATTCCATAGTCACTTGACATTTTCCCACACTCCAGACCCTTTGCCTTTGCAACTTCCCTTCAATTTCTCAACGTCGTGGACATGTTTCCATCATTCCCTTAGCCATATTTTTTGGAAAAAAACAGTTGTAAACTTGTATCTAAACAGTTGTTAACTTGTTTTAAAACTGTTAAAAAACTTGTATTAAAACAAGTTTTTCAATCGTTTTAATACAAGTTTTAAAACAAGTTTTTCAATTGTTTTAATACAAGTTTTCAATCGTTTTAAAACAAGTTTTTCAACTGTTTTAAAACAAGTTTTTTAACCGTTTTAAAACAAGTTTACATCTCTTTTATGCTTAATAAGGCTTAGGGAATGATGGAAACAGGTCTACGACGTATAATAAATGGAGGGAAATTGCAAAGGCAAAAGGTGTGGAGTGTGGTAAATGACAAGTGACTATGGAATTATACAACCCTTTGCCTTAACCTTGCTTTAACCCCTTGTTAAATAGGTTATTTTGAATAATAACACAATAAGAAAATAAATAAGAAAGATAAATCCCGGTATTTGTAGTAAACATTAAATAAAACTTAGTTTTTGTTGTAATTTTTCTGGTTTCCCATACATTTTTATTTCTGATAGCATTATTAGAAACTGAAATCTCATTAAATCAAAAGACATATAGTTTACAATGTAATATTGAATTTAACCTTGATTTAGTTAGACGAGGTTATCGTAATATAGCCATTTTAGGGAAACTAATGTTTTGCAGTAAAGTCTCGGGAACACATTTATGATCACTGTTGTGTTTAAACTAAAAGATTTCATGTAAATAGTCCTTGACTATCTGGTGCTGCTACCTAGGAACTCATTGAACAACCATCTGCAGCGCTATCTGTTCGCAATCGCTGGCCTCAGCTTAAATACCGGTTTTTGACTCCTCAGTCTTCAAGCACAGATAGCCAAGAAGGCTAGGGCGTGTGTCACTTGGCCAGTGGCATTCGTCTGCTCGGGTTCGAATCCCGTCCTGTGTGGCAAATAATTGGCGACCTGTGTGTTTGTAGCGATATACTACAACCACTGGGGCATAGTGAGGTGTTCATAATCCTTGGTTTAGACATACACCTCGAAATCATCGGATTGGGCGAATCTTTTAGCTAAGTGGTTGTTAGTGTATCCTATGAACATACAGGTCACCAATGACCGTTTTGCTATTTTTTTTAATAACCTTCCTCTCTATATCCCTTAGACATTTTATAAAATGTCCATGGGATATAAATATAAGATAAATCCTAGTATTTCTTATTGTAAGTTTTTTAACCGTTTCAAAACAAGTTTACATCTCTTTTATGCTTAATAAGGCTTAGGGAATGATGGAAACAGGTCTACGACGTATAATAAATGGAGGGAAATTGCAAAGGCAAAAGGTGTGGAGTGTGGTAAATGACAAGTGACTATGGAATTATACAACGCTTTGCCTTAACCTTGCTTTAACCCCTTGTTACATAGGTTATTTTGAATAATAACACAATAAGAAAATAAATAAGAAAGATAAATCCCGGTATTTGTAGTAAACATTAAATAAAACTTAGTTTTTGTTGTAATTTTTCTGGTTTTCCCATACATTTTTATTTTCTGATAGCATTATTTGAAACTGAAATCTCATTAAATCAGAAGACATATAGTTTACAATGTAATATTGAATTTAACCTTGATTTAGTTAGACGAGGTTATTGTAATATAGCCATTTTAGGGAAACTAATGTTTTGCAGTAAAGTCTCGGGAACACATTTATGATCACTGTTGTGTTTAAACTAAAAGATTTCATGTAAATAGTCCGTGACTATCTGGTGCTGCTACCTAGGAACTCATAGCAGAAGTTGCAACTTACCTCCACTTCCTCTGCTTCGTGCACTTGTTTCCATCATTCTCTTATCGTTTTTAAGCATGGCGTTGTATTTTTCTATAGTCACTTGACATTTCCCACACTCCAGAACCTTTGCCTTTGCAACTTCCCTCCACTTACTCTACGTCGTGGACCTGTGTTCATCAATTTCTAATCGTTTTTAAGCATGGCATTGTATTATTCCATTGTCACTTGACATTTCTAACACTCCGGACCCTTTGCCTTTGCAGCTTCCCTTCACTTTCTCAACGTCGTGGACCTGTTTCCATCATTCCCTAAGACTTTTTAAGCATGGCGTAGTAGAATTCCATAGTAGCTTGACATTAACCACACTCCAAACCCTTAGCCTTTGCAACTTACCTCCACTTCCTCTACGTCGTGGACCTATTTCCATCATTCCCTAAGACTTTTAAGCATGGCGTAGTTTAATTACATAGTCACTTGACATTTTCCACTCTCAAGACCTTTTGCCTTTGCATCTTACCTCTACTTCCTTTACGTCGTGGACCTGTTTCCATAATTCCCTAAGCCTATTTAAGCATGGCATTGTATAATTCCATAGGCACTTGACATTTCCCACACTCCAGACATTTTGCCTTAGCAACTTACCTCCACTTCCTCAACGTCGTGGACCTGTTTCCATCATTCCCTAATCGTTTTTAAGCATAGCGTTGTATTATTCCATAGTCACTTGACATTTTCCCACACTCCAGACCCTTTGCCTTTGCAACTTCCCTTCAATTCCTCAACGTCGTGGACATGTTTCCATCATTCCCTTAGCCATATTTTTTGGAAAAAAACAGTTGTAAACTTGTATCTAAACAGTTGTTAACTTGTTTTAAAACTGTTAAAAAACTTGTATTAAAACAAGTTTTTCAATTGTTTTAATACAAGTTTTAAAACAAGTTTTTCAATTGTTTTAATACAAGTTTTAAAACAAGATTTTCATTTGTTTTAATACAAGTTTTCAATCGTTTTAAAACAAGTTTTTCAACTGTTTTATAACAAGTTTTTTAACCGTTTTAAAACAAGTTTACATTTCTTTTATGCTTAATAAGGCTTAGGAAATAATGGAAACAGGTCTACGACGTATAGGAAATGGAGGGAAATTGCAAAGGCAAAAGGTGTGGAGTGTGGTAAATGACAAGTGACTATGGAATTATACAACGCTTTGCCATAAACCTTGCTTAACCCCTTGTTAAATAGGTTATTTTGAATAATAACACAATAAGAAAATAAATAAGAAAGATAAATCCCGGTATTTGTAGTAAACATTAAATAAAACTTAGTTTTTGTTGTAATTTTTCTGGTTTTCCCATAATTTTTTATTTTCTGATAGCATTATTTGAAACTGAAATCTCATTAAATCAGAAGACATATAGTTTACAATGTAATATTGAATTTAACTTTTATTTAGTTAGACGAGGTTATCGTAATATAGCCATTTTAGGGAAACTAATGTTTTGCAGTAAAGTCTCGGGAACTCATTTATGATCACTGTTGTGTTTAAACTAAAAGATTTCATGTAAAGAGTCCTTGACTATCTGGTGCTGCTACCTAGGAACTCATTGAACAACCATCTGCAGCGCTATCTGTTCGCAATCGGTGGCCTCAGCTTAAATACCGGTTTTTGACTCCTCAGTCTTCAAGCACAGATAGCCAAGAAGGCTAGGGCGTGTGTCACTTGGCCAGTGGCATTCGTCTGCTCGGGTTCGAATCCCGTCCTGTGTGGCAAATAATTGGTGACCTGTGTGTTTGTAGCGATATACTACAACCACTGGGGCATAGTGAGGTGTTCATAATCCTTGGTTTAGACATACACTTCGAAATCATCGGATTGGGCGAATCTTTTAGCTAAGTGGTTGTTAGTGTATCCTATGAACATACAGGTCACCAATGACCGTTTTGCTATTTTTTTTAATAACCTTTCTCTCTATATCCCTTAGACATTTTATAAAATGTCCATGGGATATAAATATAAGATAAATCCTAGTATTTCTTATTGTAAGTTTTTTAACCGTTTTAAAACAAGTTTACATCTCTTTTATGCTTAATAAGGCTTAGGGAATGATGGAAACAGGTCTACGACGTATAGGAAATGGAGGAAAAATTGCAAAAGCAAAAGGTGTGGAGTGTGGTAAATGACAAGTGACTATGGAATTATACAACGCTTTGCCTTAACCTTGCTTTAACCCCTTGTTAAATAGGTTATTTTGAATAATAACACAATAAGAAAATAAATAAGAAAGATAAATCCCGGTATTTGTAGTAAACATTAAATAAAACTTAGTTTTTGTTGTAATTTTTCTGGTTTTCCCATACATTTTTATTTTCTGATAGCATTATTTGAAACTGAAATCTCATTAAATCAGAAGACATATAGTTTACAATGTAATATTGAATTTAACCTTGATTTAGTTAGACGAGGTTATTGTAATATAGCCATTTTAGGGAAACTAATGTTTTGCAGTAAAGTCTCGGGAACACAATTATGATCACTGTTGTGTTTAAACTAAAAGATTTCATGTAAATAGTCCGTGACTATCTGGTGCTGCTACCTAGGAACTCATAGCAGAAGTTGCAACTTACCTCCACTTCCTCTACTTCGTGCACTTGTTTCCATCATTCTCTTATCGTTTTTAAGCATGGCGTTGTATTTTTCTATAGTCACTTGACATTTCCCACACTCCAGAACCTTTGCCTTTGCAACTTCCCTCCACTTACTCTACGTCGTGGACCTGTGTTCATCAATTTCTAATCGTTTTTAAGCATGGCATTGTATTATTCCATTGTCACTTGACATTTCTAACACTCCGGACCCTTTGCCTTTGCAGCTTCCCTTCACTTTCTCAACGTCGTGGACCTGTTTCCATCATTCCCTAAGACTTTTTAAGCATGGCGTAGTAGAATTCCATAGTAGCTTGACATTAACCACACTCCAAACCCTTAGCCTTTGCAACTTACCTCCACTTCCTCTACGTCGTGGACCTATTTCCATCATTCCCTAAGACTTTTAAGCATGGCGTAGTTTAATTACATAGTCACTTGACATTTTCCACTCTCAAGACCTTTTGCCTTTGCATCTTACCTCTACTTCCTTTACGTCGTGGACCTGTTTCCATAATTCCCTAAGCCTATTTAAGCATGGCATTGTATAATTCCATAGGCACTTGACATTTCCCACACTCCAGACATTTTGCCTTAGCAACATACCTCCACTTCCTCAACGTCGTGGACCTGTTTCCATCATTCCCTAATCGTTTTTAAGCATAGCGTTGTATTATTCCATAGTCACTTGACATTTTCCCACACTCCAGACCCTTTGCCTTTGCAACTTCCCTTCAATTTCTCAACGTCGTGGACATGTTTCCATCATTCCCTTAGCCATATTTTTTGGAAAAAAACAGTTGTAAACTTGTATCTAAACAGTTGTTAACTTGTTTTAAAACTGTTAAAAAACTTGTATTAAAACAAGTTTTTCAATTGTTTTAATACAAGTTTTAAAACAAGTTTTTCAATTGTTTTAATACAAGTTTTAAAACAAGTTTTTCAATTGTTTTAATACAAGTTTTCAATCGTTTTAAAACAAGTTTTTCAACTGTTTTAAAACAAGTTTTTTAACCGTTTTAAAACAAGTTTACATTTCTTTTATGCTTAATAAGGCTTAGGAAATAATGGAAACAGGTCTACGACGTATAGGAAATGGAGGGAAATTGCAAAGGCAAAAGGTGTGGAGTGTGGTAAATGACAAGTGACTATGGAATTATACAACGCTTTGCCATAAACCTTGCTTAACCCCTTGTTAAATAGGTTATTTTGAATAATAACACAATAAGAAAATAAATAAGAAAGATAAATCCCGGTATTTGTAGTAAACATTAAATAAAACTTAGTTTTTGTTGTAATTTTTCTGGTTTTCCCATAATTTTTTATTTTCTGATAGCATTATTTGAAACTGAAATCTCATTAAATCAGAAGACATATAGTTTACAATGTAATATTGAATTTAACTTTTATTTAGTTAGACGAGGTTATCGTAATATAGCCATTTTAGGGAAACTAATGTTTTGCAGTAAAGTCTCGGGAACTCATTTATGATCACTGTTGTGTTTAAACTAAAAGATTTCATGTAAAGAGTCCTTGACTATCTGGTGCTGCTACCTAAGAACTCATTGAACAACCATCTGCAGCGCTATCTGTTCGCAATCGGTGGCCTCAGCTTAAATACCGGTTTTTGACTCCTCAGTCTTCAAGCACAGATAGCCAAGAAGGCTAGGGCGTGTGTCACTTGGCCAGTGGCATTCGTCTGCTCGGGTTCGAATCCCGTCCTGTGTGGCAAATAATTGGCGACCTGTGTGTTTGTAGCGATATACTACAACCACTGGGGCATAGTGAGGTGTTCATAATCCTTGGTTTAGACATACACCTCGAAATCATCGGATTGGGCGAATCTTTTAGCTAAGTGGTTGTTAGTGTATCCTATGAACATACAGGTCACCAATGGCCGTTTTGCTATTTTTTTTAATAACCTTTCTCTCTATATCCCTTAGACATTTTATAAAATGTCCATGGGATATAAATATAAGATAAATCCTAGTATTTCTTATTGTAAGTTTTTTAACCGTTTTAAAACAAGTTTACATCTCTTTTATGCTTAATAAGGCTTAGGGAATGATGGAAACAGGTCTACGACGTATAGGAAATGGAGGAAAAATTGCAAAAGCAAAAGGTGTGGAGTGTGGTAAAGACAAGTGACTATGGAATTATACAACGCTTTGCCTTAACCTTGCTTTAACCCCTTGTTAAATAGGTTATTTTGAATAATAACACAATAAGAAAATAAATAAGAAAGATAAATCCCGGTATTTGTAGTAAACATTAAATAAAACTTAGTTTTTGTTGTAATTTTTCTGGTTTTCCCATACATTTTTATTTTCTGATAGCATTATTTGAAACTGAAATCTCATTAAATCAGAAGACATATAGTTTACAATGTAATATTGAATTTAACCTTGATTTAGTTAGACGAGGTTATTGTAATATAGCCATTTTAGGGAAACTAATGTTTTGCAGTAAAGTCTCGGGAACACAATTATGATCACTGTTGTGTTTAAACTAAAAGATTTCATGTAAATAGTCCGTGACTATCTGGTGCTGCTACCTAGGAACTCATAGCAGAAGTTGCAACTTACCTCCACTTCCTCTACTTCGTGCACTTGTTTCCATCATTCTCTTATCGTTTTTAAGCATGGCGTTGTATTTTTCTATAGTCACTTGACATTTCCCACACTCCAGAACCTTTGCCTTTGCAACTTCCCTCCACTTACTCTACGTCGTGGACCTGTGTTCATCAATTTCTAATCGTTTTTAAGCATGGCATTGTATTATTCCATTGTCACTTGACATTTCTAACACTCCGGACCCTTTGCCTTTGCAGCTTCCCTTCACTTTCTCAACGTCGTGGACCTGTTTCCATCATTCCCTAATCGTTTTTAAGCATAGCGTTGTATTATTCCATAGTCACTTGACATTTTCCCACACTCCAGACCCTTTGCCTTTGCAACTTCCCTTCAATTTCTCAACGTCGTGGACATGTTTCCATCATTCCCTTAGCCATATTTTTTGGAAAAAAACAGTTGTAAACTTGTATCTAAACAGTTGTTAACTTGTTTTAAAACTGTTAGAAAACTTGTATTAAAACAAGTTTTTCAATCGTTTTAATACAAGTTTTAAAACAAGTTTTTCAATTGTTTTAATACAAGTTTTCAATCGTTTTAAAACAAGTTTTTCAACTGTTTTAAAACAAGTTTTTTAACCGTTTTAAAACAAGTTTACATTTCTTTAATGCTTAATAAGGCTTAGGAAATAATGGAAACAGGTCTACGACGTATAGGAAATGGATCGAAATTGCAAAGGCAAAAGGTGTGGAGTGTGGTAAATGACAAGTGACTATGGAATTATACAACGCTTTGCCATAAACCTTGCTTAACCCCTTGTTAAATAGGTTATTTTGAATAATAACACAATAAGAAAATAAATAAGAAAGATAAATCCCGGTATTTGTAGTAAACATTAAATAAAACTTAGTTTTTGTTGTAATTTTTCTGGTTTTCCCATAAATTTTTATTTTCTGATAGCATTATTTGAAACTGAAATCTCATTAAATCAGAAGACATATAGTTTACAATGTAATATTGAATTTAACTTTTATTTAGTTAGACGAGGTTATCATAATATAGCCATTTTAGGGAAACTAATGTTTTGCAGTAAAGTCTCGGGAACTCATTTATGATCACTGTTGTGTTTAAACTAAAAGATTTCATGTAAAGAGTCCTTGACTATCTGGTGCTGCTACCTAGGAACTCATTGAACAACCATCTGCAGCGCTATCTGTTCGCAATCGGTGGCCTCAGCTTAAATACCGGTTTTTGACTCCTCAGTCTTCAAGCACAGATAGCCAAGAAGGCTAGGGCGTGTGTCACTTGGCCAGTGGCATTCGTCTGCTCGGGTTCAAATCCCGTCCTGTGTGGCAAATAATTGGTGACCTGTGTGTTTGTAGCGATATACTACAACCACTGGGGCATAGTGAGGTGTTCATAATCCTTGGTTTAGACATACACCTCGAAATCATCGGATTGGGCGAATCTTTTAGCTAAGTGGTTGTTAGTGTATCCTATGAACATACAGGTCACCAATGGCCGTTTTGCTATTTTTTTTAATAACCACACTATCGTCGAATTGGGATTTCCCTGTAACGTCTAGAAAATCTTCCATTTTTATTAATAGAAAATTTTAACTTTAGTCCTATTGATTTTAGGAACCTAGCATTTTGTACACTTATAGATAAATTGTTATAAATTCTCATATCTTTTTTATATGACAAGTAATTGTAGTTTCTTCTCCGTTAAAGTCAATTGCCTTGTCGTGTTGATCGGCAAATGTAATACTGACAACATCTAAACTTCTCTTATTTACAGGAAAATATATAATATTTCTTGGAACTTCAATAATTTTGTAGCCAGGAGGAGCTTCTGGATAAAAGCTATGTATGGTGTGTGATTTGTTGCCATTTAAATAGGACCCGTTTGCAATATTACATTTTACTCTAATCACATTTACATTATTAATGTTTATTTTATTTGTAGATTCAAACTGAACACCAGGAGTAGAAACACCTTTAAATCCTAATAAAATAGACCCTAAACATGGTTTTGTAAAATCAAACACGTGGCTAGAAAGTAATGTCGCTTTCATAGTTTTATTATTAGCTGTAAGGAAAAAGTCTGGGATTTGCTTTTGAATTTCCTTTGCAAGCTCAACCACCTCATATGTTCCTTCAGAAATTTCTATTGTAACTGGAGCATTGTGGTCATAATAGAAAACATCATCACCTTCACTAATGGTTAATTTGTTGCCTTTAAGTTGATTTAATTTTGGAATAAGCCCTTTGAATAAAAGTTTCGATTTAGTATTAATTAATGCTTCTCCATTTTTATCTACTATAACTTTAAGTTTTCCATTTAATAACTGGTTTAAATCATCAACTAAGATCTCTCCTTTTGGTAATGTCATTTTCTCTACTTTGTAATATGTTAAAGTATTTAGTGGTTTTTTAACATTAAATATGGAATTATAACTTTGAAAATCTACTAATCCAATTACATAATCATCATTTAATTCTATGGGAGGAAAAAACACTGACTTTAGCTCTGGCTCTGTACCCGAAAATGTTATAGTAAATGAATCCATTTTTATAAAGAAATATTTTTTATGAATGATAAACATAAAATTCCACAAATAGAACTATTTAAATCTTGTATTTGATCGGTTGTATAGTAGATTTTATATCCCTCAAAATATTTAATTACTTCTTTTGGAGGTTGGATTCCAAATGGGTCAAAATAAATTACAATATCTTTATTTTTACGATATGCTGTCCAATGTGTGCCAGATGAGCTATCTAAATTAACTATTCCGCACTCTTTTACTCTTGGTGTTAGATTTTTTAGCTCGCTTTTTAGGTACACTCCCCTGAAGTGAGGCACGTCTTTTGCGGCCTCTAACAGCTGGTAGTTGTCCATCTTTTTTATTAAATTTTAATCCCATTCCCATTTTTGCTTTTGCCTTCATCAAATTTGTCACGGCATAAGCAGCTGCTCTTTCAGCAAGATTTGCGTCCTTGGCTGTTACTCTAGTCCAAGCTAAGTCTGCTAATCTCATGTCTGCTTTGTTCCGAGCAGCGGTATCGGGATTATTCATGTAGATTATGTCATGCTCTTTACAATAAGAGTCTAGTTTATTTTTTGGAGGTACATTTTTAGCTAAATTCTCACGTACATTCGTCCCAGGTCCACAGTACTGGTAAGATGGTATGTGAAGTGGAAATGGAAGGTTATTTATAAGAGTATTCAATAACCCTCGACCCCTGTAAGGCTTTAGGAATAAACCTTTGCCCTTTTTACATGTTTTCTTATTATCATTTTTTACCATTTTTATTATATAAAAAATGTCTTTTATTCAACAAAAACCTAAATTTAAAATAGTACATACTAAGGAAGATATACCAAAGAAGTTGGGTCTATTTCCTACCAATATTCGATGTGTTATTTGCGGTCCAAGTGGAAGTGGGAAGACGGTTGTAATTTATAACTTAATTGTAAGAAAGGAAGGGTTAAAATTTACAAACTTATATTTAATATCTAAATTATTAGAACAAGAAAAATATAAAAAAATAATTGAAATATTTAGTTTGTGTGATGAAGTGAAATTACACACGTTTACTGACTGTGAAATCACACCAAATGATGTAAAATCACAGTCAGTTGTTGTATTTGCTGTAAACGATCCACGCACGGGCGCTTAGTCTATGTGGACGGGCAAATGCAAGGTTAAAAGAGGCCGCCAACCTCTTTTTTTTCAAAGAAAGAAAGAAAGAAGAACATAAATAGTCCAAATATTACACAATTTTTCTCAATGGGTCGACATAAAAATATTAACTGTTTTTACTTGTGTCAATCTTACAGCAAAGTACACAAACATTTACGTGATAATGTAAATTTCCTAATATTATTCAAACAAGATGATTTAAATTTAAAACATGTATATCACAATCATGTTGGTAATGACTTTTCATTTGACCAATTTAAAAATCTCTGTCATCAATGTTGGGATAAAACTAAATATGGCTTTTTCGTAATAGACAAAGAAAGGTCAAAGAATAATGGTAAATATAGGTTTATGTTTGACCAATTCTATCAAGAGGATGGTAAGGGTAAATAAATAAAAGACTGGAGTTTTTTAACATTTGCATTTATTATATATCTACACATACAATTCATGTTTGATCAATTTTATAATGACCAAGCGCAAGAGTATTAATGCCATCTTCAAGAATAAACCTCTTGTCATCGTCAAAGGATAGTACTTTCTTGTTCATGGTCAAGGTTTGAAGATGATGATTTGTAGATTTAATTCTTGTCACATTCTCATAGTAATCTTGCCCAGTTGCAAGACAGTTCAAATAATGTTGATGTCTAAGGAGATGTTTAACTGTAGCACCATCAGCTCCTTTAGCTTTCTTCACCTCTAAAGCTTGCTTGTCTTCTTCATATAACCATTTTAGAGGAATATAAGAATATAACTTTGGTCTTAAACCACAATATTCATACATAATATGACCATCTAATTCGTCTTTAAACTTGCCAGTGACTTTTTTATTTTTATCAGAGTATAAGAAATGGTCTTTACTATATCCAGAGGTATCAAAAAAGTGCAAGTCACATTCTATTTCCTTGTAAAAGTCTTGTGTAACTATAGAATACATTAAAGAATCTGTATCTGTCATAAGAAATCTTTTGTTCTTAAATTTTGACATATAATTATAGTGGAAATCATACATTATTACTTTACTGATATCCAAAATTGTCATTCCTAAATATATAGGTTTATTAAACTTTACAACTAATTTATTTAAATGTATAGCGTGTAAATTGTTATCAAACTTTTTGCTACAGTCAAACCTTGGATTAGTGACATATTTTGTTAATAGTGACTCATCCTTGAGATAAATGTCACGAAACTTTCGTTGATTCATAATTGTTCGACCAAAGAGACTATTATTTAACAATTTGTAAAAGTCTTTTTCGAAATCATTTTTAGCCCATTTTCGTTTTTCAATATTAAAATTAATATAGGGCGCAAGCCATTTAGACTGTCTAAATTTTAAAATTCTGTGGTATTTTGTAACAATCAAACCCAATTCCTCATATTTTTGTAATGCTTTATAATGTAAAATATATTTAGTTTTGTCATTTAAATTAGGTATTAATTTGCCATTCATTTTCTCTGGTGCTAATGGATAGTCATTATGTAAATCATGTAAGCTTTTATCATATTTTAAATCAACTTCTAAAATGTATCCAAACTCATCATTTTGATTATATTTGTAGTCTATCTCATTTGTCCAACGAAATCCATCCACGGGCAGTGGCTCACACATTGCTGTTGAGTATAGCGAGTTACAGTCTAAATATATTAAATACACACTCTCTTGATTGGGGTCATAGTGTTCACCCATATATCTATTATTGGCTTTAGCGTAACGTGTGGAAATCATACTGACTCCTCCTCTAATCGCACTTTCTATGAACAAATGCATGTCAATATCTTGAAATAGTTGTAATTTTATACCAGTCATTCTAAGACAGGCCTCCCATGTTAATCCAGGAAGTGAATACATATGTACGGGGTCCAGTTTGTAATCCTTTAAACACAGGTCTCTAAATGTCTCAAACACATCAGCCAGTAGCAATACATCTGTTTTAAGATATAAATCATGATATTCTTGTAAATTATTTATATTAAAATGGGTCCAGACATTTTTAGCATGTTCGTATTCGTTGGAAGAGATATGTTCTTTAGTTAGAGTGCTATAGAATGATTCAATTGGGGGTAGAGACTCTGCAAACTTATCTGGTCCCGTCATATATTCATAGGGATATACACCTTTACGTTGTAGTAGTGGATTGTCTATAAATCTAAATGTATTTAAATTGGAAGCTAATTTGTATAATGGAAGGGACAAAAAGTTATAGGAATCTAAAAATACTAAATCATCAATAGAAAATGAAATGTACTTTTCCATATCCTTGGCTATACAATTTAATTTACGATCTAACTTTGCATATTTTCCCAAGTGTTGCATTATTAAATGTCCGTCATAATTTTTCAAGTTATGGAAGAATACTGGGACTTTCTTTGTTACTTTATAGTCATTCCCTAATCGTTTTTAAGCATAGCGTTGTATTATTCCATAGTCACTTGACATTTTCCCACACTCCAGACCCTTTGCCTTTGCAACTTCCCTTCAATTCCTCAACGTCGTGGACATGTTTCCATCATTCCCTAAGCCATATTTTTTGGAAAAAAACAGTTGTAAACTTGTATCAAAACAGTTGTTAACTTGTTTTAAAACTGTTAAAAAACTTGTATTAAAACAAGTTTTTCAATTGTTTTAATACAAGTTTTAAAACAAGTTTTTCAATTGTTTTAATACAAGTTTTCAATCGTTTTAAAACAAGTTTTTCAACTGTTTTAAAACAAGTTTTTTAACCGTTTTAAAACAAGTTTACATCTCTTTTATGCTTAATAAGGCTTAGGAAATAATGGAAACAGGTCTACGACGTATAGGAAATGGAGGGAAATTGCAAAGGCAAAAGGTGTGGAGTGTGGCAAATGACAAGTGACTATGGAATTATACAACGCTTTGCCATAAACCTTTGCTTAACCCCTTGTTAAATAGGTTATTTTGAATAATAACACAATAAGAAAATAAATAAGAAAGATAAATCCCGGTATTTGTAGTAAACATTAAATAAAACTTAGTTTTTGTTGTAATTTTTCTGGTTTTCCCATAAATTTTTATTTTCTGATAGCATTATTTGAAACTGAAATCTCATTAAATCAGAAGACATATAGTTTACAATGTAATATTGAATTTAACTTTGATTTAGTTAGACGAGGTTATCGTAATATAGCCATTTTAGGGAAACTAATGTTTTGCAGTAAAGTCTCGGGAACTCATTTATGATCACTGTTGTGTTTAAACTAATAGATTTCATGTAAATAGTCCGTGACTATCTGGTGCTGCTACCTAGGAACTCATTGAACAACCATCTGCAGCGCTATCTGTTCGCAATCGGTGGCCTCAGCTTAAATACCGGTTTTTGACTCCTCAGTCTTCAAGCACAGATAGCCAAGAAGGCTAGGGCGTGTGTCACTTGGCCAGTGGCATTCGTCTGCTCGGGTTCAAATCCCGTCCTGTGTGGCAAATAATTGGTGACCTGTGTGTTTGTAGCGATATACTACAACCACTGGGGCATAGTGAGGTGTTCATAATCCTTGGTTTAGACATACACCTCGAAATCATCGGATTGGGCGAATCTTTTAGCTAAGTGGTTGTTAGTGTATCCTATGAACATACAGGTCACCAATGGCCGTTTTGCTATTTTTTTTTATAACCTTCCTCTCTATATCCCTTAGACATTTTATAAAATGTCCATGGGATATAAACGTCGTGGACCTAGTTCCATCATTCCTTAAGAATTTTAAGCATGGCGTAGTATAATTCCATAGTCACTTGACATTCCCCACACTCAAGACCTTTTGCCTTTGCAACTTCCCTTCATTTCCTTAACGTCGTCGACATGTATTCATCATTTCCTAAGCCATTTTTTAAGATCAAAACAGTTGTAAACTTGTATCAAAACAGTTGTAAACTTGTATCAAAACAGTTGTAAACTTGTATCAAAACAGTTGTAAACTTGTATCAAAACAGTTGTAAACTTGTTTTAAAACGGTTAAAAAACTTGTATTAAAACAAGTTTTTCAATTGTTTTAATACAAGTTTTTCAATTGTTTTAATACAAGTTTTCAATTGTTTTAAAACAAGTTTTTTAACTGTTTAAAAATAAGTTTTTTAACCGTTTTAAAACAAGTTTACATCTCTTTTATGCTTAGTAAGGCTTAGGGAATGATGGAAACAGGTCTACGACGTATAGGAAATGGAGGGAAATTGCAGAGGCAAAAGGTGTGGAGTGTGGTAAATGACAAGTGACTATGGAATTATACAACGCTTTGCCTTAACCTTGCTTTAACCCCTTGTTAAATAGGTTATTTTGAATATTAACGCAATAAGAAAATAAATAAGAAAGATAAATCCCGGTATTTGTAGTAAACATTAAATAAAACTTAGTTTTTGTTGTAATTTTTCTGGTTTTCCCATACATTTTTATTTTCTGATAGCATTATTTGAAACTGAAATCTCATTAAATCAGAAGACATATACACTCCGGACCCTTTGCCTTTGCAGCTTCCCTTCACTTTCTCAACGTCGTGGACCTGTTTCCATCATTCCCTAAGACTTTTTAAGCATGGCGTAGTAGAATTCCATAGTAGCTTGACATTAACCACACTCCAAACCCTTAGCCTTTGCAACTTACCTCCACTTCCTCTACGTCGTGGACCTATTTCCATCATTCCCTAAGACTTTTAAGCATGGCGTAGTTTAATTACATAGTCACTTGACATTTT
Organism: Macrosteles quadrilineatus; assembly: GCF_028750875.1. Taxonomy (NCBI): domain Eukaryota; kingdom Metazoa; phylum Arthropoda; class Insecta; order Hemiptera; family Cicadellidae; genus Macrosteles; species Macrosteles quadrilineatus. Next base: position 14,002,990 of record NW_026542601.1, on the reverse strand, counting down.
CCACTCTCAAGACCTTTTGCCTTTGCATCTTACCTCTACTTCCTTTACGTCGTGGACCTGTTTCCATAATTCCCTAAGCCTATTTAAGCATGGCATTGTATAATTCCATAGGCACTTGACATTTCCCACACTCCAGACATTTTGCCTTAGCAACTTACCTCCACTTCCTCAACGTCGTGGACCTGTTTCCATCATTCCCTAATCGTTTTTAAGCATAGCGTTGTATTATTCCATAGTCACTTGACATTTTCCCACACTCCAGACCCTTTGCCTTTGCAACTTCCCTTCAATTCCTCAACGTCGTGGACATGTTTCCATCATTCCCTTAGCCATATTTTTTGGAAAAAAACAGTTGTAAACTTGTATCTAAACAGTTGTTAACTTGTTTTAAAACTGTTAAAAAACTTGTATTAAAACAAGTTTTTCAATCGTTTTAATACAAGTTTTAAAACAAGTTTTTCAATTGTTTTAATACAAGTTTTCAATCGTTTTAAAACAAGTTTTTCAACTGTTTTAAAACAAGTTTTTTAACCATTTTAAAACAAGTTTACATTTCTTTTATGCTTAATAAGGCTTAGGAAATAATGGAAACAGGTCTACGACGTATAGGAAATGGATCGAAATTGCAAAGGCAAAAGGTGTGGAGTGTGGTAAATGACAAGTGACTATGGAATTATACAACGCTTTGCCATAAACCTTGCTTAACCCCTTGTTAAATAGGTTATTTTGAATAATAACACAATAAGAAAATAAATAAGAAAGATAAATCCCGGTATTTGTAGTAAACATTAAATAAAACTTAGTTTTTGTTGTAATTTTTCTGGTTTTCCCATAAATTTTTATTTTCTGATAGCATTATTTGAAACTGAAATCTCATTAAATCAGAAGACATATAGTTTACAATGTAATATTGAATTTAACTTTTATTTAGTTAGACGAGGTTATCATAATATAGCCATTTTAGGGAAACTAATGTTTTGCAGTAAAGTCTCGGGAACTCATTTATGATCACTGTTGTGTTTAAACTAAAAGATTTCATGTAAAGAGTCCTTGACTATCTGGTGCTGCTACCTAGGAACTCATTGAACAACCATCTGCAGCGCTATCTGTTCGCAATCGGTGGCCTCAGCTTAAATACCGGTTTTTTACTCCTCAGTCTTCAAGCACAGATAGCCAAGAAGGCTAGGGCGTGTGTCGCTTGGCCAGTGGCATTCGTCTGCTCGGGTTCGAATCCCGTCCTGTGTGGCAAATAATTGGTGACCTGTGTGTTTGTAGCGATATACTACAACCACTGGGGCATAGTGAGGTGTTCATAATCCTTGGTTTAGACATACACCTCGAAATCATCGGATTGGGCGAATCTTTTAGCTAAGTGGTTGTTAGTGTATCCTATGAACATACAGGTCACCAATGGCCGTTTTGCTATTTTTTTTAATAACCTTCCTCTCTATATCCCTTAGACATTTTATAAAATGTCCATGGGATATAAACGTCGTGGACCTAGTTCCATCATTCCTTAAGAATTTTAAGCATGGCGTAGTATAATTCCATAGTCACTTGACATTCCCCACACTCAAGACCTTTTAGCCTGGTTTACACGGGTCGAGTACGGCGGGCGAGTCAGTGTGCGAGTCTCCACTCGCTCTTTAACTCGCTTGGTGTAGACATGCAGGCGAGTCGAGCAACGGGCGAGTTGATAAAAATAGGTCAGTTGAGAGCGAGTCGAGTGATTTAGTTGAAAACCGAGTCGCTCGGCCCAGTAGCTACCCCCACCACCACGATTTGCCCACAAAACATCTGTTTACTGCTATCAAGTGAGTCCAGCGACCACAAAATAAAAATATTTTTTCTATTTTGTGGTCGCTGACAATGAGTTGATCACAACGATCAGTATTTTGGGGGTTAGTTCAGTAGTGTATGCCTAATCACCCTCACTCAATACTCAATGGTTCAGTTGAACAGTTGGCCCTGTGTTGCATTGTCTTGCTGTTCGTAAATCTACTCACTCTTATAAAATTCAGTTTTCAAAATTGTTGTACAACTTAAGATCTACAGTTCTACTGGAACAATTTTATTAATCAATGGGTTGTTAGAAAGCTCACCCCCAAAAAATGTTTTCTATCAGAAATACATTGAAAACGGTGTTTTCACATTTTTTTATTTGGAGGCAACTTTTTTTGCCTATATATTTTATTTTAAAGAAATGCAGTACCGGTATAGTAATATGCAACAAATCTTATTCTTTTAGAATACCACCTTCCACTTATTTGGTCTATCGTATTTGCAAAAAAAAAAAAAACTGTTAAGCAACCCCTGAATTTAATGGATGATTCAGTTTTAATTCTAATAATCTAATTCAGTGATTTAATTAATTTATAAATTCAGCATTAAAATCTTGAAGTCTCATTTTAAACTCAAACAACATTTAACACGAAAGCTACAGTATACCCTAAACAACAGAACACAGAGAAATTATAAAAATTACTTCTCTATGCCTACACTGTCGCTGTTCGAAATAGGAATGCGTGTAGACAGTCTAGTCAAGTACCGGGCGAGTTGAACAAATCAACAACTGGGCCTAGTAACTGGGCCGAATAACTCGTCTGACATACTCGACCCGTGTAAACCAGGCTTTTGCCTTTGCAACTTCCCTTCATTTCCTCAACGTCGTCGACATGTATTCATCATTTCCTAAGCCATTTTTTAAGATCAAAACAGTTGTAAACTTGTATCAAAACAGTTGTAAACTTGTATCAAAACAGTTGTAAACTTGTTTTAAAACGGTTAAAAAACTTGTATTAAAACAAGTTTTTCAATTGTTTTAATACAAGTTTTAAAACAAGTTTTTCAATTGTTTTAAAACAAGTTTTCAATTGTTTTAAAACAAGTTTTTTAACTGTTTAAAAATAAGTTTTTTAACCGTTTTAAAACAAGTTTACATCTCTTTTATGCTTAATAAGGCTTAGGGAATGATGGAAACAGGTCTACGACGTATAGGAAATGGAGGGAAATTGCAGAGGCAAAAGGTGTGGAGTGTGGTAAATGACAAGTGACTATGGAATTATACAACGCTTTGCCTTAACCTTGCTTTAACCCCTTGTTAAATAGGTTATTTTGAATATTAACGCAATAAGAAAATAAATAAGAAAGATAAATCCCGGTATTTGTAGTAAACATTAAATAAAACTTAGTTTTTGTTGTAATTTTTCTGGTTTTCCCATACATTTTTATTTTCTGATAGCATTATTTGAAACTGAAATCTCATTAAATCAGAAGACATATAGTTTACAATGTAATATTGAATTTAACCTTGATTTAGTTAGACGAGGTTATTGTAATATAGCCATTTTAGGGAAACTAATGTTTTGCAGTAAAGTCTCGGGAACACATTTATGATCACTGTTGTGTTTAAACTAAAAGATTTCATGTAAATAGTCCGTGACTATCTGGTGCTGCTACCTAGGAACTCATAGCAGAAGTTGCAACTTACCTCCACTTCCTCTACGGCGTCGACCTGTTTCCATCACTCTCTTATCGTTTTTAAGCATGGCGTTGTATTATTCCATAGTACTTGAAATTTCCCACACTCCAGAACCTTTGCCTTTGCAACTTCCCTCCACTTACTCTACGTCGTGGACCTGTTTTCATCATTCTCTAATCGTTTTTAAGTATGGCATTGTATTATTCCATTGTCACTTGACATTTCTAACACTCCGGACCCTTTGCCTTTGCAACTTCCCTTTACTTTCTCAACGTCGTGGTCCTGCTTCCTTAATTCCCTACACCTTTCTAAGCATACATTTGTATTATTCTATAGTAACTTGACATTTCCCATACTTTAGACCGTTTGCCTTTGCAACTTCCCTCTACTTCCTCTACGTCATGGACCTGTTTCCATCATTCCCTAAGACTTTTTAAGCATGGCGTAGTAGAATTCCATAGTAGCTTGACATTAACCACACTTCAAACCCTTTGCCTTTGCAACTTACCTCCACTTCCTCTACGTCGTGGACCTATTTCCATCATTCCCTTATCGTTTTTAAGCATGGCGTTGTATTATTCCATAGTACTTGAAATTTCCCACACTCCAGAACCTTTGCCTTTGCAACTTCCCACCACTTCCTCTACGTCGTGGACCTGTTCCATCATTCCCTAAGACTTTTTAAGCATGGCGTAGTAGAATTCCATAGTAGCTTGACATTAACCACACTCCAAACCCTTAGCCTTTGCAACTTACCTCCATTTCCTCTACGTCGTGGACCTATTTCCATCATTCCCTAAGACTTTTAAGCATGGCGTTGTTTAATTCCATAGTCACTTGACATTTTCCACACTCAAGACCTTTTGCCTTTGCATTTTACCTCTACTTCCTCTACGTCGTGGACCTGTTTCCATAATTCCCTAAGCCTATTTAAGCATGGCATTGTATAATTCCATAGGCACTTGACATTTCCCACACTCCAGACCTTTTGCCTTAGCAACTTACCTCCACTTCCTCAACGTCGTGGACCTGTTTCCATCATTCCCTAATCGTTTTTAAGCATAGCGTTGTATTATTCCATAGTCACTTGACATTTTCCCACACTCCAGACCCTTTGCCTTTGCAACTTCCCTTCAATTCCTCAACGTCGTGGACCTGTTTCCATCATTCCCTAAGACTTTTAAGCATGGCGTAGTTTAATTCCATAGTCACTTGACATTTTCCACACTCAAGACCTTTTGCCTTTGCAACTTACCTCTACTTCCTTTACGTCGTGGACCTGTTTCCATAATTCCCTAAGCCTATTTTAGCATGGCATTGTATAATTCCATAGGCACTTGACATTTCCCACGATCCAGACCTTTTGCCTTAGCAACTTCCCTTCACTTCCTCAACGTCGTGGGCCTGTTTTCATCATTCCCTAAACCTTTCTAAGCATAAATTTGTATTATGCTATAGTTACTTGACATTTCCCATACTCCAGACCGTTTGCCTTTGCAACTTCCCTCCACTTCCTCTAAGTCGTGGAGCTGTTTCCAGTATTCCCTAAGACTTTTTAAGCATGGCTTAGTAGAATTCTATAGTAACTTGACATTTACCACACTCCAGACCCTTTGCCTTTGCAACTTACCTCCACTTCCTCTACGTCGTGGACCTATTTCCATCATTCCCTTATCGTTTTTAAGCATGGCGTTGTATTATTTTATAGTCACTTGACATTTCCCACACTCCAGAACCTTTGCATTTGCAACTTCCCTCCACTTCCTCTACGTCGTGGACCTGTTTCCATCATTCCCTAATCGTTTTTAAGCATGGCGTTGTATTATTTCCCACACTCCAGAACCTTTGCCTTTGCAACTTCCCACCACTTCCTCTACGTCGTGGACCTGTTTCCATCATTCCCTGATCGTTTTTAAGAATGGCGTTCTATTGTTCCATAGTCACTTAACATTTCCCAAACTCCAGACCCTTTGCCTTTGCAACTTCCCTTTTCTTCCTCAACGTCGTGGACCTTTTTCCATCATTCACTAAGACTTTTAAGCATGGCGTAGTTTAATTCTATAGTCACTTGACATTTTCCACACTCAAGACCTTTTGCCTTTGCAACTTACCTCTACTTCCTTTACGTCGTGGACCTGTTTCCATAATTCCCTAAGCCTATTTAAGCATGGCATTGTAAAATTCCATAGGCACTTGACATTTCCCACACTCCAGACCTTTTGCCTTAGCATTTTCCCTTCACTTCCTCAACGTCGTGGGCCTGTTTCCATCATTTCCTAAACCTTTCTAAACATAAATTTGTATTATGCTATAGTTACTTGACATTTCCCATACTCCAGACCGTTTGCCTTTGCAACTTCCCTCCACTTCGTCTACGTCGTGGACCTGTTTTTATCATTCCCTAAGACTTTTAAGCATGGCGTAGTTTAATTCCATAGTCACTTGACATTTTCCACACTCAAGACCTTTTGCCTTTGCAACTTACCTCCACTTCCTTTACGTCGTGGACCTTTTTCCATGATTCCCTAAGCCAACCACACGCTTAGCATGGCATTGTATAATTCCATAGGCACTTGACATTTCCCACATTCCAGACCTTTTGCCTTAGCAACTTACCTCCACTTCCTCAACGTCGTGGACCTGTTTCCATCATTCCCTAATCGTTTTTAAGCATAGCGTTGTATTATTCCACAGTCACTTGACATTTTCCCACACTCCAGACCCTTTGCCTTTGCAACTTCCCTCCAATTCCTCAACGTCGTGGACATGTTTCCATCATTCCCTAAGCCATATTTTTTGGAAATAAACGGTATCAGCATTCTGACACATACTTTCTCCCATAAGTTTGTCAACTACCTTTATCATGTGTAAGCGGTGAGAGTAAATATACGGAAATGGAATTTGTACAATTTTGTTCAGAATTTAAAGGACTATAACATACTAAATTTTTATCAAACTCGTTTAAACTTTTAAATTTTTATCAAAATTGTTCGGGCCATTTTTGGAAAAATGAGATTTTCCCGTTATTTTATGGGGTTTTTATGGGAAAATGACATAATTTAAAATAACATTAAACCGTAATTTTTACAGAAATGGGATTTGCACAATTTTTTCAGAATATAAAGGTCCATAACATACTAAATGTTTTATCAAAATCGTTCGGGCCGTTTTTGGGAAAATTCTATTTTTCCGTTATTTTATGGGAAAATCCCCATTAAAAATCCAAATTTCTAAAAAATTGAAAAAAACTATCAAAATTGTAAGGACCATAACATACTATGTTGAATAAAAACAGGATTTATTTCTAAAATCCTATTTTTCGTTATTTTATGGGGTTTTTATGGGAAAATAACATAATTTACCATAAATTTTGAACCGTAATTTTTAGAGAAATGTGGTTTTCACCAGTTTGTTCAGAATTTAAAGGGCTACAACATACTAAATTTATATCAAAATCGTTCGGGCCGTTTTTGGGAAAATTCAATTTTTCCGTTATTTTATGGGAAAATCCCCATTAAAAATCCAAATTTCTAAAAAATTGAAAAAAACTATCAAAATTGTAAGGACCATAACATACTATGTTGAATAAAAACAGGATTTTTTTCTAAAATCCTATTTTTCGTTATTTTATGGGGTTTTTATGGGAAAATAACATAATTTACCATAACTTTTGAACCGTAATTTTTAGAGAAATGGGGTTTTCACCAGTTTGTTAAGAATTTAAAGGGCTACAACATACTAAATTTATATCAAAATCGTTCGGGCCGTTTTTGGGAAAATTCTATTTTTCCGTTATTTGCTGGGAAAATCCCCATTAAAACTACAAATTTCTAAAAAATTGAAAAAACTATCAAAATTGTAAGGACCATAACATACTATGTTGAATAAAAACAGGATTTTTTTCTAAAATCCTATTTTTCGTTATTTTATGGGGTTTTTATGGGAAAATAACATAATTTACCATAACTTTTGAACCGTAATTTTTAGAGAAATGGGGTTTTCACCAGTTTGTTCAGAATTTAAAGGGCTACAACATACTAAATTTATATCAAAATCGTTCTGGCCATTTTTGAGAAAATTCGATTTTTCCGGTTTTTTATGGGTTTTTATGGGAAAATCCCCATTAAAAATCAAAATTTCAAAAAAATGAAAAAAACGCCTGGAGATACCATGGATTAGAACCTACATACCAAATTTCATCGAAATCGGACCACAGGTGTAGTCTCTAGCTCTGTACACATCCAGACACACAGACACACACACACACACACAGACATCACTTCGAAAACCACTTTTTTGGGTCCAGGGGGACCCAAAACGAATATATCCACTCAAAACTCAAACTCGAAAATTTTGACGAAAACAATACTTTCTCCATATACTATGGTATAGGGGGAGAAAGTAAAAAACAGTTGTAAACTTGTATCAAAACAGTTGTTAACTTGTTTTAAAACTGTTAAAAAACTTGTATTAAAACAAGTTTTTCAATTGTTTTAATACAAGTTTTAAAACAAGTTTTTCAATTGTTTTAATACAAGTTTTCAATCGTTTTAAAACAAGTTTTTCAACTGTTTTAAAACAAGTTTTTTAACCGTTTTAAAACAAGTTTACATCTCTTTTATGCTTAATAAGGCTTAGGAAATAATGGAAACAGGTCTACGACGTATAGGAAATGGAGGGAAATTGCAAAGGCAAAAGGTGTGGAGTGTGGTAAATGACAAGTGACTATGGAATTATACAACGCTTTGCCATAAACCTTGCTTAACCCCTTGTTAAATAGGTTATTTTGAATAAAAACACAATAAGAAAATAAAAAAGAAAGATAAATCCCGGTATTTGTAGTAAACAATAAATAAAACTTAGTTTTTGTTGTAATTTTTCTGGTTTTCCCATAAATTTTTATTTTCTGATAGCATTATTTGAAACTAAAATCTCATTAAATCAGAAGACATATAGTTTACAATGTAATATTGAATTTAACTTTGATTTAGTTAGACGAGGTTATCGTAATATAGCCATTTTAGGGAAACTAATGTTTTGCAGTAAAGTCTCGGGAACTCATTTATGATCACTGTTGTGTTTAAACTAAAAGATTTCATGTAAATAGTCCGTGACTATCTGGTGCTGCTACCTAGGAACTCATAGCAGAAGTTGCAACTTACCTCCACTTCCTCTACGTCGTGCACCTGTTTCCATCATTCTCTTATCGTTTTTAAGCATGGCGTTGTATTTTTCTATAGTCACTTGACATTTTCCACACTCCAGAACCTTTGCCTTTGCAACTTCCCTCCACTTACTCTACGTCGTGGACCTGTTTTCATCATTCTCTAATCGTTTTTAAGCATGGCATTGTATTATTCCATTGTCACTTGACATTTCTAACACTCCGGTCCCTTTGCCTTTGCAACTTCCCTTTACTTTCTCAACGTCGTGGTCCTGCTTCCTTAATTCCCTACACCTTTCTAAGCATACATTTGTATTATTCTATAGTTACTTGACATTTCCCATACTTTAGACCGTTTGCCTTTGCAACTTCCCTCCACTTCCTCTACGTCGTGGACCTGTTTCCATCATTCCCTAAGACTTTTTAAGCATGGCGTAGTAGAATTCCATAGTAGCTTGACATTAACCACACTCCAAACCCTTTGCCTTTGCAACTTACCTCCACTTCCTCTACGTCGTGGACCTATTTCCATCATTCCCTTATCGTTTTTAAGCATGACGTTGTATTATATTATAGTCACTTGACATTTCCCACACTCCAGAACCTTTGCCTTTGCAACTTCCCACCACTTCCTCTACGTCGTGGACCTGTTCCATCATTCCCTGATCGTTTTTAAGCATGGCGTTGTATTGTTCCATAGTCACTTAACATTTCCTACACTCCAGACCCTTTGCTTTTGCAACTTCCCTTTCCTTCCTCAACGTCGTGGACCTGTTTCTATCATTCCCTAAGACTTTTAAGCATAACGTAGTATAATTCCATAGTCACTTGACATTTCCCACACTCAAGACCTTTTGCTTTTGCAACTTACCTCCACTTCCTTTACGTCGTGGACCTGTTTCCATGATTCCCTAAGCCAACCACACGCTTAGCATGGCATTGTATAATTCCATAGGCACTTGACATTTCCCACACTCCAGACCTTTTGCCTTAGCAACTTCCCTTCACTTCCTCAACGTCGTGGGCCTGTTTCCATCATTTCCTAAACCTTTCTTAACATAAATTTGTATTATGCTATAGTTACTTGACATTTCCCATACTCCAGACCCTTTGCCTTTGCAACTTACCTCCACTTCCTCTACGTCTCCCTGATCGTTTTTAAGCATGGCGTTGTATTGTTCCATAGTCACTTAACATTTCCTACACTCCAGACCCTTTGCTTTTGCAACTTCCCTTTCCTTCCTCAACGTCGTGGACCTGTTTCTATCATTCCCTAAGACTTTTAAGCATGGCGTAGTATAATTCCATAGTCACTTGACATTTCCCACACTCAAGACCTTTTGCTTTTGCAACTTACCTCCACTTCCTTTACGTCGTGGACCTGTTTCCATGATTCCCTAAGCCAACCACACGCTTAGCATGGCATTGTATAATTCCATAGGCACTTGACATTTCCCACACTCCAGACCTTAGCAACTTCCCTTCAGTTCCTCAACGTCGTGGGCCAGTTTCCATCATTTCCTAAACCTTTCTAAACATAAATTTGTATTATGCTATAGTTACTTGACTTTTCCCATACTCCAGACCGTTTGCCTTTGCAACTTTCCTCCACTTCCTCTACGTCGTGGAGCTGTTTCCAGTATTCCTTAAGACTTTTTAAGCATGGCGTAGTAGAATTCTATAGTAACTTGACATTTACCACACTCCAGACCCTTTGCCTTTGTAACTTACCTCCACTTCCTCTACGTCGTGGACCTATTTCCATCATTCCCTTATCGTTTTTAAGCATGGCGTTGTATTATTTTATAGTCACTTGACATTTCCCACACTCCAGAACCTTTGCATTTGCAACTTCCCTCCACTTCCTCTACGTCGTGGACCTGTTTCCATCATTCCCTAATCGTTTTTAAGCATGGCGTTGTATTATTTCCCACACTCCAGAACCTTTGCCTTTGCAACTTCCCACCACTTCCTCTACGTCGTGGACCTGTTTCCATCATTCCCTGATCGTTTTTAAGCATGGCGTTGTATTGTTCCATAGTCACTTAACATTTCCCACACTCCAGACCCTTTGCCTTTGCAACTTCCCTTTTCTTCCTCAACGTCGTGGACCTTTTTCCATCATTCCCTAAGACTTTTAAGCATGGCGTAGTTTAATTCCATAGTCACTTGACATTTTCCACACTCAAGACCTTTTGCCTTTGCAACTTACCTCTACTTCCTTTACGTCGTGGACCTGTTTCCATAATTCCCTAAGCCTATTTAAGCATGGCATTTTAAAATTCCATAGGCACTTGACATTTCCCACACTCCAGACCTTTTGCCTTAGCATTTTCCCTTCACTTCCTCAACGTCGTGGGCCTGTTTTTATCATTTCCTAAACCTTTCTAAACATAAATTTGTATTATGCTATAGTTACTTGACATTTCCCATACTCCAGACCGTTTGCCTTTGCAACTTCCCTCCACTTCGTCTTCGTCGTGGAGCTGTTTCCAGTATTCTCTAAGACTTTTTAAGCATGGCGTAGTAGAATTCTATAGTAACTTGACATTTACCACACTCCAGACCCTTTGCCTTTGCAACTTACCTCCACTTCCTCTACGTCGTGGACCTATTTCCATCATTCCATTATCGTTTTTAAGCATGGCGTTGTATTATTTTATAGTCACTTGACATTTCCCACACTCCAGAACCTTTGCATTTGCAACTTCCATCCACTTCCTCTACGTCGTGGACCTGTTTCCATCATTCCCTAATCGTTTTTAAGCATGGTGTTGTATTATTCCATAGTCACTTGACATTTCCCACACTCCAGACCCTTTACCTTTGCAACTTCCCTTTCCTTCCTCAACGTCGTGGACCTGTTTCTATCATTCCCTAAGACTTTTAAGCATGGCATTATATAATTCCATAGGCACTTGACATTTCCCACACTCCAGACCTTTTGCCTTAGCAACTTACCTCTACTTCCTCAACGTCGTGGAGGTTATCGTAATATAGCCATTTTAGGGAAACTAATGTTTTGCAGTAAAATCTCGGGAACTCATTTATGATCACTGTTGTGTTTAAACTAAAAGATTTCATGTAAATAGTCCGTGACTATCTGGTGCTGCTACCTAGGAACTCATTGAACAACCATCTGCAGCCCTATCTGTTCGCAATCGGTGGCCTCAGCTTAAATACCGGTTTTTGACACCTCAGTCTTCAAGCACAGATAGCCAAGAAGGCTAGGGCGTGTGTCACTTGGCCAGTGACATTCGTCTGCTCGGGTTCGAATCCCATCCTGTGTGGCAAATAATTGGTGACCTGTGTGTTTGTAGCGATATACTACAACCACTGGGGCATAGTGAGGTGTTCATAATCCTTGGTTTAGACATACACCTCGAAATCATCGGATTGGGCGAATCTTTTAGCTAAGTGGTTGTTAGTGTATCCTATGAACATACAGGTCACCAATGGCCGTTTTGCTATTTTTTTTTGATAACCTTCCTCATAGTGAGGCATAGTGAGGTGTTCATAATCCTTGGTTTAGACATACACCTCGAAATCATCGGATTGGGCGAATCTTTTAGCTAAGTGGTTGTTAGTGTATCCTATGAACATACAGGTCACCAATGGCCGTTTTGCTATTTTTTTTTAATAACCTTACTCTCTATATATCTTGTAGTATTATTCCATAGTCACTTGACATTTCCCACACTCCAGACCCTTTGCCTTTGCAACTTCCCTCCACTTCCTCTATGTCGTGGACCTGTTTCTATCATTCCCTAAGACCTTTTAATTATGGCGTAGTAGAATTCCATAGTAACTCGACATTTACCCCACTTCAGACCCTTTGCCTTTGCAACTTACCTCCACTTCCTCTACGTCGTGGACCTGTTTCCATCATTCTTTTATCGTTTTTAAGCATGGCGTTGTATTATTCCATAGTCACTTGACATTTTTTCACACTCCAGAACCTTTGCCTTTGCAACTTCCCTCCACTTACTCTACGTCATGGACCTGTTTCCATTATTCCCTAATCGTTTTTAAGCATGGCGTTGTATTATTTCATTGTCACTTGACATTTCCCACACTCCGGACCCTTTGCCTTTGCAACTTCCCTTCACTTCCTCGACGTCGTGGACCTGTTTTCATCATTCCCTAAGCCTCTTTAAGCATTTATAGGCATATCCCTGTAAACTTGCCACCACTTCCTCTACGTCGATTACCTGTTTCCATAATTCCTTAATCCTATTTTAGCATGGCGTTGTATTATTCCATAGTCATTTATATTATTCCATATGAACATACAGGTCACCAATGGCCGTTTTCCTACTTTTTTTAATAACCTTTCTCTTTATATCCCATAGACATTATATAAAATGTCCAATGGATCCCCTTTGCCTTTGCAACTTTCCTCCACTTCCTCTACGTCGTGGACCTGTTTCCATCATTCCCTAATCGTTTTTAATCATGGCGTTGTATTATTCCATAGTCACTTGACATTTCCCACACTCCAGACCCTTTACCTTTGCAACTTCCCTTTTCTTCCTCAACGTCGTGGACCTAGTTCCATCATTCCTTAAGAATTTTAAGCATGGCGTAGTATAATTCCATAGTCACTTGACATTCCCCACACTCAAGACCTTTTACAATTTTACAATACCCATAGACTGATGATATTGTTAACTCTTCCCCCGATCACGGATCAATAGTCTATTCGGGGGAATAATTCCTTTTGCTTACAATGTATTGTAATACTGTTTTTATTTTATGGAATAAATAATTTTGACTTGACTTGACTTTGACTTTTGCCTTTGCAACTTCCCTTCAATTCCTCAACGTCGTGGACATGTATTCATCATTTCCTAAGCCATTTTTTAAGAACAAAACAGTTGTAAACTTGTATCAAAACAGTTGTAAACTTGTATCAAAACTGTTGTAAACTTGTTTTAAAACGGTTAAAAAACTTGTATTAAAACAAGTTTTTCAATTGTTTTAATACAAGTTTTCAATCGTTTTAAAACAAGTTTTTCAACTGTTTTAAAACAAGTTTTTTAACCGTTTTAAAACAAGTTTACATCTCTTTTATGCTTAATAAGGCTTAGGAAATAATGGAAACAGGTCTACGACGTATAGGAAATGGAGGGAAATTGCAAAGGCAAAAGGTGTGGAGTGTGGTAAATGACAAGTGACTATGGAATTATACAACGCTTTGCCATACACCTTGCTTAACCCCTTGTTAAATAGGTTATTTTGAATAATAACACAATAAGATAATAAAAAAGAAAGATAAATCCCGGTATTTGTAGTAAACAATAAATAAAACTTAGTTTTTGTTGTAATTTTTGTGGTTTTCCCATAAATTTTTATTTTCTGATAGCATTATTTGAAACTAAAATCTCATTAAATCAGAAGACATATAGTTTACAATGTAATATTGAATTTAACTTTGATTTAGTTAGACGAGGTTATCGTAATATAGCCATTTTAGAGAAACTAATGTTTTGCAGTAAAGTCTCGGGAACTCATTTATGATCACTGTTGTGTTTAAACTAAAAGATTTCATGTAAATAGTCCGTGACTATCTGGTGCTGCTACCTAGGAACTCATTGAACAACCATCTGCAGCCCTATCTGTTCGCAATCGGTGGCCTCAGCTTAAATACCGGTTTTTGACACCTCAGTCTTCAAGCACAGATAGCCAAGAAGGCTAGGGCGTGTGTCACTTGGCCAGTGACATTCGTCTGCTCGGGTTCGAATCCCATCCTGTGTGGCAAATAATTGGTGACCTGTGTGTTTGTAGCGATATACTACAACCACTGGGGCATAGTGAGGTGTTCATAATCCTTGGTTTAGACATACACCTCGAAATCATCGGATTGGGCGAATCTTTTAGCTAAGTGGTTGTTAGTGTTTCCTATGAACATACAGGTCACCAATGGCCGTTTTGCTATTTTTTTTTAATAACCTTACTCTCTATATATCTTGTAGTATTATTCCATAGTCACTTGACATTTCCCACACTACAGACCCTTTGCCTTGCAACTTCCCTCCACTTCCTCTACGTCGTGGACCTGTTTCCATCATTCCCTAAGACCTTTTAATTATGGCGTAGTAGAATTCCATAGTAACTCGACATTTACCCCACTTCAGACCCTTTGCCTTTGCAACTTACCTCCACTTCCTCTACGTCGTGGACCTGTTTCCATCATTCTTTTATCGTTTTTAAGCATGGCGTTGTATTATTCCATAGTCACTTGACATTTTTTCACACTCCAGAACCTTTGCCTTTGCAACTTCCCTCCACTTACTCTACGTCATGGACCTGTTTCCATTATTCCCTAATCGTTTTTAAGCATGGCGTTGTATTATTTCATTGTCACTTGACATTTCCCACACTCCGGACCCTTTGCCTTTGCAACTTCCCTTCACTTCCTCGACGTCGTGGACCTGTTTTCATCATTCCCTAAGCCTCTTTAAGCATTTATAGGCATATCCCTGTAAACTTGCCACCACTTCCTCTACGTCGATTACCTGTTTCCATAATTCCTTAATCCTATTTTAGCATGGCGTTGTATTATTCCATAGTCATTTATATTATTCCATATGAACATACAGGTCACCAATGGCCGTTTTCCTACTTTTTTTAATAACCTTTCTCTTTATATCCCATAGACAATATATAAAATGTCCAATGGATCCCCTTTGCCTTTGCAACTTTCCTCCACTTCCTCTACGTCGTGGACCTGTTTCCATCATTCCCTAATCGTTTTTAATCATGGCGTTGTATTATTCCATAGTCACTTGACATTTCCCACACTCCAGACCCTTTACCTTTGCAACTTCCCTTTTCTTCCTCAACGTCGTGGACCTAGTTCCATCATTCCTTAAGAATTTTAAGCATGGCGTAGTATAATTCCATAGTCACTTGACATTCCCCACACTCAAGACCTTTTACAATTTTACAATACCCATAGACTGATGATATTGTTAACTCTTCCCCCGATCACGGATCAATAGTCTATTCGGGGGAATAATTCCTTTTGCTTACAATGTATTGTAATACTGTTTTTATTTTATGGAATAAATAATTTTGACTTGACTTGACTTTGACTTTTGCCTTTGCAACTTTCCTTCAATTCCTCAACGTCGTGGACATGTATTCATCATTTCCTAAGCCATTTTTTAAGAACAAAACAGTTGTAAACTTGTATCAAAACAGTTGTAAACTTGTATCAAAACAGTTGTAAACTTGTTTTAAAACGGTTAAAAAACTTGTATTAAAACAAGTTTTTCAATTGTTTTAATACAAGTTTTAAAACAAGTTTTTCAATTGTTTTAATACAAGTTTTCAATTGTTTTAAAACAAGTTTTTTAACTGTTTAAAAATAAGTTTTTTAACCGTTTTAAAACAAGTTTACATCTCTTTTATGCTTAATAAGGCTTAGGGAATGATGGAAACAGGTCTACGACGTATAGGAAATGGAGGGAAATTGCAAAGGCAAAAGGTGTGGAGTGTGGTAAATGACAAGTGACTATGGAATTATACAACGCTTTGCCTTAACCTTGCTTTAACCCCTTGTTAAATAGGTTATTTTGAATAATAACACAATAAGAAAATAAATAAGAAAGATTAATCCCGGTACTTGTAGTAAACATTTAATAAAGCTTAGTTTTTGTTGTAATTTTTTTGGTTTTCCCATAAATTTTTATTTTCTGATAGCATTATTTGAAACTGAAATCTCATTAAATCAGAGGACATATAGTTTACAATGTAATATTGAATTTAACCTTGATTTAGTTAGACGAGGTTATCGTAATATAGCCATTTTAGGGAAACTAATGTTTTGCAGTAAAGTCTCGGGAACACATTTATGATCACTGTTGTGTTTAAATTAAAAGATTTCATGTAAATAGTCCGTGACTATCTGGTGCTGCTACCTAGGAACTCATAGCAGAAGTTGCAACTTACCTCCACTTCCTCTACGTCGTCGACCTGTTTCCATCACTCTCTTATCGTTTTTAAGCATGGCGTTGTATTATTCCATAGTACTTGAAATTTCCCACACTCCAGAACCTTTGCCTTTGCAACTTCCCTCCACTTACTCTACGTCGTGGACCTGTTTTCATCATTCTCTAATCGTTTTTAAGCATGGCATTGTATTATTCCATTGTCACTTGACATTTCTAACACTCCGGACCCTTTGCCTTTGCAACTTACCTTTACTTTCTCAACGTCGTGGTCCTGCTTCCTTAATTCCCTACACCTTTCTAAGCATACATTTGTATTATTCTATAGTTACTTGACATTTCCCATACTTTAGACCGTTTGCCTTTGCAACTTCCCTCCACTTCCTCTACGTCGTGGACCTGTTTCCATCATTCCCTAAGACTTTTTAAGCATGGCGTAGTAGAATTCCATAGTAGCTTGACATTAACCACACTCCAAACCCTTTGCCTTTGCAACTTACCTCCACTTCCTTTACGTCGTGGACCTATTTCCATCATTCCCTTATCGTTTTTAAGCATGACGTTGTATTATATTAAAGTCACTTGACATTTTCCACACTCCAGAACCTTTGCCTTTGCAACTTCCCACCACTTCCTCTACGTCGTGGACCTGTTTCCATCATTCCCTGATCGTTTTTAAGCATGGCGTTGTATTGTTCCATAGTCACTTAACATTTCCCACACTCAAGACCCTTTCCCTTTGCAACTTCCCTTTTCTTCCTCAACGTCGTGGACCTGTTTCCATCATTCCTTAAGACTTTTAAGCATAGCGTAGTTTAATTCCATAGTCACTTGACATTTTCCACACTCAAGACCTTTTGCCTTTGCAACTTACCTGTACTTCCTTTACGTCGTGGAGCTGTTTCCAGTATTCCCTAAGACTTTTTAAGCATGGCGTAGTAGAATTCAATAGTAACTTGACATTTACCACACTCCAGACCCTTTGCCTTTGCAACTTACCTCCACTTCCTCTACGTCGTGGACCTATTTCCATCATTCCCTAATCGTTTTTAAGCATGGCGTTGTATTATTTTATAGTCACTTGACATTTCCCACACTCCAGAACCTTTGCATTTGCAACTTCCCTCCACTTCCTCTACGTCGTGGACCTGTTTCCATCATTCCCTAATCGTTTTTAAGCATGGCGTTGTATTATTTCCCACACTCCAGAACCTTTGCCTTTGCAACTTCCCACCACTTCCTCTACGTCGTGGACCTGTTTCCATCATTCCCTGATCGTTTTTAAGCATGGCGTTGTATTGTTCTATAGTCACTTAACATTTCCCACACTCCAGACCCTTTGCCTTTGCAACTTCCCTTTTCTTCCTCAACGTCGTGGACCTGTTTCCATCATTCCCTAAGACTTTAGCATGGCGTAGTTTAATTCCATAGTCACTTGACATTTTCCACACTCCAGACCTTTTGCCTTAGCAACTTCCCTTCACTTCCTCAACGTCGTGGGCCTGTTTCCATCATTCCCTAAACCTTTCTAAGCATAAATTTGTATTATGCTATAGTTACTTGACATTTCCCATACTCCAGACCGTTTGCCTTTGCAACTTCCCTCCACTTCGTCTACGTCGTGGAGCTGTTTCCAGTATTCCCTAAGACCTTTTAAGCATGGCGTAGTAGAATTCCATAGTAACTTGACATTTACCACACTCCAGACCCTTTTCCTTTGCAACTTACCTCCACTTCCTCTACGTCGTGGACCTATTTCCATCATTCCCTTATCGTTTTTAAGCATGGCGTTGTATTATTTTATAGTCACTTGACATTTCCCACACTCCAGAACCTTTGCATTTGCAACTTCCCTCCACTTCCTCTACGTCGTGGACCTGTTTCCATCATTCCCTAATCGTTTTTAAGCATGGCGTTGTATTATTCCATAGTCACTTGACATTTCCCACACTCCAGACCCTTTGCCTTTAAAATCCATATTTTTGCCCCTGAGATGTGATATAACTAAAAAATTGTTTTTACCTTTTGTCTACAGCTCAATCAGTTGTAACTTCCGTTACGGCCGTTTCGGCATTAACATGCCATCATCAGACGTCTTCGGCTGAAGCAGCGTCGTCACAGTAGAAACATATAACACGAACACGAACACATTTTACGAATACAAATACACGAAAATGAAACTAACAGGCCTGTCGCACACACGTTACCGGTTGACATGATCAGAGCTAGATGCCGACTGGAGGTTAATCCTGCATCGTTGTTGGTGTGGCGGTGTTATCAGCTGACCTTTGTACTCCTGCCTTTGGTCTATTACTGTCCTGGTTTAAAATGCTGTTGAATATGAAGTGTGATTTATATTGCAGTTTCTCATTTAAAATTGTATTATCTAAACTATTTTCTTTAAAAGCTCTGTAAATTTCATATTCTTCCAGTGTATCCAGTTTATTTCCTTTCTTGCTTGAGTGGAGTATCTCTAGGCCATTGTTCAGATCATACATGTCATGATTTTCGTCAACCAGGTGTTGTGCAAAGGAGGATTTTTGTTTGTCGGTTCTTGGGCATGGATGATGTTCTCTGTATCTAGTTCCGAATGTCCGTCCAGTTTTTCCTATGTAAAAGCTTGGGCAACTTGCACATTTAATTTTGTACACACCTGACCTCTCACTTTTGTCAATTATGCTATCTGACACATTTAATTTGTTAATAGTCTTGTTGTTTGTCTTAAACGCTAATTCAATACCATGTTTCTTCAACTCTTTTGTAAGTGTATACTGAATTGAGTGTGAGTATTCTACACACACATACTTCTTCTTTTGTTGTTGACAATCTCCAGATTTTTTATCATTATTATTTGTTTTCTTACTTAATAATCTGTCAATCATATTTTTGTCGTAACCATTTGATGATGCTATGTGCTTGATGATATTTAGTTCTTTATTATAATTTTCGTCTGACATGGGAACATTTAACAGTCTATATAACATGCTATTATACGCGGCGTACTTCTGTGATGGAGGATGGTAAGATGTGTTGTGGATAGTTTGGTTTGATGTGGTTGGCTTACGATAAATGCTGAACTCTAATTTATTGTCAGATTTTTCTATCGTTAAGTCTAGAAAATTTATTTTGTTGGATTCCTCTATTTCCATAGTTAATTTCAAATTTGGGGAAATGCTGTTCAAATATTTGTGTAATAATTCAAGTTGTCGGACATTACCATTAAACAAAAGAATAGTGTCATCTACGTATCGGTGGTACTGCAATATTTTTGGTCTCTGTTTGTTGCGATCTGATAGTATGAATCCATTTTCAATATAATTCAAGTAAATGTCGGCAAGTATACAAGATAGAGGGGAGCCCATTGCTAGGCCCTCAGATTGCGAGTAGTATTTTCCCTCAAACTTAAAATAATTCTGCAGTAGTACTGCTTTTAAAAGGGCTAAAAATTCACTGATTGCCTCTGGTAACATATTTGAGTTAGAAGTCAGGTGAGTTTGGACTAATTCTAAAGTTTTCTCAACCGGTACATTAGTGTACAAATTAACGATGTCAAATGACACCAGTAAATCATGCTTTCTTACGTTTAAATTCTTAGTTTTATCAATAAAATCATATGAGTTTTTTAAGCTAAAATTATTCAGGAATTGAATCTGATTTCTTAAAATTTGGTCGAGCTTTTTAGCGAGTGTGTAAGTTGGTGCAGAGGTGTGGTCCACCAACGGTCTTATTGGGACGCCTTCCTTGTGCACTTTAGGCAATCCTCGCAACACTGGTGCAGTGGGGTTGGTAACCATCAGGTGCTTTATTTCCTCATCACTAAAAAGTATCTTACTATTATTTACAAGTTTCCTAATTTTCTTTTGGTACACTTTTGTTGGATCCTTTTTCATTTCAACAATGTGATTGTTTGTGATAAACTCTATCACTTTATTTATATAGTCATTTTTGTACAATATTACACTAGTATTACCTTTATCTGCTTTACATATTATTGCCTTATGAAAAGTTAATTTTTCCTTTATACTACTCAAAGCTAATGCATCTTTCTTGTAAATGTTATTTAAATTAGATGTTTTATTGTCATTAAGAAGTTTTCTATTGAGGTTATTTGTAACCAATACTCTCGCTAAATTGCGCCCATCTTCGTTCGGGATAGTTTTAATAGCACATTCGGCATTAATAAACTCATTAAATTTAGCTTTTTGGCCATGCCTTGGGAGATTATACTTTAAGCCTTTCTCTAAAACTGTAATCTCATTTTCGTCAAATTTGATGTTGGTATTATTTATTACCCTTGGGTAAAATTCAAAGTCAAACAAAATTATAGATTCTTTCGATTTTTGATCATTAACTTAATTCTGGATTTTTCTATTTTGGGTTGACTTTTTACACCTAATGATTCTGGTGACAGATTGTTCGATATGAAACAAAATGTTGTGTAAAGTAATCTGGTGAACACTGTTTGCTAGTTCCAAATATTTGTTTAGCACTAATCTATTCAACATATATTTTTTGCGGTAGAGAAATTTTATTTCATTCTTTAACCAAACTTTTTCAGCACATTCTATCGCTTTGGATGCAGATATTGACTTGTTCCTAGTCCTTATTTGGATGTAAGATGGTTTTATTCCATGTTTCAAACATTCCTTGTTGAATTTCAAGTTCTGTATGGTGTTATGTAGTTTCAACTTTATGTTCTTGTATTGTATGGCTAATTGTGCTTGACTAGCAGATGAATTAAAATCCATATTTTTAGCCCCTGAGCTGTGATATAACTAAAAAATTGTTTTTACCTTTTGTCTACAGCTCAATCAGTTGCAACTTCCGTTACGGCCGTTTCGGCATTAAGAACAGATAGCCAAGAAGGCTAGGGCGTGTGTCACTTGGCCAGTGGCATTCGTCTGCTCGGGTTCGAATCCCGTCCTGTGTGGCAAATAATTGGTGACCTGTGTGTTTGTAGCGATATACTACAACCACTGGGGCATAGTGAGGTGTTCATAATCCTTGGTTTAGACATACACCTCGAAATCATCGGATTGGGCGAATCTTTTAGCTAAGTGGTTGTTAGTGTATCCTATGAACATACAGGTCACCAATGGCCGTTTTGCTATTTTTTTAATAACCTTCCCACACTCAAGACCTTTCGCCTTTGCAACTTACCTCCACTTCCTCTACGTCGTGGACCTGTTTCCATGATTCCCTAAGCCAACCACACGCTTAGCATGGCATTGTATAATTCCATAGGCACTTGACATTTCCCACACTCCAGACCTTTTGCCTTAGCAACTTACCTCCACTTCCTCAACGTCGTGGACCTGTTTCCATCATTCCCTAATCGTTTTTAAGCATAGCGTTGTACTATTCCATAGTCACTTGACATTTTCCCACACTCCAGACCCTTTGCCTTTGCAACTTCCCTTCAATTCCTCAACGTCGAGGACATGTTTCCATCATTCCCTAAGCCATTTTTTTTTTAGAAAAAAACAGTTGTAAACTTGTATCAAAACAGTTGTTAACTTGTTTTATAACTGTTAAAAAACTTGTATTAAAACAAGTTTTTCAATTGTTTTAATACAAGTTTTAAAACAAGTTTTTCAATTGTTTTAATACAAGTTTTCAATTGTTTTAAAACAAGTTTTTCAACTGTTTTAAAACAAGTTTTTTAACCGTTTTAAAACAAGTTTACATCTCTTTTATGCTTAATAAGGCTTAGGAAATAATGGAAACAGGTCTACGATGTATAGGAAATGGAGGGAAATTGCAAAGGCAAAAGGTGTGGAGTGAGGTAAATGACAAGTGACTATGGAATTATACAACGCTTTGCCATAAACCTTGCTTAACCCCTTGTTAAATAGGTTATTTTGAATAATAACACAATAAGAAAATAAATAAGAAAGATAAATCCCGGTATTTGTAGTAAACATTAAATAAAACTTAGTTTTTGTTGTAATTTTTCTGGTTTTCCCATAAATTTTTATTTTCTGATAGCATTATTTGAAACTGAAATCTCATTAAATCAGAAGACATATAGTTTACAACGTAATATTGAATTTAACTTTGATTTAGTTAGACGAGGTTATCGTAATATAGCCATTTTAGGGAAACTAATGTTTTGCAGTAAAGTCTCGGGAACTCATTTATGATCACTGTTGTGTTTAAACTAAAAGATTTCATGTAAATAGTCCGTGACTATCTGGTGCTGCTACCTAGGAACTCATTGAACAACCATCTGCAGCGCTATCTGTTCGCAATCGGTGGCCTCAGCTTAAATACCGGTTTTTGACTCCTCAGTCTTCAAGCACAGATAGCCAAGAATGCTAGGGCGTGTGTCACTTGGCCAGTGGCATTCGTCTGCTCGGGTTCGAATCCCGTCCTGTGTGGCAAATAATTGGTGACCTGTGTGTTTGTAGCGATATACTACAACCACTGGGGCATAGTGAGGTGATCATAATCCTTGGTTTAGACATACACCTCGAAATCATCGGATTGGGCGAATCTTTTAGCTAAGTGGTTGTTAGTGTATCCTATGAACATACAGGTCACCAATGGCCGTTTTGCTATTTTTTTAATAACCTTCCCACACTCAAGACCTTTTGCCTTTGCAACTTACCTCCACTTTCTTTACGTCGTGGACCTGTTTCCATGATTCCCTAAGCCAACCACACGCTTAGCATGGCATTGTATAATTCCATAGGCACTTGACATTTCCCACACTCCAGACCTTTTGCCTTAGCAACTTACCTCCACTTCCTCAACGTCGTGGACCTGTTTCCATCATTCCCTAATCGTTTTTAAGCATAGCGTTTTATTATTCCATAGTCACTTGACATTTTCCCACACTCCAGACCCTTTGCCTTTGCAACTTCCCTTCAATTCCTCAACGTCGTGGACATGTTTCCATCATTCCCTAAGCCATATTTTTTGGAAAAAAACAGTTGTAAACTTGTATCAAAACAGTTGTTAACTTGTTTTAAAACTGTTAATAAACTTGTATTAAAACAAGTTTTTCAATTGTTTTAATACAAGTTTTAAAACAAGTTTTTCAATTGTTTTAATACAAGTTTTTTTAACCGTTTTAAAACAAGTTTACATCTCTTTTATGCTTAATAAGGCTTAGGAAATAATGGAAACAGGTCTACGACGTATAGGAAATGGAGGGAAATTGCAAAGGCAAAAGGTGTGGAGTGTGGTAAATGACAAGTGACTATGGAATTATACAACGCTTTGCCATAAACCTTGCTTAACCCCTTGTTAAATAGGTTATTTTGAATAATAACACAATAAGAAAATAAATAAGAAAGATAAATCCCGGTATTTGTAGTAAACATTAAATAAAACTTAGTTTTTGTTGTAATTTTTCTGGTTTTCCCATAATTTTTTATTTTCTGATAGCATTATTTGAAACTGAAATCTCATTAAATCAGAAGACATATAGTTTACAACGTAATATTGAATTTAACTTTGATTTAGTTAGACGAGGTTATCGTAATATAGCCATTTTAGGGAAACTAATGTTTTGCAGTAAAGTCTCGGGAACTCATTTATGATCACTGTTGTGTTTAAACTAAAAGATTTCATGTAAATAGTCCGTGACTATCTGGTGCTGCTACCTAGGAACTCATTGAACAACCATCTGCAGCGCTATCTGTTCGCAATCGGTGGCCTCAGCTTAAATACTGGTTTTTGACTCCTCAGTCTTCAAGCACAGATAGCCAAGAATGCTAGGGCGTGTGTCACTTGGCCAGTGGCATTCGTCTGCTCGGGTTCGAATTCCGTCCTGTGTGGCAAATAATTGGTGACCTGTGTGTTTGTAGCGATATACTACAACCACTGGGGCATAGTGAGGTGATCATAATCCTTGGTTTAGACATACACCTCGAAATCATCGGATTGGGCGAATCTTTTAGCTAAGTGGTTGTTAGTGTATCCTATGAACATACAGGTCACCAATGGCCGTTTTGCTATTTTTTTAATAACCTTCCCACACTCAAGACCTTTTGCCTTTGCAACTTACCTCCACTTCCTTTACGTCGTGGACCTGTTTCCATGATTCCCTGAGCCAACCACACGCTTAGCATGGCATTGTATAATTCCATAGGCACTTGACATTTCCCACACTCCAGACCTTTTGCCTTAGCAACTTACCTCCACTTCCTCAACGTCGTGGACCTGTTTCCATCATTCCCTAATCGTTTTTAAGCATAGCGTTATATTATTCCATAGTCACTTGACATTTTCCCACACTCCAGACCCTTTGCCTTTGCAACTTCCCTTCAATTCCTCAACGTCGTGGACATGTTTCCATCATTCCCTAAGCCATATTTTTTGAAAAAAAAACAGTTGTAAACTTGTATCAAAACAGTTGTTAACTTGTTTTAAAACTGTTAATAAACTTGTATTAAAACAAGTTTTTCAATTGTTTTAATACAAGTTTTAAAACAAGTTTTTCAATTGTTTTAATACAAGTTTTTTTAACCGTTTTAAAACAAGTTTACATCTCTTTTATGCTTAATAAGGCTTAGGAAATAATGGAAACAGGTCTACGACGTATAGGAAATGGAGGGAAATTGCAAAGGCAAAAGGTGTGGAGTGTGGTAAATGACAAGTGACTATGGAATTATACAACGCTTTGCCATAAACCTTGCTTAACCCCTTGTTAAATAGGTTATTTTGAATAATAACACAATAAGAAAATAAATAAGAAAGATAAATCCCGGTATTTGTAGTAAACATTAAATAAAACTTAGTTTTTGTTGTAATTTTTCTGGTTTTCCCATAAATTTTTATTTTCTGATAGCATTATTTGAAACTGAAATCTCATTAAATCAGAAGACATATAGTTTACAACGTAATATTGAATTTAACTTTGATTTAGTTAGACGAGGTTATCGTAATATAGCCATTTTAGGGAAACTAATGTTTTGCAGTAAAGTCTCGGGAACTCATTTATGATCACTGTTGTGTTTAAACTAAAAGATTTCATGTAAATAGTCCGTGACTATCTGGTGCTGCTACCTAGGAACTCATTGAACAACCATCTGCAGCGCTATCTGTTCGCAATCGGTGGCCTCAGCTTAAATACTGGTTTTTGACTCCTCAGTCTTCAAGCACAGATAGCCAAGAATGCTAGGGCGTGTGTCACTTGGCCAGTGGCATTCGTCTGCTCGGGTTCGAATTCCGTCCTGTGTGGCAAATAATTGGTGACCTGTGTGTTTGTAGCGATATACTACAACCACTGGGGCATAGTGAGGTGATCATAATCCTTGGTTTAGACATATACCTCGAAATCATCGGATTGGGCGAATCTTTTAGCTAAGTGGTTGTTAGTGTATCCTATGAACATACAGGTCACCAATGGCCGTTTTGCTATTTTTTTAATAACCTTCCCACACTCAAGACCTTTTGCCTTTGCAACTTACCTCCACTTCCTTTACGTCGTGGACCTGTTTCCATGATTCCCTGAGCCAACCACACGCTTAGCATGGCATTGTATAATTCCATAGGCACTTGACATTTCCCACACTCCAGACCTTTTGCCTTAGCAACTTACCTCCACTTCCTCAACGTCGTGGACCTGTTTCCATCATTCCCTAATCGTTTTTAAGCATAGCGTTATATTATTCCATAGTCACTTGACATTTTCCCACACTCCAGACCCTTTGCCTTTGCAACTTCCCTTCAATTCCTCAACGTCGTGGACATGTTTCCATCATTCCCTAAGCCATATTTTTTGAAAAAAAAAACAGTTGTAAACTTGTATCAAAACAGTTGTTAACTTGTTTTAAAACTGTTAATAAACTTGTATTAAAACAAGTTTTTCAATTGTTTTAATACAAGTTTTAAAACAAGTTTTTCAATTGTTTTAATACAAGTTTTTTTAACCGTTTTAAAACAAGTTTACATCTCTTTTATGCTTAATAAGGCTTAGGAAATAATGGAAACAGGTCTACGACGTATAGGAAATGGAGGGAAATTGCAAAGGCAAAAGGTGTGGAGTGTGGTAATTGACAAGTGACTATGGAATTATACAACGCTTTGCCATAAACCTTGCTTAACCCCTTGTTAAATAGGTTATTTTGAATAATAACACAATAAGAAAATAAATAAGAAAGATAAATCCCGGTATTTGTAGTAAACATTAAATAAAACTTAGTTTTTGTTGTAATTTTTCTGGTTTTCCCATAAATTTTTATTTTCTGATAGCATTATTTGAAACTGAAATCTCATTAAATCAGAAGACATATAGTTTACAACGTAATATTGAATTTAACTTTGATTTAGTTAGACGAGGTTATCGTAATATAGCCATTTTAGGGAAACTAATGTTTTGCAGTAAAGTCTCGGGAACTCATTTATGATCACTGTTGTGTTTAAACTAAAAGATTTCATGTAAATAGTCCGTGACTATCTGGTGCTGCTACCTAGGAACTCATTGAACAACCATCTGCAGCGCTATCTGTTCGCAATCGGTGGCCTCAGCTTAAATACTGGTTTTTGACTCCTCAGTCTTCAAGCACAGATAGCCAAGAATGCTAGGGCGTGTGTCACTTGGCCAGTGGCATTCGTCTGCTCGGGTTCGAATTCCGTCCTGTGTGGCAAATAATTGGTGACCTGTGTGTTTGTAGCGATATACTACAACCACTGGGGCATAGTGAGGTGATCATAATCCTTGGTTTAGACATACACCTCGAAATCATCGGATTGGGCGAATCTTTTAGCTAAGTGGTTGTTAGTGTATCCTATGAACATACAGGTCACCAATGGCCGTTTTGCTATTTTTTTAATAACCTTCCCACACTCAAGACCTTTTGCCTTTGCAACTTACCTCCACTTCCTTTACGTCGTGGACCTGTTTCCATGATTCCCTGAGCCAACCACACGCTTAGCATGGCATTGTATAATTCCATAGGCACTTGACATTTCCCACACTCCAGACCTTTTGCCTTAGCAACTTACCTCCACTTCCTCAACGTCGTGGACCTGTTTCCATCATTCCCTAATCGTTTTTAAGCATAGCGTTATATTATTCCATAGTCACTTGACATTTTCCCACACTCCAGACCCTTTGCCTTTGCAACTTCCCTTCAATTCCTCAACGTCGTGGACATGTTTCCATCATTCCCTAAGCCATATTTTTTGAAAAAAAAACAGTTGTAAACTTGTATCAAAACAGTTGTTAACTTGTTTTAAAACTGTTAATAAACTTGTATTAAAACAAGTTTTTCAATTGTTTTAATACAAGTTTTAAAACAAGTTTTTCAATTGTTTTAATACAAGTTTTTTTAACCGTTTTAAAACAAGTTTACATCTCTTTTATGCTTAATAAGGCTTAGGAAATAATGGAAACAGGTCTACGACGTATAGGAAATGGAGGGAAATTGCAAAGGCAAAAGGTGTGGAGTGTGGTAAATGACAAGTGACTATGGAATTATACAACGCTTTGCCATAAACCTTGCTTAACCCCTTGTTAAATAGGTTATTTTGAATAATAACACAATAAGAAAATAAATAAGAAAGATAAATCCCGGTATTTGTAGTAAACATTAAATAAAACTTAGTTTTTGTTGTAATTTTTCTGGTTTTCCCATAAATTTTTATTTTCTGATAGCATTATTTGAAACTGAAATCTCATTAAATCAGAAGACATATAGTTTACAACGTAATATTGAATTTAACTTTGATTTAGTTAGACGAGGTTATCGTAATATAGCCATTTTAGGGAAACTAATGTTTTGCAGTAAAGTCTCGGGAACTCATTTATGATCACTGTTGTGTTTAAACTAAAAGATTTCATGTAAATAGTCCGTGACTATCTGGTGCTGCTACCTAGGAACTCATTGAACAACCATCTGCAGCGCTATCTGTTCGCAATCGGTGGCCTCAGCTTAAATACTGGTTTTTGACTCCTCAGTCTTCAAGCACAGATAGCCAAGAATGCTAGGGCGTGTGTCACTTGGCCAGTGGCATTCGTCTGCTCGGGTTCGAATTCCGTCCTGTGTGGCAAATAATTGGTGACCTGTGTGTTTGTAGCGATATACTACAACCACTGGGGCATAGTGAGGTGATCATAATCCTTGGTTTAGACATATACCTCGAAATCATCGGATTGGGCGAATCTTTTAGCTAAGTGGTTGTTAGTGTATCCTATGAACATACAGGTCACCAATGGCCGTTTTGCTATTTTTTTAATAACCTTCCCACACTCAAGACCTTTTGCCTTTGCAACTTACCTCCACTTCCTTTACGTCGTGGACCTGTTTCCATGATTCCCTGAGCCAACCACACGCTTAGCATGGCATTGTATAATTCCATAGGCACTTGACATTTCCCACACTCCAGACCTTTTGCCTTAGCAACTTACCTCCACTTCCTCAACGTCGTGGACCTGTTTCCATCATTCCCTAATCGTTTTTAAGCATAGCGTTATATTATTCCATAGTCACTTGACATTTTCCCACACTCCAGACCCTTTGCCTTTGCAACTTCCCTTCAATTCCTCAACGTCGTGGACATGTTTCCATCATTCCCTAAGCCATATTTTTTGAAAAAAAAAACAGTTGTAAACTTGTATCAAAACAGTTGTTAACTTGTTTTAAAACTGTTAATAAACTTGTATTAAAACAAGTTTTTCAATTGTTTTAATACAAGTTTTAAAACAAGTTTTTCAATTGTTTTAATACAAGTTTTTTTAACCGTTTTAAAACAAGTTTACATCTCTTTTATGCTTAATAAGGCTTAGGAAATAATGGAAACAGGTCTACGACGTATAGGAAATGGAGGGAAATTGCAAAGGCAAAAGGTGTGGAGTGTGGTAATTGACAAGTGACTATGGAATTATACAACGCTTTGCCATAAACCTTGCTTAACCCCTTGTTAAATAGGTTATTTTGAATAATAACACAATAAGAAAATAAATAAGAAAGATAAATCCCGGTATTTGTAGTAAACATTAAATAAAACTTAGTTTTTGTTGTAATTTTTCTGGTTTTCCCATAAATTTTTATTTTCTGATAGCATTATTTGAAACTGAAATCTCATTAAATCAGAAGACATATAGTTTACAACGTAATATTGAATTTAACTTTGATTTAGTTAGACGAGGTTATCGTAATATAGCCATTTTAGGGAAACTAATGTTTTGCAGTAAAGTCTCGGGAACTCATTTATGATCACTGTTGTGTTTAAACTAAAAGATTTCATGTAAATAGTCCGTGACTATCTGGTGCTGCTACCTAGGAACTCATTGAACAACCATCTGCAGCGCTATCTGTTCGCAATCGGTGGCCTCAGCTTAAATACTGGTTTTTGACTCCTCAGTCTTCAAGCACAGATAGCCAAGAATGCTAGGGCGTGTGTCACTTGGCCAGTGGCATTCGTCTGCTCGGGTTCGAATTCCGTCCTGTGTGGCAAATAATTGGTGACCTGTGTGTTTGTAGCGATATACTACAACCACTGGGGCATAGTGAGGTGATCATAATCCTTGGTTTAGACATATACCTCGAAATCATCGGATTGGGCGAATCTTTTAGCTAAGTGGTTGTTAGTGTATCCTATGAACATACAGGTCACCAATGGCCGTTTTGCTATTTTTTTAATAACCTTCCCACACTCAAGACCTTTTGCCTTTGCAACTTACCTCCACTTCCTTTACGTCGTGGACCTGTTTCCATGATTCCCTGAGCCAACCACACGCTTAGCATGGCATTGTATAATTCCATAGGCACTTGACATTTCCCACACTCCAGACCTTTTGCCTTAGCAACTTACCTCCACTTCCTCAACGTCGTGGACCTGTTTCCATCATTCCCTAATCGTTTTTAAGCATAGCGTTATATTATTCCATAGTCACTTGACATTTTCCCACACTCCAGACCCTTTGCCTTTGCAACTTCCCTTCAATTCCTCAACGTCGTGGACATGTTTCCATCATTCCCTAAGCCATATTTTTTGAAAAAAAAAACAGTTGTAAACTTGTATCAAAACAGTTGTTAACTTGTTTTAAAACTGTTAATAAACTTGTATTAAAACAAGTTTTTCAATTGTTTTAATACAAGTTTTAAAACAAGTTTTTCAATTGTTTTAATACAAGTTTTTTTAACCGTTTTAAAACAAGTTTACATCTCTTTTATGCTTAATAAGGCTTAGGAAATAATGGAAACAGGTCTACGACGTATAGGAAATGGAGGGAAATTGCAAAGGCAAAAGGTGTGGAGTGTGGTAATTGACAAGTGACTATGGAATTATACAACGCTTTGCCATAAACCTTGCTTAACCCCTTGTTAAATAGGTTATTTTGAATAATAACACAATAAGAAAATAAATAAGAAAGATAAATCCCGGTATTTGTAGTAAACATTAAATAAAACTTAGTTTTTGTTGTAATTTTTCTGGTTTTCCCATAAATTTTTATTTTCTGATAGCATTATTTGAAACTGAAATCTCATTAAATCAGAAGACATATAGTTTACAACGTAATATTGAATTTAACTTTGATTTAGTTAGACGAGGTTATCGTAATATAGCCATTTTAGGGAAACTAATGTTTTGCAGTAAAGTCTCGGGAACTCATTTATGATCACTGTTGTGTTTAAACTAAAAGATTTCAGTTGTAAACTTGTATCAAAACAGTTGTAAACTTGTATCAAAACAGTTGTTAACTTGTTTTAAAACTGTTAATAAACTTGTATTAAAACAAGTTTTTCAATTGTTTTAATACAAGTTTTAAAACAAGTTTTTCAATTGTTTTAATACAAGTTTTCAATTGTTTTAAAACAAGTTTTTCAATTGTTTTAATACAAGTTTTTTTAACCGTTTTAAAACAAGTTTACATCTCTTTTATGCTTAATAAGGCTTAGGAAATAATGGAAACAGGTCTACGACGTATAGGAAATGGAGGGAAATTGCAAAGGCAAAAGGTGTGGAGTGTGGTAATTGACAAGTGACTATGGAATTATACAACGCTTTGCCATAAACCTTGCTTAACCCCTTGTTAAATAGGTTATTTTGAATAATAACACAATAAGAAAATAAATAAGAAAGATAAATCCCGGTATTTGTAGTAAACATTAAATAAAACTTAGTTTTTGTTGTAATTTTTCTGGTTTTCCCATAAATTTTTATTTTCTGATAGCATTATTTGAAACTGAAATCTCATTAAATCAGAAGACATATAGTTTACAACGTAATATTGAATTTAACTTTGATTTAGTTAGACGAGGTTATCGTAATATAGCCATTTTAGGGAAACTAATGTTTTGCAGTAAAGTCTCGGGAACTCATTTTTGATCACTGTTGTGTTTAAACTAAAAGATTTCATGTAAATAGTCCGTGACTATCTGGTGCTGCTACCTAGGAACTCATTGAACAACCATCTGCAGCGCTATCTGTTCGCAATCGGTGGCCTCAGCTTAAATACCGGTTTTTGACTCCTCAGTCTTCAAGCACAGATAGCCAAGAAGGCTAGGGCGTGTGTCACTTGGCCAGTGGCATTCGTCTGCTCGGGTTCGAATCCCGTCCTGTGTGGCAAATAATTGGTGACCTGTGTGTTTGTAGCGATATACTACAACCACTGGGGCATAGTGAGGTGATCATAATCCTTGGTTTAGACATACACCTCGAAATCATCGGATTGGGCGAATCTTTTAGCTAAGTGGATGTTAGTGTATCCTATGAACATACAGGTCACCAATGGCCGTTTTGCTATTTTTTTAATAACCTTCCCACACTCAAGACCTTTTGCCTTTGCAACTTACCTCCACTTCCTTTACGTCGTGGACCTGTTTCCATGATTCGCTAAGCCAACCACACGCTTAGCATGGCATTGTATAATTCCATAGGCACTTGACATTTCCCACACTCCAGACCTTTTGCCTTAGCAACTTACCTCCACTTCCTCAACGTCGTGGACCTGTTTCCATCATTCCCTAATCGTTTTTAAGCATAGCGTTATATTATTCCATAGTCACTTGACATTTTCCCACACTCCAGACCCTTTGCCTTTGCAACTTCCCTTCAATTCCTCAACGTCGTGGACATGTTTCCATCATTCCCTAAGCCATATATTTTGAAAAAAAAAAACAGTTGTAAACTTGTATCAAAACAGTTGTTAACTTGTTTTAAAACTGTTAATAAACTTGTATTAAAACAAGTTTTTCAATTGTTTTAATACAATTTTTAAAACAAGTTTTTCAATTGTTTTAATACAAGTTTTTTTTAACCGTTTTAAAACAAGTTTACATCTCTTTTATGCTTAATAAGGCTTAGGAAATAATGGAAACAGGTCTACGACGTATAGGAAATGGAGGGAAATTGCAAAGGCAAAAGGTGTGGAGTGTGGTAATTGACAAGTGACTATGGAATTATACAACGCTTTGCCATAAACCTTGCTTAACCCCTTGTTAAATAGGTTATTTTGAATAATAACACAATAAGAAAATAAATAAGAAAGATAAATCCCGGTATTTGTAGTAAACATTAAATAAAACTTAGTTTTTGTTGTAATTTTTCTGGTTTTCCCATAAATTTTTATTTTCTGATAGCATTATTTGAAACTGAAATCTCATTAAATCAGAAGACATATAGTTTACAACGTAATATTGAATTTAACTTTGATTTAGTTAGACGAGGTTATCGTAATATAGCCATTTTAGGGAAACTAATGTTTTGCAGTAAAGTCTCGGGAACTCATTTATGATCACTGTTGTGTTTAAACTAAAAGATTTCAGTTGTAAACTTGTATCAAAACAGTTGTAAACTTGTATCAAAACAGTTGTTAACTTGTTTTAAAACTGTTAATAAACTTGTATTAAAACAAGTTTTTCAATTGTTTTAATACAAGTTTTAAAACAAGTTTTTCAATTGTTTTAATACAAGTTTTCAATTGTTTTAAAACAAGTTTTTCAATTGTTTTAATACAAGTTTTTTTAACCGTTTTAAAACAAGTTTACATCTCTTTTATGCTTAATAAGGCTTAGGAAATAATGGAAACAGGTCTACGACGTATAGGAAATGGAGGGAAATTGCAAAGGCAAAAGGTGTGGAGTGTGGTAATTGACAAGTGACTATGGAATTATACAACGCTTTGCCATAAACCTTGCTTAACCCCTTGTTAAATAGGTTATTTTGAATAATAACACAATAAGAAAATAAATAAGAAAGATAAATCCCGGTATTTGTAGTAAACATTAAATAAAACTTAGTTTTTGTTGTAATTTTTCTGGTTTTCCCATAAATTTTTATTTTCTGATAGCATTATTTGAAACTGAAATCTCATTAAATCAGAAGACATATAGTTTACAACGTAATATTGAATTTAACTTTGATTTAGTTAGACGAGGTTATCGTAATATAGCCATTTTAGGGAAACTAATGTTTTGCAGTAAAGTCTCGGGAACTCATTTTTGATCACTGTTGTGTTTAAACTAAAAGATTTCATGTAAATAGTCCGTGACTATCTGGTGCTGCTACCTAGGAACTCATTGAACAACCATCTGCAGCGCTATCTGTTCGCAATCGGTGGTCTCAGCTTAAATACCGGTTTTTGACTCCTCAGTCTTCAAGCACAGATAGCCAAGAAGGCTAGGGCGTGTGTCACTTGGCCAGTGGCATTCGTCTGCTCGGGTTCGAATCCCGTCCTGTGTGGCAAATAATTGGTGACCTGTGTGTTTGTAGCGATATACTACAACCACTGGGGCATAGTCAGGTGATCATAATCCTTGGTTTAGACATACACCTCGAAATCATCGGATTGGGCGAATCTTTTAGCTAAGTGGATGTTAGTGTATCCTATGAACATACAGGTCACCAATGGCCGTTTTGCTATTTTTTTAATAACCTTCCCACACTCAAGACCTTTTGCCTTTGCAACTTACCTCCACTTCCTTTACGTCGTGGACCTGTTTCCATGATTCGCTAAGCCAACCACACGCTTAGCATGGCATTGTATAATTCCATAGGCACTTGACATTTCCCACACTCCAGACCTTTTGCCTTAGCAACTTACCTCCACTTCCTCAACGTCGTGGACCTGTTTCCATCATTCCCTAATCGTTTTTAAGCATAGCGTTATATTATTCCATAGTCACTTGACATTTTCCCACACTCCAGACCCTTTGCCTTTGCAACTTCCCTTCAATTCCTCAACGTCGTGGACATGTTTCCATCATTCCCTAAGCCATATTTTTTGAAAAAAAAAACAGTTGTAAACTTGTATCAAAACAGTTGTTAACTTGTTTTAAAACTGTTAATAAACTTGTATTAAAACAAGTTTTTCAATTGTTTTAATACAATTTTTAAAACAAGTTTTTCAATTGTTTTAATACAAGTTTTTTTTAACCGTTTTAAAACAAGTTTACATCTCTTTTATGCTTAATAAGGCTTAGGAAATAATGGAAACAGGTCTACGACGTATAGGAAATGGAGGGAAATTGCAAAGGCAAAAGGTGTGGAGTGTGGTAATTGACAAGTGACTATGGAATTATACAACGCTTTGCCATAAACCTTGCTTAACCCCTTGTTAAATAGGTTATTTTGAATAATAACACAATAAGAAAATAAATAAGAAAGATAAATCCCGGTATTTGTAGTAAACATTAAATAAAACTTAGTTTTTGTTGTAATTTTTCTGGTTTTCCCATAAATTTTTATTTTCTGATAGCATTATTTGAAACTGAAATCTCATTAAATCAGAAGACATATAGTTTACAACGTAATATTGAATTTAACTTTGATTTAGTTAGACGAGGTTATCGTAATATAGCCATTTTAGGGAAACTAATGTTTTGCAGTAAAGTCTCGGGAACTCATTTATGATCACTGTTGTGTTTAAACTAAAAGATTTCATGTAAATAGTCCGTGACTATCTGGTGCTGCTACCTAGGAACTCATTGAACAACCATCTGCAGCGCTATCTGTTCGCAATCGGTGGCCTCAGCTTAAATACCGGTTTTTGACTCCTCAGTCTTCAAGCACAGATAGCCAAGAAGGCTAGGGCGTGTGTCACTTGGCCAGTGGCATTCGTCTGCTCGGGTTCGAATCCCGTCCTGTGTGGCAAATAATTGGTGACCTGTGTGTTTGTAGCGATATACTACAACCACTGGGGCATAGTGAGGTGATCATAATCCTTGGTTTAGACATACACCTCGAAATCATCGGATTGGGCGAATCTTTTAGCTAAGTGGATGTTAGTGTATCCTATGAACATACAGGTCACCAATGGCCGTTTTGCTATTTTTTTAATAACCTTCCCACACTCAAGACCTTTTGCCTTTGCAACTTACCTCCACTTCCTTTACGTCGTGGACCTGTTTCCATGATTCCCTAAGCCAACCACACGCTTAGCGTGGCATTGTATAATTCCATAGGCACTTGTCATTTCCCACACTCCAGACCTTTTGTCTTAGCAACTTACCTCCACTTCCTCAACGTCGTGGACCTTCTTCCATCATTCCCTAATCGTTTTTAAGCATAGCGTTGTATTATTCCATAGTCACTTGACATTTTTCCACACTCCAGACCCTTCGCCTTTGCAACTTCCCTTCAATTCCTCAACGTCGTGGACATGTTTCCATCATTCCCTAAGCCATATTTTTTGAAAAAAAAAAAAACAGTTGTAAACTTGTATTAAAACAGTTGTTAACTTGTTTTAAAACTGTTAAAAAACTTGTATTAAAACCAGTTTTTCAATTGTTTTAATACAAGTTTTAAAACAAGTTTTTCAATTGTTTTAATACAAGTTTTCAATATTTTTAAAACAAGTTTTTCAACTGTTTTAAAACAAGTTTTTTAACCGTTTTAAAACAAGTTTACATCTCTTTTATGCTTAATAAGGCTTAGGAAATAATGGAAACAGGTCTACGACGTATAGGAAATGGAGGGAAATTGCAAAGGCAAAAGGTGTGGAGTGTGGTAAATGACAAGTGACTATGGAATTATACAACGCTTTGCCATAAACCTTGCTTAACCCCTTGTTAAATAGGTTATTTTGAATAATAACACAATAAGAAAATAAATAAGAAAGATAAATCCCGGTATTTGTAGTAAACATTAAATAAAACTTAGTTTTTGTTGTAATTTTTCTGGTTTTCCCATAAATTTTTATTTTCTGATAGCATTATTTGAAACTGAAATCTCATTAAATCAGAAGACATATAGTTTACAATGTAATATTGAATTTAACTTTGATTTAGTTAGACGAGGTTATCGTAATATAGCCACTTTAGGGAAACTAATGTTTTGCAGTAAAGTCTCGGGAACTCATTTATGATCACTGTTGTGTTTAAACTAAAAGATTTCATGTAAATAGTCCGTGACTATCTGGTGCTGCTACCTAGGAACTCATTGAACAACCATCTGTAGCGCTATCTGTTCGCAATCGGTGGCCTCAGCTTAAATACTGGTTTTTGACTCCTCAGTCTTCAAGCACAGATAGCCAAGAAGGCCTGGCCGTGTGTCACTTGGCCAGTGGCATTCGTCTGCTCGGGTTTGAATCCCGTCCTGTGTGGCAAATAATTGGTGACCTGTGTGTTTGTAGCGATATACTACAACCACTGGGGCATAGTGAGGTGTTCATAATCCTTGGTTTAGACATACACCTCGAAATCATCGGATTGGGCGAATCTTTTAGCTAAGTGGTTGTTAGTGTATTATTTTATAGTCACTTGACATTTCCCACACTCCAGAACCTTTGCATTTGCAACTTCCCTCCACTTTCTCTACGTCGTGGACCTGTTTCCATCATGCCCTAATCGTTTTTAAGCATGGCGTTGTATTATTCCATAGTCACTTGACATTTCCCACACTCCAGACCCTTTGCCTTTGCAACTTCCCTTTCCTTCCTCAACGTCGTGGACCTGTTTCTATCATTCCCTAAGACTTTTAAGCATGGCGTAGTATAATTCCATAGTCACATGACATTTCCCACACTCAAGACCTTTTGCCTTTGCAACTTACCTCCACTTCCTTTACGTCGTGGACTTGTTTCCATGATTCCCTAAGCCAACCACACGCCTAGCGTGGCATTGTATAATTCCATAGGCACTTGACATTTCCCACACTCCAGACCTTTTGCCTTAGCAACTTACCTCCACTTCCTCAACGTCGTGGACCTGTTTCCATCATTCCCTAATCGTTTTTAAGCATGGCGTTGTATTATTCCATAGTCACTTGACATTTCCCACACTCCAGACCCTTTGCCTTTGCAACTTCCCTTTCCTTCCTCATCGTCGTGGACCTGTTTCTATCATTCCCTAAGACTTTTAAGCATGGCGTAGTATAATTCCATAGTCACATGACATTTCCCACACTCAAGACCTTTTGCCTTTGCAACTTACCTCCACTTCCTTTACGTCGTGGACCTGTTTCCATGATTCCCTAAGCCAACCACACGCTTAGCGTGGCATTGTATAATTCCATAGGCACTTGTCATTTCCCACACTCCAGACCTTTTGCCTTAGCAACTTACCTCCACTTCCTCAACGTCGTGGACCTGTTTCCATCATTCCCTAATCGTTTTTAAGCATAGCGTTGTATTATATTATAGTCACTTGACATTTTTCCACACTCCAGACCCTTTGCCTTTGCAACTTCCCTTCAATTCCTCAACGTCGTGGACATGTTTCCATCATTCCCTAAGCCATATTTTTTGAAAAAAAAAAAAAAAAACAGTTGTAAACTTGTATTAAAACAGTTGTTAACTTGTTTTAAAACTGTTAAAAAACTTGTATTAAAACAAGTTTTTCAATTGTTTTAATACAAGTTTTAAAACAAGTTTTTCAATTGTTTTAATACAAGTTTTCAATATTTTTAAAACAAGTTTTTCAACTGTTTTAAAACAAGTTTTTTAACCGTTTTAAAACAAGTTTACATCTCTTTTATGCTTAATAAGGCTTAGGAAATAATGGAAACAGGTCTACGACGTATAGGAAATGGAGGGAAATTGCAAAGGCAAAAGGTGTAGAGTGTGGTAAATGACAAGTGACTATGGAATTATACAACGCTTTGCCATAAACCTTGCTTAACCCCTTGTTAAATAGGTTATTTTGAATAATAACACAATAAGAAAATAAATAAGAAAGATAAATTCCGGTATTTGTAGTAAACATTAAATAAAACTTAGTTTTTGTTGTAATTTTTCTGGTTTTCCCATAAATTTTTATTTTCTGATAGCATTATTTGAAACTGATATCTCATTAAATCAGAAGACATATAGTTTACAATGTAATATTGAATTTAACTTTGATTTAGTTAGACGAGGTTATCGTATTATAGCCATTTTAGGGAAACTAATGTTTTGCAGTAAAGTCTCGGGAACTCATTTATGATCACTGTTGTGTTTAAACAAAAAGATTTCATGTAAATAGTCCGTGACTATCTGGTGCTGCTACCTAGGAACTCATTAAACAACCATCTGTAGCGCTATCTGTTCGCAATCGGTGGCCTCAGCTTAAATACTGGTTTTTGACTCCTCAGTCTTCAAGCACAGATAGCCAAGAAGGCTAGGGCGTGTGTCACTTGGCCAGTGGCATTCGTCTGCTCGGGTTCGAATCCCGTCCTGTGTGGCAAATAATTGGTGACCTGTGTGTTTGTAGCGATATACTACAACCACTGGGGCATAGTGAGGTGTTCATAATCCTTGGTTTAGACATACACCTCGAAATCATCAGATTGGGCGAATCTTTTAGCTAAGTGGTTGTTAGTGTATTATTTTATAGTCACTTGACATTTCCCACACTCCAGAACCTTTGCATTTGCAACTTCCCTCCACTTCCTCTACGTCGTGGACCTGTTTCCATCATGCCCTAATCGTTTTTAAGCATGGCGTTGTATTATTCCATAGTCACTTGACATTTCCCACACTCCAGACCCTTTGCCTTTGCAACTTCCCTTTCCTTCCTCAACGTCGTGGACCTGTTTCTATCATTCCCTAAGACTTTTAAGCATGGCGTAGTATAATTCCATAGTCACATGACATTTCCCACACTCCACACCTTTTGCCTTTGCAATTTCCCTCGATTTCCTATATGTCGTAGACCTGTTCCCATCATTCCCTCCTTATTAAGCATAAAATAGATGTAAACTTGTTTTAAAACGGTTAAAAAACTTGTTTTAAAACAGTTGAAAAACTTGTTTTAAAACAATTGAAAACTTGTATTAAAACAATTGAAAAACTTGTTTTAAAACTTGTATTAAGGTCCACGACGTTGAGGAAGTGGAGGTAAGTTGCTAAGGCAAAAGGTCTGGAATGTGGGAAATGTCAAGTGCCTATGGAATTATACAATGCCATGCTAAGCGTGTGGTTGGCTTAGGGAATCATGGATACAGGTCCACGACGTAAAGGAAGTGGAGGTAAGTTGCAAAGGCAAAAGGTCTTGAGTGTGGGAAATGTCATGTGACTATGGAATTATACTACGCCATGCTTAAAAGTCTTAGGGAATGATAGAAACAGGTCCACGACGTTGAGGAAGGAAAGGGAAGTTGCAAAGGCAAAGGGTCTGGAGTAAGGGAAATGTCAAGTAACTATGGAATAATACAATGCCATGCTTAAAAACGATTAGGGAATGATGGAAACATGTCCACGACGTAGAGGAAGTGGAGGAAAGTTGCAAATGCAAAAGATCTGGAGTGTGGGAAATGTCAAGTGACTATAAAATAATACAACGCCATGCTTAAAAACGATAAGGGAATGATGGAAATAGGTCCACGACGTAGAGGAAGTGGAGGTAAGTTGCAAAGGCAAAGGGTCTGGAGTGTGGTAAATGTCAAGTTATTATAGAATTCTACTACGCCATGCTTAAAAAGTCTTAGGGAATACTGGAAACAGCTCCAAGACGTAGACGAAGTGGAGGAAAGTTGCAAAGGCAAACGGTCTGGAGTATGGGAAATGTCAAGTAACTATAGCATAATACAGATTTATGCTTAGAAAGGTTTAGGGAATGATGGAAACAGGCCCACGACGTGAAGGGAAGTTCCTAAGGCAAAAGGTCTGGAGTGTGGGAAATGTCAAGTGCCTATGGAATTATACAATGCCATGCTTAAAAAGATTCGCCCAATCCGATAATTTCGAGGTGTATGTCTAAACCAAGGATTATGAAAACCTCACTATGCCCCAGTGGTTGTAGTATATCGCTACAAACACACAGGTCACCAATTATTTGCCACACAGGACGGGATTTGAACCCGAGCAGACGAATGCCACTGGCCAAGTGACACACGCCCTAGCCTTCTTGGCTATCTGTGCTTGAAGACTGAGGAGTCAAAAACCGATATTTAAGCTGAGGCCATAAGCTGAGGCCACCGATTGCGAACAGATAGCGCTGCAGATGGTTGTTCAATGAGTTCCTAGGTAGCAGCACCAGATAGTCACGGACTATTTACATGAAATCTTTTAGTTTAAACACAACAGTGATCATAAATGAGTTCCCGAGACTTTACTGCAAAACATTAGTTTCCCTAAAATGGCTATATTACAATAACCTCGTCTAACTAAATCAAGGTTAAATTCAATATTACATTGTAAACTATATGTCTTCTGATTTAATGAGATTTCAGTTTCAAATAATGCTATCAGAAAATAAAAATGTATGGGAAAACCAGAAAAATTACAACAAAAACTAAGTTTTATTTAATGTTTACTACAAATACCGGGATTTATCTTTCTTATTTATTTTCTTATTGTGTTATTATTCAAAATAACCTATTTAACAAGGGGTTAAAGCAGGTTCCATAGTCACTTGTCATTTACCACACTCCACACCTTTTGCCTTTGCAATTTCCCTCCATTTCCTATACGTCGTAGACCTGTTTCCATCATTCCCTAAGCCTGATTAAGCATAAAAGAGATGTAAACTTGTTTTAAAACGGTTAAAAAACTTACAATAAGAAATACTATGATTTTTTGATGTTTATTTGTTTTCACGTCCAGTGCCTTTGGATGACTGAAATCTGTCATCGCATGCTGATTGGTTCCTGGAATCTGGAACCCAATTTCAGCTGTCTCTAGTAGACATTTCTGAATTTCGATATGACTAATCAAAGTCATTTTAAACTTAATTGAGGTATAATTAATAATATACATAGTCTCTGTGAAATCTTGAAAAGTAGGGCACTCTTGACATTGTGGATTGCTAAATTCTTCCACTGTCACACAGAGTTTGTAAAAGCGAGTCGAACGCTCGTACTGCCCAGTGAATGCTGGAATCTCGTAATGAACACGTTCCACTAATGTGCACTAAAGTGTGCACCTGATGAGGTATGGGCTATCTAGCCCTGAGACCGAAACAGATGATATCGTTATGCGTATAATCGCACCTTTTACGTTGCAAGAGTGATTCCGCCACTAGGGCGTCTTTTCGCACGTATAACCCCAAGAACGAGTTTCGTGACCAATACATCTAACCTGCAAAATTAATTTAGAATTTTAGAAGGTTGCGAAGCCAAACACTTGCACCTAATGTTACAAGTCACTCAAAATTATTAATTGGTTAAAGTGATTGTGACAGGTGATGTAGTTGCAAATCCAGCGGAGCTGGTCAGTCTTATCAATCAGACTGCAATTTAGAATCACTGATATCATCAAACAGTAGCACGTTTAGGCTCTTCTACACAATTCGTGTGGGCGGCATCTGCCTATCCGGCGATCGTGAGGGTTCCCACAGCATATAGCTTTCGTGGTTGATAGCTGCAATTAAGATCAGCATCTGCCCTACGTCTAAAACCCGGTTACGCGTTATTGTGAGGGGATAAGACAAGCGCTTCATTACAGGTTAATCTTTTTGAAGGTAAATGGGACGAATCCCTAGCCAATTTTCAATTACATTCTTTTGAATGTTCTTTCAAATTACAAAACCAAAATCTCAACCTCTCCGAGCATTGAGATTGTCACACGTACCGTCTCGGGTGTGTACGATCCATGTTCGTGTGTGGTTTGTAGATTCGAAATTTGATTGAGCCTGCGCTATGTCCAATACGACTAATCCATCTTTCAGGATTAGAAGTGTGCTCTGTTGTTTCGACTTTATTTTAGTCTCTTCAGTCATGGATAGGTCCGAAGACCACCATGAGACAACAGTAAATGTGATTTGCGTGGAACGTGTTCATTACGAGATTCCAGCATTCACTGGGCAGTACGAGCGTTCGACTCGCTTTTACAAACTCTGTGTGACAGTGGAAGAATTTAGCAATCCACAATGTCAAGAGTGCCCTACTTTTCAAGATTTCACAGAGACTATGTATATTATTAATTATACCTCAATTAAGTTTAAAATGACTTTGATTAGTCATATCGAAATTCAGAAATGTCTACTAGAGACAGCTGAAATTGGGTTCCAGATTCCAGGAACCAATCAGCATGCGATGACAGATTTCAGTCATCCAAAGGCACTGGACGTGAAAACAAATAAACATCAAAACTGATGAGTCCGTCCACAATAATTTAAGAACAATGAGTAAATACTCAGGTGTGCCTGGTCAACTCTAAGTTGACAATTTCATCTTTTCAAAATTTAGAAACATCAAAATTCAAAATTTCAGTTGGACGATGAAAAATTTAATCCGTCCTCAACACATTATAATTCAATCTGTCGTGCACTAAAGTGTGCACCTGATGAGGTATGGGCTATCTAGCCCTGAGACCGAAACAGATGATATCGTTATGCGTATAATCGCACCTTTTACGTTGCAAGAGTGATTCCGCCACTAGGGCGTCTTTTCGCACGTATAACCCCAAGAACGAGTTTCGTGACCAATACATCTAACCTGCAAAATTAATTTAGAATTTTAGAAGGTTGCGAAGCCAAACACTTGCACCTAATGTTACAAGTCACTCAAAATTATTAATTGGTTAAAGTGATTGTGACAGGTGATGTAGTTGCAAATCCAGCGGAGCTGGTCAGTCTTATCAATCAGACTGCAATTTAGAATCACTGATATCATCAAACAGTAGCACGTTTAGGCTCTTCTACACAATTCGTGTGGGCGGCATCTGCCTATCCGGCGATCGTGAGGGTTCCCACAGCATATAGCTTTCGTGGTTGATAGCTGCAATTAAGATCAGCATCTGCCCTACGTCTAAAACCCGGTTACGCGTTATTGTGAGGGGATAAGACAAGCGCTTCATTACAGGTTAATCTTTTTGAAGGTAAATGGGACGAATCCCTAGCCAATTTTCAATTACATTCTTTTGAATGTTCTTTCAAATTACAAAACCAAAATCTCAACCTCTCCGAGCATTGAGATTGTCACACGTACCGTCTCGGGTGTGTACGATCCATGTTCGTGTGTGGTTTGTAGATTCGAAATTTGATTGAGCCTGCGCTATGTCCAATACGACTAATCCATCTTTCAGGATTAGAAGTGTGCTCTGTTGTTTCGACTTTATTTTAGTCTCTTCAGTCATGGATAGGTCCGAAGACCACCATGAGACAACAGTAAATGTGATTTGCGTGGAACGTGTTCATTACGAGATTCCAGCATTCACTGGGCAGTACGAGCGTTCGACTCGCTTTTACAAACTCTGTGTGACAGTGGAAGAATTTAGCAATCCACAATGTCAAGAGTGCCCTACTTTTCAAGATTTCACAGAGACTATGTATATTATTAATTATACCTCAATTAAGTTTAAAATGACTTTGATTAGTCATATCGAAATTCAGAAATGTCTACTAGAG
This sequence comes from Macrosteles quadrilineatus, assembly GCF_028750875.1. Taxonomy (NCBI): domain Eukaryota; kingdom Metazoa; phylum Arthropoda; class Insecta; order Hemiptera; family Cicadellidae; genus Macrosteles; species Macrosteles quadrilineatus. The sequence continues at coordinate 13,958,728 of NW_026542601.1, read as the reverse complement.
ACAGCTGAAATTGGGTTCCAGATTCCAGGAACCAATCAGCATGCGATGACAGATTTCAGTCATCCAAAGGCACTGGACGTGAAAACAAATAAACATCAAAACTGATGAGTCCGTCCACAATAATTTAAGAACAATGAGTAAATACTCAGGTGTGCCTGGTCAACTCTAAGTTGACAATTTCATCTTTTCAAAATTTAGAAACATCAAAATTCAAAATTTCAGTTGGACGATGAAAAATTTAATCCGTCCTCAACACATTATAATTCAATCTGTCGTGCACTAAAGTGTGCACCTGATGAGGTATGGGCTATCTAGCCCTGAGACCGAAACAGATGATATCGTTATGCGTATAATCGCACCTTTTACGTTGCAAGAGTGATTCCGCCACTAGGGCGTCTTTTCGCACGTATAACCCCAAGAACGAGTTTCGTGACCAATACATCTAACCTGCAAAATTAATTTAGAATTTTAGAAGGTTGCGAAGCCAAACACTTGCACCTAATGTTACAAGTCACTCAAAATTATTAATTGGTTAAAGTGATTGTGACAGGTGATGTAGTTGCAAATCCAGCGGAGCTGGTCAGTCTTATCAATCAGACTGCAATTTAGAATCACTGATATCATCAAACAGTAGCACGTTTAGGCTCTTCTACACAATTCGTGTGGGCGGCATCTGCCTATCCGGCGATCGTGAGGGTTCCCACAGCATATAGCTTTCGTGGTTGATAGCTGCAATTAAGATCAGCATCTGCCCTACGTCTAAAACCCGGTTACGCGTTATTGTGAGGGGATAAGACAAGCGCTTCATTACAGGTTAATCTTTTTGAAGGTAAATGGGACGAATCCCTAGCCAATTTTCAATTACATTCTTTTGAATGTTCTTTCAAATTACAAAACCAAAATCTCAACCTCTCCGAGCATTGAGATTGTCACACGTACCGTCTCGGGTGTGTACGATCCATGTTCGTGTGTGGTTTGTAGATTCGAAATTTGATTGAGCCTGCGCTATGTCCAATACGACTAATCCATCTTTCAGGATTAGAAGTGTGCTCTGTTGTTTCGACTTTATTTTAGTCTCTTCAGTCATGGATAGGTCCGAAGACCACCATGAGACAACAGTAAATGTGATTTGCGTGGAACGTGTTCATTACGAGATTCCAGCATTCACTGGGCAGTACGAGCGTTCGACTCGCTTTTACAAACTCTGTGTGACAGTGGAAGAATTTAGCAATCCACAATGTCAAGAGTGCCCTACTTTTCAAGATTTCACAGAGACTATGTATATTATTAATTATACCTCAATTAAGTTTAAAATGACTTTGATTAGTCATATCGAAATTCAGAAATGTCTACTAGAGACAGCTGAAATTGGGTTCCAGATTCCAGGAACCAATCAGCATGCGATGACAGATTTCAGTCATCCAAAGGCACTGGACGTGAAAACAAATAAACATCAAAACTGATGAGTCCGTCCACAATAATTTAAGAACAATGAGTAAATACTCAGGTGTGCCTGGTCAACTCTAAGTTGACAATTTCATCTTTTCAAAATTTAGAAACATCAAAATTCAAAATTTCAGTTGGACGATGAAAAATTTAATCCGTCCTCAACACATTATAATTCAATCTGTCGTGCACTAAAGTGTGCACCTGATGAGGTATGGGCTATCTAGCCCTGAGACCGAAACAGATGATATCGTTATGCGTATAATCGCACCTTTTACGTTGCAAGAGTGATTCCGCCACTAGGGCGTCTTTTCGCACGTATAACCCCAAGAACGAGTTTCGTGACCAATACATCTAACCTGCAAAATTAATTTAGAATTTTAGAAGGTTGCGAAGCCAAACACTTGCACCTAATGTTACAAGTCACTCAAAATTATTAATTGGTTAAAGTGATTGTGACAGGTGATGTAGTTGCAAATCCAGCGGAGCTGGTCAGTCTTATCAATCAGACTGCAATTTAGAATCACTGATATCATCAAACAGTAGCACGTTTAGGCTCTTCTACACAATTCGTGTGGGCGGCATCTGCCTATCCGGCGATCGTGAGGGTTCCCACAGCATATAGCTTTCGTGGTTGATAGCTGCAATTAAGATCAGCATCTGCCCTACGTCTAAAACCCGGTTACGCGTTATTGTGAGGGGATAAGACAAGCGCTTCATTACAGGTTAATCTTTTTGAAGGTAAATGGGACGAATCCCTAGCCAATTTTCAATTACATTCTTTTGAATGTTCTTTCAAATTACAAAACCAAAATCTCAACCTCTCCGAGCATTGAGATTGTCACACGTACCGTCTCGGGTGTGTACGATCCATGTTCGTGTGTGGTTTGTAGATTCGAAATTTGATTGAGCCTGCGCTATGTCCAATACGACTAATCCATCTTTCAGGATTAGAAGTGTGCTCTGTTGTTTCGACTTTATTTTAGTCTCTTCAGTCATGGATAGGTCCGAAGACCACCATGAGACAACAGTAAATGTGATTTGCGTGGAACGTGTTCATTACGAGATTCCAGCATTCACTGGGCAGTACGAGCGTTCGACTCGCTTTTACAAACTCTGTGTGACAGTGGAAGAATTTAGCAATCCACAATGTCAAGAGTGCCCTACTTTTCAAGATTTCACAGAGACTATGTATATTATTAATTATACCTCAATTAAGTTTAAAATGACTTTGATTAGTCATATCGAAATTCAGAAATGTCTACTAGAGACAGCTGAAATTGGGTTCCAGATTCCAGGAACCAATCAGCATGCGATGACAGATTTCAGTCATCCAAAGGCACTGGACGTGAAAACAAATAAACATCAAAACTGATGAGTCCGTCCACAATAATTTAAGAACAATGAGTAAATACTCAGGTGTGCCTGGTCAACTCTAAGTTGACAATTTCATCTTTTCAAAATTTAGAAACATCAAAATTCAAAATTTCAGTTGGACGATGAAAAATTTAATCCGTCCTCAACACATTATAATTCAATCTGTCGTGCACTAAAGTGTGCACCTGATGAGGTATGGGCTATCTAGCCCTGAGACCGAAACAGATGATATCGTTATGCGTATAATCGCACCTTTTACGTTGCAAGAGTGATTCCGCCACTAGGGCGTCTTTTCGCACGTATAACCCCAAGAACGAGTTTCGTGACCAATACATCTAACCTGCAAAATTAATTTAGAATTTTAGAAGGTTGCGAAGCCAAACACTTGCACCTAATGTTACAAGTCACTCAAAATTATTAATTGGTTAAAGTGATTGTGACAGGTGATGTAGTTGCAAATCCAGCGGAGCTGGTCAGTCTTATCAATCAGACTGCAATTTAGAATCACTGATATCATCAAACAGTAGCACGTTTAGGCTCTTCTACACAATTCGTGTGGGCGGCATCTGCCTATCCGGCGATCGTGAGGGTTCCCACAGCATATAGCTTTCGTGGTTGATAGCTGCAATTAAGATCAGCATCTGCCCTACGTCTAAAACCCGGTTACGCGTTATTGTGAGGGGATAAGACAAGCGCTTCATTACAGGTTAATCTTTTTGAAGGTAAATGGGACGAATCCCTAGCCAATTTTCAATTACATTCTTTTGAATGTTCTTTCAAATTACAAAACCAAAATCTCAACCTCTCCGAGCATTGAGATTGTCACACGTACCGTCTCGGGTGTGTACGATCCATGTTCGTGTGTGGTTTGTAGATTCGAAATTTGATTGAGCCTGCGCTATGTCCAATACGACTAATCCATCTTTCAGGATTAGAAGTGTGCTCTGTTGTTTCGACTTTATTTTAGTCTCTTCAGTCATGGATAGGTCCGAAGACCACCATGAGACAACAGTAAATGTGATTTGCGTGGAACGTGTTCATTACGAGATTCCAGCATTCACTGGGCAGTACGAGCGTTCGACTCGCTTTTACAAACTCTGTGTGACAGTGGAAGAATTTAGCAATCCACAATGTCAAGAGTGCCCTACTTTTCAAGATTTCACAGAGACTATGTATATTATTAATTATACCTCAATTAAGTTTAAAATGACTTTGATTAGTCATATCGAAATTCAGAAATGTCTACTAGAGACAGCTGAAATTGGGTTCCAGATTCCAGGAACCAATCAGCATGCGATGACAGATTTCAGTCATCCAAAGGCACTGGACGTGAAAACAAATAAACATCAAAACTGATGAGTCCGTCCACAATAATTTAAGAACAATGAGTAAATACTCAGGTGTGCCTGGTCAACTCTAAGTTGACAATTTCATCTTTTCAAAATTTAGAAACATCAAAATTCAAAATTTCAGTTGGACGATGAAAAATTTAATCCGTCCTCAACACATTATAATTCAATCTGTCGTGCACTAAAGTGTGCACCTGATGAGGTATGGGCTATCTAGCCCTGAGACCGAAACAGATGATATCGTTATGCGTATAATCGCACCTTTTACGTTGCAAGAGTGATTCCGCCACTAGGGCGTCTTTTCGCACGTATAACCCCAAGAACGAGTTTCGTGACCAATACATCTAACCTGCAAAATTAATTTAGAATTTTAGAAGGTTGCGAAGCCAAACACTTGCACCTAATGTTACAAGTCACTCAAAATTATTAATTGGTTAAAGTGATTGTGACAGGTGATGTAGTTGCAAATCCAGCGGAGCTGGTCAGTCTTATCAATCAGACTGCAATTTAGAATCACTGATATCATCAAACAGTAGCACGTTTAGGCTCTTCTACACAATTCGTGTGGGCGGCATCTGCCTATCCGGCGATCGTGAGGGTTCCCACAGCATATAGCTTTCGTGGTTGATAGCTGCAATTAAGATCAGCATCTGCCCTACGTCTAAAACCCGGTTACGCGTTATTGTGAGGGGATAAGACAAGCGCTTCATTACAGGTTAATCTTTTTGAAGGTAAATGGGACGAATCCCTAGCCAATTTTCAATTACATTCTTTTGAATGTTCTTTCAAATTACAAAACCAAAATCTCAACCTCTCCGAGCATTGAGATTGTCACACGTACCGTCTCGGGTGTGTACGATCCATGTTCGTGTGTGGTTTGTAGATTCGAAATTTGATTGAGCCTGCGCTATGTCCAATACGACTAATCCATCTTTCAGGATTAGAAGTGTGCTCTGTTGTTTCGACTTTATTTTAGTCTCTTCAGTCATGGATAGGTCCGAAGACCACCATGAGACAACAGTAAATGTGATTTGCGTGGAACGTGTTCATTACGAGATTCCAGCATTCACTGGGCAGTACGAGCGTTCGACTCGCTTTTACAAACTCTGTGTGACAGTGGAAGAATTTAGCAATCCACAATGTCAAGAGTGCCCTACTTTTCAAGATTTCACAGAGACTATGTATATTATTAATTATACCTCAATTAAGTTTAAAATGACTTTGATTAGTCATATCGAAATTCAGAAATGTCTACTAGAGACAGCTGAAATTGGGTTCCAGATTCCAGGAACCAATCAGCATGCGATGACAGATTTCAGTCATCCAAAGGCACTGGACGTGAAAACAAATAAACATCAAAACTGATGAGTCCGTCCACAATAATTTAAGAACAATGAGTACTATGATTTATCTTATATTTATCTTATATAGAGAGGAAGGTTATTAAAAAAAATAGCAAAACGGCCATTGGTGACCTGTATGTTCATAGGATACACAAACAACCACTTAGCTAAAAGATTCGCCCAATCCGATGATTTCGAGGTGTATGTCTAAACCAAGGATTATGAACACCTCACTATGCCCCAGTGGTTGTAGTATATCGCTACAAACACACAGGTCACCAATTATTTGCCACACAGGACGGGATTCGAACACGAGCAGACGAATGCCACTGGCCAAGTGACACACGCCCTAGCCTTCTTGGCTATCTGTGCTTGAAGACTGAGGAGTCAAAAACCGGTATTTAAGCTGAGGCCACCGATTGCGAACAGATAGCGCTGCAGATGGTTGTTCAATGAGTTTCTAGGTAGCAGCACCAGATAGTCACGGACTATTTACATGAGATCTTTTAGTTTAAACACAACAGTGATCATAAATGAGTTCCCGAGACTTTACTGCAAAATATTAGTTTCCCTAAAATGGCTATATTAGGATAACCTCGTCTAACTAAATCAAAGTTAAATTCAATATTACATTGTAAACTATATGTCTTCTGATTTAATGACAAGGGGATTAAATACAAGATTATTTAACAAGGGGTTAAAGCAAGGTTAAAGCAAAGCGTTGTATAATTCCATAGTCACTTGTCATTTACCACACTCCACACCTTTTGCATATGCAATTTCCCTCCATTTCCTATACGTCGTAGACCTGTTTCCATCATTCCCTAAGCCTTATTAAGCATAAAAGAGATGTAAACTTGTTTTAAAACGGTTAAAAAACTTGTTTTAAAACAGTTGAAAAACTTGTTTTAAAAGGATTGAAAACTTGTATTAAAACAATTGAAAAACTTGTTTTAAAACTTGTATTAAAACAATTGAAAAACTTGTTTTAATACAAGTTTTTTAACAGTTTTAAAACAAGTTAACAACTGTTTTGATACAAGTTTACAACTGTTTTTTTCCAAAACATATGGCTTAGGGAATGATGGAAACATGTCCACGACGTTGAGGAATTGAAGGGAAGTTGCAAAGGCAAAGGGTCTGGAGTGTGGGAAAATGTCAAGTGACTATGGAATAATACAACGCTATGCTTAAAAACGATTAGGGAATGATGGAAACAGGTCCACGACGTTGAGGAAGTGGAGGTAAGTTGCTAAGGCAAAAGGTCTGGAATGTGGGAAATGTCAAGTGCCTATGGAATTATACAATGCCATGCTAAGCGTGTGGTTGGCTTAGGGAATCATGGAAACAGGTCCACGACGTAAAGGAAGTGGAGGTAAGTTGCAAAGGCAAAAGGTCTTGAGTGTGGGAAATGTCATGTGACTATGGAATTATACTACGCCATGCTTAAAAGTCTTAGGGAATGATAGAAACAGGTCCACGACGTTGAGGAAGGAAAGGGAAGTTGCAAAGGCAAAGGGTCTGGAGTGTGGGAAATGTCAAGTGACTATGGAATAATACAATGCCATGCTTAAAAACGATTAGGGAATGATGGAAACATGTCCACGACGTAGAGGAAGTGGAGGAAAGTTGCAAATGCAAAGGTTCTGGAGTGTGGGAAATGTCAAGTGACTATAAAATAATACAACGCCATGCTTAAAAACGATAAGAGAATGATGGAAATAGGTCCACGACGTAGAGGAAGTGGAGGTAAGTTGCAAAGGCAAAGGGTCTGGAGTGTGGTAAATGTCAAGTTATTATAGAATTCTACTACGCCATGCTTAAAAAGTCTTAGGGAATACTGGAAACAGCTCCACGACGTAGACGAAGTGGAGAAAAGTTGCAAAGGCAAACGGTCTAGAGTATGGGAAATGTCAAGTAACTATAGCATAATACAAATTTATGCTTAGAAAGGTTTAGGGAATGATGGAAACAGGCCCACGACGTTGAGGAAGTGAAGGGAAGTTGCTAAGGCAAAAGGTCTGGAGTGTGGGAAATGTCAAGTGCCTATGGAATTATACAATGCAATGCTTAAATAGGCTTAGGGAATTATGGAAACAGGTCCACGACGTAAATGAAGTAGAGGTAAGTTGCAAAGGCAAAAGGTCTTGAGTGTGGAAAATGTCAAGTGACTATGGAATTAAACTACGCCATGCTTAAAAGTCTTAGGGAATGATGGAAACAGGTCCACGACGTTGAGGAAGAAAAGGAAAGTTGCAAAGGCAAAGGATCTGGAGTGTGGGAAATGTTAAGTGACTATGGAACAGTGAGCCATAGTCCTAATATAACCTAATAACCTAATAAGCCATAGTCCTAATAACCTTCGTCTAACTAAATCAAAGTTAAATTCAATATTACATTGTAAACTATATGTCTCCTGATTTATTGAGATTTTAGTTTCAAATAATGATATCAGAAAATAAAAATTTATGGGAAAACCAGAAAAATTACAACAAAAACTAAGTTTTATTTAATGTTTACTACAAATACTGGGATTTATCTTTCTTATTTATTTTCTTATTGTGTTATTATTCAAAATAACCTATTTAACAAGGGGTTAAGCAAGGTTTATGGCAAAGCGTTGTATAATTCCATAGTCACTTGTCATTTACCACACTCCACACCTTTTGCCTTTGCTATTTCCCTCCATTTCCTATACGTCGTAGACCTGTTTCCATCATTCCCTAAGCTTTATTAAGCATAAAAGAGATGTAAACTTGTTTCAAAACGGTTAAAAAACTTGTTTTAAAACAGTTGAAAAAATTGTTTTAAAACAATTGAAAACTTGTATTAAAACAATTGAAAAACTTGTTTTAAAACTTGTATTAACACAATTGAAAAACTTGTTTTAATACAAGTTTATTAACAGTTTTAAAACAAGTTAACAACTGTTTTAATACAAGTTTACAACTGTTTTTTTCCAAAAAATATGGCTTAGGGAATGATGGAAACATGTCCACGACGTTGAGGAATTGAAGGGAAGTTGCAAAGGCAAAGGGTCTGGAGTGTGGGAAAATGTCAAGTGACTATAGAATAATACAACGCTATGCTTAAAAACGATTAAGATGATTAAAATGATTTACGATTAATGTCTAAGGGATATAGAGAGGAAGGTTATTAAAAAAAATAGCAAAACGGCCTGAGCCGTGTCAGTCGGCTCAGTTTGAGAAAGGAGAGTATTTCTTATAGTACATATTGCGGCAGAAGCACTGTACGCCGACGCTCGCCAAAGGCCGTGGGCGAGTCCACTTTGTCTTTACTCCCCTTCTTCTCCGATTTGCTTGGAGACGTTCTCTCTCTTTGAAATCGTCCACCTAGATTGACGTTCCAAATTTTACCGGCACTATGGAGACTCAAGAAAGAAGATTTTCCAAGTTCATTTTGTTCGACCTTCATAAAATGCAATTTTAAATTTGTTTTTGACACCAAGCCAGGTATGTCAAATCATTGTATTAGATTAATTGTCCGTTTTTTTCATTTTTAAACTTAGCCTTTTTCCCTCAAACATTTTGTCTGTTCTTGAAAGCGTTCACAAGAGATTTGTCCTTTTTCTATATTTTTGTGTAAAATGTTGTTTATAATGTCTTTTAAAGTTGTTTAAATTGTTTAACTTGTCTTGTCAAATGTTTAAAATTGTAGTTGTCAATAAAATTTTGTGCTTAAAGTTAGTTTTTGTCTGGTCACAGACAGGAAAATTTCATGTTGGTGTTCAGGACACACGTGTTCGACTTTGGTAAATTTGTTTATTTTAATTATTTGTGTTGTTCTGAGTCGTTAATTGTTTGTGTTTACAGGTTTTCTAAACTAAAGTAAAGTGAAAGAGTTAGTTTTTTTTTTCTAAACAAAATCCACAGGCTAGGCCTAGGCTGGAAATTGTATTAGTGTTAGTAACAGAAAACTGAATGAAAATATGTATTGTTTTGTTAAGCCAAGAAAAGCAATAGAGATTATTTGTTTAACCATGACTACAGATATTTAAATTTTTTACTTAAAATTTTATGTAAATTAGCTCTGCCGAAAACTCTCGAAAGACCAAGTCAATTTTCCAAGTTTAGGCTTGATAAACATTCTGAAATACTGGTTATTTTCAACTTTTAAGTAGGCCTGTGTATTTTTAAAGGGCTCCTGTACTGGACCGACAGCAGTGGACACATCATGCCTCCTGATCCTGACCTAGTTCGGAGCAAGACGAGGGCGTCGCCCCCGGACTAAACTAGGCCTAACCTCAACCAACTCGCAGCGGAAGGACCTCACCCAGAAACATTCTACGAGTTTTTTTTTAAAAGCTACAAGAATTCATGTATTTAGTAGGGTGTCACATTTCCTTGTTATTTCATTATTTTGTGTATGTACCATGTTATGTTAGTAATAGGCTAAAAATTTCTGTTCTAACGGGGAAACTTTCGGCCCAATTGTTCTAAATTTCATTTCGGTTCACGCCAGTACTAAATTCTTCCCCACAATTTTTGCCATTTTAAAAAATTCTATTTCTTACTGTTTAAATTAAAATTCTATTCTGATGTTAGTGTATATTTGTGTATAATTGTCTTATGTTGCTATTTAAATATTTTCATGTCAATGTTGAGTGTAATTTTGAACTGTAAGGTTGTTCGAACGTTTTTCTTTAAACGCAACTTGTTATTGATATTTTGGTCAAATACTATTTTTAAATGATTTCATTGTAAGGTCATTTCAATTCAACGTCTGTTTTATGTAATATTTTCAATTTCTTGCCTTTTAAGATTCATATTTTTAAATTTTTCATTGTCCTAAACTTTTTATTCCGAGTAGGCCTAACCTAACTTAAAGTAAGGATTTTCTTCTAGTTACCAGCTTGGTCCTTAAACTTAAACTTGAACTTCAATTTTGGTAAAGTTATATATTTTAAATGTTTTGGTAAATGATTTAGGCCTAACACTGGTATTGATTTACATTCTAAGCCTTGTACCAAATTGTATATATTATTTCGCTGTTGTTTGAGGGCGCATATTTGTTAATATTTTTAATTGAGTTGGTAATAAAAGATGTTAATCACATTTCAGTTGTATTTTTTGAACACCTGCAGATCTCTCATGAGCACAGAATCTTAGTAAAAGTTCCACGTACCCATTTTGGGGTCTGGGAACTCAGTCATGTTTCATTTGGTAGCAGAGCGTGGTTTTTTCCAAATGGCTCTGTAATTTTAGAGTGTTTGTTAGCATTTTAATATTTGTGTGTTCTTGGGGTTCTGGAGGTGATTCAAATTGTTTTCAGGTCATGGCCGTTGGATTTTGAAATTTTCTGAACTGTGTGTTCCTGGGTATCAACATGAAAAACTTGTTGAAATTTGTCTCATTTGTTGTTTTGTCATTTCATTGTGTTTTGTATTTCATTGTGTAGGAAAAAAAAAAAATGTTTCGAGTTGTTTTCACGTAGGCCCGTCATTGATTGTCCGGTTTTGTTCGCGTTTTGGTTAGGAGCCCTGGCAATGGTGTTTTTTGGTGAATTGTTAATTGTAAAAAAAACTTTTGCTGTCGAGTTTGTTGTTTGTATTCAAATTTTGTCGAGATGAGTAATTTAAACCCCGATTTTCTGCTGAAAAAGGAACTCCAGTTTGAAGTTGCCTTGCGAGGTGAGACCCCGGCTTTGAAGGTAGCTGATTTGAGACGTCAACTCAGGGGACTCATAAAAGCCAACAAGCCCCCTACCTCTGCTGTGAAGAATGATCCCGGTGAAGAATGGGAATTTTGTAAGGAGCTTGCTGAGGAATTAACTTTAGGTGTGAAGGACTTGGGCGATTATCCTGATCTGGGTTCCAATGCTGTTCAGCGCTTGAGAATTCGTCTTGAACATCTTGAAAGACGGCTAAATGCCATAGATCCTGTTCAGGCTGTTGGAGAGGATAGCGAAGTTACTGTAACTCTTGTGCTTCAACAGGTCCGTGAGCACTTGTGCTTTTTATTAAATCCCAAGCCCAGAACTGCCACCGAGAACAAGGAGTTGGAACAACCTACTGTTAAAGTTGCTAGTGGCGGTAGTCAGGAGATCCAGACTCCAGATGAAATAGTGATTAACGAGAAGGATGAGTCGCAAACTCCTGTTGGGAATGTAACTAATACTTCCAACCCTTGTAATAAAATTCACAGTGCTGTATCAGGAAATTCACAGGCATCATCACAAACTGTGAAGGCTACTTCCAAACTTCCTGGAACCATGATAGCGCCACAATATTCTAGGCTTCCGAACCCAGTCAGCCAGGTTATGGAGAAGCTCCCCGTTACCGATGGACTCGAAGTACCGCAACTGTTGAATTTCCTTAGTTCCCTACTCCGTCTGAGAGAATTCCCTGGTGTGGATGACTCCACACTGCTAAAACTGGTGTACCCCTATTGTCGCAGCCCTTTGACTGAGAGAGTACTATCATGTATTGAAGCTACCCGATCGTTTGATGAATTCCACCAAGAAGTTTTGGATTATTTTGTGCCGGGTAGGCTACTTCAACAATTGATACAGGAGAAATTTTACCGATTACAACGTCCAAGGGAGAGTTTGGCTAGTTTTGCTGCTGATCTTAAACATGTTGCTCGACTGCTTCGTGTTAAATTGGGAGAGACAGGAATAGTTGAAGTCATTCTGGGAGGTTTAACAGCCGAAGAACGTTCTCGTTTGATTTTTTCGAGGCGACCGTCATCTTTCATTGAACTGGATGAGTTGAGCATCACATCACGAAACGTTGCCTACACTGACGGGTTGAGAAGTTCTTGTGCCCCGGGGGGTTCAGATATGCGGGTCCGAGAAAATTTGAAAAGTTTACCACTTATGAGTATGGAAGCAAATCCTTCACACAATACAGATAGGCCACGTACTGTTTTTACTTGTTACGGATGTGGCAGGAAGGGTCACACCCGAAGATATTGTAGAGCCACTCAAAACAGCAGGTTTATGCAGCCTCGACAGGAACCCCGTGAAGTTTCAAAAAACGAACAGAGCGGGGGGGAGAAGGAGAAATAAAACCGCCCCTCCGCAAAAGCCTCGGAGAAAGTAAAAACAGTTGTTTCGTTACTCAACTTGCTAAGCAAGGTATTAGAGTGTCACCTGGTCACTGTCCTTATGTTCTGGTTAATTTTGGTGAATACCGTTGTGGAGCACTTCTGGACTCTGGATCCGCTCGAAGTCTATTATCACTGGAACTTTATAATCAGTTATTAAATCAAAATAAAATAAAATCAACTGAGACCATCAATCTACAATGTTTAACGGCTTCAAAGGAAATATTACCTATTAAAACTCAGATTCTTTGTAATGTCAAAATAGAAGGATTTTCATGGCTATGGACTTTTCTGGTCTCTGAAAAATTGGGAGTGGATTGCATCCTGGGAGCGGATTTTATTTCACATACTCAATTGGTTGTTGACCTTAGTCGGAGTAAGGGGTATTTCAATTTTGACAAGGAACGGTTTGTTAAGTTGGCTGCAAATGCGGTGGAGGCTACTCAGGTTTTTGAAGTGGATTGTGAAATTAAGGAGGAGAGAACTAAAGAGCCATTGTCACATCTGAGCGATGATAGAAGACTGACACTTTCCTTGTTGTGCGATCAGTACCCAGATGTTCTTACTGGTAAATTGGGTTTAACCAACGTTTTGGAGTACACTATACGATTGACTTCTGATAAAATTGTGCGGTCACATCCTTACCGTTTTGCCCCACCCAAGATGGAGTTATTGCGACAGAAGGTCGATGAAATGTTACGACAAGGTGTTATTGAGCCATCCTCGTCTGGATACGCTAGTCCAGCGTTCCTTGTTCCTAAACCTGGGGGTAAATCACGCATGGTGATCGACTTTAGAAAGGTGAATGCCTGTATTGAAATTGATTCCGTTCCGTTACCTGATCTACACAGTGCCTTCGACTGGTTCAGTAAAGCTCGATATTTCACCATTTTTGATCTGAACTCGGCCTATCATCAAATTCCACTGGCTAAACAGTCTCGACACATCACCAGTTTCTGTGTACCTTGGAACTTATATCAGTACACTCGAGTACCCATGGGTTTGGCTGTAGGCGCTCAAGCACTTACACGTCTACTGGACATAATTTTTCATGACCTTAAATTTAAATTCCTTTTCAACTATTTAGATGACTTGTTAGTTTATAGTGAAACCTGGGAGGAACATGTACTACATATTGAAGAAGTTTTGAAGAGGTTGCGTAAAGCCGGACTAACTGTTAATCCAGAAAAGGTGCAATTCGCCCGTGAAGAGATATCCTTCTTAGGTCATTTGGTTTCTGCCAAAGGTGTGAGCATTGACCCCGCTCGGACTCAAGGAATTAGAGATTTCCCTAAACCACGAGACGCTAAGGGCATCGCAAGATTTCTTGGAATGGTGGGATTCTACAGAAAATTTATTCCAAATGTTGCAGATTTATCAGTACCTCTGAATTCTTTAAGGAAAAAAGGAGCAAAATTTATTTGGGGCAAGGAGCAGGAATCGTCATTTTGTGCACTTAAGGAAGCTATCATGTCTCCACCAGTGTTAAAGGTACCGGATTTTTCACAACCTTTCATCCTTCAAACTGATGCTTCATCTCAGGCACTCGGTGCCGTACTCCAACAAGAAGTGGATGGCACTAGACAACCAATTGCTTTCGCTTCTAGGACACTAAGCCCTCAAGAGAAGAAGGCGTCTTCGATATATGAATTGGAATGTTTGGCTGTTGTTTTTGCCGTTGATAAATTTCGTAGGTATTTGGAACACTCAGAATTTCTTCTCGAAACGGACAATCAAGCACTTTCTTGGTTACTTGCTCATCCCCGTCAATTAGGAAAGATAGGCAGATGGGTCGTAAAACTGTCCGCACTCAAATTCAAAGTACAGCACATTAGAGGAACGCAAAATGTAGTGGCTGATGCCTTGTCTCGCATGTTTATTCAGGAGAAAGGTGATTCTCAAAATACAACTATTACCTGCAATATGTTACTCTCTGATTTCCCTTTAGCTTTCACTGCACTTCAAAAACATCAACAAGAAGATCCAGAAATTGTGGAAATCCTAAATAGGCTTGAAAATGGAGAAGTTTATCCACCGTATTTATTGTCCAAGGGAGTTGTTTGTTGCCGCCCTCAGAGGGGAAATCGAAGTCCTAAAGTTGTTTTGCCAAGCCATCTCACCCCAATGGTTTTCTCATATTTCCACCAATCACCAGTGGGAGGACATCTTGGAATATTAAAAACCATTTCCAAGATTCGCCAGGAATATATATGGAAGGGTATGGACCGAGATATCGCTAACAGGGTTAGGAACTGCAATCTTTGCTCTCTTAGTAAGCCTGCGCAGAATACCAGACTAGGCCTACTAGCTTCGGAAGTTGCTGAAAGACCCATGGAAAAGATATTTATCGACTATGTTGGACCTTTTCCTCGTAGCAAGACTGGAAATACTACTCTTCTTGTAGCAGTCGATGCATTTACGAAATTTGTGTGGTTATTCCCCATGAGGAAAGCTACAGCCCGACTCACCATAGAAATTCTACAAACTCGTTTGTTTCAACATTTTGGTAATCCTATGAAATTGGTTTCCGACAACGGACCTCAGTTCAGGTCCCATTTATTCAAGAGGATGTGTTTCGGTCAGGGAATACACCATTTTACCACTTCTCCCTATTACCCCCAGCCCTCTCATGCAGAAAGATTTAACAGAAATTTGAAGTCAGCGCTCATTGCGTATCACGCAGAACAGCAAGACACCTGGGATCAGAACCTACGATGGCTACAACTAGCTTTCAACACTGCTCTCCATGAAGGCCATAAGGCGGTACCTTTTGAACTCATGTTTGGATTCAAACCAAATAACCCTTTGTCAAATGTTTGGAAAATCACTGATTTGTTACCCTCCATACCAACCCCGGATGTCAAAAACCTGTGGTCAGCCGCTAGACGGAATTTAAAGCGAGCCCACGAGAGACAGCGGGATCGATATAATCAAGGAAGAAAAGAGAACCCTTTCAAGATTGGACAACTTGTTTTTTGCTTAGCCCATCCCCTTAGTTCAGCAGTGGAGAAACGTGCTGGAAAACTGTGCTATAGGTGGACTGGACCTCTAAGAATTTCTAAATTTTTGTCACCTGTTACTGCTATGCTGGTCGACCCCACTACCGAAGAGAAGTTTAGGAAGGCTCATATTTCACATTTAAAGCCCTACACCGGGGATGCGATGTTTGATTCAGGAAGTGAAAGTAAATAAGAATAGTGTGTCTTAGGACTGATCACCCTCAAGACTACGTTCTCTCTGAAGTTTTCTACATCTCTCTCTATTCTATACAAACATCTATCAGCGCTGATAACCCCAGTTCACCTATTCTGGAAAACATTATGAAACTTCAGTTATCACTTGTTACCTGTTTGAAAATTTTGAGCCTGATGTCTCCTTTGGGGTGGGAGTATGAGCCGTGTCAGTCGGCTCAGTTTGAGAAAGGAGAGTATTTCTTATAGTACATATTGCGGCAGAAGCACTGTACGCCGACGCTCGCCAAAGGCCGTGGGCGAGTCCGCTTTGTCTTTACTCCCCTTCTTCTCCGATTTGCTTGGAGACGTTCTCTCTCTTTGAAATCGTCCACCTAGATTGACGTTCCAAATTTTACCGGCACTATGGAGACTCAAGAAAGAAGATTTTCCAAGTTCATTTTGTTCGACCTTCATAAAATGCAATTTTAAATTTGTTTTTGACACCAAGCCAGGTATGTCAAATCATTGTATTAGATTAATTGTCCGTTTTTTTCATTTTTAAACTTAGCCTTTTTCCCTCAAACATTTTGTCTGTTCTTGAAAGCGTTCACAAGAGATTTGTCCTTTTTCTATATTTTTGTGTAAAATGTTGTTTATAATGTCTTTTAAAGTTGTTTAAATTGTTTAACTTGTCTTGTCAAATGTTTAAAATTGTAGTTGTCAATAAAATTTTGTGCTTAAAGTTAGTTTTTGTCTGGTCACAGACAGGAAAATTTCATGTTGGTGTTCAGGACACACGTGTTCGACTTTGGTAAATTTGTTTATTTTAATTATTTGTGTTGTTCTGAGTCGTTAATTGTTTGTGTTTACAGGTTTTCTAAACTAAAGTAAAGTGAAAGAGTTAGTTTTTTTTTTCTAAACAAAATCCACAGGCTAGGCCTAGGCTGGAAATTGTATTAGTGTTAGTAACAGAAAACTGAATGAAAATATGTATTGTTTTGTTAAGCCAAGAAAAGCAATAGAGATTATTTGTTTAACCATGACTACAGATATTTAAATTTTTTACTTAAAATTTTATGTAAATTAGCTCTGCCGAAAACTCTCGAAAGACCAAGTCAATTTTCCAAGTTTAGGCTTGATAAACATTCTGAAATACTGGTTATTTTCAACTTTTAAGTAGGCCTGTGTATTTTTAAAGGGCTCCTGTACTGGACCGACAGCAGTGGACACATCATGCCTCCTGATCCTGACCTAGTTCGGAGCAAGACGAGGGCGTCGCCCCCGGACTAAACTAGGCCTAACCTCAACCAACTCGCAGCGGAAGGACCTCACCCAGAAACATTCTACGAGTTTTTTTTTAAAAGCTACAAGAATTCATGTATTTAGTAGGGTGTCACATTTCCTTGTTATTTCATTATTTTGTGTATGTACCATGTTATGTTAGTAATAGGCTAAAAATTTCTGTTCTAACGGGGAAACTTTCGGCCCAATTGTTCTAAATTTCATTTCGGTTCACGCCAGTACTAAATTCTTCCCCACAATTTTTGCCATTTTAAAAAATTCTATTTCTTACTGTTTAAATTAAAATTCTATTCTGATGTTAGTGTATATTTGTGTATAATTGTCTTATGTTGCTATTTAAATATTTTCATGTCAATGTTGAGTGTAATTTTGAACTGTAAGGTTGTTCGAACGTTTTTCTTTAAACGCAACTTGTTATTGATATTTTGGTCAAATACTATTTTTAAATGATTTCATTGTAAGGTCATTTCAATTCAACGTCTGTTTTATGTAATATTTTCAATTTCTTGCCTTTTAAGATTCATATTTTTAAATTTTTCATTGTCCTAAACTTTTTATTCCGAGTAGGCCTAACCTAACTTAAAGTAAGGATTTTCTTCTAGTTACCAGCTTGGTCCTTAAACTTAAACTTGAACTTCAATTTTGGTAAAGTTATATATTTTAAATGTTTTGGTAAATGATTTAGGCCTAACACTGGTATTGATTTACATTCTAAGCCTTGTACCAAATTGTATATATTATTTCGCTGTTGTTTGAGGGCGCATATTTGTTAATATTTTTAATTGAGTTGGTAATAAAAGATGTTAATCACATTTCAGTTGTATTTTTTGAACACCTGCAGATCTCTCATGAGCACAGAATCTTAGTAAAAGTTCCACGTACCCATTTTGGGGTCTGGGAACTCAGTCATGTTTCAGGCCATTGGTGACCTGTATGTTCATAGGATACACTAACAACCACTTAGCTAAAAGATTCGCCCAATCCGATGATTTCGAGGTGTATGTCTAAACCAAGGATTATGAACACCTCACTATGCCCCAGTGGTTGTAGTATATCGCTACAAACACACAGGTCACTAATTATTTGCCACACCGGACGGGATTCGAACCCGAGCAGACGAATGCCACTGGCCAAGTGACACACGCCCTAGCCTTCTTGGCTATCTGTGCTTGAAGACTGAGGAGTCAAAAACCGGTATTTAAGCTGAGGCCACCGATTGCGAACAGATAGCGCTGCAGATGGTTGTTCAATGAGTTCCTAGGTAGCAGCACCAGATAGTCACGGACTATTTACATGAAATCTTTTAGTTTAAACACAACAGTGATCATAAATGAGTTCCCGAGACTTTACTGCAAAACATAAGTTTCCCTAAAATGGCTATATTACGATAACCTCGTCTAACTAAATCAAAGTTAAATTCAATATTCCATTGTAAACTATATGTCTTCTGATTTAATGAGATTTCAGTTTCAAATAATGCTATCAGAAATTAAAAATTTATGGGAAAACCAGAAAAATTACAAAGTATTGATGGTAAAGAATGAGTAATGAATGATGGAAACAGGTCCACGACGTAGAGTAAGTGGAGGGAAGTTGCAAAGGCAAAGGTTCTGGAGTGTGGGAAATTTCAAATGACTATAGAATAATACAACGCCATGCTTAAAAACGATAAGAGAATGATGGAAACAGGTCGACGACGTAGAGGAAGTGGAGGTAAGTTGCAACTTCTGCTATGAGTTCCTAGGTAGCAGCACCAGATAGTCACGGACTATTTACATGAAATCTTTTAGTTTAAACACAACAGTGATCATAAATGTGTTCCCGAGACTTTACTGCAAAACATTAGTTTCCCTAAAATGGCTATATTACAATAACCTCGTCTAACTAAATCAAGGTTAAATTCAATATTACTTTGTAAACTATATGTCTTCTGATTTAATGAGATTTCAGTTTCAAATAATGCTATCAGAAAATAAAAATGTATGGGAAAACCAGAAAAATTACAACAAAAACTAAGTTTTATTTAATGTTTACTACAAATACCGGGATTTATCTTTCTTATTTTTTTTCTTATTGTGTTATTATTCAAAATAACCTATTTAACAAGGGGTTAAAGCAGGTTCCATAGTCACTTGTCATTTACCACACTCCACACCTTTTGCCTTTGCAATTTCCCTCCATTTCCAATACGTCGTAGACCTGTTTCCATCATTCCCTAAGCCTTATTAAGCATAAAAGAGATATAAACTTGTTTTAAAACGGTTAAAAAACTTACAATAAGAAATACTAGGATTTATCTTATATAGAGAGGAAGGTTATTAAAAAAAATAGCAAAACGGCCATTGGTGACCTGTATGTTCATAGGATACACAAACAACCACTTAGCTAAAAGATTCGCCCAATCCGATGATTTCGAGGTGTATGTCTAAACCAAGGATTATGAACACCTCACTATGCCCCAGTGGTTGTAGTATATCGCTACAAACACACAGGTCACCAATTATTTGCCACACAGGACGGAATTCGAACCCGAGCAGACGAATGCCACTGGCCAAATGACACACGCCCTAGCCTTCTTGGCTATCTGTGCTTGAAGACTGAGGAGTCAAAAACCGGTATTTAAGCTGAGGCCACCGATTGCGAACAGATAGCGCTGCAGATGGTTGTTCAATGAGTTCCTAGGTAGCAGCACCAGATAGTCACGGACTATTTACATGAGATCTTTTAGTTTAAACACAACAGTAATCATAAATGAGTTCCCGAGACTTTACTGCAAAACATTAGTTTCCCTAAAATGGCTATATTACGATAACCTCGTCTAACTAAATCAAAGTTAAATTCAATATTACATTGTAAACTATATGTCTTCTGATTTAATGACAAGGGGATTAAATACAAGATTATTTAACAAGGGGTTAAAGCAAGGTTAAAGCAAAGCGTTGTATAATTCCATAGTCACTTGTCATTTACCACACTCCACACCTTTTGCATATGCAATTTCCCTCCATTTCCTATACGTCGTAGACCTGTTTCCATCATTCCCTAAGCCTTATTAAGCATAAAAGAGATGTAAACTTGTTTTAAAACGGTTAAAAAACTTGTTTTAAAACAGTTGAAAAACTTGTTTTAAAAGGATTGAAAACTTGTATTAAAACAATTGAAAAACTTGTTTTAAAACTTGTATTAAAACAATTGAAAAACTTGTTTTAATACAAGTTTTTTAACAGTTTTAAAACAAGTTAACAACTGTTTTGATACAAGTTTACAACTGTTTTTTTCCAAAACATATGGCTTAGGGAATGATGGAAACATGTCCACGACGTTGAGGAATTGAAGGGAAGTTGCAAAGGCAAAGGGTCTGGAGTGTGGGAAAATGTCAAGTGACTATGGAATAATACAACGCTATGCTTAAAAACGATTAGGGAATGATGGAAACAGGTCCACGACGTTGAGGAAGTGGAGGTAAGTTGCTAAGGCAAAAGGTCTGGAATGTGGGAAATGTCAAGTGCCTATGGAATTATACAATGCCATGCTAAGCGTGTGGTTGGCTTAGGGAATCATGGAAACAGGTCCACGACGTTGAGGAAGTGGAGGTAAGTTGCTAAGGCAAAAGGTCTGGAATGTGGGAAATGTCAAGTGCCTATGGAATTAAACAATGCCATGCTAAAAAGTCTTAGGGAATGATAGACACAGGTCCACGACGTTGAGGAAGGAAAGGGAAGTTGCAAAGGCAAAGGGTCTGGAGTGTGGGAAATGTCAAGTGACTATGGAATAATACAACGCCATGCTTAAAAACGATAAGGGAATGATGGAAACAGGTCCACGACGTAGAGGAAGTGGAGGAAAGTTGCAAATGCAAAGGTTCTGGAGTGTGGGAAATGTCAAGTGACTATAAAATAATACAACGCCATGCTTAAAAACGATAAGGGAATGATGGAAATAGGTCCACGACGTAGAGGAAGTGGAGGTAAGTTGCAAAGGCAAAGGGTCTGGAGTGTGGTTAATGTCAAGCTACTATGGAATTCTACTACGCCATGCTTAAAAAGTCTTAGGGAATACTGGAAACAGCTCCACGACGTAGACGAAGTGGAGGGAAGTTGCAAAGGCAAACGGTCTGGAGTATGGGAAATGTCAAGTAACTATAGCATAATACAAATTTATGCTTAGAAAGGTTAAGGGAATGATGGAAACAGGCCCACGACGTTGAGGAAGTGAAGGGAAAATGCTAAGGCAAAAGGTCTGGAGTGTGGGAAATGTCAAGTGCCTATGGAATTTTACAATGCCATGCTTAAATAGGCTTAGGGAATTATGGAAACAGGTCCACGACGTAAAGGAAGTAGAGGTAAGTTGCAAAGGCAAAAGGTCTTGGAAAATGTCAAGTGACTATGGAACAATACAACGCCATGCTTAAAAACGATCAGGGAATGATGGAAACAGGTACACGACATAGAGGAAGTGGTGGGAAGTTGCAAAGGCAAAGGTTCTGGAGTGTGGGAAATATCAAGTGACTTTAATATAATACAACGTCATGCTTAAAAACGATAAGGGAATTATGGAAATAGGTCCACGACGTAGAGGAAGTGGAGGTAAGTTGCAAAGGCAAAGGGTTTGGAGTGTTGTTAATGTCAAGCTACTATGAAATTCTACTACGCCATGCTTAAAAAGTCTTAGGGAATGATGGAAACAGGTCCACGACGTAGAGGAAGTGGAGGGAAGTTGCAAAGACAAACGGTCTAAAGTAAGGGAAATGTCAAGTAACTATAAAATAATACAAATGTATGCTTAGAAAGGTGTAGGGAATAAAGGAAGCAGGACCACGACGTTGAGAAAGTGAAGGGAAGTTGCAAAGGCAAAGGGTCCGGAGTGTTAGAAATGTCAAGTGACAATGGAATAATACAATGCCATGCTTAAAAACGATTAGAGAATGATGAACACAGGTCCACGACGTAGAGTAAGTGGAGGGAAGTTGCAAAGGCCAAGGTTCTAGAGTGTGGGAAATGTCAAGTGACTATAGAAAAATACAACGCCATGCTTAAAAACGATAAGAGAATGATGGAAACAGGTGCACGACGTAGAGGAAGTGGAGGTAAGTTGCAACTTCTGCTATGAGTTCCTAGGTAGCAGCACCAGATAGTCACGGACTATTTACATGAGATCTTTTAGTTTAAACACAACAGTGATCATAAATGAGTTCCCGAGACTTTACTGCAAAACATTAGTTTCCCTAAAATGGCTATATTACGATAACCTCGTCTAACTAAATCAAAGTTAATTTCAATATTACATTGTAAACTATATGTCTTCTGATTTAATGAGATTTCAGTTTCAAATAATGCTATCAGAAAATAAAAATGTATGGGAAAACCAGAAAAATTACAACAAAAACTAAGTTTTATTTAATGTTTACTACAAATACCGGGATTTATCTTTCTTATTTATTTTCTTATTGTGTTATTATTCAAAATAACCTATCTAACAAGGGGTTAAGCAAGGTTTATGGCAAAGCGTTGTATAATTCCATAGTCACTTGTCATTTACCACACTCCACACCTATTGCCTTTGCAATTTCGATCCATTTCCTATACGTCGTAGACCTGTTTCCATCATTCCCTAAGCCTTATTAAACATAAAAGAGTTGTAAACTTGTTTTGAAATGGTTAAAACACTTATTTTTAAACAGTTAAAAAACTTGTTTTAAAACAATTGAAAACTTGTATTAATACAATTGAAAACCTTGTTTTAAAACTTGTATTAAAACAATTGAAAAACTTGTTTTAATACAAGTTTTTTAACAGTTTCAAAACAAGTTAACAACTGTTTTGATACAAGTTTACAACTGTTTTTTTTTTCAAAAAATATGGCTTAGGGAATGATGGAAACATGTCCACGACGTTGAGGAATTGAAGGGAAGTTGCAAAGGCAAAGGGTCTGGAGTGTGGGAAAATGTCAAGTGACTATGGAATAATACAACGCTATGCTTAAAAACGATTAGGGAATGATGGAAACAGGTCCACGACGTTGAGGAAGTGGAGGTAAGTTGCTAAGGCAAAAGGTCTGGAGTGTGGGAAATGTCAAGTGCCTATGGAATTATACAATGCTATGCTAAGCGTGTGGTTGGCTTAGGGAATCATGGAAACAGGTCCACGACGTAAAGGAAGTGGAGGTAAGTTGCAAAGGCAAAAGGTCTTGAGTGTGGGAAATGTCAAGTGACTATGGAATTATACTACGCCATGCTTAAAAGTCTTAGGGAATGATAGAAACAGGTCCACGACGTTGAGGAAGGAAAGGGAAGTTGCAAAGGCAAAGGGTCTGGAGCGTGGGAAATGTCAAGTGACTATGGAATAATACAACGCCATGCTTAAAAAACGATTAGGGAATGATGGAAACAGGTCCACGACGTAGAGGAAGTGGAGGGAAGTTGCAAATGCAAAGGTTCTTGAGTGTGGGAAATGTCAAGTGACTATAAAATAATACAACGCCATGCTTAAAAACGATAAGGGAATGATGGAAATAGGTCCACGACGTAGAGGAAGTGGAGGTAAGTTGCAAAGGCAAACTGTCTGGAGTATGGGAAATGTCAAGTAACTATAGCATAATACAAATTTATGCTTAGAAAGGTTTAGGGAATGATGGAAACAGGCCCACGACGTTGAGGAAGTGAAGGGAAGTTGCAAAGGCAAAGGGTCTGGAGTGTGGGAAATGTTAAGTGACTATGGAACAGTGAGCCATAGTCCTAATATAACCTAATAACCTAATAAGCCATAGTCCTAATAACCTTCGTCTAACTAAATCAAAGTTAAATTCAATATTACATTTGTGGAGGTAAGTTGCAAAGGCAAAGGGTTTGGAGTGTGGTTAATGTCAAGCTACTATGGAATTCTACTACGCCATGCTTAAAAAGTCTTAGGGAATGATGGAAACAGGTCCACGACGTAGAGGAAGTGGAGGGAAGTTGCAAAGGAAAACGGTCTAAAGTATGGGAAATGTCAAGTAACTATAGAATAATACAAATGTATACTTAGAAAGGTGTAGGGAATTAAGAAAGCTGGACCACGACGTTGAGAAAGTGAAGGGAAGTTGCAAAGGCAAAGGGTCCGGAGTGTTAGAAATGTCAAGTGACAATGGAATAATACAATGCCATGCTTAAAAACGATTAGAGAATGATGAACACAGGTCCACGACGTAGAGTAAGTGGAGGGAAGTTGCAAAGGCAAAGGTTCTGGAGTGTGGGAAATGTCAAGTAACTATAGAAAAATACAACGCCATGCTTAAAAACGATAAGAGAATGATGGAAACAAGTGCACGAAGTAGAGGAAGTGGAGGTAAATTGCAACTTCTGCTATGAGTTCCTAGGTAGCAGCACCAGATAGTCACGGACTATTTACATGAAATCTTTTAGTTTAAACACAACAGTGATCATAAATGTGTTCCCGAGACTTTACTGCAAAACATTAGTTTCCCTAAAATTGCTATATTACAATAACCTCGTCTAACTAAATCAAGGTTAAATTCAATATTACATTGTAAACTATATGTCTTCTGATTTAATGAGATTTCAGTTTCAAATAATGCTATCAGAAAATAAAAATGTATGGGAAAACCAGAAAAATTACAACAAAAACTAAGTTTTATTTAATGTTTACTACAAATACCGGGATTTATCTTTCTTATTTATTTTCTTATTGTGTTATTATTCAAAATAACCTATTTTAAAAGAGGTTAAAGCAAGGTTAACCGAGCAGACGAATGCCACTGGCCAAGTGACACACGCCCTAGCCTTCTTGGCTATCTGTGCTTGACGACTGAGGAGTCAAAAACCGGTATTTAAGCTGAGGCCACCGATTGCGAACAGATAGCGCTGCAGATGGTTGTTCAATGAGTTCCTAGGTAGCAGCACCAGATAGTCACGGACTATTTACATGAAATCTTTTAGTTTAAACACAACAGTAATCATAAAGGAGTTCCCGAGACTTTACTGCAAAACATTAGTTTCCCTAAAATGGCTATATTACGATAAAGTCGTCTAACTAAATCAAAGTTAAATTCAATATTACATTGTAAACTATATGTCTTCTGATTTAATGACAAGGGGATTAAATACAAGATTATTTAACAAGGGGTTAAAGCAAGGTTAAGGCAAAGCGTTGTATAATTCCATAGTCACTTGTCATTTACCACACTCCACACCTTTTGCCTTTGCAATTTCCCTCCATTTCCTATACGTCGTAGACCTGTTTCCATCATTCCCTAAGCCTTATTAAACATAAAAGAGATGTAAACTTGTTTTAAAACGGTTAAAAAACTTGTTTTAAAACAGTTGAAAAACTTGTTTTAAAACGATTGAAAACTTGTATTAAAACAATTGAAAAACTTGTTTTAAAACTTGTATTAAAACAATTGAAAAACTTGTTTTAATACAAGTTTTTTAACAGTTTTAAAACAAGTTAACAACTGTTTTGATACAAGTTTACAACTGTTTTTTTCCAAAAAATATGGCTTAGGGAATGATGGAAACATGTCCACGACGTTGAGGAATTGAAGGGAAGTTGCAAAGGCAAAGGGTCTGGAGTGTGGGAAAATGTCAAGTGACTATGGAATAATACAACGCTATGCTTAAAAACGATTAGGGAATGATGGAAACAGGTCCACGACGTTGAGGAAGTGGAGGTAAGTTGCTAAGGCAAAAGGTCTGGAATGTGGGAAATGTCAAGTGCCTATGGAATTATACAATGCCATGCTTAAATAGGCTTAGGGAATTATGGAAACAGGTCCACGACGTAAGGGAAGTAGAGGTAAGTTGCAAAGGCCAAAGGTCTTGAGTGTGGAAAATGTCAAGTGACTATGGAATTAAACTACGCCATGCTTAAAAGTCTTAGGGAATGATGGAAACAGGTCCACGACGTTGAGGAAGAAAAGGGAAGTTGCAAAGGCAAAGGGTCTGGAGTGTGGGAAATGTTAAGTGACTATGGAACAGTGAGCCATAGTCCTAATATAACCTAATAACCTAATAAGCCATAGTCCTAATAACCTTCGTCTAACTAAATCAAAGTTAAATTCAATATTACATTTGTGGAGGTAAGTTGCAAAGGCAAAGGGTTTGGAGTGTGGTTAATGTCAAGCTACTATGGAATTCTACTACGCCATGCTTAAAAAGTCTTAGGGAATGATGGAAACAGGTCCACGACGTAGAGGAAGTGGAGGGAAGTTGCAAAGGAAAACGGTCTAAAGTATGGGAAATGTCAAGTAACTATAGAATAATACAAATGTATGCTTAGAAAGGTGTAGGGAATTAAGAAAGCAGGACCACGACGTTGAGAAAGTGAAGGGAAGTTGCAAAGGCAAAGGGTCCGGAGTGTTAGAAATGTCAAGTGACAATGGAATAATACAATGCCATGCTTAAAAACGATTAGAGAATGATGAACACAGGTCCACGACGTAGAGTAAGTGGAGGGAAGTTGCAAAGGCAAAGGTTCTGGAGTGTGGGAAATGTCAAGTAACTATAGAAAAATACAACGCCATGCTTAAAAACGATAAGAGAATGATGGAAACAAGTGCACGAAGTAGAGGAAGTGGAGGTAAATTGCAACTTCTGCTATGAGTTCCTAGGTAGCAGCACCAGATAGTCACGGACTATTTACATGAAATCTTTTAGTTTAAACACAACAGTGATCATAAATGTGTTCCCGAGACTTTACTGCAAAACATTAGTTTCCCTAAAATTGCTATATTACAATAACCTCGTCTAACTAAATCAAGGTTAAATTCAATATTACATTGTAAACTATATGTCTTCTGATTTAATGACAAGGGGATTAAATACAAGATTATTTAACAAGGGGTTAAAGCAAGGTTAAGGCAAAGCGTTGTATAATTCCATAGTCACTTGTCATTTACCACACTCCACACCTTTTGCCTTTGCAATTTCCCTCCATTTCCTATACGTCGTAGACCTGTTTCCATCATTCCCTAAGCCTTATTAAACATAAAAGAGATGTAAACTTGTTTTAAAACGGTTAAAAAACTTGTTTTAAAACAGTTGAAAAACTTGTTTTAAAACGATTGAAAACTTGTATTAAAACAATTGAAAAACTTGTTTTAATACAAGTTTTTTAACAGTTTTAAAACAAGTTAACAACTGTTTTGATACAAGTTTACAACTGTTTTTTTCCAAAAAAATATGGCTTAGGGAATGATGGAAACATGTCCACGACGTTGAGGAAGTGGAGGAAAGTTGCAAATGCAAAGGTTCTGGAGTGTGGGAAATGTCATGTGACTATGGAATTATACTACGCCATGCTTAAAAGTCTTAGGGAATGATAGAAACAGGTCCACGACGTTAAGGAAGGAAAGGGAAGTTGCAAAGGCAAAGGGTCTGGAGTGTGGGAAATGTCAATTGACTATGGAATAATACAATGCCATGCTTAAAAACGATTAGGGAATGAGGAAGGTTATTAAAAAAAAATAGCAAAACGGCCATTGGTGACCTTTATGTTCATAGGATACACTAACAACCACTTAGCTAAAAGATTCGCCCAATCCGATGATTTCGAGGTGTATGTCTAAACCAAGGATTATGAACACCTCACTATGCCCCAGTGGTTGTAGTATATCGCTACAAACACACAGGTCACCAATTATTTGCCACACAGGACGGGATTCGAACCCGAGCAGACGAATGCCACTGGCCAAGTGACACACGCCCTAGCCTTCTTGGCTATCTGTGCTTGACGACTGAGGAGTCAAAAACCGGTATTTAAGCTGAGGCCACCGATTGCGAACAGATAGCGCTGCAGATGGTTGTTCAATGAGTTCCTAGGTAGCAGCACCAGATAGTCACGGACTATTTACATGAAATCTTTTAGTTTAAACACAACAGTAATCATAAAGGAGTTCCCGAGACTTTACTGCAAAACATTAGTTTCCCTAAAATGGCTATATTACGATAAAGTCGTCTAACTAAATCAAAGTTAAATTCAATATTACATTGTAAACTATATGTCTTCTGATTTAATGACAAGGGGATTAAATACAAGATTATTTAACAAGGGGTTAAAGGAAGGTTAAGGCAAAGCGTTGTATAATTCCATAGTCACTTGTCATTTACCACACTCCACACCTTTTGCCTTTGCAATTTCCCTCCATTTCCTATACGTCGTAGACCTGTTTCCATCATTCCCTAAGCCTTATTAAACATAAAAGAGATGTAAACTTGTTTTAAAACGGTTAAAAAACTTGTTTTAAAACAGTTGAAAAACTTGTTTTAAAACGATTGAAAACTTGTATTAAAACAATTGAAAAACTTGTTTTAAAACTTGTATTAAAACAATTGAAAAACTTGTTTTAATACAAGTTTTTTAACAGTTTTAAAACAAGTTAACAACTGTTTTGATACAAGTTTACAACTGTTTTTTTCCAAAAAAATATGGCTTAGGGAATGATGGAAACATGTCCACGACGTTGAGGAAGTGGAGGAAAGTTGCAAATGCAAAGGTTCTGGAGTGTGGGAAATGTCATGTGACTATGGAATTATACTACGCCATGCTTAAAAGTCTTAGGGAATGATAGAAACAGGTCCACGACGTTAAGGAAGGAAGGGGAAGTTGCAAAGGCAAAGGGTCTGGAGTGTGGGAAATGTCAATTGACTATGGAATAATACAATGCCATGCTTAAAAACGATTAGGGAATGATGGAAACAGGTCCACCACGTAGAGGAAGTGGAGGAAAGTTGCAAATGCAAAGGTTCTGGAGTGTGGGAAATGTCAAGTGACTATAAAATAATACAACGCCATGCTTAAAAACGATAAGGGAATGATGGAAACAGGTCCACGACGTTGAGGAAGTGGAGGTAAGTTGCTAAGGCAAAAGGTCTGGAATGTGGGAAATGTCAAGTGCCTATGGAATTATACAATGCCATGCTAAGCGTGTGGTTGGCTTAGGGAATCATTGAAACAGGTCCACGACGTAAAGGAAGTGGAGGTAAGTTGCAAAGGCAAATGGTCTTGAGTGTGGGAAATGTCATGTGACTATGGAATTATACTACGCCATGCTTAAAAGTCTTAGGGAATGATAGAAACAGGTCCACGACGTTAAGGAAGGAAAGGGAAGTTGCAAAGGCAAAGGGTCTGGAGTGTGGGAAATGTCAATTGACTATGGAATAATACAATCCCATGCTTAAAAACGATTAGGGAATGATGGAAACAGGTCCACCACGTAGAGGAAGTGGAGGTAAGTTGCAAAGGCAAAGGGTCTGGAGTGTGGTTAATGTCAAGCTACTATAGAATTCTACTACGCCATGCTTAAAAAGTCTTAGGGAATACTGGAAACAGCTCCACGACGTAGACGAAGTGGAGGGAAGTTGCAAAGGCAAACGGTCTGGAGTATGGGAAATGTCAAGTAACTATAGCATAATACAAGTTTATGCTTAGAAAGGTTAAGGGAATGATGGAAACAGGCCCACGACGTTGAGGAAGTGAAGGGAAAATGCTAAGGCAAAAGGTCTGGAGTGTGGGAAATGTCAAGTGCCTATGGAATTTTACAATGCCATGCTTAAATAGGCTTAGGGAATTATGGAAACAGGTCCACGACGTAAAGGAAGTAGAGGTAAGTTGCAAAGGCAAAAGGTCTTGAGTGTGGAAAATGTCAAGTGACTATGGAATTAAACTACGCCATGCTTAAAAGTTTTAGGGAATGATGGAAACAGGTCCACGACGTTGAGGAAGAAAAGGGAAGTTGCAAAGGCAAAGGGTCTGGAGTGTGGGAAATGTTAAGTGACTATGGAACAATACAACGCCATGCTTAAAAACGATAAGGGAATGATGGAAATAGGTCCACGACGTAGAGGAAGTGGAGGTAAGTTGCAAAGGCAAAGGGTTTGGAGTGTTGTTAATGTCAAGCTACTATGGAATTCTACTACGCCATGCTTAAAAAGTCTTAGGGAATGATGGAAACAGGTCCAGAACGTAGAGTAAGTGGAGGGAAGTTGCAAAGGCCAAGGTTCTGGAGTGTGGGAAATGTCAAGTAACTATAGAAAAATACAACGCCATGCTTAAAAACGATAAGAGAATGATGGAAACAAGTGCACGAAGTAGAGGAAGTGGAGGTAAATTGCAACTTCTGCTATGAGTTCCTAGGTAGCAGCACCAGATAGTCACGGACTATTTACATGAAATCTTTTAGTTTAAACACAACGAGGTCATAAATGTGTTCCCGAGACTTTACTGCAAAACATTAGTTTCCCTAAAATTGCTATATTACAATAACCTCGTCTAACTAAATCAAGGTTAAATTCAATATTACATTGTAAACTATATGTCTTCTGATTTAATGAGATTTCAGTTTCAAATAATGCTATCAGAAAATAAAAATGTATGGGAAAACCAGAAAAATTACAACAAAAACTAAGTTTTATTTAATGTTAACTACAAATACCGGGATTTATCTTTCTTATTTATTTTCTTATTGTGTTATTATTCAAAATAACCTATTTTAAAAGGGGTTAAAGCAAGGTTAAGGCAAAGCGTTGTATAATTCCATAGTCACTTGTTATTTACCACACTCCACACCTTTTGCCTTTGCAATTTCCCTCCATTTCCTATACGTCGTAGACCTGTTTCCATCATTCCCTAAGCCTTATTAAACATAAAAGAGATGTAAACTTGTTTTGAAATGGTTAAAAAACTTGTTTTAAAACAGTTAAAAAACTTGTTTTAAAACAATTGAAAACTTGTATTAATACAATTGAAAAACTTGTTTTAAAACTTGTATTAAAACAATTGAAAAACTTGTTTTAATACAAGTTTTTTAACAGTTTTAAAACAAGTTAACAACTGTTTTGATACAAGTTTACAACTGTTTTTTTCCAAAAAATATGGCTTAGGGAATGATGGAAACATGTCCACGACGTTGAGGAATTGAAGGGAAGTTGCAAAGGCAAAGGGTCTGGAGTGTGGGAAAATGTCAAGTGACTATGGAATAATACAACGCTATGCTTAAAAACGATTAGGGAATGATGGAAACAGGTCCACGACGTTGAGGAAGTGGAGGTAAGTTGCTAAGGCAAAAGGTCTGGAATGTGGGAAATGTCAAGTGCCTATGGAATTATACAATGCCATGCTAAGCGTGTGGTTGGCTTAGGGAATCATGGAAACAGGTCCACGACGTAAAGGAAGTGGAGGTAAGTTGCAAAGGCAAAAGGTCTTGAGTGTGGGAAATGTCATGTGACTATGGAATTATACTACGCCGTGCTTAAAAGTCTTAGGGAATGATAGAAACAGGTCCACGACGTTAAGGAAGGAAAGGGAAGTTGCAAAGGCAAAGGGTCTGGAGTGTGGGAAATGTCAATTGACTATGGAATAATACAATGCCATGCTTAAAAACGATTAGGGAATGATGGAAACAGGTCCACCACGTAGAGGAAGTGGAGGAAAGTTGCAAATGCAAAGGTTCTGGAGTGTGGGAAATGTCAAGTGACTATAAAATAATACAACGCCATGCTTAAAAACGA
Organism: Macrosteles quadrilineatus; assembly: GCF_028750875.1. NCBI lineage: Eukaryota > Metazoa > Arthropoda > Insecta > Hemiptera > Cicadellidae > Macrosteles > Macrosteles quadrilineatus. The sequence continues at coordinate 13,927,168 of NW_026542601.1, read as the reverse complement.
TAAGGGAATGATGGAAACAGGTCCACGACGTTGAGGAAGTGGAGGTAAGTTGCTAAGGCAAAAGGTCTGGAATGTGGGAAATGTCAAGTGCCTATGGAATTATACAATGCCATGCTAAGCGTGTGGTTGGCTTAGGGAATCATTGAAACAGGTCCACGACGTAAAGGAAGTGGAGGTAAGTTGCAAAGGCAAAAGGTCTTGAGTGTGGGAAATGTCATGTGACTATGGAATTATACTACGCCATGCTTAAAAGTCTTAGGGAATGATAGAAACAGGTCCACGACGTTAAGGAAGGAAAGGGAAGTTGCAAAGGCAAAGGGTCTGGAGTGTGGGAAATGTCAATTGACTATAGAATAATACAATGCCATGCTTAAAAACGATTAGGGAATGATGGAAACAGGTCTACCACGTAGAGGAAGTGAAGGTAAGTTGCAAAGGCAAAGGGTCTGGAGTGTGGTTAATGTCAAGCTACTATGGAATTCTACTACGCCATGCTTAAAAAGTCTTAGGGAATACTGGAAACAGCTCCACGACGTAGACGAAGTGGAGGGAAGTTGCAAAGGCAAACGGTCTGGAGTATGGGAAATGTCAAGTAACTATAGCATAATACAAATTTATGCTTAGAAAGGTTAAGGGAATGATGGAAACAGGCCCACGACGTTGAGGAAGTGAAGGGAAAATGCTAAGGCAAAAGGTCTGGAGTGTGGGAAATGTCAAGTGCCTATGGAATTTTACAATGCCATGCTTAAATAGGCTTAGGGAATTATGGAAACAGGTCCACGACGTAAAGGAAGTAGAGGTAAGTTGCAAAGGCAAAAGGTCTTGAGTGTGGAAAATGTCAAGTGACTATGGAATTAAACTACGCCTAGCTTAAAAGTTTTAGGGAATGATGGAAACAGGTCCACGACGTTAAGGAAGAAAAGGGAAGTTGCAAAGGCAAAGGGTCTGGAGTGTGGGAAATGTTAAGTGACTATGGAACAATACAACGCCATGCTTAAAAACGATAAGGGAATGATGGAAATAGGTCCACGACGTAGAGGAAGTGGAGGTAAGTTGCAAAGGCAAAGGGTTTGGAGTGTTGTTAATGTCAAGCTACTATGGAATTCTACTACGCCATGCTTAAAAAGTCTTAGGGAATGATGGAAACAGGTCCACGACGTAGAGTAAGTGGAGGGAAGTTGCAAAGGCCAAGGTTCTGGAGTGTGGGAAATGTCAAGTAACTATAGGAATATACAACGCCATGCTTAAAAACGATAAGAGAATGATGGAAACAAGTGCACGAAGTAGAGGAAGTGGAGGTAAATTGCAACTTCTGCTATGAGTTCCTAGGTAGCAGCACCAGATAGTCACGGACTATTTACATGAAATCTTTTAGTTTAAACACAACAGTGATCATAAATGTGTTCCCGAGACTTTACTGCAAAACATTAGTTTCCCTAAAATTGCTATATTACAATAACCTCGTCTAACTAAATCAAGGTTAAATTCAATATCACATTGTAAACTATATGTCTTCTGATTTAATGAGATTTTAGTTTCAAATAATGCTATCAGAAAATAAAAATGTATGGGAAAACCAGAAAAATTACAACAAAAACTAAGTTTTATTTAATGTTTACTACAAATACCGGGATTTATCTTTCTTATTTATTTTCTTATTGTGTTATTATTCAAAATAACCTATTTTAAAAGGGGTTAAAGCAAGGTTAAGGCAAAGCGTTGTATAATTCCATAGTCACTTGTCATTTACCACACTCCACACCTTTTGCCTTTGCAATTTCCCTCCATTTCCTATACGTCGTAGACCTGTTTCCATCATTCCCTAAGCCTTATTAAACATAAAAGAGATGTAAACTTGTTTTGAAATGGTTAAAAAACTTATTTTTAAACAGTTAAAAAACTTGTTTTAAAACAATTGAAAACTTGTATTAATACAATTGAAAAACTTGTTTTAAAACTTGTATTAAAACAATTGAAAAACTTGTTTTAATACAAGTTTTTTAACAGTTTTAAAACAAGTTAACAACTGTTTTGATACAAGTTTACAACTGTTTTTTTTCAAAAAATATGGCTTAGGGAATGATGGAAACATGTCCACGACGTTGAGGAATTGAAGGGAAGTTGCAAAGGCAAAGGGTCTGGAGTGTGGGAAAATGTCAAGTGACTATGGAATAATAAAACGCTATGCTTAAAAACGATTAAGATGATTAAAATGATTAACGATTAATGTCTAAGGGATATAGAGAGGAAGGTTATTAAAAAAAAATAGCAAAACGGCCATTGGTGACCTGTATGTTCATAGGATACACTAACAACCACTTTGCTAAAAGATTCGCCCAATCCGATGATTTCGAGGTATATGTCTAAACCAAGGATTATGAACACCTCACTATGCCCCAGTGGTTGTAGTATATCGCTACAAACACACAGGTCACCAATTATTTGCCACACAGGACGGGATTCGAACCCGAGCAGACGAATGCCACTGGCCAAGTGACACACGCCCTAGCCTTCTTGGCTATCTGTGCTTGACGACTGAGGAGTCAAAAACCGGTATTTAAGCTGAGGCCACCGATTGCGAACAGATAGCGCTGCAGATGGTTGTTCAATGAGTTCCTAGGTAGCAGCACCAGATAGTCACGGACTATTTACATGAAATCTTTTAGTTTAAACACAACAGTAATCATAAAGGAGTTTCCGAGACTTTACTGCAAAACATTAGTTTCCCTAAAATGGCTATATTACGATAAAGTCGTCTAACTAAATCAAAGTTAAATTCAATATTACATTGTAAACTATATGTCTTCTGATTTAATGACAAGGGGATTAAATACAAGATTATTTAACAAGGGGTTAAAGCAAGGTTAAGGCAAAGCGTTGTATAATTCCATAGTCACTTGTCATTTACCACACTCCACACCTTTTGCCTTTGCAATTTCCCTCCATTTCCTATACGTCGTAGACCTGTTTCCATCATTCCCTAAGCCTTATTAAACATAAAAGAGATGTAAACTTGTTTTGAAATGGTTAAAAAACTTATTTTTAAACAGTTAAAAAACTTGTTTTAAAACAATTGAAAACTTGTATTAATACAATTGGAAAACTTGTTTTAAAACTTGTATTAAAACAATTGAAAAACTTGTTTTAATACAAGTTTTTTAACAGTTTTAAAACAAGTTAACAACTGTTTTGATACAAGTTTACAACTGTTTTTTTTTTAAAAAATATGGCTTAGGGAATGATGGAAACATGTCCACGACGTTGAGGAATTGAAGGGAAGTTGCAAAGGCAAAGGGTCTGGAGTGTGGGAAAATGTCAAGTGACTATGGAATAATAAAACGCTATGCTTAAAAACGATTAAGATTATTAAAATGATTAACGATTAATGTCTAAGGGATATAGAGAGGAAGGTTATTAAAAAAAAATAGCAAAACGGCCATTGGTGACCTTTATGTTCATAGGATACACTAACAACTACTTAGCTAAAAGATTCGCCCAATCCGATGATTTCGAGGTGTATGTCTAAACCAAGGATTATGAACACCTCACTATGCCCCAGTGGTTGTAGTATATCGCTACAAACACACAGGTCACCAATTATTTGCCACACAGGACGGGATTCGAACCCGAGCAGACGAATGCCACTGGCCAAGTGACACACGCCCTAGCCTTCTTGGCTATCTGTGCTTGACGACTGAGGAGTCAAAAACCGGTATTTAAGCTGAGGCCACCGATTGCGAACAGATAGCGCTGCAGATGGTTGTTCAATGAGTTCCTAGGTAGCAGCACCAGATAGTCACGGACTATATACATGAAATCTTTTAGTTTAAACACAACAGTAATCATAAAGGAGTTCCCGAGACTTTACTGCAAAACATTAGTTTCCCTAAAATGGCTATATTACGATAAAGTCGTCTAACTAAATCAAAGTTAAATTCAATATTACATTGTAAACTATATGTCTTCTGATTTAATGACAAGGGGATTAAATACAAGATTATTTAACAAGGGGTTAAAGCAAGGTTAAGGCAAAGCGTTGTATAATTCCATAGTCACTTGTCATTTACCACACTCCACACCTTTTGCCTTTGCAATTTCCCTCCATTTCCTATACGTCGTAGACCTGTTTCCATCATTCCCTAAGCCTTATTAAACATAAAAGAGATGTAAACTTGTTTTAAAACGGTTAAAAAACTTGTTTTAAAACAGTTGAAAAACTTGTTTTAAAACGATTGAAAACTTGTATTAAAACAATTGAAAAACTTGTTTTAAAACTTGTATTAAAACAATTGAAAAACTTGTTTTAATACAAGTTTTTTAACAGTTTTAAAACAAGTTAACAACTGTTTTGATACAAGTTTACAACTGTTTTTTTCCAAAAAAATATGGCTTAGGGAATGATGGAAACATGTCCACGACGTTGAGGAAGTGGAGGAAAGTTGCAAATGCAAAGGTTCTGGAGTGTGGGAAATGTCATGTGACTATGGAATTATACTACGCCATGCTTAAAAGTCTTAGGGAATGATAGAAACAGGTCCACGACGTTAAGGAAGGAAAGGGAAGTTGCAAAGGCAAAGGGTCTGGAGTGTGGGAAATGTCAATTGACTATGGAATAATACAATGCCATGCTTAAAAACGATTAGGGAATGATGGAAACAGGTCCACCACGTAGAGGAAGTGGAGGAAAGTTGCAAATGCAAAGGTTCTGGAGTGTGGGAAATGTCAAGTGACTATAAAATAATACAACGCCATGCTTAAAAACGATAAGGGAATGATGGAAACAGGTCCACGACGTTGAGGAAGTGGAGGTAAGTTGCTAAGGCAAAAGGTCTGGAATGTGGGAAATGTCAAGTGCCTATGGAATTATACAATGCCATGCTAAGCGTGTGGTTGGCTTAGGGAATCATTGAAACAGGTCCACGACGTAAAGGAAGTGGAGGTAAGTTGCAAAGGCAAAAGGTCTTGAGTGTGGGAAATGTCATGTGACTATGGAATTATACTACGCCATGCTTAAAAGTCTTAGGGAATGATAGAAACAGGTCCACGACGTTAAGGAAGGAAAGGGAAGTTGCAAAGGCAAAGGGTCTGGAGTGTGGGAAATGTCAATTGACTATGGAATAATACAATGCCATGCTTAAAAACGATTAGGGAATGATGGAAACAGGTCCACCACGTAGAGGAAGTGGAGGTAAGTTGCAAAGGCAAAGGGTCTGGAGTGTGGTTAATGTCAAGCTACTATGGAATTCTACTACGCCATGCTTAAAAAACTTAGGGAATACTGGAAACAGCTCCACGACGTAGACGAAGTGGAGGGAAGTTGCAAAGGCAAACGGTCTGGAGTATGGGAAATGTCAAGTAACTATAGCATAATACAAGTTTATGCTTAGAAAGGTTAAGGGAATGATGGAAACAGGCCCACGACGTTGAGGAAGTGAAGGGAAAATGCTAAGGCAAAAGGTCTGGAGTGTGGGAAATGTCAAGTGCCTATGGAATTTTACAATGCCATGCTTAAATAGGCTTAGGGAATTATGGAAACAGGTCCACGACGTAAAGGAAGTAGAGGTAAGTTGCAAAGGCAAAAGGTCTTGAGTGTGGAAAATGTCAAGTGACTATGGAATTAAACTACGCCATGCTTAAAAGTTTTAGGGAATGATGGAAACAGGTCCACGACGTTGAGGAAGAAAAGGGAAGTTGCAAAGGCAAAGGGTCTGGAGTGTGGGAAATGTTAAGTGACTATGGAACAATACAACGCCATGCTTAAAAACGATAAGGAAATGATGGAAATAGGTCCACGACGTAGAGGAAGTGGAGGTAAGTTGCAAAGGCAAAGGGTTTGGAGTGTTGTTAATGTCAAGCTACTATGGAATTCTACTACGCCATGCTTAAAAAGTCTTAGGGAATGATGGAAACAGGTCCAGAACGTAGAGTAAGTGGAGGGAAGTTGCAAAGGCCAAGGTTCTGGAGTGTGGGAAATGTCAAGTAACTATAGAAAAATACAACGCCATGCTTAAAAACGATAAGAGAATGATGGAAACAAGTGCACGAAGTAGAGGAAGTGGAGGTAAATTGCAACTTCTGCTATGAGTTCCTAGGTAGCAGCACCAGATAGTCACGGACTATTTACATGAAATCTTTTAGTTTAAACACAACGAGGTCATAAATGTGTTCCCGAGACTTTACTGCAAAACATTAGTTTCCCTAAAATTGCTATATTACAATAACCTCGTCTAACTAAATCAAGGTTAAATTCAATATTACATTGTAAACTATATGTCTTCTGATTTAATGAGATTTCAGTTTCAAATAATGCTATCAGAAAATAAAAATGTATGGGAAAACCAGAAAAATTACAACAAAAACTAAGTTTTATTTAATGTTAACTACAAATACCGGGATTTATCTTTCTTATTTATTTTCTTATTGTGTTATTATTCAAAATAACCTATTTTAAAAGGGGTTAAAGCAAGGTTAAGGCAAAGCGTTGTATAATTCCATAGTCACTTGTTATTTACCACACTCCACACCTTTTGCCTTTGCAATTTCCCTCCATTTCCTATACGTCGTAGACCTGTTTCCATCATTCCCTAAGCCTTATCTATATAAATAAAATTAGAGTTTTGTCTGTACATTGCTTAGAATAATGAACTTTTTGGTTATTTTTACATTTCATAGGTCAGAGAAACCGAATCAAACCTTATCTCAATTTCTGTCTGTCTGTCTGTCTGTCTGTCTGTCTGTCTATCTGTCATTCTCTTGGTAACGCTAAAATACGCACTTTATTACAACTACTCCTCAATAACTATAGCACTGTCCCGCCTGAAACTTATTTTCCAAATACTATACATATATGAGATGGTTTTAGACGTATTTCATCGAATATGAGACAGTTAGATATTTAACAGTAAACCCTTGAAAATCAAGTTTTTGTCGATTTTTGACGTGGAATTTCTGGAAGCCCATGTTAACCTTATGAGAAATGAAATTATTGAATCTTAACAGCTGTTTCAATTAAACAAGTTGGTTCTGTTCTGTGATGTTCAATAGCATTAAAGTTACAAGGATTACCAACAGGGTGCAGCACTAGCACTATTATTTCTTTTACATTTATGACAACAGCTAATTTGCAACCTGGAGGCGAGTGAGCGTAGCGAACGAGCTAACCTGAAGGCAAGTGAGCGTAGCGAACGAGCTAACCTGAAGGAAAGTGAGCGCAGCGAACGAGCTCCAACATACAGGTGAGTGAGCGTAGCGAACGAACTTCAACCAGGACGTGATTGAGCCATGCAAACGAGATCAGATAGTAAAAATAAAAGTAAGCCTACCGTTATAGGATCGACCGGCAGACACAGAGGTAATTTAACCTTTTATTGATTGTCATACCGATCCGGAACAACAAAAAACAACATAAAATGAAGCTATGTATAATAGTTTGGCCAGCATATCTTAAAATATGCAAACCAACTGCTGTTCGTTATATAAGAAGGTTTCAACTGAATATTATAAGATCCCCGTGCGTAGAACGGGTACACAGCTAGTTAAACATAAAAGAGATGTAAACTTGTTTTGAAATGGTTAAAAAACTTGTTTTAAAACAGTTAAAAAACTTGTTTTAAAACAATTGAAAACTTGTATTAATACAATTGAAAAACTTGTTTTAAAACTTGTATTAAAACAATTGAAAAACTTGTTTTAATACAAGTTTTTTAACAGTTTTAAAACAAGTTAACAACTGTTTTGATACAAGTTTACAACTGTTTTTTTCCAAAAAATATGGCTTAGGGAATGATGGAAACATGTCCACGACGTTGAGGAATTGAAGGGAAGTTGCAAAGGCAAAGGGTCTGGAGTGTGGGAAAATGTCAAGTGACTATGGAATAATACAACGCTATGCTTAAAAACGATTAGGGAATGATGGAAACAGGTCCACGACGTTGAGGAAGTGGAGGTAAGTTGCTAAGGCAAAAGGTCTGGAATGTGGGAAATGTCAAGTGCCTATGGAATTATACAATGCCATGCTAAGCGTGTGGTTGGCTTAGGGAATCATGGAAACAGGTCCACGACGTAAAGGAAGTGGAGGTAAGTTGCAAAGGCAAAAGGTCTTGAGTGTGGGAAATGTCATGTGACTATGGAATTATACTACGCCGTGCTTAAAAGTCTTAGGGAATGATAGAAACAGGTCCACGACGTTAAGGAAGGAAAGGGAAGTTGCAAAGGCAAAGGGTCTGGAGTGTGGGAAATGTCAATTGACTATGGAATAATACAACGCCATGCTTAAAAACGATTAGGGAATGATGGAAACAGGTTTACGACGTAGAGGAAGTGGAGGTAAGTTGCAACTTCTGCTATGAGTTCCTAGGTAGCAGCACCAGATAGTCACGGACTATTTACATGAGATCTTTTAGTTTAAACACAACAGTGATCATAAATGAGTTCCCGAGACTTTACTGCAAAACATTAGTTTGCCTAAAATGGCTATATTACGATAACCTCGTCTAACTAAATCAAGGTTAAATTCAATATTACATTGTAAACTATATGTCTTCTGATTTAATGAGATTTCAGTTTCAAATAATGCTATCAGAAAATAAAAATGTATGGGAAAACCAGAAAAATTACAACAAAAACTAAGTTTTATTTAATGTTTACTACAAATACCGGGATTTATCTTTCTTATTTATTTTCTTATTGTGTTATTATTCAAAATAACCTATTTAACAAGGGGTTAAGCAAGGTTTATGGCAAAGCGTTGTATAATTCCATAGTCACTTGTCATTTACCACACTCAACACCTTTTGCCTTTGCAATTTCCCTCCATTTCCTATACGTCGTAGACCTGTTTCCATTATTTCCTAAGCCTTATTAAGCATAAAAGAGATGTAAACTAGTTTTAAAACGGTTAAAAAACTTGTTTTAAAACAGTTGAAAAACTTGTTTTAAAACGATTGAAAACTTGTATTAAAACAATTGAAAAACTTGTTTTAAAACTTGTATTAAAACAATTGAAAAACTTGTTTTAATACAAATTTTTTAACAGTTTTAAAACAAGTTAACAACTGTTTTGATACAAGTTTACAACTGTTTTTTCCAAAAAAAATGTCTTAGGGAATGATGGAAACATGTCCACGACGTTGAGGAATTGAAGGGAAGTTGCAAAGGCAAAGGGTCTGGAGTGTGGGAAACTGTCAAGTGACTATGGAATAATACAACGCTATGCTTAAAAACGATTAGGGAATGATGGAAACAGGTCCACGACGTTGAGGAAGTGGAGGTAAGTTGCTAAGGCAAAAGGTCTGGAGTGTGGGAAATGTCAAGTGCCTATGGAATTATACAATGCTATGCTAAGCGTGTGGTTGGCTTAGGGAATCATGGAAACAGGTCCACGACGTAAAGGAAGTGGAGGTAAGTTGCAAAGGCAAAAGGTCTTGAGTGTGGGAAATGTCAAGTGACTATGGAATTATACTACGCCATGCTTAAAAGTCTTAGGGAATGATAGAAACAGGTACACGACGTTGAGGAAGGAAAGGGAAGTTGCAAAGGCAAAGGGTCTGGAGTGTGGGAAATGTCAAGTGACTATGGAATAATACAACGCCATGCTTAAAAACGATTAGGGAATGATGGAAACAGGTTTACGACGTAGAGGAAGTGGAGGGAAGTTGCAAATGCAAAGGTTCTTGAGTGTGGGAAATGTCAAGTGACTATAAAATAATACAACGCCATGCTTAAAAACGATAAGGGAATGATGGAAATAGGTCCACGACGTAGAGGAAGTGGAGGTAAGTTGCAAAGGCAAACGGTCTGGAGTATGGGAAATGTCAAGTAACTATAGCATAATACAAATTTATGCTTAGAAAGGTTTAGGGAATGATGGAAACAGGCCCACGACGTTGAGGAAGTGAAGGGAAGTTGCTAAGGCAAAAGGTCTGGAGTGTGGGAAATGTCAAGTGCCTATCCGATGATTTCCTATACGTCGTAGACCTGTTTCCATTATTTCCTAAGCCTTATTAAGCATAAAAGAGATGTAAACTAGTTTTAAAACGGTTAAAAAACTTGTTTTAAAACAGTTGAAAAACTTGTTTTAAAACGATTGAAAACTTGTATTAAAACAATTGAAAAACTTGTTTTAAAACTTGTATTAAAACAATTGAAAAACTTGTTTTAAAACTTGTATTAAAACAATTGAAAAACTTGTTTTAGTACAAATTATTTAACAGTTTTAAAACAAGTTAACAACTGTTTTGATACAAGTTTACAACTGTTTTTTCCAAAAAAAATGTCTTAGGGAATGATGCCCAGTGGTCTTAGGGAATGATGGAAACATTTCCACGACGTTGAGGAATTGAAGGGAAGTTGCAAAGGCCAAGGGTCTGGAGTGTGGGAAACTGTCAAGTGACTATGGAATAATACAACGCTATGCTTAAAAACGATTAGGGAATGATGGAAACAGGTCCACGACGTTGAGGAAGTGGAGGTAAGTTGCTAAGGCAAAAGGTCTGGTCAAGTGACTATGGAATAATAAAACGCTATGCTTAAAAACGATTAAGATGATTAAAATGATTAACGATTAATGTCTAAGGGATATAGAGTGGAAGGTTATTAAAAAAAAATAGCAAAACGGCCATTGGTGACCTGTATGTTCATAGGATACACTAACAACCACTTAGCTAAAAGATTCGCCCAATCCGATGATTTCGAGGTGTATGTCTAAACCAAGGATTATGAACACCTCACTATGCCCCAGTGGTTGTAGTATATCGCTACAAACACACAGGTCACCAATTATTTGCCACACAGGACGGGATTCGAACCCGAGCAGACGAATGCCACTGGCCAAGTGACACACGCCCTAGCCTTCTTAACTATCTGTGCTTGACGACTGAGGAGTCAAAAACCGGTATTTAAGCTGAGGCCACCGATTGCGAACAGATAGCGCTGCAGATGGTTGTTCAATGAGTTCCTAGGTAGCAGCACCAGATAGTCACGGACTATTTACATGAAATCTTTTAGTTTAAACACAACAGTAATCATAAAGGAGTTCCCGAGACTTTACTGCAAAACATTAGTTTCCCTAAAATGGCTATATTACGATAAAGTCGTCTAACTAAATCAAAGTTAAATTCAATATTACATTGTAAACTATATGTCTTCTGATTTAATGACAAGGGGATTAAATACAAGATTATTTAACAAGGGGTTAAAGCAAGGTTAAGGCAAAGCGTTGTATAATTCCATAGTCACTTGTCATTTACCACACTCCACACCTTTTGCCTTTGCAATTTCCCTCCATTTCCTATACGTCGTAGACCTGTTTCCATCATTCCCTAAGCCTTATTAAACATAAAAGAGATGTAAACTTGTTTTAAAACAGTTAAAAAACTTGTTTTAAAACAGTTGAAAAACTTGTTTTAAAACGATTGAAAACTTGTATTAAAACAATTGAAAAACTTGTTTTAATACAAATTTTTTAACAGTTTTAAAACAAGTTAACAACTGTTTTGATACAAGTTTACAACTGTTTTTTCCAAAAAAAATGTCTTAGGGAATGATGGAAACATGTCCACGACGTTGAGGAATTGAAGGGAAGTTGCAAAGGCAAAGGGTCTGGAGTGTGGGAAACTGTCAAGTGACTATGGAATAATACAACGCTATGCTTAAAAACGATTAGGGAATGATGGAAACAGGTCCACGACGTTGAGGAAGTGGAGGTAAGTTGCTAAGGCAAAAGGTCTGGAGTGTGGGAAATGTCAAGTGCCTATGGAATTATACAATGCTATGCTAAGCGTGTGGTTGGCTTAGGGAATCATGGAAACAGGTCCACGACGTAAAGGAAGTGGAGGTAAGTTGCAAAGGCAAAAGGTCTTGAGTGTGGGAAATGTCAAGTGACTATGGAATTATACTACGCCATGCTTAAAAGTCTTAGGGAATGATAGAAACAGGTACACGACGTTGAGGAAGGAAAGGGAAGTTGCAAAGGCAAAGGGTCTGGAGTGTGGGAAATGTCAAGTGACTATGGAATAATACAACGCCATGCTTAAAAACGATTAGGGAATGATGGAAACAGGTTTACGACGTAGAGGAAGTGGAGGGAAGTTGCAAATGCAAAGGTTCTTGAGTGTGGGAAATGTCAAGTGACTATAAAATAATACAACGCCATGCTTAAAAACGATAAGGGAATGATGGAAATAGGTCCACGACGTAGAGGAAGTGGAGGTAAGTTGCAAAGGCAAACGGTCTGGAGTATGGGAAATGTCAAGTAACTATAGCATAATACAAATTTATGCTTAGAAAGGTTTAGGGAATGATGGAAACAGGCCCACGACGTTGAGGAAGTGAAGGGAAGTTGCTAAGGCAAAAGGTCTGGAGTGTGGGAAATGTCAAGTGCCTATCCGATGATTTCCTATACGTCGTAGACCTGTTTCCATTATTTCCTAAGCCTTATTAAGCATAAAAGAGATGTAAACTAGTTTTAAAACGGTTAAAAAACTTGTTTTAAAACAGTTGAAAAACTTGTTTTAAAACGATTGAAAACTTGTATTAAAACAATTGAAAAACTTGTTTTAAAACTTGTATTAAAACAATTGAAAAACTTGTTTTAAAACTTGTATTAAAACAATTGAAAAACTTGTTTTAGTACAAATTATTTAACAGTTTTAAAACAAGTTAACAACTGTTTTGATACAAGTTTACAACTGTTTTTTCCAAAAAAAATGTCTTAGGGAATGATGCCCAGTGGTCTTAGGGAATGATGGAAACATTTCCACGACGTTGAGGAATTGAAGGGAAGTTGCAAAGGCCAAGGGTCTGGAGTGTGGGAAACTGTCAAGTGACTATGGAATAATACAACGCTATGCTTAAAAACGATTAGGGAATGATGGAAACAGGTCCACGACGTTGAGGAAGTGGAGGTAAGTTGCTAAGGCAAAAGGTCTGGTCAAGTGACTATGGAATAATAAAACGCTATGCTTAAAAACGATTAAGATGATTAAAATGATTAACGATTAATGTCTAAGGGATATAGAGTGGAAGGTTATTAAAAAAAAATAGCAAAACGGCCATTGGTGACCTGTATGTTCATAGGATACACTAACAACCACTTAGCTAAAAGATTCGCCCAATCCGATGATTTCGAGGTGTATGTCTAAACCAAGGATTATGAACACCTCACTATGCCCCAGTGGTTGTAGTATATCGCTACAAACACACAGGTCACCAATTATTTGCCACACAGGACGGGATTCGAACCCGAGCAGACGAATGCCACTGGCCAAGTGACACACGCCCTAGCCTTCTTAACTATCTGTGCTTGACGACTGAGGAGTCAAAAACCGGTATTTAAGCTGAGGCCACCGATTGCGAACAGATAGCGCTGCAGATGGTTGTTCAATGAGTTCCTAGGTAGCAGCACCAGATAGTCACGGACTATTTACATGAAATCTTTTAGTTTAAACACAACAGTAATCATAAAGGAGTTCCCGAGACTTTACTGCAAAACATTAGTTTCCCTAAAATGGCTATATTACGATAAAGTCGTCTAACTAAATCAAAGTTAAATTCAATATTACATTGTAAACTATATGTCTTCTGATTTAATGACAAGGGGATTAAATACAAGATTATTTAACAAGGGGTTAAAGCAAGGTTAAGGCAAAGCGTTGTATAATTCCATAGTCACTTGTCATTTACCACACTCCACACCTTTTGCCTTTGCAATTTCCCTCCATTTCCTATACGTCGTAGACCTGTTTCCATCATTCCCTAAGCCTTATTAAACATAAAAGAGATGTAAACTTGTTTTAAAACAGTTAAAAAACTTGTTTTAAAACAGTTGAAAAACTTGTTTTAAAACGATTGAAAACTTGTATTAAAACAATTGAAAAACTTGTTTTAAAACTTGTATTAAAACAATTGAAAAACTTGTTTTAATACAAGTTTTTTAACAGTTTTAAAACAAGTTAACAACTGTTTTGATACAAGTTTACAACTGTTTTTTTTTCAAAAAATATGGCTTAGGGAATGATGGAAACATGTCCACGACGTTGAGGAATTGAAGGGAAGTTGCAAAGGCAAAGGGTCTGGAGTGTGGGAAAATGTCAAGTGACTATGGAATAATACAACGCTATGCTTAAAAACGATTAGGGAATGATGGAAACAGGTCCACGACGTTGAGGAAGTGGAGGTAAGTTGCTAAGGCAAAAGGTCTGGAATGTGGGAAATGTCAAGTGCCTATGGAATTATACAATGCCATGCTAAGCGTGTGGTTGGCTTAGGGAATCATGGAAACAGGTCCACGACGTAAAGGAAGTGGAGGTAAGTTGCAAAGGCAAAAGGTCTTGAGTGTGGGAAATGTCATGTGACTATGGAATTATACTACGCCATGCTTAAAAGTCTTAGGGAATGATAGAAACAGGTCCACGACGTTAAGGAAGGAAAGGGAAGTTGCAAAGGCAAAGGGTCTGGAGTGTGAGAAATGTCAATTGACTATGGAATAATACAATGCCATGCTTAAAAACGATTAGGGAATGATGGAAACAGGTCCACCACGTAGAGGAAGTGGAGGAAAGTTGCAAATGCAAAGGTTCTGGAGTGTGGGAAATGTCAAGTGACTATAAAATAATACAACGCCATGCTTAAAAACGATAAGGGAATGATGGAAATAGGTCCACGACGTAGAGGAATTGAAGGGAAGTTGCAAAGGCAAAGGGTCTGGAGTGTGGGAAAATGTCAAGTGACTATGGAATAATACAACGCTATGCTTAAAAACGATTAGGGAATGATGGAAACAGGTCCACGACGTTGAGGAAGTGGAGGTAAGTTGCTAAGGCAAAAGGTCTGGAATGTGGGAAATGTCAAGTGCCTATGGAATTATACAATGCCATGCTAAGCGTGTGGTTGGCTTAGGGAATCATGGAAACAGGTCCACGACGTAAAGGAAGTGGAGGTAAGTTGCAAAGGCAAAAGGTCTTGAGTGTGGGAAATGTCATGTGACTATGGAATTATACTACGCCATGCTTAAAAGTCTTAGGGAATGATAGAAACACGTCCACGACGTTAAGGAAGGAAAGGGAAGTTGCAAAGGCAAAGGGTCTGGAGCGTGGGAAATTTCAATTGACTATGGTATAATACAATGCCATGCTTAAAAACGATTAGGGAATGATGGAAACAGGTCCACCACGTAGAGGAAGTGGAGGAAAGTTGCAAATGCAAAGGTTCTGGAGTGTGGGAAATGTCAAGTGACTATAAAATAATACAACGCCATGCTTAAAAACGATAAGGGAATGATGGAAATAGGTCCACGACGTAGAGGAAGTGGAGGTAAGTTGCAAAGGCAAAGGGTCTGGAGTGTGGTTAATGTCAAGCTACTATGGAATTCTACTACGCCATGCTTAAAAAGTCTTAGGGAATACTGGAAACAGCTAAAAGATTCGCCCAATCCGATGATTTCGAGGTGTATGTCTAAACCAAGGATTATGAACACCTCACTATGCCCCAGTGGTTGTAGTATATCGCTACAAACACACAGTTCACCAATTATTTGCCACACAGGACGGGATTCGAACCCGAGCAGACGAATGCCACTGGCCAAGTGACACACGCCCTAGCCTTCTTGGCTATCTGTGCTTGACGACTGAGGAGTCAAAAACCGGTATTTAAGCTGAGGCCACCGATTGCGAACAGATAGCGCCGCAGATGGTTGTTCAATGAGTTCCTAGGTAGCAGCACCAGATAGTCACGGACTATTTACATGAAATCTTTTAGTTTAAACACAACAGTAATCATAAAGGAGTTCCCGAGACTTTACTGCAAAACATTAGTTTCCCTAAAATGGCTATATTACGATAAAGTCGTCTAACTAAATCAAAGTTAAATTCAACATTACATTGTAAACTATATGTCTTCTGATTTAATGACAAGGGGATTAAATACAAGATTATTTAACAAGGGGTTAAAGCAAGGTTAAGGCAAAGCCTTGTATAATTCCATAGTCACTTGTCATTTACCACACTCCACACCTTTTGCCTTTGCAATTTCCCTCCATTTCCTATACGTCGTAGACCTGTTTCCATCATTCCCTAAGCCTTATTAAACATAAAAGAGATGTAAACTTGTTTTAAAACGGTTAAAAAACTTGTTTTAAAACAGTTGAAAAACTTGTTTTAAAACGATTGAAAACTTGTATTAAAACAATTGAAAAACTTGTTTTAAAACTTGTATTAAAACAATTGAAAAACTTGTTTTAATACAAGTTTTTTAACAGTTTTAAAACAAGTTAACAACTGTTTTGATACAAGTTTACAACTGTTTTTTTCCAAAAAAATATGGCTTAGGGAATGATGGAAACATGTCCACGACGTTGAGGAATTGAAGGGAAGTTGCAAAGGCAAAGGGTCTGGAGTGTGGGAAAATGTCAAGTGACTATGGAATAATACAACGCTATGCTTAAAAACGATTAGGGAATGATGGAAACAGGTCCACGACGTTGAGGAAGTGGAGGTAAGTTGCTAAGGCAAAAGGTCTGGAATGTGGGAAATGTCAAGTGCCTATGGAATTATACAATGCCATGCTAAGCGTGTGGTTGGCTTAGGGAATCATGGAAACAGGTCCACGACGTAAAGGAAGTGGAGGTAAGTTGCAAAGGCAAAAGGTCTTGAGTGTGGGAAATGTCATGTGACTATGGAATTATACTACGCCATGCTTAAAAGTCTTAGGGAATGATAGAAACAGGTCCACGACGTTAAGGAAGGAAAGGGAAGTTGCAAAGGCAAAGGGTCTGGAGAGTGGGAAATGTCAATTGACTATGGAATAATACAATGCCATGCTTAAAAACGATTAGGGAATGATGGAAACAGGTCCACCACGTAGAGGAAGTGGAGGAAAGTTGCAAATGCAAAGGTTCTGGAGTGTGGGAAATGTCAAGTGACTATAAAATAATACAACGCCATGCTTAAAAACGATAAGGGAATGATGGAAACAGGTCCACGACGTTGAGGAAGTGGAGGTAAGTTGCTAAGGCAAAAGGTCTGGAATGTGGGAAATGTCAAGTGCCTATGGAATTATACAATGCCATGCTAAGCGTGTGGTTGGCTTAGGGAATCATTGAAACAGGTCCACGACGTAAAGGAAGTGGAGGTAAGTTGCAAAGGCAAAAGGTCTTGAGTGTGGGAAATGTCATGTGACTATGGAATTATACTACGCCATGCTTAAAAGTCTTAGGGAATGATAGAAACAGGTCCACGACGTTAAGGAAGGAAAGGGAAGTTGCAAAGGCAAAGGGTCTGGAGTGTGGGAAATGTCAATTGACTATGGAATAATACAATGCCATGCTTAAAAACGATTAGGGAATGATGGAAACAGGTCCACCACGTAGAGGAAGTGGAGGTAAGTTGCAAAGGCAAAGGGTCTGGAGTGTGGTTAATGTCAAGCTACTATGGAATTCTACTACGCCATGCTTAAAAAGTCTTAGGGAATACTGGAAACAGCTCCACGACGTAGACGAAGTGGAGGGAAGTTGCAAAGGCAAACGGTCTGGAGTATGGGAAATGTCAAGTAACTATAGCATAATACAAATTTATGCTTAGAAAGGTTAAGGGAATGATGGAAACAGGCCCACGACGTTGAGGAAGTGAAGGGAAAATGCTAAGGCAAAAGGTCTGGAGTGTGGGAAATGTCAAGTGCCTATGGAATTTTACAATGCCATGCTTAAATAGGCTTAGGGAATTATGGAAACAGGTCCACGACGTAAAGGAAGTAGAGGTAAGTTGCAAAGGCAAAAGGTCTTGAGTGTGGAAAATGTCAAGTGATTATGGAATTAAACTACGCCATGCTTAAAAGTTTTAGGGAATGATGGAAACAGGTCCACGACGTTGAGGAAGAAAAGGGAAGTTGCAAAGGCAAAGGGTCTGGAGTGTGGGAAATGTTAAGTGACTATGGAACAATACAACGCCATGCTTAAAAACGATAAGGGAATGATGGAAATAGGTCCACGACGTAGAGGAAGTGGAGGTAAGTTGCAAAGGCAAAGGGTTTGGAGTGTTGTTAATGTCAAGCTACTATGGAATTCTACTACGCCATGCTTAAAAAGTCTTAGGGAATGATGGAAACAGGTCCACGACGTAGAGTAAGTGGAGGGAAGTTGCAAAGGCCAAGGTTCTGGAGTGTGGGAAATGTCAAGTAACTATAGAAAAATACAACGCCATGCTTAAAAACGATAAGAGAATGATGGAAACAAGTGCACGAAGTAGAGGAAGTGGAGGTAAATTGCAACTTCTGCTATGAGTTCCTAGGTAGCAGCACCAGATAGTCACGGACTATTTACATGAAATCTTTTAGTTTAAACCCAACGAGGTCATAAATGTGTTCCCGAGACTTTACTGCAAAACATTAGTTTCCCTAAAATTGCTATATTACAATAACCTCGTCTAACTAAATCAAGGTTAAATTCAATATTACATTGTAAACTATATGTCTTCTGATTTAATGAGATTTCAGTTTCAAATAATGCTATCAGAAAATAAAAATGTATGGGAAAACCAGAAAAATTACAACAAAAACTAAGTTTTATTTAATGTTAACTACAAATACCGGGATTTATCTTTCTTATTTATTTTCTTATTGTGTTATTATTCAAAATAACCTATTTTAAAAGGGGTTAAAGCAAGGTTAAGGCAAAGCGTTGTATAATTCCATAGTCACTTGTCATTTACCACACTCCACACCTTTTGCCTTTGCAATTTCCCTCCATTTCCTATACGTCGTAGACCTGTTTCCATCATTCCCTAAGCCTTATTAAACATAAAAGAGATGTAAACTTGTTTTGAAATGGTTAAAAAACTTGTTTTAAAACAGTTAAAAAACTTGTTTTAAAACAATTGAAAACTTGTATTAATACAATTGAAAAACTTGTTTTAAAACTTGTATTAAAACAATTGAAAAACTTGTTTTAATACAAGTTTTTTAACAGTTTTAAAACAAGTTAACAACTGTTTTGATACAAGTTTACAACTGTTTTTTTCCAAAAAATATGGCTTAGGGAATGATGGAAACATGTCCACGACGTTGAGGAATTGAAGGGAAGTTGCAAAGGCAAAGGGTCTGGAGTGTGGGAAAATGTCAAGTGACTATGGAATAATACAACGCTATGCTTAAAAACGATTAGGGAATGATGGAAACAGGTCCACGACGTTGAGGAAGTGGAGGTAAGTTGCTAAGGCAAAAGGTCTGGAATGTGGGAAATGTCAAGTGCCTATGGAATTATACAATGCCATGCTAAGCGTGTGGTTGGCTTAGGGAATCATGGAAACAGGTCCACGACGTAAAGGAAGTGGAGGTAAGTTGCAAAGGCAAAAGGTCTTGAGTGTGGGAAATGTCATGTGACTATGGAATTATACTACGCCGTGCTTAAAAGTCTTAGGGAATGATAGAAACAGGTCCACGACGTTAAGGAAGGAAAGGGAAGTTGCAAAGGCAAAGGGTCTGGAGTGTGGGAAATGTCAATTGACTATGGAATAATACAATGCCATGCTTAAAAACGATTAGGGAATGATGGAAACAGGTCCACCACGTAGAGGAAGTGGAGGAAAGTTGCAAATGCAAAGGTTCTGGAGTGTGGGAAATGTCAAGTGACTATAAAATAATACAACGCCATGCTTAAAAACGATAAGGGAATGATGGAAACAGGTCCACGACGTTGAGGAAGTGGAGGTAAGTTGCTAAGGCAAAAGGTCTGGAATGTGGGAAATGTCAAGTGCCTATGGAATTATACAATGCCATGCTAAGCGTGTGGTTGGCTTAGGGAATCATTGAAACAGGTCCACGACGTAAAGGAAGTGGAGGTAAGTTGCAAAGGCAAAAGGTCTTGAGTGTGGGAAATGTCATGTGACTATGGAATTATACTACGCCATGCTTAAAAGTCTTAGGGAATGATAGAAACAGGTCCACGACGTTAAGGAAGGAAAGGGAAGTTGCAAAGGCAAAGGGTCTGGAGTGTGGGAAATGTCAATTGACTATGGAATAATACAATGCCATGCTTAAAAACGATTAGGGAATGATGGAAACAGGTCTACCACGTAGAGGAAGTGGAGGTAAGTTGCAAAGGCAAAGGGTCTGGAGTGTGGTTAATGTCAAGCTACTATGGAATTCTACTACGCCATGCTTAAAAAGTCTTAGGGAATACTGGAAACAGCTCCACGACGTAGACGAAGTGGAGGGAAGTTGCAAAGGCAAACGGTCTGGAGTATGGGAAATGTCAAGTAACTATAGCATAATACAAATTTATGCTTAGAAAGGTTAAGGGAATGATGGAAACAGGCCCACGACGTTGAGGAAGTGAAGGGAAAATGCTAAGGCAAAAGGTCTGGAGTGTGGGAAATGTCAAGTGCCTATGGAATTTTACAATGCCATGCTTAAATAGGCTTAGGGAATTATGGAAACAGGTCCACGACGTAAAGGCAGTAGAGGTAAGTTGCAAAGGCAAAAGGTCTTGAGTGTGGAAAATGTCAAGTGACTATGGAATTAAACTACGCCATGCTTAAAAGTTTTAGGGAATGATGGAAACAGGTCCACGACGTTAAGGAAGAAAAGGGAAGTTGCAAAGGCAAAGGGTCTGGAGTGTGGGAAATGTTAAGTGACTATGGAACAATACAACGCCATGCTTAAAAACGATAAGGGAATGATGGAAATAGGTCCACGACGTAGAGGAAGTGGAGGTAAGTTGCAAAGGCAAAGGGTTTGGAGTGTTGTTAATGTCAAGCTACTATGGAATTCTACTACGCCATGCTTAAAAAGTCTTAGGGAATGATGGAAACAGGTCCACGACGTAGAGTAAGTGGAGGGAAGTTGCAAAGGCCAAGGTTCTGGAGTGTGGGAAATGTCAAGTAACTATAGGAAAATACAACGCCATGCTTAAAAACGATAAGAGAATGATGGAAACAAGTGCACGAAGTAGAGGAAGTGGAGGTAAATTGCAACTTCTGCTATGAGTTCCTAGGTAGCAGCACCAGATAGTCACGGACTATTTACATGAAATCTTTTAGTTTAAACACAACAGTGATCATAAATGTGTTCCCGAGACTTTACTGCAAAACATTAGTTTCCCTAAAATTGCTATATTACAATAACCTCGTCTAACTAAATCAAGGTTAAATTCAATATCACATTGTAAACTATATGTCTTCTGATTTAATGAGATTTCAGTTTCAAATAATGCTATCATAAAATAAAAATGTATGGGAAAACCAGAAAAATTACAACAAAAACTAAGTTTTATTTAATGTTTACTACAAATACCGGGATTTATCTTTCTTATTTATTTTCTTATTGTGTTATTATTCAAAATAACCTATTTTAAAAGGGGTTAAAGCAAGGTTAAGGCAAAGCGTTGTATAATTCCATAGTCACTTGTCATTTACCACACTCCACACCTTTTGCCTTTGCAATTTCCCTCCATTTCCTATACGTCGTAGACCTGTTTCCATCATTCCCTAAGCCTTATTAAACATAAAAGAGATGTAAACTTGTTTTGAAATGGTTAAAAAACTTATTTTTAAACAGTTAAAAAACTTGTTTTAAAACAATTGAAAACTTGTATTAATACAATTGAAAAACTTGTTTTAAAACTTGTATTAAAACAATTGAAAAACTTGTTTTAATACAAGTTTTTTAACAGTTTTAAAACAAGTTAACAACTGTTTTGATACAAGTTTACAACTGTTTTTTTTTCAAAAAATATGGCTTAGGGAATGATGGAAACATGTCCACGACGTTGAGGAATTGAAGGGAAGTTGCAAAGGCAAAGGGTCTGGAGTGTGGGAAAATGTCAAGTGACTATGGAATTATAAAACGCTATGCTTAAAAACGATTAAGATGATTAAAATGATTAACGATTAATGTCTAAGGGATATAGAGAGGAAGGTTTTTAAAAAAAAATAGCAAAACGGCCATTGGTGACCTGTATGTTCATAGGATACACTAACAACCACTTAGCTAAAAGATTCGCCCAATCCGATGATTTCGAGGTGTATGTCTAAACCAAGGATTATGAACACCTCACTATGCCCCAGTGGTTGTAGTATATCGCTACAAACACACAGGTCACCAATTATTTGCCACACAGGACGGGATTCGAACCCGAGCAGACGAATGCCACTGGCCAAGTGACACACGCCCTAGCCTTCTTGGCTATCTGTGCTTGACGACTGAGGAGTCAAAAACCGGTATTTAAGCTGAGACCACCGATTGCGAACAGATAGCGCTGCAGATGGTTGTTCAATGAGTTCCTAGGTAGCAGCACCAGATAGTCACGGACTATTTACATGAAATCTTTTAGTTTAAACACAACAGTAATCATAAAGGAGTTCCCGAGACTTTACTGCAAAACATTAGTTTCCCTAAAATGGCTATATTACGATAAAGTCGTCTAACTAAATCAAAGTTAAATTCAATATTACATTGTAAACTATATGTCTTCTGATTTAATGACAAGGGGATTAAATACAAGATTATTTAACAAGTGGTTAAAGCAAGGTTAAGGCAAAGCGTTGTATAGTTCCATAGTCACTTGTCATTTACCACACTCCACACCTTTTGCCTTTGCAATTTCCCTCCATTTCCTATACGTCGTAGACCTGTTTCCATCATTCCCTAAGCCTTATTAAACATAAAAGAGATGTAAACTTGTTTTAAAACGGTTAAAAAACTTGTTTTAAAACAGTTGAAAAACTTGTTTTAAAACGATTGAAAACTTGTATTAAAACAATTGAAAAACTTGTTTTAAAACTTGTATTAAAACAATTGAAAAACTTGTTTTAATACAAGTTTTTTAACAGTTTTAAAACAAGTTAACAACTGTTTTGATACAAGTTTACAACTGGTTTTTTCCAAAAAATATGGCTTAGGGAATGATGGAAACATGTCCACGACGTTGAGGAATTGAAGGCAAGTTGCAAAGGCAAAGGGTCTAGAGTGTGGGAAAATGTCAAGTGACTATGGAATAATACAACGCTATGCTTAAAAACGATTAGGGAATGATGGAAACAGGTCCACGACGTTGAGGAAGTGGAGGTAAGTTGCTAAGGCAAAAGGTCTGGAATGTGGGAAATGTCAAGTGCCTATGGAATTATACAATGCCATGCTAAGCGTGTGGTTGGCTTAGGGAATCATGGAAACAGGTCCACGACGTAAAGGAAGTGGAGGTAAGTTGCAAAGGCAAAAGGTCTTGAGTGTGGGAAATGTCATGTGACTATGGAATTATACTACGCCATGCTTAAAAGTCTTAGGGAATGATAGAAACAGGTCCACGACGTTAAGGAAGGAAAGGGAAGCTGCAAAGGCAAAGGGTCTGGAGTGTGGGAAATGTCAATTGACTATGGATTAATACAATGCAATGCTTAAAAACGATTAGGGAATAATGGAAACAGGTCCACGACGTAGAGGAAGTGGAGGAAAGTTGCAAATGCAAAGGTTCTGGAGTGTGGGAACTGTCAATTGACTATAAAATAATACAACGCCATGCTTAAAAACGATAAGGGAATGATGGAAATAGGTCCACGACGTAGAGGAAGTGGAGGTAAGTTGCAAAGGCAAAGGGTCTGGAGTGTGGTTAATGTCAAGCTACTATGGAATTCTACTACGCCATGCTTAAAAAGTCTTAGGGAATACTGGAAACAGCTCCACGACGTAGACGAAGTGGAGGGAAGTTGCAAAGGCAAACGGTCTGGAGTATGGGAAATGTCAAGTAACTATAGCATAATACAAATTTATGCTTAGAAAGGTTAAGGGAATGATGGAAACAGGCCCACGACGTTGAGGAAGTGAAGGGAAAATGCTAAGGCAAAAGGTCTGGAGTGTGGGAAATGTCAAGTGCCTATGGAATTTTACAATGCCATGCTTAAATAGGCTTAGGGAATTATGGAAACAGGTCCACGACGTAAAGGAAGTAGAGGTAAGTTGCAAAGGCAAAAGGTCTTGAGTGTGGAAAATGTCAAGTGACTATGGAATTAAACTACGCCATGCTTAAAAGTTTTAGGGAATGATGGAAACAGGTCCACGACGTTGAGGAAGAAAAGGGAAGTTGCAAAGGCAAAGGGTCTGGAGTGTGGGAAATGTTAAGTGACTATGGAACAATACAACGCCATGCTTAAAAACGATAAGGGAATGATGGAAATAGGTCCACGACGTAGAGGAAGTGGAGGTAAGTTGCAAAGGCAAAGGGTTTGGAGTGTTGTTAATGTCAAGCTACTATGGAATTCTACTACGCCATGCTTAAAAAGTCTTAGGGAATGATGGAAACAGGTCCACGACGTAGAGGAAGTGGAGGGAAGTTGCAAAGGCAAACGGTCTAAAGTAAGGCAAATGTCAAGTAACTATAGAATAATACAAATGTATGCTTAGAAAGGT
Source organism: Macrosteles quadrilineatus (assembly GCF_028750875.1). Lineage (NCBI taxonomy): Eukaryota > Metazoa > Arthropoda > Insecta > Hemiptera > Cicadellidae > Macrosteles > Macrosteles quadrilineatus. Next base: position 13,902,781 of record NW_026542601.1, on the reverse strand, counting down.
GTAGGGAATTAAGGAAGCAGGACCACGACGTTGAGAAAGTGAAGGGAAGTTGCAAAGGCAAAGGGTCCGGAGTGTTAGAAATGTCAAGTGACAATGGAATAATACAATGCCATGCTTAAAAACGATTAGAGAATGATGAACACAGGTCCACGACGTAGAGTAAGTGGAGGGAAGTTGCAAAGGCCAAGGTTCTGGAGTGTGGGAAATGTCAAGTGACTATAGAAAAATACAACGCCATGCTTAAAAACGATAAGAGAATGATGGAAACAGGTGCACGACGTAGAGGAAGTGGAGGTAAGTTGCAACTTCTGCTATGAGTTCCTAGGTAGCAGCACCAGATAGTCACGGACTATTTACATGAGATCTTTTAGTTTAAACACAACAGTGATCATAAATGAGTTCCCGAGACTTTACTGCAAAACATTAGTTTCCCTAAAATGGCTATATTACGATAACCTCGTCTAACTAAATCAAGGTTAAATTCAATATTACATTGTAAACTATATGTCTTCGGATTTAATGAGATTTCAGTTTCAAATAATGCTATCAGAAAATAAAAATGTATGGGAAAACCAGAAAAATTACAACAAAAACTAGGTTTTATTTAATGTTTACTACAAATACCGGGATTTTTCTTTCTTATTTATTTTCTTATTGTGTTATTATTCAAAATAACCTATTTAACAAGGGGTTAAGCAAGGTTTATGGCAAAGCGTTGTATAATTCCATAGTCACTTGTCATTTACCACACTCAACACCTTTTGCCTTTGCAATTTCCCTCCATTTCCTATACGTCGTAGACCTGTTTCCATTATTTCCTAAGCCTTATTAAGCATAAAAGAGATGTAAACTAGTTTTAAAACGGTTAAAAAACTTGTTTTAAAACAGTTGAAAAACTTGTTTTAAAACGATTGAAAACTTGTATTACAATTGAAAAACTTGTTTTAAAACTTGTATTAAAACAATTGAAAAACTTGTTTTAATACAAATTTTTTAACAGTTTTAAAACAAGTTAACAACTGTTTTGATACAAGTTTACAACTGTTTTTTCCAAAAAAAAATGTCTTAGGGAATGATGGAAACATGTCCACGACGTTGAGGAATTGAAGGGAAGTTGCAAAGGCAAAGGGTCTGGAGTGTGGGAAACTGTCAAGTGACTATGGAATAATACAACGCTATGCTTAAAAACGATTAGGGAATGATGGAAACAGGTCCACGACGTTGAGGAAGTGGAGGTAAGTTGCTAAGGCAAAAGGTCTGGTCAAGTGACTATGGAATAATAAAACGCTATGCTTAAAAACGATTAAGATGATTAAAATGATTAACGATTAATGTCTAAGGGATATAGAGAGGAAGGTTATTAAAAAAAAATAGCAAAACGGCCATTGGTGACCTGTATGTTCATAGGATACACTAACAACCACTTAGCTAAAAGATTCGCCCAATCCGATGATTTCGAGGTATATGTCTAAACCAAGGATTATGAACACCTCACTATGCCCCAGTGGTTGTAGTATATCGCTACAAACACACAGGTCACCAATTATTTGCCACACAGGACGGGATTCGAACCCGAGCAGACGAATGCCACTGGCCAAGTGACACACGCCCTAGCCTTCTTGGCTATCTGTGCTTGACGACTGAGGAGTCAAAAACCGGTATTTAAGCTGAGGCCACCGATTGCGAACAGATAGCGCTGCAGATGGTTGTTCAATGAGTTCCTAGGTAGCAGCACCAGATAGTCACGGACTATTTACATGAAATCTTTTAGTTTAAACACAACAGTAATCATAAAGGAGTTCCCGAGACTTTACTGCAAAACATTAGTTTCCCTAAAATGGCTATATTACGATAAAGTCGTCTAACTAAATCAAAGTTAAATTCAATATTACATTGTAAACTATATGTCTTCTGATTTAATGACAAGGGGATTAAATACAAGATTATTTAACAAGGGGTTAAAGCAAGGTTAAGGCAAAGCGTTGTATAGTTCCATAGTCACTTGTCATTTACCACACTCCACACCTTTTGCCTTTGCAATTTCCCTCCATTTCCTATACGTCGTAGACCTGTTTCCATCATTCCCTAAGCCTTATTAAACATAAAAGAGATGTAAACTTGTTTTAAAACGGTTAAAAAACTTGTTTTAAAACAGTTGAAAAACTTGTTTTAAAACGATTGAAAACTTGTATTAAAACAATTGAAAAACTTGTTTTAAAACTTGTATTAAAACAATTGAAAAACTTGTTTTAATACAAGTTTTTTAACAGTTTTAAAACAAGTTAACAACTGTTTTGATACAAGTTTACAACTGTTTTTTTCCAAAAAATATGGCTTAGGGAATGATGGAAACATGTCCACGACGTTGAGGAATTGAAGGGAAGTTGCAAAGGCAAAGGGTCTGGAGTGTGGGAAAATGTCAAGTGACTATGGAATAATACAACGCTATGCTTAAAAACGATTAGGGAATGATGGAAACAGGTCCACGACGTTGAGGAAGTGGAGGTAAGTTGCTAAGGCAAAAGGTCTGGAATGTGGGAAATGTCAAGTGCCTATGGAATTATACAATGCCATGCTAAGCGTGTGGTTGGCTTAGGGAATCATGGAAACAGGTCCACGACGTAAAGGAAGTGGAGGTAAGTTGCAAAGGCAAAAGGTCTTGAGTGTGGGAAATGTCATGTGACTATGGAATTATACTACGCCATGCTTAAAAGTCTTAGGGAATGATAGAAACAGGTCCACGACGTTAAGGAAGGAAAGGGAAGTTGCAAAGGCAAAGGGTCTGGAGTGTGGGAAATGTCAATTGACTATGGAATAATACAATGCCATGCTTAAAAACGATTAGGGAATGATGGAAACAGGTCCACCACGTAGAGGAAGTGGAGGAAAGTTGCAAATGCAAAGGTTCTGGAGTGTGGGAAATGTCAAGTGACTATAAAATAATACAACGCCATGCTTAAAAACGATAAGGGAATGATGGAAATAGGTCCACGACGTAGAGGAAGTGGAGGTAAGTTGCAAAGGCAAAGGGTCTGGAGTGTGGTTAATGTCAAGCTACTATGGAATTCTACTACGCCATGCTTAAAAAGTCTTAGGGAATACTGGAAACAGCTCCACGACGTAGACGAAGTGGAGGGAAGTTGCAAAGGCAAACGGTCTGGAGTATGGGAAATGTCAAGTAACTATAGCATAATACAAATTTATGCTTAGAAAGGTTAAGGGAATGATGGAAACAGGCCCACGACGTTGAGGAAGTGAAGGGAAAATGCTAAGGCAAAAGGTCTGGAGTGTGGGAAATGTCAAGTGCCTATGGAATTTTACAATGCCATGCTTAAATAGGCTTAGGGAATTATGGAAACAGGTCCACGACGTAAAGGAAGTAGAGGTAAGTTGCAAAGGCAAAAGGTCTTGAGTGTGGAAAATGTCAAGTGACTATGGAATTAAACTACGCCATGCTTAAAAGTTTTAGGGAATGATGGAAACAGGTCCACGACGTTGAGGAAGAAAAGGGAAGTTGCAAAGGCAAAGGGTTTGGAGTGTTGTTAATGTCAAGCTACTATGGAATTCTACTACGCCATGCTTAAAAAGTCTTAGGGAATGATGGAAACAGGTCCACGACTTAGAGGAAGTGGAGGGAAGTTGCAAAGGCAAACGGTCTAAAGTAAGGCAAATGTCAAGTAACTATAGAATAATACAAATGTATGCTTAGAAAGGTGTAGGGAATTAAGGAAGCAGGACCACGACGTTGAGAAAGTGAAGGGAAGTTGCAAAGGCAAAGGGTCCGGAGTGTTAGAAATGTCAAGTGACAATGGAATAATACAATGCCATGCTTAAAAACGATTAGAGAATGATGAACACAGGTCCACGACGTAGAGTAAGTGGAGGGAAGTTGCAAAGGCCAAGGTTCTGGAGTGTGGGAAATGTCAAGTGACTATAGAAAAATACAACGCCATGCTTAAAAACGATAAGAGAATGATGGAAACAGGTAAACGACGTAGAGGAAGTGGAGGTAAGTTGCAACTTCTGCTATGAGTTCCTAGGTAGCAGCACCAGATAGTCACGGACTATTTACATGAGATCTTTTAGTTTAAACACAACAGTGATCATAAATGAGTTCCCGAGACTTTACTGCAAAACATTAGTTTCCCTAAAATGGCTATATTACGATAACCTCGTCTAACTAAATCAAGGTTAAATTCAATATTACATTGTAAACTATATGTCTTCTGATTTAATGAGATTTCAGTTTCAAATAATGCTATCAGAAAATAAAAATGTATGGGAAAACCAGAAAAATTACAACAAAAACTAAGTTTTATTTAATGTTTACTACAAATACCGGGATTTATCTTTCTTATTTATTTTCTTATTGTGTTATTATTCAAAATAACCTATTTAACAAGGGGTTAAGCAAGGTTTATGGCAAAGCGTTGTATAATTCCATAGTCACTTGTCATTTACCACACTCAACACCTTTTGCCTTTGCAATTTCCCTCCATTTCCTATACGTCGTAGACCTGTTTCCATTATTTCCTAAGCCTTATTAAGCATAAAAGAGATGTAAACTAGTTTTAAAACGGTTAAAAAACTTGTTTTAAAACAGTTGAAAAACTTGTTTTAAAACGATTGAAAACTTGTATTAAAACAATTGAAAAACTTGTTTTAAAACTTGTATTAAAACAATTGAAAAACTTGTTTAAATACAAATTTTTTAACAGTTTTAAAACAAGTTAACAACTGTTTTGATACAAGTTTACAACTGTTTTTTCCAAAAAAAAATGTCTTAGGGAATGATGGAAACATGTCCACGACGTTGAGGAATTGAAGGGAAGTTGCAAAGGCAAAGGGTCTGGAGTGTGGGAAACTGTCAAGTGACTATGGAATAATACAACGCTATGCTTAAAAACGATTAGGGAATGATGGAAACAGGTCCACGACGTTGAGGAAGTGGAGGTAAGTTGCTAAGGCAAAAGGTCTGGAGTGTGGGAAATGTCAAGTGCCTATGGAATTATACAATGCTATGCTAAGCGTGTGGTTGGCTTAGGGAATCATGGAAACAGGTCCACGACGTAAAGGAAGTGGAGGTAAGTTGCAAAGGCAAAAGGTCTTGAGTGTGGGAAATGTCAAGTGACTATGGAATTATACTACGCCATGCTTAAAAGTCTTAGGGAATGATAGAAACAGGTCCACGACGTTGAGGAAGGAAAGGGAAGTTGCAAAGGCAAAGGGTCTGGAGTGTGGGAAATGTCAAGTGACTATGGAATAATACAACGCCATGCTTAAAAACGATTAGGGAATGATGGAAACAGGTTTACGACGTAGAGGAAGTGGAGGGAAGTTGCAAATGCAAAGGTTCTTGAGTGTGGGAAATGTCAAGTGACTATAAAATAATACAACGCCATGCTTAAAAACGATAAGGGAATGATGGAAATAGGTCCAAGACGTAGAGGAAGTGGAGGTAAGTTGCAAAGGCAAACGGTCTGGAGTATGGGAAATGTCAAGTAACTATAGCATAATACAAATTTATGCTTAGAAAGGTTTAGGGAATGATGGAAACAGGCCCACGACGTTGAGGAAGTGAAGGGAAGTTGCTAAGGCAAAAGGTCTGGAGTGTGGGAAATGTCAAGTGCCTATCCGATGATTTCCTATACGTCATAGACCTGTTTCCATTATTTCCTAAGCCTTATTAAGCATAAAAGAGATGTAAACTAGTTTTAAAACGGTTAAAAAACTTGTTTTAAAACAGTTGAAAAACTTGTTTTAAAACGATTGAAAACTTGTATTAAAACAATTGAAAAACTTGTTTTAAAACTTGTATTAAAACAATTGAAAAACTTGTTTTAAAACTTGTATTAAAACAATTGAAAAACTTGTTTTAGTACAAATTATTTAACAGTTTTAAAACAAGTTAACAACTGTTTTGATACAAGTTTACAACTGTTTTTCCAAAAAAAAATGTCTTAGGGAATGATGCCCAGTGGTCTTAGGGAATGATGGAAACATGTCCACGACGTTGAGGAATTGAAGGGAAGTTGCAAAGGCCAAGGGTCTGGAGTGTGGGAAACTGTCAAGTGACTATGGAATAATACAACGCTATGCTTAAAAACGATTAGGGAATGATGGAAACAGGTCCACGACGTTGAGGAAGTGGAGGTAAGTTGCTAAGGCAAAAGGTCTGGTCAAGTGACTATGGAATAATAAAACGCTATGCTTAAAAACGATTAAGATGATTAAAATGATTAACGATTAATGTCTAAGGGATATAGAGAGGAAGGTTATTAAAAAAAAATAGCAAAACGGCCATTGGTGACCTGTATGTTCATAGGATACACTAACAACCACTTAGCTAAAAGATTCGCCCAATCCGATGATTTCGAGGTGTATGTCTAAACCAAGGATTATGAACACCTCACTATGCCCCAGTGGTTGTAGTATATCGCTACAAACACACAGGTCACCAATTATTTGCCACACAGGACGGGATTCGAACCCGAGCAGACGAATGCCACTGGCCAAGTGACACACGCCCTAGCCTTCTTGGCTATCTGTGCTTGACGACTGAGGAGTCAAAAACCGGTATTTAAGCTGAGGCCACCGATTGCGAACAGATAGCGCTGCAGATGGTTGTTCAATGAGTTCCTAGGTAGCAGCACCAGATAGTCACGGACTATTTACATGAAATCTTTTAGTTTAAACACAACAGTAATCATAAAGGAGTTCCCGAGACTTTACTGCAAAACATTAGTTTCCCTAAAATGGCTATATTACGATAAAGTCGTCTAACTAAATCAAAGTTAAATTCAATATTACATTGTAAACTATATGTCTTCTGATTTAATGACAAGGGGATTAAATACAAGATTATTTAACAAGGGGTTAAAGCAAGGTTAAGGCAAAGCGTTGTATAATTCCATAGTCACTTGTCATTTACCACACTCCACACCTTTTGCCTTTGCAATTTCCCTCCATTTCCTATACGTCGTAGACCTGTTTCCATCATTCCCTAAGCCTTATTAAACATAAAAGAGATGTAAACTTGTTTTAAAACGGTTAAAAAACTTGTTTTAAAACAGTTGAAAAACTTGTTTTAAAACGATTGAAAACTTGTATTAAAACAATTGAAAAACTTGTTTTAAAACTTGTATTAAAACAATTGAAAAACTTGTTTTAATACAAGTTTTTTAACAGTTTTAAAACAAGTTAACAACTGTTTTGATACAAGTTTACAACTGTTTTATTTTCAAAAAATATGGCTTAGGGAATGATGGAAACAGGTCCACGACGTTGAGGAAGTGGAGGTTAGTTGCTAAGGCAAAAGGTCTGGAATGTGGGAAATGTCAAGTGCCTATGGAATTATACAATGCCATGCTAAGCGTGTGGTTGGCTTAGGGAATCATGGAAACAGGTCCACGACGTAAAGGAAGTGGAGGTAAGTTGCAAAGGCAAAAGGTCTTGAGTGTGGGAAATGTCATGTGACTATGGAATTATACTACGCCATGCTTAAAAGTCTTAGGGAATGATAGAAACAGGTCCACGACGTTAAGGAAGGAAAGGGAAGTTGCAAAGGCAAAGGGTCTGGAGTGTGAGAAATGTCAATTGACTATGGAATAATACAATGCCATGCTTAAAAACGATTAGGGAATGATGGAAACAGGTCCACCATGTAGAGGAAGTGGAGGAAAGTTGCAAATGCAAAGGTTCTGGAGTGTGGGAAATGTCAAGTGACTATAAAATAATACAACGCCATGCTTAAAAACGATAAGGGAATGATGGAAATAGGTCCACGACGTAGAGGAAGTGGAGGTAAGTTGCAAAGGCAAAGGGTCTGGAGTGTGGTTAATGTCAAGCTACTATGGAATTCTACTACGCCATGCTTAAAAAGTCTTAGGGAATACTGGAAACAGCTCCACGACGTAGACGAAGTGGAGGGAAGTTGCAAAGGCAAACGGTCTGGAGTATGGGAAATGTCAAGTAACTATAGCATAATACAAATTTATGCTTAGAAAGGTTAAGGGAATGATGGAAACAGGCCCACGACGTTGAGGAAGTGAAGGGAAAATGCTAAGGCAAAAGGTCTGGAGTGTGGGAAATGTCAAGTGCCTATGGAATTTTACAATGCCATGCTTAAATAGGCTTAGGGAATTATGGAAACAGGTCCACGACGTAAAGGAAGTAGAGGTAAGTTGCAAAGGCAAAAGGTCTTGAGTGTGGAAAATGTCAAGTGACTATGGAATTAAACTACGCCATGCTTAAAAGTTTTAGGGAATGATGGAAACAGGTCCACGACGTTGAGGAAGAAAAGGGAAGTTGCAAAGGCAAAGGGTCTGGAGTGTGGGAAATGTTAAGTGACCATGGAACAATACAACGCCATGCTTAAAAACGATAAGGGAATGATGGAAATAGGTCCACGACGTAGAGGAAGTGGAGGTAAGTTGCAAAGGCAAAGGGTTTGGAGTGTTGTTAATGTCAAGCTACTATGGAATTCTACTACGCCATGCTTAAAAAGTCTTAGGGAATGATGGAAACAGGTCCACGACGTAGAGGAAGTGGAGGGAAGTTGCAAAGGCAAACGGTCTAAAGTAAGGGAAATGTCAAGTAACTATAGAATAATACAAATGTATGCTTAGAAAGGTGTAGGGAATTAAGGAAGCAGGACCACGACGTTGAGAAAGTGAAGGGAAGTTGCAAAGGCAAAGGGTCCGGAGTGTTAGAAATGTCAAGTGACAATGGAATAATACAATGCCATGCTTAAAAACGATTAGAGAATGATGAACACAGGTCCACGACGTAGAGTAAGTGGAGGGAAGTTGCAAAGGCCAAGGTTCTGGAGTGTGGGAAATGTCAAGTGACTATAGAAAAATACAACGCCATGCTTAAAAACGATAAGAGAATGATGGAAACAGGTGCACGACGTAGAGGAAGTGGAGGTAACTTGCAACTTCTGCTATGAGTTCCTAGGTAGCAGCACCAGATAGTCACGGACTATTTACATGAGATCTTTTAGTTTAAACACAACAGTGATCATAAATGAGTTCCCGAGACTTTACTGCAAAACATTAGTTTCCCTAAAATGGCTATATTACGATAACCTCGTCTAACTAAATCAAGGTTAAATTCAATATTACATTGTAAACTATATGTCTTCTGATTTAATGAGATTTTAGTTTCAAATAATGATATCAGAAAATAAAAATGTATGGGAAAACCAGAAAAATTACAACAAAAACTAAGTTTTATTTAATGTTTACTACAAATACCGGGATTTATCTTTCTTATTTATTTTCTTATTGTGTTATTATTCAAAATAACCTATTTAACAAGGGGTTAAGCAAGGTTTATGGCAAAGCGTTGTATAATTCCATAGTCACTTGTCATTTACCACACTCAACACCTTTTGCCTTTGCAATTTCCCTCCATTTCCTATACGTCGTAGACCTGTTTCCATTATTTCCTAAGCCTTATTAGGCATAAAAGAGATGTAAGCTAGTTTTAAAACGGTTAAAAAACTTGTTTTAAAACAGTTGAAAAATTTGTTTTAAAACGATTGAAAACTTGTATTAAAACAATTGAAAAACTTGTTTTAAAACTTGTATTAAAACAATTGAAAAACTTGTTTTAAAACTTGTATTAAAACAATTGAAAAACTTGTTTTAATACAAATTTTTTAACAGTTTTAAAACAAGTTAACAACTGTTTTGATACAAGTTTACAACTGTTTTTTCCAAAAAAAATGTCTTAGGGAATTATGGAAACATGTCCACGACGTTGAGGAATTGAAGGGAAGTTGCAAAGGCAAAGGGTCTGGAGTGTGGGAAACTGTCAAGTGACTATGGAATAATACAACGCTATGCTTAAAAACGATTAGGGAATGATGGAAACATGTCCACGACGTTGAGGAAGTGGAGGTAAGTTGCTAAGGCAAAAGGTCTGGTCAAGTGACTATGGAATAATAAAACGCTATGCTTAAAAACGATTAAGATGATTAAAATGATTAACGATTAATGTCTAAGGGATATAGAGAGGAAGGTTATTAAAAAAAATAGCAAAACGGCCATTGGTGATCTGTATGTTCATAGGATACACTAACAACCACTTAGCTAAAAGATTCGCCCAATCCGATGATTTCGAGGTGTATGTCTAAACCAAGGATTATGAACACCTCACTATGCCCCAGTGGTTGTAGTATATCGCTACAAACACACAGGTCACCAATTATTTGCCACACAGGACGGGATTCGAACCCAAGCAGACGAATGCCACTGGCCAAGTGACACACGCCCTAGCCTTCTTGGCTATCTGTGCTTGAAGACTGAGGAGTCAAAAACCGGTATTTAAGCTGAGGCCACCGATTGCGAACAGATAGCGCTGCAGATGGTTGTTCAATGAGTTCCTAGGTAGCAGCACCAGATAGTCACGGACTATTTACATGAAATCTTTTAGTTTAAACACAACAGTAATCATAAAGGAGTTCCCGAGACTTTACTGCAAAACATTAGTTTCCCTAAAATGGCTATATTACGATAAAGTCGTCTAACTAAATCAAAGTTAAATTCAATATTACATTGTAAACTATATGTCTTCTGATTTAATGACAAGGGGATTAAATACAAGATTATATAACAAGGGGTTAAAGCAAGGTTAAGGCAAAGCGTTGTATAATTCCATAGTCACTTGTCATTTACCACACTCCACACCTTTTGCCTTTGCAATTTCCCTCCATTTCCTATACGTCGTAGACCTGTTTCCATCATTCCCTAAGCCTTATTAAACATAAAAGAGATGTAAACTTGTTTTTAAATGGTAAAAAAACTTATTTTTAAACAGTTAAAAAACATGTTTTAAAACAATTGAAAACTTGTATTAATACAATTGGAAAACTTGTTTTAAAACTTGTATTAAAACAATTGAAAAACTTGTTTTAATACAAGTTTTTTAACAGTTTTAAAACAAGTTAACAACTGTTTTGATACAAGTTTACAACTGTTTTTTTTTCAAAAAATATGGCTTAGGGAATGATGGAAACATGTCCACGACGTTGAGGAATTGAAGGGAAGTTGCAAAGGCAAAGGGTCTGGAGTGTGGGAAAATGTCAAGTGACTATGGAATAATAAAACGCTATGCTTAAAAACGATTAAGATGATTAAAATGATTAACGATTAATGTCTAAGGGATATAGAGAGGAAGGTTATTAAAAAAAAATAGCAAAACGGCCATTGGTGACCTGTATGTTCATAGGATACACTAACAACCACTTAGCTAAAAGATTCGCCCAATCCGATGATTTCGAGGTGTATGTCTAAACCAAGGATTATGAACACCTCACTATGCCCCAGTGGTTGTAGTATATCGCTACAAACACACAGGTCACCAATTATTTGCCACACAGGACGGGATTCGAACCCGAGCAGACGAATGCCACTGGCCAAGTGACACACGCCCTAGCCTTCTTGGCTATCTGTGCTTGACGACTGAGGAGTCAAAAACCGGTATTTAAGCTGAGGCCACCGATTGCGAACAGATAGCGCTGCAGATGGTTGTTCAATGAGTTCCTAGGTAGCAGCACCAGATAGTCACGGACTATTTACATGAAATCTTTTAGTTTAAACACAACAGTAATCATAAAGGAGTTCCCGAGACTTTACTGCAAAACATTAGTTTCCCTAAAATGGCTATATTACGATAAAGTCGTCTAACTAAATCAAAGTTAAATTCAATATTACATTGTAAACTATATGTCTTCTGATTTAATGACAAGGGGATTAAATACAAGATTATTTAACAAGGGGTTAAAGCAAGGTTAAGGCAAAGCGTTGTATAATTCCATAGTCACTTGTCATTTACCACACTCCACACCTTTTGCCTTTGCAATTTCCCTCCATTTCCTATACGTCGTAGACCTGTTTCCATCATTCCCTAAGCCTTATTAAACATAAAAGAGATGTAAACTTGTTTTAAAACGGTTAAAAAACTTGTTTTAAAACAGTTGAAAAACTTGTTTTAAAACGATTGAAAACTTGTATTAAAACAATTGAAAAACTTGTTTTAAAACTTGTATTAAAACAATTGAAAAACTTGTTTTAATACAAGTTTTTTAACAGTTTTAAAACAAGTTAACAACTGTTTTGATACAAGTTTACAACTGTTTTTTTCCAAAAAATATGGCTTAGGGAATGATGGAAACATGTCCACGACGTTGAGGAATTGAAGGGAAGTTGCAAAGGCAAAGGGTCTGGAGTGTGGGAAAATGTCAAGTGACTATGGAATAATACAACGCTATGCTTAAAAACGATTAGGGAATGATGGAAACAGGTCCACGACGTTGAGGAAGTGGAGGTAAGTTGCTAAGGCAAAAGGTCTGGAATGTGGGAAATGTCAAGTGCCTATGGAATTATACAATGCCATGCTAAGCGTGTGGTTGGCTTAGGGAATCATGGAAACAGGGCCACGACGTAAAGGAAGTGGAGGTAAGTTGCAAAGGCAAAAGGTCTTGAGTGTGGGAAATGTCATGTGACTATGGAATTATACTACGCCATGCTTAAAAGTCTTAGGGAATGATAGAAACAGGTCCACGACGTTAAGGAAGGAAAGGGAAGTTGCAAAGGCAAAGGGTCTGGAGTGTGGGAAATGTCAATTGACTATGGAATAATACAATGCCATGCTTAAAAACGATTAGGGAATGATGGAAACAGGTCCACCACGTAGAGGAAGTGGAGGAAAGTTGCAAATGCAAAGGTTCTGGAGTGTGGGAAATGTCAAGTGACTATAAAATAATACAACGCCATGCTTAAAAACGATAAGGGAATGATGGAAATAGGTCCACGACGTAGAGGAAGTGGAGGAGGGTTGCAAAGGCAAACGGTCTGGAGTATGGGAAATGTCAAGTAACTATAGCATAATACAAATTTATGCTTAGAAAGGTTAAGGGAATGATGGAAACAGGCCCACGACGTTGAGGAAGTGAAGGGAAAATGCTAAGGCAAAAGGTCTGGAGTGTGGGAAATGTCAAGTGCCTATGGAATTTTACAATGCCATGCTTAAATAGGCTTAGGGAATTATGGAAACAGGTCCACGACGTAAAGGAAGTAGAGGTAAGTTGCAAAGGCAAAAGGTCTTGAGTGTGGAAAATGTCAAGTGACTATGGAATTAAACTACGCCATGCTTAAAAGTTTTAGGGAATGATGGAAACAGGTCCACGACGTTGAGGAAGAAAAGGGAAGTTGCAAAGGCAAAGGGTCTGGAGTGTGGGAAATGTTAAGTGACTATGGAACAATACAACGCCATGCTTAAAAACGATAAGGGAATGATGGAAATAGGTCCACGACGTAGAGGAATTGGAGGTAAGTTGCAAAGGCAAAGGGTTTGGAGTGTTTTTAATGTCAAGCTACTATGGAATTCTACTACGCCATGCTTAAAAAGTCTTAGGGAATGATGGAAACAGGTCCACAAAACAGGTCTTATTTATTTTCTTATTGTGTTATTATTCAAAATAACCTATTTTAAAAGGGGTTAAAGCAAGGTTAAGGCAAAGCGTTGTATAATTCCATAGTCACTTGTCATTTACCACACTCCACACCTTTTGCCTTTGCAATTTCCCTCCATTTCCTATACGTCGTAGACCTGTTTCCATCATTCCCTAAGCCTTATTAAACATAAAAGAGATGTAAACTTGTTTTGAAATGGTTAAAAAACTTATTTTTAAACAGTTAAAAAACTTGTTTTAAAACAATTGAAAACTTGTATTAATACAATTGAAAAACTTGTTTTAAAACTTGTATTAAAACAATTGAAAAACTTGTTTTAATACAAGTTTTTTAACAGTTTTAAAACAAGTTAACAACTGTTTTGATACAAGTTTACAACTTTTTTTTTTCAAAAAATATGGCTTAGGGAATGATGGAAACATGTCCACGACGTTGAGGAATTGAAGGGAAGTTGCAAAGGCAAAGGGTCTGGAGTGTGGGAAAATGTCAAGTGACTATGGAATAATAAAACGCTATGCTTAAAAACGATTAAGATGATTAAAATGATTAACGATTAATGTCTAAGGGATATAGAGAGGAAGGTTATTAAAAAAAAATAGCAAAACGGCCATTGGTGACCTGTATGTTCATAGGATACACTAACAACCACTTAGCTAAAAGATTCGCCCAATCCGATGATTTCGAGGTGTATGTCTAAACCAAGGATTATGAACACCTCACTATGCCCCAGTGGTTGTAGTATATCGCTACAAACACACAGGTCACCAATTATTTGCCACACAGGACGGGATTCGAACCCGAGCAGACGAATGCCACTGGCCAAGTGACACACGCCCTAGCCTTCTTGGCTATCTGTGCTTGACGACTGAGGAGTCAAAAACCGGTATTTAAGCTGAGGCCACCGATTGCGAACAGATAGCGCTGCAGATGGTTGTTCAATGAGTTCCTAGGTAGCAGCACCAGATAGTCACGGACTATTTACATGAAATCTTTTAGTTTAAACACAACAGTAATCATAAAGGAGTTCCCGAGACTTTACTGCAAAACATTAGTTTCCTTAAAATGGCTATATTACGATAAAGTCGTCTAACTAAATCAAAGTTAAATTCAATATTACATTGTAAACTATATGTCTTCTGATTTAATGACAAGGGGATTAAATACAAGATTATTTAACAAGGGGTTAAAGCAAGGTTAAGGCAAAGCGTTGTATAATTCCATAGTCAATTGTCATTTACCACACTCCACACCTTTTGCCTTTGCAATTTCCCTCCATTTCCTATACGTCGTAGACCTGTTTCCATCATTCCCTAAGCCTTATTAAACATAAAAGAGATGTAAACTTGTTTTGAAATGGTTAAAAAACTTATTTTTAAACAGTTAAAAAACATGTTTTAAAACAATTGAAAACTTGTATTAATACAATTGGAAAACTTGTTTTAAAACTTGTATTAAAACAATTGAAAAACTTGTTTTAATACAAGTTTTTTAACAGTTTTAAAACAAGTTAACAACTGTTTTGATACAAGTTTACAACTGTTTTTTTTTTTTCAAAAAATATGGCTTAGGGAATGATGGAAACATGTCCACGACGTTGAGGAATTGAAGGGAAGTTGCAAAGGCAAAGGGTCTGGAGTGTGGGAAAATGTCAAGTGACTATGGAATAATAAAACGCTATGCTTAAAAACGATTAAGATGATTAAAATGATTAACGATTAATGTCTAAGGGATATAGAGAGGAAGGTTATTAAAAAAAAATAGCAAAACGGCCATTGGTGACCTGTATGTTCATAGGATACACTAACAACCACTTAGCTAAAAGATTCGCCCAATCCGATGATTTCGAGGTGTATGTCTAAACCAAGAATTATGAACACCTCACTATGCCCCAGTGGTTGTAGTATATCGCTACAAACACACAGGTCACCAATTATTTGCCACACAGGACGGGATTCGAACCCGAGCAGACGAATGCCACTGGCCAAGTGACACACGCCCTAGCCTTCTTGGCTATCTGTGCTTGACGACTAAGGAGTCAAAAACCGGTATTTAAGCTGAGGCCACCGATTGCGAACAGATAGCGCTGCAGATGGTTGTTCAATGAGTTCCTAGGTAGCAGCACCAGATAGTCACGAACTATTTACATGAAATCTTTTAGTTTAAACACAACAGTAATCATAAAGGAGTTCCCGAGACTTTACTGCAAAACATTAGTTTCCCTAAAATGGCTATATTACGATAAAGTCGTCTAACTAAATCAAAGTTAAATTCAATATTACATTGTAAACTATATGTCTTCTGATTTAATGACAAGGGGATTAAATACAAGATTATTTAACAAGGGGTTAAAGCAAGGTTAAGGCAAAGCGTTGTATAATTCCATAGTCACTTGTCATTTACCACACTCCACACCTTTTGCCTTTGCAATTTCCCTCCATTTCCTATACGTCGTAGACCTGTTTCCATTATTTCCTAAGCCTTATTAAGCATAAAAGAGATGTAAACTAGTTTTAAAACGGTTAAAAAACTTGTTTTAAAACAGTTGAAAAACTTGTTTTAAAACGATTGAAAACTTGTATTAAAACAATTGAAAAACTTGTTTTAAAACTTGTATTAAAACAATTGAAAAACTTGTTTTAATACAAGTTTTTTAACAGTTTTAAAACAAGTTAACAACTGTTTTGATACAAGTTTACAACAGTTTTTTTCCAAAAAATATGGCTTAGGGAATGATGGAAACATGTCCACGACGTTGAGGAATTGAAGGGAAGTTGCAAAGGCAAAGGGTCTGGAGTGTGGGAAAATGTCAAGTGACTATGGAATAATACAACGCTATGCTTAAAAACGATTAGGGAATGATGGAAACAGGTCCACGACGTTGAGGAAGTGGAGGTAAGTTGCTAAGGCAAAAGGTCTGGAATGTGGGAAATGTCAAGTGCCTATGGAATTATACAATGCCATGCTAAGCGTGTGGTTGGCTTAGGGAATCATGGAAACAGGTCCACGACGTAAAGGAAGTGGAGGTAAGTTGCAAAGGCAAAAGGTCTTGAGTGTGGGAAATGTCATGTGACTATGGAATTATACTACGCCATGCTTAAAAGTCTTAGGGAATGATAGAAACAGGTCCACGACGTTAAGGAAGGAAAGGGAAGTTGCAAAGGCAAAGGGTCTGGAGTGTGGGAAATGTCAATTGACTATGGAATAATACAATGCCATGCTTAAAAACGATTAGGGAATGATGGAAACAGGTCCACCACGTAGAGGAAGTGGAGGAAAGTTGCAAATGCAAAGGTTCTGGAGTGTGGGAAATGTCAAGTGACTATAAAATAATACAACGCCATGCCTAAAAACGATAAGGGAATGATGGAAATAGGTCCACGACGTAGAGGAAGTGGAGGTAAGTTGCAAAGGCAAACGGTCTGGAGTATGGGAAATGTCAAGTAACTATAGCATAATACAAATTTATGCTTAGAAAGGTTAAGGGAATGATGGAAACAGGCCTACGTCGTTGAGGAAGTGAAGGGAAAATGCTAAGGCAAAAGGTCTGGAGTGTGGGAAATGTCAAGTGCCTATGGAATTTTACAATGCCATGCTTAAATAGGCTTAGGGAATTATGGAAACAGGTCCACGACGTAAAGGAAGTAGAGGTAAGTTGCAAAGGCAAAAGGTCTTGAGTGTGGAAAATGTCAAGTGACTATGGAATTAAACTATGCCATGCTTAAAAGTTTTAGGGAATGATGGAAACAGGTCCACGACGTTGAGGAAGAAAAGGGAAGTTGCAAAGGCAAAGGGTCTGGAGTGTGGGAAATGTTAAGTGACTATGGAACAATACAACGCCATGCTTAAAAACGATAAGGGAATGATGGAAATAGGTCCACGACGTAGAGGAAGTGGAGGTAAGTTGCAAAGGCAAAGGGTTTGGAGTGTTTTTAATGTCAAGCTACTATGGAATTCTACTACGCCATGCTTAAAAAGTCTTAGGGAATGATGGAAACAGGTCCACGACGTAGAGGAAGTGGAGGGAAGTTGCAAAGGCAAACGGTCTAAAGTAAGGGAAATGTCAAGTAACTATAGAATAATACAAATGTATGCTTAGAAAGGTGTAGGGAATTAAGGAAGCAGGACCACGACGTTGAGAAAGTGAAGGGAAGTTGCAAAGGCAAAGGGTCCGGAGTGTTAGAAATGTCAAGTGACAATGGAATAATACAATGCCATGCTTAAAAACGATTAGAGAATGATGAACACAGGTCCACGACGTAGAGTAAGTGGAGGGAAGTTGCAAAGGCCAAGGTTCTGGAGTGTGGGAAATGTCAAGTGACTATTGAAAAATACAACGCCATGCTTACAAACGATAAGAGAATGATGGAAACAGGTGACGACGTAGAGGAAGTGGAGGTAAGTTTCAACTTCTGCTATGAGTTCCTAGGTAGCAGCACCAGATAGTCACGGACTATTTACATGAGATCTTTTAGTTTAAACACAACAGTGATCATAAATGAGTTCCCGAGACTTTACTGCAAAACATTAGTTTCCCTAAAATGGCTATATTACGATAACCTCGTCTAACTAAATCAAGGTTAAATTCAATATTACATTGTAAACTATATGTCTTCTGATTTAATGAGATTTTAGTTTCAAATAATGCTATCAGAAAATAAAAATTTATGGGAAAACCAGAAAAATTACAACAAAAACTAAGTTTTATTTAATGTTTACTACAAATACCGGGATTTATCTTTCTTATTTATTTTCTTATTGTGTTATTATTCAAAATAACCTATTTAACAAGGGGTTAAGCAAGGTTTATGGCAAAGCGTTGTATAATTCCATAGTTACTTGTCATTTACCACACTCAACACCTTTTGCCTTTGCAATTTCCCTCCATTTCCTATACGTCGTAGACCTGTTTCCATTATTTCCTAAGCCTTATTAAGCATAAAAGAGATGTAAACTAGTTTTAAAACGGTTAAAAAACTTGTTTTAAAACAGTTGAAAAACTTGTTTTAAAACGATTGAAAACTTGTATTAAAACAATTGAAAAACTTGTTTTAAAACTTGTATTAAAACAATTGAAAAACTTGTTTTAAAACTTGTATTAAAACAATTGAAAAACTTGTTTTAATACAAATTTTTTAACAGTTTTAAAACAAGTTAACAACTGTTTTGATACAAGTTTACAACTGTTTTTTCCAAAAAAAATGTCTTAGGAAATTATGGAAACATGTCCACGACGTTGAGGAATTGAAGGGAAGTTGCAAAGGCAAAGGGTCTGGAGTGTGGGAAACTGTCAAGTGACTATGGAATAATACAACGCTATGCTTAAAAACGATTAGGGAATGATGGAAACAGGTCCACGACGTTGAGGAAGTGGAGGTAAGTTGCTAAGGCAAAAGGTCTGGAGTGTGGGAAATGTCAAGTGCCTATGGAATTATACAATGCTATGCTAAGCGTGTGGTTGGCTTAGGGAATCATGGAAACAGGTCCACGACGTAAAGGAAGTGGAGGTAAGTTGCAAAGGCAAAAGGTCTTGAGTGTGAGAAATGTCAAGTGACTATGGAATTATACTACGCCATGCTTAAAAGTCTTAGGGAATGATAGAAACAGGTCCACGAAGTTGAGGAAGGAAAGGGAAGTTGCAAAGGCAAAGGGTCTGGAGTGTGGGAAATGTCAAGTGACTATGGAATAATACAACGCCATGCTTAAAAACGATTAGGGAATGATGGAAACAGGTTTACGACGTAGAGGAAGTGGAGGGAAGTTGCAAATGCAAAGGTTCTTGAGTGTGGGAAATGTCAAGTGACTATAAAATAATACAACGCCATGCTTAAAAACGATAAGGGAATGATGGAAATAGGTTCACGACGTAGAGGAAGTGGAGGTAAGTTGCAAAGGCAAACGGTCTGGAGTATGGGAAATGTCAAGTAACTATAGCATAATACAAATTTATGCTTAGAAAGGTTTAGGGAATGATGGAAACAGGCCCACGACGTTGAGGAAGTGAAGGGAAGTTGCTAAGGCAAAAGGTCTGGAGTGTGGGAAATGTCAAGTGCCTATGGAATTATACAATGCCATGCTAAGCGTGTGGTTGGCTTAGGGAATCATGGAAACAGGTCCACGACGTAAAGGAAGTGGAGGTAAGTTGCAAAGGCAAAAGGTCTTGAGTGTGGAAAATGTCAAGTGACTATGGAATTAAACTACGCCATGCTTAAAAGTCTTAGGGAATGATAGAAACAGGTCCACGACGTTGAGGAAGGAAAAGGAAGTTGCAAAGGCAAAGGGTCTGGAGTGTGGGAAATGTCAAGTGACTATGGAATAATACAACGCCATGCTTAAAAACGATTAGGGAATGATGGAAACAGGTCCACGACGTAGAGGAAGTGGAGGAAAGTTGCAAATGCAAAGGTTCTGGAGTGTGGGAAATGTCAAGTGACTATAAAATAATACAACGCCATGCTTAAAAACGATTAGGGAATGATGGAAACAGGTCCACGACGTAGAGGAAGTGGAGGTAAGTTGCAAAGGCAAAGGGTCTGGAGTGTGGTTAATGTCAAGCTACTATGGAATTCTACTACGCCATGCTTAAAAAGTCTTAGGGAATACTGGAAACAGCTCCACGACGTAGACGAAGTGGAGGGATGTTGCAAAGGCAAACGGTCTGGAGTATGGGAAATGTCAAGTAACTATAGCATAATACAAATTTATGCTTAGAAAGGTTAAGGGAATGATGGAAACAGGCCCACGACGTTGAGGAAGTGAAGGGAAAATGCTAAGGCAAAAGGTCTGGAGTGTGGGAAATGTCAAGTGCCTATGGAATTTTACAATGCCATGTTTAAATAGGCTTAGGGAATTATGGAAACAGGTCCACGACGTAAAGGAAGTAGAGGTAAGTTGCAAAGGCAAAAGGTCTTGAGTGTGGAAAATGTCAAGTGACTATGGAATTAAACTACGCCATGCTTAAAAGTTTTAGGGAATAATGGAAACAGGTCCACGACGTTGAGGAAGAAAAGGGAAGTTGCAAAGTAAAAGGGTCTGGAGTGTGGGAAATGTTAAGTGACTATTGAACAATACAACGCCATGCTTGAAAACGATCAGGGAATAATGGAAACATGTCCACGACATAGAGGAAGTAGTGGGAAGTTGCAAAGGCAAAGGTTCTGGAGTGTGGGAAATATCAAGTGACTTTAATATAATACAACGTTATTCTTAAAAACGATAAGGGAATGATGGAAATAGGTCCACGACGTAGAGGAAGTGGAGGTAAGTTGCAAAGGCAAAGGGTTTGGAGTGTTGTTAATGTCAAGCTACTATGGAATTCTACTACGCCATGCTTAAAAAGTCTTAAGGAATGATGGAAACAGGTCCACGACGTAGAGGAAGTGGAGGGAAGTTGCAAAGGCAAACGGTCTAAAGTAAGGGAAATGTCAAGTAACTATAGAATAATACAAATGTATGCTTAGAAAGGTGTAGGGAATTAAGGAAGCAGGACCACGACGTTGAGAAAGTGAAAGGAAGTTGCAAAGGCAAAGGGTCCGGAGTGTTAGAAATGTCAAGTGACAATGGAATAATACAATGCCATGCTTAAAAACGATTAGAGAATGATGAACACAGGTCCACGACGTAGAGTAAGTGGAGGGAAGTTGCAAAGGCCAAGGTTCTGGAGTGTGGGAAATGTCAAGTGACTATAGAAAAATACAACGCCATGCTTAAAAGCGATAAGAGAATGATGGAAACAGGTGCACGACGTAGAGAAAGTGGAGGAAAGTTGCAACTTCTGCTATGAGTTCCTAGGTAGCAGCACCAGATAGTCACGGACTATATTACGATAAAGTCGTCTAACTAAATCAAAGTTAAATTCAATATAACATTGCAAACTATATGTCTTCTGATTTAATGACAAGGGGATTAAATACAAGATTATTTAACAAGGGGTTAAAGCAAGGTTAAGGCAAAGCGTTGTATAATTCCATAGTCACTTGTCATTTACCACACTCCACACCTTTTGCCTTTGCAATTTCCCTCCATTTCCTATACGTCGTAGACCTGTTTCCATCATTCCCTAAGCCTTATTAAACATAAAAGAGATGTAAACTTGTTTTAAAACGGTTAAAAAACTTGTTTTAAAACAGTTAAAAAACTTGTTTTAAAACGATTGAAAACTTGTATTAAAACAATTGAAAAACTTGTTTTAAAACTTGTATTAAAACAATTGAAAAACTTGTTTTAATACAAGTTTTTTAACAGTTTTAAAACAAGTTAACAACTGTTTTGATACAAGTTTACAACTGTTTTTTTCCAAAAAATATGGCTTAGGGAATGATGGAAACATGTCCACGACGTTGAGGAATTGAAGGGAAGTTGCAAAGGCAAAGGGTCTGGAGTGTAGGAAAATGTCAAGTGACTATGGAATAATACAACGCTATGCTTAAAAACGATTAGGGAATGATGGAAACAGGTCCACGACGTGGAGGAAGTGGAGGTAAGTTGCTAAGGCAAAAGGTCTGGAATGTGGGAAATGTCAAGTGCCTATGGAATTATACAATGCCATGCTAAGCGTGTGGTTGGCTTAGGGAATCATGGAAACAGGTCCACGACGTAAAGGAAGTGGAGGTAAGCTGCAAAGGCAAAAGGTCTTGAGTGTGGGAAATGTCATGTGACTATGGAATTATACTACGCCATGCTTAAAAGTCTTAGGGAATGATAGAAACAGGTCCACGACGTTAAGGAAGGAAAGGGAAGTTGCAAAGGCACAGGGTCAGGAGTGTGGGAAATGTCAATTGACTATGGAATAATACAATGCCATGCTTAAAAACGATTAGGGAATGATGGAAACAGGTCCACCACGTAGAGGAAGTGGAGGAAAGTTGCAAATGCAAGGGTTCTGGAGTGTGGGAAATGTCAAGTAACTATAAAATAATACAACGCCATGCTTAAAAACGATAAGGGAATGATGGAAATAGGTCCACGACGTAGAGGAAGTGGAGGTAAGTTGCAAAGGCAAAGGGTCTGGAGTGTGGTTAATGTCAAGCTACTATGGAATTCTACTACGCCATGCTTAAAAAGTCTTAGGGAATACTGGAAACAGCTCCACGACTTAGACGAAGTGGAGGGAAGTTGCAAAGGCAAACGGTCTGGAGTATGGGAAATGTCAAGTAACTATAGCATAATACAAATTTATGCTTAGAAAGGTTAAGGGAATGATGGAAACAGGCCCACGACGTTGAGGAAGTGAAGGGAAAATGCTAAGGCAAAAGGTCTGGAGTGTGGGAAATGTCAAGTGCCTATGGAATTTTACAATGCCATGCTTAAATAGGCTTAGGGAATTATGGAAACAGGTCCACGACGTAAAGGAAGTAGAGGTAAGTTGCAAAGGCAAAAGGTCTTGAGTGTGGAAAATGTCAAGTGACTATGGAATTAAACTACGCCATGCTTAAAAGTTTTAGGGAATGATGGAAACAGGTCCATGACGTTGAGGAAGAAAAGGGAAGTTGCAAAGGCAAAGGGTCTGGAGTGTGGGAAATGTTAAGTGACTATGGAACAATACAACGCCATGCTTAAAAACGATAAGGGAATGATGGAAATAGGTCCACGACGTAGAGGAAGTGGAGGTAAGTTGCAAAGGCAAAGGGTTTGGAGTGTTGTTAATGTCAAGCTACTATGGAATTCTACTACGCCATGCTTAAAAAGTCTTAGGGAATGATGGAAACAGGTCCACGACGTAGAGTAAGTGGGGGGAAGTTGCAAAGGCCAAGGTTCTGGAGTGTGGGAAATGTCAAGTAACTATAGAAAAATACAACGCCATGCTTAAAAACGATAAGAGAATGGTGGAAACAAGTGCACGAAGTAGAGGAAGTGGAGGTAAATTGCAACTTCTGCTATGAGTTCCTAGGTAGCAGCACCAGATAGTCACGGACTATTTACATGAAATCTTTTAGTTTAAACACAACAGTGATCATAAATGTGTTCCCGAGACTTTTCTGCAAAACATTAGTTTCCCTAAAATTGCTATATTACAATAACCTCGTCTAACTAAATCAAGGTTAAATTCAATATTACATTGTAAACTATATGTCTTCTGATTTAATGAGATTTCAGTTTCAAATAATGCTATCAGAAAATAAAAATGTATGGGAAAACCAGAAAAATTACAACAAAAACTAAGTTTTATTTAATGTTTACTACAAATACCGGGATTTATCTTTCTTATTTATTTTCTTATTGTGTTATTATTCAAAATAACCTATTTTAAAAGGGGTTAAAGCAAGGTTAAGGCAAAGCGTTGTATAATTCCATAGTCACTTGTCATTTACCACACTCCACACCTTTTGCCTTTGCAATTTCCCTCCATTTCCTATACGTCGTAGACCTGTTTCCATCATTCCCTAAGCCTTATTAAACATAAAAGAGATGTAAACTTGTTTTGAAATGGTTAAAAAACTTATTTTTAAACAGTTAAAAAACTTGTTTTAAAACAATTGAAAACTTGTATTAATACAATTGAAAAACTTGTTTTAAAACTTGTATTAAAACAATTGAAAAACATGTTTTAATACAAGTTTTTTAACAGTTTTAAAACAAGTTAACAACTGTTTTGATACAAGTTTACAACTGTTTTTTTTTTTTAAAAATATGGCTTAGGGAATGATGGAAACATGTCCACGACGTTGAGGAATTGAAGGGAAGTTGCAAAGGCAAAGGGTCTAAAGTGTGGGAAAATGTCAAGTGACTATGGAATAATAAAACGCTATGCTTAAAAACGATTAAGATGATTAAAATGATTAACAATTAATGTCTAAGGGATATAGAGAGGAAGGTTATTAAAAAAAAATAGCAAAACGGCCATTGGTGACCTGTATGTTCATAGGATACACTAACAACCACTTAGCTAAAAGATTCGCCCAATCCGATGATTTCGAGGTGTATGTCTAAACCAAGGATTATGAACACCTCACTATGCCCCAGTGGTTGTAGTATATCGCTACAAACACACAGGTCACCAATTATTTGCCACACAGGACGGGATTCGAACCCGAGCAGACGAATGCCACTGGCCAAGTGACACACGCCCTAGCCTTCTTGGCTATCTGTGCTTGACGACTGAGGAGTCAAAAACCGGTATTTAAGCTGAGGCCACCGATTGCGAACAGATAGCGCTGCAGATGGTTGTTCAATGAGTTCCTAGGTAGCAGCACCAGATAGTCACGGACTATTTACATGAAATCTTTTAGTTTAAACACAACAGTAATCATAAAGGAGTTCCCGAGACTTTACTGCAAAACATTAGTTTCCCTAAAATGGCTATATTACGATAAAGTCGTCTAACTAAATCAAAGTTAAATTCAATATTACATTGTAAACTATATGTCTTCTGATTTAATGACAAGGGGATTAAATACAAGATTATTTAACAAGGGGTTAAAGCAAGGTTAAGGCAAAGCGTTGTATAATTCCATAGTCACTTGTCATTTACCACACTCCACATCTTTTGCCTTTGCAATTTCCCTCCATTTCCTATACGTCGTAGACCTGTTTCCATTATTTCCTAAGCCTTATTAAGCATAAAAGAGATGTAAACTAGTTTTAAAACGGTTAAAAAACTTGTTTTAAAACAGTTGAAAAACTTGTTTTAAAACTATTGAAAACTTGTATTAAAACAATTGAAAAACTTGTTTTAAAACTTGTATTAAAACAATTGAAAAACTTGTTTTAATACAAATTTTTTAACAGTTTTAAAACAAGTTAACAACTGTTTTGATACAAGTTTACAACTGTTTTTTCAAAAAAAAATGTCTTAGGGAATGATGGAAACATGTCCACGACGTTGAGGAATTGAAGGGAAGTTGCAAAGGCAAAGGGTCTGGAGTGTGGGAAACTGTCAAGTGACTATGGAATAATACAACGCTATGCTTAAAAACGATTAGGGAATGATGGAAACAGGTCCACGACGTTGAGGAAGTGGAGGTAAGTTGCTAAGGCAAAAGGTCTGGAGTGTGGGAAATGTCAAGTGCCTATGGAATTATACAATGCTATGCTAAGCGTGTGGTTGGCTTAGGGAATCATGGAAACAGGTCCACGACGTAAAGGAAGTGGAGGTAAGTTGCAAAGGCAAAAGGTCTTGAGTGTGGGAAATGTCAAGTGACTATGGAATTAAACTACGCCATGCTTAAAAGTCTTAGGGAATGATAGAAACAGGTCCACGACGTTGAGGAATTGAAGGGAAGTTGCAAAGGCAAAGGGTCTGGAGTGTGGGAAAATGTCAAGTGACTATGGAATAATACAACGCTATGCTTAAAAACGATTAGGGAATGATGGAAACAGGTCCACGACGTTGAGGAAGTGGAGGTAAGTTGCTAAGGCAAAAGGTCTGGAATGTGGGAAATGTCAAGTGCCTATGGAATTATACAATGCCATGCTAAGCGTGTGGTTGGCTTAGGGAATCATGGAAACAGGTCCACGACGTAAAGGAAGTGGAGGTAAGCTGCAAAGGCAAAAGGTCTTGAGTGTGGGAAATGTCATGTGACTATGGAATTATACTACGCCATGCTTAAAAGTCTTAGGGAATGATAGAAACAGGTCCACGACGTTAAGGAAGGAAAGGGAAGTTGCAAAGGCAAAGGGTCTGGAGTGTGGGAAATGTCAATTGACTATGGAATAATACAATGCCATGCTTAAAAACGATTAGGGAATGATGGAAACAGGTCCACCACGTAGAGGAAGTGGAGGAAAGTTGCAAATGCAAAGGTTCTGGAGTGTGGGAAATGTCAAGTCACTATAAAATAATACAACGCCATGCTTAAAAACGATAAGGGAATGATGGAAATAGGTCCACGACGTAGAGGAAGTGGAAGTAAGTTGCAAAGGCAAAGGGTCTGGAGTGTGGTTAATGTCAAGCTACTATGGAATTCTACTACGCCATGCTTAAAAAGTCTTAGGGAATACTGGAAACAGCTCCACGACGTAGACGAAGTTGAGGGAAGTTGCAAAGGCAAACGGTCTGTAGTATGGGAAATGTCAAGTAACTATAGCATAATACAAATTTATGCTTAGAAAGGTTAAGGGAATGATTGAAACAGGCCCACGACGTTGAGGAAGTGAAGGGAAAATGCTAAGGCAAAAGGTCTGGAGTGTGGGAAATGTCAAGTGCCTATGGAATTTTACAATGCCATGCTTAAATAGGCTTAGGGAATTATGGAAACAGGTCCACGACGTAAAGGAAGTAGAGGTAAGTTGCAAAGGCAAAAGGTCTTGAGTGTGGAAAATGTCAAGTGACTATGGAATTAAACTACGCCATGCTTAAAAGTTTTAGGGAATGATGGAAACAGGTCCACGACGTTGAGGAAGAAAAGGGAAGTTGCAAAGGCAAAGGGTCTGGAGTGTGGGAAATGTTAAGTGACTATGGAACAATACAACGCCATGCTTAAAAACGATAAGGGAATGATGGAAATAGGTCCACGACGTAGAGAAAGTGGAGGTAAGTTGCAAAGGCAAAGGGTTTGGAGTGTTGTTAATGTCAAGCTACTATGGAATTCTACTACGCCATGCTTAAAAAGTCTTAGGGAATGATGGAAACAGGTCCACGACGTAGAGTAAGTAGAGGGAAGTTGCAAAGGCCAAGGTTCTGGAGTGTGGGAAATGTCAAGTAACTATAGAAAAATACAACGCCATGCTTAAAAACGATAAGAGAATGATGGAAACAAGTGCACGAAGTAGAGGAAGTGGAGGTAAATTGCAACTTCTGCTATGAGTTCCTAGGTAGCAGCACCAGATAGTCACGGACTATTTACATGAAATCTTTTAGTTTAAACACAACAGTGATCATAAATGTGTTCCCGAGACTTTACTGCAAAACATTAGTTTCCCTAAAATTGCTATATTACAATAACCTCGTCTAACTAAATCAAGGTTAAATTCAATATTACATTGTAAACTATATGTCTTCTGATTTAATGAGATTTCAGTTTCAAATAATGCTATCAGAAAATAAAAATGTATGGGAAAACCAGAAAAATTACAACAAAAACTAAGTTTTATTTAATGTTTACTACAAATACCGGGATTTATCTTTCTTATTTATTTTATTATTGTGTTATTATTCAAAATAACCTATTTTAAAAGGGGTTAAAGCAAGGTTAAGGCAAAGCGTTGTATAATTCCATAGTCACTTGTCATTTACCACACTCCACACCTTTTGCCTTTGCAATTTCCCTCCATTTCCTATACGTCGTAGACCTGTTTCCATTATTTCCTAAGCCTTATTAAGCATAAAAGAGATGTAAACTTGTTTTAAAACGGTTGAAAAACTTGTTTTAAAACAGTTGAAAAACTTGTTTTAAAACGATTGAAAACTTGTATTAAAACAATTGAAAAACTTGTTTTAAAACTTGTATTAAAACAATTGAAAAACTTGTTTTAATACAAATTTTTTAACAGTTTTAAAACAAATTAACAACTGTTTTGATACAAGTTTACAATTGTTTTTTCCAAAAAAAATGTCTTAGGGAATGATGGAAACATGTCCACGACGTTGAGGAATTGAAGGGAAGTTGCAAAGGCAAAGGGTCTGGAGTGTGGGAAACTGTCAAGTGACTATGGAATAATACAACGCTATGCTTAAAAACGATTAGGAAATGATGGAAACAGGTCCACGACGTTGAGGAAGTGGAGGTAAGTTGCTAAGGCAAAAGGTCTGGAGTGTGGGAAATGTCAAGTGCCTATGGAATTATACAATGCTATGCTAAGCGTGTGGTTGGCTTAGGGAATCATGGAAACAGGTCCACGACGTAAAGGAAGTGGAGAAAAGTTGCAAAGGCAAAAGGTCTTGAGTGTGGGAAATGTCAAGTGACTATGGAATTATACTACGCCATGCTTAAAAACGATTAGGGAATGATGGAAACAGGTTTACGACGTAGAGGAAGTGGAGGGAAGTTGCAAATGCAAAGGTTCTTGAGTGTGGGAAATGTCAAGTGACTATAAAATAATACAACGCCATGCTTAAAAACTATAAGGGAATGATGGAAATAGGTCCACGACGTAGAGGAAGTGGAGGTAAGTTGCAAAGGCAAACGGTCTGGAGTATGGGAAATGTCAAGTAACTATAGCATAATACAAATTTATGCTTAGAAAGGTTTAGGGAATGATGGAAACAGGCCCACGACGTTGAGGAAGTGAAGGGAAGTTGCTAAGGCAAAAGGTCTGGAGTGTGGGAAATGTCAAGTGCCTATGGAATTATACAATGCCATGCTAAGCGTGTGGTTGGCTTAGGGAATCATGGAAACAGGTCCACGACGTAAAGGAAGTGGAGGTAAGTTGCAAAGGCAAAAGGTCTTGAGTGTGGAAAATGTCAAGTGACTATGGAATTAAACTACGCCATGCTTAAAAGTCTTAGGGAATGATAGAAACAGGTCCACGACGTTGAGGAAGGAAAGGGAAGTTGCAAAGGCAAAGGGTCTGGAGTGTGGGAAATGTCAAGTGACTATGGAATAATACAACGCCATGCTTAAAAACGATTAGGGAATGATGGAAACAGGTCCACGACGTTGAGGAAGTGGAGGAAAGTTGCAAATGCAAAGGTTCTGGAGTGTGGGAAATGTCAAGTGACTATAAAATAATACAACGCCATGCTTAAAAACGATAAGAGAATGATGGAAACAAGTGCACGAAGTAGAGGAAGTGGAGGTAAATTGCAACTTCTGCTATGAGTTCCTAGGTAGCAGCACCAGATAGTCACGGACTATTTACATGAAATCTTTTAGTTTAAACACAACAGTGATCATAAATGTGTTCCCGAGACTTTACTGCAAAACATTAGTTTCCCTAAAATTGCTATATTACAATAACCTCGTCTAACTAAATCAAGGTTAAATTCAATATTACATTGTAAACTATATGTCTTCTGATTTAATGAGATTTCAGTTTCAAATAATGCTATCAGAAAATAAAAATGTATGGGAAAACCAGAAAAATTACAACAAAAACTAAGTTTTATTTAATGTTTACTACAAATACCGGGATTTATCTTTCTTATTTATTTTATTATTGTGTTATTATTCAAAATAACCTATTTTAAAAGGGGTTAAAGCAAGGTTAAGGCAAAGCGTTGTATAATTCCATAGTCACTTGTCATTTACCACACTCCACACCTTTTGCCTTTGCAATTTCCCTCCATTTCCTATACGTCGTAGACCTGTTTCCATTATTTCCTAAGCCTTATTAAGCATAAAAGAGATGTAAACTAGTTTTAAAACGGTTGAAAAACTTGTTTTAAAACAGTTGAAAAACTTGTTTTAAAACGATTGAAAACTTGTATTAAAACAATTGAAAAACTTGTTTTAAAACTTGTATTAAAACAATTGAAAAACTTGTTTTAATACAAATTTTTTAACAGTTTTAAAACAAATTAACAACTGTTTTGATACAAGTTTACAATTGTTTTTTCCAAAAAAAATGTCTTAGGGAATGATGGAAACATGTCCACGACGTTGAGCAATTGAAGGGAAGTTGCAAAGGCAAAGGGTCTGGAGTGTGGGAAACTGTCAAGTGACTATGGAATAATACAACGCTATGCTTAAAAACGATTAGGAAATGATGGAAACAGGTCCACGACGTTGAGGAAGTGGAGGTAAGTTGCTAAGGCAAAAGGTCTGGAGTGTGGGAAATGTCAAGTGCCTATGGAATTATACAATGCTATGCTAAGCGTGTGGTTGGCTTAGGGAATCATGGAAACAGGTCCACGACGTAAAGGAAGTGGAGGTAAGTTGCAAAGGCAAAAGGTCTTGAGTGTGGGAAATGTCAAGTGACTATGGAATTATACTACGCCATGCTTAAAAACGATTAGGGAATGATGGAAACAGGTTTACGACGTAGAGGAAGTGGAGGGAAGTTGCAAATGCAAAGGTTCTTGAGTGTGGGAAATGTCAAGTGACTATAAAATAATACAACGCCATGCTTAAAAACTATAAGGGAATGATGAAAATAGGTCCACGACGTAGAGGAAGTGGAGGTAAGTTGCAAAGGCAAACGGTCTGGAGTATGGGAAATGTCAAGTAACTATAGCATAATACAAATTTATGCTTAGAAAGGTTTAGGGAATGATGGAAACAGGCCCACGACGTTGAGGAAGTGAAGGGAAGTTGCTAAGGCAAAAGGTCTGGAGTGTGGGAAATGTCAAGTGCCTATGGAATTATACAATGCCATGCTAAGCGTGTGGTTGGCTTAGGGAATCATGGAAACAGGTCCACGACGTAAAGGAAGTGGAGGTAATTTGCAAAGGCAAAAGGTCTTGAGTGTGGAAAATGTCAAGTGACTATGGAATTAAACTACGCCATGCTTAAAAGTCTTAGGGAATGATAGAAACAGGTCCACGACGTTGAGGAAGGAAAGGGAAGTTGCAAAGGCAAAGGGTCTGGAGTGTGGGAAATGTCAAGTGACTATGGAATAATACAACGCCATGCTTAAAATCGATTAGGGAATGATGGAAACAGGTCCACGACGTTGAGGAAGTGGAGGAAAGTTGCAAATGCAAAGGTTCTGGAGTGTGGGAAATGTCAAGTGACTATAAAATAATACAACGCCATGCTTAAAAACGATAAGAGAATGATGGAAACAAGTGCACGAAGTAGAGGAAGTGGAGGTAAATTGCAACTTCTGCTATGAGTTCCTAGGTAGCAGCACCAGATAGTCACGGACTATTTACATGAAATCTTTTAGTTTAAACACAACAGTGATCATAAATGTGTTCCCGAGACTTTACTGCAAAACATTAGTTTCCCTAAAATTGCTATATTACAATAACCTCGTCTAACTAAATCAAGGTTAAATTCAATATTACATTGTAAACTATATGTCTTCTGATTTAATGAGATTTCAGTTTCAAATAATGCTATCAGAAAATAAAAATGTATGGGAAAACCAGAAAAATTACAACAAAAACTAAGTTTTATTTAATGTTTACTACAAATACCGGGATTTATCTTTCTTATTTATTTTCTTATTGTGTTATTATTCAAAATAACCTATTTTAAAAGGGGTTAAAGCAAGGTTAAGGCAAAGCGTTGTATAATTCCATAGTCACTTGTCATTTACCACACTCCACACCTTTTGCCTTTGCAATTTCCCTCCATTTCCTATACGTCGTAGACCTGTTTCCATTATTTCCTAAGCCTTATTAAGCATAAAAGAGATGTAAGTTAGTTTTAAAACGGTTAAAAAACTTGTTTTAAAACAGTTGAAAAACTTGTTTTAAAACGATTGAAAACTTGTATTAAAACAATTGAAAAACTTGTTTTAAAACTTGTATTAAAACAATTGAAAAACTTGTTTTAATACAAATTTTTTAACAGTTTTAAAACAAGTTAACAACTGTTTTGATACAAGTTTACAACTGTTTTTTCCAAAAAAAATGTCTTAGGGAATGATGGAAACATGTCCACGACGTTGAGGAATTGAAGGGAAGTTGCAAAGGCAAAGGGTCTGGAGTGTGGGAAACTGTCAAGTGACTATGGAATAATACAACGCTATGCTTAAAAACGATTAAGCTAAACTTGTTTTTAAACGGTTAAAAAACTTGTTTTAAAACAGTTGAAAAACTTGTTTTAAAACGATTGAAAACTTGTATTAAAACAATTGAAAAACTTGTTTTAAAACTTGTATTAAAACAATTGAAAAACTTGTTTTAATACAAATTTTTTAACAGTTTTAAAACAAGTTAACAACTGTTTTGATACAAGTTTACAACTGTTTTTTCCAAAAAAAATGTCTTAGGGAATGATGGAAACATGTCCACGACGTTGAGGAATTGAAGGGAAGTTGCAAAGGCAAAGGGTCTGGAGTGTGGGAAACTGTCAAGTGACTATGGAATAATACAACGCTATGCTTAAAAACGATTAGGGAATGATGGAAACAGGTCCACGACGTTGAGGAAGTGGAGGTAAGTTGCTAAGGCAAAAGGTCTGGAGTGTGGGAAATGTCAAGTGCCTATGGAATTATACAATGCTATGCTAAGCGTGTGGTTGGCTTAGGGAATCATGGAAACAGGTCCACGACGTAAAGGAAGTGGAGGTAAGTTGCAAAGGCAAAAGGTCTTGAGTGTGGGAAATGTCAAGTGACTATGGAATTATACTACGCCATGCTTAAAAGTCTTAGGGAATGATAGAAACAGGTCCACGACATTGAGGAAGGAAAGGGAAGTTGCAAAGGCAAAGGGTCTGGAGTGTGGGAAATGTCAAGTGACTATGGAATAATACAACGCCATGCTTAAAAACGATTAGGGAATGATGGAAACAGGTTTACGACGTAGAGGAAGTGGAGGGAAGTTGCAAATGCAAAGGTTCTTGAGAGTGGGAAATGTCAAGTGACTATAAAATAATACAACGCCATGCTTAAAAACGATAAGGGAATGATGGAAATAGGTCCACGACGTAGAGGAAGTGGAGGTAATTTGCAAAGGCAAACGGTCTGGAGTATGGGAAATGTCAAGTAACTATAGCATAATACAAATTTATGCTTAGAAAGGTTTAGGGAATGATGGAAACAGGCCCACGACGTTGAGGAAGTGAAGGGAAGTTGCTAAGGCAAAAGGTCCGGAGTGTGGGAAATGTCAAGTGCCTATGGAATTATACAATGCCATGCTAAGCGTGTGGTTGGCTTAGGGAATCATGGAAACAGGTCCACGACGTAAAGGAAGTGGAGGTAAGTTGCAAAGGCAAAAGGTCTTGAGTGTGGAAAATGTCAAGTGACTATGGAATTAAACTACGCCATGCTTAAAAGTCTTAGGGAATGATAGAAACAGGTCCACGACGTTGAGGAAGGAAAGGGAAGTTGCAAAGGCAAAGGGTCTGGAGTGTGGGAAATGTCAAGTGACTATAGAATAATACAACGCCATGCTTAAAAACGATTAGGGAATGATGGAAACAGGTCCACGACGTAGAGGAAGTGGAGGAAAGTTGCAAATGCAAAGGTTCTGGAGTGTGGGAAATGTCAAGTGACTATAAAAAAATACAACGCCATGCTTAAAAACGATAAGGGAATGATGGAAATAGGTCCACGACGTAGAGGAAGTGGAAGTAAGTTGCAAAGGCAAAGGGTCTGGAGTGTGGTTAATGTCAAGCTACTATGGAATTCTACTACGCCATGCTTAAAAAGTCTTAGGGAATACTGGAAACAGCTCCACGACGTAGACGAAGTGGAGGGAAGTTGCAAAGGCAAACGGTCTGGAGTATGGGAAATGTCAAGTAACTATAGCATAATACAAATTTATGCTTAGAAAGGTTAAGGGAATGATGGAAACAGGCCCACGACGTTGAGGAAGTGAAGGGAAAATGCTAAGGCAAAAGGTCTGGAGTGTGGGAAATGTCAAGTGCCTATGGAATTTTACAATGCCATGCTTAAATAGGCTTAGGGAATTATGGAAACAGGTCCAAGACGTAAAGGAAGTAGAGGTAAGTTGCAAAGGCAAAAGGTCTAGAGTGTGGAAAATGTCAAGTGACCATGGAATTAAACTACGCCATGCTTAAAAGTTTTAGGGAATGATGGAAACAGGTCCACGACGTTGAGGAAGAAAAGGGAAGTTGCAAAGTAAAAGGGTCTGGAGTGTGGGAAATGTTAAGTGACTATGGAACAATACAACGCCATGCTTAAAAACGATCAGGGAATAATGGAAACAGGTCCACGACATAGAGGAAGTGGTGGGAAGTTGCAAAGGCAAAGGTTCTGGAGTGTGGGAAATATCAAGTGACTTTAATATAATACAACGTTATTCTTAAAAACGATAAGGGAATGATGGAAATAGGTCCACGACGTAGAGGAAGTGGAGGTAAGTTGCACAGGCAAAGGGTTTGGAGTGTTGTTAATGTCAAGCTACTATGGAATTCTACTACGCCATGCTTAAAAATCTTAAGGAATGATGGAAACAGGTCCACGACGTAGAGTAAGTGGAGGGAAGTTGCAAAGGCCAAGGTTCTGGAGTGTGGGAAATGTCAAGTGACTATAGAAAAATACAACGCCATGCTTAAAAGCGATAAGAGAATGATGGAAACAGGTGCACGACGTAGAGGAAGTGGAGGTAAGTTGCAACTTCTGCTATGAGTTCCTAGGTAGCAGCACCAGATAGTCACGGACTATATTACGATAAAGTCGTCTAACTAAATCAAAGTTAAATTCAATATTACATTGCAAACTATATGTCTTCTGATTTAATGACAAGGGGATTAAATACAAGATTATTTAACAAGGGGTTAAAGCAAGGTTAAGGCAAAGCGTTGTATAATTCCATAGTCACTTGTCATTTACCACACTCCACACCTTTTGCCTTTGCAATTTCCCTCCATTTCCTATACGTCGTAGACCTGTTTCCATCATTCCCTAAGCCTTATTAAACATAAAAGAGATGTAAACTTGTTTTAAAACGGTTAAAAAACTTGTTTTAAAACAGTTGAAAAACTTGTTTTAAAACGATTGAAAACTTGTATTAAAACAATTGAAAAACTTGTTTTAAAACTTGTATTAAAACGATTGAAAAAGTTGTTTTAATACAAGTTTTTTAACAGTTTTAAAACAAGTTAACAACGGTTTTGATACAAGTTTACAACTGTTTTTTTCCAAAAAATATGGCTTAGGGAATGATGGAAACAGGTCCACCACGTAGAGGAAGTGGAGGAAAGTTGCAAATGCAAGGGTTCTGGAGTGTGGGAAATGTCAAGTGACTATAGCATAATACAAATTTATGCTTAAAAACGATTAGGGAATGATGGAAACAGGTCCACGACGTTGAGGAAGTGAAGGTAAGTTGCTAAGGCAAAAGGTCTGGAATGTGGGAAATGTCAAGTGCCTATGGAATTATACAATGCCATGCTAAGCGTGTGGTTGGCTTAGGGAATCATGGAAACAGGTCCACGACGTAAAGGAAGTGGAGGTAAGCTGCAAAGGCAAAAGGTCTTGAGTGTGGGAAATGTCATGTGACTATGGAATTATACTACGCCATGCTTAAAAGTCTTAGGGAATAATAGAAACAGGTCCACGACGTTAAGGAAGGAAAGGGAAGTTGCAAAGGCAAAGGGTCTGGAGTGTGGGAAATGTCAATTGACTATGGAATAATACAATGCCATGCTTAAAAACGATTAGGGAATGATGGAAACAGGTCCACCACGTAGAGGAAGTGGAGGAAAGTTGCAAATGCAAGGGTTCTGGAGTGTGGGAAATGTCAAGTGACTATGGAATAATACAACGCTATGCTTAAATACGATTAGGGAATGATGGAAACAGGTCCACGACGTTGAGGAAGTGGAGGTAAGTTGCTAAGGCAAAAGGTCTGGAATGTGGGAAATGTCAAGTGCCTATGGAATTATACAATGCCATGCTAAGCGTGTGGTTGGCTTAGGGAATCATGGAAACAGGTCCACGACGTAAAGGAAGTGGAGGTAAGCTGCAAAGGCAAAAGGTCTTGAGTGTGGGAAATGTCATGTGACTATGGAATTATACTACGCCATGCTTAAAAGTCTTAGGGAATGATAGAAACAGGTCCACGACGTTAAGGAAGGAAAGGGAAGTTGCAAAGGCAAAGGGTCTGGAGTGTGGGAAATGTCAATTGACTATGGAATAATACAATGCCATGCTTAAAAACGATTAGGGAATGATGGAAACAGGTCCACCACGTAGAGGAAGTGGAGGAAAGTTGCAAATACAAAGGTTCTGGAGTGTGGGAAATGTCAAGTGACTATAAAATAATACAACGCCATGCTTAAAAACGATAAGGGAATGATGGAAATAGGTCCACGACGTAGAGGAAGTGGAGGGAAGTTGCAAAGGCAAAGGGTCTGGAGTGTGGGAAATGTCAAGTGACTATAGAATAATACAACGCCATGCTTAAAAACGATTAGGGAATGATGGAAACAGGTCCACGACGTAGAGGAAGTGGAGGAAAGTTGCAAATGCAAAGGTTCTGGAGTGTGGGAAATGTCAAGTGACTATAAAAAAATACAACGCCATGCTTAAAAACGATAAGGGAATGATGGAAATAGGTCCACGACGTAGAGGAAGTGGAGGTAAGTTGCAAAGGCAAAGGGTCTGGAGTGTGGTTAATGTCAAGCTACTATGGAATTCTACTACGCCATGCTTAAAAAGTCTTAGGGAATACTGGAAACAGCTCCACGACGTAGACGAAGTGGAGGGAAGTTGCAAAGGCAAACGGTCTGGAGTATGGGAAATGTCAAGTAACTATAGCATAATACAAATTTATGCTTAGAAAGGTTAAGGGAATGATGGAAACAGGCCCACGACGTTGAGGAAGTGAAGGGAAAATGCTAAGGCAAAAGGTCTGGAGTGTGGGAAATGTCAAGTGCCTATGGAATTTTACAATGCCATGCTTAAATAGGCTTAGGGAATTATGGAAACAGGTCCAAGACGTAAAGGAAGTAGAGGTAAGTTGCAAAGGCAAAAGGTCTAGAGTGTGGAAAATGTCAAGTGACCATGGAATTAAACTACGCCATGCTTAAAAGTTTTAGGGAATGATGGAAACAGGTCCACGACGTTGAGGAAGAAAAGGGAAGTTGCAAAGTAAAAGGGTCTGGAGTGTGGGAAATGTTAAGTGACTATGGAACAATACAACGCCATGCTTAAAAACGATCAGGGAATAATGGAAACAGGTCCACGACATAGAGGAAGTGGTGGGAAGTTGCAAAGGCAAAGGTTCTGGAGTGTGGGAAATATCAAGTGACTTTAATATAATACAACGTTATTCTTAAAAACGATAAGGGAATGATGGAAATAGGTCCACGACGTAGAGGAAGTGGAGGTAAGTTGCACAGGCAAAGGGTTTGGAGTGTTGTTAATGTCAAGCTACTATGGAATTCTACTACGCCATGCTTAAAAAGTCTTAAGGAATGATGGAAACAGGTCCACGACGTAGAGTAAGTGGAGGGAAGTTGCAAAGGCCAAGGTTCTGGAGTGTGGGAAATGTCAAGTGACTATAGAAAAATACAACGCCATGCTTAAAAGCGATAAGAGAATGATGGAAACAGGTGCACGACGTAGAGGAAGTGGAGGTAAGTTGCAACTTCTGCTATGAGTTCCTAGGTAGCAGCACCAGATAGTCACGGACTATATTACGATAAAGTCGTCTAACTAAATCAAAGTTAAATTCAATATTACATTGCAAACTATATGTCTTCTGATTTAATGACAAGGGGATTAAATACAAGATTATTTAACAAGGGGTTAAAGCAAGGTTAAGGCAAAGCGTTGTATAATTCCATAGTCACTTGTCATTTACCACACTCCACACCTTTTGCCTTTGCAATTTCCCTCCATTTCCTATACGTCGTAGACCTGTTTCCATCATTCCCTAAGCCTTATTAAACATAAAAGAGATGTAAACTTGTTTTAAAACGGTTAAAAAACTTGTTTTAAAACAGTTGAAAAACTTGTTTTAAAACGATTGAAAACTTGTATTAAAACAATTGAAAAACTTGTTTTAAAACTTGTATTAAAACGATTGAAAAAGTTGTTTTAATACAAGTTTTTTAACAGTTTTAAAACAAGTTAACAACGGTTTTGATACAAGTTTACAACTGTTTTTTTCCAAAAAATATGGCTTAGGGAATGATGGAAACAGGTCCACCACGTAGAGGAAGTGGAGGAAAGTTGCAAATGCAAGGGTTCTGGAGTGTGGGAAATGTCAAGTGACTATAGCATAATACAAATTTATGCTTAAAAACGATTAGGGAATGATGGAAACAGGTCCACGACGTTGAGGAAGTGAAGGTAAGTTGCTAAGGCAAAAGGTCTGGAATGTGGGAAATGTCAAGTGCCTATGGAATTATACAATGCCATGCTAAGCGTGTGGTTGGCTTAGGGAATCATGGAAACAGGTCCACGACGTAAAGGAAGTGGAGGTAAGCTGCAAAGGCAAAAGGTCTTGAGTGTGGGAAATGTCATGTGACTATGGAATTATACTACGCCATGCTTAAAAGTCTTAGGGAATAATAGAAACAGGTCCACGACGTTAAGGAAGGAAAGGGAAGTTGCAAAGGCAAAGGGTCTGGAGTGTGGGAAATGTCAATTGACTATGGAATAATACAATGCCATGCTTAAAAACGATTAGGGAATGATGGAAACAGGTCCACCACGTAGAGGAAGTGGAGGAAAGTTGCAAATGCAAGGGTTCTGGAGTGTGGGAAATGTCAAGTGACTATGGAATAATACAACGCTATGCTTAAATACGATTAGGGAATGATGGAAACAGGTCCACGACGTTGAGGAAGTGGAGGTAAGTTGCTAAGGCAAAAGGTCTGGAATGTGGGAAATGTCAAGTGCCTATGGAATTATACAATGCCATGCTAAGCGTGTGGTTGGCTTAGGGAATCATGGAAACAGGTCCACGACGTAAAGGAAGTGGAGGTAAGCTGCAAAGGCAAAAGGTCTTGAGTGTGGGAAATGTCATGTGACTATGGAATTATACTACGCCATGCTTAAAAGTCTTAGGGAATGATAGAAACAGGTCCACGACGTTAAGGAAGGAAAGGGAAGTTGCAAAGGCAAAGGGTCTGGAGTGTGGGAAATGTCAATTGACTATGGAATAATACAATGCCATGCTTAAAAACGATTAGGGAATGATGGAAACAGGTCCACCACGTAGAGGAAGTGGAGGAAAGTTGCAAATACAAAGGTTCTGGAGTGTGGGAAATGTCAAGTGACTATAAAATAATACAACGCCATGCTTAAAAACGATAAGGGAATGATGGAAATAGGTCCACGACGTAGAGGAAGTGGAGGTAAGTTGCAAAGGCAAAGGGTCTGGAGTGTGGTTAATGTCAAGCTACTATGAAATTCTACTACGCCATGCTTAAAAAGTCATAGGGAATACTGGAAACAGCTCCACGACGTAGACGAAGTGGAGGAAAGTTGCAAATACAAAGGTTCTGGAGTATGGGAAATGTCAAGTAACTATAGCATAATACAAATTTATGCTTAGAAAGGTTAAGGGAATGATGGAAACAGGCCCACGACGTTGAGGAAGTGAAGGGAAAATGCTAAGGCAAAAGGTCTGGAGTGTGGGAAATGTCAAGTGCCTATGGAATTTTACAATGCCATGCTTAAATAGGCTTAGGGAATTATGGAAACAGGTCCACGACGTAAAGGAAGTAGAGGTAAGTTGCAAAGGCAAAAGGTCTTGAGTGTGGAAAATGTCAAGTGACTATGGAATTAAACTACGCCATGCTTAAAAGTTTTAGGGAATGATGGAAACAGGTCCACGACGTTGAGGAAGAAAAGGGAAGTTGCAAAGGCAAAGGGTCTGGAGTGTGGGAAATGTTAAGTGACTATGGAACAATACAACGCCATGCTTAAAAACGATAAGGGAATGATGGAAATAGGTCCACGACGTAGAGGAAGTGGAGGTAAGTTGCAAAGGCAAAGGGTTTGGAGTGTTGTTAATGTCAAGCTACTATGGTATTCTACTACGCCATGCTTAAAAAGTCTTAGGGAATGATGGAAACAGGTCCACGACGTAGAGTAAGTGGAGGGAAGTTGCAAAGGCCAAGGTTCTGGAGTGTGGGAAATGTCAAGTAACTATAGAAAAATACAACGCCATGCTTAAAAACGATAAGAGAATGATGGAAACAAGTGCACGAAGTAGAGGAAGTGGAGGTAAATTGCAACTTCTGCTATGAGTTCCTAGGTAGCAGCACCAGATAGTCACGGACTATTTACATGAAATCTTTTAGTTTAAACACAACAGTGATCATAAATGTGTTCCCGAGACTTTACTGCAAAACATTAGTTTCCCTAAAATTGCTATATTACAATAACCTCGTCTAACTAAATCAAGGTTAAATTCAATATTACATTGTAAACTATATGTCTTCTGATTTAATGAGATTTCAGTTTCAAATAATGCTATCAGAAAATAAAAATGTATGGGAAAACCAGAAAAATTACAACAAAAACTAAGTTTTATTTAATGTTTACTACAAATACCGGGATTTATCTTTCTTATTTATTTTCTTATTGTGTTATTATTCAAAATAACCTATTTTAAAAGGGGTTAAAGCAAGGTTAAGGCAAAGCGTTGTATAATTCCATAGTCACTTGTCATTTACCACACTCCACACCTTTTGCCTTTGCAATTTCCCTCCATTTCCTATACGTCGTAGACCTGTTTCCATCATTCCCTAAGCCTTATTAAACATAAAAGAGATGTAAACTTGTTTTGAAATGGTTAAAAAACTTATTTTTAAACAGTTAAAAAACTTGTTTTAAAACAATTGAAAACTTGTATTAATACAATTGAAAAACTTGTTTTAAAACTTGTATTAAAACAATTGAAAAACTTGTTTTAATACAAGTTTTTTAACAGTTTTAAAACAAGTTAACAACTGTTTTGATACAAGTTTACAACTGTTTTTTTTTTCAAAAAATATGGCTTAGGGAATGATGGAAACATGTCCACGACGTTGAGGAATTGAAGGGAAGTTGCAAAGGCAAAGGGTCTGGAGTGTGGGAAAATGTCAAGTGACTATGGAATAATAAAACGCTATGCTTAAAAACGATTAAGATGATTAAAATGATTAACGATTAATGTCTAAGGGATATAGAGAGGAAGGTTATTAAAAAAAATAGCAAAACGGCCATTGGTGACCTGTATGTTCATAGGATACACTAACAACCACTTAGCTAAAAGATTCGCCCAATCCGATGATTTCGAGGTGTATGTCTAAACCAAGGATTATGAACACCTCACTATGCCCCAGTGGTTGTAGTATATCGCTACAAACACACAGGTCACCAATTATTTGCCACACAGGACGGGATTCGAACCCGAGCAGACGAATGCCACTGGCCAAGTGACACACGCCCTAGCCTTCTTGGCTATCTGTGCTTGACGACTGAGGAGTCAAAAACCGGTATTTAAGCTGAGGCCACCGATTGCGAACAGATAGCGCTGCAGATGGTTGTTCAATGAGTTCCTAGGTAGCAGCACCAGATAGTCACGGACTATTTACATGAAATCTTTTAGTTTAAACACAACAGTAATCATAAAGGAGTTCCCGAGACTTTACTGCAAAACATTAGTTTCCCTAAAATGGCTATATTACGATAAAGTCGTCTAACTAAATCAAAGTTAAATTCAATATTACATTGTAAACTATATGTCTTCTGATTTAATGACAAGGGGATTAAATACAAGATTATATAACAAGGGGTTAAAGCAAGGTTAAGGCAAAGCGTTGTATAATTCCATAGTCACTTGTCATTTACCACACTCCACACCTTTTGCCTTTGCAATTTCCCTCCATTTCCTATACGTCGTAGACCTGTTTCCATCATTCCCTAAGCCTTATTAAACATAAAAGAGATGTAAACTTGTTTTAAAACGGTTAAAAAACTTGTTTTAAAACAGTTGAAAAACTTGTTTTAAAACGATTGAAAACTTGTATTAAAACAATTGAAAAACTTGTTTTAAAACTTGTATTAAAACAATTGAAAAACTTGTTTTAATACAAGTTTTTTAACAGTTTTAAAACAAGTTAACAACTGTTTTGATACAAGTTTACAACTGTTTTTTTCCAAAAAATATGGCTTAGGGAATGATGGAAACATGTCCACGACGTTGAGGAATTGAATGGAATTTGCAAAGGCAAAGGGTCTGGAGTGTGGGAAAATGTCAAGTGACTATGGAATAATACAACGCTATGCTTAAAAACGATTAGGGAATGATGGAAACAGGTCCACGACGTTGAGGAAGTGGAGGTAAGTTACTAAGGCAAAAGGTCTGGAATGTGGGAAATGTCAAGTGCCTATGGAATTATACAATGCCATGCTAAGCGCAAAATCAAGGTTAAATTCAATATTACATTGTAAACTATATGTCTTCTGATTTAATGAGATTTCAGTTTCAAATAATGCTATCAGAAAATAAAAATGTATGGGAAAACCAGAAAAATTACAACAAAAACTAAGTTAAATTTAATGTTTACTACAAATACCGGGATTTATCTTTCTTATTTATTTTCTTATTGTGTTATTATTCAAAATAACCTATTTTAAAAGGGGTTAAAGCAAGGTTAAGGCAAAGCGTTGTATAATTCCATAGTCACTTGTCATTTACCACACTCCACACCTTTTGCCTTTGCAATTTCCCTCCATTTCCTATACGTCGTAGACCTGTTTCCATCATTCCCTAAGCCTTATTAAACATAAAAGAGATGTAAACTTGTTTTGAAATGGTTAAAAAACTTATTTTTAAACAGTTAAAAAACTTGTTTTAAAACAATTGAAAACTTGTATTAATACAATTGAAAAACTTGTTTTAAAACTTGTATTAAAACAATTGAAAAACTTGTTTTAATACAAGTTTTTTAACAGTTTTAAAACAAGTTAACAACTGTTTTGATACAAGTTTACAACTGTTTTTTTTTTCAAAAAATACGGCTTAGGGAATGATGGAAACATGTCTACGACGTTGAGGAATTGAAGGGAAGTTGCAAAGGCAAAGGGTCTGGAGTGTGGGAAAATGTCAAGTGACTATGGAATAATAAAACGCTATGCTTAAAAACGATTAAGATGATTAAAATGATTAACGATTAATGTCTAAGGGATATAGAGAGGAAGGTTATTAAAAAAAATAGCAAAACGGCCATTGGTGACCTGTATGTTCATAGGATACACTAACAACCACTTAGCTAAAAGATTCGCCCAATCCGATGATTTCGAGGTGTATGTCTAAACCAAGGATTATGAACACCTCACTATGCCCCAGTGGTTGTAGTATATCGCTACAAACACACAGGTCACCAATTATTTGCCACACAGGACGGGATTCGAACCCGAGCAGACGAATGCCACTGGCCAAGTGACACACGCCCTAGCCTTCTTGGCTATCTGTGCTTGACGACTGAGGAGTCAAAAACCGGTATTTAAGCTAAGGCCACCGATTGCGAACAGATAGCGCTGCAGATGGTTGTTCAATGAGTTCCTAGGTAGCAGCACCAGATAGTCACGGACTATTTACATGAAATCTTTTAGTTTAAACACAACAGTAATCATAAAGGAGTTCCCGAGACTTTACTGCAAAACATTAGTTTCCCTAAAATGGCTATATTACGATAAAGTCGTCTAACTAAATCAAAGTTAAATTCAATATTACATTGTAAACTATATGTCTTCTGATTTAATGACAAGGGGATTAAATACAAGATTATTTAACAAGGGGTTAAAGCAAGGTTAAGGCAAAGCGTTGTATAATTCCATAGTCACTTGTCATTTACCACACTCCACACCTTTTGCCTTTGCAATTTCCCTCCATTTCCTATACGTCGTAGACCTGTTTCCATCATTCCCTAAGCCTTATTAAACATAAAAGAGATGTAAACTTGTTTTAAAACGGTTAAAAAACTTGTTTTAAAACAGTTGAAAAACTTGTTTTAAAACGATTGAAAACTTGTATTAAAACAATTGAAAAACTTGTTTTAAAACTTGTATTAAAACGATTGAAAAACTTGTTTTAATACAAGTTTTTTAACAGT
The DNA here is from genome assembly GCF_028750875.1 of Macrosteles quadrilineatus. Taxonomy (NCBI): domain Eukaryota; kingdom Metazoa; phylum Arthropoda; class Insecta; order Hemiptera; family Cicadellidae; genus Macrosteles; species Macrosteles quadrilineatus. The sequence continues at coordinate 13,858,788 of NW_026542601.1, read as the reverse complement.
TTTAAAACAAGTTAACAACGGTTTTGATACAAGTTTACAACTGTTTTTTTCCAAAAAATATGGCTTAGGGAATGATGGAAACAGGTCCACCACGTAGAGGAAGTGGAGGAAAGTTGCAAATGCAAGGGTTCTGGAGTGTGGGAAATGTCAAGTGACTATGGAATAATACAACGCTATGCTTAAAAACGATTAGGGAATGATGGAAACAGGTCCACGACGTTGAGGAAGTGGAGGTAAGTTGCTAAGGCAAAAGGTCTGGAATGTGGGAAATGTCAAGTGCCTATGGAATTATACAATGCCATGCTAAGCGTGTGGTTGGATAAGGGAATCATGGAAACAGGTCCACGACGTAAAGGAAGTGGAGGTAAGCTGCAAAGGCAAAAGGTCTTGAGTGTGGGAAATGTCATGTGACTATGGAATTATACTACGCCATGCTTAAAAGTCTTAGGGAATGATAGAAACAGGTCCACGACGTTAAGGAAGGAAAGGGAAGTTGCAAAGGCAAAGGGTCTGGAGTGTGGGAAATGTCAATTGACTATGGAATAATACAATGCCATGCTTAAAAACGATTAGGGAATGATGGAAACAGGTCCACCACGTAGAGGAAGTGGAGGAAAGTTGCAAATGCAAAGGTTCTGGAGTGTGGGAAATGTCAAGTGACTATAAAATAATACAACGCCATGCTTAAAAACGATAAGGGAATGATGGAAATAGGTCCACGACGTAGAGGAAGTGGAGGTAAGTTGCAAAGGCAAAGGGTCTGGAGTGTGGTTAATGTCAAGCTACTATGAAATTCTACTACGCCATGCTTAAAAAGTCATAGGGAATACTGGAAACAGCTCCACGACGTAGACGAAGTGGAGGGAAGTTGCAAAGACAAACGGTCTGGAGTATGGGAAATGTCAAGTAACTATAGCATAATACAAATTTATGCTTAGAAAGGTTAAGGGAATGATGGAAACAGGCCCACGACGTTGAGGAAGTGAAGGGAAAATGCTAAGGCAAAAGGTCTGGAGTGTGGGAAATGTCAAGTGCCTATGGAATTTTACAATGCCATGCTTAAATAGGCTTAGGGAATTATGGAAACAGGTCCACGACGTAAAGGAAGTAGAGGTAAGTTGCAAAGGCAAAAGGTCTTGAGTGTGGAAAATGTCAAGTGACTATGGAATTAAACTACGCCATGCTTAAAAGTTTTAGGGAATGATGGAAACAGGTCCACGACGTTGAGGAAGAAAAGGGAAGTTGCAAAGGCAAAGGGTCTGGAGTGTGGGAAATGTTAAGTGACTATGGAACAATACAACGCCATGCTTAAAAACGATAAGGGAATGATGGAAATAGGTCCACGACGTAGAGGAAGTGGAGGTAAGTTGCAAAGGCAAAGGGTTTGGAGTGTTGTTAATGTCAAGCTACTATGGTATTCTACTACGCCATGCTTAAAAAGTCTTAGGGAATGATGGAAACAGGTCCACGACGTAGAGTAAGTGGAGGGAAGTTGCAAAGGCCAAGGTTCTGGAGTGTGGGAAATGTCAAGTAACTATAGAAAAATACAACGCCATGCTTAAAAACGATAAGAGAATGATGGAAACAAGTGCACGAAGTAGAGGAAGTGGAGGTAAATTGCAACTTCTGCTATGAGTTCCTAGGTAGCAGCAAAGATAGTCACGGACTATTTACATGAAATCTTTTAGTTTAAACACAACAGTGATCATAAATGTGTTCCCGAGACTTTACTGCAAAACATTAGTTTCCCTAAAATTGCTATATTACAATAACCTCGTCTAACTAAATCAAGGTTAAATTCAATATTACATTGTAAACTATATGTCTTCTGATTTAATGAGATTTCAGTTTCAAATAATGCTATCAGAAAATAAAAATGTATGGGAAAACCAGAAAAATTACAACAAAAACTAAGTTTTATTTAATGTTTACTACAAATACCGGGATTTATCTTTCTTATTTATTTTCTTATTGTGTTATTATTCAAAATAACCTATTTTAAAAGGGGTTAAAGCAAGGTTAAGGCAAAGCGTTGTATAATTCCATAGTCACTTGTCATTTACCACACTCCACACCTTTTGCCTTTGCAATTTCCCTCCATTTCCTATACGTCGTAGACCTGTTTCCATCATTCCCTAAGCCTTATTAAACATAAAAGAGATGTAAACTTGTTTTGAAATGGTTAAAAAACTTATTTTTAAACAGTTAAAAAACTTGTTTTAAAACAATTGAAAACTTGTATTAATACAATTGAAAAACTTGTTTTAAAACTTGTATTAAAACAATTGAAAAACTTGTTTTAATACAAGTTTTTTAACAGTTTTAAAACAAGTTAACAACTGTTTTGATACAAGTTTACAACTGTTTTTTTTCAAAAAATATGGCTTAGGGAATGATGGAAACATGTCCACGACGTTGAGGAATTGAAGGGAAGTTGCAAAGGCAAAGGGTCTGGAGTGTGGGAAAATGTCAAGTGACTATGGAATAATAAAACGCTATGCTTAAAAACGATTAAGATGATTAAAATGATTAACGATTAATGTCTGAGGGATATAGAGAGGAAGGTTATTAAAAAAAATAGCAAAACGGCCATTGGTGACCTGTATGTTCATAGGATACACTAACAACCACTTAGCTAAAAGATTCGCCCAATCCGATGATTTCGAGGTGTATGTCTAAACCAAGGATTATGAACACCTCACTATGCCCCAGTGGTTGTAGTATATCGCTACAAACACACAGGTCACCAATTATTTGCCACACAGGACGGGATTCGAACCCGAGCAGACGAATTCCACTGGCCAAGTGACACACGCCCTAGCCTTCTTGGCTATCTGTGCTTGACGACTGAGGAGTCAAAAACCGGTATTTAAGCTAAGGCCACCGATTGCGAACAGATAGCGCTGCAGATGGTTGTTCAATGAGTTCCTAGGTAGCAGCACCAGATAGTCACGGACTATTTACATGAAATCTTTTAGTTTAAACACAACAGTAATCATAAAGGAGTTCCCGAGACTTTACTGCAAAACATTAGTTTCCCTAAAATGGCTATATTACGATAAAGTCGTCTAACTAAATCAAAGTTAAATTCAATATTACATTGTAAACTATATGTCTTCTGATTTAATGACAAGGGGATTAAATACAAGATTATTTAACAAGGGGTTAAAGCAAGGTTAAGGCAAAGCGTTGTATAATTCCATAGTCACTTGTCATTTACCACACTCCACACCTTTTGCCTTTGCAATTTCCCTCCATTTCCTATACGTCGTAGACCTGTTTCCATCATTCCCTAAGCCTTATTAAACATAAAAGAGATGTAAACTTGTTTTAAAACGGTTAAAACACTTGTTTTAAAACAGTTGAAAAACTTGTTTTAAAACGATTGAAAACTTGTATTAAAACAATTGAAAAACTTGTTTTAAAACTTGTATTAAAACGATTGAAAAACTTGTTTTAATACAAGTTTTTTAACAGTTTTAAAACAAGTTAACAACGGTTTTGATACAAGTTTACAACTGTTTTTTTCCAAAAAATATGGCTTAGGGAATGATGGAAACATGTCCACGACGTTGAGGAATTGAAGGGAAGTTGCAAAGGCAAAAGGTCTGGAGTGTGGGAAAATGTCAAGTGACTATGGAATAATACAACGCTATGCTTAAAAACGATTAGGGAATGATGGAAACAGGTCCACGACGTTGAGGAAGTGGAGGTAAGTTGCTAAGGCAAAAGGTCTGGAATGTGGGAAATGTCAAGTGCCTATGGAATTATACAATGCCATGCTAAGCGTGTGGTTGGCTTAGGGAATCATGGAAACAGGTCCACGACGTAAAGGAAGTGGAGGTAAGCTGCAAAGGCAAAAGGTCTTGAGTGTGGGAAATGTCATGTGACTATGGAATTATACTACGCCATGCTTAAAAGTCTTAGGGAATGATAGAAACAGGTCCACGACGTTAAGGAAGGAAAGGGAAGTTGCAAAGGCAAAGGGTCTGGAGTGTGGGAAATGTCAATTGACTATAGAAAAATACAACGCCATGCTTAAAAACGATAAGAGAATGATGGAAACAAGTGCACGAAGTAGAGGAAGTGGAGGTAAATTGCAACTTCTGCTATGAGTTCCTAGGTAGCAGCACCAGATAGTCACGGACTATTTACATGAAATCTTTTAGTTTAAACACAACAGTGATCATAAATGTGTTCCCGAGACTTTACTGCAAAACATTAGTTTCCCTAAAATTGCTATATTACAATAACCTCGTCTAACTAAATCAAGGTTAAATTCAATATTACATTGTAAACTATATGTCTTCTGATTTAATGAGATTTCAGTTTCAAATAATGCTATCAGAAAATAAAAATGTATGGGAAAACCAGAAAAATTACAACAAAAACTAAGTTTTATTTAATGTTTACTACAAATACCGGGATTTATCTTTCTTATTTATTTTCTTATTGTGTTATTATTCAAAATAACCTATTTTAAAAGGGGTTAAAGCAAGGTTAAGGCAAAGCGTTGTATAATTCCATAGTCACTTGTCATTTACCACACTCCACACCTTTTGCCTTTGCAATTTCCCTCCATTTCCTATACGTCGTAGACCTGTTTCCATCATTCCCTAAGCCTTATTAAACATAAAAGAGATGTAAACTTGTTTTGAAATGGTTAAAAAACTTATTTTTAAACAGTTAAAAAACTTGTTTTAAAACAATTGAAAACTTGTATTAATACAATTGAAAAACTTGTTTTAAAACTTGTATTAAAACAATTGAAAAACTTGTTTTAATACAAGTTTTTTAACAGTTTTAAAACAAGTTAACAACTGTTTTGATACAAGTTTACAACTGTTTTTTTTTCAAAAAATATGGCTTAGGGAATGATGGAAACATGTCCACGACGTTGAGGAATTGAAGGGAAGTTGCAAAGGCAAAGGGTCTGGAGTGTGGGAAAATGTCAAGTGACTATGGAATAATAAAACGCTATGCTTAAAAACGATTAAGATGATTAAAATGATTAACGATTAATGTCTAAGGGATATAGAGAGGAAGGTTATTAAAAAAAATAGCAAAACGGCCATTGGTGACCTGTATGTTCATAGGATACACTAACAACCACTTAGCTAAAAGATTCGCCCAATCCGATGATTTCGAGGTGTATGTCTAAACCAAGGATTATGAACACCTCACTATGCCCCAGTGGTTGTAGTATATCGCTACAAACACACAGGTCACCAATTATTTGCCACACAGGACGGGATTCGAACCCGAGCAGACGAATGCCACTGGCCAAGTGACACACGCCCTAGCCTTCTTGGCTATCTGTGCTTGACGACTGAGGAGTCAAAAACCGGTATTTAAGCTAAGGCCACCGATTGCGAACAGATAGCGCTGCAGATGGTTGTTCAATGAGTTCCTAGGTAGCAGCACCAGATAGTCACGGACTATTTACATGAAATCTTTTAGTTTAAACACAACAGTAATCATAAAGGAGTTCCCGAGACTTTACTGCAAAACATTAGTTTCCCTAAAATGGCTATATTACGATAAAGTCGTCTAACTAAATCAAAGTTAAATTCAATATTACATTGTAAACTATATGTCTTCTGATTTAATGACAAGGGGATTAAATACAAGATTATTTAACAAGGGGTTAAAGCAAGGTTAAGGCAAAGCGTTGTATAATTCCATAGTCACTTGTCATTTACCACACTCCACACCTTTTGCCTTTGCAATTTCCCTCCATTTCCTATACGTCGTAGACCTGTTTCCATCATTCCCTAAGCCTTATTAAACATAAAAGAGATGTAAACTTGTTTTAAAACGGTTAAAACACTTGTTTTAAAACAGTTGAAAAACTTGTTTTAAAACGATTGAAAACTTGTATTAAAACAATTGAAAAACTTGTTTTAAAACTTGTATTAAAACGATTGAAAAACTTGTTTTAATACAAGTTTTTTAACAGTTTTAAAACAAGTTAACAACGGTTTTGATACAAGTTTACAACTGTTTTTTTCCAAAAAATATGGCTTAGGGAATGATGGAAACATGTCCACGACGTTGAGGAATTGAAGGGAAGTTGCAAAGGCAAAAGGTCTGGAGTGTGGGAAAATGTCAAGTGACTATGGAATAATACAACGCTATGCTTAAAAACGATTAGGGAATGATGGAAACAGGTCCACGACGTTGAGGAAGTGGAGGTAAGTTGCTAAGGCAAAAGGTCTGGAATGTGGGAAATGTCAAGTGCCTATGGAATTATACAATGCCATGCTAAGCGTGTGGTTGGCTTAGGGAATCTTAGAAACAGGTCCACGACGTAAAGGAAGTGGAGGTAAGCTGCAAAGGCAAAAGGTCTTGAGTGTGGGAAATGTCATGTGACTATGGAATTATACTACGCCATGCTTAAAAGTCTTAGGGAATGATAGAAACAGGTCCACGACGTTAAGGAAGAAAAGGGAAGTTGCAAAGGCAAAGGGTCTGGAGTGTGGGAAATGTCAATTGACTATGGAATAATACAATGCCATGCTTAAAAACGATTAGGGAATGATGGAAACAGGTCCACCACGTAGAGGAAGTGGAGGAAAGTTGCAAATGCAAAGGTTCTGGAGTGTGGGAAATGTCAAGTGACTATAAAATAATACAACGCCATGCTTAAAAACGATAAGGGAATGATGGAAATAGGTCCACGACGTAGAGGAAGTGGAGGTAAGTTGCAAAGGCAAAGGGTCTGGAGTGTGGTTAATGTCAAGCTACTATGGAATTCTACTACGCCATGCTTAAAAAGTCTTAGGGAATACTGGAAACAGCTCCACGACGTAGACGAAGTGGAGGAAAGTTGCAAAGGCAAACGGTCTGGAGTATGGGAAATGTCAAGTAACTATAGCATAATACAAATTTATGCTTAGAAAGGTTAAGGGAATGATGGAAACAGGCCCACGACGTTGAGGAAGTGAAGGGAAAATGCTAAGGCAAAAGGTCTGGAGTGTGGGAAATGTCAAGTGCCTATGGAATTTTACAATGCCATGCTTAAATAGGCTTAGGGAATTATGGAAACAGGTCCACGACGTAAAGGAAGTAGAGGTAAGTTGCAAAGGCAAAAGGTCTTGAGTGTGGAAAATGTCAAGTGACTATGGAATTAAACTACGCCATGCTTAAAAGTTTTAGGGAATGATGGAAACAGGTCCACGACGTTGAGGAAGAAAAGGGAAGTTGCAAAGGCAAAGGGTCTGGAGTGTGGGAAATGTTAAGTGACTATGGAACAATACAACGCCATGCTTAAAAACGATTAGGGAATGATGGAAACAGGTCCACGACGTAGAGGAAGTGGAGGAAAGTTGCAAATGCAAAGGTTCTGGAGTGTGGGAAATGTCCAGTGACTATAAAATAATACAACGCCATGCTTAAAAACGATAAGAGAATGATGGAAACAAGTGCACGAAGTAGAGGAAGTGGAGGTAAATTGCAACTTCTGCTATGAGTTCCTAGGTAGCAGCACCAGATAGTCACGGACTATTTACATGAAATCTTTTAGTTTAAACACAACAGTGATCATAAATGTGTTCCCGAGACTTTACTGCAAAACATTAGTTTCCCTAAAATTGCTATATTACAATAACCTCGTCTAACTAAATCAAGGTTAAATTCAATATTACATTGTAAACTATATGTCTTCTGATTTAATGAGATTTCAGTTTCAAATAATGCTATCAGAAAATAAAAATGTATGGGAAAACCAGAAAAATTACAACAAAAACTAAGTTTTATTTAATGTTTACTACAAATACCGGGATTTATCTTTCTTATTTATTTTCTTATTGTGTTATTATTCAAAATAACCTATTTTAAAAGGGGTTAAAGCAAGGTTAAGGCAAAGCGTTGTATAATTCCATAGTCACTTGTCATTTACCACACTCCACACCTTTTGCCTTTGCAATTTCCCTCCATTTCCTATACGTCGTAGACCTGTTTCCATCATTCCCTAAGCCTTATTAAACATAAAAGAGATGTAAACTTGTTTTGAAATGGTTAAAAAACTTATTTTTAAACAGTTAAAAAACTTGTTTTAAAACAATTGAAAACTTGTATTAATACAATTGAAAAACTTGTTTTAAAACTTGTATTAAAACAATTGAAAAACTTGTTTTAATACAAGTTTTTTAACAGTTTTAAAACAAGTTAACAACTGTTTTGATACAAGTTTACAACTGTTTTTTTTTTTTTCAAAAAATATGGCTTAGGGAATGATGGAAACATGTCCACGACGTTGAGGAATTGAAGGGAAGTTGCAAAGGCAAAGGGTCTGGAGTGTGGGAAAATGTCAAGTGACTATGGAATAATAAAACGCTATGCTTAAAAACGATTAAGATGATTAAAATGATTAACGATTAATGTCTAAGGGATATAGAGAGGAAGGTTATTAAAAAAAATAGCAAAACGGCCATTGGTGACCTGTATGTTCATAGGATACACTAACAACCACTTAGCTAAAAGATTCGCCCAATCCGATGATTTCGAGGTGTATGTCTAAACCAAGGATTATGAACACCTCACTATGCCCCAGTGGTTGTAGTATATCGCTACAAACACACAGGTCACCAATTATTTGCCACACAGGACGGGATTCGAACCCGAGCAGACGAATGCCACTGGCCAAGTGACACACGCCCTAGCCTTCTTGGCTATCTGTGCTTGACGACTGAGGAGTCAAAAACCGGTATTTAAGCTGAGGCCACCGATTGCGAACAGATAGCGCTGCAGATGGTTGTTCAATGAGTTCCTAGGTAGCAGCACCAGATAGTCACGGACTATTTACATGAAATCTTTTAGTTTAAACACAACAGTAATCATAAAGGAGTTCCCGAGACTTTACTGCAAAACATTAGTTTCCCTAAAATGGCTATATTACGATAAAGTCGTCTAACTAAATCAAAGTTAAATTCAATATTACATTGTAAACTATATGTCTTCTGATTTAATGACAAGGGGATTAAATACAAGATTATTTAACAAGGGGTTAAAGCAAGGTTAAGGCAAAGCGTTGTATAATTCCATAGTCACTTGTCATTTACCACACTCCACACCTTTTGCCTTTGCAATTTCCCTCCATTTCCTATACGTCGTAGACCTGTTTCCATCATTCCCTAAGCCTTATTAAACATAAAAGAGATGTAAACTTGTTTTAAAACGGTTAAAAAACTTGTTTTAAAACAGTTGAAAAACTTGTTTTAAAACGATTGAAAACTTGTATTAAAACAATTGAAAAACTTGTTTTAAAACTTGTATTAAAACGATTGAAAAACTTGTTTTAATACAAGTTTTTTAACAGTTTTAAAACAAGTTAACAACTGTTTTGATACAAGTTTACAACTGTTTTTTTTCCAAAAAATATGGCTTAGGGAATGATGGAAACATGTCCACGACGTTGAGGAATTGAAGGGAAGTTGCAAAGGCAAAGGGTCTGGAGTGTGGGAAAATGTCAAGTGACTATGGAATAATACAACGCTATGCTTAAAAACGATTAGGGAATGATGGAAACAGGTCCACGACGTTGAGGAAGTGGAGGTAAGTTGCTAAGGCAAAAGGTCTGGAATGTGGGAAATGTCAAGTGCCTATGGAATTATACAATGCCATGCTAAGCGTGTGGTTGGCTTAGGGAATCATGGAAACAGGTCCACGACGTAAAGGAAGTGGAGGTAAGCTGCAAAGGCAAAAGGTCTTGAGTGTGGGAAATGTCATGTGACTATGGAATTATACTACGCCATGCTTAAAAGTCTTAGGGAATGATAGAAACAGGTCCACGACGTTAAGGAAGGAAAGGGAAGTTACAAAGGCAAAGGGTCTGGAGTGTGGGAAATGTCAATTGACTATGGAATAATACAATGCCATGCTTAAAAACGATTAGGGAATGATGGAAACAGGTCCACCACGTAGAGGAAGTGGAGGAAAGTTGCAAATGCAAAGGTTCTGGAGTGTGGGAAATGTCAAGTGACTATAAAATAATACAACGCCATGCTTAAAAACGATAAGGGAATGATGGAAATAGGTCCACGACGTAGAGGAAGTGGAGGTAAGTTGCAAAGGCAAAGGGTCTGGAGTGTGGTTAATGTCAAGCTACTATGGAATTCTACTACGCCATGCTTAAATTGTCTTAGGGAATACTGGAAACAGCTCCACGACGTAGACGAAGTGGAGGGAAGTTGCAAAGGCAAACGGTCTGGAGTATGGGAAATGTCAAGTAACTATAGCATAATACAAATTTATGCTTAGAAAGGTTAAGGGAATGATGGAAACAGGCCCACGATGTTGAGGAAGTGAAGGGAAAATGCTAAGGCAAAAGGTCTGGAGTGTGGGAAATGTCAAGTGCCTATGGAATTTTACAATGCCATGCTTAAATAGGCTTAGGGAATTATGGAAACAGGTCCACGACGTAAAGGAAGTAGAGGTAAGTTGCAAAGGCAAAAGGTCTTGAGTGTGGAAAATGTCAAGTGACTATGGAATTAAACTACGCCATGCTTAAAAGTTTTAGGGAATGATGGAAACAGGTCCACGACGTTGAGGAAGAAAAGGGAAGTTGCAAAGGCAAAGGGTCTGGAGTGTGGGAAATGTTAAGTGACTATGGAACAATACAACGCCATGCTTAAAAACGATAAGGGAATGATGGAAATAGGTCCACGACGTAGAGGAAGTGGAGGTAAATTGCAAAGGCAAAGGGTTTGGAGTGTTGTTAATGTCAAGCTACTATGGAATTCTACTACGCCATGCTTAAAAAGTCTTAGGGAATGATGGAAACAGGTCCACGACGTAGAGTAAGTGGAGGGAAGTTGCAAAGGCCAAGGTTCTGGAGTGTGGGAAATGTCAAGTAACTATAGAAAAATACAACGCCATGCTTAAAAACGATAAGAGAATGATGGTAACAAGTGCACGAAGTAGAGGAAGTGGAGGTAAATTGCAACTTCTGCTATGAGTTCCTAGGTAGCAGCACCAGATAGTCACGGACTATTTACATGAAATCTTTTAGTTTAAACACAACAGTGATCATAAATGTGTTCCCGAGACTTTACTGCAAAACATTAGTTTCCCTAAAATTGCTATATTACAATAACCTCGTCTAACTAAATCAAGGTTAAATTCAATATTACATTGTAAACTATATGTCTTCTGATTTAATGAGATTTCAGTTTCAAATAATGCTATCAGAAAATAAAAATGTATGGGAAAACCAGAAAAATTACAACAAAAACTAAGTTTTATTTAATGTTTACTACAAATACCGGGATTTATCTTTCTTATTTATTTTCTTATTGTGTTATTATTCAAAATAACCTATTTTAAAAGGGGTTAAAGCAAGGTTAAGGCAAAGCGTTGTATAATTCCATAGTCACTTGTCATTTACCACACTCCACACCTTTTGCCTTTGCAATTTCCCTCCATTTCCTATACGTCGTAGACCTGTTTCCATCATTCCCTAAGCCTTATTAAACATAAAAGAGATGTAAACTTGTTTTGAAATGGTTAAAAAACTTATTTTTAAACAGTTAAAAAACTTGTTTTAAAACAATTGAAAACTTGTATTAATACAAATGAAAAACTTGTTTTAAAACTTGTATTAAAACAATTGAAAAACTTGTTTTAATACAAGTTTTTTAACAGTTTTAAAACAAGTTAACAACTGTTTTGATACAAGTTTACAACTGTTTTTTTTTTTCAAAAAATATGGCTTAGGGAATGATGGAAACATGTCCACGACGTTGAGGAATTGTAGGGAAGTTGCAAAGGCAAAGGGTCTGGAGTGTGGGAAAATGTCAAGTGACTATGGAATAATAAAACGCTATGCTTAAAAACGATTAAGATGATTAAAATGATTAACGATTAATGTCTAAGGGATAAAGAGAGAAAGGTTATTAAAAAAAAATAGCAAAACGGCCATTGGTGACCTGTATGTTCATAGGATACACTAACAACCACTTAGCTAAAAGATTCGCCTAATCCGATGATTTCGAGGTGTATGTCTAAACCAAGGATTATGAACACCTCACTATGCCCCAGTGGTTGTAGTATATCGCTACAAACACACAGGTCACCAATTATTTGCCACACAGGACGGGATTCGAACCCGAGCAGACGAATGCCACTGGCCAAGTGACACACGCCCTAGCCTTCTTGGCTATCTGTGCTTGACGACTGAGGAGTCAAAAACCGGTATTTAAGCTGAGGCCACCGATTGCGAACAGATAGCGCTGCAGATGGTTGTTCAATGAGTTCCTAGGTAGCAGCACCAGATAGTCACGGACTATTTACATGAAATCTTTTAGTTTAAACACAACAGTAATCATAAAGGAGTTCCCGAGACTTTACTGCAAAACATTAGTTTCCCTAAAATGGCTATATTACGATAAAGTCGTCTAACTAAATCAAAGTTAAATTCAATATTACATTGTAAACTATATGTCTTCTGATTTAATGACAAGGGGATTAAATACAAGATTATTTAACAAGGGGTTAAAGCAAGGTTAAGGCAAAGCGTTGTATAATTCCATAGTCACTTGTCATTTACCACACTCCACACCTTTTGCCTTTGCAATTTCCCTCCATTTCCTATACGTCGTAGACCTGTTTCCATCATTCCCTAAGCCTTATTAAACATAAAAGATATGTAAACTTGTTTTAAAACGGTTAAAAAACTTGTTTTAAAACAGTTGAAAAACTTGTTTTAAAACGATTGAAAACTTGTATTAAAACAATTGAAAAACTTGTTTTAAAACTTGTATTAAAACAATTGAAAAACTTGTTTTAATACAAGTTTTTTAACAGTTTTAAAACAAGTTAACAACTGTTTTGATACAAGTTTACAACTGTTTTTTTCCAAAAAATATGGCTTAGGGAATGATGGAAACATGTCCACGACGTTGAGGAATTGAAGGGAAGTTGCAAAGGCAAAGGGTCTGGAGTGTGGGAAAATGTCAAGTGACTATGGAATAATACAACGCTATGCTTAAAAACGATTAGGGAATGATGGAAACAGGTCCACGACGTTGAGGAAGTGGAGGTAAGTTGCTAAGGCAAAAGGTCTGGAATGTGGGAAATGTCAAGTGCCTATGGAATTATACAATGCCATGCTTAAAAACGATTAGGGAATGATGGAAACAGGTCCACCACGTAGAGGAAGTGGAGGAAAGTTGCAAATGCAAAGGTTCTGGAGTGTGGGAAATGTCAAGTGACTATAAAATAATACAACGCCATGCTTAAAAACGATAAGAGAATGATGGAAATAGGTTCCATAGTGGAGGTAAGTTGCTAAGGCAAAAGGTCTGGAATGTGGGAAATGTCAAGTGCCTATGGAATTATACAATGCCATGCTAAGCGTGTGGTTGGCTTAGGGAATCATGGAAACAGGTCCACGACGTAAAGGAAGTGGAGGTAAGCTGCAAAGGCAAAAGGTCTTGAGTGTGGGAAATGTCATGTGACTATGGAATTATACTACGCCATGCTTAAAAGTCTTAGGGAATGATAGAAACAGGTCCACGACGTTAAGGAAGGAAAGGGAAGTTGCAAAGGCAAAGGGTCTGGAGTGTGGGAAATGTCAATTGACTATGGAATAATACAATGCCATGCTTAAAAACGATTAGGGAATGATGGAAACAGGTCCACCACGTAGAGGAAGTGGAGGAAAGTTGCAAATGCAAAGGTTCTGGAGTGTGGGAAATGTCAAGTGACTATAAAATAATACAACGCCAAGCTTAAAAACGATAAGGGAATGATGGAAATAGGTCCACGACGTAGAGGAAGTGGAGGTAAGTTGCAAAGGCAAAGGGTCTGGAGTGTGGTTAATGTCAAGCTACTATGGAATTCTACTACGCCATGCTTAAAAAGTCTTAGGGAATACTGGAAACAGCTCCACGACGTAGACGAAGTGGAGGGAAGTTGCAAAGGCAAACGGTCTGGAGTATGGGAAATGTCAAGTAACTATAACATACAAATTTATGCTTAGAAAGGTTAAGGGAATGATGGAAACAGGCCCACGACGTTGAGGAAGTGAAGGGAAAATGCTAAGGCAAAAGGTCTGGAGTGTGGGAAATGTCAAGTGCCTATGGAATTTTACAATGCCATGCTTAAATAGGCTTAGGGAATTATGGAAACAGGTCCACGACGTAAAGGAAGTAGAGGTAAGTTGCAAAGGCCGAAGGTCTTGAGTGTGGAAAATGTCAAGTGACTATGGAATTAAACTACGCCATGCTTAAAAGTTTTAGGGAATGATGGAAACAGGTCCACGACGTTGAGGAAGAAAAGGGAAGTTGCAAAGGCAAAGGGTCTGGAGTGTGGGAAATGTTAAGTGACTATGGAACAATACAACGCCATGCTTAAAAACGATAAGGGAATGATGGAAATAGGTCCACGACGTAGAGGAAGTGGAGGTAAATTGCAAAGGCAAAGGGTTTGGAGTGTTGTTAATGTCAAGCTACTATGGAATTCTACTACGCCATGCTTAAAAAGTCTTAGGGAATGATGGAAACAGGTCCACGACGTAGAGTAAGTGGAGGGAAGTTGCAAAGGCCAAGGTTCTGGAGTGTGGGAAATGTCAAGTAACTATAGAAAAATACAACGCCATGCTTAAAAACGATAAGAGAATGATGGAAACAAGTGCACGAAGTAGAGGAAGTGGAGGTAAATTGCAACTTCTGCTATGAGTTCCTAGGTAGCAGCACCAGATAGTCACGGACTATTTACATGAAATCTTTTAGTTTAAACACAACAGTGATCATAAATGTGTTCCCGAGACTTTACTGCAAAACATTAGTTTCCCTAAAATTGCTATATTACAATAACCTCGTCTAACTAAATCAAGGTTAAATTCAATATTACATTGTAAACTATATGTCTTCTGATTTAATGAGATTTCAGTTTCAAATAATGCTATCAGAAAATAAAAATGTATGGGAAAACCAGAAAAATTACAACAAAAACTAAGTTTTATTTAATGTTTACTACAAATACCGGGATTTATCTTTCTTATTTATTTTCTTATTGTGTTATTATTCAAAATAACCTATTTTAAAAGGGGTTAAAGCAAGGTTAAGGCAAAGCGTTGTATAATTCCATAGTCACTTGTCATTTACCACACTCCACACCTTTTGCCTTTGCAATTTCCCTCCATTTCCTATACGTCGTAGACCTGTTTCCATCATTCCATAAGCCTTATTAAACATAAAAGAGATGTAAACTTGTTTTGAAATGGTTAAAAAACTTATTTTTAAACAGTTAAAAAACTTGTTTTAAAACAATTGAAAACTTGTATTAATACAATTGAAAAACTTGTTTTAATACAAGTTTTTTAACAGTTTTAAAACAAGTTAACAACTGTTTTGATACAAGTTTACAACTGTTTTTTTTTTCAAAAAATATGGCTTAGGGAATGATGGAAACATGTCCACGACGTTGAGGAATTGAAGGGAAGTTGCAAAGGCAAAGGGTCTGGAGTGTGGGAAAATGTCAAGTGACTATGGAATAATAAAACGCTATGCTTAAAAACGATTAAGATGATTAAAATGATTAACGATTAATGTCTAAGGGATATAGAGAGGAAGGTTATTAAAAAAAAATAGCAAAACGGCCATTGGTGACCTGTATGTTCATAGGATACACTAACAACCACTTAGCTAAAAGATTCGCCCAATCCGATGATTTCGAGGTGTATGTCTAAACCAAGGATTATGAACACCTCACTATGCCCCAGTGGTTGTAGTATATCGCTACAAACACACAGGTCACCAATTATTTGCCACACAGGACGGGATTCGAACCCGAGCAGACGAATGCCACTGGCCAAGTGACACACGCCCTAGCCTTCTTGGCTATCTGTGCTTGACGACTGAGGAGTCAAAAACCGGTATTTAAGCTGAGGCCACCGATTGCGAACAGATAGCGCTGCAGATGGTTGTTCAATGAGTTCCTAGGTAGCAGCACCAGATAGTCACGGACTATTTACATGAAATCTTTTAGTTTAAACACAACAGTAATCATAAAGGAGTTCCCGAGACTTTACTGCAAAACATTAGTTTCCCTAAAATGGCTATATTACGATAAAGTCGTCTAACTAAATCAAAGTTAAATTCAATATTACATTGTAAACTATATGTCTTCTGATTTAATGACAAGGGGATTAAATACAAGATTATTTAACAAGGGGTTAAAGCAAGGTTAAGGCAAAGCGTTGTATAATTCCATAGTCACTTGTCATTTACCACACTCCACACCTTTTGCCTTTGCAATTTCCCTCCATTTCCTATACGTCGTAGACCTGTTTCCATCATTCCCTAAGCCTTATTAAACATAAAAGAGATGTAAACTTGTTTTAAAACGGTTAAAAAACTTGTTTTAAAACAGTTGAAAAACTTGTTTTAAAACGATTGAAAACTTGTATTAAAACAATTGAAAAACTTGTTTTAAAACTTGTATTAAAACAATTGAAAAACTTGTTTTAATACAAGTTTTTTAACAGTTTTAAAACAAGTTAACAACTGTTTTGATAC
Source organism: Macrosteles quadrilineatus (assembly GCF_028750875.1). NCBI lineage: Eukaryota > Metazoa > Arthropoda > Insecta > Hemiptera > Cicadellidae > Macrosteles > Macrosteles quadrilineatus. The sequence continues at coordinate 13,842,268 of NW_026542601.1, read as the reverse complement.
AAGTTTACAACTGTTTTTTTCCAAAAAATATGGCTTAGGGAATGATGGAAACATGTCCACGACGTTGAGGAATTGAAGGGAAGTTGCAAAGGCAAAGGGTCTGGAGTGTGGGAAAATGTCAAGTGACTATGGAATAATACAACGCTATGCTTAAAAACGATTAGGGAATGATGGAAACAGGTCCACGACGTTGAGGAAGTGGAGGTAAGTTGCTAAGGCAAAAGGTCTGGAATGTGGGAAATGTCAAGTGCCTATGGAATTATACAATGCCATGCTAAGCGTGTGGTTGGCTTAGGGAATCATGGAAACAGGTCCACGACGTAAAGGAAGTGGAGGTAAGCTGCAAAGGCAAAAGGTCTTGAGTGTGGGAAATGTCATGTGACTATGGAATTATACTACGCCATGCTTAAAAGTCTTAGGGAATGATAGAAACAGGTCCACGACGTTAAGGAAGGAAAGGGAAGTTGCAAAGGCAAAGGGTCTGGAGTGTGGGAAATGTCAATTGACTATGGAATAATACAATGCCATGCTTAAAAACGATTAGGGAATGATGGAAACAGGTCCACCACGTAGAGGAAGTGGAGGAAAGTTGCAAATGCAAAGGTTCTGGAGTGTGGGAAATGTCAAGTGACTATAAAATAATACAACGCCATGCTTAAAAACGATAAGGGAATGATGGAAATAGGTCCACGACGTAGAGGAAGTGGAGGTAAGTTGCAAAGGCAAAGGGTCTGGAATGTGGTTAATGTCAAGCTACTATGGAATTCTACTACGCCATGCTTAAAAAGTCTTAGGGAATACTGGAAACAGCTCCACGACGTAGACGAAGTGGAGGGAAGTTGCAAAGGCAAACGGTCTGGAGTATGGGAAATGTCAAGTAACTATAGAAAAATACAACGCCATGCTTAAAAACGATAAGAGAATGATGGAAACAAGTGCACGAAGTAGAGGAAGTGGAGGTAAATTGCAACTTCTGCTATGAGTTCCTAGGTAGCAGCACCAGATAGTCACGGACTATTTACATGAAATCTTTTAGTTTAAACACAACAGTGATCATAAATGTGTTCCCGAGACTTTACTGCAAAACATTAGTTTCCCTAAAATTGCTATATTACAATAACCTCGTCTAACTAAATCAAGGTTAAATTCAATATTACATTGTAAACTATATGTCTTCTGATTTAATGAGATTTCAGTTTCAAATAATGCTATCAGAAAATAAAAATGTATGGGAAAACCAGAAAAATTACAACAAAAACTAAGTTTTATTTAATGTTTACTACAAATACCGGGATTTATCTTTCTTGTTTATTTTCTTATTGTGTTATTATTCAAAATAACCTATTTTAAAAGGGGTTAAAGCAAGGTTAAGGCAAAGCGTTGTATAATTCCATAGTCACTTGTCATTTACCACACTCCACACCTTTTGCCTTTGCAATTTCCCTCCATTTCCTATACGTCGTAGACCTGTTTTCATCATTCCCTAAGCCTTATTAAACATAAAAGAGATGTAAACTTGTTTTGAAATGGTTAAAAAACTTATTTTTAAACAGTTAAAAAACTTGTTTTAAAACAATTGAAAACTTGTATTAATACAATTGAAAAACTTGTTTTAAAACTTGTATTAAAACAATTGAAAAACTTGTTTTAATACAAGTTTTTTAACAGTTTTAAAACAAGTTAACAACTGTTTTGATACAAGTTTACAACTGTCTTTTTTTAAAAAATATGGCTTAGGGAATGATGGAAACATGTCCACGACGTTGAGGAATTGTAGGGAAGTTGCAAAGGCAAAGGGTCTGGAGTGTGGGAAAATGTCAAGTGACTATGGAATAATAAAACGCTATGCTTAAAAACGATTAAGATGATTAAAATGATTAACGATTAATGTCTAAGGGATAAAGAGAGAAAGGTTATTAAAAAAAAATAGCAAAACGGCCATTGGTGACCTGTATGTTCATAGGATACACTAACAACCACTTAGCTAAAAGATTCGCCCAATCCGATGATTTCGAGGTGTATGTCTAAACCAAGGATTATGAACACCTCACTATGCCCCAGTGGTTGTAGTATATCGCTACAAACACACAGGTCACCAATTATTTGCCACACAGGACGGGATTCGAACCCGAGCAGACGAATGCCACTGGCCAAGTGACACACGCCCTAGCCTTCTTGGCTATCTGTGCTTGACGACTGAGGAGTCAAAAACCGGTATTTAAGCTGAGGCCACCGATTGCGAACAGATAGCGCTGCAGATGGTTGTTCAATGAGTTCCTAGGTAGCAGCACCAGATAGTCACGGACTATTTACATGAAATCTTTTAGTTTAAACACAACAGTAATCATAAAGGAGTTCCCGAGACTTTACTGCAAAACATTAGTTTCCCTAAAATGGCTATATTACGATAAAGTCGTCTAACTAAATCAAAGTTAAATTCAATATTACATTGTAAACTATATGTCTTCTGATTTAATGACAAGGGGATTAAATACAAGATTATTTAACAAGGGGTTAAAGCAAGGTTAAGGCAAAGCGTTGTATAATTCCATAGTCACTTGTCATTTACCACACTCCACACCTTTTGCCTTTGCAATTTCCCTCCATTTCCTATACGTCGTAGACCTGTTTCCATCATTCCCTAAGCCTTATTAAACATAAAAGAGATGTAAACTTGTTTTAAAACGGTTAAAAAACTTGTTTTAAAACAGTTGAAAAACTTGTTTTAAAACGATTGAAAACTTGTATTAAAACAATTGAAAAACTTGTTTTAAAACTTGTATTAAAACAATTGAAAAACTTGTTTTAATACAAGTTTTTTAACAGTTTTAAAACAAGTTAACAACTGTTTTGATACAAGTTTACAACTGTTTTTTTCCAAAAAATATGGCTTAGGGAATGATGGAAACATGTCCACGACGTTGAGGAATTGAAGGGAAGTTGCAAAGGCAAAGGATCTGGAGTGTGGGAAAATGTCAAGTGACTATGGAATAATACAACGCTATGCTTAAAAACGATTAGGGAATGATGGAAACAGGTCCACGACGTTGAGGAAGTGGAGGTAAGTTGCTAAGGCAAAAGGTCTGGAATGTGGGAAATGTCAAGTGCCTATGGAATTATACAATGCCATGCTTAAAAACGATTAGGGAATGATGGAAACAGGTCCACCACGTAGAGGAAGTGGAGGAAAGTTGCAAATGCAAAGGTTCTGGAGTGTGGGAAATGTCAAATGACTATAAAATAATACAACGCCATGCTTAAAAACGATAAGAGAATGATGGAAATAGGTTCCATAGTGGAGGTAAGTTGCTAAGGCAAAAGGTCTGGAATGTGGGAAATGTCAAGTGCCTATGGAATTATACAATGCCATGCTAAGCGTGTGGTTGGCTTAGGGAATCATGGAAACAGGTCCACGACGTAAAGGAAGTGGAGGTAAGCTGCAAAGGCAAAAGGTCTTGAGTGTGGGAAATGTCATGTGACTATGGAATTATACTACGCCATGCTTAAAAGTCTTAGGGAATGATAGAAACAGGTCCACGACGTTAAGCAAGGAAAGGGAAGTTGCAAAGGCAAAGGGTCTGGAGTGTGGGAAATGTCAATTGACTATGGAATAATACAATGCCATGCTTAAAAACGATTAGGGAATGATGGAAACAGGTCCACCACGTAGAGGAAGTGGAGGAAAGTTGCAAATGCAAAGGTTCTGGAGTGTGGGAAATGTCAAGTGACTATAAAATAATACAACGCCAAGCTTAAAAACGATAAGGGAATGATGGAAATAGGTCTACGACGTAGAGGAAGTGGAGGTAAGTTGCAAAGGCAAAGGGTCTGGAGTGTGGTTAATGTCAAGCTACTATGGAATTCTACTACGCCATGCTTAAAAAGTCTTAGGGAATACTGGAAACAGCTCCACGACGTAGACGAAGTGGAGGGAAGTTGCAAAGGCAAACGGTCTGGAGTATGGGAAATGTCAAGTAACTATAGCATAATACAAATTTATGCTTAGAAAGGTTAAGGGAATGATGGAAACAGGCCCACGACGTTGAGGAAGTGAAGGGAAAATGCTAAGGCAAAAGGTCTGGAGTGTGGGAAATGTCAAGTGCCTATGGAATTTTACAATGCCATGCTTAAATAGGCTTAGGGAATTATGGAAACAGGTCCACGACGTAAAGGAAGTAGAGGTAAGTTGCAAAGGCCGAAGGTCTTGAGTGTGGAAAATGTCAAGTGACTATGGAATTAAACTACGCCATGCTTAAAAGTTTTAGGGAATGATGGAAACAGGTCCACGACGTTGAGGAAGAAAAGGGAAGTTGCAAAGGCAAAGGGTCTGGAGTGTGGGAAATGTTAAGTGACTATGGAACAATACAACGCCATGCTTAAAAACGATAAGGGAATGATGGAAATAGGTCCACGACGTAGAGGAAGTGGAGGTAAATTGCAAAGGCAAAGGGTTTGGAGTGTTGTTAATGTCAAGCTACTATGGAATTCTACTACGCCATGCTTAAAAAGTCTTAGGGAATGATGGAAACAGGTCCACGACGTAGAGTAAGTGGAGGGAAGTTGCAAAGGCCAAGGTTCTGGAGTGTGGGAAATGTCAAGTAACTATAGAAAAATACAACGCCATGCTTAAAAACGATAAGAGAATGATGGAAACAAGTGCACGAAGTAGAGGAAGTGGAGGTAAATTGCAACTTCTGCTATGAGTTCCTAGGTAGCAGCACCAGATAGTCACGGACTATTTACATGAAATCTTTTAGTTTAAACACAACAGTGATCATAAATGTGTTCCCGAGACTTTACTGCAAAACATTAGTTTCCCTAAAATTGCTATATTACAATAACCTCGTCTAACTAAATCAAGGTTAAATTCAATATTACATTGTAAACTATATGTCTTCTGATTTAATGAGATTTCAGTTTCAAATAATGCTATCAGAAAATAAAAATGTATGGGAAAACCAGAAAAATTACAACAAAAACTAAGTTTTATTTAATGTTTACTACAAATACCGGGATTTATCTTTCTTATTTATTTTCTTATTGTGTTATTATTCAAAATAACCTATTTTAAAAGGGGTTAAAGCAAGGTTAAGGCAAAGCGTTGTATAATTCCATAGTCACTTGTCATTTACCACACTCCACACCTTTTGCCTTTGCAATTTCCCTCCATTTCCGATGGTTGTTCAGATGGTTGTTCAATGAGTTCCTAGGTAGCAGCACCAGATAGTCACGGACTATTTACATGAAATCTTTTAGTTTAAACACAACAGTAATCATAAAGGAGTTCCCGAGACTTTACTGCAAAACATTAGTTTCCCTAAAATGGCTATATTACGATAAAGTCGTCTAACTAAATCAAAGTTAAATTCAATATTACATTGTAAACTATATGTCTTCTGATTTAATGACAAGGGGATTAAATACAAGATTATTTAACAAGGGGTTAAAGCAAGGTTAAGGCAAAGCGTTGTATAATTCCATAGTCACTTGTCATTTACCACACTCCACACCTTTTGCCTTTGCAATTTCCCTCCATTTCCTATACGTCGTAGACCTGTTTCCATCATTCCCTAAGCCTTATTAAACATAAAAGAGATGTAAACTTGTTTTAAAACGGTTAAAAAACTTGTTTTAAAACAGTTGAAAAACTTGTTTTAAAACGATTGAAAACTTGTATTAAAACAATTGAAAAACTTGTTTTAAAACTTGTATTAAAACAATTGAAAAACTTGTTTTAATACAAGTTTTTTAACAGTTTTAAAACAAGTTAACAACTGTTTTGATACAAGTTTACAACTGTTTTTTTCCAAAAAATATGGCTTAGGGAATGATGGAAACATGTCCACGACGTTGAGGAATTGAAGGGAAGTTGCAAAGGCAAAGGGTCTGGAGTGTGGGAAAATGTCAAGTGACTATGGAATAATACAACGCTATGCTTAAAAACGATTAGGGAATGATGGAAACAGGTCCACGACGTTGAGGAAGTGGAGGTAAGTTGCTAAGGCAAAAGGTCTGGAATGTGGGAAATGTCAAGTGCCTATGGAATTATACAATGCCATGCTAAGCGTGTGGTTGGCTTAGGGAATCATGGAAACAGGTCCACGACGTAAAGGAAGTGGAGGTAAGCTGCAAAGGCAAAAGGTCTTGAGTGTGAGAAATGTCATGTGACTATGGAATTATACTACGCCATGCTTAAAAGTCTTAGGGAATGATAGAAACAGGTCCACGACGTTAAGGAAGGAAAGGGAAGTTGCAAAGGCAAAGGGTCTGGAGTGTGGGAAATGTCAATTGACTATGGAATAATACAATGCCATGCTTAAAAACGATTAGGGAATGATGGAAACAGGTCCACCACGTAGAGGAAGTGGAGGAAAGTTGCAAATGCAAAGGTTCTGGAGTGTGGGAAATGTCAAGTGACTATAAAATAATACAACGCCATGCTTAAAAACGATAAGGGAATGATGGAAATAGGTCCACGACGTAGAGGAAGCGGAGGTAAGTTGCAAAGGCAAAGGGTCTGGAGTGTGGTTAATGTCAAGCTACTATGGAATTCTACTACGCCATGCTTAAAAAGTCTTAGGGAATACTGGAAACAGCTCCACGACGTAGACGAAGTGGAGGGAAGTTGCAAAGGCAAACGGTCTGGAGTATGGGAAATGTCAAGTAACTATAGCATAATACAAATTTATGCTTAGAAAGGTTAAGGGAATGATGGAAACAGGCCCACGACGTTGAGGAAGTGAAGGGAAAATGCTAAGGCAAAAGGTCTGGAGTGTGGGAAATGTCAAGTGCCTATGGAATTTTACAATGCCATGCTTAAATAGGCTTAGGGAATTATGGAAACAGGTCCACGACGTAAAGGAAGTAGAGGTAAGTTGCAAAGGCAAAAGGTCTTGAGTGTGGAAAATGTCAAGTGACTATGGAATTAAACTACGCCATGCTTAAAAGTTTTAGGGAATGATGGAAACAGGTCCACGACGTTGAGGAAGAAAAGGGAAGTTGCAAAGGCAAAGGGTCTGGAGTGTAGGAAATGTTAAGTGACTATGGAACAATACAACGCCATGCTTAAAAACGATAAGGGAATGATGGAAATAGGTCCACGACGTAGAGGAAGTGGAGGTAAATTGCAAAGGCAAAGGGTTTGGAGTATTGTTAATGTCAAGCTACTATGGAATTCTACTACGCCATGCTTAAAAAGTCTTAGGGAATGATGGAAACAGGTCCACGACGTAGAGTAAGTGGAGGGAAGTTTTAAAGGCCAAGGTTCTGGAGTGTGGGAAATGTCAAGTAACTATAGAAAAATACAACGCCATGCTTAAAAACGATAAGAGAATGATGGAAACAAGTGCACGAAGTAGAGGAAGTGGAGGTAAATTGCAACTTCTGCTATGAGTTCCTAGGTAGCAGCACCAGATAGTCACGGACTATTTACATGAAATCTTTTAGTTTAAACACAACAGTGATCATAAATGTGTTCCCGAGACTTTACTGCAAAACATTAGTTTCCCTAAAATTGCTATATTACAATAACCTCGTCTAACTAAATCAAGGTTAAATTCAATATTACATTGTAAACTATATGTCTTCTGATTTAATGAGATTTCAGTTTCAAATAATGCTATCAGAAAATAAAAATGTATGGGAAAACCAGAAAAATTACAACAAAAACTAAGTTTTATTTAACGTTTACTACAAATACCGGGATTTATCTTTCTTGTTTATTTTCTTATTGTGTTATTATTCAAAATAACCTATTTTAAAAGGGGTTAAAGCAAGGTTAAGGCAAAGCGTTGTATAATTCCATAGTCACTTGTCATTTACCACACTCCACACCTTTTGCCTTTGCAATTTCCCTCCATTTCCTATACGTCGTAGACCTGTTTCCATCATTCCCTAAGCCTTATTAAACATAAAAGAGATGTAAACTTGTTTTGAAATGGTTAAAAAACTTATTTTTAAACAGTTAAAAAACTTGTTTTAAAACAATTGAAAACTTGTATTAATACAATTGAAAAACTTGTTTTAAAACTTGTATTAAAACAATTGAAAAACTTGTTTTAATACAAGTTTTTTAACAGTTTTAAAACAAGTTAACAACTGTTTTGATACAAGTTTACAACTGTCTTTTTTCAAAAAATATGGCTTAGGGAATGATGGAAACATGTCCACGACGTTGAGGAATTGTAGGGAAGTTGCAAAGGCAAAGGGTCTGGAGTGTGGGAAAATGTCAAGTGACTATGGAATAATAAAACGCTATGCTTAAAAACGATTAAGATGATTAAAATGATTAACGATTAATGTCTAAGGGATAAAGAGAGAAAGGTTATTAAAAAAAAATAGCAAAACGGCCATTGGTGACCTGTATGTTCATAGGATACACTAACAACCACTTAGCTAAAAGATTCGCCCAATCCGATGATTTCGAGGTGTATGTCTAAACCAAGGATTATGAACACCTCACTATGCCCCAGTGGTTGTAGTATATCGCTACAAACACACAGGTCACCAATTATTTGCCACACAGGACGGGATTCGAACCCGAGCAGACGAATGCCACTGGCCAAGTGACACACGCCCTAGCCTTCTTGGCTATCTGTGCTTGACGACTGAGGAGTCAAAAACCGGTATTTAAGCTGAGGCCACCGATTGCGAACAGATAGCGCTGCAGATGGTTGTTCAATGAGTTCCTAGGTAGCAGCACCAGATAGTCACGGACTATTTACATGAAATCTTTTAGTTTAAACACAACAGTAATCATAAAGGAGTTCCCGAGACTTTACTGCAAAACATTAGTTTCCCTAAAATGGCTATATTACGATAAAGTCGTCTAACTAAATCAAAGTTAAATTCAATATTACATTGTAAACTATATGTCTTCTGATTTAATGACAAGGGGATTAAATACAAGATTATTTAACAAGGGGTTAAAGCAAGGTTAAGGCAAAGCGTTGTATAATTCCATAGTCACTTGTCATTTACCACACTCCACACCTTTTGCCTTTGCAATTTCCCTCCATTTCCTATACGTCGTAGACCTGTTTCCATCATTCCCTAAGCCTTATTAAACATAAAAGAGATGTAAACTTGTTTTAAAACGGTTAAAAAACTTGTTTTAAAACAGTTGAAAAACTTGTTTTAAAACGATTGAAAACTTGTATTAAAACAATTGAAAAACTTGTTTTAAAACTTGTATTAAAACGATTGAAAAACTTGTTTTAATACAAGTTTTTTAACAGTTTTAAAACAAGTTAACAACGGTTTTGATACAAGTTTACAACTGTTTTTTTCCAAAAAATATGGCTTAGGGAATGATGGAAACATGTCCACGACGTTGAGGAATTGAAGGGAAGTTGCAAAGGCAAAAGGTCTGGAGTGTGGGAAAATGTCAAGTGACTATGGAATAATACAACGCTATGCTTAAAAACGATTAGGGAATGATGGAAACAGGTCCACGACGTTGAGGAAGTGGAGGTAAGTTGCTAAGGCAAAAGGTCTGGAATGTGGGAAATGTCAAGTGCCTATGGAATTATACAATGCCATGCTAAGCGTGTGGTTGGCTTAGGGAATCATGGAAACAGGTCCACGACGTAAAGGAAGTGGAGGTAAGCTGCAAAGGCAAAAGGTCTTGAGTGTGGGAAATGTCATGTGACTATGGAATTATACTACGCCATGCTTAAAAGTCTTAGGGAATGATAGAAACAGGTCCACGACGTTAAGGAAGGAAAGGGAAGTTGCAAAGGCAAAGGGTCTGGAGTGTGGGAAATGTCAATTGACTATGGAATAATACAATGCCATGCTTAAAAACGATTAGGGAATGATGGAAACAGGTCCACCACGTAGAGGAAGTGGAGGAAAGTTGCAAATGCAAAGGTTCTGGAGTGTGGGAAATGTCAAGTGACTATAAAATAATACAACGCCATGCTTAAAAACGATAAGGGAATGATGGAAATAGGTCCACGACGTAGAGGAAGTGGAGGTAAGTTGCAAAGGCAAAGGGTCTGGAGTGTGGTTAATGTCAAGCTACTATGGAATTCTACTACGCCATGCTTAAAAAGTCTTAGGGAATACTGGAAACAGCTCCACGACGTAGACGAAGTGGAGGGAAGTTGCAAAGGCAAACGGTCTGGAGTATGGGAAATGTCAAGTAACTATAGCATAATACAAATTTATGCTTAGAAAGGTTAAGGGAATGATGGAAACAGGCCCACGACGTTGAGGAAGTGAAGGGAAAATGCTAAGGCAAAAGGTCTGGAGTGTGGGAAATGTCAAGTGCCTATGGAATTTTACAATGCCATGCTTAAATAGGCTTAGGGAATTATGGAAACAGGTCCACGACGTAAAGGAAGTAGAGGTAAGTTGCAAAGGCAAAAGGTCTTGAGTGTGGAAAATGTCAAGTGACTATGGAATTAAACTACGCCATGCTTAAAAGTTTTAGGGAATGATGGAAACAGGTCCACGACGTTGAGGAAGAAAAGGGAAGTTGCAAAGGCAAAGGGTCTGGAGTGTGGGAAATGTTAAGTGACTATGGAACAATACAACGCCATGCTTAAAAACGATTAGGGAATGATGGAAACAGGTCCACGACGTAGAGGAAGTGGAGGAAAGTTGCAAATGCAAAGGTTCTGGAGTGTGGGAAATGTCCAGTGACTATAAAATAATACAACGCCATGCTTAAAAACGATAAGAGAATGATGGAAACAAGTGCACGAAGTAGAGGAAGTGGAGGTAAATTGCAACTTCTGCTATGAGTTCCTAGGTAGCAGCACCAGATAGTCACGGACTATTTACATGAAATCTTTTAGTTTAAACACAACAGTGATCATAAATGTGTTCCCGAGACTTTACTGCAAAACATTAGTTTCCCTAAAATTGCTATATTACAATAACCTCGTCTAACTAAATCAAGGTTAAATTCAATATTACATTGTAAACTATATGTCTTCTGATTTAATGAGATTTCAGTTTCAAATAATGCTATCAGAAAATAAAAATGTATGGGAAAACCAGAAAAATTACAACAAAAACTAAGTTTTATTTAATGTTTACTACAAATACCGGGATTTATCTTTCTTATTTATTTTCTTATTGTGTTATTATTCAAAATAACCTATTTTAAAAGGGGTTAAAGCAAGGTTAAGGCAAAGCGTTGTATAATTCCATAGTCACTTGTCATTTACCACACTCCACACCTTTTGCCTTTGCAATTTCCCTCCATTTCCTATACGTCGTAGACCTGTTTCCATCATTCCCTAAGCCTTATTAAACATAAAAGAGATGTAAACTTGTTTTGAAATGGTTAAAAAACTTATTTTTAAACAGTTAAAAAACTTGTTTTAAAACAATTGAAAACTTGTATTAATACAATTGAAAAACTTGTTTTAAAACTTGTATTAAAACAATTGAAAAACTTGTTTTAATACAAGTTTTTTAACAGTTTTAAAACAAGTTAACAACTGTTTTGATACAAGTTTACAACTGTTTTTTTTTCAAAAAATATGGCTTAGGGAATGATGGAAACATGTCCACGACGTTGAGGAATTGAAGGGAAGTTGCAAAGGCAAAGGGTCTGGAGTGTGGGAAAATGTCAAGTGACTATGGAATAATAAAACGCTATGCTTAAAAACGATTAAGATGATTAAAATGATTAACGATTAATGTCTAAGGGATATAGAGAGGAAGGTTATTAAAAAAAATAGCAAAACGGCCATTGGTGACCTGTATGTTCATAGGATACACTAACAACCACTTAGCTAAAAGATTCGCCCAATCCGATGATTTCGAGGTGTATGTCTAAACCAAGGATTATGAACACCTCACTATGCCCCAGTGGTTGTAGTATATCGCTACAAACACACAGGTCACCAATTATTTGCCACACAGGACGGGATTCGAACCCGAGCAGACGAATGCCACTGGCCAAGTGACACACGCCCTAGCCTTCTTGGCTATCTGTGCTTGACGACTGAGGAGTCAAAAACCGGTATTTAAGCTAAGGCCACCGATTGCGAACAGATAGCGCTGCAGATGGTTGTTCAATGAGTTCCTAGGTAGCAGCACCAGATAGTCACGGACTATTTACATGAAATCTTTTAGTTTAAACACAACAGTAATCATAAAGGAGTTCCCGAGACTTTACTGCAAAACATTAGTTTCCCTAAAATGGCTATATTACGATAAAGTCGTCTAACTAAATCAAAGTTAAATTCAATATTACATTGTAAACTATATGTCTTCTGATTTAATGACAAGGGGATTAAATACAAGATTATTTAACAAGGGGTTAAAGCAAGGTTAAGGCAAAGCGTTGTATAATTCCATAGTCACTTGTCATTTACCACACTCCACACCTTTTGCCTTTGCAATTTCCCTCCATTTCCTATACGTCGTAGACCTGTTTCCATCATTCCCTAAGCCTTATTAAACATAAAAGAGATGTAAACTTGTTTTAAAACGGTTAAAAAACTTGTTTTAAAACAGTTGAAAAACTTGTTTTAAAACGATTGAAAACTTGTATTAAAACAATTGAAAAACTTGTTTTAAAACTTGTATTAAAACGATTGAAAAACTTGTTTTAATACAAGTTTTTTAACAGTTTTAAAACAAGTTAACAACGGTTTTGATACAAGTTTACAACTGTTTTTTTCCAAAAAATATGGCTTAGGGAATGATGGAAACATGTCCACGACGTTGAGGAATTGAAGGGAAGTTGCAAAGGCAAAAGGTCTGGAGTGTGGGAAAATGTCAAGTGACTATGGAATAATACAACGCTATGCTTAAAAACGATTAGGGAATGATGGAAACAGGTCCACGACGTTGAGGAAGTGGAGGTAAGTTGCTAAGGCAAAAGGTCTGGAATGTGGGAAATGTCAAGTGCCTATGGAATTATACAATGCCATGCTAAGCGTGTGGTTGGCTTAGGGAATCATGGAAACAGGTCCACGACGTAAAGGAAGTGGAGGTAAGCTGCAAAGGCAAAAGGTCTTGAGTGTGGGAAATGTCATGTGACTATGGAATTATACTACGCCATGCTTAAAAGTCTTAGGGAATGATAGAAACAGGTCCACGACGTTAAGGAAGGAAAGGGAAGTTGCAAAGGCAAAGGGTCTGGAGTGTGGGAAATGTCAATTGACTATGGAATAATACAATGCCATGCTTAAAAACGATTAGGGAATGATGGAAACAGGTCCACCACGTAGAGGAAGTGGAGGAAAGTTGCAAATGCAAAGGTTCTGGAGTGTGGGAAATGTCAAGTGACTATAAAATAATACAACGCCATGCTTAAAAACGATAAGGGAATGATGGAAATAGGTCCACGACGTAGAGGAAGTGGAGGTAAGTTGCAAAGGCAAAGGGTCTGGAGTGTGGTTAATGTCAAGCTACTATGGAATTCTACCACGCCATGCTTAAAAAGTCTTAGGGAATACTGGAAACAGCTCCACGACGTAGACGAAGTGGAGGGAAGTTGCAAAGGCAAACGGTCTGGAGTATGGGAAATGTCAAGTAACTATAGCATAATACAAATTTATGCTTAGAAAGGTTAAGGGAATGATGGAAACAGGCCCACGACGTTGAGGAAGTGAAGGGAAAATGCTAAGGCAAAAGGTCTGGAGTGTGGGAAATGTCAAGTGCCTATGGAATTTTACAATGCCATGCTTAAATAGGCTTAGGGAATTATGGAAACAGGTCCACGACGTAAAGGAAGTAGAGGTAAGTTGCAAAGGCAAAAGGTCTTGAGTGTGGAAAATGTCAAGTGACTATGGAATTAAACTACGCCATGCTTAAAAGTTTTAGGGAATGATGGAAACAGGTCCACGACGTTGAGGAAGAAAAGGGAAGTTGCAAAGGCAAAGGGTCTGGAGTGTGGGAAATGTTAAGTGACTATGGAACAATACAACGCCATGCTTAAAAACGATTAGGGAATGATGGAAACAGGTCCACGACGTAGAGGAAGTGGAGGAAAGTTGCAAATGCAAAGGTTCTGGAGTGTGGGAAATGTCCAGTGACTATAAAATAATACAACGCCATGCTTAAAAACGATAAGAGAATGATGGAAACAAGTGCACGAAGTAGAGGAAGTGGAGGTAAATTGCAACTTCTGCTATGAGTTCCTAGGTAGCAGCACCAGATAGTCACGGACTATTTACATGAAATCTTTTAGTTTAAACACAACAGTGATCATAAATGTGTTCCCGAGACTTTACTGCAAAACATTAGTTTCCCTAAAATTGCTATATTACAATAACCTCGTCTAACTAAATCAAGGTTAAATTCAATATTACATTGTAAACTATATGTCTTCTGATTTAATGAGATTTCAGTTTCAAATAATGCTATCAGAAAATAAAAATGTATGGGAAAACCAGAAAAATTACAACAAAAACTAAGTTTTATTTAATGTTTACTACAAATACCGGGATTTATCTTTCTTGTTTATTTTCTTATTGTGTTATTATTCAAAATAACCTATTTTAAAAGGGGTTAAAGCAAGGTTAAGGCAAAGCGTTGTATAATTCCATAGTCACTTGTCATTTACCACACTCCACACCTTTTGCCTTTGCAATTTCCCTCCATTTCCTATACGTCGTAGACCTGTTTCCATCATTCCCTAAGCCTTATTAAACATAAAAGAGATGTAAACTTGTTTTGAAATGGTTAAAAAACTTATTTTTAAACAGTTAAAAAACTTGTTTTAAAACAATTGAAAACTTGTATTAATACAATTGAAAAACTTGTTTTAAAACTTGTATTAAAACAATTGAAAAACTTGTTTTAATACAAGTTTTTTAACAGTTTTAAAACAAGTTAACAACTGTTTTGATACAAGTTTACAACTGTCTTTTTTCAAAAAATATGGCTTAGGGAATGATGGAAACATGTCCACGACGTTGAGGAATTGTAGGGAAGTTGCAAAGGCAAAGGGTCTGGAGTGTGGGAAAATGTCAAGTGACTATGGAATAATAAAACGCTATGCTTAAAAACGATTAAGATGATTAAAATGATTAACGATTAATGTCTAAGGGATAAAGAGAGAAAGGTTATTAAAAAAAAATAGCAAAACGGCCATTGGTGACCTGTATGTTCATAGGATACACTAACAACCACTTAGCTAAAAGATTCGCCCAATCCGATGATTTCGAGGTGTATGTCTAAACCAAGGATTATGAACACCTCACTATGCCCCAGTGGTTGTAGTATATCGCTACAAACACACAGGTCACCAATTATTTGCCACACAGGACGGGATTCGAACCCGAGCAGACGAATGCCACTGGCCAAGTGACACACGCCCTAGCCTTCTTGGCTATCTGTGCTTGACGACTGAGGAGTCAAAAACCGGTATTTAAGCTGAGGCCACCGATTGCGAACAGATAGCGCTGCAGATGGTTGTTCAATGAGTTCCTAGGTAGCAGCACCAGATAGTCACGGACTATTTACATGAAATCTTTTAGTTTAAACACAACAGTAATCATAAAGGAGTTCCCGAGACTTTACTGCAAAACATTAGTTTCCCTAAAATGGCTATATTACGATAAAGTCGTCTAACTAAATCAAAGTTAAATTCAATATTACATTGTAAACTATATGTCTTCTGATTTAATGACAAGGGGATTAAATACAAGATTATTTAACAAGGGGTTAAAGCAAGGTTAAGGCAAAGCGTTGTATAATTCCATAGTCACTTGTCATTTACCACACTCCACACCTTTTGCCTTTGCAATTTCCCTCCATTTCCTATACGTCGTAGACCTGTTTCCATCATTCCCTAAGCCTTATTAAACATAAAAGAGATGTAAACTTGTTTTAAAACGGTTAAAAAACTTGTTTTAAAACAGTTGAAAAACTTGTTTTAAAACGATTGAAAACTTGTATTAAAACAATTGAAAAACTTGTTTTAAAACTTGTATTAAAACGATTGAAAAACTTGTTTTAATACAAGTTTTTTAACAGTTTTAAAACAAGTTAACAACGGTTTTGATACAAGTTTACAACTGTTTTTTTCCAAAAAATATGGCTTAGGGAATGATGGAAACATGTCCACGACGTTGAGGAATTGAAGGGAAGTTGCAAAGGCAAAAGGTCTGGAGTGTGGGAAAATGTCAAGTGACTATGGAATAATACAACGCTATGCTTAAAAACGATTAGGGAATGATGGAAACAGGTCCACGACGTTGAGGAAGTGGAGGTAAGTTGCTAAGGCAAAAGGTCTGGAATGTGGGAAATGTCAAGTGCCTATGGAATTATACAATGCCATGCTAAGCGTGTGGTTGGCTTAGGGAATCATGGAAACAGGTCCACGACGTAAAGGAAGTGGAGGTAAGCTGCAAAGGCAAAAGGTCTTGAGTGTGGGAAATGTCATGTGACTATGGAATTATACTACGCCATGCTTAAAAGTCTTAGGGAATGATAGAAACAGGTCCACGACGTTAAGGAAGGAAAGGGAAGTTGCAAAGGCAAAGGGTCTGGAGTGTGGGAAATGTCAATTGACTATGGAATAATACAATGCCATGCTTAAAAACGATTAGGGAATGATGGAAACAGGTCCACCACGTAGAGGAAGTGGAGGAAAGTTGCAAATGCAAAGGTTCTGGAGTGTGGGAAATGTCAAGTGACTATAAAATAATACAACGCCATGCTTAAAAACGATAAGGGAATGATGGAAATAGGTCCACGACGTAGAGGAAGTGGAGGTAAGTTGCAAAGGCAAAGGGTCTGGAGTGTGGTTAATGTCAAGCTACTATGGAATTCTACCACGCCATGCTTAAAAAGTCTTAGGGAATACTGGAAACAGCTCCACGACGTAGACGAAGTGGAGGGAAGTTGCAAAGGCAAACGGTCTGGAGTATGGGAAATGTCAAGTAACTATAGCATAATACAAATTTATGCTTAGAAAGGTTAAGGGAATGATGGAAACAGGCCCACGACGTTGAGGAAGTGAAGGGAAAATGCTAAGGCAAAAGGTCTGGAGTGTGGGAAATGTCAAGTGCCTATGGAATTTTACAATGCCATGCTTAAATAGGCTTAGGGAATTATGGAAACAGGTCCACGACGTAAAGGAAGTAGAGGTAAGTTGCAAAGGCAAAAGGTCTTGAGTGTGGAAAATGTCAAGTGACTATGGAATTAAACTACGCCATGCTTAAAAGTTTTAGGGAATGATGGAAACAGGTCCACGACGTTGAGGAAGAAAAGGGAAGTTGCAAAGGCAAAGGGTCTGGAGTGTGGGAAATGTTAAGTGACTATGGAACAATACAACGCCATGCTTAAAAACGATTAGGGAATGATGGAAACAGGTCCACGACGTAGAGGAAGTGGAGGAAAGTTGCAAATGCAAAGGTTCTGGATTGTGGGAAATGTCCAGTGACTATAAAATAATACAACGCCATGCTTAAAAACGATAAGAGAATGATGGAAACAAGTGCACGAAGTAGAGGAAGTGGAGGTAAATTGCAACTTCTGCTATGAGTTCCTAGGTAGCAGCACCAGATAGTCACGGACTATTTACATGAAATCTTTTAGTTTAAACACAACAGTGATCATAAATGTGTTCCCGAGACTTTACTGCAAAACATTAGTTTCCCTAAAATTGCTATATTACAATAACCTCGTCTAACTAAATCAAGGTTAAATTCAATATTACATTGTAAACTATATGTCTTCTGATTTAATGAGATTTCAGTTTCAAATAATGCTATCAGAAAATAAAAATGTATGGGAAAACCAGAAAAATTACAACAAAAACTAAGTTTTATTTAATGTTTACTACAAATACCGGGATTTATCTTTCTTGTTTATTTTCTTATTGTGTTATTATTCAAAATAACCTATTTTAAAAGGGGTTAAAGCAAGGTTAAGGCAAAGCGTTGTATAATTCCATAGTCACTTGTCATTTACCACACTCCACACCTTTTGCCTTTGCAATTTCCCTCCATTTCCTATACGTCGTAGACCTGTTTCCATCATTCCCTAAGCCTTATTAAACATAAAAGAGATGTAAACTTGTTTTGAAATGGTTAAAAAACTTATTTTTAAACAGTTAAAAAACTTGTTTTAAAACAATTGAAAACTTGTATTAATACAATTGAAAAACTTGTTTTAAAACTTGTATTAAAACAATTGAAAAACTTGTTTTAATACAAGTTTTTTAACAGTTTTAAAACAAGTTAACAACTGTTTTGATACAAGTTTACAACTGTCTTTTTTCAAAAAATATGGCTTAGGGAATGATGGAAACATGTCCACGACGTTGAGGAATTGTAGGGAAGTTGCAAAGGCAAAGGGTCTGGAGTGTGGGAAAATGTCAAGTGACTATGGAATAATAAAACGCTATGCTTAAAAACGATTAAGATGATTAAAATGATTAACGATTAATGTCTAAGGGATAAAGAGAGAAAGGTTATTAAAAAAAAATAGCAAAACGGCCATTGGTGACCTGTATGTTCATAGGATACACTAACAACCACTTAGCTAAAAGATTCGCCCAATCCGATGATTTCGAGGTGTATGTCTAAACCAAGGATTATGAACACCTCACTATGCCCCAGTGGTTGTAGTATATCGCTACAAACACACAGGTCACCAATTATTTGCCACACAGGACGGGATTCGAACCCGAGCAGACGAATGCCACTGGCCAAGTGACACACGCCCTAGCCTTCTTGGCTATCTGTGCTTGACGACTGAGGAGTCAAAAACCGGTATTTAAGCTGAGGCCACCGATTGCGAACAGATAGCGCTGCAGATGGTTGTTCAATGAGTTCCTAGGTAGCAGCACCAGATAGTCACGGACTATTTACATGAAATCTTTTAGTTTAAACACAACAGTAATCATAAAGGAGTTCCCGAGACTTTACTGCAAAACATTAGTTTCCCTAAAATGGCTATATTACGATAAAGTCGTCTAACTAAATCAAAGTTAAATTCAATATTACATTGTAAACTATATGTCTTCTGATTTAATGACAAGGGGATTAAATACAAGATTATTTAACAAGGGGTTAAAGCAAGGTTAAGGCAAAGCGTTGTATAATTCCATAGTCACTTGTCATTTACCACACTCCACACCTTTTGCCTTTGCAATTTCCCTCCATTTCCTATACGTCGTAGACCTGTTTCCATCATTCCCTAAGCCTTATTAAACATAAAAGAGATGTAAACTTGTTTTAAAACGGTTAAAAAACTTGTTTTAAAACAGTTGAAAAACTTGTTTTAAAACGATTGAAAACTTGTATTAAAACAATTGAAAAACTTGTTTTAAAACTTGTATTAAAACGATTGAAAAACTTGTTTTAATACAAGTTTTTTAACAGTTTTAAAACAAGTTAACAACGGTTTTGATACAAGTTTACAACTGTTTTTTTCCAAAAAATATGGCTTAGGGAATGATGGAAACATGTCCACGACGTTGAGGAATTGAAGGGAAGTTGCAAAGGCAAAAGGTCTGGAGTGTGGGAAAATGTCAAGTGACTATGGAATAATACAACGCTATGCTTAAAAACGATTAGGGAATGATGGAAACAGGTCCACGACGTTGAGGAAGTGGAGGTAAGTTGCTAAGGCAAAAGGTCTGGAATGTGGGAAATGTCAAGTGCCTATGGAATTATACAATGCCATGCTAAGCGTGTGGTTGGCTTAGGGAATCATGGAAACAGGTCCACGACGTAAAGGAAGTGGAGGTAAGCTGCAAAGGCAAAAGGTCTTGAGTGTGGGAAATGTCATGTGACTATGGAATTATACTACGCCATGCTTAAAAGTCTTAGGGAATGATAGAAACAGGTCCACGACGTTAAGGAAGGAAAGGGAAGTTGCAAAGGCAAAGGGTCTGGAGTGTGGGAAATGTCAATTGACTATGGAATAATACAATGCCATGCTTAAAAACGATTAGGGAATGATGGAAACAGGTCCACCACGTAGAGGAAGTGGAGGAAAGTTGCAAATGCAAAGGTTCTGGAGTGTGGGAAATGTCAAGTGACTATAAAATAATACAACGCCATGCTTAAAAACGATAAGGGAATGATGGAAATAGGTCCACGACGTAGAGGAAGTGGAGGTAAGTTGCAAAGGCAAAGGGTCTGGAGTGTGGTTAATGTCAAGCTACTATGGAATTCTACTACGCCATGCTTAAAAAGTCTTAGGGAATACTGGAAACAGCTCCACGACGTAGACGAAGTGGAGGGAAGTTGCAAAGGCAAACGGTCTGGAGTATGGGAAATGTCAAGTAACTATAGCATAATACAAATTTATGCTTAGAAAGGTTAAGGGAATGATGGAAACAGGCCCACGACGTTGAGGAAGTGAAGGGAAAATGCTAAGGCAAAAGGTCTGGAGTGTGGGAAATGTCAAGTGCCTATGGAATTTTACAATGCCATGCTTAAATAGGCTTAGGGAATTATGGAAACAGGTCCACGACGTAAAGGAAGTAGAGGTAAGTTGCAAAGGCAAAAGGTCTTGAGTGTGGAAAATGTCAAGTGACTATGGAATTAAACTACGCCATGCTTAAAAGTTTTAGGGAATGATGGAAACAGGTCCACGACGTTGAGGAAGAAAAGGGAAGTTGCAAAGGCAAAGGGTCTGGAGTGTGGGAAATGTTAAGTGACTATGGAACAATACAACGCCATGCTTAAAAACGATTAGGGAATGATGGAAACATGTCCACGACGTAGAGGAAGTGGAGGAAAGTTGCAAATGCAAAGGTTCTGGAGTGTGGGAAATGTCCAGTGACTATAAAATAATACAACGCCATGCTTAAAAACGATAAGAGAATGATGGAAACAAGTGCACGAAGTAGAGGAAGTGGAGGTAAATTGCAACTTCTGCTATGAGTTCCTAGGTAGCAGCACCAGATAGTCACGGACTATTTACATGAAATCTTTTAGTTTAAACACAACAGTGATCATAAATGTGTTCCCGAGACTTTACTGCAAAACATTAGTTTCCCTAAAATTGCTATATTACAATAACCTCGTCTAACTAAATCAAGGTTAAATTCAATATTACATTGTAAACTATATGTCTTCTGATTTAATGAGATTTCAGTTTCAAATAATGCTATCAGAAAATAAAAATGTATGGGAAAACCAGAAAAATTACAACAAAAACTAAGTTTTATTTAATGTTTACTACAAATACCGGGATTTATCTTTCTTATTTATTTTCTTATTGTGTTATTATTCAAAATAACCTATTTTAAAAGGGGTTAAAGCAAGGTTAAGGCAAAGCGTTGTATAATTCCATAGTCACTTGTCATTTACCACACTCCACACCTTTTGCCTTTGCAATTTCCCTCCATTTCCTATACGTCGTAGACCTGTTTCCATCATTCCCTAAGCCTTATTAAACATAAAAGAGATGTAAACTTGTTTTGAAATGGTTAAAAAACTTATTTTTAAACAGTTAAAAAACTTGTTTTAAAACAATTGAAAACTTGTATTAATACAATTGAAAAACTTGTTTTAAAACTTGTATTAAAACAATTGAAAAACTTGTTTTAATACAAGTTTTTTAACAGTTTTAAAACAAGTTAACAACTGTTTTGATACAAGTTTACAACTGTTTTTTTTCAAAAAATATGGCTTAGGGAATGATGGAAACATGTCCACGACGTTGAGGAATTGAAGGGAAGTTGCAAAGGCAAAGGGTCTGGAGTGTGGGAAAATGTCAAGTGACTATGGAATAATAAAACGCTATGCTTAAAAACGATTAAGATGATTAAAATGATTAACGATTAATGTCTAAGGGATATAGAGAGGAAGGTTATTAAAAAAAATAGCAAAACGGCCATTGGTGACCTGTATGTTCATAGGATACACTAACAACCACTTAGCTAAAAGATTCGCCCAATCCGATGATTTCGAGGTGTATGTCTAAACCAAGGATTATGAACACCTCACTATGCCCCAGTGGTTGTAGTATATCGCTACAAACACACAGGTCACCAATTATTTGCCACACAGGACGGGATTCGAACCCGAGCAGACGAATGCCACTGGCCAAGTGACACACGCCCTAGCCTTCTTGGCTATCTGTGCTTGACGACTGAGGAGTCAAAAACCGGTATTTAAGCTAAGGCCACCGATTGCGAACAGATAGCGCTGCAGATGGTTGTTCAATGAGTTCCTAGGTAGCAGCACCAGATAGTCACGGACTATTTACATGAAATCTTTTAGTTTAAACACAACAGTAATCATAAAGGAGTTCCCGAGACTTTACTGCAAAACATTAGTTTCCCTAAAATGGCTATATTACGATAAAGTCGTCTAACTAAATCAAAGTTAAATTCAATATTACATTGTAAACTATATGTCTTCTGATTTAATGACAAGGGGATTAAATACAAGATTATTTAACAAGGGGTTAAAGCAAGGTTAAGGCAAAGCGTTGTATAATTCCATAGTCACTTGTCATTTACCACACTCCACACCTTTTGCCTTTGCAATTTCCCTCCATTTCCTATACGTCGTAGACCTGTTTCCATCATTCCCTAAGCCTTATTAAACATAAAAGAGATGTAAACTTGTTTTAAAACGGTTAAAAAACTTGTTTTAAAACAGTTGAAAAACTTGTTTTAAAACGATTGAAAACTTGTATTAAAACAATTGAAAAACTTGTTTTAAAACTTGTATTAAAACGATTGAAAAACTTGTTTTAATACAAGTTTTTTAACAGTTTTAAAACAAGTTAACAACGGTTTTGATACAAGTTTACAACTGTTTTTTTCCAAAAAATATGGCTTAGGGAATGATGGAAACATGTCCACGACGTTGAGGAATTGAAGGGAAGTTGCAAAGGCAAAAGGTCTGGAGTGTGGGAAAATGTCAAGTGACTATGGAATAATACAACGCTATGCTTAAAAACGATTAGGGAATGATGGAAACAGGTCCACGACGTTGAGGAAGTGGAGGTAAGTTGCTAAGGCAAAAGGTCTGGAATGTGGGAAATGTCAAGTGCCTATGGAATTATACAATGCCATGCTAAGCGTGTGGTTGGCTTAGGGAATCATGGAAACAGGTCCACGACGTAAAGGAAGTGGAGGTAAGCTGCAAAGGCAAAAGGTCTTGAGTGTGGGAAATGTCATGTGACTATGGAATTATACTACGCCATGCTTAAAAGTCTTAGGGAATGATAGAAACAGGTCCACGACGTTAAGGAAGGAAAGGGAAGTTGCAAAGGCAAAGGGTCTGGAGTGTGGGAAATGTCAATTGACTATGGAATAATACAATGCCATGCTTAAAAACGATTAGGGAATGATGGAAACAGGTCCACCACGTAGAGGAAGTGGAGGAAAGTTGCAAATGCAAAGGTTCTGGAGTGTGGGAAATGTCAAGTGACTATAAAATAATACAACGCCATGCTTAAAAACGATAAGGGAATGATGGAAATAGGTCCACGACGTAGAGGAAGTGGAGGTAAGTTGCAAAGGCAAAGGGTCTGGAGTGTGGTTAATGTCAAGCTACTATGGAATTCTACCACGCCATGCTTAAAAAGTCTTAGGGAATACTGGAAACAGCTCCACGACGTAGACGAAGTGGAGGGAAGTTGCAAAGGCAAACGGTCTGGAGTATGGGAAATGTCAAGTAACTATAGCATAATACAAATTTATGCTTAGAAAGGTTAAGGGAATGATGGAAACAGGCCCACGACGTTGAGGAAGTGAAGGGAAAATGCTAAGGCAAAAGGTCTGGAGTGTGGGAAATGTCAAGTGCCTATGGAATTTTACAATGCCATGCTTAAATAGGCTTAGGGAATTATGGAAACAGGTCCACGACGTAAAGGAAGTAGAGGTAAGTTGCAAAGGCAAAAGGTCTTGAGTGTGGAAAATGTCAAGTGACTATGGAATTAAACTACGCCATGCTTAAAAGTTTTAGGGAATGATGGAAACAGGTCCACGACGTTGAGGAAGAAAAGGGAAGTTGCAAAGGCAAAGGGTCTGGAGTGTGGGAAATGTTAAGTGACTATGGAACAATACAACGCCATGCTTAAAAACGATTAGGGAATGATGGAAACAGGTCCACGACGTAGAGGAAGTGGAGGAAAGTTGCAAATGCAAAGGTTCTGGAGTGTGGGAAATGTCCAGTGACTATAAAATAATACAACGCCATGCTTAAAAACGATAAGAGAATGATGGAAACAAGTGCACGAAGTAGAGGAAGTGGAGGTAAATTGCAACTTCTGCTATGAGTTCCTAGGTAGCAGCACCAGATAGTCACGGACTATTTACATGAAATCTTTTAGTTTAAACACAACAGTGATCATAAATGTGTTCCCGAGACTTTACTGCAAAACATTAGTTTCCCTAAAATTGCTATATTACAATAACCTCGTCTAACTAAATCAAGGTTAAATTCAATATTACATTGTAAACTATATGTCTTCTGATTTAATGAGATTTCAGTTTCAAATAATGCTATCAGAAAATAAAAATGTATGGGAAAACCAGAAAAATTACAACAAAAACTAAGTTTTATTTAATGTTTACTACAAATACAGGGATTTATCTTTCTTATTTATTTTCTTATTGTGTTATTATTCAAAATAACCTATTTTAAAAGGGGTTAAAGCAAGGTTAAGGCAAAGCGTTGTATAATTCCATAGTCACTTGTCATTTACCACACTCCACACCTTTTGCCTTTGCAATTTCCCTCCATTTCCTATACGTCGTAGACCTGTTTCCATCATTCCCTGAGCCTTATTAAACATAAAAGAGATGTAAACTTGTTTTGAAATGGATAAAAAACTTATTTTTAAACAGTTAAAAAACTTGTTTTAAAACAATTGAAAACTTGTATTAATACAATTGAAAAACTTGTTTTAAAACTTGTATTAAAACAATTGAAAAACTTGTTTTAATACAAGTTTTTTTACAGTTTTAAAACAAGTTAACAACTGTTTTGATACAAGTTTACAACTGTTTTTTTTTTCAAAAAATATGGCTTAGGGAATGATGGAAACATGTCCACGACGTTGAGGAATTGAAGGGAAGTTGCAAAGGCAAAGGGTCTGGAGTGTGGGAAAATGTCAAGTGACTATGGAATAATAAAACGCTATGCTTAAAAACGATTAAGATGATTAAAATGATTAACGATTAATGTTTAAGGGATATAGAGAGGAAGGTTATTAAAAAAAAATAGCAAAACGGCCATTGGTGACCTGTATGTTCATAGGATACACTAACAACCACTTAGCTAAAAGATTCGCCCAATCCGATGATTTCGAGGTGTATGTCTAAACCAAGGATTATGAACACCTCACTATGCCCCAGTGGTTGTAGTATATCGCTACAAACACACAGGTCACCAATTATTTGCCACACAGGACGGGATTCTAACCCGAGCAGACGAATGCCACTGGCCAAGTGACACACGCCCTAGCCTTCTTGGCTATCTGTGCTTGACGACTGAGTAGTCAAAAACCGGTATTTAAGCTGAGGCCACCGATTGCGAACAGATAGCGCTGCAGATGGTTGTTCAATGATTTCCTAGGTAGCAGCACCAGATAGTCACGGACTATTTACATGAAATCTTTTAGTTTAAACACAACAGTAATCATAAAGGAGTTCCCGAGACTTTACTGCAAAACATTAGTTTCCCTAAAATGGCTATATTACGATAAAGTCGTCTAACTAAATCAAAGTTAAATTCAATATTACATTGTAAACTATATGTCTTCTAATTTAATGACAAGGGGATTAAATACAAGATTATTTAACAAGGGGTTAAAGCAAGGTTAAGGCAAAGCGTTGTATAATTCCATAGTCACTTGTCATTTACCACACTCCACACCTTTTGCCTTTGCAATTTCCCTCCATTTCCTATACGTCGTAGACCTGTTTCCATCATTCCCTAAGCCTTATTAAACATAAAAGAGATGTAAACTTGTTTTAAAACGGTTAAAAAACTTGTTTTAAAACAGTTGAAAAACTTGTTTTAAAACGATTGAAAACTTGGATTAAAACAATTGAAAAACTTGTTTTAAAACTTGTATTAAAACAATTGAAAAACTTGTTTTAATACAAGTTTTTTAACAGTTTTAAAACAAGTTAACAACTGTTTTGATACAAATTTACAACTGTTTTTTTCCAAAAAATATGGCTTAGGGAATGGTGGAAACATGTCCACGACGTTGAGGAATTGAAGGGAAGTTGCAAAGGCAAAGGGTCTGGAGTGTGGGAAAATGTCAAGTGACTATGGAATAATACAACGCTATGCTTAAAAACGGTATTTAAGCTGAGGAAGGTTATTAAAAAAAATAGCAAAACGGCCATTGGTGACCTGTATGTTCATAGGATACACTAACAACCACTTAGCTAAAAGATTCGCCCAATCCGATGATTTCGAGGTGTATGTCTAAACCAAGGATTATGAACACCTCACTATGCCCCAGTGGTTGTAGTATATCGCTACAAACACACAGGTCACCAATTATTTGCCACACAGGACGGGATTCGAACCCGAGCAGACGAATGCCACTGGCCAAGTGACACACGCCCTAGCCTTCTTGGCTATCTGTGCTTGACGACTGAGGAGTCAAAAACCGGTATTTAAGCTGAGGCCACCGATTGCGAACAGATAGCGCTGCAGATGGTTGTTCAATGAGTTCCTAGGTAGCAGCACCAGATAGTCACGGACTATTTACATGAAATCTTTTAGTTTAAACACAACAGTAATCATAAAGGAGTTCCCGAGACTTTACTGCAAAACATTAGTTTCCCTAAAATGGCTATATTACGATAAAGTCGTCTAACTAAATCAAAGTTAAATTCAATATTACATTGTAAACTATATGTCTTCTGATTTAATGACAAGGGGATTAAATACAAGATTATTTAACAAGGGGTTAAAGCAAGGTTAAGGCAAAGCGTTGTATAATTCCATAGTCACTTGTCATTTACCACACTCCACACCTTTTGCCTTTGCAATTTCCCTCCATTTCCTATACGTCGTAGACCTGTTTCCATCATTCCCTAAGCCTTATTAAACATAAAAGAGATGTAAACTTGTTTTAAAACGGTTAAAAAACTTGTTTTAAAACAGTTGAAAAACTTGTTTTAAAACGATTGAAAACTTGTATTAAAACAATTGAAAAACTTGTTTTAAAACTTGTATTAAAACGATTGAAAAACTTGTTTTAATACAAGTTTTTTAACAGTTTTAAAACAAGTTAACAACTGTTTTGATACAAGTTTACAACTGTTTTTTTCCAAAAAATATGGCTTAGGGAATGATGGAAACATGTCCACGACGTTGAGGAATTGAAGGGAAGTTGCAAAGGCAAAGGGTCTGGAGTGTGGGAAAATGTCAAGTGACTATGGAATAATACAACGCTATGCTTAAAAACGATTAGGGAATGATGGAAACAGGTCCACGACGTTGAGGAAGTGGAGGTAAGTTGCTAAGGCAAAAGGTCTGGAATGTGGGAAATGTCAAGTGCCTATGGAATTATACAATGCCATGCTAAGCGTGTGGTTGGCTTAGGGAATCATGGAAACAGGTCCACGACGTAAAGGAAGTGGAGGTAAGCTGCAAAGGCAAAAGGTCTTGAGTTTGGGAAATGTCATGTGACTATGGAATTATACTACGCCATGCTTAAAAGTCTTAGGGAATGATAGAAACAGGTCCACGACGTTAAGGAAGGAAAGGGAAGTTACAAAGGCAAAGGGTCTGGAGTGTGGGAAATGTCAATTGACTATGGAATAATACAATGCCATGCTTAAAAACGATTAGGGAATGATGGAAACAGGTCCACCACGTAGAGGAAGTGGAGGAAAGTTGCAAATGCAAAGGTTCTGGAGTGTGGGAAATGTCAAGTGACTATAAAATAATACAACGCCATGCTTAAAAACGATAAGGGAATGATGGAAATAGGTCCACGACGTAGAGGAAGTGGAGGTAAGTTGCAAAGGCAAAGGGTCTGGAGTGTGGTTAATGTCAAGCTACTATGGAATTCTACTACGCCATGCTTAAAAAGTCTTAGGGAATACTGGAAACAGCTTCACGACGTAGACGAAGTGGAGGGAAGTTGCAAAGGCAAACGGTCTGGAGTATGGGAAATGTCAAGTAACTATAGCATAATACAAATTTATGCTTAGAAAGGTTAAGGGAATGATGGAAACAGGCCCACGATGTTGAGGAAGTGAAGGGAAAATGCTAAGGCAAAAGGTCTGGAGTGTGGGAAATGTCAAGTGCCTATGGAATTTTACAATGCCATGCTTAAATAGGCTTAGGGAATTATGGAAACAGGTCCACGACGTAAAGGAAGAAAAGGGAAGTTGCAAAGGCAAAGGGTCTGGAGTGTGGGAAATGTTAAGTGACTATGGAACAATACAACGCCATGCTTAAAAACGATAAGGGAATGATGGAAATAGGTCCACGACGTAGAGGAAGTGGAGGTAAATTGCAAAGGCAAAGGGTTTGGAGTGTTGTTAATGTCAAGCTACTATGGAATTCTACTACGCCATGCTTAAAAAGTCTTAGGGAATGATGGAAACAGGTCCACGACGTAGAGTAAGTGGAGGGAAGTTGCAAAGGCCAAGGTTCTGGAGTGTGGGAAATGTCAAGTAACTATAGAAAAATACAACGCCATGCTTAAAAACGATAAGAGAATGATGGTAACAAGTGCACGAAGTAGAGGAAGTGGAGGTAAATTGCAACTTCTGCTATGAGTTCCTAGGTAGCAGCACCAGATAGTCACGGACTATTTACATGAAATCTTTTAGTTTAAACACAACAGTGATCATAAATGTGTTCCCGAGACTTTACTGCAAAACATTAGTTTCCCTAAAATTGCTATATTACAATAACCTCGTCTAACTAAATCAAGGTTAAATTCAATATTACATTGTAAACTATATGTCTTCTGATTTAATGAGATTTCAGTTTCAAATAATGCTATCAGAAAATAAAAATGTATGGGAAAACCAGAAAAATTACAACAAAAACTAAGTTTTATTTAATGTTTACTACAAATACCGGGATTTATCTTTCTTATTTATTTTCTTATTGTGTTATTATTCAAAATAACCTATTTTAAAAGGGGTTAAAGCAAGGTTAAGGCAAAGCGTTGTATAATTCCATAGTCACTTGTCATTTACCACACTCCACACCTTTTGCCTTTGCAATTTCCCTCCATTTCCTATACGTCGTAGACCTGTTTCCATCATTCCCTAAGCCTTATTAAACATAAAAGAGATGTAAACTTGTTTTGAAATGGTTAAAAAACTTATTTTTAAACAGTTAAAAAACTTGTTTTAAAACAATTGAAAACTTGTATTAATACAATTGAAAAACTTGTTTTAAAACTTGTATTAAAACAATTGAAAAACTTGTTTTAATACAAGTTTTTTAACAGTTTTAAAACAAGTTAACAACTGTTTTGATACAAGTTTACAACTGTTTTTTTTTCAAAAAATATGGCTTAGGGAATGATGGAAACATGTCCACGACGTTGAGGAATTGTAGGGAAGTTGCAAAGGCAAAGGGTCTGGAGTGTGGGAAAATGTCAAGTGACTATGGAATAATAAAACGCTATGCTTAAAAACGATTAAGATGATTAAAATGATTAACGATTAATGTCTAAGGGATAAAGAGAGAAAGGTTATTAAAAAAAAATAGCAAAACGGCCATTGGTGACCTGTATGTTCATAGGATACACTAACAACCACTTAGCTAAAAGATTCGCCTAATCCGATGATTTCGAGGTGTATGTCTAAACCAAGGATTATGAACACCTCACTATGCCCCAGTGGTTGTAGTATATCGCTACAAACACACAGGTCACCAATTATTTGCCACACAGGACGGGATTCGAACCCGAGCAGACGAATGCCACTGGCCAAGTGACACACGCCCTAGCCTTCTTGGCTATCTGTGCTTGACGACTGAGGAGTCAAAAACCGGTATTTAAGCTGAGGCCACCGATTGCGAACAGATAGCGCTGCAGATGGTTGTTCAATGAGTTCCTAGGTAGCAGCACCAGATAGTCACGGACTATTTACATGAAATCTTTTAGTTTAAACACAACAGTAATCATAAAGGAGTTCCCGAGACTTTACTGCAAAACATTAGTTTCCCTAAAATGGCTATATTACGATAAAGTCGTCTAACTAAATCAAAGTTAAATTCAATATTACATTGTAAACTATATGTCTTCTGATTTAATGACAAGGGGATTAAATACAAGATTATTTAACAAGGGGTTAAAGCAAGGTTAAGGCAAAGCGTTGTATAATTCCATAGTCACTTGTCATTTACCACACTCCACACCTTTTGCCTTTGCAATTTCCCTCCATTTCCTATACGTCGTAGACCTGTTTCCATCATTCCCTAAGCCTTATTAAACATAAAAGATATGTAAACTTGTTTTAAAACGGTTAAAAAACTTGTTTTAAAACAGTTGAAAAACTTGTTTTAAAACGATTGAAAACTTGTATTAAAACAATTGAAAAACTTGTTTTAAAACTTGTATTAAAACAATTGAAAAACTTGTTTTAATACAAGTTTTTTAACAGTTTTAAAACAAGTTAACAACTGTTTTGATACAAGTTTACAACTGTTTTTTTCCAAAAAATATGGCTTAGGGAATGATGGAAACATGTCCACGACGTTGAGGAATTGAAGGGAAGTTGCAAAGGCAAAGGGTCTGGAGTGTGGGAAAATGTCAAGTGACTATGGAATAATACAACGCTATGCTTAAAAACGATTAGGGAATGATGGAAACAGGTCCACGACGTTGAGGAAGTGGAGGTAAGTTGCTAAGGCAAAAGGTCTGGAATGTGGGAAATGTCAAGTGCCTATGGAATTATACAATGCCATGCTTAAAAACGATTAGGGAATGATGGAAACAGGTCCACCACGTAGAGGAAGTGGAGGAAAGTTGCAAATGCAAAGGTTCTGGAGTGTGGGAAATGTCAAGTGACTATAAAATAATACAACGCCATGCTTAAAAACGATAAGAGAATGATGGAAATAGGTTCCATAGTGGAGGTAAGTTGCTAAGGCAAAAGGTCTGGAATGTGGGAAATGTCAAGTGCCTATGGAATTATACAATGCCATGCTAAGCGTGTGGTTGGCTTAGGGAATCATGGAAACAGGTCCACGACGTAAAGGAAGTGGAGGTAAGCTGCAAAGGCAAAAGGTCTTGAGTGTGGGAAATGTCATGTGACTATGGAATTATACTACGCCATGCTTAAAAGTCTTAGGGAATGATAGAAACAGGTCCACGACGTTAAGGAAGGAAAGGGAAGTTGCAAAGGCAAAGGGTCTGGAGTGTGGGAAATGTCAATTGACTATGGAATAATACAATGCCATGCTTAAAAACGATTAGGGAATGATGGAAACAGGTCCACCACGTAGAGGAAGTGGAGGAAAGTTGCAAATGCAAAGGTTCTGGAGTGTGGGAAATGTCAAGTGACTATAAAATAATACAACGCCAAGCTTAAAAACGATAAGGGAATGATGGAAATAGGTCCACGACGTAGAGGAAGTGGAGGTAAGTTGCAAAGGCAAAGGGTCTGGAGTGTGGTTAATGTCAAGCTACTATGGAATTCTACTACGCCATGCTTAAAAAGTCTTAGGGAATACTGGAAACAGCTCCACGACGTAGACGAAGTGGAGGGAAGTTGCAAAGGCAAACGGTCTGGAGTATGGGAAATGTCAAGTAACTATAACATACAAATTTATGCTTAGAAAGGTTAAGGGAATGATGGAAACAGGCCCACGACGTTGAGGAAGTGAAGGGAAAATGCTAAGGCAAAAGGTCTGGAGTGTGGGAAATGTCAAGTGCCTATGGAATTTTACAATGCCATGCTTAAATAGGCTTAGGGAATTATGGAAACAGGTCCACGACGTAAAGGAAGTAGAGGTAAGTTGCAAAGGCCGAAGGTCTTGAGTGTGGAAAATGTCAAGTGACTATGGAATTAAACTACGCCATGCTTAAAAGTTTTAGGGAATGATGGAAACAGGTCCACGACGTTGAGGAAGAAAAGGGAAGTTGCAAAGGCAAAGGGTCTGGAGTGTGGGAAATGTTAAGTGACTATGGAACAATACAACGCCATGCTTAAAAACGATAAGGGAATGATGGAAATAGGTCCACGACGTAGAGGAAGTGGAGGTAAATTGCAAAGGCAAAGGGTTTGGAGTGTTGTTAATGTCAAGCTACTATGGAATTCTACTACGCCATGCTTAAAAAGTCTTAGGGAATGATGGAAACAGGTCCACGACGTAGAGTAAGTGGAGGGAAGTTGCAAAGGCCAAGGTTCTGGAGTGTGGGAAATGTCAAGTAACTATAGAAAAATACAACGCCATGCTTAAAAACGATAAGAGAATGATGGAAACAAGTGCACGAAGTAGAGGAAGTGGAGGTAAATTGCAACTTCTGCTATGAGTTCCTAGGTAGCAGCACCAGATAGTCACGGACTATTTACATGAAATCTTTTAGTTTAAACACAACAGTGATCATAAATGTGTTCCCGAGACTTTACTGCAAAACATTAGTTTCCCTAAAATTGCTATATTACAATAACCTCGTCTAACTAAATCAAGGTTAAATTCAATATTACATTGTAAACTATATGTCTTCTGATTTAATGAGATTTCAGTTTCAAATAATGCTATCAGAAAATAAAAATGTATGGGAAAACCAGAAAAATTACAACAAAAACTAAGTTTTATTTAATGTTTACTACAAATACCGGGATTTATCTTTCTTATTTATTTTCTTATTGTGTTATTATTCAAAATAACCTATTTTAAAAGGGGTTAAAGCAAGGTTAAGGCAAAGCGTTGTATAATTCCATAGTCACTTGTCATTTACCACACTCCACACCTTTTGCCTTTGCAATTTCCCTCCATTTCCTATACGTCGTAGACCTGTTTCCATCATTCCATAAGCCTTATTAAACATAAAAGAGATGTAAACTTGTTTTGAAATGGTTAAAAAACTTATTTTTAAACAGTTAAAAAACTTGTTTTAAAACAATTGAAAACTTGTATTAATACAATTGAAAAACTTGTTTTAATACAAGTTTTTTAACAGTTTTAAAACAAGTTAACAACTGTTTTGATACAAGTTTACAACTGTTTTTTTTTTCAAAAAATATGGCTTAGGGAATGATGGAAACATGTCCACGACGTTGAGGAATTGAAGGGAAGTTGCAAAGGCAAAGGGTCTGGAGTGTGGGAAAATGTCAAGTGACTATGGAATAATAAAACGCTATGCTTAAAAACGATTAAGATGATTAAAATGATTAACGATTAATGTCTAAGGGATATAGAGAGGAAGGTTATTAAAAAAAAATAGCAAAACGGCCATTGGTGACCTGTATGTTCATAGGATACACTAACAACCACTTAGCTAAAAGATTCGCCCAATCCGATGATTTCGAGGTGTATGTCTAAACCAAGGATTATGAACACCTCACTATGCCCCAGTGGTTGTAGTATATCGCTACAAACACACAGGTCACCAATTATTTGCCACACAGGACGGGATTCGAACCCGAGCAGACGAATGCCACTGGCCAAGTGACACACGCCCTAGCCTTCTTGGCTATCTGTGCTTGACGACTGAGGAGTCAAAAACCGGTATTTAAGCTGAGGCCACCGATTGCGAACAGATAGCGCTGCAGATGGTTGTTCAATGAGTTCCTAGGTAGCAGCACCAGATAGTCACGGACTATTTACATGAAATCTTTTAGTTTAAACACAACAGTAATCATAAAGGAGTTCCCGAGACTTTACTGCAAAACATTAGTTTCCCTAAAATGGCTATATTACGATAAAGTCGTCTAACTAAATCAAAGTTAAATTCAATATTACATTGTAAACTATATGTCTTCTGATTTAATGACAAGGGGATTAAATACAAGATTATTTAACAAGGGGTTAAAGCAAGGTTAAGGCAAAGCGTTGTATAATTCCATAGTCACTTGTCATTTACCACACTCCACACCTTTTGCCTTTGCAATTTCCCTCCATTTCCTATACGTCGTAGACCTGTTTCCATCATTCCCTAAGCCTTATTAAACATAAAAGAGATGTAAACTTGTTTTAAAACGGTTAAAAAACTTGTTTTAAAACAGTTGAAAAACTTGTTTTAAAACGATTGAAAACTTGTATTAAAACAATTGAAAAACTTGTTTTAAAACTTGTATTAAAACAATTGAAAAACTTGTTTTAATACAAGTTTTTTAACAGTTTTAAAACAAGTTAACAACTGTTTTGATACAAGTTTACAACTGTTTTTTTCCAAAAAATATGGCTTAGGGAATGATGGAAACATGTCCACGACGTTGAGGAATTGAAGGGAAGTTGCAAAGGCAAAGGGTCTGGAGTGTGGGAAAATGTCAAGTGACTATGGAATAATACAACGCTATGCTTAAAAACGATTAGGGAATGATGGAAACAGGTCCACGACGTTGAGGAAGTGGAGGTAAGTTGCTAAGGCAAAAGGTCTGGAATGTGGGAAATGTCAAGTGCCTATGGAATTATACAATGCCATGCTAAGCGTGTGGTTGGCTTAGGGAATCATGGAAACAGGTCCACGACGTAAAGGAAGTGGAGGTAAGCTGCAAAGGCAAAAGGTCTTGAGTGTGGGAAATGTCATGTGACTATGGAATTATACTACGCCATTCTTAAAAGTCTTAGGGAATGATAGAAACAGGTCCACGACGTTAAGGAAGGAAAGGGAAGTTGCAAAGGCAAAGGGTCTGGAGTGTGGGAAATGTCAATTGACTATGGAATAATACAATGCCATGCTTAAAAACGATTAGGGAATGATGGAAACAGGTCCACCACGTAGAGGAAGTGGAGGAAAGTTGCAAATGCAAAGGTTCTGGAGTGTGGGAAATGTCAAGTGACTATAAAATAATACAATGCCATGCTTAAAAACGATTAGGGAATGATGGAAACAGGTCCACCACGTAGAGGAAGTGGAGGAAAGTTGCAAATGCAAAGGTTCTGGAATGTGGTTAATGTCAAGCTACTATGGAATTCTACTACGCCATGCTTAAAAAGTCTTAGGGTATACTGGAAACAGCTCCACGACGTAGACGAAGTGGAGGGAAGTTGCAAAGGCAAACGGTCTGGAGTATGGGAAATGTCAAGTAACTATAGCATAATACAAATTTATGCTTAGAAAGGTTAAGGGAATGATGGAAACAGGCCCACGACGTTGAGGAAGTGAAGGGAAAATGCTAAGGCAAAAGGTCTGGAGTGTGGGAAATGTCAAGTGCCTATGGAATTTTACAATGCCATGCTTAAATAGGCTTAGGGAATTATGGAAACAGGTCCACGACGTAAAGGAAGTAGAGGTAAGTTGCAAAGGCAAAAGGTCTTGAGTGTGGAAAATGTCAAGTGACTATGGAATTAAACTACGCCATGCTTAAAAGTTTTAGGGAATGATGGAAACAGGTCCACGACGTTGAGGAAGAAAAGGGAAGTTGCAAAGGCAAAGGGTCTGGAGTGTGGGAAATGTTAAGTGACTATGGAACAATACAAGGCCATGCTTAAAAACGATAAGGGAATGATGGAAATAGGTCCACGACGTAGAGGAAGTGGAGGTAAATTGCAAAGGCAAAGGGTTTGGAGTGTTGTTAATGTCAAGCTACTATGGAATTCTACTACGCCATGCTTAAAAAGTCTTAGGGAATGATGGAAACAGGTCCACGACGTAGAGTAAGTGGAGGGAAGTTGCAAAGGCCAAGGTTCTGGAGTGTGGGAAATGTCAAGTAACTATAGAAAAATACAACGCCATGCTTAAAAACGATAAGAGAATGATGGAAACAAGTGCACGAAGTAGAGGAAGTGGAGGTAAATTGCAACTTCTGCTATGAGTTCCTAGGTAGCAGCACCAGATAGTCACGGACTATTTACATGAAATCTTTTAGTTTAAACACAACAGTGATCATAAATGTGTTCCCGAGACTTTACTGCAAAACATTAGTTTCCCTAAAATTGCTATATTACAATAACCTCGTCTAACTAAATCAAGGTTAAATTCAATATTACATTGTAAACTATATGTCTTCTGATTTAATGAGATTTCAGTTTCAAATAATGCTATCAGAAAATAAAAATGTATGGGAAAACCAGAAAAATTACAACAAAAACTAAGTTTTATTTAATGTTTACTACAAATACCGGGATTTATCTTTCTTGTTTATTTTCTTATTGTGTTATTATTCAAAATAACCTATTTTAAAAGGGGTTAAAGCAAGGTTAAGGCAAAGCGTTGTATAATTCCATAGTCACTTGTCATTTACCACACTCCACACCTTTTGCCTTTGCAATTTCCCTCCATTTCCTATACGTCGTAGACCTGTTTCCATCATTCCCTAAGCCTTATTAAACATAAAAGAGATGTAAACTTGTTTTGAAATGGTTAAAAAACTTATTTTTAAACAGTTAAAAAACTTGTTTTAAAACAATTGAAAACTTGTATTAATACAATTGAAAAACTTGTTTTAAAACTTGTATTAAAACAATTGAAAAACTTGTTTTAATACAAGTTTTTTAACAGTTTTAAAACAAGTTAACAACTGTTTTGATACAAGTTTACAACTGTCTTTTTTCAAAAAATATGGCTTAGGGAATGATGGAAACATGTCCACGACGTTGAGGAATTGTAGGGAAGTTGCAAAGGCAAAGGGTCTGGAGTGTGGGAAAATGTCAAGTGACTATGGAATAATAAAACGCTATGCTTAAAAACGATTAAGATGATTAAAATGATTAACGATTAATGTCTAAGGGATAAAGAGAGAAAGGTTATTAAAAAAAAATAGCAAAACGGCCATTGGTGACCTGTATGTTCATAGGATACACTAACAACCACTTAGCTAAAAGATTCGCCCAATCCGATGATTTCGAGGTGTATGTCTAAACCAAGGATTATGAACACCTCACTATGCCCCAGTGGTTGTAGTATATCGCTACAAACACACAGGTCACCAATTATTTGCCACACAGGACGGGATTCGAACCCGAGCAGACGAATGCCACTGGCCAAGTGACACACGCCCTAGCCTTCTTGGCTATCTGTGCTTGACGACTGAGGAGTCAAAAACCGGTATTTAAGCTGAGGCCACCGATTGCGAACAGATAGCGCTGCAGATGGTTGTTCAATGAGTCCCTAGGTAGCAGCACCAGATAGTCACGGACTATTTACATGAAATCTTTTAGTTTAAACACAACAGTAATCATAAAGGAGTTCCCGAGACTTTACTGCAAAACATTAGTTTCCCTAAAATGGCTATATTACGATAAAGTCGTCTAACTAAATCAAAGTTAAATTCAATATTACATTGTAAACTATATGTCTTCTGATTTAATGACAAGGGGATTAAATACAAGATTATTTAACAAGGGGTTAAAGCAAGGTTAAGGCAAAGCGTTGTATAATTCCATAGTCACTTGTCATTTACCACACTCCACACCTTTTGCCTTTGCAATTTCCCTCCATTTCCTATACGTCGTAGACCTGTTTCCATCATTCCCTAAGCCTTATTAAACATAAAAGAGATGTAAACTTGTTTTAAAACGGTTAAAAAACTTGTTTTAAAACAGTTGAAAAACTTGTTTTAAAACGATTGAAAACTTGTATTAAAACAATTGAAAAACTTGTTTTAAAACTTGTATTAAAACAATTGAAAAACTTGTTTTAATACAAGTTTTTTAACAGTTTTAAAACAAGTTAACAACTGTTTTGATACAAGTTTACAACTGTTTTTTTCCAAAAAATATGGCTTAGGGAATGATGGAAACATGTCCACGACGTTGAGGAATTGAAGGGAAGTTGCAAAGGCAAAGGATCTGGAGTGTGGGAAAATGTCAAGTGACTATGGAATAATACAACGCTATGCTTAAAAACGATTAGGGAATGATGGAAACAGGTCCACGACGTTGAGGAAGTGGAGGTAAGTTGCTAAGGCAAAAGGTCTGGAATGTGGGAAATGTCAAGTGCCTATGGAATTATACAATGCCATGCTTAAAAACGATTAGGGAATGATGGAAACAGGTCCACCACGTAGAGGAAGTGGAGGAAAGTTGCAAATGCAAAGGTTCTGGAGTGTGGGAAATGTCAAATGACTATAAAATAATACAACGCCATGCTTAAAAACGATAAGAGAATGATGGAAATAGGTTCCATAGTGGAGGTAAGTTGCTAAGGCAAAAGGTCTGGAATGTGGGAAATGTCAAGTGCCTATGGAATTATACAATGCCATGCTAAGCGTGTGGTTGGCTTAGGGAATCATGGAAACAGGTCCACGACGTAAAGGAAGTGGAGGTAAGCTGCAAAGGCAAAAGGTCTTGAGTGTGGGAAATGTCATGTGACTATGGAATTATACTACGCCATGCTTAAAAGTCTTAGGGAATGATAGAAACAGGTCCACGACGTTAAGGAAGGAAAGGGAAGTTGCAAAGGCAAAGGGTCTGGAGTGTGGGAAATGTCAATTGACTATGGAATAATACAATGCCATGCTTAAAAACGATTAGGGAATGATGGAAACAGGTCCACCACGTAGAGGAAGTGGAGGAAAGTTGCAAATGCAAAGGTTCTGGAGTGTGGGAAATGTCAAGTGACTATAAAATAATACAACGCCAAGCTTAAAAACGATAAGGGAATGATGGAAATAGGTCTACGACGTAGAGGAAGTGGAGGTAAGTTGCAAAGGCAAAGGGTCTGGAGTGTGGTTAATGTCAAGCTACTATGGAATTCTACTACGCCATGCTTAAAAAGTCTTAGGGAATACTGGAAACAGCTCCACGACGTAGACGAAGTGGAGGGAAGTTGCAAAGGCAAACGGTCTGGAGTATGGGAAATGTCAAGTAACTATAGCATAATACAAATTTATGCTTAGAAAGGTTAAGGGAATGATGGAAACAGGCCCACGACGTTGAGGAAGTGAAGGGAAAATGCTAAGGCAAAAGGTCTGGAGTGTGGGAAATGTCAAGTGCCTATGGAATTTTACAATGCCATGCTTAAATAGGCTTAGGGAATTAT
The DNA here is from genome assembly GCF_028750875.1 of Macrosteles quadrilineatus. Lineage (NCBI taxonomy): Eukaryota > Metazoa > Arthropoda > Insecta > Hemiptera > Cicadellidae > Macrosteles > Macrosteles quadrilineatus. The sequence goes on along the minus strand of NW_026542601.1, from coordinate 13,803,283 downwards.
GGAAACAGGTCCACGACGTAAAGGAAGTAGAGGTAAGTTGCAAAGGCCGAAGGTCTTGAGTGTGGAAAATGTCAAGTGACTATGGAATTAAACTACGCCATGCTTAAAAGTTTTAGGGAATGATGGAAACAGGTCCACGACGTTGAGGAAGAAAAGGGAAGTTGCAAAGGCAAAGGGTCTGGAGTGTGGGAAATGTTAAGTGACTATGGAACAATACAACGCCATGCTTAAAAACGATAAGGGAATGATGGAAATAGGTCCACGACGTAGAGGAAGTGGAGGTAAATTGCAAAGGCAAAGGGTTTGGAGTGTTGTTAATGTCAAGCTACTATGGAATTCTACTACGCCATGCTTAAAAAGTCTTAGGGAATGATGGAAACAGGTCCACGACGTAGAGTAAGTGGAGGGAAGTTGCAAAGGCCAAGGTTCTGGAGTGTGGGAAATGTCAAGTAACTATAGAAAAATACAACGCCATGCTTAAAAACGATAAGAGAATGATGGAAACAAGTGCACGAAGTAGAGGAAGTGGAGGTAAATTGCAACTTCTGCTATGAGTTCCTAGGTAGCAGCACCAGATAGTCACGGACTATTTACATGAAATCTTTTAGTTTAAACACAACAGTGATCATAAATGTGTTCCCGAGACTTTACTGCAAAACATTAGTTTCCCTAAAATTGCTATATTACAATAACCTCGTCTAACTAAATCAAGGTTAAATTCAATATTACATTGTAAACTATATGTCTTCTGATTTAATGAGATTTCAGTTTCAAATAATGCTATCAGAAAATAAAAATGTATGGGAAAACCAGAAAAATTACAACAAAAACTAAGTTTTATTTAATGTTTACTACAAATACCGGGATTTATCTTTCTTATTTATTTTCTTATTGTGTTATTATTCAAAATAACCTATTTTAAAAGGGGTTAAAGCAAGGTTAAGGCAAAGCGTTGTATAATTCCATAGTCACTTGTCATTTACCACACTCCACACCTTTTGCCTTTGCAATTTCCCTCCATTTCCGATGGTTGTTCAGATGGTTGTTCAATGAGTTCCTACTCTTGTTAACTTGTTTTAAAACGATTGAAAACTTGTATTAAAACAATTGAAAAACTTGTTTTAAAACTTGTATTAAAACAATTGAAAAACTTGTTTTAATACAAGTTTTTTAACAGTTTTAAAACAAGTTAACAACTGTTTTGATACAAGTTTACAACTGTTTTTTTCCAAAAAATATGGCTTAGGGAATGATGGAAACATGTCCACGACGTTGAGGAATTGAAGGGAAGTTGCAAAGGCAAAGGGTCTGGAGTGTGGGAAAATGTCAAGTGACTATGGAATAATACAACGCTAAAGAGAGAAAGGTTATTAAAAAAAAATAGCAAAACGGCCATTGGTGACCTGTATGTTCATAGGATACACTAACAACCACTTAGCTAAAAGATTCGCCCAATCCGATGATTTCGAGGTGTATGTCTAAACCAAGGATTATGAACACCTCACTATGCCCCAGTGGTTGTAGTATATCGCTACAAACACACAGGTCACCAATTATTTGCCACACAGGACGGGATTCGAACCCGAGCAGACGAATGCCACTGGCCAAGTGACACACGCCCTAGCCTTCTTGGCTATCTGTGCTTGACGACTGAGGAGTCAAAAACCGGTATTTAAGCTGAGGCCACCGATTGCGAACAGATAGCGCTGCAGATGGTTGTTCAATGAGTTCCTAGGTAGCAGCACCAGATAGTCACGGACTATTTACATGAAATCTTTTAGTTTAAACACAACAGTAATCATAAAGGAGTTCCCGAGACTTTACTGCAAAACATTAGTTTCCCTAAAATGGCTATATTACGATAAAGTCGTCTAACTAAATCAAAGTTAAATTCAATATTACATTGTAAACTATATGTCTTCTGATTTAATGACAAGGGGATTAAATACAAGATTATTTAACAAGGGGTTAAAGCAAGGTTAAGGCAAAGCGTTGTATAATTCCATAGTCACTTGTCATTTACCACACTCCACACCTTTTGCCTTTGCAATTTCCCTCCATTTCCTATACGTCGTAGACCTGTTTCCATCATTCCCTAAGCCTTATTAAACATAAAAGAGATGTAAACTTGTTTTAAAACGGTTAAAAAACTTGTTTTAAAACAGTTGAAAAACTTGTTTTAAAACGATTGAAAACTTGTATTAAAACAATTGAAAAACTTGTTTTAAAACTTGTATTAAAACAATTGAAAAACTTGTTTTAATACAAGTTTTTTAACAGTTTTAAAACAAGTTAACAACTGTTTTGATACAAGTTTACAACTGTTTTTTTCCAAAAAATATGGCTTAGGGAATGATGGAAACATGTCCACGACGTTGAGGAATTGAAGGGAAGTTGCAAAGGCAAAGGATCTGGAGTGTGGGAAAATGTCAAGTGACTATGGAATAATACAACGCTATGCTTAAAAACGATTAGGGAATGATGGAAACAGGTCCACGACGTTGAGGAAGTGGAGGTAAGTTGCTAAGGCAAAAGGTCTGGAATGTGGGAAATGTCAAGTGCCTATGGAATTATACAATGCCATGCTTAAAAACGATTAGGGAATGATGGAAACAGGTCCACCACGTAGAGGAAGTGGAGGAAAGTTGCAAATGCAAAGGTTCTGGAGTGTGGGAAATGTCAAATGACTATAAAATAATACAACGCCATGCTTAAAAACGATAAGAGAATGATGGAAATAGGTTCCATAGTGGAGGTAAGTTGCTAAGGCAAAAGGTCTGGAATGTGGGAAATGTCAAGTGCCTATGGAATTATACAATGCCATGCTAAGCGTGTGGTTGGCTTAGGGAATCATGGAAACAGGTCCACGACGTAAAGGAAGTGGAGGTAAGCTGCAAAGGCAAAAGGTCTTGAGTGTGGGAAATGTCATGTGACTATGGAATTATACTACGCCATGCTTAAAAGTCTTAGGGAATGATAGAAACAGGTCCACGACGTTAAGGAAGGAAAGGGAAGTTGCAAAGGCAAAGGGTCTGGAGTGTGGGAAATGTCAATTGACTATGGAATAATACAACGCTATGCTTAAAAACGATTAGGGAATGATGGAAACAGGTCCACGACGTTGAGGAAGTGGAGGTAAGTTGCTAAGGCAAAAGGTCTGGAATGTGGGAAATGTCAAGTGCCTATGGAATTATACAATGCCATGCTTAAAAACGATTAGGGAATGATGGAAACAGGTCCACCACGTAGAGGAAGTGGAGGAAAGTTGCAAATGCAAAGGTTCTGGAGTGTGGGAAATGTCAAATGACTATAAAATAATACAACGCCATGCTTAAAAACGATAAGAGAATGATGGAAATAGGTTCCATAGTGGAGGTAAGTTGCTAAGGCAAAAGGTCTGGAATGTGGGAAATGTCAAGTGCCTATGGAATTATACAATGCCATGCTAAGCGTGTGGTTGGCTTAGGGAATCATGGAAACAGGTCCACGACGTAAAGGAAGTGGAGGTAAGCTGCAAAGGCAAAAGGTCTTGAGTGTGGGAAATGTCATGTGACTATGGAATTATACTACGCCATGCTTAAAAGTCTTAGGGAATGATAGAAACAGGTCCACGACGTTAAGGAAGGAAAGGGAAGTTGCAAAGGCAAAGGGTCTGGAGTGTGGGAAATGTCAATTGACTATGGAATAATACAATGCCATGCTTAAAAACGATTAGGGAATGATGGAAACAGGTCCACCACGTAGAGGAAGTGGAGGAAAGTTGCAAATGCAAAGGTTCTGGAGTGTGGGAAATGTCAAGTGACTATAAAATAATACAACGCCAAGCTTAAAAACGATAAGGGAATGATGGAAATAGGTCTACGACGTAGAGGAAGTGGAGGTAAGTTGCAAAGGCAAAGGGTCTGGAGTGTGGTTAATGTCAAGCTACTATGGAATTCTACTACGCCATGCTTAAAAAGTCTTAGGGAATACTGGAAACAGCTCCACGACGTAGACGAAGTGGAGGGAAGTTGCAAAGGCAAACGGTCTGGAGTATGGGAAATGTCAAGTAACTATAGCATAATACAAATTTATGCTTAGAAAGGTTAAGGGAATGATGGAAACAGGCCCACGACGTTGAGGAAGTGAAGGGAAAATGCTAAGGCAAAAGGTCTGGAGTGTGGGAAATGTCAAGTGCCTATGGAATTTTACAATGCCATGCTTAAATAGGCTTAGGGAATTATGGAAACAGGTCCACGACGTAAAGGAAGTAGAGGTAAGTTGCAAAGGCCGAAGGTCTTGAGTGTGGAAAATGTCAAGTGACTATGGAATTAAACTACGCCATGCTTAAAAGTTTTAGGGAATGATGGAAACAGGTCCACGACGTTGAGGAAGAAAAGGGAAGTTGCAAAGGCAAAGGGTCTGGAGTGTGGGAAATGTTAAGTGACTATGGAACAATACAACGCCATGCTTAAAAACGATAAGGGAATGATGGAAATAGGTCCACGACGTAGAGGAAGTGGAGGTAAATTGCAAAGGCAAAGGGTTTGGAGTGTTGTTAATGTCAAGCTACTATGGAATTCTACTACGCCATGCTTAAAAAGTCTTAGGGAATGATGGAAACAGGTCCACGACGTAGAGTAAGTGGAGGGAAGTTGCAAAGGCCAAGGTTCTGGAGTGTGGGAAATGTCAAGTAACTATAGAAAAATACAACGCCATGCTTAAAAACGATAAGAGAATGATGGAAACAAGTGCACGAAGTAGAGGAAGTGGAGGTAAATTGCAACTTCTGCTATGAGTTCCTAGGTAGCAGCACCAGATAGTCACGGACTATTTACATGAAATCTTTTAGTTTAAACACAACTGTGATCATAAATGTGTTCCCGAGACTTTACTGCAAAACATTAGTTTCCCTAAAATTGCTATATTACAATAACCTCGTCTAACTAAATCAAGGTTAAATTCAATATTACATTGTAAACTATATGTCTTCTGATTTAATGAGATTTCAGTTTCAAATAATGCTATCAGAAAATAAAAATGTATGGGAAAACCAGAAAAATTACAACAAAAACTAAGTTTTATTTAATGTTTACTACAAATACCGGGATTTATCTTTCTTATTTATTTTCTTATTGTGTTATTATTCAAAATAACCTATTTTAAAAGGGGTTAAAGCAAGGTTAAGGCAAAGCGTTGTATAATTCCATAGTCACTTGTCATTTACCACACTCCACACCTTTTGCCTTTGCAATTTCCCTCCATTTCCGATGGTTGTTCAGATGGTTGTTCAATGAGTTCCTAGGTAGCAGCACCAGATAGTCACGGACTATTTACATGAAATCTTTTAGTTTAAACACAACAGTAATCATAAAGGAGTTCCCGAGACTTTACTGCAAAACATTAGTTTCCCTAAAATGGCTATATTACGATAAAGTCGTCTAACTAAATCAAAGTTAAATTCAATATTACATTGTAAACTATATGTCTTCTGATTTAATGACAAGGGGATTAAATACAAGATTATTTAACAAGGGGTTAAAGCAAGGTTAAGGCAAAGCGTTGTATAATTCCATAGTCACTTGTCATTTACCACACTCCACACCTTTTGCCTTTGCAATTTCCCTCCATTTCCTATACGTCGTAGACCTGTTTCCATCATTCCCTAAGCCTTATTAAACATAAAAGAGATGTAAACTTGTTTTAAAACGGTTAAAAAACTTGTTTTAAAACAGTTGAAAAACTTGTTTTAAAACGATTGAAAACTTGTATTAAAACAATTGAAAAACTTGTTTTAAAACTTGTATTAAAACAATTGAAAAACTTGTTTTAATACAAGTTTTTTAACAGTTTTAAAACAAGTTAACAACTGTTTTGATACAAGTTTACAACTGTTTTTTTCCAAAAAATATGGCTTAGGGAATGATGGAAACATGTCCACGACGTTGAGGAATTGAAGGGAAGTTGCAAAGGCAAAGGATCTGGAGTGTGGGAAAATGTCAAGTGACTATGGAATAATACAACGCTATGCTTAAAAACGATTAGGGAATGATGGAAACAGGTCCACGACGTTGAGGAAGTGGAGGTAAGTTGCTAAGGCAAAAGGTCTGGAATGTGGGAAATGTCAAGTGCCTATGGAATTATACAATGCCATGCTAAGCGTGTGGTTGGCTTAGGGAATCATGGAAACAGGTCCACGACGTAAAGGAAGTGGAGGTAAGCTGCAAAGGCAAAAGGTCTTGAGTGTGGGAAATGTCATGTGACTATGGAATTATACTACGCCATGCTTAAAAGTCTTAGGGAATGATAGAAACAGGTCCACGACGTTAAGGAAGGAAAGGGAAGTTGCAAAGGCAAAGGGTCTGGAGTGTGGGAAATGTCAATTGACTATGGAATAATACAATGCCATGCTTAAAAACGATTAGGGAATGATGGAAACAGGTCCACCACGTAGAGGAAGTGGAGGAAAGTTGCAAATGCAAAGGTTCTGGAGTGTGGGAAATGTCAAGTGACTATAAAATAATACAACGCCATGCTTAAAAACGATAAGGGAATGATGGAAATAGGTCCACGACGTAGAGGAAGTGGAGGTAAGTTGCAAAGGCAAAGGGTCTGGAGTGTGGTTAATGTCAAGCTACTATGGAATTCTACTACGCCATGCTTAAAAAGTCTTAGGGAATACTGGAAACAGCTCCACGACGTAGACGAAGTGGAGGGAAGTTGCAAAGGCAAACGGTCTGGAGTATGGGAAATGTCAAGTAACTATAGCATAATACAAATTTATGCTTAGAAAGGTTAAGGGAATGATGGAAACAGGCCCACGACGTTGAGGAAGTGAAGGGAAAATGCTAAGGCAAAAGGTCTGGAGTGTGGGAAATGTCAAGTGCCTATGGAATTTTACAATGCCATGCTTAAATAGGCTTAGGGAATTATGGAAACAGGTCCACGACGTAAAGGAAGTAGAGGTAAGTTGCAAAGGCAAAAGGTCTTGAGTGTGGAAAATGTCAAGTGACTATGGAATTAAACTACGCCATGCTTAAAAGTTTTAGGGAATGATGGAAACAGGTCCACGACGTTGAGGAAGAAAAGGGAAGTTGCAAAGGCAAAGGGTCTGGAGTGTAGGAAATGTTAAGTGACTATGGAACAATACAACGCCATGCTTAAAAACGATAAGGGAATGATGGAAATAGGTCCACGACGTAGAGGAAGTGGAGGTAAATTGCAAAGGCAAAGGGTTTGGAGTATTGTTAATGTCAAGCTACTATGGAATTCTACTACGCCATGCTTAAAAAGTCTTAGGGAATGATGGAAACAGGTCCACGACGTAGAGTAAGTGGAGGGAAGTTTTAAAGGCCAAGGTTCTGGAGTGTGGGAAATGTCAAGTAACTATAGAAAAATACAACGCCATGCTTAAAAACGATAAGAGAATGATGGAAACAAGTGCACGAAGTAGAGGAAGTGGAGGTAAATTGCAACTTCTGCTATGAGTTCCTAGGTAGCAGCACCAGATAGTCACGGACTATTTACATGAAATCTTTTAGTTTAAACACAACAGTGATCATAAATGTGTTCCCGAGACTTTACTGCAAAACATTAGTTTCCCTAAAATTGCTATATTACAATAACCTCGTCTAACTAAATCAAGGTTAAATTCAATATTACATTGTAAACTATATGTCTTCTGATTTAATGAGATTTCAGTTTCAAATAATGCTATCAGAAAATAAAAATGTATGGGAAAACCAGAAAAATTACAACAAAAACTAAGTTTTATTTAATGTTTACTACAAATACCGGGATTTATCTTTCTTGTTTATTTTCTTATTGTGTTATTATTCAAAATAACCTATTTTAAAAGGGGTTAAAGCAAGGTTAAGGCAAAGCGTTGTATAATTCCATAGTCACTTGTCATTTACCACACTCCACACCTTTTGCCTTTGCAATTTCCCTCCATTTCCTATACGTCGTAGACCTGTTTCCATCATTCCCTAAGCCTTATTAAACATAAAAGAGATGTAAACTTGTTTTGAAATGGTTAAAAAACTTATTTTTAAACAGTTAAAAAACTTGTTTTAAAACAATTGAAAACTTGTATTAATACAATTGAAAAACTTGTTTTAAAACTTGTATTAAAACAATTGAAAAACTTGTTTTAATACAAGTTTTTTAACAGTTTTAAAACAAGTTAACAACTGTTTTGATACAAGTTTACAACTGTCTTTTTTCAAAAAATATGGCTTAGGGAATGATGGAAACATGTCCACGACGTTGAGGAATTGTAGGGAAGTTGCAAAGGCAAAGGGTCTGGAGTGTGGGAAAATGTCAAGTGACTATGGAATAATAAAACGCTATGCTTAAAAACGATTAAGATGATTAAAATGATTAACGATTAATGTCTAAGGGATAAAGAGAGAAAGGTTATTAAAAAAAAATAGCAAAACGGCCATTGGTGACCTGTATGTTCATAGGATACACTAACAACCACTTAGCTAAAAGATTCGCCCAATCCGATGATTTCGAGGTGTATGTCTAAACCAAGGATTATGAACACCTCACTATGCCCCAGTGGTTGTAGTATATCGCTACAAACACACAGGTCACCAATTATTTGCCACACAGGACGGGATTCGAACCCGAGCAGACGAATGCCACTGGCCAAGTGACACACGCCCTAGCCTTCTTGGCTATCTGTGCTTGACGACTGAGGAGTCAAAAACCGGTATTTAAGCTGAGGCCACCGATTGCGAACAGATAGCGCTGCAGATGGTTGTTCAATGAGTTCCTAGGTAGCAGCACCAGATAGTCACGGACTATTTACATGAAATCTTTTAGTTTAAACACAACAGTAATCATAAAGGAGTTCCCGAGACTTTACTGCAAAACATTAGTTTCCCTAAAATGGCTATATTACGATAAAGTCGTCTAACTAAATCAAAGTTAAATTCAATATTACATTGTAAACTATATGTCTTCTGATTTAATGACAAGGGGATTAAATACAAGATTATTTAACAAGGGGTTAAAGCAAGGTTAAGGCAAAGCGTTGTATAATTCCATAGTCACTTGTCATTTACCACACTCCACACCTTTTGCCTTTGCAATTTCCCTCCATTTCCTATACGTCGTAGACCTGTTTCCATCATTCCCTAAGCCTTATTAAACATAAAAGAGATGTAAACTTGTTTTAAAACGGTTAAAAAACTTGTTTTAAAACAGTTGAAAAACTTGTTTTAAAACGATTGAAAACTTGTATTAAAACAATTGAAAAACTTGTTTTAAAACTTGTATTAAAACAATTGAAAAACTTGTTTTAATACAAGTTTTTTAACAGTTTTAAAACAAGTTAACAACTGTTTTGATACAAGTTTACAACTGTTTTTTTCCAAAAAATATGGCTTAGGGAATGATGGAAACATGTCCACGACGTTGAGGAATTGAAGGGAAGTTGCAAAGGCAAAGGGTCTGGAGTGTGGGAAAATGTCAAGTGACTATGGAATAATACAACGCTATGCTTAAAAACGATTAGGGAATGATGGAAACAGGTCCAAGACGTTGAGGAAGTGGAGGTAAGTTGCTAAGGCAAAAGGTCTGGAATGTGGGAAATGTCAAGTGCCTATGGAATTATACAATGCCATGCTAAGCGTGTGGTTGGCTTAGGGAATCATGGAAACAGGTCCACGACGTAAAGGAAGTGGAGGTAAGCTGCAAAGGCAAAAGGTCTTGAGTGTGGGAAATGTCATGTGACTATGGAATTATACTACGCCATGCTTAAAAGTCTTAGGGAATGATAGAAACAGGTCCACGACGTTAAGGAAGGAAAGGGAAGTTGCAAAGGCAAAGGGTCTGGAGTGTGGGAAATGTCAATTGACTATGGAATAATACAATGCCATGCTTAAAAACGATTAGGGAATGATGGAAACAGGTCCACCACGTAGAGGAAGTGGAGGAAAGTTGCAAATGCAAAGGTTCTGGAGTGTGGGAAATGTCAAGTGACTATAAAATAATACAACGCCATGCTTAAAAACGATAAGGGAATGATGGAAATAGGTCCACGACGTAGAGGAAGTGGAGGTAAGTTGCAAAGGCAAAGGGTCTGGAGTGTGGTTAATGTCAAGCTACTATGGAATTCTACTACGCCATGCTTAAAAAGTCTTAGGGAATACTGGAAACAGCTCCACGACGTAGACGAAGTGGAGGGAAGTTGCAAAGGCAAACGGTCTGGAGTATGGGAAATGTCAAGTAACTATAGCATAATACAAATTTATGCTTAGAAAGGTTAAGGGAATGATGGAAACAGGCCCACGACGTTGAGGAAGTGAAGGGAAAATGCTAAGGCAAAAGGTCTGGAGTGTGGGAAATGTCAAGTGCCTATGGAATTTTACAATGCCATGCTTAAATAGGCTTAGGGAATTATGGAAACAGGTCCACGACGTAAAGGAAGTAGAGGTAAGTTGCAAAGGCAAAAGGTCTTGAGTGTGGAAAATGTCAAGTGACTATGGAATTAAACTACGCCATGCTTAAAAGTTTTAGGGAATGATGGAAACAGGTCCACGACGTTGAGGAAGAAAAGGGAAGTTGCAAAGGCAAAGGGTCTGGAGTGTGGGAAATGTTAAGTGACTATGGAACAATACAACGCCATGCTTAAAAACGATAAGGGAATGATGGAAATAGGTCCACGACGTAGAGGAAGTGGAGGTAAATTGCAAAGGCAAAGGGTTTGGAGTATTGTTAATGTCAAGCTACTATGGAATTTTACTACGCCATGCTTAAAAAGTCTTAGGGAATGATGGAAACAGGTCCACGACGTAGAGTAAGTGGAGGGAAGTTGCAAAGGCCAAGGTTCTGGAGTGTGGGAAATGTCAAGTAACTATAGAAAAATACAACGCCATGCTTAAAAACGATAAGAGAATGATGGAAACAAGTGCACGAAGTAGAGGAAGTGGAGGTAAATTGCAACTTCTGCTATGAGTTCCTAGGTAGCAGCACCAGATAGTCACGGACTATTTACATGAAATCTTTTAGTTTAAACACAACAGTGATCATAAATGTGTTCCCGAGACTTTACTGCAAAACATTAGTTTCCCTAAAATTGCTATATTACAATAACCTCGTCTAACTAAATCAAGGTTAAATTCAATATTACATTGTAAACTATATGTCTTCTGATTTAATGAGATTTCAGTTTCAAATAATGCGATCAGAAAATAAAAATGTATGGGAAAACCAGAAAAATTACAACAAAAACTAAGTTTTATTTAATGTTTACTACAAATACCGGGATTTATCTTTCTTGTTTATTTTCTTATTGTGTTATTATTCAAAATAACCTATTTTAAAAGGGGTTAAAGCAAGGTTAAGGCAAAGCGTTGTATAATTCCATAGTCACTTGTCATTTACCACACTCCACACCTTTTGCCTTTGCAATTTCCCTCCATTTCCTATACGTCGTAGACCTGTTTCCATCATTCCCTAAGCCTTATTAAACATAAAAGAGATGTAAACTTGTTTTGAAATGGTTAAAAAACTTATTTTTAAACAGTTAAAAAACTTGTTTTAAAACAATTGAAAACTTGTATTAATACAATTGAAAAACTTGTTTTAAAACTTGTATTAAAACAATTGAAAAACTTGTTTTAATACAAGTTTTTTAACAGTTTTAAAACAAGTTAACAACTGTTTTGATACAAGTTTACAACTGTCTTTTTTCAAAAAATATGGCTTAGGGAATGATGGAAACATGTCCACGACGTTGAGGAATTGTAGGGAAGTTGCAAAGGCAAAGGGTCTGGAGTGTGGGAAAATGTCAAGTGACTATGGAATAATAAAACGCTATGCTTAAAAACGATTAAGATGATTAAAATGATTAACGATTAATGTCTAAGGGATAAAGAGAGAAAGGTTATTAAAAAAAAATAGCAAAACGGCCATTGGTGACCTGTATGTTCATAGGATACACTAACAACCACTTAGCTAAAAGATTCGCCCAATCCGATGATTTCGAGGTGTATGTCTAAACCAAGGATTATGAACACCTCACTATGCCCCAGTGGTTGTAGTATATCGCTACAAACACACAGGTCACCAATTATTTGCCACACAGGACGGGATTCGAACCCGAGCAGACGAATGCCACTGGCCAAGTGACACACGCCCTAGCCTTCTTGGCTATCTGTGCTTGACGACTGAGGAGTCAAAAACCGGTATTTAAGCTGAGGCCACCGATTGCGAACAGATAGCGCTGCAGATGGTTGTTCAATGAGTTCCTAGGTAGCAGCACCAGATAGTCACGGACTATTTACATGAAATCTTTTAGTTTAAACACAACAGTAATCATAAAGGAGTTCCCGAGACTTTACTGCAAAACATTAGTTTCCCTAAAATGGCTATATTACGATAAAGTCGTCTAACTAAATCAAAGTTAAATTCAATATTACATTGTAAACTATATGTCTTCTGATTTAATGACAAGGGGATTAAATACAAGATTATTTAACAAGGGGTTAAAGCAAGGTTAAGGCAAAGCGTTGTATAATTCCATAGTCACTTGTCATTTACCACACTCCACACCTTTTGCCTTTGCAATTTCCCTCCATTTCCTATACGTCGTAGACCTGTTTCCATCATTCCCTAAGCCTTATTAAACATAAAAGAGATGTAAACTTGTTTTAAAACGGTTAAAAAACTTGTTTTAAAACAGTTGAAAAACTTGTTTTAAAACGATTGAAAACTTGTATTAAAACAATTGAAAAACTTGTTTTAAAACTTGTATTAAAACAATTGAAAAACTTGTTTTAATACAAGTTTTTTAACAGTTTTAAAACAAGTTAACAACTGTTTTGATACAAGTTTACAACTGTTTTTTTCCAAAAAATATGGCTTAGGGAATGATGGAAACATGTCCACGACGTTGAGGAATTGAAGGGAAGTTGCAAAGGCAAAGGGTCTGGAGTGTGGGAAAATGTCAAGTGACTATGGAATAATACAACGCTATGCTTAAAAACGATTAGGGAATGATGGAAACAGGTCCACGACGTTGAGGAAGTGGAGGTAAGTTGCTAAGGCAAAAGGTCTGGAATGTGGGAAATGTCAAGTGCCTATGGAATTATACAATGCCATGCTAAGCGTGTGGTTGGCTTAGGGAATCATGGAAACAGGTCCACGACGTAAAGGAAGTGGAGGTAAGCTGCAAAGGCAAAAGGTCTTGAGTGTGGGAAATGTCATGTGACTATGGAATTATACTACGCCATGCTTAAAAGTCTTAGGGAATGATAGAAACAGGTCCACGACGTTAAGGAAGGAAAGGGAAGTTGCAAAGGCAAAGGGTCTGGAGTGTGGGAAATGTCAATTGACTATGGAATAATACAATGCCATGCTTAAAAACGATTAGGGAATGATGGAAACAGGTCCACCACGTAGAGGAAGTGGAGGAAAGTTGCAAATGCAAAGGTTCTGGAGTGTGGGAAATGTCAAGTGACTATAAAATAATACAACGCCATGCTTAAAAACGATAAGGGAATGATGGAAATAGGTCCACGACGTAGAGGAAGTGGAGGTAAGTTGCAAAGGCAAAGGGTCTGGAGTGTGGTTAATGTCAAGCTACTATGGAATTCTACTACGCCATGCTTAAAAAGTCTTAGGGAATACTGGAAACAGCTCCACGACGTAGACGAAGTGGAGGGAAGTTGCAAAGGCAAACGGTCTGGAGTATGGGAAATGTCAAGTAACTATAGCATAATACAAATTTATGCTTAGAAAGGTTAAGGGAATGATGGAAACAGGCCCACGACGTTGAGGAAGTGAAGGGAAAATGCTAAGGCAAAAGGTCTGGAGTGTGGGAAATGTCAAGTGCCTATGGAATTTTACAATGCCATGCTTAAATAGGCTTAGGGAATTATGGAAACAGGTCCACGACGTAAAGGAAGTAGAGGTAAGTTGCAAAGGCAAAAGGTCTTGAGTGTGGAAAATGTCAAGTGACTATGGAATTAAACTACGCCATGCTTAAAAGTTTTAGGGAATGATGGAAACAGGTCCACGACGTTGAGGAAGAAAAGGGAAGTTGCAAAGGCAAAGGGTCTGGAGTGTGGGAAATGTTAAGTGACTATGGAACAATACAACGCCATGCTTAAAAACGATAAGGGAATGATGGAAATAGGTCCACGACGTAGAGGAAGTGGAGGTAAATTGCAAAGGCAAAGGGTTTGGAGTGTTGTTAATGTCAAGCTACTATGGAATTCTACTACGCCATGCTTAAAAAGTCTTAGGGAATGATGGAAACAGTTCCACGACGTAGAGTAAGTGGAGGGAAGTTGCAAAGGCCAAGGTTCTGGAGTGTGGGAAATGTCAAGTAACTATAGAAAAATACAACGCCATGCTTAAAAACGATAAGAGAATGATGGAAACAAGTGCACGAAGTAGAGGAAGTGGAGGTAAATTGCAACTTCTGCTATGAGTTCCTAGGTAGCAGCACCAGATAGTCACGGACTATTTACATGAAATCTTTTAGTTTAAACACAACAGTGATCATAAATGTGTTCCCGAGACTTTACTGCAAAACATTAGTTTCCCTAAAATTGCTATATTACAATAACCTCGTCTAACTAAATCAAGGTTAAATTCAATATTACATTGTAAACTATATGTCTTCTGATTTAATGAGATTTCAGTTTCAAATAATGCTATCAGAAAATAAAAATGTATGGGAAAACCAGAAAAATTACAACAAAAACTAAGTTTTATTTAATGTTTACTACAAATACCGGGATTTATCTTTCTTGTTTATTTTCTTATTGTGTTATTATTCAAAATAACCTATTTTAAAAGGGGTTAAAGCAAGGTTAAGGCAAAGCGTTGTATAATTCCATAGTCACTTGTCATTTACCACACTCCACACCTTTTGCCTTTGCAATTTCCCTCCATTTCCTATACGTCGTAGACCTGTTTCCATCATTCCCTAAGCCTTATTAAACATAAAAGAGATGTAAACTTGTTTTGAAATGGTTAAAAAACTTATTTTTAAACAGTTAAAAAACTTGTTTTAAAACAATTGAAAACTTGTATTAATACAATTGAAAAACTTGTTTTAAAACTTGTATTAAAACAATTGAAAAACTTGTTTTAATACAAGTTTTTTAACAGTTTTAAAACAAGTTAACAACTGTTTTGATACAAGTTTACAACTGTCTTTTTTCAAAAAATATGGCTTAGGGAATGATGGAAACATGTCCACGACGTTGAGGAATTGTAGGGAAGTTGCAAAGGCAAAGGGTCTGGAGTGTGGGAAAATGTCAAGTGACTATGGAATAATAAAACGCTATGCTTAAAAACGATTAAGATGATTAAAATGATTAACGATTAATGTCTAAGGGATAAAGAGAGAAAGGTTATTAAAAAAAAATAGCAAAACGGCCATTGGTGACCTGTATGTTCATAGGATACACTAACAACCACTTAGCTAAAAGATTCGCCCAATCCGATGATTTCGAGGTGTATGTCTAAACCAAGGATTATGAACACCTCACTATGCCCCAGTGGTTGTAGTATATCGCTACAAACACACAGGTCACCAATTATTTGCCACACAGGACGGGATTCGAACCCGAGCAGACGAATGCCACTGGCCAAGTGACACACGCCCTAGCCTTCTTGGCTATCTGTGCTTGACGACTGAGGAGTCAAAAACCGGTATTTAAGCTGAGGCCACCGATTGCGAACAGATAGCGCTGCAGATGGTTGTTCAATGAGTTCCTAGGTAGCAGCACCAGATAGTCACGGACTATTTACATGAAATCTTTTAGTTTAAACACAACAGTAATCATAAAGGAGTTCCCGAGACTTTACTGCAAAACATTAGTTTCCCTAAAATGGCTATATTACGATAAAGTCGTCTAACTAAATCAAAGTTAAATTCAATATTACATTGTAAACTATATGTCTTCTGATTTAATGACAAGGGGATTAAATACAAGATTATTTAACAAGGGGTTAAAGCAAGGTTAAGGCAAAGCGTTGTATAATTCCATAGTCACTTGTCATTTACCACACTCCACACCTTTTGCCTTTGCAATTTCCCTCCATTTCCTATACGTCGTAGACCTGTTTCCATCATTCCCTAAGCCTTATTAAACATAAAAGAGATGTAAACTTGTTTTAAAACGGTTAAAAAACTTGTTTTAAAACAGTTGAAAAACTTGTTTTAAAACGATTGAAGACTTGTATTAAAACAATTGAAAAACTTGTTTTAAAACTTGTATTAAAACAATTGAAAAACTTGTTTTAATACAAGTTTTTTAACAGTTTTAAAACAACTTAACAACTGTTTTGATACAAGTTTACAACTGTTTTTTTCCAAAAAATATGGCTTAGGGAATGATGGAAACATGTCCACGACGTTGAGGAATTGAAGGGAAGTTGCAAAGGCAAAGGATCTGGAGTGTGGGAAAATGTCAAGTGACTATGGAATAATACAACGCTATGCTTAAAAACGATTAGGGAATGATGGAAACAGGTCCACGACGTTGAGGAAGTGGAGGTAAGTTGCTAAGGCAAAAGGTCTGGAATGTGGGAAATGTCAAGTGCCTATGGAATTATACAATGCCATGCTTAAAAACGATTAGGGAATGATGGAAACAGGTCCACCACGTAGAGGAAGTGGAGGAAAGTTGCAAATGCAAAGGTTCTGGAGTGTGGGAAATGTCAAGTGACTATAAAATAATACAACGCCATGCTTAAAAACGATAAGAGAATGATGGAAATAGGTTCCATAGTGGAGGTAAGTTGCTAAGGCAAAAGGTCTGGAATGTGGGAAATGTCAAGTGCCTATGGAATTATACAATGCCATGCTAAGCGTGTGGTTGGCTTAGGGAATCATGGAAACAGGTCCACGACGTAAAGGAAGTGGAGGTAAGCTGCAAAGGCAAAGGGTCTGGAGTGTGGGAAATGTCAATTGACTATGGAATAATACAATGCCATGCTTAAAAACGATTAGGGAATGATGGAAACAGGTCCACCACGTAGAGGAAGTGGAGGAAAGTTGCAAATGCAAAGGTTCTGGAGTGTGGGAAATGTCAAGTGACTATAAAATAATACAACGCCAAGCTTAAAAACGATAAGGGAATGATGGAAATAGGTCTACGACGTAGAGGAAGTGGAGGTAAGTTGCAAAGGCAAAGGGTCTGGAGTGTGGTTAATGTCAAGCTACTATGGAATTCTACTACGCCATGCTTAAAAAGTCTTAGGGAATACTGGAAACAGCTCCACGACGTAGACGAAGTGGAGGGAAGTTGCAAAGGCAAACGGTCTGGAGTATGGGAAATGTCAAGTAACTATAGCATAATACAAATTTATGCTTAGAAAGGTTAAGGGAATGATGGAAACAGGCCCACGACGTTAAGGAAGTGAAGGGAAAATGCTAAGGCAAAAGGTCTGGAGTGTGGGAAATGTCAAGTGCCTATGGAATTTTACAATGCCATGCTTAAATAGGCTTAGGGAATTATGGAAACAGGTCCACGACGTAAAGGAAGTAGAGGTAAGTTGCAAAGGCCGAAGGTCTTGAGTGTGGAAAATGTCAAGTGACTATTAAATTAAACTACGCCATGCTTAAAAGTTTTAGGGAATGATGGAAACAGGTCCACGACGTTGAGGAAGAAAAGGGAAGTTGCAAAGGCAAAGGGTCTGGAGTGTGGGAAATGTTAAGTGACTATGGAACAATACAACGCCATGCTTAAAAACGATAAGGGAATGATGGAAATAGGTCCACGACGTAGAGGAAGTGGAGGTAAATTGCAAAGGCAAAGGGTTTGGAGTGTTGTTAATGTCAAGCTACTATGGAATTCTACTACGCCATGCTTAAAAAGTCTTAGGGAATGATGGAAACAGGTCCACGACGTAGAGTAAGTGGAGGGAAGTTGCAAAGGCCAAGGTTCTGGAGTGTGGGAAATGTCAAGTAACTATAGAAAAATACAACGCCATGCTTAAAAACGATAAGAGAATGATGGAAACAAGTGCACGAAGTAGGGGAAGTGGAGGTAAATTGCAACTTCTGCTATGAGTTCCTAGGTAGCAGCACCAGATAGTCACGGACTATTTACATGAAATCTTTTAGTTTAAACACAACAGTGATCATAAATGTGTTCCCGAGACTTTACTGCAAAACATTAGTTTCCCTAAAATTGCTATATTACAATAACCTCGTCTAACTAAATCAAGGTTAAATTCAATATTACATTGTAAACTATATGTCTTCTGATTTAATGAGATTTCAGTTTCAAATAATGCTATCAGAAAATAAAAATGTATGGGAAAACCAGAAAAATTACAACAAAAACTAAGTTTTATTTAATGTTTACTACAAATACCGGGATTTATCTTTCTTATTTATTTTCTTATTGTGTTATTATTCAAAATAACCTATTTTAAAAGGGGTTAAAGCAAGGTTAAGGCAAAGCGTTGTATAATTCCATAGTCACTTGTCATTTACCACACTCCACACCTTTTGCCTTTGCAATTTCCCTCCATTTCCTATACGTCGTAGACCTGTTTCCATCATTCCCTAAGCCTTATTAAACATAAAAGAGATGTAAACTTGTTTTGAAATGGTTAAAAAACTTATTTTTAAACAGTTAAAAAACTTGTTTTAAAACAATTGAAAACTTGTATTAATACAATTGAAAAACTTGTTTTAATACAAGTTTTTTAACAGTTTTAAAACAAGTTAACAACTGTTTTGATACAAGTTTACAACTGTTTTTTTTTTTTCAAAAAATATGGCTTAGGGAATGATGGAAACATGTCCACGACGTTGAGGAATTGAAGGGAAGTTGCAAAGGCAAAGGGTCTGGAGTGTGGGAAAATGTCAAGTGACTATGGAATAATAAAACGCTATGCTTAAAAACGATTAAGATGATTAAAATGATTAACGATTAATGTCTAAGGGATATAGAGAGGAAGGTTATTAAAAAAAAATAGCAAAACGGCCATTGGTGACCTGTATGTTCATAGGATACACTAACAACCACTTAGCTAAAAGATTCGCCCAATCCGATGATTTCGAGGTGTATGTCTAAACCAAGGATTATGAACACCTCACTATGCCCCAGTGGTTGTAGTATATCGCTACAAACACACAGGTCACCAATTATTTGCCACACAGGACGGGATTCGAACCCGAGCAGACGAATGCCACT
This sequence comes from Macrosteles quadrilineatus, assembly GCF_028750875.1. NCBI lineage: Eukaryota > Metazoa > Arthropoda > Insecta > Hemiptera > Cicadellidae > Macrosteles > Macrosteles quadrilineatus. The sequence goes on along the minus strand of NW_026542601.1, from coordinate 13,784,123 downwards.
GGCCAAGTGACACACGCCCTAGCCTTCTTGGCTATCTGTGCTTGACGACTGAGGAGTCAAAAACCGGTATTTAAGCTGAGGCCACCGATTGCGAACAGATAGCGCTGCAGATGGTTGTTCAATGAGTTCCTAGGTAGCAGCACCAGATAGTCACGGACTATTTACATGAAATCTTTTAGTTTAAACACAACAGTAATCATAAAGGAGTTCCCGAGACTTTACTGCAAAACATTAGTTTCCCTAAAATGGCTATATTACGATAAAGTCGTCTAACTAAATCAAAGTTAAATTCAATATTACATTGTAAACTATATGTCTTCTGATTTAATGACAAGGGGATTAAATACAAGATTATTTAACAAGGGGTTAAAGCAAGGTTAAGGCAAAGCGTTGTATAATTCCATAGTCACTTGTCATTTACCACACTCCACACCTTTTGCCTTTGCAATTTCCCTCCATTTCCTATACGTCGTAGACCTGTTTCCATCATTCCCTAAGCCTTATTAAACATAAAAGAGATGTAAACTTGTTTTAAAACGGTTAAAAAACTTGTTTTAAAACAGTTGAAAAACTTGTTTTAAAACGATTGAAAACTTGTATTAAAACAATTGAAAAACTTGTTTTAAAACTTGTATTAAAACAATTGAAAAACTTGTTTTAATACAAGTTTTTTAACAGTTTTAAAACAAGTTAACAACTGTTTTGATACAAGTTTACAACGGTTTTTTTCCAAAAAATATGGCTTAGGGAATGATGGAAACATGTCCACGACGTTGAGGAATTGAAGGGAAGTTGCAAAGGCAAAGGGTCTGGAGTGTGGGAAAATGTCAAGTGACTATGGAATAATACAACGCTATGCTTAAAAACGATTAGGGAATGATGGAAACAGGTCCACGACGTTGAGGAAGTGGAGGTAAGTTGCTAAGGCAAAAGGTCTGGAATGTGGGAAATGTCAAGTGCCTATGGAATTATACAATGCCATGGTAAGCGTGTGGTTGGCTTAGGGAATCATGGAAACAGGTCCACGACGTAAAGGAAGTGGAGGTAAGTTGCAAAGGCAAAAGGTCTTGAGTGTGGGAAATGTCATGTGACTATGGAATTATACTACGCAATGCTTAAAAGTCTTAGGGAATGATAGAAACAGGTCCACGACGTTAAGGAAGGAAAGGGAAGTTGCAAAGGCAAAGGGTCTGGAGTGTGGGAAATGTCAATTGACTATGGAATAATACAATGCCATGCTTAAAAACGATTAGGGAATGATGAAAACGGGTCCACCACGTAGAGGAAGTGGAGGAAAGTTGCAAAGGCAAAGGGTCTGGAGTGTGGTTAATGTCAAGCTACTATGGAATTCTACTACGCCATGCTTAAAAAGTCTTAGGGAATACTGGAAACAGCTCCACGACGTAGACGAAGTCGAGGGAAGTTGCAAAGGCAAACGGTCTGGAGTATGGGAAATGTCAAGTAACTATAGCATAATACAAATTTATGCTTAGAAAGGTTAAGGGAATGATGGAAACAGGCCCACGACGTTGAGGAAGTGAAGGGAAAATGCTAAGGCAAAAGGTCTGGAGTGTGGGAAATGTCAAGTGCCTATGGAATTTTACAATGCCATGCTTAAAAGTTTTAGGGAATGATGGAAACAGGTCCACGACGTTGAGGAAGAAAAGGGAAGTTGCAAAGGCAAAGGGCCTGGAGTGTGGGAAATGTTAAGTGACTATGGAACAATACAACGCCATGCTTAAAAACGATAAGGGAATGATGGAAATAGGTCCACGACGTAGAGGAAGTGGAGGTAAGTTGCAAAGGCAAAGGGTTTGGAGTGTTGTTAATGTCAAGCTACTATGGAATTCTACTACGCCATGCTTAAAAAGTCTTAGGGAATGATGGAAACAGGTCCACGACGTAGAGGAGTGGAGGGAAGTTGCAAAGGCAAACGGTCTAAAGTAAGGGAAATGTCAAGTAACTATAGAATAATACAAATGTATGCTTAGAAAGGTGTAGGGAATTAAGGAAGCAGGACCACGACGTTGAGAAAGTGAAGGGAAGATGCAAAGGCAAAGGGTCCGGAGTGTTAGAAATGTCAAGTGACTATGGAATAATAAAACGCTATGCTTAAAAACGATTAAGATGATTAAAATGATTAACGATTAATGTCTAAGGGATATAGAGAGGAAGGTTATTAAAAAAAAATAGCAAAACGGCCATTGGTGACCTGTATGTTCATAGGATACACTAACAACCACTTAGCTAAAAGATTCGCCCAATCCGATGATTTCGAGGTGTATGTCTAAACCAAGGACCTCACTATGCCCCAGTGGTTGTAGTATATCGCTACAAACACACAGGTCACCAATTATTTGCCACACAGGACGGGATTCGAACCCGAGCAGACGAATGCCACTGGCCAAGTGACACACGCCCTAGCCTTCTTGGCTATCTGTGCTTGACGACTGAGGAGTCAAAAACCGGTATTTAAGCTGAGGCCACCGATTGCGAACAGATAGCACTGCAGATGGTTGTTCAATGAGTTCCTAGGTAGCAGCACCAGATAGTCACGGACTATTTACATGAAATCTTTTAGTTTAAACACAACAGTAATCATAAAGGAGTTCCCGAGACTTTACTGCAAAACATTAGTTTCCCTAAAATGGCTATATTACGATAAAGTCGTCTAACTAAATCAAAGTTAAATTCAATATTACATTGTAAACTATATGTCTTCTGATTTAATGACAAGGGGATTAAATACAAGATTATTTAACAAGGGGTTAAAGCAAGGTTAAGGCAAAGCGTTGTATAATTCCATAGTCACTTGTCATTTACCACACTCCACACCTTTTGCCTTTGCAATTTCCCTCCATTTCCTATACGTCGTAGACCTGTTTCCATCATTCCCTAAGCCTTATTAAACATAAAAGAGATGTAAACATGTTTTAAAACGGTTAAAAAACTTGTTTTAAAACAGTTGAAAAACTTGTTTTAAAACGATTGAAAACTTGTATTAAAACAATTGAAAAACTTGTTTTAAAACTTGTATTAAAACAATTGAAAAACTTGTTTTAATACAAGTTTTGTAACAGTTTTAAAACAAGTTAACAACTGTTTTGATACAAGTTTACAATTGTTTTTTTCCAAAAAATATGGCTTAGGGAATGATGGAAACATGTCCACGACGTTGAGGAATTGAAGGGAAGTTAGTAGTGGCGAACTACCGGTTTAAAGTCACTTGGGGCACGTTTTCCCATAAGAAATAACATGGGATCATTTTTTGGCCACTAAAACCAAAAATCCTGATCTTTGTTTAAATATCCCTATATAATTGTCAAACCTTATTTCTTACTTATTCCCCATAAATATATTTGATATTAAGCTAAAAAAGCTATTTCTTATATTTATTGACCCTTACAAGTGTAAATGTAGAGTAGTGGCGAACCCAGAAAGAGCCATCACTTTAGGCACGTTTTCCCCATAAGAATAACATGGTGAGCTTTTTTTGACCACTTTTTTAAAAATCCAGCTCTCGGCCTATACAAGCCTATATAAATGTTCAATACCATTGTATAACACTATTACTATTTCAAATCCATATGCATTCACATGTATATTCTCAAAATCGAGCGAGGTTTGTACGCGAACTCGGGTGCGCTCCCGGCTCATGGCGTGCTCCCAGTCGTGCTCCCGACTTATGGTCAGGCTTCTTGCTCCCGACTCATGGTCGGTTTTCTCGTCTCTAGTGGTAGCTCTTGATTAAGCCTTGGGTGGGTGACCTCCCGTTAAAATAATTTCTAGTTAAATTGTTTAAAAGTTTTTAATTTCTAGCTAAAAATTTTGAAAATTTCACAATTTCTGGTTAAAATTTTTTGAAATTTTCGAAAAGTCTATAAATAGAAGTGACATTCGGGTGATATTTCATTCTGGACCATGAGGCCCACCTGTCAACACTGCTCCGTGTCGCTCTCCACCAAAAGTAACCTGATTTGCCACTACAAGGTAATTCATCAAATGAAGGTGAAACTGTGCAAGGTTTGCAATTTAATCTGTGATAATAATGTGGCTCTAAAGTCGCATATATTACAAAGACACAAGAGTTGTAATTTTTGTAAAAGAAATGTTGTTGGACATTTTAAAAGACACGCCAATTCTTGCATAAAATGTCCATACACAATGATAAAATTTGTTGGTGAATCGATTAGAGCTGACCTTGAAAGTACTCTGAAGTCTTGTCCTCTGCCAATAAAATGGACTTTAGTTAGGAGAATCAAATTTATAAAATATTCAATGGATCAAAATGGAAAATTAGTTAATGAAAAAGAATGTATTGCAGATTTTAGAAGCCTTACTACCTTAACTATTGAGAAGAGAGATTTAAAGTCTCAAATTGAAAATGCACTTTTAAAGATTGATGCTTCTATACACAAATACCAAGCCCAAGGTAGTGGATGGATATATGACTATACTAAGTATTGGCAGTTGCACGTTTACAAGTACAAGCCCTTAACTCCAAAGTCATATATTCCCACACCAAAAACTATTCAATCGAAACATGCAGTTTTAAATATAAAAAATGCTGATAATAAATGCTTCCTTTGGTCAATTTTAGCAGCTTTACATCCAAGGAATTGTATCAATGAAAATGCTGAAAGGGTCTCTAATTATCTACAACATGAAAGTCAGTTAAATATGACAAACATAAAGTATCCCGTAAAAATATCTGATATAGATCAATTTGAAAGACAAAATAATATAAGTGTTAATGTATTTGGGGTTGAAGACCAGAAATTCATATATCCATTAAGAACAACCAAACTAAATAGTGATACTCATGTAGATCTATTGTTATTACAAGAAGGTCGTAAATCACATTACTGTTTAATTCGTGATTTTGATAAGTTAATGTTCCACTCTACAAAAGATGACCATAAGAAGCATTTTTGTAAGTTGTGTTTACAACATTTTTACACTAATGATATATTAGAACGTCACATAACATATTGTAAAAATTTTGATGCTCAACGAGTGGAAATGTCTAAACAAGATACATTACAATTTAAAAATTATAAATATCAACTTAAAGCTCCATTTGTGATTTATGCAGATTTTGAATGCTTTATAAACTCTAACAAGCATACTCCATCTGGATTTGCATTTGTTGTCGTGAGAGATTCTAAGATTATTTCTGAAGAGTTATATAGTGGTGCAAATGTTATGGATGTGTTTTTCAAAAGGTTGTTTGAGACTTATGACTTCATTAAACGTCAAATGTCAATATACATTCCCCTAGTAATGACTCCTGAGCAAGAGGTATCTTTTAAAAACTCAACGCATTGTCATATTTGTGAAAAGCCCCTATATTTTGATAGGGTGAGAGATCATTGCCATTCCTCTGGGCAATACCGTGGAGCTGCCCACAATGATTGTAATTTAAACTATAAAGTAACAAAGAAAATACCAGTATTCTTCCATAACTTGAAAAATTATGATGGACATTTAATAATGCAACACTTGGGAAAGTTTAATCGTAAATTAAATTGCATAGCCAAGGATATGGAAAAATATATATCATTCTCTGTAGATGATTTAGTATTTTTAGATTCATACAACTTTCTGTCCCTTCCATTATATAAATTGGCTTCCAATTTAAACACATTTAGATTCATACAAAATCCACTACTACAACGTAAAGGTGTATTTCCTTATGAATATATGACGGGACCAGATAAGTTTGCAGAGTCTCTACCCCCAATTGAGACATTTTATAGTACCCTAACTAAAGAACATATCTCTCCCAATGAATATGAACATGCTAAAAATGTATGGACACATTTTAATATAAATAATTTACAAGAATATCATGATTTATATCTTAAAACAGATGTATTGCTACTGGCTGATGTCTTTGAGACTTTTAGAGACCTGTGCTTAAAAGATTACAAACTTGACCCCGTACATATGTATTCACTTCCTGGACTTACATGGGAGGCCTGTCTTAGAATGACTGGTATAAAATTACAATTATTTCAAGATATTGACATGCATTTGTTCATAGAAAGTGCGATTAGAGGAGGAGTCAGTATGATTTCTACACGTTACGCTAAAGCAAATAATAGATATATGGGTGAACACTATGATCCCAATCAAGAGAGTGTCTATTTAATATATTTAGACTGTAACTCACTATACTCTACAGCAATGTGCGAGCCACTGCCTGTGGATGGATTCCGTTGGACTAATGAGATAGACTACAAATACAATCAAAATGATGAGTTTGGATACATTTTAGAAGTTGATTTAAAATATGATAAAAGCTTACATGATTTACATAATGACTATCCATTAGCACCTGAGAAAATGAATGGCAAATTAATACCAAATTTAAATGACAAAACTAAATATATTTTACATTATAAAGCATTACAAAAATATGAGGAATTGGGTTTGATTGTTACAAAATACCATAGAATTTTAAAATTTAGACAGTCTAAATGGCTTGCGCCCTATATTAATTTTAATATTGAAAAACGCAAATGTGCTAAAACTGATTTTGAAAAAGACTTTTACAAATTGTTAAATAATAGTCTCTTTGGTCGAACAATTATGAATCAACGAAAGTTTCGTGATATATATCTCAAGGATGAGTCACTATTAACAAAATATGTCACTAATCCAAGGTTTGACTGTAGCAAAAAGTTTGATAACAATTTACATGCTATACATTTAAATAAATTAGTTGTAAAGTTTAATAAACCAATATATTTGGGAATGACCATTTTGGATATTAGTAAAGTAATAATGTATGATTTCCACTATAATTATATGTCAAAATTTAAGAATAAAAGATTTCTAATGACAGATACAGATTCATTAATGTATGCTATAGTTACAGAGGACTTTTACAAGGAAATAGAATGTGACTTGCACTATTTTGATACCTCTGGATATAGTAAAGACCATTTCTTATACTCTAATAAAAATAAAAAAGTCACAGGCAAGTTTAAAGACGAATTAGGTGGTCATATTATGTATGAATATTGTGGTTTAAGACCAAAGTTATATTCTTATATTCCTCTAAAATGGTTATATGAAGAAGACAAGCAAGCTTTAGAGGTGAAGAAAGCTAAAGGAGCTGATGGTGCCACTGTTAAACATCTCCTCAGACATCAACATTATTTGAACTGCCTTGCAACTGGGCAAGATTACTATGAGAATGTGACAAGAATTAAATCTACAAATCATCATCTTCAAACCTTGACCATGAAAAAGAAAGTACTATCCTTTGACGATGACAAGAGGTTTATTCTGGAAGATGGCATCAATACTCTTGCTCTTGGTCACTATAAAATTGATCAAACATAAAATGTATGTAGATGCAAAATAAATACAAATGTTAAAAAAAGTCTTTTATTTATTTACCCTTACCATCCTCTTGATAGAATTGGTCAAACATAAATCTATATTTGCCATTATTCTTTGACCTTTCTTTGTCTATCACGAAAAAGCCATATTTAGTTTTATCCCAACATTGATGACAGAGATTTTTAAATTGGTTAAATGAAAAGTCATTACCAACATGATTGTTATATACATGTTTTAAATTTAAATCATCTTGTTTAAATAATATTAGGAAATTTACATTATCACGTAAATGTTTGTGTGATTTGCTGTAAGATTGACACAAGTAAAAACAGTTAATATTTTTATGTCGACCCATTGAGAAAAATTGTGTAATATTTGGATTATTTATGTCATCAAATACAACAACTGACTGTGATTTTACATCATTTGGTGTGATTTCACAGTCAGTAAACGTGTGTAATTTCACTTCGTCACACAAACTAAATATTTCAATTATTTTTTTATATTTTTCTTGTTCTAAAGATTTAGATATTAAATATAAGTTTGTAAATTTTAATCCTTCCTTTCTTACAATTAAATTATAAATTACAACCGTCTTCCCACTTCCACTTGGACCACAAATAACACATCTAATATTGGTAGGAAATAGACCCAACTTCTTTGGTATATTTTCCTTAGTATGTACTATTTTAAATTTATGTTTTTGTTGAATAAAAGACATTTTTTATATAATAAAAATGGTAAAAAATGTTAATAAGAAAACATGTAAAAAGGGGAAAGGTTTATTCTTAAAACCTTACAGGGGTCGAGGGTTATTGAATACTCTTATAAATAACCTTCCATTTCCACTTCACATACCATCTTATCAGTACTGTGGACCTGGGACGAATGTACGTGAGAATTTAGCTAAAAATGTACCTCCAAAAAATAAACTAGACTCTTATTGTAAAGAGCATGACATATTCTACATGAATAATCCTGATACCGCTGCTCGGAACAAAGCAGACATGAGATTAGCAGACTTAGCTTGGACTAGAGTAACGGCCAAGGACGCAAATCTTGCTGAAAGAGCAGCTGCTTATGCCGTGACAAATTTGATGAAGGCAAAAGCAAAAATGGGAATGGGATTAAAATTTAATAAAAAAGATGGACAACTACCAGCTGTTAGAGGCCGCAAAAGACGTGCCTCACTTCCGGGGGGTGTACCTAAAAAACGAGCTAAAAAATCTAAAACCAAGAGTAAAAGAGTGCGGAATAGTTAATTTGGATAGCTCATCTGGCACACATTGGACAGCATATCGTAAAAATAAAGATATTGTAATTTATTTTGACCCATTTGGAATCCAACCTCCAAAAGAAGTAATTAAATATTTTGAGGGATATAAAATCTTCTATACAACCGATCAAATACAAGATTTAAATAGTTCTATTTGTGGAATTTTATGTTTATCATTCATAAAAAATTTTTGTTTATAAAAATGGATTCATTTACTATAACATTTTCGGGTACAGAGCCAGAGCTTAAGTCAGTGTTCTTTCCTCCCATAGAATTAAATGATGATTATGTAATTGGATTAGTAGATTTTCAAAGTTATAATTCTATATTTAATGTTAAAAAACCTCTAAATACTTTAACATATTATAAAGTAGAGAAAAAAACATTACCAAAAGGAGATATCTCAGTTGATGATTTAAACCAGTTATTAGATGGTAAACTTATAATAGATAGTTATAGTTAATAGTTAGTTATAGTTAATAGATAGTTATAATAGATAAAAATGGAGACGCATTAATTAATACTAAATCCAAACTTTTATTCAAAGGGCTTATTCCAAAATTAAATCAACTTAAAGGCAACAAATTAACCATTGGAGAAGGTGATGATGTTTTCTATTATGATCACAATGCTCCAGTTACAATAGAAATTTCTGAAGGAACATATGAGGTGGTTGAGCTTGCAAAGGAAATTCAAAAGCAAATCCCAGACTTTTTCCTTACAGCTAATAATAAAACTATGAAAGCGACATTACTTTCTAGCCATGTGTTTGATTTTACAAAACCATGTTTAGGGTCTGTCTTATTGGGATTTAAAGGTGTTTCTACTCCTGGTGTTCAGTTTGAATCTACAAATAAAATAAACATTAATAATGTAAATGTGATTAGAGTAAAATGTAATATTGCAAACGGGTCCTATTTAAATGGCAACAAATCACACACCATACATAGCTTTTATCCAGAAGCTCCTCCTGGCTACAAAATTATTGAAGTTCCAAGAAATATTATATATTTTCCTGTAAATAAGAGAAGTTTAGATGTTGTCAGTATTACATTTGCCGATCAACACGACAAGGCAATTGACTTTAACGGAGAAGAAACTACAATTACTTGTCATATAAAAAAGATATGAGAATTTATAAGAATTTATCTATAAGTGTACAAAATGCTAGGTTCCTAAAGTCAATAGGACTAAAGTTAAAATTTTCTATTAATAAAAATGGAAGATTTTCTAGACGTTACAGGGAAATCCCAATTCGACGATAGTGTGGTTAAAATTACAAATCACTCCTATGTTCCCCACAACACTTTGGCAATAGATAATTCTGATGAAATTCGAATATGTATTAATAATCAAGATTTGCTAACTCTCCCATGTAGGAGTTATCTGTATATTAAGGGAGAAATTGAAAATCATGATAAAGGTCATTTTATAAATAATGCATTTGCGTTCTTATTTGATGAAATTAGATACGAAGTTGCAGGTAAAGAAATAGACATTGTAAGAAACCCAGGAATTTCTAGTCTTATGAAAATATTGAGCTCTTACAATAAAACTACTAAATTGTCAAATGTAGCATTTGATTCTGACATGAATTTAAAAGAGTTCCATAAAGGTGGCAAGTTCAGTACTTGTTTGCCATTAGAGTTGTTAATGGGTGTATTCGAGGATTTTAATAAGGTTTTAGTAAATGTCAAACAAGAATTGGTGTTGAAAAGATCCAAAAATGATTTGAATTGTATATTAACAACCACTAGTGCTCCAGCCAGTGGCACTGCTGATACAATTCCCAAAATTACACTTAACTCTATTCAATGGGTCATGCCACATGTGATACCATCAGATGGGGAGAAGTTACAATTACAAAAGATGTTATTGCAAAATAAAAATTTGCAAATTGCATTTAGAAGTTTAGAGCTGCATGAACTTCCATCATATCCCAATACCACAAGACATACATGGTCAGTAAAGACATCTTCAAGTTTGGAGAAGCCTAGGTATATTATATTTGGTTTCCAAACAGCTAGGGATAATAGTGCACGAAAAAGAACTGACGAATTTGATCACTGTAAATTAAAAAATCTCAAAGTATTTCTAAACTCTGAATATTATCCTTATAGTGATTTAAATCTTGACTTTGAAAATGGAGATGTCTCTAAAGCTTATGAGATGTTTATGAGGTTTAGAGAGACTTACTATAATACTATCCCAGATCCTATGATTAGTAGGGCTGAGTTTATGAAGAAATATCCACTAATTATAATAGACTGTTCTAGACAGAATGAAACAGTGAAGGAAGGAATTGTTGATATTAAATTAGAGATTGAAACTGCAGACAATGTGCCAGCAAATACATCTGCATATTGTTTGATAATACATGATAAAGTGTTTGAGTACAATCCTTTGTCAAATGAGATAAATAAAATGTAAATAAAAGATGAAAAACATTCAACAAGAATTGGTTGACTCTGCAAATCAAATACGAGAGAAATATAGAGCTTTAAAACATGGCAAGTTTCTAGAGGCTGAAGAGAGGTTCCAAACATTCCAACCTTTAATAGAGCCATTACAAGAATTAAAAAAAATCACAGCTATTGGCAAAACAGAGAGGCCTCAAATGGAGATACTCCCAATGACTCCATCTAGAATATCAATGATACCAAGATTACAACCATTACAACCATTACAGCAATCCACTCCACAGAAATTAGATTTTGGTCTTTTAGCATCAGACTATTTAGGAAATTACCTCAGTAAAAGTAGTATGACAGACACTACATATGGTATTAGACGAGAAGCAAATAAATTTTTTATTGGAAATAAGGAAGTTGATATTGCCAATGATGATGTCACAGTTGCAAATAAAACCTACAAGGGGACAAAAGGCTTGTGGCAGTTGTTAACTTTAAAAGAACCTGAGGATTATACTCAGGTTGATTTGCAAAATTATAAAGAGATTTTGGAAGCCACAAATGGACATTTAAAGAGTTACAAAGATGGTGCACCAATTTCAAGTAATAGACATACTAAATATCTTAATATAATTAAACCTCTTTTTAAATCTGTTGGTGAAGGTTTGAGACAAGTGACTGGTAATAAAATAGACTATATTTATTGGGATGATCCTAATGAGCTTGTAGATAGGTTAAGACTTCTTTGGCTAAGTCGCCAAGCCGGAAACTCAGGAGTGGATAATGAAATAGATTCCATTATTGAGGAATTAAGAGAAAGTGGAATTATTTATTAAATAAAAATATGTTTATAGATAAATTTTATCGTTTATATAATCCATATAATAAGCCTACAGAACCCAGGGCTAGTAATGAACCTACTTTAAATTTACAAGACGATAGTTGGAATTGTTTAAACCGTAAAATTGGTAATGTTAAAGATGGGGAGTTTGTAGATGATGTATCAACTTTGGGTCAGACATTAACTAGAAAAGGTGATGTATTTTTACAAGGTAAAACTAAATATGAGTTTTTAGAATCTAAGAATAAAAATTGGAATGCTAAAAAACAGAAAATTACTAATGTGGAAAAGGGTGAAAGTTTAGATGATGTGCCCACTTTACAACAGACTTTAATACGAACAGATGGTGGTAAATTTGTACAAGACAATAAAAATTATGAATTTTTAGAATCAGAGAATGGTGTTTGGAATGCTAAGAAACGGAAAATTACTAATGTAGAAAAGGGTGAAAGTTTAAATGATGTGCCCACTTTACAACAGACTTTAATACGAAAAGAAGATGGTAAATTTGTACAAAACGATAATAATTATGAATTTTTAGAATCAGAGAATGGTGTTTGGAATGCTAAGAAACAGAAACTTAGCAATTTGATAGAAGGTACAGATAGTAAGGATGCTGTGAATGTTTCACAAGTTCCAAAAATGGAAGCAGGCTATTGGGATTTTAATAATAAAAGGTTAGTACGTGTTAAACCTGCCGTTGATGACACTGACTGTGTTACAAAAGAACAGACTATAACTTTTGATAAAAAAGAAAAATGTTGGGATGCCAAAAAACAATATATAAGAAATCTACCAATGGGGGAATATTTAGATGATATTTGTTTAATGTCACAAGCTATGTATTATGATGGATCAAAATTTGTATATGGAGGAAGAAAATTTAATTTGATGGAATACAATCCTGATTTATTAGTTGCCGACCCCACATCTTTGAGTGGATTTAAGTATATAGATAATAGACCATATATACCAGAAAACTATGTATTTAAAAGAATGGAAGATAATCTATTGATTGGGGCTAATGGTAATATATTTACAGTACAAGGAAAGAGTGATGTTATAAAAAATGAATGAAATTGCATACGAACTTCATAAGCCTGCAAGAAAGAATTTCATTAGAAGGTCTTTTAAAGTATTAGGTATAAACGAAACTGTACAAATAGATTTAATTGATATGCAAAACTATGCTAGAGAGAATTCTGGCAATAAATATATTTTAACTTTAATAGATACATTTTCTAAAAAAGCTTATGCTGCTCCGCTAAAGAATAAGACGGGTTTGGTGGTTACAGAAGCCGTTAAAACCATTCTACCAAAGGGGGTTAAAAACATTCAATCTGACAATGGAAAAGAATTTTTTAATCAATATTTTAGCAAACTAATGAAACAATTAAATATTAATCACTATCACACATTTTCTACAACTAAGGCTGCAATTGTGGAGAGGTTTCAGAGAACTTTAAAGAATTGGTTATATGGGGAATTTAGTGCTCAGGGGAGTTATAAATGGTTGGATTTACTTCCAAAGTTAATTCGAAAATATAATAATAAGGTGCATAGATCTATAGGAATGAAGCCTAACCAAGTGAATATTAAGAACAGTAAATATGTGCATGAGAGGTTGACTTCTAAAGTAGTGCAAGTTAAAAAGCCAAGATATAAGGTAGGTGATAGTGTGAGAATTTCCAAGTATAAACATGTTTTTAGTAAAGGATATACCCCGAATTGGACAGGGGAACTATTTACAATAGCAGAAGTAAAGAATACAAAGCCTGTGACTTATATCTTGAAAGATGAAAATGGTAATATAATCAGGGGAGGCTTCTATACAGAGGAATTGTTAAAGACCAAATATAAAGACATGTATTTGATAGAAAAGGTTATTAGGAGAAAAGGTGATTTATTATATGTCAAATGGCTTGGGTTCCCAAGTAGCCAGAATTCATGGATTTCCACTAAGGATGTCCAAGGGAGCGCGCCATGAGCCGGGAGCGCACCCGAGTTCGCGTACAAACCTCGCTCGATTTTGAGAATATACATGTGAATGCATATGGATTTGAAATAGTAATAGTGTTATACAATGGTATTGAACATTTATATAGGCTTGTATAGGCCGAGAGCTGGATTTTTAAAAAAGTGGTCAAAAAAAGCTCACCATGTTATTCTTATGGGGAAAACGTGCCTAAAGTGATGGCTCTTTCTGGGTTCGCCACTACTCTACATTTACACTTGTAAGGGTCAATAAATATAAGAAATAGCTTTTTTAGCTTAATATCAAATATATTTATGGGGAATAAGTAAGAAATAAGGTTTGACAATTATATAGGGATATTTAAACAAAGATCAGGATTTTTGGTTTTAGTGGCCAAAAAATGATCCCATGTTATTTCTTATGGGAAAACGTGCCCCAAGTGACTTTAAACCGGTAGTTCGCCACTACTGAAGTTGCAAAGGCAAAGGGTCTGGAGTGTGGGAAAATGTCAAGTGACTATGGAATAATACAACGCTATGCTTAAAAACGATTAGGGAATGATGGAAACAGGTCCACGACGTTGAGGAAGTGGAGGTAAGTTGCTAAGGCAAAAGGTCTGGAATGTGGGAAATGTCAAGTGCCTATGGAATTATACAATGCCATGCTAAGCGTGTGGTTGGCTTAGGGAATCATGGAAACAGGTCCACGACGTAAAGGAAGTGGAGGTAAGCTGCAAAGGCAAAAGGTCTTGAGTGTGGGAAATGTCATGTGACTATGGAATTATACTACGCCATGCTTAAAAGTCTTAGGGAATGATAGAAACAGGTCCACGACGTTAAGGAAGGAAAGGGAAGTTGCAAAGGCAAAGGGTCTGGAGTGTGGGAAATGTCAATTGACTATGGAATAATACAATGCCATGCTTAAAAACGATTAGGGAATGATGGAAACAGGTCCACCACGTAGAGGAAGTGGAGGAAAGTTGCAAATGCAAAGGTTCTGGAGTGTGGGAAATGTCAAGTGACTATAAAATAATACAACGCCATGCTTAAAAACGATAAGGGAATGATGGAAATAGGTCCACGACGTAGAGGAAGTGGAGGTAAGTTGCAAAGGCAAAGGGTCTGGAGTGTGGTTAATGTCAAGCTACTATGGAATTCTACTACGCCATGCTTAAAAAGTCTTAGGGAATACTGGAAACAGCTCCACGACGTAGACGAAGTGGAGGGAAGTTGCAAAGGCAAACGGTCTGGAGTATGGGAAATGTCAAGTAACTATAGCATAATACAAATTTATGCTTAGAAAGGTTAAGGGAATGATGGAAACAGGCCCACGACGTTGAGGAAGTGAAGGGAAAATGCTAAGGCAAAAGGTCTGGAGTGTGGGAAATGTCAAGTGCCTATGGAATTTTACAATGCCATGCTTAAATAGGCTTAGGGAATTATGGAAACAGGTCCACGACGTAAAGGAAGTAGAGGTAAGTTGCAAAGGCAAAAGGTCTTGAGTGTGGAAAATGTCAAGTGACTATGGAATTAAACTACGCCATGCTTAAAAGTTTTAGGGAATGATGGAAACAGGTCCACGACGTTGAGGAAGAAAAGGGAAGTTGCAAAGGCAAAGGGTCTGGAGTGTGGGAAATGTTAAGTGACTATGGAACAATACAACGCCATGCTTAAAAACGATAAGGGAATGATGGAAATAGGTCCACGACGTAGAGGAAGTGGAGGTAAGTTGCAAAGGCAAAGGGTTTGGAGTGTTGTTAATGTCAAGCTACTATGGAATTCTACTACGCCATGCTTAAAAAGTCTTAGGGAATGATGGAAACAGGTCCACGACGTAGAGGAAGTGGAGGGAAGTTGCAAAGGCAAACGGTCTAAAGTAAGGGAAATGTCAAGTAACTATAGAATAATACAAATGTATGCTTAGAAAGGTGTAGGGAATTAAGGAAGCAGGACCACGACGTTGAGAAAGTGAAGGGAAGTTGCAAAGGCAAAGGGTCCGGAGTGTTAGAAATGTCAAGTGACTATGGAATAATAAAACGCTATGCTTAAAAACGATTAAGATGATTAAAATGATTAACGATTAATGTCTAAGGGATATAGAGAGGAAGGTTATTAAAAAAAATAGCAAAACGGCCATTGGTGACCTGTATGTTCATAGGATACACTAACAACCACTTAGCTAAAAGATTCGCCCAATCCGATGATTTCGAGGTGTATGTCTAATCCAAGGATTATGAACACCTCACTATGCCCCAGTGGTTGTAGTATATCGCTACAAACACACAGGTCACCAATTATTTGCCACACAGGACGGGATTCGAACCCGAGCAGACGAATGCCACTGGCCAAGTGACACACGCCCTAGCCTTCTTGGCTATCTGTGCTTGACGACTGAGGAGTCAAAAACCGGTATTTAAGCTGAGGCCACCGATTGCGAACAGATAGCGCTGCAGATGGTTGTTCAATGAGTTCCTAGGTAGCAGCACCAGATAGTCACGGACTATTTACATGAAATCTTTTAGTTTAAACACAACAGTAATCATAAAGGAGTTCCCGAGACTTTACTGCAAAACATTAGTTTCCCTAAAATGGCTATATTACGATAAAGTCGTCTAACTAAATCAAAGTTAAATTCAATATTACATTGTAAACTATATGTCTTCTGATTTAATGACAAGGGGATTAAATACAAGATTATTTAACAAGGGGTTAAAGCAAGGTTAAGGCAAAGCGTTGTATAATTCCATAGTCACTTGTCATTTACCACACTCCACACCTTTTGCCTTTGCAATTTCCCTCCATTTCCTATACGTCGTAGACCTGTTTCCATCATTCCCTAAGCCTTATTAAACATAAAAGAGATGTAAACTTGTTTTAAAACGGTTAAAAAACTTGTTTTAAAACAGTTGAAAAACTTGTTTTAAAACGATTGAAAACTTGTATTAAAACAATTGAAAAACTTGTTTTAAAACTTGTATTAAAACAATTGAAAAACTTGTTTTAATACAAGTTTTTTAACAGTTTTAAAACAAGTTAACAACTGTTTTGATACAAGTTTACAATTGTTTTTTTCCAAAAAATATGGCTTAGGGAATGATGGAAACATGTCCACGACGTTGAGGAATTGAAGGGAAGTTGCAAAGGCAAAGGGTCTGGAGTGTGGGAAAATGTCAAGTGACTATGGAATAATACAACGCTATGCTTAAAAACGATTAGGGAATGATGGAAACAGGTCCACGACGTTGAGGAAGTGGAGGTAAGTTGCTAAGGCAAAAGGTCTGGAATGTGGGAAATGTCAAGTGCCTATGGAATTATACAATGCCATGCTAAGCGTGTGGTTGGCTTAGGGAATCATGGAAACAGGTCCACGACGTAAAGGAAGTGGAGGTAAGCTGCAAAGGCAAAAGGTCTTGAGTGTGGGAAATGTCATGTGACTATGGAATTATACTACGCCATGCTTAAAAGTCTTAGGGAATGATAGAAACAGGTCCACGACGTTAAGGAAGGAAAGGGAAGTTGCAAAGGCAAAGGGTCTGGAGTGTGGGAAATGTCAATTGACTATGGAATAATACAATGCCATGCTTAAAAACGATTAGGGAATGATGGAAACAGGTCCACCACGTAGAGGAAGTGGAGGAAAGTTGCAAATGCAAAGGTTCTGGAGTGTGGGAAATGTCAAGTGACTATAAAATAATACAACGCCATGCTTAAAAACGATAAGGGAATGATGGAAATAGGTCCACGACGTAGAGGAAGTGGAGGTAAGTTGCAAAGGCAAAGGGTCTGGAGTGTGGTTAATGTCAAGCTACTATGGAATTCTACTACGCCATGCTTAAAAAGTCTTAGGGAATACTGGAAACAGCTCCACGACGTAGACGAAGTGGAGGGAAGTTGCAAAGACAAACGGTCTGGAGTATGGGAAATGTCAAGTAACTATAGCATAATACAAATTTATGCTTAGAAAGGTTAAGGGAATGATGGAAACAGGCCCACGACGTTGAGGAAGTGAAGGGAAAATGCTAAGGCAAAAGGTCTGGAGTGTGGGAAATGTCAAGTGCCTATGGAATTTTACAATGCCATGCTTAAATAGGCTTAGGGAATTATGGAAACATGTCCACGACGTAAAGGAAGTAGAGGTAAGTTGCAAAGGCAAAAGGTCTTGATTGTGAAAAATGTCAAGTGACTATGAAATTAAACTACGCCATGCTTAAAAGTTTTAGGGAATGATGGAAACAGGTCCACGACGTTGAGGAAGAAAAGGGAAGTTGCAAAGGCAAAGGGTCTGGAGTGTGGGAAATGTTAAGTGACTATAAAATTAAACTACGCCATGCTTAAAAGTTTTAGGGAATGATGGAAACAGGTCCACGACGTTGAGGAAGAAAAGGGAAGTTGCAAAGGCAAAGGGTCTGGAGTGTGGGAAATGTTAAGTGACTATGGAACAATACAACGCCATGCTTAAAAACGATAAGGGAATGATGGAAATAGGTCCACGACGTAGAGGAAGTGGAGGTAAGTTGCAAAGGCAAAGGGTTTGGAGTGTTGTTAATGTCAAGCTACTATGGAATTCTACGACGGGAGGAAGGTTATTAAAAAAAAATAGCAAAACGGCCATTGGTGACCTGTATGTTCATAGGATACACTAACAACCACTTAGCTAAAAGATTCGCCCAATCCGATGATTTCGAGGTGTATGTCTAAACCAAGGATTATGAACACCTCACTATGCCCCAGTGGTTGTAGTATATCGCTACAAACACACAGGTCACCAATTATTTGCCACACAGGACGGGATTCGAACCCGAGCAGACGAATGCCACTGGCCAAGTGACACACGCCCTAGCCTTCTTGGCTATCTGTGCTTGACGACTGAGGAGTCAAAAACCGGTATTTAAGCTGAGGCCACCGATTGCGAACAGATAGCGCTGCAGATGGTTGTTCAATGAGTTCCTAGGTAGCAGCACCAGATAGTCACGGACTATTTACATGAAATCTTTTAGTTTAAACACAACAGTAATCATAAAGGAGTTCCCGAGACTTTACTGCAAAACATTAGTTTCCCTAAAATGGCTATATTACGATAAAGTCGTCTAACTAAATCAAAGTTAAATTCAATATTACATTGTAAACTATATGTCTTCTGATTTATTGACAAGGGGATTAAATACAAGATTATTTAACAAGGGGTTAAAGCAAGGTTAAGGCAAAGCGTTGTATAATTCCATAGTCACTTGTCATTTACCACACTCCACACCTTTTGCCTTTGCAATTTCCCTCCATTTCCTATACGTCGTAGACCTGTTTCCATCATTCCCTAAGCCTTATTAAACATAAAAGAGATGTAAACTTGTTTTAAAACGGTTAAAAAACTTGTTTTAAAACAGTTGAAAAACTTGTTTTAAAACGATTGAAAACTTGTATTAAAACAATTGAAAAACTTGTTTTAAAACTTGTATTAAAACAATTGAAAAACTTGTTTTAATACAAGTTTTTTAACAGTTTTAAAACAAGTTAACAACTGTTTTGATACAAGTTTACAATTGTTTTTTTCCAAAAAATATGGCTTAGGGAATGATGGAAACATGTCCACGACGTTGAGGAATTGAAGGGAAGTTGCAAAGGCAAAGGGTCTGGAGTGTGGGAAAATGTCAAGTGACTATGGAATAATACAACGCTATGCTTAAAAACGATTAGGGAATGATGGAAACAGGTCCACGACGTTGAGGAAGTGGAGGTAAGTTGCTAAGGCAAAAGGTCTGGAATGTGGGAAATGTCAAGTGCCTATGGAATTATACAATGCCATGGTAAGCGTGTGGTTGGCTTAGGGAATCATGGAAACAGGTCCACGACGTAAAGGAAGTGGAGGTAAGTTGCAAAGGCAAAAGGTCTTGAGTGTGGGAAATGTCATGTGACTATGGAATTATACTACGCAATGCTTAAAAGTCTTAGGGAATGATAGAAACAGGTCCACGACGTTAAGGAAGGAAAGGGAAGTTGCAAAGGCAAAGGGTCTGGAGTGTGGGAAATGTCAATTGACTATGGAATAATACAATACCATGCTTAAAAACGATTAGGGAATGATGAAAACGGGTCCACCACGTAGAGGAAGTGGAGGAAAGTTGCAAATGCAAAGGTTCTGGAGTGTGGGAAATGTCAAGTGACTATATAATAATACAACGCCATGCTTAAAAACGATAAGGGAATGATGGAAATAGGTCCACGACGTAGAGGAAGTGGAGGTAAGTTGCAAAGGCAAAGGGTCTGGAGTGTGGTTAATGTCAAGCTACTATGGAATTCTACTACGCCATGCTTAAAAAGTCTTAGGGAATACTGGAAACAGCTCCACGACGTAGACGAAGTGGAGGGAAGTTGCAAAGGCAAACGGTCTGGAGTATGGGAAATGTCAAGTAACTATAGCATAATACAAATTTATGCTTAGAAAGGTTAAGGGAATGATGGAAACAGGCCCACGACGTTGAGGAAGTGAAGGGAAAATGCTAAGGCAAAAGGTCTGGAGTGTGGGAAATGTCAAGTGCCTATGGAATTTTACAATGCCATGCTTAAAAGTTTTAGGGAATGATGGAAACAGGTCCACGACGTTGAGGAAGAAAAGGGAAGTTGCAAAGGCAAAGGGCCTGGAGTGTGGGAAATGTTAAGTGACTATGGAACAATACAACGCCATGCTTAAAAACGATAAGGGAATGATGGAAATAGGTCCACGACGTAGAGGAAGTGGAGGTAAGTTGCAAAGGCAAAGGGTTTGGAGTGTTGTTAATGTCAAGCTACTATGGAATTCTACTACGCCATGCTTAAAAAGTCTTAGGGAATGATGGAAACAGGTCCACGACGTAGAGGAAGTGGAGGGAAGTTGCAAAGGCAAACGGTCTAAAGTAAGGGAAATGTCAAGTAACTATAGAATAATACAAATGTATGCTTAGAAAGGTGTAGGGAATTAAGGAAGCAGGACCACGACGTTGAGAAAGTGAAGGGAAGTTGCAAAGGCAAAGGGTCCGGAGTGTTAGAAATGTCAAGTGACTATGGAATAATAAAACGCTATGCTTAAAAACGATTAAGATGATTAAAATGATTAACGATTAATGTCTAAGGGATATAGAGAGGAAGGTTATTAAAAAAAAATAGCAAAACGGCCATTGGTGACCTGTATGTTCATAGGATACACTAACAACCACTTAGCTAAAAGATTCGCCCAATCCGATGATTTCGAGGTGTATGTCTAAACCAAGGATTATGAACACCTCACTATGCCCCAGTGGTTGTAGTATATCGCTACAAACACACAGGTCACCAATTATTTGCCACACAGGACGGGATTCGAACCCGAGCAGACGAATGCCACTGGCCAAGTGACACACGCCCTAGCCTTCTTGGCTATCTGTGCTTGACGACTGAGGAGTCAAAAACCGGTATTTAAGCTGAGGCCACCGATTGCGAACAGATAGCACTGCAGATGGTTGTTCAATGAGTTCCTAGGTAGCAGCACCAGATAGTCACGGACTATTTACATGAAATCTTTTAGTTTAAACACAACAGTAATCATAAAGGAGTTCCCGAGACTTTACTGCAAAACATTAGTTTCCCTAAAATGGCTATATTACGATAAAGTCGTCTAACTAAATCAAAGTTAAATTCAATATTACATTGTAAACTATATGTCTTCTGATTTAATGACAAGGGGATTAAATACAAGATTATTTAACAAGGGGTTAAAGCAAGGTTAAGGCAAAGCGTTGTATAATTCCATAGTCACTTGTCATTTACCACACTCCACACCTTTTGCCTTTGCAATTTCCCTCCATTTCCTATACGTCGTAGACCTGTTTCCATCATTCCCTAAGACTTATTAAACATAAAAGAGATGTAAACTTGTTTTAAAACGGTTAACAAACTTGTTTTAAAACAGTTGAAGAACTTGTTTTAAAACGATTGAAAACTTGTATTAAAACAATTGAAAAACTTGTTTTAAAACTTGTATTAAAACAATTGAAAAACTTGTTTTAAAACTTGTATTAAAACAATTGAAAAACTTGTTTTAATACAAGTTTTGTAACAGTTTTAAAACAAGTTAACAACTGTTTTGATACAAGTTTACAATTGTTTTTTTCCAAAAAATATGGCTTAGGGAATGATGGAAACATGTCCACGACGTTGAGGAATTGAAGGGAAGTTGCAAAGGCAAAGGGTCTGGAGTGTGGGAAAATGTCAAGTGACTATGGAATAATACAACGCTATGCTTAAAAACGATTAGGGAATGATGGAAACAGGTCCACGACGTTGAGGAAGTGGAGGTAAGTTGCTAAGGCAAAAGGTCTGGAATGTGGGAAATGTCAAGTGCCTATGGAATTATACAATGCCATGCTAAGCGTGTGGTTGGCTTAGGGAATCATGGAAACAGGTCCACGACGTAAAGGAAGTGGAGGTAAGCTGCAAAGGCAAAAGGTCTTGAGTGTGGGAAATGTCATGTGACTATGGAATTATACTACGCCATGCTTAAAAGTCTTAGGGAATGATAGAAACAGGTCCACGACGTTAAGGAAGGAAAGGGAAGTTGCAAAGGCAAAGGGTCTGGAGTGTGGGAAATGTCAATTGACTATGGAATAATACAATGCCATGCTTAAAAACGATTAGGGAATGATGGAAACAGGTCCACCACGTAGAGGAAGTGGAGGAAAGTTGCAAATGCAAAGGTTCTGGAGTGTGGGAAATGTCAAGTGACTATAAAATAATACAACGCCATGCTTAAAAACGATAAGGGAATGATGGAAATAGGTCCACGACGTAGAGGAAGTGGAGGTAAGTTGCAAAGGCAAAGGGTCTGGAGTGTGGTTAATGTCAAGCTACTATGGAATTCTACTACGCCATGCTTAAAAAGTCTTAGGGAATACTGGAAACAGCTCCACGACGTAGACGAAGTGGAGGGAAGTTGCAAAGGCAAACGGTCTGGAGTATGGGAAATGTCAAGTAACTATAGCATAATACAAATTTATGCTTAGAAAGGTTAAGGGAATGATGGAAACAGGCCCACGACGTTGAGGAAGTGAAGGGAAAATGCTAAGGCAAAAGGTCTGGAGTGTGGGAAATGTCAAGTGCCTATGGAATTTTACAATGCCATGCTTAAATAGGCTTAGGGAATTATGGAAACATGTCCACGACGTAAAGGAAGTAGAGGTAAGTTGCAAAGGCAAAAGGTCTTGATTGTGGAAAATGTCAAGTGACTATGAAATTAAACTACGCCATGCTTAAAAGTTTTAGGGAATGATGGAAACAGGTCCACGACGTTGAGGAAGAAAAGGGAAGTTGCAAAGGCAAAGGGTCTGGAGTGTGGGAAATGTTAAGTGACTATGGAACAATACAACGCCATGCTTAAAAACGATAAGGGAATGATGGAAATAGGTCCACGACGTAGAGGAAGTGGAGGTAAGTTGCAAAGGCAAAGGGTTTGGAGTGTTGTTAATGTCAAGCTACTATGGAATTCTACTACGCCATGCTTAAAAAGTCTTAGGGAATGATGGAAACAGGTCCACGACGTAGAGTAAGTGGAGGGAAGTTGCAAAGGCCAAGGTTCTGGAGTGTGGGAAATGTCAAGTAACTATAGAAAAATACAACGCCATGCTTAAAAACGATAAGAGAATGATGGAAACAAGTGCACGAAGTAGAGGAAGTGGAGGTAAATTGCAACTTCTGCTATGAGTTCCTAGGTAGCAGCACCAGATAGTCACGGACTATTTACATGAAATCTTTTAGTTTAAACACAACAGTGATCATAAATGTGTTCCCGAGACTTTACTGCAAAACATTAGTTTCCCTAAAATTGCTATATTACAATAACCTCGTCTAACTAAATCAAGGTTAAATTCAATATTACATTGTAAACTATATGTCTTCTGATTTAATGAGATTTCAGTTTCAAATAATGCTATCAGAAAATAAAAATGTATGGGAAAACCAGAAAAATTACAACAAAAACTAAGTTTTATTTAATGTTTACTACAAATACCGGGATTTATCTTTCTTATTTATTTTCTTATTGTGTTATTATTCAAAATAACCTATTTTAAAAGGGGTTAAAGCAAGGTTAAGGCAAAGCGTTGTATAATTCCATAGTCACTTGTCATTTACCACACTCTACACCTTTTGCCTTTGCAATTTCCCTCCATTTCCTATACGTCGTAGACCTGTTTCCATCATTCCCTAAGCCTTATTAAACATAAAAGAGATGTAAACTTGTTTTGAAATGGTTAAAAAACTTATTTTTAAACAGTTAAAAAACTTGTTTTAAAACAATTGAAAACTTGTATTAATACAATTGAAAAACTTGTTTTAAAACTTGTATTAAAACAATTGAAAAACTTGTTTTAATACAAGTTTTTTAACAGTTTTAAAACAAGTTAACAACTGTTTTGATACAAGTTTACAACTGTTTTTTTTCAAAAAATATGGCTTAGGGAATGATGGAAACATGTCCACGACGTTGAGGAATTGAAGGGAAGTTGCAAAGGCAAAAGGTCTGGAGTGTGGGAAAATGTCAAGTAACTATGGAATAATAAAACGCTATGCTTAAAAACGATTAAGATGATTAAAATGATTAACGATTAATGTCTAAGGGATATAGAGAGGAAGGTTATTAAAAAAAAATAGCAAAACGGCCATTGGTGACCTGAATGTTCATAGGATACACTAACAACCACTTAGCTAAAAGATTCGCCCAATCCGATGATTTCGAGGTGTATGTCTAAACCAAGGATTATGAACACCTCACTATGCCCCAGTGGTTGTAGTATATCGCTACAAACACACAGGTCACCAATTATTTGCCACACAGGACGGGATTCGAACCCGAGCAGACGAATGCCACTGGCCAAGTGACACACGCCCTAGCCTTCTTGGCTATCTGTGCTTGACGACTGAGGAGTAAAAAACCGGTATTTAAGCTGAGGCCACCGATTGCGAACAGATAGCGCTGCAGATGGTTGTTCAATGAGTTCCTAGGTAGCAGCACCAGATAGTCACGGACTATTTACATGAAATCTTTTAGTTTAAACACAACAGTAATCATAAAGGAGTTCCCGAGACTTTACTGCAAAACATTAGTTTCCCTAAAATGGCTATATTACGATAAAGTCGTCTAACTAAATCAAAGTTAAATTCAATATTACATTGTAAACTATATGTCTTCTGATTTAATGACAAGGGGATTAAATACAAGATTATTTAACAAGGGGTTAAAGCAAGGTTAAGGCAAAGCGTTGTATAATTCCATAGTCACTTGTCATTTACCACACTCCACACCTTTTGCCTTTGCAATTTCCCTCCATTTCCTATACGTCGTAGACCTGTTTCCATCATTCCCTAAGCCTTATTAAACATAAAAGAGATGTAAACTTGTTTTAAAACGGTTAACAAACTTGTTTTAAAACAGTTGAAAAACTTGTTTTAAAACGATTGAAAACTTGTATTAAAACAATTGAAAAACTTGTTTTAAAACTTGTATTAAAACAATTGAAAAACTTGTTTTAATACAAGTTTTGTAACAGTTTTAAAACAAGTTAACAACTGTTTTGATACAAGTTTACAATTGTTTTTTTCCAAAAAATATGGCTTAGGGAATGATGGAAACATGTCCACGACGTTGAGGAATTGAAGGGAAGTTGCAAAGGCAAAGGGTCTGGAGTGTGGGAAAATGTCAAGTGACTATGGAATAATACAACGCTATGCTTAAAAACGATTAGGGAATGATGGAAACAGGTCCACGACGTTGAGGAAGTGGAGGTAAGTTGCTAAGGCCAAAGGTCTGGAATGTGGGAAATGTCAAGTGCCTATGGAATTATACAATGCCATGCTAAGCGTGTGGTTGGCTTAGGGAATCATGGAAACAGGTCCACGACGTAAAGGAAGTGGAGGTAAGCTGCAAAGGCAAAAGGTCTTGAGTGTGGGAAATGTCATGTGACTATGGAATTATACTACGCCATGCTTAAAAGTCTTAGGGAATGATAGAAACAGGTCCACGACGTTAAGGAAGGAAAGGGAAGTTGCAAAGGCAAAGGGTCTGGAGTGTGGGAAATGTCAATTGACTATGGAATAATACAATGCCATGCTTAAAAACGATTAGGGAATGATGGAAACAGGTCCACCACGTAGAGGAAGTGGAGGAAAGTTGCAAATGCAAAGGTTCTGGAGTGTGGGAAATGTCAAGTGACTATAAAATAATACAACGCCATGCTTAAAAACGATAAGGGAATGATGGAAATAGGTCCACGACGTAGAGGAAGTGGAGGTAAGTTGCAAAGGCAAAGGGTCTGGAGTATGGTTAATGTCAAGCTACTATGGAATTCTACTACGCCATGCTTAAAAAGTCTTAGGGAATACTGGAAACAGCTCCACGACGTAGACGAAGTGGAGGGAAGTTGCAAAGGCAAACGGTCTGGAGTATGGGAAATGTCAAGTAACTATAGCATAATACAAATTTATGCTTAGAAAGGTTAAGGGAATGATGGAAACAGGCCCACGACGTTGAGGAAGTGAAGGGAAAATGCTAAGGCAAAAGGTCTGGAGTGTGGGAAATGTCAAGTGCCTATGGAATTTTACAATGCCATGCTTAAATAGGCTTAGGGAATTATGGAAACAGGTCCACGACGTAAAGGAAGTAGAGGTAAGTTGCAAAGGCAAAAGGTCTTGAGTGTGGAAAATGTCAA
Source organism: Macrosteles quadrilineatus (assembly GCF_028750875.1). Lineage (NCBI taxonomy): Eukaryota > Metazoa > Arthropoda > Insecta > Hemiptera > Cicadellidae > Macrosteles > Macrosteles quadrilineatus. The sequence goes on along the minus strand of NW_026542601.1, from coordinate 13,757,561 downwards.
GTGACTATGGAATTAAACTACGCCATGCTTAAAAGTTTTAGGGAATGATGGAAACAGGTCCACGACGTTGAGGAAGAAAAGGGAAGTTGCAAAGGCAAAGGGTCTGGAGTGTGGGAAATGTTAAGTGACTATGGAACAATACAACGCCATGCTTAAAAACGATAAGGGAATGATGGAAATAGGTCCACGACGTAGAGGAAGTGGAGGTAAGTTGCAAAGGCAAAGGGTTTGGAGTGTTGTTAATGTCAAGCTACTATGGAATTCTACTACGCCATGCTTAAAAAGTCTTAGGGAATGATGGAAACAGGTCCACGACGTAGAGGAAGTGGAGGGAAGTTGCAAAGGCAAACGGTCTAAAGTAAGGGAAATGTCAAGTAACTATAGAATAATACAAATGTATGCTTAGAAAGGTGTAGGGAATTAAGGAAGCAGGACCACGACGTTGAGAAAGTGAAGGGAAGTTGCAAAGGCAAAGGGTCCGGAGTGTTAGAAATGTCAAGTGACTATGGAATAATAAAACGCTATGCTTAAAAACGATTAAGATGATTAAAATGATTAACGATTAATGTCTAAGGGATATAGAGAGGAAGGTTATTAAAAAAAATAGCAAAACGGCCATTGGTGACCTGTATGTTCATAGGATACACTAACAACCACTTAGCTAAAAGATTCGCCCAATCCGATGATTTCGAGGTGTATGTCTAAACCAAGGATTATGAACACCTCACTATGCCCCAGTGGTTGTAGTATATCGCTACAAACACACAGGTCACCAATTATTTGCCACACAGGACGGGATTCGAACCCGAGCAGACGAATGCCACTGGCCAAGTGACACACGCCCTAGCCTTCTTGGCTATCTGTGCTTGACGACTGAGGAGTCAAAAACCGGTATTTAAGCTGAGGCCACCGATTGCGAACAGATAGCGCTGCAGATGGTTGTTCAATAAGTTCCTAGGTAGCAGCACCAGATAGTCACGGACTATTTACATGAAATCTTTTAGTTTAAACACAACATTAATCATAAAGGAGTTCCCGAGACTTTACTGCAAAACATTAGTTTCCCTAAAATGGCTATATTACGATAAAGTCGTCTAACTAAATCAAAGTTAAATTCAATATTACATTGTAAACTATATGTCTTCTGATTTAATGACAAGGGGATTAAATACAAGATTATTTAACAAGGGGTTAAAGCAAGGTTAAGGCAAAGCGTTGTATAATTCCATAGTCACTTGTCATTTACCACACTCCACACCTTTTGCCTTTGCAATTTCCCTCCATTTCCTATACGTCGTAGACCTGTTTCCATCATTCCCTAAGCCTTATTAAACATAAAAGAGATGTAAACTTGTTTTAAAACGGTTAAAAAACTTGTTTTAAAACAGTTGAAAAACTTGTTTTAAAACGATTGAAAACTTGTATTAAAACAATTGAAAAACTTGTTTTAAAACTTGTATTAAAACAATTGAAAAACTTGTTTTAATACAAGTTTTTTAACAGTTTTAAAACAAGTTAACAACTGTTTTGATACAAGTTTACAATTGTTTTTTTCCAAAAAATATGGCTTAGGGAATGATGGAAACATGTCCACGACGTTGAGGAATTGAAGGGAAGTTGCAAAGGCAAAGGGTCTGGAGTGTGGGAAAATGTCAAGTGACTATGGAATAATACAACGCTATGCTTAAAAACGATTAGGGAATAATGGAAACAGGTCCACGACGTTGAGGAAGTGGAGGTAAGTTGCTAAGGCAAAAGGTCTGGAATGTGGGAAATGTCAAGTGCCTATGGAATTATACAATGCCATGCTAAGCGTGTGGTTGGCTTAGGGAATCATGGAAACAGGTCCACGACGTAAAGGAAGTGGAGGTAAGCTGCAAAGGCAAAAGGTGTTGAGTGTGGGAAATGTCATGTGACTATGGAATTATACTACGCCATGCTTAAAAGTCTTAGGGAATGATAGAAACAGGTCCACGACGTTAAGGAAGGAAAGGGAAGTTGCAAAGGCAAAGGGTCTGGAGTGTGGGAAATGTCAATTGACTATGGAATAATACAATGCCATGCTTAAAAACGATTAGGGAATGATGGAAACAGGTCCACCACGTAGAGGAAGTGGAGGAAAGTTGCAAATGCAAAGGTTCTGGAGTGTGGGAAATGTCAAGTGACTATAAAATAATACAACGCCATGCTTAAAAACGATAAGGGAATGATGGAAATAGGTCCACGACGTAGAGGAAGTGGAGGTAAGTTGCAAAGGCAAAGGGTCTGGAGTGTGGTTAATGTCAAGCTACTATGGAATTCTACTACGCCATGCTTAAAAAGTCTTAGGGAATACTGGAAACAGGTCCACGACGTAGAGTAAGTGGAGGGAGGTTGAAAGGGGTTCTGGAGTGTGGATAATGTCAAGTAACTATAGAAAAATACAACGCCATGCTTAAAAACGATAAGAGAATGATGGAAACAAGTGCACGAAGTAGAGGAAGTGGAGGTAAATTGCAACTTCTGCTATGAGTTCCTAGGTAGCAGCACCAGATAGTCACGGACTATTTACATGAAATCTTTTAGTTTAAACACAACAGTGATCATAAATGTGTTCCCGAGACTTTACTGCAAAACATTAGTTTCCCTAAAATTGCTATATTACAATAACCTCGTCTAACTAAATCAAGGTTAAATTCAATATTACATTGTAAACTATATGTCTTCTGATTTAATGAGATTTCAGTTTCAAATAATGCTATCAGAAAATAAAAATGTATGGGAAAACCAGAAAAATTACAACAAAAACTAAGTTTTATTTAATGTTTACTACAAATACCGGGATTTATCTTTCTTATTTATTTTCTTATTGTGTTATTATTCAAAATAACCTATTTTAAAAGGGGTTAAAGCAAGGTTAAGGCAAAGCGTTGTATAATTCCATAGTCACTTGTCATTTACCACACTCCACACCTTTTGCCTTTGCAATTTCCCTCCATTTCCTATACGTCGTAGACCTGTTTCCATCATTCCCTAAGCCTTATTAAACATAAAAGAGATGTAAACTTGTTTTGAAATGGTTAAAAAACTTATTTTTAAACAGTTAAAAAACTTGTTTTAAAACAATTGAAAACTTGTATTAATACAATTGAAAAACTTGTTTTAATACAAGTTTTTTAACAGTTTTAAAACAAGTTAACAACTGTTTTGATACAAGTTTACAACTGTTTTTTTTTTCAAAAAATATGGCTTAGGGAATGATGGAAACATGTCCACGACGTTGAGGAATTGAAGGGAAGTTGCAAAGGCAAAGGGTCTGGAGTGTGGGAAAATGTCAAGTGACTATGGAATAATAAAACGCTATGCTTAAAAACGATTAAGATGATTAAAATGATTAACGATTAATGTCTAAGGGATATAGAGAGGAAGGTTATTAAAAAAAAATAGCAAAACGGCCATTGGTGACCTGTATGTTCATAGGATACACTAACAACCACTTAGCTAAAAGATTCGCCCAATCCGATGATTTCGAGGTGTATGTCTAAACCAAGGATTATGAACACCTCACTATGCCCCAGTGGTTGTAGTATATCGCTACAAACACACAGGTCACCAATTATTTGCCACACAGGACGGGATTCGAACCCGAGCAGACGAATGCCACTGGCCAAGTGACACACGCCCTAGCCTTCTTGGCTATCTGTGCTTGACGACTGAGGAGTCAAAAACCGGTATTTAAGCTGAGGCCACCGATTGCGAACAGATAGCGCTGCAGATGGTTGTTCAATGAGTTCCTAGGTAGCAGCACCAGATAGTCACGGACTATTTACATGAAATCTTTTAGTTTAAACACAACAGTAATCATAAAGGAGTTCCCGAGACTTTACTGCAAAACATTAGTTTCCCTAAAATGGCTATATTACGATAAAGTCGTCTAACTAAATCAAAGTTAAATTCAATATTACATTGTAAACTATATGTCTTCTGATTTAATGACAAGGGGATTAAATACAAGATTATTTAACAAGGGGTTAATGAAAGGTTAAGGCAAAGCGTTGTATAATTCCATAGTCACTTGTCATTTACCACACTCCACACCTTTTGCCTTGCAATTTCCCTCCATTTCCTATACGTCGTAGACCTGTTTCCATCATTCCCTAAGCCTTATTAAACATAAAAGAGATGTAAACTTGTTTTAAAACGGTTAAAAAACTTGTTTTAAAACATTTGAAAAACTTGTTTTAAAACGATTGAAAACTTGTATTAAAACAATTGAAAAACTTGTTTTAAAACTTGTATTAAAACAATTGAAAAACTTGTTTTAATACAAGTTTTTTAACAGTTTTAAAACAAGTTAACAACTGTTTTGATACAAGTTTACAACTGTTTTTTTCCAAAAAATATGGCTTAGGGAATGATGGAAACAGGTCCACGACGTTGAGGAAGTGGAGGTAAGTTGCTAAGGCAAAAGGTCTGGAATGTGGGAAATGTCAAGTGCCTATGGAATTATACAATGCCATGCTAAGCGTGTGGTTGGCTTAGGGAATCATGGAAACAGGTCCACGACGTAAAGGAAGTGGAGGTAAGTTGCAAAGGCAAAAGGTCTTGAGTGTGGGAAATGTCATGTGACTATGGAATTATACTACGGAATGCTTAAAAGTCTTAGGGAATGATAGAAACAGGTCCACGACGTTAAGGAAGGAAAGGGAAGTTGCAAAGGCAAAGGGTCTGGAGTGTGGGAAATGTCAATTGACTATGGAATAATACAATGCCATGCTTAAAAACGATTAGGGAATGATGAAAACGGGTCCACCACGTAGAGGAAGTGGAGGAAAGTTGCAAATGCAAAGGTTCTGGAGTGTGGGAAATGTCAAGTGACTATAAAATAATAAAACGCCATGCTTAAAAACGACAAGGGAATGATGGAAATAGGTCCACGACGTAGAGGAAGTGGAGGTAAGTTGCAAAGGCAAAGGGTCTGGAGTGTGGTTAATGTCAAGCTACTATGGAATTCTACTACGCCATGCTTAAAAAGTCTTAGGGAATACTGGAAACAGCTCCACGACGTAGACGAAGTGGAGGGAAGTTGCAAAGGCAAACGGTCTGGAGTATGGGAAATGTCAAGTAACTATAGCATAATACAAATTTATGCTTAGAAAGGTTAAGGGAATGATGGAAACAGGCCCACGACGTTGAGGAAGTGAAGGGAAAATGCTAAGGCAAAAGGTCTGGAGTGTGGGAAATGTCAAGTGCCTATGGAATTTTACAATGCCATGCTTAAATAGGCTTAGGGAATTATGGAAACAGGTCCACGACGTAAAGGAAGTAGAGGTAAGTTGCAAAGGCAAAAGGTCTTGAGTGTGGAAAATGTCAAGTAACTATGGAATTAAACTACGCCATGCTTAAAAGTTTTAGGGAATGATGGAAACAGGTCCACGACGTTGAGGAAGAAAAGGGAAGTTGCAAAGGCAAAGGGTCTGGAGTGTGGGAAATGTTAAGTGACTATGGAACAATACAACGCCATGCTTAAAAACGATAAGGGAATGATGGAAATAGGTCCACGACGTAGAGGAAGTGGAGGTAAGTTGCAAAGGCAAAGGGTTTGGAGTGTTGTTAATGTCAAGCTACTATGGAATTCTACTACGCCATGCTTAAAAAGTCTTAGGGAATGATGGAAACAGGTCCACGACGTAGAGGAAGTGGAGGGAAGTTGCAAAGGCAAACGGTCTAAAGTAAGGGAAATGTCAAGTAACTATAGAATAATACAAATGTATGCTTAGAAAGGTGTAGGGAATTAAGGAAGCAGGACCACGACGTTGAGAAAGTGGAGGGAAGTTGCAAAGGCAAAGGGTCCGGAGTGTTAGAAATGTCAAGTGACAATGGAATAATACAATGCCATGCTTAAAAACGATTAGAGAATGATGAACACAGGTCCACGACGTAGAGTAAGTGGAGGGAAGTTGCAAAGGCTAAGGTTCTGGAGTGTGGGAAATGTCAAGTGACTATAGAAAAATACAACGCCATGCTTAAAAACGATAAGAGAATGATGGAAACAGGTGCACGACGTAGAGGAAGTGGAGGTAAGTTGCAACTTCTGCTATGAGTTCCTAGGTAGCAGCACCAGATAGTCACGGACTATTTACATGAGATCTTTTAGTTTAAACACAACAGTGATCATAAATGAGTTCCCGAGACTTTACTGCAAAACATTAGTTTCCCTAAAATGGCTATATTACGATAACCTCGTCTAACTAAATCAAGGTTAAATTCAATATTACATTGTAAACTATATGTCTTCTGATTTAATGAGATTTCAGTTTCAAATAATGCTATCAGAAAATAAAAATGTATGGGAAAACCAGAAAAATTACAACAAAAACTAAGTTTTATTTAATGTTTACTACAAATACCGGGATTTATCTTTCTTATTTATTTTCTTATTGTGTTATTATTCAAAATAACCTATTTAACAAGGGGTTAAGCAAGGTTTATGGCAAAGCGTTGTATAATTCCATAGTCACTTGTCATTTACCACACTCTTCACCTTTTGCCTTTGCAATTTCCCTCCATTTCCTATACGTCGTAGACCTGTTTCCATTATTTCCTAAGCCTTATTAAGCATAAAAGAGATGTAAACTAGTTTTAAAACGGTTAAAAAACTTGTTTTAAAACAGTTGAAAAACTTGTTTTAAAACGATTGAAAACTTGTATTAAAACAATTGAAAAACTTGTTTTAAAACTTGTATTAAAACAATTGAAAAACTTGTTTTAAAACTTGTATTAAAACAATTGAAAAACTTGTTTTAATACAAATTTTTTTACAGTTTTAAAACAAGTTAACATCTGTTTTGATACAAGTTTACAACTGTTTTTTTCCAAAAAAAATGTCTTAGGGAATGATGGAAACATGTCCACGACGTTGAGGAATTGAAGGGAAGTTGCAAAGGCAAAGGGTCTGGAGTGTGGGAAACTGTCAAGTGACTATGGAATAATACAACGCTATGCTTAAAAACGATTAGGGAATGATGGAAACAGGTCCACGACGTTGAGGAAGTGGAGGTAAGTTGCTAAGGCAAAAGGTCTGGAGTGTGGGAAATGTCAAGTGCCTATGGAATTATACAATGCTATGCTAAGCGTGTGGTTGGCTTAGGGAATCATGGAAACAGGTCCACGACGTAAAGGAAGTGGAGGTAAGTTGCAAAGGCAAACGGTCTGGAGTATGGGAAATGTCAAGTAACTATAGCATAATACAAATTTATGCTTAGAAAGGTTTCGGGAATGATGGAAACAGGCCCACGACGTTGAGGAAGTGAAGGGAAGTTGCTAAGGCAAAAGGTCTGGAGTGTGGGAAATGTTAACGATTAATGTCTAAGGGATATAGAGAGGAAGGTTATTAAAAAAAATAGCAAAACGGCCATTGGTGACCTGTATGTTCATAGGATACACTAACAACCACTTAGCTAAAAGATTCGCCCAATCCGATGATTTCGAGGTGTATGTCTAAACCAAGGATTATGAACACCTCACTATGCCCCAGTGGTTGTAGTATATCGCTACAAACACACAGGTCTAAGCATAATACAAATTTATGCTTAGAAAGGTTAAGGGAATGATGGAAACAGGCCCACGACGTTGAGGAAGTGAAGGGAAAATGCTAAGGCAAAAGGTCTGGAGTGTGGGAAATGTCAAGTGCCTATGGAATTTTACAATGCCATGCTTAAAAGTTTTAGGGAATGATGGAAACAGGTCCACGACGTTGAGGAAGAAAAGGGAAGTTGCAAAGGCAAAGGGTCTGGAGTGTGGGAAATGTTAAGTGACTATGGAACAATACAACGCCATGCTTAAAAACGATAAGGGAATGATGGAAATAGGTCCACGACGTAGAGGAAGTGGAGGTAAGTTGCAAAGGCAAAGGGTTTGGAGTGTTGTTAATGTCAAGCTACTATGGAATTCTACTACGCCATGCTTAAAAAGTCTTAGGGAATGATGGAAACAGGTCCACGACGTAGAGGAAGTGGAGGGAAGTTGCAAAGGCAAACGGTCTAAAGTAAGGGAAATGTCAAGTAACTATAGAATAATACAAATGTATGCTTAGAAAGGTGTAGGGAATTAAGGAAGCAGGACCACGACGTTGAGAAAGTGAAGGGAAGTTGCAAAGGCAAAGGGTCCGGAGTGTTAGAAATGTCAAGTGACTATGGAATAATAAAACGCTATGCTTAAAAACGATTAAGATGATTAAAATGATTAACGATTAATGTCTAAGGGATATAGAGAGGAAGGTTATTAAAAAAAAATAGCAAAACGGCCATTGGTGACCTGTATGTTCATAGGATACACTAACAACCACTTAGCTAAAAGATTCGCCCAATCCGATGATTTCGAGGTGTATGTCTAAACCAAGGATTATGAACACCTCACTATGCCCCAGTGGTTGTAGTATATCGCTACAAACACACAGGTCACCAATTATTTGCCACACAGGACGGGATTCGAACCCGAGCAGACGAATGCCACTGGCCAAGTGACACACGCCCTAGCCTTCTTGGCTATCTGTGCTTGACGACTGAGGAGTCAAAAACCGGTATTTAAGCTGAGGCCACCGATTGCGAACAGATAGCACTGCAGATGGTTGTTCAATGAGTTCCTAGGTAGCAGCACCAGATAGTCACGGACTATTTACATGAAATCTTTTAGTTTAAACACAACAGTAATCATAAAGGAGTTCCCGAGACTTTACTGCAAAACATTAGTTTCCCTAAAATGGCTATATTACGATAAAGTCGTCTAACTAAATCAAAGTTAAATTCAATATTACATTGTAAACTATATGTCTTCTGATTTAATGACAAGGGGATTAAATACAAGATTATTTAACAAGGGGTTAAAGCAAGGTTAAGGCAAAGCGTTGTATAATTCCATAGTCACTTGTCATTTACCACACTCCACACCTTTTGCCTTTGCAATTTCCCTCCATTTCCTATACGTCGTAGACCTGTTTCCATCATTCCCTAAGCCTTATTAAACATAAAAGAGATGTAAACTTGTTTTAAAACGGTTAAAAAACTTGTTTTAAAACAGTTGAAAAACTTGTTTTAAAACGATTGAAAACTTGTATTAAAACAATCGAAAAACTTGTTTTAAAACTTGTATTAAAACAATTGAAAAACTTGTTTTAATACAAGTTTTTTAACAGTTTTAAAACAAGTTAACAACTGTTTTGATACAAGTTTACAATTGTTTTTTCCAAAAAATATGGCTTAGGGAATGATGGAAACATGTCCACGACGTTGAGGAATTGAAGGGAAGTTGCAAAGGCAAAGGGTCTGGAGTGTGGGAAAATGTCAAGTGACTATTGAATAATACAACGCTATGCTTAAAAACGATTAGGGAATGATGGAAACAGGTCCACGACGTTGAGGAAGTGGAGGTAAGTTGCTAAGGCAAAAGGTCTGGAATGTGGGAAATGTCAAGTGCCTATGGAATTATACAATGCCATGCTAAGCGTGTGGTTGGCTTAGGGAATCATGGAAACAGGTCCACGACGTAAAGGAAGTGGAGGTAAGCTGCAAAGGCAAAAGGTCTTGAGTGTGGGAAATGTCATGTGACTATGGAATTATACTACGCCATGCTTAAAAGTCCTAGGGAATGATAGAAACAGGTCCACGACGTTAAGGAAGGAAAGGGAAGTTGCAAAGGCAAAGGGTCTGGAGTGTGGGAAATGTCAATTGACTATGGAATAATACAATGCCATGCTTAAAAACGATTAGGGAATGATGGAAACAGGTCCACCACGTAGAGGAAGTGGAGGAAAGTTGCAAATGCAAAGGTTCTGGAGTGTGGGAAATGTCAAGTGACTATAAAATAATACAACGCCATGCTTAAAAACGATAAGGGAATGATGGAAATAGGTCCACGACGTAGAGGAAGTGGAGGTAAGTTGCAAAGGCAAAGGGTCTGGAGTGTGGTTAATGTCAAGCTACTATTGAATTCTACTACGCCATGCTTAAAAAGTCTTAGGGAATACTGGAAACAGCTCCACGACGTAGACGAAGTGGAGGGAAGTTGCAAAGGCAAACGGTCTGGAGTATGGGAAATGTCAAGTAACTATAGCATAATACAAATTTATGCTTAGAAAGGTTAAGGGAATGATGGAAACAGGCCCACGACGTTGAGGAAGTGAAGGGAAAATGCTAAGGCAAAAGGTCTGGAGTGTGGGAAATGTCAAGTGCCTATGGAATTTTACAATGCCATGCTTAAATAGGCTTAGGGAATTATGGAAACAGGTCCACGACGTAAAGGAAGTAGAGGTAAGTTGCAAAGGCAAAAGGTCTTGAGTGTGGAAAATGTCAAGTGACTATGGAATTAAACTACGCCATGCTTAAAAGTTTTAGGGAATGATGGAAACAGGTCCACGACGTTGAGGAAGAAAAGGGAAGTTGCAAAGGCAAAGGGTCTGGAGTGTGGGAAATGTTAAGTGACTATGGAACAATACAACGCCATGCTTAAAAACGATAAGGGAATGATGGAAATAGGTCCACGACGTAGAGGAAGTGGAGGTAAGTTGCAAAGGCAAAGGTTTTGGAGTGTTGTTAATGTCAAGCTACTATGGAATTCTACTACGCCATGCTTAAAAAGTCTTAGGGAATGATGGAAACAGGTCCACGACGTAGAGGAAGTGGAGGGAAGTTGCAAAGGCAAACGGTCTAAAGTAAGGGAAATGTCAAGTAACTATAGAATAATACAAATGTATGCTTAGAAAGGTGTAGGGAATTAAGGAAGCAGGACCACGACGTTGAGAAAGTGGAGGGAAGTTGCAAAGGCAAAGGGTCCGGAGTGTTAGAAATGTCAAGTGACAATGGAATAATACAATGCCATGCTTAAAAACGATTAGAGAATGATGAACACAGGTCCACGACGTAGAGTAAGTGGAGGGAAGTTGCAAAGGCTAAGGTTCTGGAGTGTGGGAAATGTCAAGTGACTATAGAAAAATACAACGCCATGCTTAAAAACGATAAGAGAATGATGGAAACAGGTGCACGACGTAGAGGAAGTGGAGGTAAGTTGCAGCTTCTGCTATGAGTTCCTAGGTAGCAGCACCAGATAGTCACGGACTATTTACATGAGATCTTTTAGTTTAAACACAACAGTGATCATAAATGAGTTCCCGAGACTTTACTGCAAAACATTAGTTTCCCTAAAATGGCTATATTACGATAACCTCGTCTAACTAAATCAAGGTTAAATTCAATATTACATTGTAAACTATATGTCTTCTGATTTAATGAGATTTCAGTTTCAAATAATGCTATCAGAAAATAAAAATGTATGGGAAAACCAGAAAAATTACAACAAAAACTAAGTTTTATTTAATGTTTACTACAAATACCGGGATTTATCTTTCTTATTTATTTTCTTATTGTGTTATTATTCAAAATAACCTATTTAACAAGGGGTTAAGCAAGGTTTATGGCAAAGCGTTGTATAATTCCATAGTCACTTGTCATTTACCACACTCTTCACCTTTTGCCTTTGCAATTTCCCTCCATTTCCTATACGTCGTAGACCTGTTTCCATTATTTCCTAAGCCTTATTAAGCATAAAAGAGATGTAAACTAGTTTTAAAACGGTTAAAAAACTTGTTTTAAAACAGTTGAAAAACTTGTTTTAAAACGATTGAAAACTTGTATTAAAACAATTGAAAAACTTGTTTTAAAACTTGTATTAAAACAATTGAAAAACTTGTTTTAATACAAATTTTTTTACAGTTTTAAAACAAGTTAACATCTGTTTTGATACAAGTTTACAACTGTTTTTTTCCAAAAAAAATGTCTTAGGGAATGATGGAAACATGTCCACGACGTTGAGGAATTGAAGGGAAGTTGCAAAGGCAAAGGGTCTGGAGTGTGGGAAACTGTCAAGTGACTATGGAATAATACAACGCTATGCTTAAAAACGATTAGGGAATGATGGAAACAGGTCCACGACGTTGAGGAAGTGGAGGTAAGTTGCTAAGGCAAAAGGTCTGGAGTGTGGGAAATGTTAAGTGACTATGGAACAATACAACGCCATGCTTAAAAACGATAAGGGAATGATGGAAATAGGTCCACGACGTAGAGGAAGTGGAGGTAAGTTGCAAAGGCAAAGGGTTTGGAGTGTTGTTAATGTCAAGCTACTATGGAATTCTACTACGCCATGCTTAAAAAGTCTTAGGGAATGATGGAAACAGGTCCACGACGTAGAGGAAGTGGAGGGAAGTTGCAAAGGCAAACGGTCTAAAGTAAGGGAAATGTCAAGTAACTATAGAATAATACAAATGTATGCTTAGAAAGGTGTAGGGAATTAAGGAAGCAGGACCACGACGTTGAGAAAGTGAAGGGAAGTTGCAAAGGCAAAGGGTCCGGAGTGTTAGAAATGTCAAGTGACTATGGAATAATAAAACGCTATGCTTAAAAACGATTAAGATGATTAAAATGATTAACGATTAATGTCTAAGGGATATAGAGAGGAAGGTTATTAAAAAAAATAGCAAAACGGCCATTGGTGACCTGTATGTTCATAGGATACACTAACAACCACTTAGCTAAAAGATTCGCCCAATCCGATGATTTCGAGGTGTATGTCTAAACCAAGGATTATGAACACCTCACTATGCCCCAGTGGTTGTAGTATATCGCTACAAACACACAGGTCACCAATTATTTGCCACACAGGACGGGATTCGAACCCGAGCAGACGAATGCCACTGGCCAAGTGACACACGCCCTAGCCTTCTTGGCTATCTGTGCTTGACGACTGAGGAGTCAAAAACCGGTATTTAAGCTGAGGCCACCGATTGCGAACAGATAGCGCTGCAGATGGTTGTTCAATAAGTTCCTAGGTAGCAGCACCAGATAGTCACGGACTATTTACATGAAATCTTTTAGTTTAAACACAACATTAATCATAAAGGAGTTCCCGAGACTTTACTGCAAAACATTAGTTTCCCTAAAATGGCTATATTACGATAAAGTCGTCTAACTAAATCAAAGTTAAATTCAATATTACATTGTAAACTATATGTCTTCTGATTTAATGACAAGGGGATTAAATACAAGATTATTTAACAAGGGGTTAAAGCAAGGTTAAGGCAAAGCGTTGTATAATTCCATAGTCACTTGTCATTTACCACACTCCACACCTTTTGCCTTTGCAATTTCCCTCCATTTCCTATACGTCGTAGACCTGTTTCCATCATTCCCTAAGCCTTATTAAACATAAAAGAGATGTAAACTTGTTTTAAAACGGTTAAAAAACTTGTTTTAAAACAGTTGAAAAACTTGTTTTAAAACGATTGAAAACTTGTATTAAAACAATTGAAAAACTTGTTTTAAAACTTGTATTAAAACAATTGAAAAACTTGTTTTAATACAAGTTTTTTAACAGTTTTAAAACAAGTTAACAACTGTTTTGATACAAGTTTACAATTGTTTTTTTCCAAAAAATATGGCTTAGGGAATGATGGAAACATGTCCACGACGTTGAGGAATTGAAGGGAAGTTGCAAAGGCAAAGGGTCTGGAGTGTGGGAAAATGTCAAGTGACTATGGAATAATACAACGCTATGCTTAAAAACGATTAGGGAATAATGGAAACAGGTCCACGACGTTGAGGAAGTGGAGGTAAGTTGCTAAGGCAAAAGGTCTGGAATGTGGGAAATGTCAAGTGCCTATGGAATTATACAATGCCATGCTAAGCGTGTGGTTGGCTTAGGGAATCATGGAAACAGGTCCACGACGTAAAGGAAGTGGAGGTAAGCTGCAAAGGCAAAAGGTGTTGAGTGTGGGAAATGTCATGTGACTATGGAATTATACTACGCCATGCTTAAAAGTCTTAGGGAATGATAGAAACAGGTCCACGACGTTAAGGAAGGAAAGGGAAGTTGCAAAGGCAAAGGGTCTGGAGTGTGGGAAATGTCAATTGACTATGGAATAATACAATGCCATGCTTAAAAACGATTAGGGAATGATGGAAACAGGTCCACCACGTAGAGGAAGTGGAGGAAAGTTGCAAATGCAAAGGTTCTGGAGTGTGGGAAATGTCAAGTGACTATAAAATAATACAACGCCATGCTTAAAAACGATAAGGGAATGATGGAAATAGGTCCACGACGTAGAGGAAGTGGAGGTAAGTTGCAAAGGCAAAGGGTCTGGAGTGTGGTTAATGTCAAGCTACTATGGAATTCTACTACGCCATGCTTAAAAAGTCTTAGGGAATACTGGAAACAGGTCCACGACGTAGAGTAAGTGGAGGGAGGTTGAAAGGGGTTCTGGAGTGTGGATAATGTCAAGTAACTATAGAAAAATACAACGCCATGCTTAAAAACGATAAGAGAATGATGGAAACAAGTGCACGAAGTAGAGGAAGTGGAGGTAAATTGCAACTTCTGCTATGAGTTCCTAGGTAGCAGCACCAGATAGTCACGGACTATTTACATGAAATCTTTTAGTTTAAACACAACAGTGATCATAAATGTGTTCCCGAGACTTTACTGCAAAACATTAGTTTCCCTAAAATTGCTATATTACAATAACCTCGTCTAACTAAATCAAGGTTAAATTCAATATTACATTGTAAACTATATGTCTTCTGATTTAATGAGATTTCAGTTTCAAATAATGCTATCAGAAAATAAAAATGTATGGGAAAACCAGAAAAATTACAACAAAAACTAAGTTTTATTTAATGTTTACTACAAATACCGGGATTTATCTTTCTTATTTATTTTCTTATTGTGTTATTATTCAAAATAACCTATTTTAAAAGGGGTTAAAGCAAGGTTAAGGCAAAGCGTTGTATAATTCCATAGTCACTTGTCATTTACCACACTCCACACCTTTTGCCTTTGCAATTTCCCTCCATTTCCTATACGTCGTAGACCTGTTTCCATCATTCCCTAAGCCTTATTAAACATAAAAGAGATGTAAACTTGTTTTGAAATGGTTAAAAAACTTATTTTTAAACAGTTAAAAAACTTGTTTTAAAACAATTGAAAACTTGTATTAATACAATTGAAAAACTTGTTTTAATACAAGTTTTTTAACAGTTTTAAAACAAGTTAACAACTGTTTTGATACAAGTTTACAACTGTTTTTTTTTTCAAAAAATATGGCTTAGGGAATGATGGAAACATGTCCACGACGTTGAGGAATTGAAGGGAAGTTGCAAAGGCAAAGGGTCTGGAGTGTGGGAAAATGTCAAGTGACTATGGAATAATAAAACGCTATGCTTAAAAACGATTAAGATGATTAAAATGATTAACGATTAATGTCTAAGGGATATAGAGAGGAAGGTTATTAAAAAAAAATAGCAAAACGGCCATTGGTGACCTGTATGTTCATAGGATACACTAACAACCACTTAGCTAAAAGATTCGCCCAATCCGATGATTTCGAGGTGTATGTCTAAACCAAGGATTATGAACACCTCACTATGCCCCAGTGGTTGTAGTATATCGCTACAAACACACAGGTCACCAATTATTTGCCACACAGGACGGGATTCGAACCCGAGCAGACGAATGCCACTGGCCAAGTGACACACGCCCTAGCCTTCTTGGCTATCTGTGCTTGACGACTGAGGAGTCAAAAACCGGTATTTAAGCTGAGGCCACCGATTGCGAACAGATAGCGCTGCAGATGGTTGTTCAATGAGTTCCTAGGTAGCAGCACCAGATAGTCACGGACTATTTACATGAAATCTTTTAGTTTAAACACAACAGTAATCATAAAGGAGTTCCCGAGACTTTACTGCAAAACATTAGTTTCCCTAAAATGGCTATATTACGATAAAGTCGTCTAACTAAATCAAAGTTAAATTCAATATTACATTGTAAACTATATGTCTTCTGATTTAATGACAAGGGGATTAAATACAAGATTATTTAACAAGGGGTTAATGAAAGGTTAAGGCAAAGCGTTGTATAATTCCATAGTCACTTGTCATTTACCACACTCCACACCTTTTGCCTTGCAATTTCCCTCCATTTCCTATACGTCGTAGACCTGTTTCCATCATTCCCTAAGCCTTATTAAACATAAAAGAGATGTAAACTTGTTTTAAAACGGTTAAAAAACTTGTTTTAAAACATTTGAAAAACTTGTTTTAAAACGATTGAAAACTTGTATTAAAACAATTGAAAAACTTGTTTTAAAACTTGTATTAAAACAATTGAAAAACTTGTTTTAATACAAGTTTTTTAACAGTTTTAAAACAAGTTAACAACTGTTTTGATACAAGTTTACAACTGTTTTTTTCCAAAAAATATGGCTTAGGGAATGATGGAAACAGGTCCACGACGTTGAGGAAGTGGAGGTAAGTTGCTAAGGCAAAAGGTCTGGAATGTGGGAAATGTCAAGTGCCTATGGAATTATACAATGCCATGCTAAGCGTGTGGTTGGCTTAGGGAATCATGGAAACAGGTCCACGACGTAAAGGAAGTGGAGGTAAGTTGCAAAGGCAAAAGGTCTTGAGTGTGGGAAATGTCATGTGACTATGGAATTATACTACGGAATGCTTAAAAGTCTTAGGGAATGATAGAAACAGGTCCACGACGTTAAGGAAGGAAAGGGAAGTTGCAAAGGCAAAGGGTCTGGAGTGTGGGAAATGTCAATTGACTATGGAATAATACAATGCCATGCTTAAAAACGATTAGGGAATGATGAAAACGGGTCCACCACGTAGAGGAAGTGGAGGAAAGTTGCAAATGCAAAGGTTCTGGAGTGTGGGAAATGTCAAGTGACTATAAAATAATAAAACGCCATGCTTAAAAACGACAAGGGAATGATGGAAATAGGTCCACGACGTAGAGGAAGTGGAGGTAAGTTGCAAAGGCAAAGGGTCTGGAGTGTGGTTAATGTCAAGCTACTATGGAATTCTACTACGCCATGCTTAAAAAGTCTTAGGGAATACTGGAAACAGCTCCACGACGTAGACGAAGTGGAGGGAAGTTGCAAAGGCAAACGGTCTGGAGTATGGGAAATGTCAAGTAACTATAGCATAATACAAATTTATGCTTAGAAAGGTTAAGGGAATGATGGAAACAGGCCCACGACGTTGAGGAAGTGAAGGGAAAATGCTAAGGCAAAAGGTCTGGAGTGTGGGAAATGTCAAGTGCCTATGGAATTTTACAATGCCATGCTTAAATAGGCTTAGGGAATTATGGAAACAGGTCCACGACGTAAAGGAAGTAGAGGTAAGTTGCAAAGGCAAAAGGTCTTGAGTGTGGAAAATGTCAAGTAACTATGGAATTAAACTACGCCATGCTTAAAAGTTTTAGGGAATGATGGAAACAGGTCCACGACGTTGAGGAAGAAAAGGGAAGTTGCAAAGGCAAAGGGTCTGGAGTGTGGGAAATGTTAAGTGACTATGGAACAATACAACGCCATGCTTAAAAACGATAAGGGAATGATGGAAATAGGTCCACGACGTAGAGGAAGTGGAGGTAAGTTGCAAAGGCAAAGGGTTTGGAGTGTTGTTAATGTCAAGCTACTATGGAATTCTACTACGCCATGCTTAAAAAGTCTTAGGGAATGATGGAAACAGGTCCACGACGTAGAGGAAGTGGAGGGAAGTTGCAAAGGCAAACGGTCTAAAGTAAGGGAAATGTCAAGTAACTATAGAATAATACAAATGTATGCTTAGAAAGGTGTAGGGAATTAAGGAAGCAGGACCACGACGTTGAGAAAGTGGAGGGAAGTTGCAAAGGCAAAGGGTCCGGAGTGTTAGAAATGTCAAGTGACAATGGAATAATACAATGCCATGCTTAAAAACGATTAGAGAATGATGAACACAGGTCCACGACGTAGAGTAAGTGGAGGGAAGTTGCAAAGGCTAAGGTTCTGGAGTGTGGGAAATGTCAAGTGACTATAGAAAAATACAACGCCATGCTTAAAAACGATAAGAGAATGATGGAAACAGGTGCACGACGTAGAGGAAGTGGAGGTAAGTTGCAACTTCTGCTATGAGTTCCTAGGTAGCAGCACCAGATAGTCACGGACTATTTACATGAGATCTTTTAGTTTAAACACAACAGTGATCATAAATGAGTTCCCGAGACTTTACTGCAAAACATTAGTTTCCCTAAAATGGCTATATTACGATAACCTCGTCTAACTAAATCAAGGTTAAATTCAATATTACATTGTAAACTATATGTCTTCTGATTTAATGAGATTTCAGTTTCAAATAATGCTATCAGAAAATAAAAATGTATGGGAAAACCAGAAAAATTACAACAAAAACTAAGTTTTATTTAATGTTTACTACAAATACCGGGATTTATCTTTCTTATTTATTTTCTTATTGTGTTATTATTCAAAATAACCTATTTAACAAGGGGTTAAGCAAGGTTTATGGCAAAGCGTTGTATAATTCCATAGTCACTTGTCATTTACCACACTCTTCACCTTTTGCCTTTGCAATTTCCCTCCATTTCCTATACGTCGTAGACCTGTTTCCATTATTTCCTAAGCCTTATTAAGCATAAAAGAGATGTAAACTAGTTTTAAAACGGTTAAAAAACTTGTTTTAAAACAGTTGAAAAACTTGTTTTAAAACGATTGAAAACTTGTATTAAAACAATTGAAAAACTTGTTTTAAAACTTGTATTAAAACAATTGAAAAACTTGTTTTAAAACTTGTATTAAAACAATTGAAAAACTTGTTTTAATACAAATTTTTTTACAGTTTTAAAACAAGTTAACATCTGTTTTGATACAAGTTTACAACTGTTTTTTTCCAAAAAAAATGTCTTAGGGAATGATGGAAACATGTCCACGACGTTGAGGAATTGAAGGGAAGTTGCAAAGGCAAAGGGTCTGGAGTGTGGGAAACTGTCAAGTGACTATGGAATAATACAACGCTATGCTTAAAAACGATTAGGGAATGATGGAAACAGGTCCACGACGTTGAGGAAGTGGAGGTAAGTTGCTAAGGCAAAAGGTCTGGAGTGTGGGAAATGTCAAGTGCCTATGGAATTATACAATGCTATGCTAAGCGTGTGGTTGGCTTAGGGAATCATGGAAACAGGTCCACGACGTAAAGGAAGTGGAGGTAAGTTGCAAAGGCAAACGGTCTGGAGTATGGGAAATGTCAAGTAACTATAGCATAATACAAATTTATGCTTAGAAAGGTTTCGGGAATGATGGAAACAGGCCCACGACGTTGAGGAAGTGAAGGGAAGTTGCTAAGGCAAAAGGTCTGGAGTGTGGGAAATGTTAACGATTAATGTCTAAGGGATATAGAGAGGAAGGTTATTAAAAAAAATAGCAAAACGGCCATTGGTGACCTGTATGTTCATAGGATACACTAACAACCACTTAGCTAAAAGATTCGCCCAATCCGATGATTTCGAGGTGTATGTCTAAACCAAGGATTATGAACACCTCACTATGCCCCAGTGGTTGTAGTATATCGCTACAAACACACAGGTCTAAGCATAATACAAATTTATGCTTAGAAAGGTTAAGGGAATGATGGAAACAGGCCCACGACGTTGAGGAAGTGAAGGGAAAATGCTAAGGCAAAAGGTCTGGAGTGTGGGAAATGTCAAGTGCCTATGGAATTTTACAATGCCATGCTTAAAAGTTTTAGGGAATGATGGAAACAGGTCCACGACGTTGAGGAAGAAAAGGGAAGTTGCAAAGGCAAAGGGTCTGGAGTGTGGGAAATGTTAAGTGACTATGGAACAATACAACGCCATGCTTAAAAACGATAAGGGAATGATGGAAATAGGTCCACGACGTAGAGGAAGTGGAGGTAAGTTGCAAAGGCAAAGGGTTTGGAGTGTTGTTAATGTCAAGCTACTATGGAATTCTACTACGCCATGCTTAAAAAGTCTTAGGGAATGATGGAAACAGGTCCACGACGTAGAGGAAGTGGAGGGAAGTTGCAAAGGCAAACGGTCTAAAGTAAGGGAAATGTCAAGTAACTATAGAATAATACAAATGTATGCTTAGAAAGGTGTAGGGAATTAAGGAAGCAGGACCACGACGTTGAGAAAGTGAAGGGAAGTTGCAAAGGCAAAGGGTCCGGAGTGTTAGAAATGTCAAGTGACTATGGAATAATAAAACGCTATGCTTAAAAACGATTAAGATGATTAAAATGATTAACGATTAATGTCTAAGGGATATAGAGAGGAAGGTTATTAAAAAAAAATAGCAAAACGGCCATTGGTGACCTGTATGTTCATAGGATACACTAACAACCACTTAGCTAAAAGATTCGCCCAATCCGATGATTTCGAGGTGTATGTCTAAACCAAGGATTATGAACACCTCACTATGCCCCAGTGGTTGTAGTATATCGCTACAAACACACAGGTCACCAATTATTTGCCACACAGGACGGGATTCGAACCCGAGCAGACGAATGCCACTGGCCAAGTGACACACGCCCTAGCCTTCTTGGCTATCTGTGCTTGACGACTGAGGAGTCAAAAACCGGTATTTAAGCTGAGGCCACCGATTGCGAACAGATAGCACTGCAGATGGTTGTTCAATGAGTTCCTAGGTAGCAGCACCAGATAGTCACGGACTATTTACATGAAATCTTTTAGTTTAAACACAACAGTAATCATAAAGGAGTTCCCGAGACTTTACTGCAAAACATTAGTTTCCCTAAAATGGCTATATTACGATAAAGTCGTCTAACTAAATCAAAGTTAAATTCAATATTACATTGTAAACTATATGTCTTCTGATTTAATGACAAGGGGATTAAATACAAGATTATTTAACAAGGGGTTAAAGCAAGGTTAAGGCAAAGCGTTGTATAATTCCATAGTCACTTGTCATTTACCACACTCCACACCTTTTGCCTTTGCAATTTCCCTCCATTTCCTATACGTCGTAGACCTGTTTCCATCATTCCCTAAGCCTTATTAAACATAAAAGAGATGTAAACTTGTTTTAAAACGGTTAAAAAACTTGTTTTAAAACAGTTGAAAAACTTGTTTTAAAACGATTGAAAACTTGTATTAAAACAATCGAAAAACTTGTTTTAAAACTTGTATTAAAACAATTGAAAAACTTGTTTTAATACAAGTTTTTTAACAGTTTTAAAACAAGTTAACAACTGTTTTGATACAAGTTTACAATTGTTTTTTCCAAAAAATATGGCTTAGGGAATGATGGAAACATGTCCACGACGTTGAGGAATTGAAGGGAAGTTGCAAAGGCAAAGGGTCTGGAGTGTGGGAAAATGTCAAGTGACTATTGAATAATACAACGCTATGCTTAAAAACGATTAGGGAATGATGGAAACAGGTCCACGACGTTGAGGAAGTGGAGGTAAGTTGCTAAGGCAAAAGGTCTGGAATGTGGGAAATGTCAAGTGCCTATGGAATTATACAATGCCATGCTAAGCGTGTGGTTGGCTTAGGGAATCATGGAAACAGGTCCACGACGTAAAGGAAGTGGAGGTAAGCTGCAAAGGCAAAAGGTCTTGAGTGTGGGAAATGTCATGTGACTATGGAATTATACTACGCCATGCTTAAAAGTCCTAGGGAATGATAGAAACAGGTCCACGACGTTAAGGAAGGAAAGGGAAGTTGCAAAGGCAAAGGGTCTGGAGTGTGGGAAATGTCAATTGACTATGGAATAATACAATGCCATGCTTAAAAACGATTAGGGAATGATGGAAACAGGTCCACCACGTAGAGGAAGTGGAGGAAAGTTGCAAATGCAAAGGTTCTGGAGTGTGGGAAATGTCAAGTGACTATAAAATAATACAACGCCATGCTTAAAAACGATAAGGGAATGATGGAAATAGGTCCACGACGTAGAGGAAGTGGAGGTAAGTTGCAAAGGCAAAGGGTCTGGAGTGTGGTTAATGTCAAGCTACTATTGAATTCTACTACGCCATGCTTAAAAAGTCTTAGGGAATACTGGAAACAGCTCCACGACGTAGACGAAGTGGAGGGAAGTTGCAAAGGCAAACGGTCTGGAGTATGGGAAATGTCAAGTAACTATAGCATAATACAAATTTATGCTTAGAAAGGTTAAGGGAATGATGGAAACAGGCCCACGACGTTGAGGAAGTGAAGGGAAAATGCTAAGGCAAAAGGTCTGGAGTGTGGGAAATGTCAAGTGCCTATGGAATTTTACAATGCCATGCTTAAATAGGCTTAGGGAATTATGGAAACAGGTCCACGACGTAAAGGAAGTAGAGGTAAGTTGCAAAGGCAAAAGGTCTTGAGTGTGGAAAATGTCAAGTGACTATGGAATTAAACTACGCCATGCTTAAAAGTTTTAGGGAATGATGGAAACAGGTCCACGACGTTGAGGAAGAAAAGGGAAGTTGCAAAGGCAAAGGGTCTGGAGTGTGGGAAATGTTAAGTGACTATGGAACAATACAACGCCATGCTTAAAAACGATAAGGGAATGATGGAAATAGGTCCACGACGTAGAGGAAGTGGAGGTAAGTTGCAAAGGCAAAGGTTTTGGAGTGTTGTTAATGTCAAGCTACTATGGAATTCTACTACGCCATGCTTAAAAAGTCTTAGGGAATGATGGAAACAGGTCCACGACGTAGAGGAAGTGGAGGGAAGTTGCAAAGGCAAACGGTCTAAAGTAAGGGAAATGTCAAGTAACTATAGAATAATACAAATGTATGCTTAGAAAGGTGTAGGGAATTAAGGAAGCAGGACCACGACGTTGAGAAAGTGGAGGGAAGTTGCAAAGGCAAAGGGTCCGGAGTGTTAGAAATGTCAAGTGACAATGGAATAATACAATGCCATGCTTAAAAACGATTAGAGAATGATGAACACAGGTCCACGACGTAGAGTAAGTGGAGGGAAGTTGCAAAGGCTAAGGTTCTGGAGTGTGGGAAATGTCAAGTGACTATAGAAAAATACAACGCCATGCTTAAAAACGATAAGAGAATGATGGAAACAGGTGCACGACGTAGAGGAAGTGGAGGTAAGTTGCAGCTTCTGCTATGAGTTCCTAGGTAGCAGCACCAGATAGTCACGGACTATTTACATGAGATCTTTTAGTTTAAACACAACAGTGATCATAAATGAGTTCCCGAGACTTTACTGCAAAACATTAGTTTCCCTAAAATGGCTATATTACGATAACCTCGTCTAACTAAATCAAGGTTAAATTCAATATTACATTGTAAACTATATGTCTTCTGATTTAATGAGATTTCAGTTTCAAATAATGCTATCAGAAAATAAAAATGTATGGGAAAACCAGAAAAATTACAACAAAAACTAAGTTTTATTTAATGTTTACTACAAATACCGGGATTTATCTTTCTTATTTATTTTCTTATTGTGTTATTATTCAAAATAACCTATTTAACAAGGGGTTAAGCAAGGTTTATGGCAAAGCGTTGTATAATTCCATAGTCACTTGTCATTTACCACACTCTTCACCTTTTGCCTTTGCAATTTCCCTCCATTTCCTATACGTCGTAGACCTGTTTCCATTATTTCCTAAGCCTTATTAAGCATAAAAGAGATGTAAACTAGTTTTAAAACGGTTAAAAAACTTGTTTTAAAACAGTTGAAAAACTTGTTTTAAAACGATTGAAAACTTGTATTAAAACAATTGAAAAACTTGTTTTAAAACTTGTATTAAAACAATTGAAAAACTTGTTTTAATACAAATTTTTTTACAGTTTTAAAACAAGTTAACATCTGTTTTGATACAAGTTTACAACTGTTTTTTTCCAAAAAAAATGTCTTAGGGAATGATGGAAACATGTCCACGACGTTGAGGAATTGAAGGGAAGTTGCAAAGGCAAAGGGTCTGGAGTGTGGGAAACTGTCAAGTGACTATGGAATAATACAACGCTATGCTTAAAAACGATTAGGGAATGATGGAAACAGGTCCACGACGTTGAGGAAGTGGAGGTAAGTTGCTAAGGCAAAAGGTCTGGAGTGTGGGAAATGTCAAGTGCCTATGGAATTATACAATGCTATGCTAAGCGTGTGGTTGGCTTAGGGAATCATGGAAACAGGTCCACGACGTAAAGGAAGTGGAGGTAAGTTGCAAAGGCAAACGGTCTGGAGTATGGGAAATGTCAAGTAACTATAGCATAATACAAATTTATGCTTAGAAAGGTTTAGGGAATGATGGAAACAGGCCCACGACGTTGAGGAAGTGAAGGGAAGTTGCTAAGGCAAAAGGTCTGGAGTGTGGGAAATGTTAACGATTAATGTCTAAGGGATATAGAGAGGAAGGTTATTAAAAAAAATAGCAAAACGGCCATTGGTGACCTGTATGTTCATAGGATACACTAACAACCACTTAGCTAAAAGATTCGCCCAATCCGATGATTTCGAGGTGTATGTCTAAACCAAGGATTATGAACACCTCACTATGCCCCAGTGGTTGTAGTATATCGCTACAAACACACAGGTCTAAGCATAATACAAATTTATGCTTAGAAAGGTTAAGGGAATGATGGAAACAGGCCCACGACGTTGAGGAAGTGAAGGGAAAATGCTAAGGCAAAAGGTCTGGAGTGTGGGAAATGTCAAGTGCCTATGGAATTTTACAATGCCATGCTTAAAAGTTTTAGGGAATGATGGAAACAGGTCCACGACGTTGAGGAAGAAAAGGGAAGTTGCAAAGGCAAAGGGTCTGGAGTGTGGGAAATGTTAAGTGACTATGGAACAATACAACGCCATGCTTAAAAACGATAAGGGAATGATGGAAATAGGTCCACGACGTAGAGGAAGTGGAGGTAAGTTGCAAAGGCAAAGGGTTTGGAGTGTTGTTAATGTCAAGCTACTATGGAATTCTACTACGCCATGCTTAAAAAGTCTTAGGGAATGATGGAAACAGGTCCACGACGTAGAGGAAGTGGAGGGAAGTTGCAAAGGCAAACGGTCTAAAGTAAGGGAAATGTCAAGTAACCATAGAATAATACAAATGTATGCTTAGAAAGGTGTAGGGAATTAAGGAAGCAGGACCACGACGTTGAGAAAGTGAAGGGAAGTTGCAAAGGCAAAGGGTCCGGAGTGTTAGAAATGTCAAGTGACTATGGAATAATAAAACGCTATGCTTAAAAACGATTAAGATGATTAAAATGATTAACGATTAATGTCTAAGGGATATAGAGAGGAAGGTTATTAAAAAAAAATAGCAAAACGGCCATTGGTGACCTGTATGTTCATAGGATACACTAACAACCACTTAGCTAAAAGATTCGCCCAATCCGATGATTTCGAGGTGTATGTCTAAACCAAGGATTATGAACACCTCACTATGCCCCAGTGGTTGTAGTATATCGCTACAAACACACAGGTCACCAATTATTTGCCACACAGGACGGGATTCGAACCCGAGCAGACGAATGCCACTGGCCAAGTGACACACGCCCTAGCCTTCTTGGCTATCTGTGCTTGACGACTGAGGAGTCAAATACCCCCGCCGCAGCAAACCTGCCGACTAAGCGAATTTCCATTTGTCTGAATTGATTTTCATTTAAATATATTTTAATAACATTAGGTTTAACGAGTACCTAGGTTTGCTGCTACAAGGGGGGACGCGGAAAGGTCGCCCCCGGAAACATCACCCCCCTACGTCATATTGACGTCAGAGACCGGGGGGTGATGTTTCCGGCCGCGGACACTCAATTTCAGTTGCAGCATGCACTCGTCGATATGACGAGTTATTTTTGAGTTTGCGTATTAATTAGATAATTATATTCACTTATCATATACAATTACCAGATTTTCTAATTAGAATTGATGTTAACCGGATACGTTAACCCCGATCGTTTTCAAAATGCACACCCCGGAAAGGTCCCCCCCTGCCATGATCTCCCCCGGTATACCTGCTGTAGGGCTTGGGCTCGTGACTCGAGCCAGCTATTGTTCACAAGGGTAGAGACTGTCCCATATTACCACCGCTCGACTGAACTCGCAAGAATGGGAAGGATTTGGTATTGTTTGGAAGGATTTGTTGTTGTGGATATTAAGATAAATACAAATTAACACTTTGATATTGTGCTTTCTCTAGACATTTCCCCTTAATTTTATACATCAAATGATGTATAAATTACATATAGTTTTTTTCCGTCAAACGTATAAAATGTATTTGAAAAACGTGGAAATGAAATAAAATGTTTATAGTAATAGTGACAATTAAGTAAGGAATCAACTCGTATTAATATGAGCATGCTTCAACCACTCAACATCATAATACAGTAGGCCTACACACTTTACAAACCTATTTTCACATTTTCTAATTCTTAAATTGTAAACATTGAGCAATAAATGCTGTATATAATTTTTATACATTTAAATAATTGTCTGGATTTTATGGTAAAATAAATGCATTGAGAATATTCCTGATTTGATATTGATGAAGGACTTTTTCCCGTAAAAAGAATTTAGAAAGTAAATATTGGTTAGTTTCTTCGGCAATAAACAGGTTTTTCCTCACACTGTTTACGTTTGCGTTGACAGAGAAGCAAGCAACAGTGTCACATTCACTTTATTTCATGATTTCACACTGCTGATATTAAATAACTAAATTGACATTGAAGTAGTACAGTTATTCCATGAACGGTCGCCCATTGTTTTGAAAGTTACACATTTAAATCTACCTGTAGTTCGCAGAATATTAATACGTATAACTTAAAAGTTTGCAAGAGAACATAATCCTAAGTATAGTATCCACTATTCTCAGAGTATTGATTTATGGAATTCGTCTGTAATTTGCAGACTATTAATTCGTAGAGTAGAACTGTATTTATAGGGGGAAGTATTTTTTTTGTAAAATAGCTTAGACTTCCCCACTTCAGGTATCCCTCCCAAGAATACCTGAGCCAAATACGTTTGTTTAACATAGTCAAGGAAAAGTTTAGTTAGTTATTTACTAAAGTCAGTTTCATCTTTTTACCATAATTCGTACATTAACATAATTCATAATTATCAGTGTTATCTAGCCTATGTACTTAATTAATTTGGAAGGGTTAATTTGTGAGCAGAACGCCTCATTGAGTTTTAAACGGATTTTGAAAATGTTAATGTAATTATTTGTAAAAAGTATACTCTGAAGTTGCACTAACAATAAAATCAGTTCAAAATATGGTAGGGGATTTTCCCCAGTGTTTTCTAGAGACCTGCTACACCGGTTTACATTTTTATAACCCTCGAAATTTTGGTATATCGATATAGCCTACACACATTCTACAAACATGACATAACTTTCATGGCATAAACTTATAGGCCTTATATCTATACTATTATATAAAAATCTAATGGTGTCTGTCTGTATGTGTATTACTAATAGGTGCAAAAACTACTGAACTAACTGGGCTTACATTTTACAAAAATATAGTTACCATACCAAGGACCATTATAGGACTATTCACATTTCGATACTGACCGTAGACTTTTGCCCCTTTGGTTTTAAAAGTTCTTAGGTGAACATTTTAAAAGTAAATATTGATTGGTCTCCATGGCTGTGATGAGAACACTAACAATGTTTGTTTACATTTGCTTTGACATTTAAATATAAACAAGAAGAACTGCTAAACTGCATATTTCACAATTTCAGACAGCTGATACAAAGAAATAATATTTTCCATAAATATGAGGTAGGTTTATTTTGATCTAACATTTTATCATGGATTATTTATTTTAAAACTATGTCAATGATTATAGAAAAAAAGATTTTCTAACCGTTGCTGTATCAACTCCGGCTCTGCTTTGGATTTTTTAAAGCGTCTTAAGTTAATAATCTTAAGTTAAAATAATGTTATTGATATGTGTTTTCATGGAAACAGTATGAAAATTACAATGTATAGATGTTTTGTATGAATTTGGAGGCTACTTTAAATAAATTCAATCTGCTTCACATGTGTTAGATTATAACTATAATTTGCACATCACATTGTTTTTTATATGTATATTTAGGTAAATTAAGTTATTGTGTTTTGCTAAACCTATGCTTAAATTAAACTAAAGAATACCATCAATAACTAAATTGTCTTTGATTTTTGTTTTCTAAAATCTGTTGTATATGTGCGGTAATACAAAATACTCTTATTTTATCTTAACATAGCTTTCAGTTCAAATTTTACTTTATTTGATAAATTTATTGTTTGTGTTTTGCCACACCACTGATTAAATTAAACCAAGGAAAATATCATAAAACTAAGCAGTACACAGTGTTCTTTTGTTTCTAAAATCAATGAAATATCTGTTACTATGTTTTCCTAATGGTAAGTGTGAAAATGTAAAGGCAATGGACGATGGAAATGATTAAAAGAACTGGTTTGTATATTAAGTTGTTTGTTGATATTTTTGTATAGTAGAATCAGAGATGCAATGAAACATATTCTGTATTTGCTATTACATTTTTTAGTCCTTGATGCTTTGATAATCATATTAGTTTTGTCTGCTGTCTTTAATGCTAAATTATTTGTTTGAATTTTTTTATAGTACCTATGGATATAGTTTCTTTAATATTTCAAAATACTGTATTGATAAGGCACAGCAATACTTCTAAAGTTTATAACAGCTGACTTAGTTTTGCTAATGATTTATTGTGAGTGAAAAACTGAAGATGAAAGGATTTGCGATTTAATATAAAGAAGAGTTTAATATAGAGATATTTAAATTTAATAATTAGTATTTTCGCAACTTCAAAATTGAAATTTAAAATGTCAATAATAAATTAAAAGATGTGTAATTAAGGGAGATGAAGGTAAATCTGGTAAATCATGTTCAAGTTTTACTCGAAGATTTGGTCAGTTTTTCTCATATCAGCCTCCACAAGATTTAATCAAAACCAAAATGGTGGTATCCACTACTTACCAGATTTAAAAGTCATAACTTAAACGTTTCTATTAAGGCTATAAAAGTTGAATTTTGTTTCTAAAAGCGTTGGCGGATCTGTAACTATTATATGCAAGAGATAATGATTAAAATGTTTCTATTTTGTGTCCTCTTCCCGTTGCAAAGCACGGGTACAACAGCTAGTACTTATATATAAACTTATATACTTACACAGATTTGATTTCAGACAAATCTTGATTTTACCCAAGGGTAGAAGTATTAGAGATGTAGAGTTCAAATCTACAGATTTCCTGAATACGAAGATCCGTTACGGTAGGAAAAAACTACATTTAAAATTGAAACAGTATGCGGGCAAACACCGACGATCAATATTTAAGTAAACTACTTGAAACATAAAAACGTCAATGACAGTTTGAAACCAGCTGTTAGTTAAAACAGTACTGAAACGACTTTAAATTATTAGCGTCGGCTGCTAGACTAAAAAAAATAAACTTAAAAAAATTAAATCATGGCATTGAAATTCCCTTCCTTAGAAAATTATATTTATTTCAACACAAAAAACACGAAATCGCGAAAGTGATTGATTCAGAATCCTGAAATTAAAAAAAAAACTCTGTCACGTTTAAAAATATGAAAGTATAATCAAAATATCAGAATCATTTTAAATCGAGAAGAGGACTTGCAATCAGTGTTTATATACCAATAAATTAGTTTTGTTATAAGATGTATATGTTTAGAAAACCTTTTTGCTACTGAAGTTTGCAAAATTATATTTCATAATTACTAAGGGGAAAATATACGTGAGTTCAAATTTTTAATATGTAATCATTGTTTTTAGGTGTGGTGTTTATGTACCAAATCTTATTGTTTTTTTTTATTTCACGATTCTGAATCAACCACTCGACGGATTTTCATGATTTTTGTGTTGAAAGAAAAATAATTTTGAGAACTAGGGAATGTCGAAGCCATAAATTTAGTTTAGGGTCCCAGTTTTTTAGAAATTAAGTTTTAAGTTTTAAAAAGTCTAGCAGCCGACGCTAAGATTCTAAACTAGCTTTTGGCATAAAATAATTTGCTTAACATAACAGCTGTAAACATTTAGCTTTTGTGTCACAAATTCAGCATTAGGATAAAAATGTCATAAAGACATACTTAGGCTTGACTTATTTATACTATGTGTAATGCAAATCATTGATACGTTCAATTCTTCTGTAAGAGGATGATAGATTAATTAAATTATACATAGTAAAATACTAGGATGTTCAAATTATTTTTTAAAGCAGTCTTTGTAATCTTCGATTTGTTTTAGAGCAATATAATTTGTTTTAACTAACAGCTGGTTAAATATAAACTATGGAACTATGAGGTTATTTTATTTACTCTTATTTTGTCATTGATTATAGGAAATAAGTAAGATTAGTAGAGATAATTAGATCACAGTTTGAAATAGTTTAGACCAAAATTAATTAAACCACAGTACAAATCGAGGCTCTGTACACGAGTCTTAATAAAAAAGGATAAATGCAAATTATTTTACTATTCCACTTTTCGAGGAAAGAATATAAAAATATCAATGTTTACATGTTTTAATTATTCATGGTAGCTTTTTGTTTACAATTAATGTTTGTCTGCTTTAACTTTGTTTGGATTAGGCCCGGAAATATTGATGTCATAAAAAGAAGATCAAGAATAATCAGGAATCACGATTTTAAATTACCACCACAACCTCAGCCGAGTTTTATACAAAGATTGAACACAACGTCAACATTGACCTAGGATACTGCAATTAGACAAACCATCCTTTTATGAAATCGTGTTCAGTGTGGTTACGTTTGGGGGTGCCTATCAGCGCCCCCAAACGTGAAAATATCACTTTTATTTCAACTATGAATATATTGTAGTTTAAATTAACTAATATGGGAAATTACGATGTACACTTATTCAATGAGAGTGGGTAATTATTAAGGATAGAACTGATAACGGTATGGATAATAAACATTGACAATTACGTCATTAGCTTTACTAGCGTGTTTACTTTTTATATTCCTGCTACATGTGACCAGTTCTTTTAGTAATCGTGAGTTCTTTTTTTTTCAAATGAATGTTATTTGAACCAAACAGCTGTTTCAAAACAAACTGTTATTGTTTTTACTTTTCTTTGTTTACACCTATTTATTTAGCAATTAATGCAGTGAAATTGATATAAAGGATAGGTGTGACGATTTATGTGTACTGTGAATTTTATTGGATATTATCGTTTTATTTTAGGTCGTTTCTATTCAGACCTACTGGAAATTGTGTATAGTAGTGTTATTGTGGTGATAATAATTATGGAAGAGGCAGGTATGCTATGGATGGTGGTATCGGTGACTAAGTCTATACACTTCTCAATTGACTATTACTCTCTCTACCGTAGGCTACTTATAATCAGCGTGCGTCTGTGCGAATCGGCTGCAAATCTCACTTCAACGCTTTTCACATCGTAAAAATTGCAGAAGCTGTTTTATTGTAAAATTATCGGATTTAAAATGCATATTGTATAGGCCTAAGATGGAATAAAAACATACTTGGTCACACAACATTTGTTTACAAGATGATTTTTCACATTACAACTAACTGTAAGAAACTTTGTCTTTATATGTGTAAACTAGCTGATCTGAATTGTACACGGTTTTAACTGACTACTGAATTCCCGTACGTAGGACGGGCTAACACCTCGTCTGTTTCTAATTTTCAAATTATTAATTAAACCGGGCCAAACCTAAAGCAATGCGATTCATTTGTAATACATTTAGAAATTATTCTATTTTTAACAAATGTGTTGCTTAACAATTACCATAGGGTGTAAGGTAAGTTTACTGATGTTGATAAGTATAACTACCATTTAATGCAACAGAAAAAATGTATACTTTACGCATTATCGTTGGTTATGAATTAAGTATTAAAGAATCATTTTTTAAAGTCAATCTTTGCTCGCATTATTTAGTTGTCTTAGTAGTTCATACACATCTAAATCTACTGATTGATATTCCACCATAGCGTCTGCAATTTTCTTCTGTGGAAAAGCTGTTGTCCAAGCGACAATAATAATGAACGAGCGGCCGACCCTCAGAACAATGGACTGAGGAGGACGGGCAGCAGGTAGGCTGCCGAGCAGCCCAGCCCTACTAGGGGTAGCGTTTCAGGGGGGGACGATTCCGGGGTGTACATAGGGGATGCCTTGCCGGGGAAGACCTTTCCGTTTCTACTTGTTTGAATTAAAATTAATAACATAATTAGTTCATATCAACTAGATTTTGATAAATTACTTGTCAAGCCCTTGGGGGGGGGAACGATTCCGGTCGCGGACATAGATTTTATACCAGCTGGTTGTCTGGTTTCGTGACGTCACGTTTAGCCTGGGGGGTGATGTTTCCGGGGGCGACCATTCCGGCGACCCCTACAAGGAAACTAATAAAGTGTGTTTTTGAGCAAAATATTGATAGCTTAGTACAAAATAAATAAATTTGCCAAGTTTGATCAAAATATATTCATAAACAAGCAAACTACAACATTTGACAATATTCTCCATAAGAATAACATGGGAATTTTAAATTAACAATTTTTTAAATTTTTTCCGTTACTAATAATCGAACAAAAATACTTTTACATACTAAATTATTTGTTTTTTTAAGCTCTTTAAAAAGGTCTAAAGAGAAATTGGGAAATTTTGTGTTTTGAGGGTCAAAAGTGAGAAAAACAAATTTTTACCCCATAAAACCCCCCGTAAAGCCCCGTTCCCATGGTCCGATCGTGCTGGTTCGCGAACTCATTCAAGTTTATCCCGCTTTACACCTTTAAACCAAATTTCATCAAAATCGGACAAAAATTACTCAAGTTATCGCGTTCACGGACGTATATATATATAAGTCTATATATATATATATATATATATACATATATAAAAATTTGAACAAATAGTGTTTTTGGCCTCTGGGGACATCAAAATGAAAAAGTAAATCGGTCCCGGGTCTAGGTCTTACCGTGCCACCTACGGTAATAGCTACTTCCCTATAGGGAAATTCGCTAAAACCGGTATTTAAGCTGAGGCCACCGATTGCGAACAGATAGCACTGCAGATGGTTGTTCAATGAGTTCCTAGGTAGCAGCACCAGATAGTCACGGACTATTTACATGAAATCTTTTAGTTTAAACACAACAGTAATCATAAAGGAGTTCCCGAGACTTTACTGCAAAACATTAGTTTCCCTAAAATGGCTATATTACGATAAAGTCGTCTAACTAAATCAAAGTTAAATTCAATATTACATTGTAAACTATATGTCTTCTGATTTAATGACAAGGGGATTAAATACAAGATTATTTAACAAGGGGTTAAAGCAAGGTTAAGGCAAAGCGTTGTATAATTCCATAGTCACTTGTCATTTACCACACTCCACACCTTTTGCCTTTGCAATTTCCCTCCATTTCCTATACGTCGTAGACCTGTTTCCATCATTCCCTAAGCCTTATTAAACATAAAAGAGATGTAAACTTGTTTTAAAACGGTTAAAAAACTTGTTTTAAAACAGTTGAAAAACTTGTTTTAAAACGATTGAAAACTTGTATTAAAACAATCGAAAAACTTGTTTTAAAACTTGTATTAAAACAATTGAAAAACTTGTTTTAATACAAGTTTTTTAACAGTTTTAAAACAAGTTAACAACTGTTTTGATACAAGTTTACAATTGTTTTTTCCAAAAAATATGGCTTAGGGAATGATGGAAACATGTCCACGACGTTGAGGAATTGAAGGGAAGTTGCAAAGGCAAAGGGTCTGGAGTGTGGGAAAATGTCAAGTGACTATTGAATAATACAACGCTATGCTTAAAAACGATTAGGGAATGATGGAAACAGGTCCACGACGTTGAGGAAGTGGAGGTAAGTTGCTAAGGCAAAAGGTCTGGAATGTGGGAAATGTCAAGTGCCTATGGAATTATACAATGCCATGCTAAGCGTGTGGTTGGCTTAGGGAATCATGGAAACAGGTCCACGACGTAAAGGAAGTGGAGGTAAGCTGCAAAGGCAAAAGGTCTTGAGTGTGGGAAATGTCATGTGACTATGGAATTATACTACGCCATGCTTAAAAGTCCTAGGGAATGATAGAAACAGGTCCACGACGTTAAGGAAGGAAAGGGAAGTTGCAAAGGCAAAGGGTCTGGAGTGTGGGAAATGTCAATTGACTATGGAATAATACAATGCCATGCTTAAAAACGATTAGGGAATGATGGAAACAGGTCCACCACGTAGAGGAAGTGGAGGAAAGTTGCAAATGCAAAGGTTCTGGAGTGTGGGAAATGTCAAGTGACTATAAAATAATACAACGCCATGCTTAAAAACGATAAGGGAATGATGGAAATAGGTCCACGACGTAGAGGAAGTGGAGGTAAGTTGCAAAGGCAAAGGGTCTGGAGTGTGGTTAATGTCAAGCTACTATTGAATTCTACTACGCCATGCTTAAAAAGTCTTAGGGAATACTGGAAACAGCTCCACGACGTAGACGAAGTGGAGGGAAGTTGCAAAGGCAAACGGTCTGGAGTATGGGAAATGTCAAGTAACTATAGCATAATACAAATTTATGCTTAGAAAGGTTAAGGGAATGATGGAAACAGGCCCACGACGTTGAGGAAGTGAAGGGAAAATGCTAAGGCAAAAGGTCTGGAGTGTGGGAAATGTCAAGTGCCTATGGAATTTTACAATGCCATGCTTAAATAGGCTTAGGGAATTATGGAAACAGGTCCACGACGTAAAGGAAGTAGAGGTAAGTTGCAAAGGCAAAAGGTCTTGAGTGTGGAAAATGTCAAGTGACTATGGAATTAAACTACGCCATGCTTAAAAGTTTTAGGGAATGATGGAAACAGGTCCACGACGTTGAGGAAGAAAAGGGAAGTTGCAAAGGCAAAGGGTCTGGAGTGTGGGAAATGTTAAGTGACTATGGAACAATACAACGCCATGCTTAAAAACGATAAGGGAATGATGGAAATAGGTCCACGACGTAGAGGAAGTGGAGGTAAGTTGCAAAGGCAAAGGGTTTGGAGTGTTGTTAATGTCAAGCTACTATGGAATTCTACTACGCCATGCTTAAAAAGTCTTAGGGAATGATGGAAACAGGTCCACGACGTAGAGGAAGTGGAGGGAAGTTGCAAAGGCAAACGGTCTAAAGTAAGGGAAATGTCAAGTAACTATAGAATAATACAAATGTATGCTTAGAAAGGTGTAGGGAATTAAGGAAGCAGGACCACGACGTTGAGAAAGTGGAGGGAAGTTGCAAAGGCAAAGGGTCCGGAGTGTTAGAAATGTCAAGTGACAATGGAATAATACAATGCCATGCTTAAAAACGATTAGAGAATGATGAACACAGGTCCACGACGTAGAGTAAGTGGAGGGAAGTTGCAAAGGCTAAGGTTCTGGAGTGTGGGAAATGTCAAGTGACTATAGAAAAATACAACGCCATGCTTAAAAACGATAAGAGAATGATGGAAACAGGTGCACGACGTAGAGGAAGTGGAGGTAAGTTGCAGCTTCTGCTATGAGTTCCTAGGTAGCAGCACCAGATAGTCACGGACTATTTACATGAGATCTTTTAGTTTAAACACAACAGTGATCATAAATGAGTTCCCGAGACTTTACTGCAAAACATTAGTTTCCCTAAAATGGCTATATTACGATAACCTCGTCTAACTAAATCAAGGTTAAATTCAATATTACATTGTAAACTATATGTCTTCTGATTTAATGAGATTTCAGTTTCAAATAATGCTATCAGAAAATAAAAATGTATGGGAAAACCAGAAAAATTACAACAAAAACTAAGTTTTATTTAATGTTTACTACAAATACCGGGATTTATCTTTCTTATTTATTTTCTTATTGTGTTATTATTCAAAATAACCTATTTAACAAGGGGTTAAGCAAGGTTTATGGCAAAGCGTTGTATAATTCCATAGTCACTTGTCATTTACCACACTCTTCACCTTTTGCCTTTGCAATTTCCCTCCATTTCCTATACGTCGTAGACCTGTTTCCATTATTTCCTAAGCCTTATTAAGCATAAAAGAGATGTAAACTAGTTTTAAAACGGTTAAAAAACTTGTTTTAAAACAGTTGAAAAACTTGTTTTAAAACGATTGAAAACTTGTATTAAAACAATTGAAAAACTTGTTTTAATACAAATTTTTTTACAGTTTTAAAACAAGTTAACATCTGTTTTGATACAAGTTTACAACTGTTTTTTTCCAAAAAAAATGTCTTAGGGAATGATGGAAACATGTCCACGACGTTGAGGAATTGAAGGGAAGTTGCAAAGGCAAAGGGTCTGGAGTGTGGGAAACTGTCAAGTGACTATGGAATAATACAACGCTATGCTTAAAAACGATTAGGGAATGATGGAAACAGGTCCACGACGTTGAGGAAGTGGAGGTAAGTTGCTAAGGCAAAAGGTCTGGAGTGTGGGAAATGTCAAGTGCCTATGGAATTATACAATGCTATGCTAAGCGTGTGGTTGGCTTAGGGAATCATGGAAACAGGTCCACGACGTAAAGGAAGTGGAGGTAAGTTGCAAAGGCAAACGGTCTGGAGTATGGGAAATGTCAAGTAACTATAGCATAATACAAATTTATGCTTAGAAAGGTTTAGGGAATGATGGAAACAGGCCCACGACGTTGAGGAAGTGAAGGGAAGTTGCTAAGGCAAAAGGTCTGGAGTGTGGGAAATGTTAACGATTAATGTCTAAGGGATATAGAGAGGAAGGTTATTAAAAAAAAATAGCAAAACGGCCATTGGTGACCTGTATGTTCATAGGATACACTAACAACCACTTAGCTAAAAGATTCGCCCAATCCGATGATTTCGAGGTGTATGTCTAAACCAAGGATTATGAACACCTCACTATGCCCCAGTG
The DNA here is from genome assembly GCF_028750875.1 of Macrosteles quadrilineatus. Taxonomy (NCBI): domain Eukaryota; kingdom Metazoa; phylum Arthropoda; class Insecta; order Hemiptera; family Cicadellidae; genus Macrosteles; species Macrosteles quadrilineatus. Next base: position 13,720,840 of record NW_026542601.1, on the reverse strand, counting down.
GTTGTAGTATATCGCTACAAACACACAGGTCTAAGCATAATACAAATTTATGCTTAGAAAGGTTAAGGGAATGATGGAAACAGGCCCACGACGTTGAGGAAGTGAAGGGAAAATGCTAAGGCAAAAGGTCTGGAGTGTAGGAAATGTCAAGTGCCTATGGAATTTTACAATGCCATGCTTAAAAGTTTTAGGGAATGATGGAAACAGGTCCACGACGTTGAGGAAGAAAAGGGAAGTTGCAAAGGCAAAGGGTCTGGAGTGTGGGAAATGTTAAGTGACTATGGAACAATACAACGCCATGCTTAAAAACGATAAGGGAATGATGGAAATAGGTCCACGACGTAGAGGAAGTGGAGGTAAGTTGCAAAGGCAAAGGGTTTGGAGTGTTGTTAATGTCAAGCTACTATGGAATTCTACTACGCCATGCTTAAAAAGTCTTAGGGAATGATGGAAACAGGTCCACGACGTAGAGGAAGTGGAGGGAAGTTGCAAAGGCAAACGGTCTAAAGTAAGGGAAATGTCAAGTAACTATAGAATAATACAAATGTATGCTTAGAAAGGTGTAGGGAATTAAGGAAGCAGGACCACGACGTTGAGAAAGTGAAGGGAAGTTGCAAAGGCAAAGGGTCCGGAGTGTTAGAAATGTCAAGTGACTATGGAATAATAAAACGCTATGCTTAAAAACGATTAAGATGATTAAAATGATTAACGATTAATGTCTAAGGGATATAGAGAGGAAGGTTATAAAAAAAAAATAGCAAAACGGCCATTGGTGACCTGTATGTTCATAGGATACACTAACAACCACTTAGCTAAAAGATTCGCCCAATCCGATGATTTCGAGGTGTATGTCTAAACCAAGGATAATGAACACCTCACTATGCCCCAGTGGTTGTAGTATATCGCTACAAACACACAGGTCACCAATTATTTGCCACACAGGACGGGATTCGAACCCGAGCAGACGAATGCCACTGGCCAAGTGACACACGCCCTAGCCTTCTTGGCTATCTGTGCTTGACGACTGAGGAGTCAAAAACCGGTATTTAAGCTGAGGCCACCGATTGCGAACAGATAGCACTGCAGATGGTTGTTCAATATGTTCCTAGGTAGCAGCACCAGATAGTCACGGACTATTTACATGAAATCTTTTAGTTTAAACACAACAGTAATCATAAAGGAGTTCCCGAGACTTTACTGCAAAACATTAGTTTCCCTAAAATGGCTATATTACGATAAAGTCGTCTAACTAAATCAAAGTTAAATTCAATATTACATTGTAAACTATATGTCTTCTGATTTAATGACAAGGGGATTAAATACAAGATTATTTAACAAGGGGTTAAAGCAAGGTTAAGGCAAAGCGTTGTATAATTCCATAGTCACTTGTCATTTACCACACTCCACACCTTTTGCCTTTGCAATTTCCCTCCATTTCCTATACGTCGTAGACCTGTTTCCATCATTCCCTAAGCCTTATTAAACATAAAAGAGATGTAAACTTGTTTTAAAACGGTTAAAAAACTTGTTTTAAAACAGTTGAAAAACTTGTTTTAAAACGATTGAAAACTTGTATTAAAACAATCGAAAAACTTGTTTTAAAACTTGTATTAAAACAATTGAAAAACTTGTTTTAATACAAGTTTTTTAACAGTTTTAAAACAAGTTAACAACTGTTTTGATACAAGTTTACAATTGTTTTTTTCCAAAAAATATGGCTTAGGGAATGATGGAAACATGTCCACGACGTTGAGGAATTGAAGGGAAGTTGCAAAGGCAAAGGGTCTGGAGTGTGGGAAAATGTCAAGTGACTATGGAATAATACAACGCTATGCTTAAAAACGATTAGGGAATGATGGAAACAGGTCCACGACGTTGAGGAAGTGGAGGTAAGTTGCTAAGGCAAAAGGTCTGGAATGTGGGAAATGTCAAGTGCCTATGGAATTATACAATGCCATGCTAAGCGTGTGGTTGGCTTAGGGAATCATGGAAACAGGTCCACGACGTAAAGGAAGTGGAGGTAAGCTGCAAAGGCAAAAGGTCTTGAGTGTGGGAAATGTCATGTGACTATGGAATTATACTACGCCATGCTTAAAAGTCTTAGGGAATGATAGAAACAGGTCCACGACGTTAAGGAAGGAAAGGGAAGTTGCAAAGGCAAAGGGTCTGGAGTGTGGGAAATGTCAATTGACTATGGAATAATACAATGCCATGCTTAAAAACGATTAGGGAATGATGGAAACAGGTCCACCACGTAGAGGAAGTGGAGGAAAGTTGCAAATGCAAAGGTTCTGGAGTGTGGGAAATGTCAAGTGACTATAAAATAATACAACGCCATGCTTAAAAACGATAAGGGAATGATGGAAATAGGTCCACGACGTAGAGGAAGTGGAGGTAAGTTGCAAAGGCAAAGGGTCTGGAGTGTGGTTAATGTCAAGCTACTATGGAATTCTACTACGCCATGCTTAAAAAGTCTTAGGGAATACTGGAAACAGCTCCACGACGTAGACGAAGTGGAGGGAAGTTGCAAAGGCAAACGGTCTGGAGTATGGGAAATGTCAAGTAACTATAGCATAATACAAATTTATGCTTAGAAAGGTTAAGGGAATGATGGAAACAGGCCCACGACGTTGAGGAAGTGAAGGGAAAATGCTAAGGCAAAAGGTCTGGAGTGTGGGAAATGTCAAGTGCCTATGGAATTTTACAATGCCATGCTTAAATAGGCTTAGGGAATTATGGAAACAGGTCCACGACGTAAAGGAAGTAGAGGTAAGTTGCAAAGGCAAAAGGTCTTGAGTGTGGAAAATGTCAAGTGACTATGGAATTAAACTACGCCATGCTTAAAAGTTTTAGGGAATGATGGAAACAGGTCCACGACGTTGAGGAAGAAAAGGGAAGTTGCAAAGGCAAAGGGTCTGGAGTGTGGGAAATGTTAAGTGACTATGGAACAATACAACGCCATGCTTAAAAACGATAAGGGAATGATGGAAATAGGTCCACGACGTAGAGGAAGTGGAGGTAAGTTGCAAAGGCAAAGGGTTTGGAGTGTTGTTAATGTCAAGCTACTATGGAATTCTACTACGCCATGCTTAAAAAGTCTTAGGGAATGATGGAAACAGGTCCACGACGTAGAGGAAGTGGAGGGAATTTGCAAAGGCAAACGGTCTAAAGTAAGGGAAATGTCAAGTAACTATAGAATAATACAAATGTATGCTTAGAATGGTGTAGGGAATTAAGGAAGCAGGACCACGACGTTGAGAAAGTGAAGGGAAGTTGCAAAGGCAAAGGGTCCGGAGTGTTAGAAATGTCAAGTGACTATGGAATAATAAAACGCTATGCTTAAAAACGATTAAGATGATTAAAATGATTAACGATTAATGTCTAAGGGATATAGAGAGGAAGGTTATTAAAAAAAAATAGCAAAACGGCCATTGGTGACCTGTATGTTCATAGGATACACTAACAACCACTTAGCTAAAAGATTCGCCCAATCCGATGATTTCGAGGTGTATGTCTAAACCAAGGATTATGAACACCTCACTATGCCCCAGTGGTTGTAGTATATCGCTACAAACACACAGGTCACCAATTATTTGCCACACAGGACGGGATTCGAACCCGAGCAGACGAATGCCACTGGCCAAGTGACACACGCCCTAGCCTTCTTGGCTATCTGTGCTTGACGACTGAGGAGTAAAAAACCGGTATTTAAGCTGAGGCCACCGATTGCGAACAGATAGCGCTGCAGATGGTTGTTCAATGAGTTCCTAGGTAGCAGCACCAGATAGTCACGGACTATTTACATGAAATCTTTTAGTTTAAACACAACAGTAATCATAAAGGAGTTCCCGAGACTTTACTGTAAAACATTAGTTTCCCTAAAATGGCTATATTACGATAAAGTCGTCTAACTAAATCAAAGTTAAATTCAATATTACATTGTAAACTATATGTCTTCTGATTTAATGACAAGGGGATTAAATACAAGATTATTTAACAAGGGGTTAAAGCAAGGTTAAGGCAAAGCGTTGTATAATTCCATAGTCACTTGTCATTTACCACACTCCACACCTTTTGCCTTTGCAATTTCCCTCCATTTCCTATACGTCGTAGACCTGTTTCCATCATTCCCTAAGCCTTATTAAACATAAAAGAGATGTAAACTTGTTTTAAAACGGTTAAAAAACTTGTTTTAAAACAGTTGAAAAACTTGTTTTAAAACGATTGAAAACTTGTATTAAAACAATTGAAAAACTTGTTTTAAAACTTGTATTAAAACAATTGAAAAACTTTTTTTAATACAAGTTTTTTAACAGTTTTAAAACAAGTTAACAACTGTTTTGATACAAGTTTACAATTGTTTTTTTCCAAAAAATATGGCTTAGGGAATGATGGAAACATGTCCACGACGTTGAGGAATTGAAGGGAAGTTGCAAAGGCATAGGGTCTGGAGTGTGGGAAAATGTCAAGTGACTATGGAATAATACAACGCTATGCTTAAAAACGATTAGGGAATGATGGAAACAGGTCCACGACGTTGAGGAAGTGGAGGTAAGTTGCTAAGGCAAAAGGTCTGGAATGTGGGAAATGTCAAGTGCCTATGGAATTATACAATGCCATGCTAAGCGTGTGGTTGGCTTAGGGAATCATGGAAACAGGTCCAAGACGTAAAGGAAGTGGAGGTAAGCTGCAAAGGCAAAAGGTCTTGAGTGTGGGAAATGTCATGTGACAATGGAATTATACTACGCCATGCTTAAAAGTCTTAGGGAATGATAGAAACAGGTCCACGACGTTAAGGAAGGAAAGGGAAGTTGCAAAGGCAAAGGGTCTGGAGTGTGGGAAATGTCAATTGACTATGGAATAATACAATGCCATGCTTAAAAACGATTAGGGAATGATGGAAACAGGTCCACCACGTAGAGGAAGTGGAGGAAAGTTGCAAATGCAAAGGTTCTGGAGTGTGGGAAATGTCAAGTGACTATAAAATAATACAACGCCATGCTTAAAAACGATAAGGGAATGATGGAAATAGGTCCACGACGTAGAGTAAGTGGAGGTAAGTTGCAAAGGCAAAGGGTCTGGAGTGTGGTTAATGTCAAGCTACTATGGAATTCTACTACGCCATGCTTAAAAAGTCTTAGGGAATACTGGAAACAGCTCCACGACGTAGACGAAGTGGAGGGAAGTTGCAAAGGCAAACGGTCTGGAGTATGGGAAATGTCAAGTAACTATAGCATAATACAAATTTATGCTTAGAAAGGTTAAGGGAATGATGGAAACAGGCCCACGACGTTGAGGAAGTGAAGGGAAAATGCTAAGGCAAAAGGTCTGGAGTGTGGGAAATGTCAAGTGCCTATGGAATTTTACAATGCCATGCTTAAATAGGCTTAGGGAATTATGGAAACATGTCCACGACGTAAAGGAAGTAGAGGTAAGTTGCAAAGGCAAAAGGTCTTGAGTGTGGAAAATGTCAAGTGACTATGAAATTAAACTACGCCATGCTTAAAAGTTTTAGGGAATGATGGAAACAGGTCCACGACGTTGAGGAAGAAAAGGGAAGTTGCAAAGGCAAAGGGTCTGGAGTGTGGGAAATGTTAAGTGACTATGGAACAATACAACGCCATGCTTAAAAACGATAAGGGAATGATGGAAATAGGTCCACGACGTAGAGGAAGTGGAGGTAAGTTGCAAAGGCAAAGGGTTTGGAGTGTTGTTAATGTCAAGCTACTATGGAATTCTACTACGCCATGCTTAAAAAGTCTTAGGGAATGATGGAAACAGGTCCACGACGTAGAGTAAGTGGAGGGAAGTTGCAAAGGCCAAGGTTCTGGAGTGTGGGAAATGTCAAGTAACTATAGAAAAATACAACGCCATGCTTAAAAACGATAAGAGAATGATGGAAACAAGTGCACGAAGTAGAGGAAGTGGAGGTAAATTGCAACTTCTGCTATGAGTTCCTAGGTAGCAGCACCAGATAGTCACGGACTATTTACATGAAATCTTTTAGTTTAAACACAACAGTGATCATAAATGTGTTCCCGAGACTTTACTGCAAAACATTAGTTTCCCTAAAATTGCTATATTACAATAACCTCGTCTAACTAAATCAAGGTTAAATTCAATATTACATTGTAAACTATATGTCTTCTGATTTAATGAGATTTCAGTTTCAAATAATGCTATCAGAAAATAAAAATGTATGGGAAAACCAGAAAAATTACAACAAAAACTAAGTTTTATTTAATGTTTACTACAAATACCGGGATTTATCTTTCTTATTTATTTTCTTATTGTGTTATTATTCAAAATAACCTATTTTAAAAGGGGTTAAAGAAAGGTTAAGGCAAAGCGTTGTATAATTCCATAGTCACTTGTCATTTACCACACTCTACACCTTTTGCCTTTGCAATTTCCCTCCATTTCCTATACGTCGTAGACCTGTTTCCATCATTCCCTAAGCCTTATTAAACATAAAAGAGATGTAAACTTGTTTTGAAATGGTTAAAAAACTTATTTTTAAACAGTTAAAAAACTTGTTTTAAAACAATTGAAAACTTGTATTAATACAATTGAAAAACTTGTTTTAAAACTTGTATTAAAACAATTGAAAAACTTGTTTTAATACAAGTTTTTTAACAGTTTTAAAACAAGTTAACAACTGTTTTGATACAAGTTTACAACTGTTTTTTTTTTAAAAAATATGGCTTAGGGAATGATGGAAACATGTCCACGACGTTGAGGAATTGACGGGAAGTTGCAAAGGCAAAAGGTCTGGAGTGTGGGAAAATGTCAAGTGACTATGGAATAATAAAACGCTATGCTTAAAAACGATTAAGATGATTAAAATGATTAACGATTAATGTCTAAGGGATATAGAGAGGAAGGTTATTAAAAAAAAATAGCAAAACGGCCATTGGTGACCTGAATGTTCATAGGATACACTAACAACCACTTAGCTAAAAGATTCGCCCAATCCGATGATTTCGAGGTGTATGTCTAAACCAAGGATTATGAACACCTCACTATGCCCCAGTGGTTGTAGTATATCGCTACAAACACACAGGTCACCAATTATTTGCCACACAGGACGGGATTCGAACCCGAGCAGACGAATGCCACTGGCCAAGTGACACACGCCCTAGCCTTCTTGGCTATCTGTGCTTGACGACTGAGGAGTCAAAAACCGGTATTTAAGCTGAGGCCACCGATTGCGAACAGATAGCGCTGCAGATGGTTGTTCAATGAGTTCCTAGGTAGCAGCACCAGATAGTCACGGACTATTTACATGAAATCTTTTAGTTTAAACACAACAGTAATCATAAAGGAGTTCCCGAGACTTTACTGCAAAACATTAGTTTCCCTAAAATGGCTATATTACGATAAAGTCGTCTAACTAAATCAAAGTTAAATTCAATATTACATTGTAAACTATATGTCTTCTGATTTAATGACAAGGGGATTAAATACAAGATTATTTAACAAGGGGTTAAAGCAAGGTTAAGGCAAAGCGTTGTATAATTCCATAGTCACTTGTCATTTACCACACTCCACACCTTTTGCCTTTGCAATTTCCCTCCATTTCCTATACGTCGTAGACCTGTTTCCATCATTCCCTAAGCCTTATTAAACATAAAAGAGATGTAAACTTGTTTTAAAACGGTTAAAAAACTTGTTTTAAAACAGTTGAAAAACTTGTTTTAAAACGATTGAAAACTTGTATTAAAACAATTGAAAAACTTGTTTTAAAACTTGTATAAAAACAATTGAAAAACTTGTTTTAATACAAGTTTTTTAACAGTTTTAAAACAAGTTAACAACTGTTTTGATACAAGTTTACAACTGTTTTTTTCCAAAAAATATGGCTTAGGGAATGATGGAAACATGTCCACGACGTTGAGGAATTGAAGGGAAGTTGCAAAGGCAAAGGGTCTGGAGTGTGGGAAAATGTCAAGTGACTATAGAATAATACAACGCTATGCTTAAAAACGATTAGGGAATGATGGAAACAGGTCCACGACGTTGAGGAAGTGGAGGTAAGTTGCTAAGGCAAAAGGTCTGGAATGTGGGAAATGTCAAGTGCCTATGGAATTATACAATGCCATGCTAGTAGTGGCAATAGAAGAATATTAAGGCACTTGGGGCGTTTTTCCCCATAAGAATAACATGGGGATCATTTTTTGGCCACCAAAACCAAAAATCCTGATCTTTGCCTATACATCCCCTATACTACTGTACAACTTCATTAACATTACAAATCAACATATATTTTCAAATCATGTGAGATTTGCAGCAGAACTCAAGCGCGCTCCCGGCCCATGCTTCTCATCTCCAGCGGTGTATAGTAGTATAGTTTGTCGCTGCCGTTTTTTGGGGCGCGAGGTTTTTGGGCCAACTCTCCGCCCATGCCTAATTGCTAGTACATCTACCATTCCCCTTTCTAGTTGATATGTTGATATATTGTTGTCTATATTTCTGTCTTATCTATATATATTAGTTGTATGAGTTGTTTAATATTTTCATTTCTTTGTATTTTGTGATATACCTCTTAAACTTGCTCTTGGGGCCTATACAAGCCTATATAAATGTACAACTCCATATCTATATTGTATAATTTCAAATCCATGTCCAACACCCATTCACATGTATATTCTCAAAATCGAGCGAGGTTTGTACGTGAACTCGGGCGTGCTCACGGCTCACGGCGCGCTCCCGGTCTATAGGCACTGCCGTGGCCACAGGCAAGCTCCTGCTTCTTGCTCCTTGTCTCTAGTGGTAGCTCTTGATTGAGTCCTGGCTGGGAAACCTTTTGTTGAAGTAATTTTTTAATTAAAAAAAAATGTTTAAAGTTAAATTTTATAAATTAAAATTTCTAAGGTTAAATTTTATAAATTAAAATTTTTAAAGTTAAATTTTATAAATTAAAATTTCTAAAGTTAAATTTTATAAATTACAATTTTCCAAATTATAATTTTTTTTTGTAATAATTTTTAAAAATTTCAAAAAATTTGAAAATTTCGAAAAGTCTATATATAGAGGTGGCATCAGCCCGAGACCTCATTCCTTAACATGAAGCCGTCATGTCAACACTGCTCCGTGTCGCTCTCCACCAAAAGCAACCTGATTCGTCATTATAAGGTAATGCATCAAATGAATGTGAAACTGTGCAAGGTTTGTGATTTAATCTGTGATAGCTACATGGCTCTAAAGTCACACACATTACAAAGTCACAAGACTTGTAATTTTTGTAAGAAAAATGTTGTTGGACATTTTAGAAGACATATCAATTCTTGCAATAATTGTCCATACACAATGATAAAATTTGTTGGTGAATCAATTAGAGCTGACCTTGAAAACACTCTTAAGTCTTGTTCTCTGCCAATCAAATGGACGTTAGTTAGGAGAATTAAATTTATAAAATATTCAATGGATCAAAATGGAAAATTAGTTAATGAAAAAGAATGTATTGCAGATTTTAGAAGCCTTACTACCTTAACTATTGAGAAGGGAGATTTAAAGCCTCAAATTGAAAATGCACTTTTAAAGATTGATGCATCCATTCACAAATATCAAGCTCAAGGCAGTGGATGGATATATGAGCATACTAAATATTGGCAGCTGCATGTTTATAAGTATAAGCCCCTAACTCCAAAGTCATATATCCCCACACCAAAAAGTATTAAATTGACAAAAGCAGTTCTAAATATAAGAAATTTTGACAATAAATGTTTCATTTGGTCAATTTTAGCAGCTTTATATCCAAGGAATTGTATCAATGAAAGTGCTAATAGGGTCTCTAACTATACACCCTATGAAACACAGTTAAATATGACAAATATAAAATATCCCGTAAAAATATCTGATATAGATAAATTCGAAAGACAGAATAATATAAGTGTTAATGTTTTTGGAGTTGAAGACCAGAAATGTGTATATCCATTAAGAACAACCAAACTAAATAGTAGTAATACTCATATAGATTTATTATTATTACAAGAAGGTCGTAAATCACATTATTGTTTAATTCGTGATTTCGATAGGTTAATGCTCCACTCTACAAAAAATAACAATAAGAAGCATTTTTGCAAGTTGTGTTTGCAACATTTTTATACCAGCGATAAATTAGAACGTCATATAACATATTGTAAGAACTTTGATGCCCAACGAGTGGAAATGTCGAAACAAGATACATTACAATTTAAAAATCATAAATATCAACTAAAAGCCCCATATGTAATTTATGCAGATTTTGAATGTTTCGTAAAGTCTAATATACATACTCCATCTGGATTTGCATTTGTTGTAGTAAAAGATTCAAAAATTATTTCTGAAGAGTTGTACAGTGGTGCAAATGTTATGGATGTGTTTTTTGAAAGATTATTTCAGACTTATGATTATATTAAAAGTCAAATGGCAATATATATTCCCCTAGTAATGACTCCAGAGCAAGAGGTGTCTTTCCAAAACTCAACACATTGTCATATTTGTGAAAAGCCCCTATATTTTGATAGGGTGAGAGATCATTGCCATTCCTCTGGCCAATACCGTGGAGCTGCCCACAATGATTGTAATTTAAACTATAAAGTAACAAAGAAAATACCAGTATTCTTCCATAATTTGAAAAATTACGATGGACATTTAATATTGCAACACTTGGGAAAGTTTAATAAACGTAAATTAAATTGTATAGCTAAAGATATGGAAAAATATATATCATTCTCTGTTGATGATTTAGTATTTTTAGATTCATACAACTTTCTGTCCCTTCCATTATATAAATTGGCTTCCAATTTGAACACATTTAGATTCATACAAAATCCACTACTACAACGTAAAGGTGTATATCCCTATGAATATATGACGGGACCAGATAAGTTCGCAGAGTCTCTACCCCCAATTGAAACATTTTACAGTTCTATAACTAAAGAACATATCTCTCCCAATGAATATGAACATGCTAAAAATGTATGGACCCATTTTAATATACATAATTTACAAGAATATCATGATTTATATCTTAAAACAGATGTATTGCTACTGGCTGATGTGTTTGAGACATTTAGAGACCTGTGTTTAAAAGATTACAAACTTGACCCTGTACATATGTATTCACTTCCTGGACTTACATGGGAGGCCTGTCTTAGAATGACAGGAATAAAATTACAATTATTCGAAGATGTTGACATGCATTTGTTCATAGAAAGTGCGATCAGAGGAGGAGTCAGTATGATTTCTACACGTTACGCTAAAGCAAATAATAGATATATGGGTGAACACTATGATCCCAATCAAGAGAGTGTCTATTTAATATATTTAGATTGTAACTCACTATACTCTACAGCAATGTGCGAGCCACTGCCTGTGGATGGATTCAGTTGGACTAATGAGATATACTACAAATATAATCAAAATGATGAGTTTGGATACATTTTAGAAGTTGATTTAAAATATGATAAAAGCTTACATGATTTACATAATGACTATCCATTAGCACCAGAGAAAATGAATGGCAAATTAATACCTAATTTAAATGACAAAACTAAATATATTTTACATTATAAAGCATTACAAAAATATGAGGAATTGGGTTTGGTTGTTACAAAATACCATAGAATTTTAAAATTTAGACAGTCTAAATGGCTTGCACCCTATATTAATTTTAATATTGAAAAACGAAAATGGGCTAAAAATGATTTTGAAAAAGACTTTTACAAATTGCTAAATAATAGTCTCTTTGGCCGAACAATTATGAATCAACGCAAGTTTCGTGATATATATCTCAAGGATGAGTCACTATTAACAAAATATGTCACTAATCCAAGGTTTGACTGTAGCAAAAAGTTTGATAACAATTTACATGCTATACATTTAAATAAATTAGTTGTAAAGTTTAATAAACCAATATATTTAGGCATGACCATTTTGGATATCAGTAAAGTAATAATGTATGATTTCCACTATAATTATATGTCAAAATTTAAGAACAAAAGATTTCTAATGACAGACACTGATTCTTTAATGTATTCTATAGTTACAGAGGACTTTTACAAGGAAATAGAATGTGACTTGCACTATTTTGATACCTCTGGATATAGTAAAGACCATTTCTTATACTCTGATAAAAATAAAAAAGTCACAGGCAAGTTTAAAGACGAATTAGATGGTCATATTATGTATGAATATTGTGGTTTAAGACCAAAGTTATATTCTTACATTCCTCTAAAATGGTTATATGAAGAAGACAAGCAAGCTTTAGAGGTGAAGAAAGCTAAAGGAGCTGATGGTGCCACAGTTAAACATCTCCTAAGACATCATCATTATTTGAACTGTCTTGCAACTGGGCAAGATTACTATGAGAATGTGACAAGAATTAAATCTACAAATCATCATCTTCACACCTTAACCATGAACAAGAAAGTACTATCATTTGACGATGACAAGAGGTTTATTCTGGAAGATGGTATCAATACTCTTGCGTTTGGTCATTATAAAATTGATGTTCAAAATGTGTAGATATAAAATAAATACAAATGTTAAAAAACTCCAGTCTTTTATTTATTTACCCATACCATCCTCTTGATAGAATTGGTCAAACATAAATCTATATTTGCCATTATTCTTTGACCTTTCTTTGTCTATTACGAAAAAGCCATATTTAGTTTTATCCCAACATTGGTGGCAGAGATTTTTAAATTGGTCAAATGAAAAGTCATTACCAACATGATTGTGATATACATGTTTTAAATTTAAATCATCTTGTTTGAATAATATCAGGAAATTTACATTATCACGTAAATGTTTGTGTACTTTGCTGTAAGATTGACACAAGTAAAAACAGTTAATATTTTTATGTCGACCCATTGAGAAAAATTGTGTAATATTTGGACTATTTATGTCATCAAATACAACAACTGACTGTGATTTTACATCATTTGGTGTGATTTCACAGTCAGTAAACGTGTGTAATTTCACTTCATCACACAAACTAAATATTTCAATTATTTTTTTTATATTTTTCTTGTTCTAAAGATTTAGATATTAAATATAAGTTTGTAAATTTTAATCCTTCCTTTCTTACAATTAAATTGTAAATTACAACCGTCTTCCCACTTCCACTTGGACCGCAAATAACACATCGAATATTGGTAGGAAATAGACCCAACTTCTTTGGTATATTTTCCTTAGTATGTACTATTTTAAATTTTTGTTTTTGTTGAATAAAAGACATTTTTTATATAATAAAAATGGTAAAAAATGTTAATAAGAAAACATGTAAAAAGGGCAAAGGTTTATTCCTAAAGCCTTACAGGGGTCGAGGGTTATTGAATACTCTTATAAATAACCTTCCATTCCCACTTCACATACCATCATATCGGTACTGTGGACCTGGAACGAATATACGTGAGAATCTAGCTAAAAATGTACCTCCAAAAAATAAACTAGACTCTTATTGTAAAGAGCATGACATATTCTACATGAATAATCCCGATACTGCTGCTCGGAACAAAGCAGACATGAGATTAGCAGACTTAGCTTGGACTAGAGTTACAGCCAAGGACGCAAGTCTTGCTGAAAGAGCTGCTGCTTATGCCGTGACAAATTTGATGAAGGCAAAAGCAAAGATGGGAATGGGATTAAAATTTAATAAAAAAGATGGACAACTACCAGCTGTTAGAGGCCGCAAAAGACGTGCCTCACTTCCGGGGAGTGTACCTAAAAAGCGAGCTAAAAAATCTAACACCAAGAGTAAAAGAGTGCGGAATAGTTAATTTAGATAGCTCATCTGGCACACATTGGACAGCATATCGTAAAAATTAAAAGATATTGTAATTTATTTTGACCCATTTGGAATCCAACCTCCAAAAGAAGTAATTAAATATTTTGAGGGATATAAAATCTACTATACAACCGATCAAATACAAGATTTAAATAGTTCTATTTGTGGAATTTTATGTTTATCATTCATAAAAAATATTTCTTTATAAAAATGGATTCATTTACTATAACATTTTCGGGTACAGAGCCAGAGCTAAAGTCAGTGTTCTTTCCTCCCATAGAATTAAATGATGATTATGTAATTGGATTAGTAGATTTTCAAAGTTATAATTCTATATTTAATGTTAAAAAACCTCTAAATACTTTAACATATTACAAAGTAGAGAAAAAAACATTACCAAAGGGAGAGATCTCAGTTGATGATTTAAACCAGTTATTAAATGGTAAACTTAAAGTTATAATAGATAAAAATGGAGAAGCATTAATTAATACTAAATCCAAACTTTTATTCAAAGGGCTTATTCCAAAATTAAATCAACTTAAAGGCAACAAATTAACCATTGGAGAAGGTGATGATGTTTTCTTTTATGATCACAATGCTCCAGTTACAATAGAAATTTCTGAAGGAACATATGAGGTGGTTGAGCTTGCAAAGGAAATTCAAAAGCAAGTCCCAGACTTTTTCCTTACAGCTAATAATAAAACTATGAAAGCTACACTACTTTCTAGCCATGTGTTTGATTTTACAAAACCATGTTTAGGGTCTGTTTTATTGGGATTTAAAGGCGTTTCTACTCCTGGTATACAGTTTGAATCTACAAATAAAATAAACATTAATAATGTAAATGTGATTAGAGTAAAATGTAATATTGCAAATGGGTCCTATTTAAACGGCAACAAATCACACACCATACATAGCTTTTATCCAGAAGCTCCTCCTGGCTACAAAATTATTGAAGTTCCAAGAAATATTATATATTTTCCTGTAAATAAGAGAAGTTTAGATGTTGTCAGTATTACATTTGCCGATCAGCACGACAAGGCAATTGACTTCAATGGAGAAGAAACTACAATTACTTGTCATATAAAAAAGATATGAGAATTTATAAGAATTTATCTATAAGTGTACAAAATGCTAGGTTCCTAAAGTCAATAGGACTAAAGTTAAAATTTTCTATTAATAAAAATGGAAGATTTTCTAGACGTTACAGGGAAATCCCAATTCGACGATAGTGTGGTTAAAATTACAAATCACTCCTATGTTCCCCACAACACTTTAGCAATAAATAATTCTGATGAAATTCGAATATGTATTAATAATCAAGATTTGCTAACTCTCCCATGTAGAAGTTATCTGTATATTAAGGGAGAAATTGAAAATCATGAAAAAGGTCATTTTATAAATAATGCATTTGCGTTCTTATTTGATGAAATTAGATACGAAGTCGCAGGTAAAGAAATAGACATTGTAAGAAACCCAGGAATTTCTAGTCTTATGAAAATATTGAGCTCTTACAATAAAACAACTAAATTGTCAAATGTAGCATTTGATTCTGACACAAATTTAAAAGAGTTCCATAAAGGTGGCAAGTTTAGTACATGTTTGCCATTAGAGCTGTTAATGGGTGTATTTGAGGATTTTAATAAGGTATTAGTAAATGTCAAACAAGAATTGGTATTGAACAGATCAAAAAATGATTTAAATTGTATATTAACAACCACTAGTGCTCCAGCCAGTGGCACTGCTGATATGATTCCCAAAATTACACTTAACTCAATTCAATGGGTGATGCCACATGTAATACCATCAGATGGGGAGAAGTTACAATTACAAAAGATGTTATTGCAAAATAAAAATTTGCAAATTGCATTTAGAAGTTTAGAGCTGCATGAACTTCCATCATATCCCAATACCACAAGACATACATGGTCAGTAAAGACATCTTCAAGTTTAGAGAAGCCTAGGTATATTATATTTGGTTTCCAAACAGCTAGGGATAATAGTGCACGAAAAAGAACTGATGAATTTGATCACTGTAAATTAAAAAATCTCAAAGTATTTCTAAACTCTGAATATTATCCTTATAGTGATTTAAATCTCGACTTTGAAAATGGAGATGTCTCTAAAGCTTATGAGATGTTTATGAGGTTTAGAGAGACTTACTATAATACTATCCCAGATCCTATGATTAGTAGGGCTGAGTTTATGAAGAAATATCCACTAATTGTAATAGACTGTTCTAGACAGAACGAAACAGTGAAGGAAGGAATTGTTGATATTAAATTAGAGATTGAAACTGCAGAAAATGTACCAGCAAATACATCTGCATATTGTTTGATAATACATGATAAAGTGTTTGAGTACAATCCTTTGTCAAATGAGATAAATAAAATGTAAATAAAAGATGAAAAACATTCAACAAGAATTGGTTGACTCTGCAAATCAAATACGAGAGAAATATAGAGCTTTAAAACGTGGCAAGTTTCTAGAGGCTGAAGAGAGGTTCCAAACATTCCAACCTTTAATAGAGCCATTACAAGAATTAAAAAAAATCACATCAGAGAGACCTCGAATGGAGATACTCCCAATGACTCCATCTAGAATATCAATGATACCAAGATTACAACCATTACAACCATCCACCCCACAGAAATTAGATTTTGGTCTTTTAGCATCAGACTATTTAGGAAATTACCTCAGTAAAAGTAGTATGACAGACACTACATATGGTATTAGACGAGAAGCAAATAAATTTTTTATTGGAAATAAGGAAGTTGATATTGCCAATGATGATGTTACAGTTGCAAATAAAACCTACAAGGGGACAAAAGGTTTGTGGCAGTTGTTAACTTTAAAAGAACCTGAGGATTATACTCAGGTTGATTTGCAAAATTATAAAGAAATTTTGGAAGCTACAAATGGGCATTTAAAGAGTTACAAAGATGGTGCACCAATTTCAAGTAATAGACATACTAAATATCTTAATATAATTAAACCTCTATTTAAATCTGTTGGTGAAGGTGTGGTGATGTGGAGTAGTATGAGTGTAAATGAAGATACCTGGGCCCTATATATCTTCCTCTAACCATTGCCAAATCACGCACATCTCCTGTCCTAACCCAACTCTATTGCAAGGAATTAATCTAACTCGTCAAAGTGCACAATATTACCTTAGCTGCCTATCACAGCCAGCTTTTATGTTCTTAATGTATCTAATTATAATATAATGAACAGAGAAATATATATATATATGGACTTATTCTAATTCGTGAAAAAGGTTACTAGACTTAGCAAATGTGAATTCTAATTTTACGATATTTATTGCCAGACCACGACCCTTCGAGAACCTAATAAACTACATGATTGAATTACCTTTTGCCCCAACCTACACCCCTTCCCCAACCCCTACTTCTATTAGCTAGACATCTTAGGCTACAGTCTACTTATCCGATCAGATGTACAGCTCCAGGCGCTCGACACTACACTGTACTCGTCTCTTGGTTCGCTGCGCGTGCCTACCCGGGTCGACTGCGCGCGCATCGTGGTCACGTGACTTGCGCTATTGTAGCGGTCCGCTACATCCTCCCCCCGGTGGGGTTGTTTTTTTTTCTTTTCCTAGTTTTGGGGTGATTTTGGGGTTTGGGAAAGATGAAGGACGAAGAAATTTTTTTATTTATTTATTTTTTTTTTTTTATTTTTTTTTTTTTTTATTGTGCTCGCCGTGATATGCGCTGTTGTGCACTGGTGTCCTATAGTATGTACTTGGCTGCATGTGTGGTCGATGTGGGAATCTTGGTTGCCCATGTGGCTGTTGCATGTATCGTGGTGTGTATTGCTTATGTTGAGGTGTGAATTGCCTATTTTGAGGTGTGAATTGTCTATTTTGAGGTGTGAATTGCCTGTTTTGAGGTGTAAATTGCCTATTGTTTTCTGCTCTGGTTTCCCATCGGCGTGATTGCGAGTTGCTACCCTCCTCTAACTGTCTCACAACTTCTAATTTTGGGATAAGCGCTATTAAATCATCAAGTTTGGTCGGCGGCGGAAACCCTGCAAGACGTGCCCTATTTGTCGCGTTTATACCTGTCAATATTACCTCCAGTAAGTCGTATTCTGTTGGTATTAGGATTTCTGCTGACTCTTTTACCTGGATAATGAAATCTGAAAGTGACTCGAATTGACCCTGTACCCTATAAACTGTTTGAGTCAGGAGCTGTTGTTTTGCCCTTTCTGGCAGAAAGGTACTAATTATAGTAGGAATTGTTTTACCCTTGACCTCCCAGTTCTCCTGTAATGCCATGGTCCAAATATCCCTTAATTGCCCTGCTGTTTTGTGTAACAATGCTATTGTGATTGATTTGTCGTCGGCTAACTTTAATTTCTCAATTTGAATGGCCGTTTTCAAGAAGGCTAACAATTTGCTTGTGTCAGTGCCGTCGCAGTTGGGAGCTTTCGACGCTAGATCGTCGACTAATCTCGGGTTTGTGTGGGTGTGTGTTGATTGTGTTACTGGTTTGTTTTGAGATAAAGCTTGAGCGATTGAATCGCCTATGGCTTGGGCTGTGATTCTAATCATTTCCGCCGTCTGATCCGCTAAGATGGGTGTGTTTTGTTCCGTGGGTTTTGGTGTGTCTGGTACCGTTGGCACTTGCGCTGTCACCGCGTTCTTTAAAATGACCCTATTTTCTTCTCTGTCGCTCAGCAACATAAATATATTTATCTATATTTTTGTATTTTATTTTAACGCATGCAAGTGAAGTTGCAAAGGCAAAAGGTCTGGAGTGTGGGAAAATGTCAAGTGACTATGGAATAATAAAACGCTATGCTTAAAAACGATTAAGATGATTAAAATGATTAACGATTAATGTCTAAGGGATATAGAGAGGAAGGTTATTAAAAAAAATAGCAAAACGGCCATTGGTGACCTGAATGTTCATAGGATACACTAACAACCACTTAGCTAAAAGATTCGCCCAATCCGATGATTTCGAGGTGTATGTCTAAACCAAGGATTATGAACACCTCACTATGCCCCAGTGGTTGTAGTATATCGCTACAAACACACAGGTCACCAATTATTTGCCACACAGGACGAAATTCGAACCCGAGCAGACGAATGCCACTGGCCAAGTGACACACGCCCTAGCCTTCTTGGCTATCTGTGCTTGACGACTGAGGAGTCAAAAACCGGTATTTAAGCTGAGGCCACCGATTGCGAACAGATAGCGCTGCAGATGGTTGTTCAATGAGTTCCTAGGTAGCAGCACCAGATAGTCACGGACTATTTACATGAAATCTTTTAGTTTAAACACAACAGTAATCATAAAGGAGTTCCCGAGACTTTACTGCAAAACATTAGTTTCCCTAAAATGGCTATATTACGATAAAGTCGTCTAACTAAATCAAAGTTAAATTCAATATTACATTGTAAACTATATGTCTTCTGATTTAATGACAAGGGGATTAAATACAAGATTATTTAACAAGGGGTTAAAGCAAGGTTAAGGCAAAGCGTTGTATAATTCCATAGTCACTTGTCATTTACCACACTCCACACCTTTTGCCTTTGCAATTTCCCTCCATTTCCTATACGTCGTAGACCTGTTTCCATCATTCCCTAAGCCTTATTAAACATAAAAGAGATGTAAACTTGTTTTAAAACGGTTAAAAAACTTGTTTTAAAACAGTTGAAAAACTTGTTTTAAAACGATTGAAAACTTGTATTAAAACAATTGAAAAACTTGTTTTAAAACTTGTATAAAAACAATTGAAAAACTTGTTTTAATACAAGTTTTTTAACAGTTTTAAAACAAGTTAACAACTGTTTTGATACAAGTTTACAACTGTTTTTTTCCAAAAAATATGGCTTAGGGAATGATGGAAACATGTCCACGACGTTGAGGAATTGAAGGGAAGTTGCAAAGGCAAAGGGTCTGGAGTGTGGGAAAATGTCAAGTGACTATAGAATAATACAACGCTATGCTTAAAAACGATTAGGGAATGATGGAAACAGGTCCACGACGTTGAGGAAGTGGAGGTAAGTTGCTAAGGCAAAAGGTCTGGAATGTGGGAAATGTCAAGTGCCTATGGAATTATACAATGCCATGCTAGTAGTGGCAATAGAAGAATATTAAGGCACTTGGGGCGTTTTTCCCCATAAGAATAACATGGGGATCATTTTTTGGCCACCAAAACCAAAAATCCTGATCTTTGCCTATACATCCCCTATACTACTGTACAACTTCATTAACATTACAAATCAACATATATTTTCAAATCATGTGAGATTTGCAGCAGAACTCAAGCGCGCTCCCGGCCCATGCTTCTCATCTCCAGCGGTGTATAGTAGTATAGTTTGTCGCTGCCGTTTTTTGGGGCGCGAGGTTTTTGGGCCAACTCTCCGCCCATGCCTAATTGCTAGTACATCTACCATTTCCCTTTCTAGTTGATATGTTGATATATTGTTGTCTATATTTCTGTCTTATCTATATATATTAGTTGTATGAGTTGTTTAATATTTTCATTTCTTTGTATTTTGTGATATACCTCTTAAACTTGCTCTTGGGGCCTATACAAGCCTATATAAATGTACAACTCCATATCTATATTGTATAATTTCAAATCCATGTCCAACACCCATTCACATGTATATTCTCAAAATCGAGCGAGGTTTGTACGTGAACTCGGGCGTGCTCACGGCTCACGGCGCGCTCCCGGTCTATAGGCACTGCCGTGGCCACAGGCAAGCTCCTGCTTCTTGCTCCTTGTCTCTAGTGGTAGCTCTTGATTGAGTCCTGGCTGGGAAACCTTTTGTTGAAGTAATTTTTTAATTAAAAAAAAATGTTTAAAGTTAAATTTTATAAATTAAAATTTCTAAGGTTAAATTTTATAAATTAAAATTTTTAAAGTTAAATTTTATAAATTAAAATTTCTAAAGTTAAATTTTATAAATTACAATTTTCCAAATTATAATTTTTTTTTGTAATAATTTTTAAAAATTTCAAAAAATTTGAAAATTTCGAAAAGTCTATATATAGAGGTGGCATCAGCCCGAGACCTCATTCCTTAACATGAAGCCGTCATGTCAACACTGCTCCGTGTCGCTCTCCACCAAAAGCAACCTGATTCGTCATTATAAGGTAATGCATCAAATGAATGTGAAACTGTGCAAGGTTTGTGATTTAATCTGTGATAGCTACATGGCTCTAAAGTCACACACATTACAAAGTCACAAGACTTGTAATTTTTGTAAGAAAAATGTTGTTGGACATTTTAGAAGACATATCAATTCTTGCAATAATTGTCCATACACAATGATAAAATTTGTTGGTGAATCAATTAGAGCTGACCTTGAAAACACTCTTAAGTCTTGTTCTCTGCCAATCAAATGGACGTTAGTTAGGAGAATTAAATTTATAAAATATTCAATGGATCAAAATGGAAAATTAGTTAATGAAAAAGAATGTATTGCAGATTTTAGAAGCCTTACTACCTTAACTATTGAGAAGGGAGATTTAAAGCCTCAAATTGAAAATGCACTTTTAAAGATTGATGCATCCATTCACAAATATCAAGCTCAAGGCAGTGGATGGATATATGAGCATACTAAATATTGGCAGCTGCATGTTTATAAGTATAAGCCCCTAACTCCAAAGTCATATATCCCCACACCAAAAAGTATTAAATTGACAAAAGCAGTTCTAAATATAAGAAATTTTGACAATAAATGTTTCATTTGGTCAATTTTAGCAGCTTTATATCCAAGGAATTGTATCAATGAAAGTGCTAATAGGGTCTCTAACTATACACCCTATGAAACACAGTTAAATATGACAAATATAAAATATCCCGTAAAAATATCTGATATAGATAAATTCGAAAGACAGAATAATATAAGTGTTAATGTTTTTGGAGTTGAAGACCAGAAATGTGTATATCCATTAAGAACAACCAAACTAAATAGTAGTAATACTCATATAGATTTATTATTATTACAAGAAGGTCGTAAATCACATTATTGTTTAATTCGTGATTTCGATAGGTTAATGCTCCACTCTACAAAAAATAACAATAAGAAGCATTTTTGCAAGTTGTGTTTGCAACATTTTTATACCAGCGATAAATTAGAACGTCATATAACATATTGTAAGAACTTTGATGCCCAACGAGTGGAAATGTCGAAACAAGATACATTACAATTTAAAAATCATAAATATCAACTAAAAGCCCCATATGTAATTTATGCAGATTTTGAATGTTTCGTAAAGTCTAATATACATACTCCATCTGGATTTGCATTTGTTGTAGTAAAAGATTCAAAAATTATTTCTGAAGAGTTGTACAGTGGTGCAAATGTTATGGATGTGTTTTTTGAAAGATTATTTCAGACTTATGATTATATTAAAAGTCAAATGGCAATATATATTCCCCTAGTAATGACTCCAGAGCAAGAGGTGTCTTTCCAAAACTCAACACATTGTCATATTTGTGAAAAGCCCCTATATTTTGATAGGGTGAGAGATCATTGCCATTCCTCTGGCCAATACCGTGGAGCTGCCCACAATGATTGTAATTTAAACTATAAAGTAACAAAGAAAATACCAGTATTCTTCCATAATTTGAAAAATTACGATGGACATTTAATATTGCAGCACTTGGGAAAGTTTAATAAACGTAAATTAAATTGTATAGCTAAAGATATGGAAAAATATATATCATTCTCTGTTGATGATTTAGTATTTTTAGATTCATACAACTTTCTGTCCCTTCCATTATATAAATTGGCTTCCAATTTGAACACATTTAGATTCATACAAAATCCACTACTACAACGTAAAGGTGTATATCCCTATGAATATATGACGGGACCAGATAAGTTCGCAGAGTCTCTACCCCCAATTGAAACATTTTACAGTTCTATAACTAAAGAACATATCTCTCCCAATGAATATGAACATGCTAAAAATGTATGGACCCATTTTAATATACATAATTTACAAGAATATCATGATTTATATCTTAAAACAGATGTATTGCTACTGGCTGATGTGTTTGAGACATTTAGAGACCTGTGTTTAAAAGATTACAAACTTGACCCTGTACATATGTATTCACTTCCTGGACTTACATGGGAGGCCTGTCTTAGAATGACAGGAATAAAATTACAATTATTCGAAGATGTTGACATGCATTTGTTCATAGAAAGTGCGATCAGAGGAGGAGTCAGTATGATTTCTACACGTTACGCTAAAGCAAATAATAGATATATGGGTGAACACTATGATCCCAATCAAGAGAGTGTCTATTTAATATATTTAGATTGTAACTCACTATACTCTACAGCAATGTGCGAGCCACTGCCTGTGGATGGATTCAGTTGGACTAATGAGATATACTACAAATATAATCAAAATGATGAGTTTGGATACATTTTAGAAGTTGATTTAAAATATGATAAAAGCTTACATGATTTACATAATGACTATCCATTAGCACCAGAGAAAATGAATGGCAAATTAATACCTAATTTAAATGACAAAACTAAATATATTTTACATTATAAAGCATTACAAAAATATGAGGAATTGGGTTTGGTTGTTACAAAATACCATAGAATTTTAAAATTTAGACAGTCTAAATGGCTTGCACCCTATATTAATTTTAATATTGAAAAACGAAAATGGGCTAAAAATGATTTTGAAAAAGACTTTTACAAATTGCTAAATAATAGTCTCTTTGGCCGAACAATTATGAATCAACGCAAGTTTCGTGATATATATCTCAAGGATGAGTCACTATTAACAAAATATGTCACTAATCCAAGGTTTGACTGTAGCAAAAAGTTTGATAACAATTTACATGCTATACATTTAAATAAATTAGTTGTAAAGTTTAATAAACCAATATATTTAGGCATGACCATTTTGGATATCAGTAAAGTAATAATGTATGATTTCCACTATAATTATATGTCAAAATTTAAGAACAAAAGATTTCTAATGACAGACACTGATTCTTTTATGTATTCTATAGTTACAGAGGACTTTTACAAGGAAATAGAATGTGACTTGCACTATTTTGATACCTCTGGATATAGTAAAGACCATTTCTTATACTCTGATAAAAATAAAAAAGTCACAGGCAAGTTTAAAGACGAATTAGATGGTCATATTATGTATGAATATTGTGGTTTAAGACCAAAGTTATATTCTTACATTCCTCTAAAATGGTTATATGAAGAAGACAAGCAAGCTTTAGAGGCGAAGAAAGCTAAAGGAGCTGATGGTGCCACAGTTAAACATCTCCTAAGACATCATCATTATTTGAACTGTCTTGCAACTGGGCAAGATTACTATGAGAATGTGACAAGAATTAAATCTACAAATCATCATCTTCACACCTTAACCATGAACAAGAAAGTACTATCATTTGACGATGACAAGAGGTTTATTCTGGAAGATGGTATCAATACTCTTGCGTTTGGTCATTATAAAATTGATGTTCAAAATGTGTAGATATAAAATAAATACAAATGTTAAAAAACTCCAGTCTTTTATTTATTTACCCATACCATCCTCTTGATAGAATTGGTCAAACATAAATCTATATTTGCCATTATTCTTTGACCTTTCTTTGTCTATTACGAAAAAGCCATATTTAGTTTTATCCCAACATTGGTGGCAGAGATTTTTAAATTGGTCAAATGAAAAGTCATTACCAACATGATTGTGATATACATGTTTTAAATTTAAATCATCTTGTTTGAATAATATCAGGAAATTTACATTATCACGTAAATGTTTGTGTACTTTGCTGTAAGATTGACACAAGTAAAAACAGTTAATATTTTTATGTCGACCCATTGAGAAAAATTGTGTAATATTTGGACTATTTATGTCATCAAATACAACAACTGACTGTGATTTTACATCATTTGGTGTGATTTCACAGTCAGTAAACGTGTGTAATTTCACTTCATCACACAAACTAAATATTTCAATTATTTTTTTATATTTTTCTTGTTCTAAAGATTTAGATATTAAATATAAGTTTGTAAATTTTAATCCTTCCTTTCTTACAATTAAATTGTAAATTACAACCGTCTTCCCACTTCCACTTGGACCGCAAATAACACATCGAATATTGGTAGGAAATAGACCCAACTTCTTTGGTATATTTTCCTTAGTATGTACTATTTTAAATTTTTGTTTTTGTTGAATAAAAGACATTTTTTATATAATAAAAATGGTAAAAAATGTTAATAAGAAAACATGTAAAAAGGGCAAAGGTTTATTCCTAAAGCCTTACAGGGGTCGAGGGTTATTGAATACTCTTATAAATAACCTTCCATTCCCACTTCACATACCATCATATCGGTACTGTGGACCTGGAACGAATATACGTGAGAATCTAGCTAAAAATGTACCTCCAAAAAATAAACTAGACTCTTATTGTAAAGAGCATGACATATTCTACATGAATAATCCCGATACTGCTGCTCGGAACAAAGCAGACATGAGATTAGCAGACTTAGCTTGGACTAGAGTTACAGCCAAGGACGCAAGTCTTGCTGAAAGAGCTGCTGCTTATGCCGTGACAAATTTGATGAAGGCAAAAGCAAAGATGGGAATGGGATTAAAATTTAATAAAAAAGATGGACAACTACCAGCTGTTAGAGGCCGCAAAAGACGTGCCTCACTTCCGGGGAGTGTACCTAAAAAGCGAGCTAAAAAATCTAACACCAAGAGTAAAAGAGTGCGGAATAGTTAATTTAGATAGCTCATCTGGCACACATTGGACAGCATATCGTAAAAATTAAAAGATATTGTAATTTATTTTGACCCATTTGGAATCCAACCTCCAAAAGAAGTAATTAAATATTTTGAGGGATATAAAATCTACTATACAACCGATCAAATACAAGATTTAAATAGTTCTATTTGTGGAATTTTATGTTTATCATTCATAAAAAATATTTCTTTATAAAAATGGATTCATTTACTATAACATTTTCGGGTACAGAGCCAGAGCTAAAGTCAGTGTTCTTTCCTCCCATAGAATTAAATGATGATTATGTAATTGGATTAGTAGATTTTCAAAGTTATAATTCTATATTTAATGTTAAAAAACCTCTAAATACTTTAACATATTACAAAGTAGAGAAAAAAACATTACCAAAGGGAGAGATCTCAGTTGATGATTTAAACCAGTTATTAAATGGTAAACTTAAAGTTATAATAGATAAAAATGGAGAAGCATTAATTAATACTAAATCCAAACTTTTATTCAAAGGGCTTATTCCAAAATTAAATCAACTTAAAGGCAACAAATTAACCATTGGAGAAGGTGATGATGTTTTCTTTTATGATCACAATGCTCCAGTTACAATAGAAATTTCTGAAGGAACATATGAGGTGGTTGAGCTTGCAAAGGAAATTCAAAAGCAAGTCCCAGACTTTTTCCTTACAGCTAATAATAAAACTATGAAAGCTACACTACTTTCTAGCCATGTGTTTGATTTTACAAAACCATGTTTAGGGTCTGTTTTATTGGGATTTAAAGGCGTTTCTACTCCTGGTATACAGTTTGAATCTACAAATAAAATAAACATTAATAATGTAAATGTGATTAGAGTAAAATGTAATATTGCAAATGGGTCCTATTTAAACGGCAACAAATCACACACCATACATAGCTTTTATCCAGAAGCTCCTCCTGGCTACAAAATTATTGAAGTTCCAAGAAATATTATATATTTTCCTGTAAATAAGAGAAGTTTAGATGTTGTCAGTATTACATTTGCCGATCAGCACGACAAGGCAATTGACTTCAATGGAGAAGAAACTACAATTACTTGTCATATAAAAAAGATATGAGAATTTATAAGAATTTATCTATAAGTGTACAAAATGCTAGGTTCCTAAAGTCAATAGGACTAAAGTTAAAATTTTCTATTAATAAAAATGGAAGATTTTCTAGACGTTACAGGGAAATCCCAATTCGACGATAGTGTGGTTAAAATTACAAATCACTCCTATGTTCCCCACAACACTTTAGCAATAAATAATTCTGATGGAATTCGAATATGTATTAATAATCAAGATTTGCTAACTCTCCCATGTAGAAGTTATCTGTATATTAAGGGAGAAATTGAAAATCATGAAAAAGGTCATTTTATAAATAATGCATTTGCGTTCTTATTTGATGAAATTAGATACGAAGTCGCAGGTAAAGAAATAGACATTGTAAGAAACCCAGGAATTTCTAGTCTTATGAAAATATTGAGCTCTTACAATAAAACAACTAAATTGTCAAATGTAGCATTTGATTCTGACACAAATTTAAAAGAGTTCCATAAAGGTGGCAAGTTTAGTACATGTTTGCCATTAGAGCTGTTAATGGGTGTATTTGAGGATTTTAATAAGGTATTAGTAAATGTCAAACAAGAATTGGTATTGAACAGATCAAAAAATGATTTAAATTGTATATTAACAACCACTAGTGCTCCAGCCAGTGGCACTGCTGATATGATTCCCAAAATTACACTTAACTCAATTCAATGGGTGATGCCACATGTAATACCATCAGATGGGGAGAAGTTACAATTACAAAAGATGTTATTGCAAAATAAAAATTTGCAAATTGCATTTAGAAGTTTAGAGCTGCATGAACTTCCATCATATCCCAATACCACAAGACATACATGGTCAGTAAAGACATCTTCAAGTTTAGAGAAGCCTAGGTATATTATATTTGGTTTCCAAACAGCTAGGGATAATAGTGCACGAAAAAGAACTGATGAATTTGATCACTGTAAATTAAAAAATCTCAAAGTATTTCTAAACTCTGAATATTATCCTTATAGTGATTTAAATCTCGACTTTGAAAATGGAGATGTCTCTAAAGCTTATGAGATGTTTATGAGGTTTAGAGAGACTTACTATAATACTATCCCAGATCCTATGATTAGTAGGGCTGAGTTTATGAAGAAATATCCACTAATTGTAATAGACTGTTCTAGACAGAACGAAACAGTGAAGGAAGGAATTGTTGATATTAAATTAGAGATTGAAACTGCAGAAAATGTACCAGCAAATACATCTGCATATTGTTTGATAATACATGATAAAGTGTTTGAGTACAATCCTTTGTCAAATGAGATAAATAAAATGTAAATAAAAGATGAAAAACATTCAACAAGAATTGGTTGACTCTGCAAATCAAATACGAGAGAAATATAGAGCTTTAAAACGTGGCAAGTTTCTAGAGGCTGAAGAGAGGTTCCAAACATTCCAACCTTTAATAGAGCCATTACAAGAATTAAAAAAAATCACATCAGAGAGACCTCGAATGGAGATACTCCCAATGACTCCATCTAGAATATCAATGATACCAAGATTACAACCATTACAACCATCCACCCCACAGAAATTAGATTTTGGTCTTTTAGCATCAGACTATTTAGGAAATTACCTCAGTAAAAGTAGTATGACAGACACTACATATGGTATTAGACGAGAAGCAAATAAATTTTTTATTGGAAATAAGGAAGTTGATATTGCCAATGATGATGTTACAGTTGCAAATAAAACCTACAAGGGGACAAAAGGTTTGTGGCAGTTGTTAACTTTAAAAGAACCTGAGGATTATACTCAGGTTGATTTGCAAAATTATAAAGAAATTTTGGAAGCTACAAATGGGCATTTAAAGAGTTACAAAGATGGTGCACCAATTTCAAGTAATAGACATACTAAATATCTTAATATAATTAAACCTCTATTTAAATCTGTTGGTGAAGGTGTGGTGATGTGGAGTAGTATGAGTGTAAATGAAGATACCTGGGCCCTATATATCTTCCTCTAACCATTGCCAAATCACGCACATCTCCTGTCCTAACCCAACTCTATTGCAAGGAATTAATCTAACTCGTCAAAGTGCACAATATTACCTTAGCTGCCTATCACAGCCAGCTTTTATGTTCTTAATGTATCTAATTATAATATAATGAACAGAGAAATATATATATATATGGACTTATTCTAATTCGTGAAAAAGGTTACTAGACTTAGCAAATGTGAATTCTAATTTTACGATATTTATTGCCAGACCACGACCCTTCGAGAACCTAATAAACTACATGATTGAATTACCTTTTGCCCCAACCTACACCCCTTCCCCAACCCCTACTTCTATTAGCTAGACATCTTAGGCTACAGTCTACTTATCCGATCAGATGTACAGCTCCAGGCGCTCGACACTACACTGTACTCGTCTCTTGGTTCGCTGCGCGTGCCTACCCGGGTCGACTGCGCGCGCATCGTGGTCACGTGACTTGCGCTATTGTAGCGGTCCGCTACATCCTCCCCCCGGTGGGGTTGTTTTTTTTTCTTTTCCTAGTTTTGGGGTGATTTTGGGGTTTGGGAAAGATGAAGGACGAAGAAATTTTTTTTTTTTTTTTTGTTTATTGTGCTCGCCGTGATATGCGCTGTTGTGCACTGGTGTCCTATAGTATGTACTTGGCTGCATGTGTGGTCGATGTGGGAATCTTGGTTGCCCATGTGGCTGTTGCATGTATCGTGGTGTGTATTGCTTATGTTGAGGTGTGAATTGCCTATTTTGAGGTGTGAATTGTCTATTTTGAGGTGTGAATTGCCTGTTTTGAGGTGTAAATTGCCTATTGTTTTCTGCTCTGGTTTCCCATCGGCGTGATTGCGA
The DNA here is from genome assembly GCF_028750875.1 of Macrosteles quadrilineatus. Taxonomy (NCBI): domain Eukaryota; kingdom Metazoa; phylum Arthropoda; class Insecta; order Hemiptera; family Cicadellidae; genus Macrosteles; species Macrosteles quadrilineatus. The sequence continues at coordinate 13,691,355 of NW_026542601.1, read as the reverse complement.
GTTGCTACCCTCCTCTAACTGTCTCACAACTTCTAATTTTGGGATAAGCGCTATTAAATCATCAAGTTTGGTCGGCGGCGGAAACCCTGCAAGACGTGCCCTATTTGTCGCGTTTATACCTGTCAATATTACCTCCAGTAAGTCGTATTCTGTTGGTATTAGGATTTCTGCTGACTCTTTTACCTGGATAATGAAATCTGAAAGTGACTCGAATTGACCCTGTACCCTATAAACTGTTTGAGTCAGGAGCTGTTGTTTTGCCCTTTCTGGCAGAAAGGTACTAATTATAGTAGGAATTGTTTTACCCTTGACCTCCCAGTTCTCCTGTAATGCCATGGTCCAAATATCCCTTAATTGCCCTGCTGTTTTGTGTAACAATGCTATTGTGATTGATTTGTCGTCGGCTAACTTTAATTTCTCAATTTGAATGGCCGTTTTCAAGAAGGCTAACAATTTGCTTGTGTCAGTGCCGTCGCAGTTGGGAGCTTTCGACGCTAGATCGTCGACTAATCTCGGGTTTGTGTGGGTGTGTGTTGATTGTGTTACTGGTTTGTTTTGAGATAAAGCTTGAGCGATTGAATCGCCTATGGCTTGGGCTGTGATTCTAATCATTTCCGCCGTCTGATCCGCTAAGATGGGTGTGTTTTGTTCCGTGGGTTTTGGTGTGTCTGGTACCGTTGGCACTTGCGCTGTCACCGCGTTCTTTAAAATGACCCTATTTTCTTCTCTGTCGCTCAGCAACATAAATATATTTATCTATATTTTTGTATTTTATTTTAACGCATGCAAGTGTATAACACATAATAAACATTTAAATTACCCTTTATAAATATATAATTCATAAACTCTTCTGCTACGCTCAGAATACTACTTGTTATTTACAAACATATGTATTGTAATGTGCGCTGTTATCTACTTTGATAACGATTGTATTACGCCTAAATACCATATAAAAAATAAAATAAATATAAATATATAAAATAAATATAAAAACAGAAAAACATTTAAAACGTAAAAAAAAAATATATAATAATAATAAATGTAAAAAAAAATGTACTACATAATCAAAAGAAAGCCAAGAGCCTGTGTACAACATTTGCTTGAGTAAATCGTCACTTCATAACATTTCAGTCAATTTAGGCCATTAATTGACAATGTTGATTCCTTCTGAATCAGGCCAAAATCACAGGGTCAATTCATTGTTCACATCAACATATTATTATCTTACATAAAATATCATGTAATTTCGTACAACAATAACACAACAATCAGTACAGCAATAGATGTCAGACATAAAACGCAATGCAGTTTTACATTTTACAGTTCACAAAATTTCATTCACTCGCAGCGACCTTGAACATGCAGGCCCGACACTACAACCAAACAAAAGAATTCCGACATACCGACATGCCATTACCCTGCTACACTCTTTCGACCACCTTGATACCGTAATATGATACAAATTCAAATACTCGGCGATTCACTGACTAAACGTCTGGAATATTTTGTTAACCGAGAAGGTAGTAAATTAAAATTAGAATACAGTATGGGAATTTCAGGCGCAACAATTGGACAATTAAAGAAACAAATCAAAATCACAAATCCATATTTCAACAGTGAAATACCATTATTGTTATGGATAGGAACCAATGACATATTCAGCAATACATCAATAACAATGATGACACAGCAATATGTATCATTGCTCAGGGTAATCAGGAAACGTTATCTAGGCACCAGGTTGATACTGTTAGGATTACCATATTTCCCTAGGTCAGAATATACACCACACACAATAGATAAAATTACTCAATTCAACACATTTTTACACACATTGTCAAATCAAAATACCCAGCCAATTTTTCTAACACATGTTTTAAATTCAAATAAGTATTATTTACACACATATAGGCATTCAAATCGTAGGGATGACATACATTTGAACAATATAGGGAATCAGATCTTAGTCAAACATTTGACACACCAATTGCAGTAAAATACAATCATTAGGCAAAATTCACACCTTTTTTAAATAATTTCTCTCTTTTTCTTGTTAAATTACAATTTGCCCAGCCCAAACTCTTCCCACCTGTTTGATAAAATAGTTGATATTAAAGAAGTTGTTAGGTATTGAATTTTTTTTACTATTCAAATAATAGTAGATCAAGGCAAGATGTCCAAGATTTACGAGTGGGAAACAAAACCCACAGGGGTATCATGGATACGAGATTTTGATGCGCAAAGCGCAATTCTACAGTGCGAGAAGTGGGGCTTAACCCCAGCCAAGACACTGGAAGCGTCCTGGGCCCATAACCCAGAGGTCCGTGGATCGAAACCACGCTCTGCTACCACTATGTGGTGATGTGGAGTAGTATGAGTGTAAATGAAGATACCTGGGCCCTATATATCTTCCTCTAACCATTGCCAAATCACGCACATCTCCTGTCCTAACCCAACTCTATTGCAAGGAATTAATCTAACTCGTCAAAGTGCACAATATTACCTTAGCTGCCTATCACAGCCAGCTTTTATGTTCTTAATGTATCTAATTATAATATAATGAACAGAGAAATATATATATATATGGACTTATTCTAATTCGTGAAAAAGGTTACTAGACTTAGCAAATGTGAATTCTAATTTTACGATATTTATTGCCAGACCACGACCCTTCGAGAACCTAATAAACTACATGATTGAATTACCTTTTGCCCCAACCTACACCCCTTCCCCAACCCCTACTTCTATTAGCTAGACATCTTAGGCTACAGTCTACTTATCCGATCAGATGTACAGCTCCAGGCGCTCGACACTACACTGTACTCGTCTCTTGGTTCGCTGCGCGTGCCTACCCGGGTCGACTGCGCGCGCATCGTGGTCACGTGACTTGCGCTATTGTAGCGGTCCGCTACAAAGGTTTGAGACAAGTGACTGGTAATAAAATAGACTATATTTATTGGGATGATCCTAATGAGCTTGTAGATAGGTTAAGACTTCTTTGGCTAAGTCGCCAAGCCGGTAACTCAGGAGTGGATAATGAAATAGATTCCATTATTGAGGAATTGAGAGAAAGTGGTATTATTTATTAAATAAAAATATGTTTATAGATAAATTTTATCGTTTATATAATCCATATAATAAGCCTGCAGAACCCAGGGCTAGTAGTGAACCTACTTTGAATTTACAAGACGATAGTTGGAATTGTTTAAACCGTAAAATTGGTAATGTTAAAGATGGAGAGTTTGTAGATGATGTATCAACTTTGGGTCAGACATTAACTAGAAAAGGTGATGTCTTTTTACAAGGTAAAACTAAATATGAGTTTGTAGAATCTAAGAATAAAAATTGGAATGCTAAAAAACAGAAAATTACTAATGTGGAAAAGGGTGAAAGTTTAAATGATGTGCCCACTTTACAACAGACTTTAATACGAAAAGAAGATGGTAAATTTGTACAAGACAATAATAATTATGAATTTTTAGAATCAGAAAATGATGTTTGGAATGCTAAGAAACGGAAAATTACTAATGTGGAAAAGGGTGAAAGTTTAAATGATGTGCCCACTTTACAACAGACTTTAATACGAAAAGAAGATGGTAAATTTATACAAGATGATAATAATTATGAATTTTTAGAATCAGAGAATGGTGTTTGGAATGCTAAGAAACAGAAACTTAGCAATTTGATAGAAGGTACAGATAGTAAGGATGCTGTGAATGTTTCACAAGTTCCAAAAATGGAAGCAGGCTATTGGGATTTTAATAATAAAAGGTTAGTACGTGTAAAACCCGCCGTTGATGACACTGACTGTGTTACAAAAGAACAGACTATAACTTTTGATAAAAAAGAAAAATGTTGGGATGCCAAAAAACAATTTATAAGGAATCTGCCAAAGGGGGAATATTTAGATGATATTTGTTTAATGTCACAAGCTATGTATTATGATGGATCAAAATTTGTATATGCAGGAAGAAAATTTAATTTGATGGAATACAATCCTGATTTATTAGTTGCCGACCCTACATCTTTGAGTGGATTTAAGTATATAGATAATAGACCATATATACCAGAAAACTATGTATTTAAAAGAATGGAAGATAATCTATTGATTGGGGCTAATGGTAATATATTTACAGTACAAGGAAAGAGTGATGTTATAAAAAATGAATGAAATTGCATACGAACTTCATAAGCCTGCAAGAAAGAATTTCATTAGAAGGTCTTTTAAAGTATTAGGTATAAACGAAACTGTACAAATAGATTTAATTGATATGCAAAACTATGCTAGAGAGAATTCTGGCAATAAATATATTTTAACTTTAATAGATACATTTTCTAAAAAAGCTTATGCTGCTCCACTAGAGAATAAGACGGGTTTGGTGGTTACAGAAGCCATTAAAACCATTCTACCAAAGGGGGTTAAAAACATTCAATCTGACAATGGAAAAGAATTTTTTAATCAATATTTTAGCAAACTAATGAAACAATTAAATATTAATCACTATCACACTTTTTCTACAACTAAGGCTGCAATTGTGGAGAGGTTTCAGAGAACTTTAAAGAATTGGTTATATAGGGAATTTAGTGCTCAGGGAAGTTATAAATGGTTGGATTTACTTCCAAAGTTAATTCGAAAATATAATAATAAGGTGCATAGATCTATAGGTATGAAGCCTAACCAAGTAAATATTAAGAATAGTAAATATGTGCATGAGAGGTTGACTTCTAAAGTAGTGCAAGTTAAAAAACCAAGATTTAAGGTAGGTGATAGTGTGAGGATTTCCAAGTATAAACATGTTTTTAGTAAAGGTTACACTCCGAATTGGACAGGGGAACTATTTACAATAGCAGAAGTTAAGAATACAAAGCCTGTGACTTATATCTTGAAAGATGAAAATGGCAATATAATCAGGGGAGGCTTCTATACAGAGGAGTTGTTAAAGACCAAATATAAAGACATGTATTTGATAGAAAAGGTAATTAGGAGGAAGGGTGATTTATTGTATGTCAAATGGCTTGGATTCCCAAGTAGCCAGAACTCATGGATTTCCACTAAGGATGTCCAAGGGAGCACGCCGTGAGCCGTGAGCACGCCCGAGTTCACATACAAACCTCGCTCGATTTTGAGAATATACATGTGAATGGGTGTTGGACATGGATTTGAAATTATACAATATAGATATGGAGTTGTACATTTATATAGGCTTGTATAGGCCCCAAGAGCAAGTTTAAGAGGTATATCACAAAATACAAAGAAATGAAAATATTAAACAACTCATACAACTAATATATATAGATAAGACAGAAATATAGACAACAATATATCAACATATCAACTAGAAAGGGGAATGGTAGATGTACTAGCAATTAGGCATGGGCGGAGAGTTGGCCCAAAAACCTCGCGCCCCAAAAAACGGCAGCGACAAACTATACTACTATACACCGCTGGAGATGAGAAGCATGGGCCGGGAGCGCGCTTGAGTTCTGCTGCAAATCTCACATGATTTGAAAATATATGTTGATTTGTAATGTTAATGAAGTTGTACAGTAGTATAGGGGATGTATAGGCAAAGATCAGGATTTTTGGTTTTGGTGGCCAAAAAATGATCCCCATGTTATTCTTATGGGGAAAAACGCCCCAAGTGCCTTAATATTCTTCTATTGCCACTACTCATGCTAAGCGTGTGGTTGGCTTAGGGAATCATGGAAACAGGTCCACGACGTAAAGGAAGTGGAGGTAAGCTGCAAAGGCAAAAGGTCTTGAGTGTGGGAAATGTCATGTGACTATGGAATTATACTACGCCATGCTTAAAAGTCTTAGGGAATGATAGAAACAGGTCCACGACGTTAAGGAAGGAAAGGGAAGTTGCAAAGGCAAAGGGTCTGGAGTGTGGGAAATGTCAATTGACTATGGAATAATACAATGCCATGCTTAAAAACGATTAGGGAATGATGGAAACAGGTCCACCACGTAGAGGAAGTGGAGGAAAGTTGCAAATGCAAAGGTTCTGGAGTGTGGGAAATGTCAAGTGACTATAAAATAATACAACGCCATGCTTAAAAACGATAAGGGAATGATGGAAATAGGTCCACGACGTAGAGGAAGTGGAGGTAAGTTGCAAAGGCAAAGGGTCTGGAGTGTGGTTAATGTCAAGCTACTATGGAATTCTACTACGCCATGCTTAAAAAGTCTTAGGGAATACTGGAAACAGCTCCACGACGTAGACGAAGTGGAGGGAAGTTGCAAAGGCAAACGGTCTGGAGTATGGGAAATGTCAAGTAACTATAGCATAATACAAATTTATGCTTAGAAAGGTTAAGGGAATGATGGAAACAGGCCCACGACGTTGAGGAAGTGAAGGGAAAATGCTAAGGCAAAAGGTCTGGAGTGTGGGAAATGTCAAGTGCCTATGAAATTTTACAATGCCATGCTTAAATAGGCTTAGGGAATTATGGAAACAGGTCCACGACGTAAAGGAAGTAGAGGTAAGTTGCAAAGGCAAAAGGTCTTGAGTGTGGAAAATGTCAAGTGACTATGGAATTAAACTACGCCATGCTTAAAAGTTTTAGGGAATGATGGAAACAGGTCCACGACGTTGAGGAAGAAAAGGGAAGTTGCAAAGGCAAAGGGTCTGGAGTGTGGGAAATGTTAAGTGACTATGGAACAATACAACGCCATGCTTAAAAACGATAAGGGAATGATGGAAATAGGTCCACGACGTAGAGGAAGTGGAGGTAAGTTGCAAAGGCAAAGGGTTTGGAGTGTTGTTAATGTCAAGCTACTATGGAATTCTACTACGCCATGCTTAAAAAGTCTTAGGGAATGATGGAAACAGGTCCACGACGTAGAGTAAGTGGAGGGAAGTTGCAAAGGCCAAGGTTCTGGAGTGTGGATAATGTCAAGTAACTATAGAAAAATACAACGCCATGCTTAAAAACGATAAGAGAATGATGGAAACAAGTGCACGAAGTAGAGGAAGTGGAGGTAAATTGCAACTTCTGCTATGAGTTCCTAGGTAGCAGCACCAGATAGTCACGGACTATTTACATGAAATCTTTTAGTTTAAACACAACAGTGATCATAAATGTGTTCCCGAGACTTTACTGCAAAACATTAGTTTCCCTAAAATTGCTATATTACAATAACCTCGTCTAACTAAATCAAGGTTAAATTCAATATTACATTGTAAACTATATGTCTTCTGATTTAATTAGATTTCAGTTTCAAATAATGCTATCAGAAAATAAAAATGTATGGGAAAACCAGAAAAATTACAACAAAAACTAAGTTTTATTTAATGTTTACTACAAATACCGGGATTTATCTTTCTTATTTATTTTCTTATTTTGTTATTATTCAAAATAACCTATTTAACAAGGGGTTAAGCAAGGTTAAGGCAAAGCGTTGTATAATTCCATAGTCACTTGTCATTTACCACACTCCACACCTTTTGCCTTTGCAATTTCCCTCCATTTCCTATACGTCGTAGACCTGTTTCCATCATTCCCTAAGCCTTATTAAACATAAAAGAGATGTAAACTTGTTTTGAAATGGTTAAAAAACTTATTTTTAAACAGTTAAAAAACTTGTTTTAAAACAATTGAAAACTTGTATTAATACAATTGAAAAACTTGTTTTAATACAAGTTTTTTAACAGTTTTAAAACAAGTTAACAACTGTTTTGATACAAGTTTACAACTGTTTTTTATCAAAAAATATGGCTTAGGGAATGATGGAAACATGTCCACGACGTTGAGGAATTGAAGGGAAGTTGCAAAGGCAAAGGGTCTGGAGTGTGGGAAAATGTCAAGTGACTATGGAATAATAAAACGCTATGCTTAAAAACGATTAAGATGATTAAAATGATTAACGATTAATGTCTAAGGGATATAGAGAGGAAGGTTATTAAAAAAAAATAGCAAAACGGCCATTGGTGACCTGTATGTTCATAGGATACACTAACAACCACTTAGCTAAAAGATTCGCCCAATCCGATGATTTCGAGGTGTATGTCTAAACCAAGGATTATGAACACCTCACTATGCCCCAGTGGTTGTAGTATATCGCTACAAACACACAGGTCACCAATTATTTGCCACACAGGACGGGATTCGAACCCGAGCAGACGAATGCCACTGGCCAAGTGACACACGCCCTAGCCTTCTTGGCTATCTGTGCTTGACGACTGAGGAGTCAAAAACCGGTATTTAAGCTGAGGCCACCGATTGCGAACAGATAGCGCTGCAGATGGTTGTTCAATGAGTTCCTAGGTAGCAGCACCAGATAGTCACGGACTATTTACATGAAATCTTTTAGTTTAAACACAACAGTAATCATAAAGGAGTTCCCGAGACTTTACTGCAAAACATTAGTTTCCCTAAAATGGCTATATTACGATAAAGTCGTCTAACTAAATCAAAGTTAAATTCAATATTACATTGTAAACTATATGTCTTCTGATTTAATGACAAGGGGATTAAATACAAGATTATTTAACAAGGGGTTAATGCAAGGTTAAGGCAAAGCGTTGTATAATTCCATAGTCACTTGTCATTTACCACACTCCACACCTTTTGCCTTTGCAATTTCCCTCCATTTCCTATACGTCGTAGACCTGTTTCCATCATTCCCTAAGCCTTATTAAACATAAAAGAGATGTAAACTTGTTTTAAAACGGTTAAAAAACTTGTTTTAAAACATTTGAAAAACTTGTTTTAAAACGATTGAAAACTTGTATTAAAACAATTGAAAAACTTGTTTTAAAACTTGTATTAAAACAATTGAAAAACTTGTTTTAATACAAGTTTTTTAACAGTTTTAAAACAAGTTAACAACTGTTTTGATACAAGTTTACAACTGTTTTTTTCCAAAAAATATGGCTTAGGGAATGATGGAAACAGGTCCACGACGTTGAGGAAGTGGAGGTAAGTTGCTAAGGCAAAAGGTCTGGAATGTGGGAAATGTCAAGTGCCTATGGAATTATACAATGCCATGCTAAGCGTGTGGTTGGCTTAGGGAATCATGGAAACAGGTCCACGACGTAAAGGAAGTGGAGGTAAGTTGCAAAGGCAAAAGGTCTTGAGTGTGGGAAATGTCATGTGACTATGGAATTATACTACGCAATGCTTAAAAGTCTTAGGGAATGATAGAAACAGGTCCACGACGTTAAGGAAGGAAAGGGAAGTTGCAAAGGCAAAGGGTCTGGAGTGTGGGAAATGTCAATTGACTATGGAATAATACAATGCCATGCTTAAAAACGATTAGGGAATGATGAAAACGGGTCCACCACGTAGAGGAAGTGGAGGAAAGTTGCAAATGCAAAGGTTCTGGAGTGTGGGAAATGTCAAGTGACTATAAAAAAATAAAACGCCATGCTTAAAAACGACAAGGGAATGATGGAAATAGGTCCACGACGTAGAGGAAGTGGAGGTAAGTTGCAAAGGCAAAGGGTCTGGAGTGTGGTTAATGTCAAGCTACTATGGAATTCTACTACGCCATGCTTAAAAAGTCTTAGGGAATACTGGAAACAGCTCCACGACGTAGACGAAGTGGAGGGAAGTTGCAAAGGCAAACGGTCTGGAGTATGGGAAATGTCAAGTAACTATAGCATAATACAAATTTATGCTTAGAAAGGTTAAGGGAATGATGGAAACAGGCCCACGACGTTGAGGAAGTGAAGGGAAAATGCTAAGGCAAAAGGTCTGGAGTGTGGGAAATGTCAAGTGCCTATGGAATTTTACAATGCCATGCTTAAATAGGCTTAGGGAATTATGGAAACAGGTCCACGACGTAAAGGAAGTAGAGGTAAGTTGCAAAGGCAAAAGGTCTTGAGTGTGGAAAATGTCAAGTGACTATGGAATTAAACTACGCCATGCTTAAAAGTTTTAGGGAATGATGGAAACAGGTCCACGACGTTGAGGAAGAAAAGGGAAGTTGCAAAGGCAAAGGGTCTGGAGTGTGGGAAATGTTAAGTGACTATGGAACAATACAACGCCATGCTTAAAAACGATAAGGGAATGATGGAAATAGGTCCACGACGTAGAGGAAGTGGAGGTAAGTTGCAAAGGCAAAGGGTTTGGAGTGTTGTTAATGTCAAGCTACTATGGAATTCTACTACGCCATGCTTAAAAAGTCTTAGGGAATGATGGAAACAGGTCCACGACGTAGAGGAAGTGGAGGGAAGTTGCAAAGGCAAACGGTCTAAAGTAAGGGAAATGTCAAGTAACTATAGAATAATACAAATGTATGCTTAGAAAGGTGTAGGGAATTAAGGAAGCAGGACCACGACGTTGAGAAAGTGAAGGGAAGTTGCAAAGGCAAAGGGTCCGGAGTGTTAGAAATGTCAAGTGACAATGGAATAATACAATGCCATGCTTAAAAACGATTAGAGAATGATGAACACAGGTCCACGACGTAGAGTAAGTGGAGGGAAGTTGCAAAGGCCAAGGTTCTGGAGTGTGGGAAATGTCAAGTGACTATAGAAAAATACAACGCCATGCTTAAAAACGATAAGAGAATGATGGAAACAGGTGCACGACGTAGAGGAAGTGGAGGTAAGTTGCAACTTCTGCTATGAGTTCCTAGGTAGCAGCACCAGATAGTCACGGACTATTTACATGAGATCTTTTAGTTTAAACACAACAGTGATCATAAATGAGTTCCCGAGACTTTACTGCAAAACATTAGTTTCCCTAAAATGGCTATATTACGATAACCTCGTCTAACTAAATCAAGGTTAAATTCAATATTACATTGTAAACTATATGTCTTCTGATTTAATGAGATTTCAGTTTCAAATAATGCTATCAGAAAATAAAAATGTATGGGAAAACCAGAAAAATTACAACAAAAACTAAGTTTTATTTAATGTTTACTACAAATACCGGGATTTATCTTTCTTATTTATTTTCTTATTGTGTTATTATTCAAAATAACCTATTTAACAAGGGGTTAAGCAAGGTTTATGGCAAAGCGTTGTATAATTCCATAGTCACTTGTCATTTACCACACTCTTCACCTTTTGCCTTTGCAATTTCCCTCCATTTCCTATACGTCGTAGACCTGTTTCCATTATTTCCTAAGCCTTATTAAGCATAAAAGAGATGTAAACTAGTTTTAAAACGGTTAAAAAACTTGTTTTAAAACAGTTGAAAAACTTGTTTTAAAACGATTGAAAACTTGTATTAAAACAATTGAAAAACTTGTTTTAAAACTTGTATTAAAACAATTGAAAAACTTGTTTTAATACAAATTTTTTTACAGTTTTAAAACAAGTTAAAAACTGTTTTGATACAAGTTTACAACTGTTTTTTTTTCAAAAAAAATGTCTTAGGGAATGATGGAAACATGTCCACGACGTTGAGGAATTGAAGGGAAGTTGCAAAGGCAAAGGGTCTGGAGTGTGGGAAACTGTCAAGTGACTATGGAATAATACAACGCTATGCTTAAAAACGATTAGGGAATGATGGAAACAGGTCCACGACGTTGAGGAAGTGGAGGTAAGTTGCTAAGGCAAAAGGTCTGGAGTGTGGGAAATGTCAAGTGCCTATGGAATTATACAATGCTATGCTAAGCGTGTGGTTGGCTTAGGGAATCATGGAAACAGGTCCACGACGTAAAGGAAGTGGAGGTAAGTTGCAAAGGCAAAAGGTCTTGAGTGTGGGAAATGTCAAGTGACTATGGAATTATACTACGCCATGCTTAAAAGTCTTAGGGAATGATAGAAACAGGTCCACGACGTTGAGGAAGGAAAGGGAAGTTGCAAAGGCAAAGGGTCTGGAGTGTGGGAAATGTCAAGTGACTATGGAATAATACAACGCCATGCTTAAAAACGATTAGGGAATGATGGAAACAGGTTTACGACGTAGAGGAAGTGGAGGGAAGTTGCAAATGCAAAGGTTCTTGAGTGTGGGAAATGTCAAGTGACTATAAAATAATACAACGCCATGCTTAAAAACGATAAGGGAATGATGGAAATAGGTCCACGACGTAGAGGAAGTGGAGGTAAGTTGCAAAGGCAAACGGTCTGGAGTATGGGAAATGTCAAGTAACTATAGCATAATACAAATTTATGCTTAGAAAGGTTTAGGGAATGATGGAAACAGGCCCACGACGTTGAGGAAGTGAAGGGAAGTTGCTAAGGCAAAAGGTCTGGAGTGTGGGAAATGTTAACGATTAATGTCTAAGGGATATAGAGAGGAAGGTTATTAAAAAAAAATAGCAAAACGGCCATTGGTGACCTGTATGTTCATAGGATACACTAACAACCACTTAGCTAAAAGATTCGCCCAATCCGATGATTTCGAGGTGTATGTCTAAACCAAGGATTATGAACACCTCACTATGCCCCAGTGGTTGTAGTATATCGCTACAAACACACAGGTCACCAATTATTTGCCACACAGGACGGGATTCGAACCCGAGCAGACGAATGCCACTGGCCAAGTGACACACGCCCTAGCCTTCTTGGCTATCTGTGCTTGACGACTGAGGAGTCAAAAACCGGTATTTAAGCTGAGGCCACCGATTGCGAACAGATAGCGCTGCAGATGGTTGTTCAATGAGTTCCTAGGTAGCAGCACCAGATAGTCACGGACTATTTACATGAAATCTTTTATTTTAAACACAACAGTAATCATAAAGGAGTTCCCGAGACTTTACTGCAAAACATTAGTTTCCCTAAAATGGCTATATTACGATAAAGTCGTCTAACTAAATCAAAGTTAAATTCAATATTACATTGTAAACTATATGTCTTCTGATTTAATGACAAGGGGATTAAATACAAGATTATTTAACAAGGGGTTAAAGCAAGGTTAAGGCAAAGCGTTGTATAATTCCATAGTCACTTGTCATTTACCACACTCCACACCTTTTGCCTTTGCAATTTCCCTCCATTTCCTATACGTCGTAGACCTGTTTCCATCATTCCCTAAGCCTTATTAAACATAAAAGAGATGTAAACTTGTTTTAAAACGGTTAAATAACTTGGTTTAAAACATTTGAAAAACTTGTTTTAAAACGATTGAAAACTTGTATTAAAACAATTGAAAAACTTGTTTTAAAACTTGTATTAAAACAATTGAAAAACTTGTTTTAATACAAGTTTTTTAACAGTTTTAAAACAAGTTAACAACTGTTTTGATACAAGTTTACAACTGTTTTTTTCCAAAAAATATGGTTTAGGGAATGATGGAAACATGTCCACGACGTTGAGGAATTGAAGGGAAGTTGCAAAGGCAAAGGGTCTGGAGTGTGGGAAAATGTCAAGTGACTATGGAATAATACAACGCTATGCTTAAAAACGATTAGTGAATGATGGAAACAGGTCCACGACGTTGAGGAAGTGGAGGTAAGTTGCTAAGGCAAAAGGTCTGGAATGTGGGAAATGTCAAGTGCCTATGGAATTATACAATGCCAAGCTAAGCGTGTGGTTGGCTTAGGGAATCATGGAAACAGGTCCACGACGTAAAGGAAGTGGAGGTAAGTTGCAAAGGCAAAAGGTCTTGAGTGTGGGAAATGTCATGTGACTATGGAATTATACTACGCCATGCTTAAAAGTCTTAGGGAATGATAGAAACAGGTCCACGACGTTAAGGAAGGAAAGGGAAGTTGCAAAGGCAAAGGGTCTGGAGTGTGGGAAATGTCAATTGACTATGGAATAATACAATGCCATGCTTAAAAACGATTAGGGAATGATGGAAACAGGTCCACCACGTAGAGGAAGTGGAGGAAAGTTGCAAATGCAAAGGTTCTGGAGTGTGGAAAATGTCAAGTGACTATAAAATAATACAACGCCATGCTTAAAAACGATAAGGGAATGATGGAAATAGGTCCACGACGTAGAGGAAGTGGAGGTAAGTTGCAAAGGCAAAGGGTCTGGAGTGTGGTTAATGTCAAGCTACTATGGAATTCTACTACGCCATGCTTAAAAAGTCTTAGGGAATACTGGAAACAGCTCCACGACGTAGACGAAGTGGAGGGAAGTTGCAAAGGCAAACGGTCTGGAGTATGGGAAATGTCAAGTAACTATAGCATAATACAAATTTATGCTTAGAAAGGTTAAGGGAATGATGGAAACAGGCCCACGACGTTGAGGAAGTGAAGGGAAAATGCTAAGGCAAAAGGTCTGGAGTGTGGGAAATGTCAAGTGCCTATGAAATTTTACAATGCCATGCTTAAATAGGCTTAGGGAATTATGGAAACAGGTCCACGACGTAAAGGAAGTAGAGGTAAGTTGCAAAGGCAAAAGGTCTTGAGTGTGGAAAATGTCAAGTGACTATGGAATTAAACTACGCCATGCTTAAAAGTTTTAGGGAATGATGGAAACAGGTCCACGACGTTGAGGAAGAAAAGGGAAGTTGCAAAGGCAAAGGGTCTGGAGTGTGGGAAATGTTAAGTGACTATGGAATTAAACTACGCCATGCTTAAAAGTCTTAGGGAATGATGGAAACAGGTCCACGACGTAGAGGAAGTGGAGGGAAGTTGCAAAGGCAAACGGTCTAAAGTAAGGGAAATGTCAAGTAACTATAGAATAATACAAATGTATGCTTAGAAAGGTGTAGGGAATTAAGGAAGCAGGACCACGACGTTGAGAAAGTGAAGGGAAGTTGCAAAGGCAAAGGGTCCGGAGTGTTAGAAATGTCAAGTGACAATGGAATAATACAATGCCATGCTTAAAAACGATTAGAGAATGATGAACACAGGTCCACGACGTAGAGTAAGTGGAGGGAAGTTGCAAAGGCCAAGGTTCTGGAGTGTGGGAAATGTCAAGTGACTATAGAAAAATACAACGCCATGCTTAAAAGCGATAAGAGAATGATGGAAACAGGTGCACGACGTAGAGGAAGTGGAGGTAAGTTGCAACTTCTGCTATGAGTTCCTAGGTAGCAGCACCAGATAGTCACGGACTATTTACATGAGATCTTTTAGTTTAAACACAACAGTGATCATAAATGAGTTCCCGAGACTTTACTGCAAAACATTAGTTTCCCTAAAATGGCTATATTACGATAACCTCGTCTAACTAAATAAAGGTTAAATTCAATATTACATTGTAAACTATATGTCTTCTGATTTAATTAGATTTCAGTTTCAAATAATGCTATCAGAAAATAAAAATGTATGGGAAAACCAGAAAAATTACAACAAAAACTAAGTTTTATTTAATGTTTACTACAAATACCGGGATTTATCTTTCTTATTTATTTTCTTATTGTGTTATTATTCAAAATAACCTATTTAACAAGGGGTTAAGCAAGGTTTATGGCAAAGCGTTGTATAATTCCATAGTCACTTGTCATTTACCACACTCCACACCTTTTGCCTTTGCAATTTCCCTCCATTTCCTATACTTCGTAGACCTGTTTCCATTATTTCCTAAGCCTTATTAAGCATAAAAGAGATGTAAACTAGTTTTAAAACGGTTAAAAAACTTGTTTTAAAACAGTTGAAAAACTTGTTTTAAAACGATTGAAAACTTGTATTAGGCCCGGTTCACACGAACGACAAACCTAGCAGACTAGGCTTGGACTAGGTAAGCACTAGGTAAGCACGACTGGGTAGCGGACCTCAGGATCACACCGGTTCACACGAGCGACAAGTCTACGGACTAGGTGAAAATATAGATATCAAAACCACTCTGTTCCATTACTGGTGCACAATGAGAACAAATGTAAGAATGCGAGCTGCAGCTCGACTACCCGATCGCTCGTGTGAACGCTCCCATAAGGCTACATGTACTGCTACCCAGTTCGACTGGGCGACTGGGTAGTTGCCACAACGGACTGGGAAGCGGGGCCCGACTAGGTTTTTGGACTTCAAGTTCTAGCACGACTAGCTAGTCGGCGTCCTAGGCTCGTGTGAACGGCTCCATTTGATCCTGTGGTCCGCTACCCAGTCGTGCTTACCTAGTGCTTACCTAGTCCAAGCCTAGTCTGCTAGGTTTGTCGTTCGTGTGAACCGGGCCTTAAAACCATTGAAAAACTTGTTTTAAAACTTGTATTAAAACAATTAAAAAACTTGTTTTAATACAAATTTTTTAACAGTTTTAAAACAAGTTAACAACTGTTTTGATACAAGTTTACAACTGTTTTTCCAAAAAAAATGTCTTAGGGAATGATGGAAACATGTCCACGACGTTGAGGAATTGAAGGGAAGTTGCAAAGGCAAAGGGTCTGGAGTGTGGGAAACTGTCAAGTGACTATGGAATAATACAACGCTATGCTTAAAAACGATTAGGGAATGATGGAAACAGGTCCACGACGTTGAGGAAGTGGAGGTAAGTTGCTAAGGCAAAAGGTCTGGAGTGTGGGAAATGTCAAGTGCCTATGGAATTATACAATGCTATGCTAAGCGTGTGGTTGGCTTAGATAATCATGGAAACAGGTCCACGACGTAAAGGAAGTGGAGGTAAGTTGCAAAGGCAAAAGGTCTTGAGTGTGGGAAATGTCAAGTGACTATGGAATTATACTACGCCATGCTTAAAAGTCTTAGGGAATGATAGAAACAGGTCCACGACGTTGAGGAAGGAAAGGGAAGTTGCAAAGGCAAAGGGTCTGGAGTGTGGGAAATGTCAAGTGACTATGGAATAATACAACGCCATGCTTAAAAACGATTAGGGAATGATGGAAACAGGTTTACGACGTAGAGGAAGTGGAGGGAAGTTGCAAATGCAAAGGTTCTTGAGTGTGGGAAATGTCAAGTGACTATAAAATAATACAACGCCATGCTTAAAAACGATAAGGGAATGATGGAAATAGGTCCACGACGTAGAGGAAGTGGAGGTAAGTTGCAAAGGCAAACGGTCTGGAGTATGGGAAATGTCAAGTAACTATAGCATAATACAAATTTATGCTTAGAAAGGTTTAGGGAATGATGGAAACAGGCCCACGACGTTGAAGAAGTGAAGGGAAGTTGCTAAGGCAAAAGGTCTGGAGTGTGGGAAATGTCAAGTGCCTATGGAATTATACAATGCCATGCTAAGCGTGTGGTTGGCTTAGGGAATCATGGAAACAGGTCCACGACGTAAAGGAAGTGGAGGTAAGTTGCAAAGGCAAAAGGTCTTGAGTGTGGAAAATGTCAAGTGACTATGGAATTAAACTACGCCATGCTTAAAAGTCTTAGGGAATGATAGAAACAGGTCCACGACGTTGAGGAAGGAAAGGGAAGTTGCAAAGGCAAAGGGTCTGGAGTGTGGGAAATGTCAAGTGACTATGGAATAATACAACGCCATGCTTAAAAACGATTAGGGAATGATGGAAACAGGTCCACGACGTAGAGGAAGTGGAGGAAAGTTGCAAATGCAAAGGTTCTGGAGTGTGGGAAATGTCAAGTGACTATAAAATAATACAACGCCATGCTTAAAAACGATAAGGGAATGATGGAAATAGGTCCACGACGTAGAGGAAGTGGAGGTAAGTTGCAAAGGCAAAGGGTCTGGAGTGTGGTTAATGTCAAGCTACTATGGAATTCAACTACGCCATGCTTACAAAGTCTTAGGGAATACTGGAAACAGCTCCACGACGTAGACGAAGTGGAGGGAAGTTGCAAAGACAAACGGTCTGGAGTATAGGAAATGTCAAGTAACTATAGCATAATACAAATTTATGCTTAGAAAGGTTAAGGGAATGATGGAAACAGGCCCACGACGTTGAGGAAGTGAAGGGAAAATGCTAAGGCAAAAGGTCTGGAGTGTGGGAAATGTCAAGTGCCTATGGAATTTTACAATGCCATGCTTAAAGAGGCTTTGGGAATTATGGAAACAGGTCCACGACGTAAAGGAAGTAGAGGTAAGTTGCAAAGGCAAAAGGTCTTGAGTGTGGAAAATGTCAAGTGACTATGGAATTATACTACGCCATGCTTAAAAGTTTTAGGGAATGATGGAAACAGGTCCACGAAGTTGAGGAAGAAAAGGGAAGTTGCAAAGGCAAAGGGTCTGGAGTGTGGGAAATGTTAAGTGACTATGGAACAATACAACGCAATGCTTAAAAACGATCAGGGAATAATGGAAACAGGTCCACGACATAGAGGAAGTGGTGGGAAGTTGCAAAGGCAAAGGTTCTGGAGTGTGGGAAATATCAAGTGACTTTAATATAATACAACGTTATTCTTAAAAACGATAATGGAATGATGGAAATAGGTCCACGACGTAGAGGAAGTGGAGGTAAGTTGCAAAGGCAAAGGGTTTGGAGTGTTGTTAATGTCAAGCTACTATGGAATTCTACTACGCCATGCTTAAAAAGTCTTAAGGAATGATGGAAACAGGTCCACGACGTAGAGGAAGTGGAGGGAAGTTGCAAAGGCAAACGGTCTAAAGTAAGGGAAATGTCAAGTAACTATAGAATAATACAAATGTATGCTTAGAAAGGTGTAGGGAATTAAGGAAGCAGGACCACGACGTTGAGAAAGTGAAGGGAAGTTGCAAAGGCAAAGGGTCCGGAGTGTTAGAAATGTCAAGTGACAATGGAATAATACAATGCCATGCTTAAAAACGATTAGAGAATGATGAACACAGGTCCACGACGTAGAGTAAGTGGAGGGAAGTTGCAAAGGCCAAGGTTCTGGAGTGTGGGAAATGTCAAGTGACTATAGAAAAATACAACGCCATGCTTAAAAGCGATAAGAGAATGATGGAAACAGGTGCACGACGTAGAGGAAGTGGAGGTAAGTTGCAACTTCTGCTATGAGTTCCTAGGTAGCAGCACCAGATAGTCACGGACTATTTACATGAGATCTTTTAGTTTAAACACAACAGTGATCATAAATGAGTTCCCGAGACTTTACTGCAAAACATTAGTTTCCCTAAAATGGCTATATTACGATAACCTCGTCTAACTAAATAAAGGTTAAATTCAATATTACATTGTAAACTATATGTCTTCTGATTTAATTAGATTTCAGTTTCAAATAATGCTATCAGAAAATAAAAATGTATGGGAAAACCAGAAAAATTACAACAAAAACTAAGTTTTATTTAATGTTTACTACAAATACCGGGATTTATCTTTCTTATTTATTTTCTTATTGTGTTATTATTCAAAATAACCTATTTAACAAGGGGTTAAGCAAGGTTTATGGCAAAGCGTTGTATAATTCCATAGTCACTTGTCATTTACCACACTCAACACCTTTTGCCTTTGCAATTTCCCTCCATTTCCTATACGTCGTAGACCTGTTTCCATTATTTCCTAAGCCTTATTAAGCATAAAAGAGATGTAAACTAGTTTTAAAACGGTTAAAAAACTTGTTTTAAAACAGTTGAAAAACTTGTTTTAAAACGATTGAAAACTTGTATTAAAACAATTGAAAAACTTGTTTTAAAACTTGTATTAAAACAATTGAAAAACTTGTTTTAATACAAGTTTTTTAACAGTTTTAAAACAAGTTAACAACTGTTTTGATACAAGTTTACAACTGTTTTTTTTTTTCAAAAAATATGGCTTAGGGAATGATGGAAACATGTCCACGACGTTGAGGAATTGAAGGGAAGTTGCAAAGGCAAAGGGTCTGGAGTGTGGGAAAATGTCAAGTGACTATGGAATAATACAACGCTATGCTTAAAAACGATTAAGATTATTAAAATGATTAACGATTAATGTCTAAGGGATATAGAGAGGAAGGTTATTAAAAAAAAATAGCAAAACGGCCATTGGTGACCTGTATGTTCATAGGATACACTAACAACCACTTAGCTAAAAGATTCGCCCAATCCGATGATTTCGAGGTGTATGTCTAAACCAAGGATTATGAACACCTCACTATGCCCCAGTGGTTGTAGTATATCGCTACAAACACACAGGTCACCAATTATTTGCCACACAGGACGGGATTCGAACCCGAGCAGACGAATGCCACTGGCCAAGTGACACACGCCCTAGCCTTCTTGGCTATCTGTGCTTGACGACTGAGGAGTCAAAAACCGGTATTTAAGCTGAGGCCACCGATTGCGAACAGATAGCGCTGCAGATGGTTGTTCAATGAGTTCCTAGGTAGCAGCACCAGATAGTCACGGACTATTTACATGAAATCTTTTAGTTTAAACACAACAGTAATCATAAAGGAGTTCCCGAGACTTTACTGCAAAACATTAGTTTCCCTAAAATGGCTATATTACGATAAAGTCGTCTAACTAAATCAAAGTTAAATTCAATATTACATTGTAAACTATATGTCTTCTGATTTAATGACAAGGGGATTAAATACAAGATTATTTAACAAGGGGTTAAAGCAAGGTTAAGGCAAAGCGTTGTATAATTCCATAGTCACTTGTCATTTACCACACTCCACACCTTTTGCCTTTGCAATTTCCCTCCATTTCCTATACGTCGTAGACCTGTTTCCATCATTCCCTAAGCCTTATTAAACATAAAAGAGATGTAAACTTGTTTTAAAACGGTTAAAAAACTTGTTTTAAAACATTTGAAAAACTTGTTTTAAAACGATTGAAAACTTGTATTAAAACAATTGAAAAACTTGTTTTAAAACTTGTATTAAAACAATTGAAAAACTTGTTTTAATACAAGTTTTTTAACAGTTTTAAAACAAGTTAACAACTGTTTTGATACAAGTTTACAACTGTTTTTTTCCAAAAAATATGGCTTAGGGAATGATGGAAACAGGTCCACGACGTTGAGGAAGTGGAGGTAAGTTGCTAAGGCAAAAGGTCTGGAATGTGGGAAATGTCAAGTGCCTATGGAATTATACAATGCCATGCTAAGCGTGTGGTTGGCTTAGGGAATCATGGAAACAGGTCCACGACGTAAAGGAAGTGGAGGTAAGTTGCAAAGGCAAAAGGTCTTGAGTGTGGGAAATGTCATGTGACTATGGAATTATACTACGCAATGCTTAAAAGTCTTAGGGAATGATAGAAACAGGTCCACGACGTTAAGGAAGGAAAGGGAAGTTGCAAAGGCAAAGGGTCTGGAGTGTGGGAAATCTCAATTGACTATGGAATAATACAATGCCATGCTTTAAAACGATTAGGGAATGATGAAAACGGGTCCACCACGTAGAGGAAGTGGAGGAAAGTTGCAAATGCAAAGGTTCTGGAGTGTGGGAAATGTCAAGTGACTATAAAATAATACAACGCCATGCTTAAAAACGATAAGGGAATGATGGAAATAGGTCCACGACGTAGAGGAAGTGGAGGTAAGTTGCAAAGGCAAAGGGTCTGGAGTGTGGTTAATGTCAAGCTACTATGGAATTCTACTACGCCATGCTTAAAAAGTCTTAGGGAATACTGGAAACAGCTCCACGACGTAGACGAAGTGGAGGGAAGTTGCAAAGGCAAACGGTCTGGAGTATGGGAAATGTCAAGTAACTATAGCATAATACAAATTTATGCTTAGAAAGGTTAAGGGAATGATGGAAACAGGCCCACGACGTTGAGGAAGTGAAGGGAAAATGCTAAGGCAAAAGGTCTGGAGTGTGGGAAATGTCAAGTGCCTATGGAATTTTACAATGCCATGCTTAAATAGGCTTAGGGAATTATGGAAACAGGTCCACGACGTAAAGGAAGTAGAGGTAAGTTGCAAAGGCAAAAGGTCTTGAGTGTGGAAAATGTCAAGTGACTATGGAATTAAACTACGCCATGCTTAAAAGTTTTAGGGAATGATGGAAACAGGTCCACGACGTTGAGGAAGAAAAGGGAAGTTGCAAAGGCAAAGGGTCTGGAGTGTGGGAAATGTTAAGTGACTATGGAACAATACAACGCCATGCTTAAAAACGATAAGGGAATGATGGAAATAGGTCCACGACGTAGAGGAAGTGGAGGTAAGTTGCAAAGGCAAAGGGTTTGGAGTGTTGTTAATGTCAAGCTACTATGGAATTCTACTACGCCATGCTTAAAAAGTCTTAGGGAATGATGGAAACAGGTCCACGACGTAGAGGAAGTGGAGGGAAGTTGCAAAGGCAAACGGTCTAAAGTAAGGGAAATGTCAAGTAACTATAGAATAATACAAATGTATGCTTAGAAAGGTGTAGGGAATTAAGGAAGCAGGACCACGACGTTGAGAAAGTGAAGGGAAGTTGCAAAGGCAAAGGGTCCGGAATGTTAGAAATGTCAAGTGACAATGGAATAATGCAATGCCATGCTTAAAAACGATTAGAGAATGATGAACACAGGTCCACGACGTAGAGTAAGTGGAGGGAAGTTGCAAAGGCCAAGGTTCTGGAGTGTGGGAAATGTCAAGTGACTATAGAAAAATACAACGCCATGCTTAAAAACGATAAGAGAATGATGGAAACAGGTGCACGACGTAGAGGAAGTGGAGGTAAGTTGCAACTTCTGCTATGAGTTCCTAGGTAGCAGCACCAGATAGTCACGGACTATTTACATGAGATCTTTTAGTTTAAACACAACAGTGATCATAAATGAGTTCCCGAGACTTTACTGCAAAACATTAGTTTCCCTAAAATGGCTATATTACGATAACCTCGTCTAACTAAATCAAGGTTAAATTCAATATTACATTGTTAACTATATGTCTTCTGATTTAATGAGATTTCAGTTTCAAATAATGCTATCAGAAAATAAAAATGTATGGGAAAACCAGAAAAATTACAACAAAAACTAAGTTTTATTTAATGTTTACTACAAATACCGGGATTTATCTTTCTTATTTATTTTCTTATTGTGTTATTATTCAAAATAACCTATTTTAAAAGGGGTTAAAGCAAGGTTAAGGCAAAGCGTTGTATAATTCCATAGTCACTTGTCATTTACCACACTCCACACCTTTTGCCTTTGCAATTTCCCTCCATTTCCTATACGTCGCAGACCTGTTTCCATTATTTCCTAAGCCTTATTAAGCATAAAAGAGATGTAAACTAGTTTTAAAACGGTTAAAAAACTTGTTTTAAAACAGTTGAAAAACTTGTTTTAAAACTTGTATTAAAACAATTGAAAAACTTGTTTTAAAACTTGTATTAAAACAATTGAAAAACTTGTTTTAATACAAATTTTTTAACAGTTTTAAAACAAGTTAACAACTGTTTTGATACAAGTTTACAACTGTTTTTTTCCAAAAAAAATGTCTTAGGGAATGATGGAAACATGTCCACGACGTTGAGGAATTGAAGGGAAGTTGCAAAGGCAAAGGGTCTGGAGTGTGGGAAACTGTCAAGTGACTATGGAATAATACAACGCTATGCTTAAAAACGATTAGGGAATGATGGAAACAGGTCCACGACGTTGAGGAAGTGGAGGTAAGTTGCTAAGGCAAAAGGTCTGGAGTGTGGGAAATGTCAAGTGCCTATGGAATTATACAATGCTATGCTAAGCGTGTGGTTGGCTTAGGGAATCATGGAAACAGGTCCACGACGTAAAGGAAGTGGAGGTAAGTTGCAAAGGCAAAAGGTCTTGAGTGTGGGAAATGTCAAGTGACTATGGAATTATACTACGCCATGCTTAAAAGTCTTAGGGAATGATAGAAACAGGTCCACGACGTTGAGGAAGGAAAGGGAAGTTGCAAAGGCAAAGGGTCTGGAGTGTGGGAAATGTCAAGTGACTATGGAATAATACAACGCCATGCTTAAAAACGATTAGGGAATGATGGAAACAGGTTTACGACGTAGAGGAAGTGGAGGGAAGTTGCAAATGCAAAGGTTCTTGAGTGTGGGAAATGTCAAGTGACTATAAAATAATACAACGCCATGCTTAAAAACGATAAGGGAATGATGGAAATAGGTCCACGACGTAGAGGAAGTGGAGGTAAGTTGCAAAGGCAAACGGTCTGGAGTATGGGAAATGTCAAGTAACTATAGCATAATACAAATTTATGCTTAGAAAGGTTTGGGGAATGATGGAAACAGGCCCACGACGTTGAGGAAGTGAAGGGAAGTTGCTAAGGCAAAAGGTCTGGAGTGTGGGAAATGTTAACGATTAATGTCTAAGGGATATAGAGAGGAAGGTTATTAAAAAAAATAGCAAAACGGCCATTGGTGACCTGTATGTTCATAGGATACACTAACAACCACTTAGCTAAAAGATTCGCCCAATCCGATGATTTCGAGGTGTATGTCTAAACCAAGGATTATGAACACCTCACTATGCCCCAGTGGTTGTAGTATATCGCTACAAACACACAGGTCACCAATTATTTGCCACACAGGACGGGATTCGAACCCGAGCAGACGAATGCCACTGGCCAAGTGACACACGCCCTAGCCTTCTTGGCTATCTGTGCTTGACGACTGAGGAGTCAAAAACCGGTATTTAAGCTGAGGCCACCGATTGCGAACAGATAGCGCTGCAGATGGTTGTTCAATGAGTTCCTAGGTAGCAGCACCAGATAGTCACGGACTATTTACATGAAATCTTTTAGTTTAAACACAACAGTAATCATAAAGGAGTTCCCGAGACTTTACTGCAAAACATTAGTTTCCCTAAAATGGCTATATTACGATAAAGTCGTCTAACTAAATCAAAGTTAAATTCAATATTACATTGTAAACTATATGTCTTCTGATTTAATGACAAGGGGATTAAATACAAGATTATTTAACAAGGGGTTAAAGCAAGGTTAAGGCAAAGCGTTGTATAATTCCATAGTCACTTGTCATTTACCACACTCCACACCTTTTGCCTTTGCAATTTCCCTCCATTTCCTATACGTCGTAGACCTGTTTCCATCATTCCCTAAGCCTTATTAAACATAAAAGAGATGTAAACTTGTTTTAAAACGGTTAAAAAACTTGTTTTAAAACATTTGAAAAACTTGTTTTAAAACGATTGAAAACTTGTATTAAAACAATTGAAAAACTTGTTTTAAAACTTGTATTAAAACAATTGAAAAACTTGTTTTAATACAAGTTTTTTAACAGTTTTAAAACAAGTTAACAACTGTTTTGATACAAGTTTACAACTGTTTTTTTCCAAAAAATATGGCTTAGGGAATGATGGAAACATGTCCACGACGTTGAGGAATTGAAGGGAAGTTGCAAAGGCAAAGGGTCTGGAGTGTGGGAAAATGTCAAGTGACTATGGAATAATACAACGCTATGCTTAAAAACGATTAGGGAATGATGGAAACAGGTCCACGACGTTGAGGAAGTGGAGGTAAGTTGCTAAGGCAAAAGGTCTGGAATGTGGGAAATGTCAAGTACCTATGGAATTATACAATGCCATGCTAAGCGTGTGGTTGGCTTAGGGAATCATGGAAACAGGTCCACGACGTAAAGGAAGTGGAGGTAAGTTGCAAAGGCAAAAGGTCTTGAGTGTGGGAAATGTCATGTGACTATGGAATTATACTACGCCATGCTTAAAAGTCTTAGGGAATGATAGAAACAGGTCCACGACGTTAAGGAAGGAAAGGGAAGTTGCAAAGGCAAAGGGTCTGGAGTGTGGGAAATGTCAATTGACTATGGAATAATACAATGCCATGCTTAAAAACGATTAGGGAATGATGGAAACAGGTCCACCACGTAGAGGAAGTGGAGGAAAGTTGCAAATGCAAAGGTTCTGGAGTGTGGGAAATGTCAAGTGACTATAAAATAATACAACGCCATGCTTAAAAACGATAAGGGAATGATGGAAATAGGTCCACGACGTAGAGGAAGTGGAGGTAAGTTGCAAAGGCAAAGGGTCTGGAGCGTGGTTAATGTCAAGCTACTATGGAATTCTACTACGCCATGCTTAAAAAGTCTTAGGGAATGATGGAAACAGGTCCACGACGTAGAGGAAGTGGAGGGAAGTTGCAAAGGCAAACGGTCTAAAGTAAGGGAAATGTCAAGTAACTATAGAATAATACAAATGTATGCTTAGAAAGGTGTAGGGAATTAAGGAAGCAGGACCACGACGTTGAGAAAGTGAAGGGAAGTTGCAAAGGCAAAGGGTCCGGAGTGTTAGAAATGTCAAGTGACAATGGAATAATACAATGCCATGCTTAAAAACGATTAGAGAATGATGAACACAGGTCCACGACGTAGAGTAAGTGGAGGGAAGTTGCAAAGGCCAAGGTTCTGGAGTGTGGGAAATGTCAATTGACTATAGAAAAATACAACACCATGCTTAAAAGCGATAAGAGAATGATGGAAACAGGTGCACGACGTAGAGGAAGTGGAGGTAAGTTGCAACTTCTGCTATGAGTTCCTAGGTAGCAGCACCAGATAGTCACGGACTATTTACATGAGATCTTTTAGTTTAAACACAACAGTGATCATAAATGAGTTCCCGAGACTTTACTGCAAAACATTAGTTTCCCTAAAATGGCTATATTACGATAACCTCGTCTAACTAAATAAAGGTTAAATTCAATATTACATTATAAACTATATGTCTTCTGATTTAATGAGATTTCAGTTTCAAATAATGCTATCAGAAAATAAAAATGTATGGGAAAACCAGAAAAATTACAACAAAAACTAAGTTTTATTTAATGTTTACTACAAATACCGGGATTTATCTTTCTTATTTATTTTCTTATTGTGTTATTATTCAAAATAACCTATTTAACAAGGGGTTAAGCAAGGTTTATGGCAAAGCGTTGTATAATTCCATAGTCACTTGTCATTTACCACACTCCACACCTTTTGCCTTTGTAATTTCCCTCCATTTCCTATACGTCGTAGACCTGTTTCCATTATTTCCTAAGCCTTATTAAGCATAAAAGAGATGTAAACTAGTTTTAAAACGGTTAAAAAACTTGTTTTAAAACAGTTGAAAAACTTGTTTTAAAACGATTGAAAACTTGTATTAAAACAATTGAAAAACTTGTTTTAAAACTTGTATTAAAACAATTGAAAAACTTGTTTTTAATACAAATTTTTTAACAGTTTTAAAACAAGTTAACAACTGTTTTGATACAAGTTTACAACTGTTTTTTCCAAAAAAAATGTCTTAGGGAATGATGGAAACATGTCCACGACGTTGAGGAATTGAAGGGAAGTTGCAAAGGCAAAGGGTCTGGAGTGTGGGAAACTGTCAAGTGACTATGGAATAATACAACGCTATGCTTAAAAACGATTAGGGAATGATGGAAACAGGTCCACGACGTTGAGGAAGTGGAGGTAAGTTGCTAAGGCAAAAGGTCTGGAGTGTGGGAAATGTCAAGTGCCTATGGAACTATACAATGCCATGCTAAGCGTGTGGTTGGCTTAGGGAATCATGGAAACAGGTCCACGACGTAAAGGAAGTGGAGGTAAGTTGCAAAGGCAAAAGGTCTTGAGTGTGGAAAATGTCAAGTGACTATGGAATTAAACTACGCCATGCTTAAAAGTCTTAGGGAATGATAGAAACAGGTCCACGACGTTGAGGAAGGAAAGGGAAGTTGCAAAGGCAAAGGGTCTGGAGTGTGGGAAATGTCAAGTGACTATGGAATAATACAACGCCATGCTTAAAAACGATAAGGGAATGATGGAAATAGGTCCACGACGTAGAGGAAGTGGAGGTAAGTTGCAAAGGCAAAGGGTCTGGAGTGTGGTTAATGTCAAGCTACTATGGAATTCAACTACGCCATGCTTACAAAGTCTTAGGGAATACTGGAAACAGCTCCACGACGTAGACGAAGTGGAGGGAAGTTGCAAAGGCAAACGGTCTGGAGTATGGGAAATGTCAAGTAACTATAGCATAATACAAATTTATGCTTAGAAAGGTTAAGGGAATGATGGAAACAGGCCCACGACGTTGAGGAAGTGAAGGAAATGCTAAGGCAAAAGGTCTGGAGTGTGGGAAATGTCAAGTGCCTATGGAATTTTACAATGCCATGCTTAAAGAGGCTTAGGGAATTATGGAAACAGGTCCACGACGTAAAGGAAGTAGAGGTAAGTTGCTAAGGCAAAAGGTCTGGAGTGTGGGAAATGTCAAGTGCCTATGGAATTTTACAATGCCATGCTTAAATAGGCTTAGGGAATTATGGAAACAGGTCCACGACGTAAAGGAAGTAGAGGTAAGTTGCAAAGGCAAAAGGTCTTGAGTGTGGAAAATGTCAAGTGACTATGGAATTAAACTACGCCATGCTTAAAAGTTTTAGGGAATGATGGAAACAGGTCCACGACTTTGAGGAAGAAAAGGGAAGTTGCAAAGGCAAAGGGTCTGGAGTGTGGGAAATGTTAAGTGAATATGGAACAATACAACGCCATGCTTAAAAACGATAAGGGAATGATGGAAATAGGTCCACGACGTAGAGGAAGTGGAGGTAAGTTGCAAAGGCAAAGGGTTTGGAGTGTTGTTAATGTCAAGCTACTATGGAATTCTACTACGCCATGCTTAAAAAGTCTTAGGGAATGATGGAAACAGGTCCACGACGTAGAGGAAGTGGAGGGAAGTTGCAAAGGCAAACGGTCTAAAGTAAGGGAAATGTCAAGTAACTATAGAATAATACAAATGTATGCTTAGAAAGGTGTAGGGAATTAAGGAAGCAGGACCACGACGTTGAGAAAGTGAAGGGAAGTTGCAAAGGCAAAGGGTCCGGAGTGTTAGAAATGTCAAGTGACAATGGAATAATACAATGCCATGCTTAAAAACGATTAGAGAATGATGAACACAGGTCCACGACGTAGAGTAAGTGGAGGGAAGTTGCAAAGGCCAAGGTTCTGGAGTGTGGGAAATGTCAAGTGACTATAGAAAAATACAACGCCATGCTTAAAAACGATAAGAGAATGATGGAAACAGGTGCACGACGTAGAGGAAGTGGAGGTAAGTTGCAACTTCTGCTATGAGTTCCTAGGTAGCAGCACCAGATAGTCACGGACTATTTACATGAGATCTTTTAGTTTAAACACAACAGTGATCATAAATGAGTTCCCGAGACTTTACTGCAAAACATTAGTTTCCCTAAAATGGCTATATTACGATAACCTCGTCTAACTAAATTAAGGTTAAATTCAATATTACATTGTAAACTATATGTCTTCTGATTTAATGAGATTTCAGTTTCAAATAATGCTATCAGAAAATAAAAATGTATGGGAAAACCAGAAAAATTACAACAAAAACTAAGTTTTATTTAATGTTTACTACAAATACCGGGATTTATCTTTCTTATTTATTTTCTTATTGTGTTATTATTCAAAATAACCTATTTAACAAGGGGTTAAGCAAGGTTTATGGCAAAGCGTTGTATAATTCCATAGTCACTTGTCATTTACCACACTCCACACCTTTTGCCTTTGCAATTTCCCTCCATTTCCTATACGTCGTAGACCTGTTTCCATTATTTCCTAAGCCTTATAAGGCATAAAAGAGATGTAAACTAGTTTTAAAACGGTTAAAAAACTTGTTTTAAAACAGTTGAAAAACTTGTTTTAAAACGATTGAAAACTTGTATTAAAACAATTGAAAAACTTGTTTTAAAACTTGTATTAAAACAATTGAAAAACTTGTTTTAATACAAATTTTTTAACAGTTTTAAAACAAGTTAACAACTGTTTTGATACAAGTTTACAACTGTTTTTTCCAAAAAAAATGTCTTAGGGAATGATGGAAACATGTCCACGACGTTGAGGAATTGAAGGGAAGTTGCAAAGGCAAAGGGTCTGGAGTGTGGGAAACTGTCAAGTGACTATGGAATAATACAACGCTATGCTTAAAAACGATTAGGGAATGATGGAAACAGGTCCACGACGTTGAGGAAGTGGAGGTAAGTTGCTAAGGCAAAAGGTCTGGAGTGTGGGAAATGTCAAGTGCCTATGGAACTATACAATGCCATGCTAAGCGTGTGGTTGGCTTAGGGAATCATGGAAACAGGTCCACGACGTAAAGGAAGTGGAGGTAAGTTGCAAAGGCAAAAGGTCTTGAGTGTGGAAAATGTCAAGTGACTATGGAATTAAACTACGCCATGCTTAAAAGTCTTAGGGAATGATAGAAACAGGTCCACGACGTTGAGGAAGGAAAGGGAAGTTGCAAAGGCAAAGGGTCTGGAGTGTGGGAAATGTCAAGTGACTATGGAATAATACAACGCCATGCTTAAAAACGATAAGGGAATGATGGAAATAGGTCCACGACGTAGAGGAAGTGGAGGTAAGTTGCAAAGGCAAAGGGTCTGGAGTGTGGTTAATGTCAAGCTACTATGGAATTCAACTACGCCATGCTTACAAAGTCTTAGGGAATACTGGAAACAGCTCCACGACGTAGACGAAGTGGAGGGAAGTTGCAAAGGCAAACGGTCTGGAGTATGGGAAATGTCAAGTAACTATAGCATAATACAAATTTATGCTTAGAAAGGTTAAGGGAATGATGGAAACAGGCCCACGACGTTGAGGAAGTGAAGGAAATGCTAAGGCAAAAGGTCTGGAGTGTGGGAAATGTCAAGTGCCTATGGAATTTTACAATGCCATGCTTAAAGAGGCTTAGGGAATTATGGAAACAGGTCCACGACGTAAAGGAAGTAGAGGTAAGTTGCTAAGGCAAAAGGTCTGGAGTGTGGGAAATGTCAAGTGCCTATGGAATTTTACAATGCCATGCTTAAATAGGCTTAGGGAATTATGGAAACAGGTCCACGACGTAAAGGAAGTAGAGGTAAGTTGCAAAGGCAAAAGGTCTTGAGTGTGGAAAATGTCAAGTGACTATGGAATTAAACTACGCCATGCTTAAAAGTTTTAGGGAATGATGGAAACAGGTCCACGAC
This sequence comes from Macrosteles quadrilineatus, assembly GCF_028750875.1. NCBI lineage: Eukaryota > Metazoa > Arthropoda > Insecta > Hemiptera > Cicadellidae > Macrosteles > Macrosteles quadrilineatus. The sequence continues at coordinate 13,660,791 of NW_026542601.1, read as the reverse complement.
TTTGAGGAAGAAAAGGGAAGTTGCAAAGGCAAAGGGTCTGGAGTGTGGGAAATGTTAAGTGAATATGGAACAATACAACGCCATGCTTAAAAACGATAAGGGAATGATGGAAATAGGTCCACGACGTAGAGGAAGTGGAGGTAAGTTGCAAAGGCAAAGGGTTTGGAGTGTTGTTAATGTCAAGCTACTATGGAATTCTACTACGCCATGCTTAAAAAGTCTTAGGGAATGATGGAAACAGGTCCACGACGTAGAGGAAGTGGAGGGAAGTTGCAAAGGCAAACGGTCTAAAGTAAGGGAAATGTCAAGTAACTATAGAATAATACAAATGTATGCTTAGAAAGGTGTAGGGAATTAAGGAAGCAGGACCACGACGTTGAGAAAGTGAAGGGAAGTTGCAAAGGCAAAGGGTCCGGAGTGTTAGAAATGTCAAGTGACAATGGAATAATACAATGCCATGCTTAAAAACGATTAGAGAATGATGAACACAGGTCCACGACGTAGAGTAAGTGGAGGGAAGTTGCAAAGGCCAAGGTTCTGGAGTGTGGGAAATGTCAAGTGACTATAGAAAAATACAACGCCATGCTTAAAAACGATAAGAGAATGATGGAAACAGGTGCACGACGTAGAGGAAGTGGAGGTAAGTTGCAACTTCTGCTATGAGTTCCTAGGTAGCAGCACCAGATAGTCACGGACTATTTACATGAGATCTTTTAGTTTAAACACAACAGTGATCATAAATGAGTTCCCGAGACTTTACTGCAAAACATTAGTTTCCCTAAAATGGCTATATTACGATAACCTCGTCTAACTAAATTAAGGTTAAATTCAATATTACATTGTAAACTATATGTCTTCTGATTTAATGAGATTTCAGTTTCAAATAATGCTATCAGAAAATAAAAATGTATGGGAAAACCAGAAAAATTACAACAAAAACTAAGTTTTATTTAATGTTTACTACAAATACCGGGATTTATCTTTCTTATTTATTTTCTTATTGTGTTATTATTCAAAATAACCTATTTAACAAGGGGTTAAGCAAGGTTTATGGCAAAGCGTTGTATAATTCCATAGTCACTTGTCATTTACCACACTCCACACCTTTTGCCTTTGCAATTTCCCTCCATTTCCTATACGTCGTAGACCTGTTTCCATTATTTCCTAAGCCTTATAAGGCATAAAAGAGATGTAAACTAGTTTTAAAACGGTTAAAAAACTTGTTTTAAAACAGTTGAAAAACTTGTTTTAAAACGATTGAAAACTTGTATTAAAACAATTGAAAAACTTGTTTTAAAACTTGTATTAAAACAATTGAAAAACTTGTTTTAATACAAATTTTTTAACAGTTTTAAAACAAGTTAACAACTGTTTTGATACAAGTTTACAACTGTTTTTTCCAAAAAAAATTTCTTAGGGAATGATGGAAACATGTCCACGACGTTGAGGAATTGAAGGGAAGCTGCAAAGGCAAAGGGTCTGGAGTGTGGGAAAATGTCAAGTGACTATGGAATAATACAACGCTATGCTTAAAAACGATTAGGGAATGATGGAAACAGGTCCACGACGTTGAGGAAGTGGAGGTAAGTTGCTAAGGCAAAAGGTCTGGAATGTGGGAAATGTCAAGTGCCTATGGAATTATACAATGCTATGCTAAGCGTGTGGTTGGCTTAGGGAATCATGGAAACAGGTCCACGACGTAAAGGAAGTGGAGGTAAGTTGCAAAGGCAAAAGGTCTTGAGTGTGGGAAATGTCAAGTGACTATGGAATTATACTACGCCATGCTTAAAAGTCTTAGGGAATGATAGAAACAGGTCCACGACGTTGAGGAAGGAAAGGGAAGTTGCAAAGGCAAAGGGTCTGGAGTGTGGGAAATGTCAAGTGACTATGGAATAATACAACGCCATGCTTAAAAACGATTAGGGAATGATGGAAACAGGTTTACGACGTAGAGGAAGTGGAGGGAAGTTGCAAATGCAAAGGTTCTTGAGTGTGGGAAATGTCAAGTGACTATAAAATAATACAACGCCATGCTTAAAAACGATAAGGGAATGATGGAAATAGGTCCACGACGTAGAGGAAGTGGAGGTAAGTTGCAAAGGCAAACGGTCTGGAGTATGGGAAATGTCAAGTAACTATAGCATAATACAAATTTATGCTTAGAAAGGTTTAGGGAATGATGGAAACAGGCCCACGACGTTGAGGAAGTGAAGGGAAGTTGCTAAGGCAAAAGGTCTGGAGTGTGGGAAATGTCAAGTGCCTATGGAATTATACAATGCCATGCTAAGCGTGTGGTTGGCTTAGGGAATCATGGAAACAGGTCCACGACGTAAAGGAAGTGGAGGTAAGTTGCAAAGGCAAAAGGTCTTGAGTGTGGAAAATGTCAAGTGACTATGGAATTAAACTACGCCATGCTTAAAAGTCTTAGGGAATGATAGAAACAGGTCCACGACGTTGAGGAAGGAAAGAGAAGTTGCAAAGGCAAAGGGTCTGGAGTGTGGGAAATGTCAAGTGACTATGGAATAATACAACGCCATGCTTAAAAACGATTAGGGAATGATGGAAACAGGTCCACGACGTAGAGGAAGTGGAGGTAAGTTGCAAAGGCAAAGGGTCTGGAGGGTGGTTAATGTCAAGCTACTATGGAATTCTACTACGCCATGCTTAAAAAGTCTTAAGGAATGATGGAAACAGGTCCACGACGTAGAGGAAGTGGAGGGAAGTTGCAAAGGCAAACGGTCTGGAGTAAGGGAAATGTCAAGTGACTATGGAATTAAACTACGCCATGCTTAAAAGTATTAGGGAATGATGGAAACAGGTCCACGACGTTGAGGAAGAAAAGGGAAGTTGCAAAGGCAAAGGGTCTGGAGTGTGGGAAATGTTAAGTGACTATGGAACAATACAACGCAATGCTTAAAAACGATCAGGGAATAATGGAAACAGGTCCACGACATAGAGGAAGTGGTAGGAAGTTGCAAAGGCAAAGGTTCTGGAGTGTGGGAAATATCAAGAGACTTTAATATAATACAACGTTATTCTTAAAAACGATAAGGTAATGATGGAAATAGGTCCACGACGTAGAGGAAGTGGAGGTAAGTTGCAAAGGCAAAGGGTTTGGAGTGTTGTTAATGTCAAGCTACTATGGAATTCTACTACGCCATGCTTAAAAAGTCTTAAGGAATGATGGAAACAGGTCCACGACGTAGAGGAAGTGGAGGGAAGTTGCAAAGGCAAACGGTCTAAAGTAAGGGAAATGTCAAGTAACTATAGAATAATACAAATGTATGCTTAGAAAGGTGTAGGGAATTAAGGAAGCAGGACCACGACGTTGAGAAAGTGAAGGGAAGTTGCAAAGGCAAAGGGTCCGGAGTGTTAGAAATGTCAAGTGACAATGGAATAATACAATGCCATGCTTAAAAACGATTAGAGAATGATGAACACAGGTCCACGACGTAGAGTAAGTGGAGGGAAGTTGCAAAGGCCAAGGTTCTGGAGTGTGGGAAATGTCAAGTGACTATAGAAAAATACAACGCCATGCTTAAAAGCGATAAGAGAATGATGGAAACAGGTGCACGACGTAGAGGAAGTGGAGGTAAGTTGCAACTTCTGCTATGAGTTCCTAGGTAGCAGCACCAGATAGTCACGGACTATTTACATGAGATCTTTTAGTTTAAACACAACAGTGATCATAAATGAGTTCCCGAGACTTTACTGCAAAACATTAGTTTCCCTAAAATGGCTATATTACGATAACCTCGTCTAACTAAATAAAGGTTAAATTCAATATTACATTGTAAACTATATGTCTTCTGATTTAATTAGATTTCAGTTTCAAATAATGCTATCAGAAAATAAAAATGTACGGGAAAACCAGAAAAATTACAACAAAAACTAAGTTTTATTTAATGTTTACTACAAATACCGGGATTTATCTTTCTTATTTATTTTCTTATTGTGTTATTATTCAAAATAACCTATTTAACAAGGGGTTAAGCAAGGTTTATGGCAAAGCGTTGTATAATTCCATAGTCACTTGTCATTTACCACACTCCACACCTTTTGCCTTTGCAATTTCCCTCCATTTCCTATACGTCGTAGACCTGTTTCCATTATTTCCTAAGCCTTATTAAGCATAAAAGAGATGTAAACTAGTTTTAAAACGGTTAAAAAACTTGTTTTAAAACAGTTGAAAAACTTGTTTTAAAACGATTGAAAACTTGTATTAAAACAATTGAAAAACTTGTTTTAAAACTTGTATTAAAACAATTGAAAAACTTGTTTTAATACAAGTTTTTTAACAGTTTTAAAACAAGTTAACAACTGTTTTGATACAAGTTTACAACTGTTTTTTTTTTCAAAAAATATTGCTTAGGGAATGATGGAAACATGTCCACGACGTTGAAGATTGAAGGGAAGTTGCAAAGGCAAAGGGTCTGGAGTGTGGGAAAATGTCAAGTGACTATGGAATAATACAACGCTATGCTTAAAAACGATTAAGATGATTAAAATGATTAACGATTAATGTCTAAGGGATATAGAGAGGAAGGTTATTAAAAAAAAATAGCAAAACGGCCATTGGTGACCTGTTTGTTCATAGGATACACTAACAATTACTTAGCTAAAAGATTCGCCCAATCCGATGATTTCGAGGTGTATGTCTAAACCAAGGATTATGAACACCTCACTATGCCCCAGTGGTTGTAGTATATCGCTACAAACACACAGGTCACCAATTATTTGCCACACAGGACGGGATTCGAACCCGAGCAGACGAATGCCACTGGCCAAGTGACACACGCCCTAGCCTTCTTGGCTATCTGTGCTTGACGACTGAGGAGTCAAAAACCGGTATTTAAGCTGAGGCCAACGATTGCGAACAGATAGCGCTGCAGATGGTTGTTCGATGAGTTCCTAGGTAGCAGCACCAGATAGTCACGGACTATTTACATGAAATCTTTTAGTTTAAACACAACAGTAATCATAAAGGAGTTCCCGAGACTTTACTGCAAAACATTAGTTTCCCTAAAATGGCTATATTACGATAAAGTCGTCTAACTAAATCAAAGTTAAATTCAATATTACATTGTAAACTATATGTCTTCTGATTTAATGACAAGGGGATTAAATACAAGATTATTTAACAAGGGGTTAAAGCAAGGTTAAGGCAAAGCGTTGTATAATTCCATAGTCACTTGTCATTTACCACACTCCACACCTTTTGCCTTTGCAATTTCCCTCCATTTCCTATACGTCGTAGACCTGTTTCCATCATTCCCTAAGCCTTATTAAACATAAAAGAGATGTAAACTTGTTTTAAAACAGTTAAAAAACTTGTTTTAAAACAGTTGAAAAACTTGTTTTAAAACGATTGAAAACTTGTATTAAAACAAGTTTTTCAATTGTTTTAATACAAGTTTTTTAACAGTTTTAAAACAAGTTAACAACTGTTTTGATACAAGTTTACAACTGTTTTTTTCCAAAAAATATGGCTTAGGGAATGATGGAAACATGTCCACGACGTTAAGGAATTGAAGGGAAGTTGCAAAGGCAAAGGGTCTGGAGTGTGGGAAAATGTCAAGTGACTATGGAATAATACAACGCTATGCTTAAAAACGATTAGGGAATGATGGAAACAGGTCCACGACGTTGAGGAAGTGGAGGTAAGTTGCTAAAGCAAAAGGTCTGGAATGTGGGAAATATCATGTGACTATGGAATTATACTACGCCATGCTTAAAAGTCTTAGGGAATGATAGAAACAGGTCCACGACGTTAAGGAAGGAAAGGAAAGTTGCAAAGGCAAAGGGTCTGGAGTGTGGGAAATGTCAATTGACTATGGAATAATACAATGCCATGCTTAAAAACGATTAGGGAATGATGGAAACAGGTCCACCACGTAGAAAAAGTGGAGGAAAGTTGCAAATGCAAAGGTTCTGGAGTGTGGGAAATGTCAAGTGACTATAAAATAATACAACGCCATGCTTAAAAACGATAAGGGAATGATGGAAATAGGTCCACGACGTAGAGGAAGTGGAGGTAAGTTGCAAAGGCAAAGGGTCTGGAGTGTGGTTAATGTCAAGCTACTATGGAATTCTACTACGCCATGCTTAAAAAGTCTTAGGGAATACTGGAAACAGCTCCACGACGTAGACGAAGTGGAGGGAAGTTGCAAAGGCAAACGTTCTGGAGTATGGGAAATGTCAAGCAACTATAGCATAATACAAATTTATGCTTAGAAAGGTTAAGGGAATGATGGAAACAGGCCCACGACGTTGAGGAAGTGAAGGGAAAATGCTAAGGCAAAAGGTCTGGAGTGTGGGAAATGTCAAGTGCCTATGGAATTTTACAATGCCATGCTTAAATAGGCTTAGGGAATTATGGAAACAGGTCCACGACGTAAAGGAAGTAGAGGTAAGTTGCAAAGGCAAAAGGTCTTGAGTGTGGAAAATGTCAAGTGACTATGGAATTAAACTATGCCATGCTTAAAAGTTTTAGGGAATGATGGAAACAGGTCCACGACGTTGAGGAAGAAAAGGGAAGTTGCAAAGGCAAAGGGTCTGGAGTGTGGGAAATGTTAAGTGACTATGGAACAATACAACGCCATGCTTAAAAACGATAAGGGAATGATGGAAATAGGTCCACGACGTAGAGGAAGTGGAGGTAAGTTGCAAAGGCAAAGGGTTTGGAGTGTTGTTAATGTCAAGCTACTATGGAATTCTACTACGCCATGCTTAAAAAGTCTTAGGGAATGATGGAAACAGGTCCACGACGTAGAGGAAGTGGAGGGAAGTTGCAAAGGCAAACCGTCTAAAGTAAGGGAAATGTCAAGTAACTATAGAATAATACAAATGTATGCTTAGAAAGGTGTAGGGAATTAAGGAAGCAGGACCACGACGTTGAGAAAGTGAAGGGAAGTTGCAAAGGCAAAGGGTCCGGAGTGTTAGAAATGTCAAGTGACAATGGAATAATACAATGCCATGCTTAAAAACGATTAGAGAATGATGAACACAGGTCCACGACGTAGAGTAAGTGGAGGGAAGTTGCAAAGGCCAAGGTTCTGGAGTGTGGGAAATGTCAAGTGACTATAGAAAAATACAACGCCATGCTTAAAAACGATAAGAGAATGATGGAAACAGGTGCACGACGTAGAGGAAGTGGAGGTAAGTTGCAACTTCTGCTATGAGTTCCTAGGTAGCAGCACCAGATAGTCACGGACTATTTACATGAGATCTTTTAGTTTAAACACAACAGTGATCATAAATGAGTTCCCGAGACTTTACTGCAAAACATTAGTTTCCCTAAAATGGCTATATTACGATAACCTCGTCTAACTAAATCAAGGTTAAATTCAATATTACATTGTAAACTATATGTCTTCTGATTTAATGAGATTTCAGTTTCAAATAATGCTATCAGAAAATAAAAATGTATGGGAAAACCAGAAAAATTACAACAAAAACTAAGTTTTATTTAATGTTTACTACAAATACCGGGATTTATCTTTCTTATTTATTTTCTTATTGTGTTATTATTCAAAATAACCTATTTAACAAGGGGTTAAGCAAGGTTTATGGCAAAGCGTTGTATAATTCCATAGTCACTTGTCATTTACCACACTCCACACCTTTTGCCTTTGCAATTTCCCTCCATTTCCTATACTTCGTAGACCTGTTTCCATTATTTCCTAAGCCTTATTAAGCATAAAAGAGATGTAAACTAGTTTTAAAACGGTTAAAAAACTTGTTTTAAAACAGTTGAAAAACTTGTTTTAAAACGATTGAAAACTTGTATTAAAACAATTGAAAAACTTGTTTTAAAACTTGTATTAAAACAATTGAAAAACTTGTTTTAATACAAATTTTTTAACAGTTTTAAAACAAGTTAACAACTGTTTTGATACAAGTTTACAACTGTTTTTTTCCAAAAAAATGTCTTAGGGAATGATGGAAACATGTCCACGACGTTGAGGAATTGAAGGGAAGTTGCAAAAGCAAAGGGTCTGGAGTGTGGGAAACTGTCAAGTGACTATGGAATAATACAACGCTATGCTTAAAAACGATTAGGGAATGATGGAAACAGGTCCACGACGTTGAGGAAGTGGAGGTAAGTTGCTAAGGCAAAAGGTCTGGAGTGTGGGAAATGTCAAGTGCCTATGGAATTATACAATGCTATGCTAAGCGTGTGGTTGGCTTAGGGAATCATGGAAACAGGTCCACGACGTAAAGGAAGTGGAGGTAAGTTGCAAAGGCAAAAGGTCTTGAGTGTGGGAAATGTCAAGTGACTATGGAATTATACTACGCCATGCTTAAAAGTCTTAGGGAATGATAGAAACAGGTCCACGACGTTGAGGAAGGAAAGGGAAGTTGCAAAGGCAAAGGGTCTGGAGTGTGAGAAATGTCAAGTGACTATGGAATAATACAACGCCATGCTTAAAAACGATTAGGGAATGATGGAAACAGGTTTACGACGTAGAGGAAGTGGAGGGAAGTTGCAAATGCAAAGGTTCTTGAGTGTGGGAAATGTCAAGTGACTATAAAATAATACAACGCCATGCTTAAAAACGATAAGGGAATGATGGAAATAGGTCCACGACGTTGAGGAAGTGAAGGGAAGTTGCTAAGGCAAAAGGTCTGGAGTGTGGGAAATGTCAAGTGCCTATGGAATTATACAATGCCATGCTAAGCGTGTGGTTGGCTTAGGGAATCATGGAAACAGGTCCACGACGTAAAGGAAGTGGAGGTAAGTTGCAAAGGCAAAAGGTCTTGAGTGTGGAAAATGTCAAGTGACTATGGAATTAAACTACGCCATGCTTAAAAGTCTTAGGGAATGATAGAAACAGGTCCACGACGTTGAGGAAGGAAAGGGAAGTTGCAAAGGCAAAGGGTCTGGAGTGTGGGAAATGTCAAGTGACTATGGAATAATACAACGCTATGCTTAAAAACGATTAGGGAATGATGGAAACAGGTCCACGACGTTGAGGAAGTGGAGGTAAGTTGCTAAGGCAAAAGGTCTGGAATGTGGGAAATATCATGTGACTATGGAATTATACTACGCCATGCTTAAAAGTCTTAGGGAATGATAGAAACAGGTCCACGACGTTAAGGAAGGAAAGGAAAGTTGCAAAGGCAAAGGGTCTGGAGTGTGGGAAATGTCAATTGACTATGGAATAATACAATGCCATGCTTAAAAACGATTAGGGAATGATGGAAACAGGTCCACCACGTAGAGGAAGTGGAGGAAAGTTGCAAATGCAAAGGTTCTGGAGTGTGGGAAATGTCAAGTGACTATAAAATAATACAACACCATGCTTAAAAACGATAAGGGAATGATGGAAATAGGTCCACGACGTAGAGGAAGTGGAGGTAAGTTGCAAAGGCAAAGGGTCTGGAGTGTGGTTAATGTCAAGCTACTATGGAATTCTACTACGCCATGCTTAAAAAGTCTTAGGGAATACTGGAAACAGCTCCACGACGTAGACGAAGTGGAGGGAAGTTGCAAAGGCAAACGTTCTGGAGTATGGGAAATGTCAAGTAACTATAGCATAATACAAATTTATGCTTAGAAAGGTTAAGGGAATGATGGAAACAGGCCCACGACGTTGAGGAAGTGAAGGGAAAATGCTAAGGCAAAAGGTCTGGAGTGTGGGAAATGTCAAGTGCCTATGGAATTTTACAATGCCATGCTTAAATAGGCTTAGGGAATTATGGAAACAGGTCCACGACGTAAAGGAAGTAGAGGTAAGTTGCAAAGGCAAAAGGTCTTGAGTGTGGAAAATGTCAAGTGACTATGGAATTAAACTATGCCATGCTTAAAAGTTTTAGGGAATGATGGAAACAGGTCCACGACGTTGAGGAAGAAAAGGGAAGTTGCAAAGGCAAAGGGTCTGGAGTGTGGGAAATGTTAAGTGACTATGGAACAATACAACGCCATGCTTAAAAACGATAAGGGAATGATGGAAATAGGTCCACGACGTAGAGGAAGTGGAGGTAAGTTGCAAAGGCAAAGGGTTTGGAGTGTTGTTAATGTCAAGCTACTATGGAATTCTACTACGCCATGCTTAAAAAGTCTTAGGGAATGATGGAAACAGGTCCACGACGTAGAGGAAGTGGAGGGAAGTTGCAAAGGCAAACGGTCTAAAGTAAGGGAAATGTCAAGTAACTATAGAATAATACAAATGTATGCTTAGAAAGGTGTAGGGAATTAAGGAAGCAGGACCACGACGTTGAGAAAGTGAAGGGAAGTTGCAAAGGCAAAGGGTCCGGAGTGTTAGAAATGTCAAGTGACAATGGAATAATACAATGCCATGCTTAAAAACGATTAGAGAATGATGAACACAGGTCCACGACGTAGAGTAAGTGGAGGGAAGTTGCAAAGGCCAAGGTTCTGGAGTGTGGGAAATGTCAAGTGACTATAGAAAAATACAACGCCATGCTTAAAAACGATAAGAGAATGATGGAAACAGGTGCACGACGTAGAGGAAGTGGAGGTAAGTTGCAACTTCTGCTATGAGTTCCTAGGTAGCAGCACCAGATAGTCACGGACTATTTACATGAGATCTTTTAGTTTAAACACAACAGTGATCATAAATGAGTTCCCGAGACTTTACTGCAAAACATTAGTTTCCCTAAAATGGCTATATTACGATAACCTCGTCTAACTAAATCAAGGTTAAATTCAATATTACATTGTAAACTATATGTCTTCTGATTTAATGAGATTTCAGTTTCAAATAATGCTATCAGAAAATAAAAATGTATGGGAAAACCAGAAAAATTACAACAAAAACTAAGTTTTATTTAATGTTTACTACAAATACCGGGATTTATCTTTCTTATTTATTTTCTTATTGTGTTATTATTCAAAATAACCTATTTAACAAGGGGTTAAGCAAGGTTTATGGCAAAGCGTTGTATAATTCCATAGTCACTTGTCATTTACCACACTCCACACCTTTTGCCTTTGCAATTTCCCTCCATTTCCTATACTTCGTAGACCTGTTTCCATTATTTCCTAAGCCTTATTAAGCATAAAAGAGATGTAAACTAGTTTTAAAACGGTTAAAAAACTTGTTTTAAAACAGTTGAAAAACTTGTTTTAAAACGATTGAAAACTTGTATTAAAACAATTGAAAAAACTTGTTTTAAAACTTGTATTAAAACAATTGAAAAACTTGTTTTAATACAAATTTTTTAACAGTTTTAAAACAAGTTAACAACTGTTTTGATACAAGTTTACAACTGTTTTTTTCCAAAAAAATGTCTTAGGGAATGATGGAAACATGTCCACGACGTTGAGGAATTGAAGGGAAGTTGCAAAAGCAAAGGGTCTGGAGTGTGGGAAACTGTCAAGTGACTATGGAATAATACAACGCTATGCTTAAAAACGATTAGGGAATGATGGAAACAGGTCCACGACGTTGAGGAAGTGGAGGTAAGTTGCTAAGGCAAAAGGTCTGGAGTGTGGGAAATGTCAAGTGCCTATGGAATTATACAATGCTATGCTAAGCGTGTGGTTGGCTTAGGGAATCATGGAAACAGGTCCACGACGTAAAGGAAGTGGAGGTAAGTTGCAAAGGCAAAAGGTCTTGAGTGTGGGAAATGTCAAGTGACTATGGAATTATACTACGCCATGCTTAAAAGTCTTAGGGAATGATAGAAACAGGTCCACGACGTTGAGGAAGGAAAGGGAAGTTTCATCATAATGTAGTTGTTTTTCTAAACCACGTTAGCTAATCAATAAAAGGTTACATTACCTGCAGACTGCCTTGTGGGTTTTGTTAATCCAGTAGGATTACGTACGTTTCGGCAAATATATTGCCATCATCAGATCCAGAACTTGAAGGTTAAAATCTTGGTTTTTCGACACACATGGTCACGTCAAAGTTTAAAATAGAACACATACACAAAACGAACATTAAATACATGTAGGCCTACTATTAAAAAACCGAACAGGATGTAATATGATGCAAGCATCTCTCTTGCCGAGTCCATATCTGCTGTAAAGGAACAACTATGACAACTCTGGAAAATTACGAAATTTATAAGGCCACAAAAACCCGCCCTCAGGACCTACTCAATGATAAAAGTACACTTCAATCAAATTTATTATTTGAAACTTTAATACAACTGGACAGAGACCGACACTTATGATACAGGATGCCTTGGGGTCAGAGTCCAGTTCACAGGACCTGACGACTACCAGTCGAGACTCGGCAAGAGAGATGCTTGCATCATATTACATCCTGTTCGGTTTTTTAATAGTAGGCCTACATGTATTTAATGTTCGTTTTGTGTATGTGTTCTATTTTAAACTTTGACGTGACCATGTGTGTCGAAAAACCAAGATTTTAACCTTCAAGTTCTGGATCTGATGATGGCAATATATTTGCCGAAACGTACGTAATCCTACTGGATTAACAAAACCCACAAGGCAGTCTGCAGGTAATGTAACCTTTTATTGATTAAAGGGAAGTTGCAAAGGCAAAGGGTCTGGAGTGTGAGAAATGTCAAGTGACTATGGAATAATACAACGCCATGCTTAAAAACGATTAGGGAATGATGGAAACAGGTTTACGACGTAGAGGAAGTGGAGGGAAGTTGCAAATGCAAAGGTTCTTGAGTGTGGGAAATGTCAAGTGACTATAAAATAATACAACGCCATGCTTAAAAACGATAAGGGAATGATGGAAATAGGTCCACGACGTTGAGGAAGTGAAGGGAAGTTGCTAAGGCAAAAGGTCTGGAGTGTGGGAAATGTCAAGTGCCTATGGAATTATACAATGCCATGCTAAGCGTGTGGTTGGCTTAGGGAATCATGGAAACAGGTCCACGACGTAAAGGAAGTGGAGGTAAGTTGCAAAGGCAAAAGGTCTTGAGTGTGGAAAATGTCAAGTGACTATGGAATTAAACTACGCCATGCTTAAAAGTCTTAGGGAATGATAGAAACAGGTCCACGACGTTGAGGAAGGAAAGGGAAGTTGCAAAGGCAAAGGGTCTGGAGTGTGGGAAATGTCAAGTGACTATGGAATAATACAACGCCATGCTTAAAAACGATTAGGGAATGATGGAAACAGGTCCACCACGTAGAGGAAGTGGAGGAAAGTTGCAAATGCAAAGGTTCTGGAGTGTGGGAAATGTCAAGTGACTATAAAATAATACAACGCCATGCTTAAAAACGATAAGGGAATGATGGAAATAGGTCCACGACGTAGAGGAACTGGAGGTAAGTTGCAAAGGCAAAGGGTCTGGAGTGTGGTTAATGTCAAGCTGCTATGGAATTCTACTACGCCATGCTTAAAAAGTCTTAGGGAATACTGGAAACAGCTCCACGACGTAGACGAAGTGGAGGGAAGTTGCAAAGGCAAACGGTCTGGAGTATGGGAAATGTCAAGTAACTATAGCATAATACAAATTTATGCTTAGAAAGGTTAAGGGAATGATGGAAACAGGCCCACGACGTTGAGGAAGTGAAGGGAAAATGCTAAGGCAAAAGGTCTGGAGTGTGGGAAATGTCAAGTGCCTATGGAATTTTACAATGCCATGCTTAAAGAGCCTTAGGGAATTATGGAAACAGGTCCACGACGTAAAGGAAGTAGAGGTAAGTTGCAAAGGCAAAAGGTCTTGAGTGTGGAAAATGTCAAGTGACTATGGAATTAAACTACGCCATGCTTAAAAGTTTTAGGGAATGATGGAAACAGGTCCACGACGTTGAGGAAGAAAAGGGAAGTTGCAAAGGCAAAGGGTCTGGAGTGTGGGAAATGTTAAGTGACTATGGAACAATACAACGCCATGCTTAAAAACGATCAGGGAATAATGGAAACAGGTCCACGACATAGAGGAAGTGGTGGGAAGTTGCAAAGGCAAAGGTTCTGGAGTGTGGGAAATATCAAGTGACTTTAATATAATACAACGTTATTCTTAAAAACGATAAGGGAATGATGGAAATAGGTCCACGACGTAGAGGAAGTGGAGGTAAGTTGCAAAGGCAAAGGGTTTGGAGTGTTGTTAATGTCAAGCTACTATGGAATTCTACTACGCCATGCTTACAAAGTCTTAAGGAATGATGGAAACAGGTCCACGACGTAGAGGAAGTGGAGGGAAGTTGCAAAGGCAAACGGTCTAAAGTAAGGGAAATGTCAAGTAACTATAGAATAATACAAATGTATGCTTAGAAAGGTGTAGGGAATTAAGGAAGCAGGACCACGACGTTGAGAAAGTGAAGGGAAGTTGCAAAGGCAAAGGGTCCGGAGTGTTAGAAATGTCAAGTGACAATGGAATAATACAATGCCATGCTTAAAAACGATTAGAGAATGATGAACACAGGTCCACGACGTAGAGTAAGTGGAGGGAAGTTGCAAAGGCCAAGGTTCTGGAGTGTGGGAAATATCAAGTGACTATAGAAAAATACAACGCCATGCTTAAAAGCGATAAGAGAATGATGGAAACAGGTGCACGACGTAGAGGAAGTGGAGGTAAGTTGCAACTTCTGCTATGAGTTCCTAGGTAGCAGCACCAGATAGTCACGGACTATTTACATGAGATCTTTTAGTTTAAACACAACAGTGATCATAAATGAGTTCCCGAGACTTTACTGCAAAACATTAGTTTCCCTAAAATGGCTATATTACGATAACCTCGTCTAACTAAATCAAGGTTAAATTCAATATTACATTGTAAACTATATGTCTTCTGATTTAATGAGATTTCAGTTTCAAATAATGCTATCAGAAAATAAAAATGTATGGGAAAACCAGAAAAATTACAACAAAAACTAAGTTTTATTTAATGTTTACTACAAATACCGGGATTTATCTTTCTTATTTATTTTCTTATTGTGTTATTATTCAAAATAACCTATTTAACAAGGGGTTAAGCAAGGTTGATGGCAAAGCGTTGTATAATTCCATAGTCACTTGTCATTTACCACACTCCACACCTTTTGCCTTTGCAATTTCCCTCCATTTCCTATACTTCGTAGACCTTTTTCCATTATTTCCTAAGCCTTATTAAGCATAAAAGAGATGTAAACTAGTTTTAAAACGGTTAAAAAACTTGTTTTAAAACAGTTGAAAAACTTGTTTTAAAACGATTGAAAACTTGTATTAAAACAATTGAAAAACTTGTTTTAAACCTTGTATTAAAACAATTGAAAAACTTGTTTTAATACAAGTTTTTTAACAGTTTTAAAACAAGTTAACAACTGTTTTGATACAAGTTTACAACTGTTTTTTTCCAAAAAATATGGCTTAGGGAATGATGGAAACATGTCCACGACGTTGAGGAATTGAAGGGAAGTTGCAAATGCAAAGGTTCTTGAGTGTGGGAAATGTCAAGTGACTATAAAATAATACAACGCCATGCTTAAAAACGATAAGGGAATGATGGAAATAGGTCCACGACGTAGAGGAAGTGGAGGTAAGTTGCAAAGGCAAACGGTCTGGAGTATGGGAAATGTCAAGTAACTATAGCATAATACAAATTTATGCTTAGAAAGGTTTAGGGAATGATGGAAACAGGCCCACGACGTTGAGGAAGTGGAGGGAAGTTGCTCAGGCAAAAGGTCTGGAGTGTGGGAAATGTTAACGATTAATGTCTAAGGGATATAGAGAGGAAGGTTATTAAAAAAAAAATAGCAAAACGGCCATTGGTGACCTGTATGTTCATAGGATACACTAACAACCACTTAGCTAAAAGATTCGCCCAATCCGATGATTTCGAGGTGTATGTCTAAACCAAGGATTATGAACACCTCACTATGCCCCAGTGGTTGTAGTATATCGCTACAAACACACAGGTCACCAATTATTTGCCACACAGGACGGGATTCGAACCCGAGCAGACGAATGCCACTGGCCAAGTGACACAAGCCCTAGCCTTCTTGGCTATCTGTGCTTGACGACTGAGGAGTCAAAAACCGGTATTTAAGCTGAGGCCACCGATTGCGAACAGATAGCGCTGCAGATGGTTGTTCAATGAGTTCCTAGGTAGCAGCACCAGATAGTCACGGACTATTTACATGAAATCTTTTAGTTTAAACACAACAGTAATCATAAATGAGTTCCCGAGACTTTACTGCAAAACATTAGTTTCCCTAAAATGGCTTTATTACGATAACCTCGTCTAATATATAGCCATATATAGTCTAATATATACGCCATGCTTAAAAGTCTTAGGGAATGATAGAAACAGGTCCACGACGTTGAGGAAGGAAAGGGAAGTTGCAAAGGCAAAGGGTCTGGAGTGTGGGAAATGTCAAGTGACTATGGAATAATACAACGCCATGCTTAAAAACGATTAGGGAATGATGGAAACAGGTTTACGACGTAGAGGAAGTGGAGGGAAGTTGCAAATGCAAAGGTTCTTGAGTGTGGGAAATGTCAAGTGACTATAAAATAATACAACGCCATGCTTAAAAACGATAAGGGAATGATGGAAATAGGTCCACGACGTAGAGGAAGTGGAAATAAGTTGCAAAGGCAAACGGTCTGGAGTATGGGAAATGTCAAGTAACTATAGCATAATACAAATTTATGCTTAGAAAGGTTTAGGGAATGATGGAAACAGGCCCACGACGTTGAGGAAGTGAAAGGAAGTTGCTAAGGCAAAAGGTCTGGAGTGTGGGAAATATTAACGATTAATGTCTAAGGGATATAGAGAGGAAGGTTATTAAAAAAAATAGCAAAACGGCCATTGGTGACCTGTATGTTCATAGGATACACTAACAACCACTTAGCTAAAAGATTCGCCCAATCCGATGATTTCGAGGTGTATGTCTAAACCAAGGATTATGAACACCTCACTATGCCCCAGTGGTTGTAGTATATCGCTACAAACACACAGGTCACCAATTATTTGCCACACAGGACGGGATTCGAACCCGAGCAGACGAATGCCACTGGCCAAGTGACACACGCCCTAGCCTTCTTGGCTATCTGTGCTTGACGACTGAGGAGTCAAAAACCGGTATTTAAGCTGAGGCCACCGATTGCGAACAGATAGCGCTGCAGATGGTTGTTCAATGAGTTCCTAGGTAGCAGCACCAGATAGTCACGGACTATTTACATGAAATCTTTTAGTTTAAACACAACAGTAATCATAAAGGAGTTCCCGAGACTTAACTGCAAAACATTAGTTTCCCTAAAATGGCTATATTACGATAAAGTTGTCTAACTAAATCAAAGTTAAATTCAATATTACATTGTAAACTATATGTCTTCTGATTTAATGACAAGGGGATTAAATACAAGATTATTTAACAAGGGGTTAAAGCAAGGTTAAGGCAAAGCGTTGTATAATTCCATAGTCACTTGTCATTTACCACACTCCACACCTTTTGCCTTTGCAATTTCCCTCCATTTCCTATACGTCGTAGACCTGTTTCCATCATTCCCTAAGCCTTATTAAACATAAAAGAGATGTAAACTTGTTTTAAAACGGTTAAAAAACTTGTTTTAAAACATTTGAAAAACTTGTTTTAAAACGATTGAAAACTTGTATTAAAACAATTGAAAAACTTGTTTTAAAACTTGTATTAAAACAATTGAAAAACTTGTTTTAATACAAGTTTTTTAACAGTTTTAAAACAAGTTAACAACTGTTTTGATACAAGTTTACAACTGTTTTTTTCCAAAAAATATGGCTTAGGGAATGATGGAAACATGTCCACGACGTTGAGGAATTGAAGGGAAGTTGCAAAGGCAAAGGGTCTGGAGTGTGGGAAAATGTCAAGTGACTATGGAATAATACAACGCTATGCTTAAAAACGATTAGGGAATGATGGAAACAGGTCCACGACGTTGAGGAAGTGGAGGTAAGTTGCTAAGGCAAAAGGTCTGGAATGTGGGAAATGTCAAGTGCCTAGGGAATTATACAATGCCATGCTAAGCGTGTGGTTGGCTTAGGGAATCATGGAAACAGGTCCACGACGTAAAGGAAGTGGAGGTAAGTTGCAAAGGCAAAAGGTCTTGAGTGTGGGAAATGTCATGTGACTATGGAATTATACTACGCCATGCTTAAAAGTCTTAGGGAATGATAGAAACAGGTCCACGACGTTAAGGAAGGAAAGGGAAGTTGCAAAGGCAAAGGGTCTGGAGTGTGGGAAATGTCAATTGACTATGGAATAATACAATGCCATGCTTAAAAACGATTAGGGAATGATGGAAACAGGTCCACCACGTAGAGGAAGTGGAGGAAAGTTGCAAATGCAAAGGTTCTGGAGTGTGGGAAATGTCAAGTGACTATAAAATAATACAACGCCATGCTTAAAAACGATAAGGGAATGATGGAAATAGGTCCACGACGTAGAAGAAGTGGAGGTAAGTTGCAAAGGCAAAGGGTTTGGAGTGTGGTTAATGTCAAGCTACTGTGGAATTCTTACGCCATGCTTAAAAATTCTTAGGGAATACTGGAAACTGCTCCACGACGTAGACGAAGTGGAGGGAAGTTGCAAAGGCAAACGGTCTGGAGTATGGGAAATGTCAAGTAACTATAGCATAATACAAATTTATGCTTAGAAAGGTTAAGGGAATGATGGAAACAGGCCCACGACGTTGAGGAAGTGAAGGGAAAATGCTAAGGCAAAAGGTCTGGAGTGTGGGAAATGTCAAGTGCCTATGGAATTTTACAATGCCATGCTTAAATAGGCTTAGGGAATTATGGAAACAGGTCCACGACGTAAAGGAAGTAGAGGTAAGTTGCAAAGGCAAAAGGTCTTGAGTGTGGAAAATGTCAAGTGACTATGGAATTAAACTACGCCATGCTTAAAAGTTTTAGGGAATGATGGAAACAGGTCCACGACGTTGAGGAAGAAAAGGGAAGTTGCAAAGGCAAAGGGTCTGGAGTGTGGGAAATGTTAAGTGACTATGGAACAATACAACGCCATGCTTAAAAACGATAAGGGAATGATGGAAATAGGTCCACGACGTAGAGGAAGTGGAGGTAAGTTGCAAAGGCAAAGGGTTTGGAGTGTTGTTAATGTCAAGCTACTATGGAATTCTACTACGCCATGCTTACAAAGTCTTAAGGAATGATGGAAACAGGTCCACGACGTAGAGGAAGTGGAGGGAAGTTGCAAAGGCAAACGGTCTAAAGTAAGGGAAATGTCAAGTAACTATAGAATAATACAAATGTATGCTTAGAAAGGTGTAGGGAATTAAGGAAGCAGGACCACGACGTTGAGAAAGTGAAGGGAAGTTGCAAAGGCAAAGGGTCCGGAGTGTTAGAAATGTCAAGTGACAATGGAATAATACAATGCCATGCTTAAAAACGATTAGAGAATGATGAACACAGGTCCACGACGTAGAGTAAGTGGAGGGAAGTTGCAAAGGCCAAGGTTCTGGAGTGTGGGAAATATCAAGTGACTATAGAAAAATACAACGCCATGCTTAAAAGCGATAAGAGAATGATGGAAACAGGTGCACGACGTAGAGGAAGTGGAGGTAAGTTGCAACTTCTGCTATGAGTTCCTAGGTAGCAGCACCAGATAGTCACGGACTATTTACATGAGATCTTTTAGTTTAAACACAACAGTGATCATAAATGAGTTCCCGAGACTTTACTGCAAAACATTAGTTTCCCTAAAATGGCTATATTACGATAACCTCGTCTAACTAAATCAAGGTTAAATTCAATATTACATTGTAAACTATATGTCTTCTGATTTAATGAGATTTCAGTTTCAAATAATGCTATCAGAAAATAAAAATGTATGGGAAAACCAGAAAAATTACAACAAAAACTAAGTTTTATTTAATGTTTACTACAAATACCGGGATTTATCTTTCTTATTTATTTTCTTATTGTGTTATTATTCAAAATAACCTATTTAACAAGGGGTTAAGCAAGGTTGATGGCAAAGCGTTGTATAATTCCATAGTCACTTGTCATTTACCACACTCCACACCTTTTGCCTTTGCAATTTCCCTCCATTTCCTATACTTCGTAGACCTTTTTCCATTATTTCCTAAGCCTTATTAAGCATAAAAGAGATGTAAACTAGTTTTAAAACGGTTAAAAAACTTGTTTTAAAACAGTTGAAAAACTTGTTTTAAAACGATTGAAAACTTGTATTAAAACAATTGAAAAACTTGTTTTAAACCTTGTATTAAAACAATTGAAAAACTTGTTTTAATACAAGTTTTTTAACAGTTTTAAAACAAGTTAACAACTGTTTT
This sequence comes from Macrosteles quadrilineatus, assembly GCF_028750875.1. Classification (NCBI taxonomy): domain Eukaryota; kingdom Metazoa; phylum Arthropoda; class Insecta; order Hemiptera; family Cicadellidae; genus Macrosteles; species Macrosteles quadrilineatus. The sequence goes on along the minus strand of NW_026542601.1, from coordinate 13,640,623 downwards.
GATACAAGTTTACAACTGTTTTTTTCCAAAAAATATGGCTTAGGGAATGATGGAAACATGTCCACGACGTTGAGGAATTGAAGGGAAGTTGCAAATGCAAAGGTTCTTGAGTGTGGGAAATGTCAAGTGACTATAAAATAATACAACGCCATGCTTAAAAACGATAAGGGAATGACGGAAATAGGTCCACGACGTAGAGGAAGTGGAGGTAAGTTGCAAAGGCAAACGGTCTGGAGTATGGGAAATGTCAAGTAACTATAGCATAATACAAATTTATGCTTAGAAAGGTTTAGGGAATGATGGAAACAGGCCCACGACGTTGAGGAAGTGAAGGGAAGTTGCTCAGGCAAAAGGTCTGGAGTGTGGGAAATGTTAACGATTAATGTCTAAGGGATATAGAGAGGAAGGTTATTAAAAAAAAAATAGCAAAACGGCCATTGGTGACCTGTATGTTCATAGGATACACTAACAACCACTTAGCTAAAAGATTCGCCCAATCCGATGATTTCGAGGTGTATGTCTAAACCAAGGATTATGAACACCTCACTATGCCCCAGTGGTTGTAGTATATCGCTACAAACACACAGGTCACCAATTATTTGCCACACAGGACGGGATTCGAACCCGAGCAGACGAATGCCACTGGCCAAGTGACACAAGCCCTAGCCTTCTTGGCTATCTGTGCTTGACGACTGAGGAGTCAAAAACCGGTATTTAAGCTGAGGCCACCGATTGCGAACAGATAGCGCTGCAGATGGTTGTTCAATGAGTTCCTAGGTAGCAGCACCAGATAGTCACGGACTATTTACATGAAATCTTTTAGTTTAAACACAACAGTAATCATAAATGAGTTCCCGAGACTTTACTGCAAAACATTAGTTTCCCTAAAATGGCTTTATTACGATAACCTCGTCTAATATATAGCCATATATAGTCTAATATATACGCCATGCTTAAAAGTCTTAGGGAATGATAGAAACAGGTCCACGACGTTGAGGAAGGAAAGGGAAGTTGCAAAGGCAAAGGGTCTGGAGTGTGGGAAATGTCAAGTGACTATGGAATAATACAACGCCATGCTTAAAAACGATTAGGGAATGATGGAAACAGGTTTACGATGTAGAGGAAGTGGAGGGAAGTTGCAAATGCAAAGGTTCTTGAGTGTGGGAAATGTCAAGTGACTATAAAATAATACAACGCCATGCTTAAAAACGATAAGGGAATGATGGAAATAGGTCCACGACGTAGAGGAAGTGGAAATAAGTTGCAAAGGCAAACGGTCTGGAGTATGGGAAATGTCAAGTAACTATAGCATAATACAAATTTATGCTTAGAAAGGTTTAGGGAATGATGGAAACAGGCCCACGACGTTGAGGAAGTGAAAGGAAGTTGCTAAGGCAAAAGGTCTGGAGTGTGGGAAATATTAACGATTAATGTCTAAGGGATATAGAGAGGAAGGTTATTAAAAAAAATAGCAAAACGGCCATTGGTGACCTGTATGTTCATAGGATACACTAACAACCACTTAGCTAAAAGATTCGCCCAATCCGATGATTTCGAGGTGTATGTCTAAACCAAGGATTATGAACACCTCACTATGCCCCAGTGGTTGTAGTATATCGCTACAAACACACAGGTCACCAATTATTTGCCACACAGGACGGGATTCGAACCCGAGCAGACGAATGCCACTGGCCAAGTGACACACGCCCTAGCCTTCTTGGCTATCTGTGCTTGACGACTGAGGAGTCAAAAACCGGTATTTAAGCTGAGGCCACCGATTGCGAACAGATAGCGCTGCAGATGGTTGTTCAATGAGTTCCTAGGTAGCAGCACCAGATAGTCACGGACTATTTACATGAAATCTTTTAGTTTAAACACAACAGTAATCATAAAGGAGTTCCCGAGACTTAACTGCAAAACATTAGTTTCCCTAAAATGGCTATATTACGATAAAGTTGTCTAACTAAATCAAAGTTAAATTCAATATTACATTGTAAACTATATGTCTTCTGATTTAATGACAAGGGGATTAAATACAAGATTATTTAACAAGGGGTTAAAGCAAGGTTAAGGCAAAGCGTTGTATAATTCCATAGTCACTTGTCATTTACCACACTCCACACCTTTTGCCTTTGCAATTTCCCTCCATTTCCTATACGTCGTAGACCTGTTTCCATCATTCCCTAAGCCTTATTAAACATAAAAGAGATGTAAACTTGTTTTAAAACGGTTAAAAAACTTGTTTTAAAACATTTGAAAAACTTGTTTTAAAACGATTGAAAACTTGTATTAAAACAATTGAAAAACTTGTTTTAAAACTTGTTTTAATACAAGTTTTTTAACAGTTTTAAAACAAGTTAACAACTGTTTTGATACAAGTTTACAACTGTTTTTTTCCAAAAAATATGGCTTAGGGAATGATGGAAACATGTCCACGACGTTGAGGAATTGAAGGGAAGTTGCAAAGGCAAAGGGTCTGGAGTGTGGGAAAATGTCAAGTGACTATGGAATAATACAACGCTATGCTTAAAAACGATTAGGGAATGATGGAAACAGGTCCACGACGTTGAGGAAGTGGAGGTAAGTTGCTAAGGCAAAAGGTCTGGAATGTGGGAAATGTCAAGTGCCTAGGGAATTATACAATGCCATGCTAAGCGTGTGGTTGGCTTAGGGAATCATGGAAACAGGTCCACGACGTAAAGGAAGTGGAGGTAAGTTGCAAAGGCAAAAGGTCTTGAGTGTGGGAAATGTCATGTGACTATGGAATTATACTACGCCATGCTTAAAAGTCTTAGGGAATGATAGAAACAGGTCCACGACGTTAAGGAAGGAAAGGGAAGTTGCAAAGGCAAAGGGTCTGGAGTGTGGGAAATGTCAATTGACTATGGAATAATACAATGCCATGCTTAAAAACGATTAGGGAATGATGGAAACAGGTCCACCACGTAGAGGAAGTGGAGGAAAGTTGCAAATGCAAAGGTTCTGGAGTGTGGGAAATGTCAAGTGACTATAAAATAATACAACGCCATGCTTAAAAACGATAAGGGAATGATGGAAATAGGTCCACGACGTAGAAGAAGTGGAGGTAAGTTGCAAAGGCAAAGGGTTTGGAGTGTGGTTAATGTCAAGCTACTGTGGAATTCTTACGCCATGCTTAAAAATTCTTAGGGAATACTGGAAACAGCTCCACGACGTAGACGAAGTGGAGGGAAGTTGCAAAGGCAAACGGTCTGGAGTATGGGAAATGTCAAGTAACTATAGCATAATACAAATTTATGCTTAGAAAGGTTAAGGGAATGATGGAAACAGGCCCACGACGTTGAGGAAGTGAAGGGAAAATGCTAAGGCAAAAGGTCTGGAGTGTGGGAAATGTCAAGTGCCTATGGAATTTTACAATGCCATGCTTAAATAGGCTTAGGGAATTATGGAAACAGGTCCACGACGTAAAGGAAGTAGAGGTAAGTTGCAAAGGCAAAAGGTCTTGAGTGTGGAAAATGTCAAGTGACTATGGAATTAAACTACGCCATGCTTAAAAGTTTTAGGGAATGATGGAAACAGGTCCACGACGTTGAGGAAGAAAAGGGAAGTTGCAAAGGCAAAGGGTCTGGAGTGTGGGAAATGTTAAGTGACTATGGAACAATACAACGCCATGCTTAAAAACGATAAGGGAATGATGGAAATAGGTCCACGACGTAGAGGAATTGGAGGTAAGTTGCAAAGGCAAAGGGTTTGGAGTGTTGTTAATGTCAAGCTACTATGGAATTCTACTACGCCATGCTTAAAAAGTCTTAGGGAATGATGGAAACAGGTCCACGACGTAGAGGAAGTGGAGGGAAGTTGCAAAGGCAAACGGTCTAAAGTAAGGGAAATGTCAAGTAACTATAGAATAATACAAATGTATGCTTAGAAAGGTGTAGGGAATTAAGGAAGCAGGACCACGACGTTGAGAAAGTGAAGGGAAGTTGCAAAGGCAAAGGGTCCGGAGTGTTAGAAATGTCAAGTGACAATGGAATAATACAATGCCATGCTTAAAAACGATTAGAGAATGATGAACACAGGTCCACGACGTAGAGTAAGTGGAGGGAGGTTGCAAAGGCAAAGGTTCTGGAGTGTGGGAAATGTCAAGTAACTATAGAAAAATACAACGCCATGCTTAAAAACGATAAGAGAATGATGGAAACAAGTGCACGAAGTAGAGGAAGTGGAGGTAAATTGCAACTTCTGCTATGAGTTCCTAGGTAGCAGCACCAGATAGTCACGGACTATTTACATGAAATCTTTTAGTTTAAACACAACAGTGATCATAAATATATTCCCGAGACTTTACTGCAAAACATTAGTTTCCCTAAAATTGCTATATTACAATAACCTCGTCTAACTAAATCAAGGTTAAATTAAATATTACATTGTAAACTATATGTCTTCTGATTTAATGAGATTTCAGTTTCAAATAATGCTATCAGAAAATAAAAATGTATGGGAAAACCAGAAAAATTACAACAAAAACTAAGTTTTATTTAATGTTTACTACAAATACCGGGATTTATCTTTCTTATTTATTTTCTTATTGTGTTATTATTCAAAATAACCTATTTTAAAAGGGGTTAAAGCAAGGTTAAGGCAAAGCGTTGTATAATTCCATAGTCACTTGTCATTTACCACACTCCACACCTTTTGCCTTTGCAATTTCCCTCCATTTCCTATACGTCGTAGACCTGTTTCCATCATTCCCTAAGCCTTATTAAACATAAAAGAGATGTAAACTTGTTTTGAAATGGTTAAAAAACTTATTTTTAAACAGTTAAAAAAACTTGTTTTAAAACAATTGAAAACTTGTATTAATACAATTGAAAAACTTGTTTTAAAACTTATATTAAAACAATTGAAAAACTTGTTTTAATACAAGTTTTTTAACAGTTTTAAAACAAGTTAACAACTGTTTTGATACAAGTTTACAACTGTTTTTTTTTTTTTTTATATGGCTTAGGGAATGATGGAAACATGTCCACGACGTTAAGGAATTGAAGGGAAGTTACAAAGGCAAAGGGTCTGGAGTGTGGGAAAATGTCAAGTGACTATGGAATAATAAAACGCTATGCTTAAAAACGATTAAGATGATTAAAATGATTAACGATTAATGTCTAAGGGATATAGAGAGGAAGGTTATTAAAAAAAAATAGCAAAACGGCCATTGGTGACCTGTATGTTCATAGGATACACTAACAACCACTTAGCTAAAAGATTCGCCCAATCCGATGATTTCGAGGTGTATGTCTAAACCAAGGATTATGAACACCTCACTATGCCCCAGTCGTTGTAGTATATCGCTACAAACACACAGGTCACCAATTATTTGCCACACAGGACGAAATTCGAACCCAAGAAGTCGAATGCCACTGGCCAAGTGACACACGCCCTAGCCTTCTTGGCTAGTGGTCTAGTGGTTGGTGTGTTGTGCTTGAAGACTGAGGAGTCAAAAACCGGTATTTAAGCTGAGGCCACCGATTGCGAACAGATAGCGCTGCAGATGGTTGTTCAATGAGTTCCTAGGTAGCAGCACCAGATAGTCACGGACTATTTACATGAAACCTTTTAGTTTAAACACAACAGTGATCATAAATGAGTTCCCGAGACTTTACTGCAAAACATTAGTTTCCCTAAAATGGCTATATTACGATAACCTCGTCTAATATATAGCCATATATAGTCTAATATATACGCCATGCTTAAAAGTCTTAGGGAATGATAGAAACAGGTCCAGGACGTTGAGGAAGGAAAGGGAAGTTGCAAAGGCAAAGGGTCTGGAGTGTGGGAAATGTCAAGTGACTATGGAATAATACAACGCCATGCTTAAAAACGATTAGGGAATGATGGAAACAGGTTTACGACGTAGAGGAAGTGGAGGGAAGTTGCAAATGCAAAGGTTCTTGAGTGTGGGAAATGTCAAGTGACTATAAAATAATACAACGCCATGCTTAAAAACGATAAGGGAATGATGGAAATAGGTCCACGACGTAGAGGAAGTGGAGGTAAGTTGCAAAGGCAAACGGTCTGGAGTATGGGAAATGTCAAGTAACTATAGCATAATACAAATTTATGCTTAGAAAGGTTTAGGGAATGATGGAAACAGGCCCACGACGTTGAGGAAGTGAAGGGAAGTTGCTAAGGCAAAAGGTCTGGAGTGTGGGAAATGTTAACGATTAATGTCTAAGGGATATAGAGAGGAAGGTTATTAAAAAAAATAGCAAAACGGCCATTGGTGACCTGTATGTTCATAGGATACACTAACAACCACTTAGCTAAAAGATTCGCCCAATCCGATGATTTCGAGGTGTATGTCTAAACCAAGGATTATGAACACCTCACTATGCCCCAGTGGTTGTAGTATATCGCTACAAACACACAGGTCACCAATTATTTGCCACACAGGACGGGATTCGAACCCGAGCAGACGAATGCCACTGGCCAAGTGACACACGCCCTAGCCTTCTTGGCTATCTCTGCTTGACGACTGAGGAGTCAAAAACCGGTATTTAAGCTGAGGCCACCGATTGCGAACAGATAGCGCTGCAGATGGTTGTTCAATGAGTTCCTAGGTAGCAGCACCAGATAGTCACGGACTATTTACATGAAATCTTTTAGTTTAAACACAACAGTAATCATAAATGAGTTCCCGAGACTTTACTGCAAAACATTAGTTTCCCTAAAATGGCTATATTACGATAACCTCGTCTAATATATAGCCATATATAGTCTAATATATACGCCATGCTTAAAAGTCTTAGGGAATGATAGAAACAGGTCCACGACGTTGAGGAAGGAAAGGGAAGTTGCAAAGGCAAAGGGTCTGGAGTGTGGGAAATGTCAAGTGACTATGGAATAATACAACGCCATGCTTAAAAACGATTAGGGAATGATGGAAACAGGTTTACGACGTAGAGGAAGTGGAGGGAAGTTGCAAATGCAAAGGTTCTTGAGTGTGGTAAATGTCAAGTGACTATAAAATAATACAACGCCATGCTTAAAAACGATAAGGGAATGATGGAAATAGGTCCACGACGTAGAGGAAGTGGAGGTAAGTTGCAAAGGCAAACGGTCTGGAGTATGGGAAATGTCAAGTAACTATAGCATAATACAAATTTATGCTTAGAAAGGTTTAGGGAATGATGGAAACAGGCCCACGACGTTGAGGAAGTGAAGGGAAGTTGCTAAGGCAAAAGGTCTGGAGTGTGGGAAATGTTAACGATTAATGTCTAAGGGATATAGAGAGGAAGGTTATTAAAAAAAAATAGCAAAACGGCCATTGGTGACCTGTATGTTCATAGGATACACTAACAACCACTTAGCTAAAAGATTCGCCCAATCCGATGATTTCGAGGTGTATGTCTAAACCAAGGATTATGAACACCTCACTATGCCCCAGTGGTTGTAGTATATCGCTACAAACACACAGGTCACCAATTATTTGCCACACAGGACGGGATTCGAACCCGAGCAGACGAATGCCACTGGCCAAGTGACACACGCCCTAGCCTTCTTGGCTATCTGTGCTTGACGACTGAGGAGTCAAAAACCGGTATTTAAGCTGAGGCCACCGATTGCGAACAGATAGCGCTGCAGATGGTTGTTCAATGAGTTCCTAGGTAGCAGCACCAGATAGTCACGGACTATTTACATGAAATCTTTTAGTTTAAACACAACAGTAATCATAAAGGAGTTCCCGAGACTTAACTGCAAAACATTAGTTTCCCTAAAATGGCTATATTACGATAAAGTTGTCTAACTAAATCAAAGTTAAATTCAATATTACATTGTAAACTATATGTCTTCTGATTTAATGACAAGGGGATTAAATACAAGATTATTTAACAAGGGGTTAAAGCAAGGTTAAGGCAAAGCGTTGTATAATTCCATAGTCACTTGTCATTTACCACACTCCACACCTTTTGCCTTTGCAATTTCCCTCCATTTCCTATACGTCGTAGACCTGTTTCCATCATTCCCTAAGCCTTATTAAACATAAAAGAGATGTAAACTTGTTTTAAAACGGTTAAAAAACTTGTTTTAAAACATTTGAAAAACTTGTTTTAAAACGATTGAAAACTTGTATTAAAACAATTGAAAAACTTGTTTTAAAACTTGTATTAAAACAATTGAAAAACTTGTTTTAATACAAGTTTTTTAACAGTTTTAAAACAAGTTAACAACTGTTTTGATACAAGTTTACAACTGTTTTTTTCCAAAAAATATGGCTTAGGGAATGATGGAAACATGTCCACGACGTTGAGGAATTGAAGGGAAGTTGCAAAGGCAAAGGGTCTGGAGTGTGGGAAAATGTCAAGTGACTATGGAATAATACAACGCTATGCTTAAAAACGATTAGGGAATGATGGAAACAGGTCCACGACGTTGAGGAAGTGGAGGTAAGTTGCTAAGGCAAAAGGTCTGGAATGTGGGAAATGTCAAGTGCCTAGGGAATTATACAATGCCATGCTAAGCGTGTGGTTGGCTTAGGGAATCATGGAAACAGGTCCACGACGTAAAGGAAGTGGAGGTAAGTTGCAAAGGCAAAAGGTCTTGAGTGTGGGAAATGTCATGTGACTATGGAATTATACTACGCCATGCTTAAAAGTCTTAGGGAATGATAGAAACAGGTCCACGACGTTAAGGAAGGAAAGGGAAGTTGCAAAGGCAAAGGGTCTGGAGTGTGGGAAATGTCAATTGACTATGGAATAATACAATGCCATGCTTAAAAACGATTAGGGAATGATGGAAACAGGTCCACCACGTAGAGGAAGTGGAGGAAAGTTGCAAATGCAAAGGTTCTGGAGTGTGGGAAATGTCAAGTGACTATAAAATAATACAACGCCATGCTTAAAAACGATAAGGGAATGATGGAAATAGGTCCACGACGTAGAAGAAGTGGAGGTAAGTTGCAAAGGCAAAGGGTTTGGAGTGTGGTTAATGTCAAGCTACTGTGGAATTCTTACGCCATGCTTAAAAATTCTTAGGGAATACTGGAAACAGCTCCACGACGTAGACGAAGTGGAGGGAAGTTGCAAAGGCAAACGGTCTGGAGTATGGGAAATGTCAAGTAACTATAGCATAATACAAATTTATGCTTAGAAAGGTTAAGGGAATGATGGAAACAGGCCCACGACGTTGAGGAAGTGAAGGGAAAATGCTAAGGCAAAAGGTCTGGAGTGTGGGAAATGTCAAGTGCCTATGGAATTTTACAATGCCATGCTTAAATAGGCTTAGGGAATTATGGAAACAGGTCCACGACGTAAAGGAAGTAGAGGTAAGTTGCAAAGGCAAAAGGTCTTGAGTGTGGAAAATGTCAAGTGACTATGGAATTAAACTACGCCATGCTTAAAAGTTTTAGGGAATGATGGAAACAGGTCCACGACGTTGAGGAAGAAAAGGGAAGTTGCAAAGGCAAAGGGTCTGGAGTGTGGGAAATGTTAAGTGACTATGGAACAATACAACGCCATGCTTAAAAACGATAAGGGAATGATGGAAATAGGTCCACGACGTAGAGGAATTGGAGGTAAGTTGCAAAGGCAAAGGGTTTGGAGTGTTGTTAATGTCAAGCTACTATGGAATTCTACTACGCCATGCTTAAAAAGTCTTAGGGAATGATGGAAACAGGTCCACGACGTAGAGGAAGTGGAGGGAAGTTGCAAAGGCAAACGGTCTAAAGTAAGGGAAATGTCAAGTAACTATAGAATAATACAAATGTATGCTTAGAAAGGTGTAGGGAATTAAGGAAGCAGGACCACGACGTTGAGAAAGTGAAGGGAAGTTGCAAAGGCAAAGGGTCCGGAGTGTTAGAAATGTCAAGTGACAATGGAATAATACAATGCCATGCTTAAAAACGATTAGAGAATGATGAACACAGGTCCACGACGTAGAGTAAGTGGAGGGAAGTTGCAAAGGCCAAGGTTCTGGAGTGTGGGAAATATCAAGTGGAAGTGGAAGGTTATTAAAAAAAAATAGCAAAACGGCCATTGGTGACCTGTATGTTCATAGGATACACTAACAACCACTTAGCTAAAAGATTCGCCCAATCCGATGATTTCGAGGTGTATGTCTAAACCAAGGATTATGAACACCTCACTATGCCCCAGTGGTTGTAGTATATCGCTACAAACACACAGGTCACCAATTATTTGCCACACAGGACGGGATTCGAACCCGAGCAGACGAATGCCACTGGCCAAGTGACACACGCCCTAGCCTTCTTGGCTATCTGTGCTTGACGACTGAGGAGTCAAAAACCGGTATTTAAGCTGAGGCCACCGATTGCGAACAGATAGCGCTGCAGATGGTTGTTCAATGAGTTCCTAGGTAGCAGCACCAGATAGTCACGGACTATTTACATGAAATCTTTTAGTTTAAACACAACAGTAATCATAAAGGAGTTCCCGAGACTTAACTGCAAAACATTAGTTTCCCTAAAATGGCTATATTACGATAAAGTTGTCTAACTAAATCAAAGTTAAATTCAATATTACATTGTAAACTATATGTCTTCTGATTTAATGACAAGGGGATTAAATACAAGATTATTTAACAAGGGGTTAAAGCAAGGTTAAGGCAAAGCGTTGTATAATTCCATAGTCACTTGTCATTTACCACACTCCACACCTTTTGCCTTTGCAATTTCCCTCCATTTCCTATACGTCGTAGACCTGTTTCCATCATTCCCTAAGCCTTATTAAACATAAAAGAGATGTAAACTTGTTTTAAAACGGTTAAAAAACTTGTTTTAAAACATTTGAAAAACTTGTTTTAAAACGATTGAAAACTTGTATTAAAACAATTGAAAAACTTGTTTTAAAACTTGTATTAAAACAATTGAAAAACTTGTTTTAATACAAGTTTTTTAACAGTTTTAAAACAAGTTAACAACTGTTTTGATACAAGTTTACAACTGTTTTTTTCCAAAAAATATGGCTTAGGGAATGATGGAAACATGTCCACGACGTTGAGGAATTGAAGGGAAGTTGCAAAGGCAAAGGGTCTGGAGTGTGGGAAAATGTCAAGTGACTATGGAATAATACAACGCTATGCTTAAAAACGATTAGGGAATGATGGAAACAGGTCCACGACGTTGAGGAAGTGGAGGTAAGTTGCTAAGGCAAAAGGTCTGGAATGTGGGAAATGTCAAGTGCCTAGGGAATTATACAATGCCATGCTAAGCGTGTGGTTGGCTTAGGGAATCATGGAAACAGGTCCACGACGTAAAGGAAGTGGAGGTAAGTTGCAAAGGCAAAAGGTCTTGAGTGTGGGAAATGTCATGTGACTATGGAATTATACTACGCCATGCTTAAAAGTCTTAGGGAATGATAGAAACAGGTCCACGACGTTAAGGAAGGAAAGGGAAGTTGCAAAGGCAAAGGGTCTGGAGTGTGGGAAATGTCAATTGACTATGGAATAATACAATGCCATGCTTAAAAACGATTAGGGAATGATGGAAACAGGTCCACCACGTAGAGGAAGTGGAGGAAAGTTGCAAATGCAAAGGTTCTGGAGTGTGGGAAATGTCAAGTGACTATAAAATAATACAACGCCATGCTTAAAAACGATAAGGGAATGATGGAAATAGGTCCACGACGTAGAAGAAGTGGAGGTAAGTTGCAAAGGCAAAGGGTTTGGAGTGTGGTTAATGTCAAGCTACTGTGGAATTCTTACGCCATGCTTAAAAATTCTTAGGGAATACTGGAAACAGCTCCACGACGTAGACGAAGTGGAGGGAAGTTGCAAAGGCAAACGGTCTGGAGTATGGGAAATGTCAAGTAACTATAGCATAATACAAATTTATGCTTAGAAAGGTTAAGGGAATGATGGAAACAGGCCCACGACGTTGAGGAAGTGAAGGGAAAATGCTAAGGCAAAAGGTCTGGAGTGTGGGAAATGTCAAGTGCCTATGGAATTTTACAATGCCATGCTTAAATAGGCTTAGGGAATTATGGAAACAGGTCCACGACGTAAAGGAAGTAGAGGTAAGTTGCAAAGGCAAAAGGTCTTGAGTGTGGAAAATGTCAAGTGACTATGGAATTAAACTACGCCATGCTTAAAAGTTTTAGGGAATGATGGAAACAGGTCCACGACGTTGAGGAAGAAAAGGGAAGTTGCAAAGGCAAAGGGTCTGGAGTGTGGGAAATGTTAAGTGACTATGGAACAATACAACGCCATGCTTAAAAACGATAAGGGAATGATGGAAATAGGTCCACGACGTAGAGGAATTGGAGGTAAGTTGCAAAGGCAAAGGGTTTGGAGTGTTGTTAATGTCAAGCTACTATGGAATTCTACTACGCCATGCTTAAAAAGTCTTAGGGAATGATGGAAACAGGTCCACGACGTAGAGGAAGTGGAGGGAAGTTGCAAAGGCAAACGGTCTAAAGTAAGGGAAATGTCAAGTAACTATAGAATAATACAAATGTATGCTTAGAAAGGTGTAGGGAATTAAGGAAGCAGGACCACGACGTTGAGAAAGTGAAGGGAAGTTGCAAAGGCAAAGGGTCCGGAGTGTTAGAAATGTCAAGTGACAATGGAATAATACAATGCCATGCTTAAAAACGATTAGAGAATGATGAACACAGGTCCACGACGTAGAGTAAGTGGAGGGAAGTTGCAAAGGCCAAGGTTCTGGAGTGTGGGAAATATCAAGTGACTATAGAAAAATACAACGCCATGCTTAAAAACGATAAGAGAATGATGGAAACAGGTGCACGACGTAGAGGAAGTGGAGGTAAGTTGCAACTTCTGCTATGAGTTCCTAGGTAGCAGCACCAGATAGTCACGGACTATTTACATGAGATCTTTTAGTTTAAACACAACAGTGATCATAAATGAGATCCCGAGACTTTACTGCAAAACATTAGTTTCCCTAAAATGGCTATATTACGATAACCTCGTCTAACTAAATTAAGGTTAAATTCAATATTACATTGTAAACTATATGTCTTCTGATTTAATGAGATTTCAGTTTCAAATAATGCTATCAGAAAATAAAAATGTATGGGAAAACCAGAAAAATTACAACAAAAACTAAGTTTTATTTAATGTTTACTACAAATACCGGGATTTATTTTTCTTATTTATTTTCTTATTGTGTTATTATTCAAAATAACCTATTTAACAAGGGGTTAAGCAAGGTTTATGGCAAAGCGTTGTATAATTCCATAGTCACTTGTCATTTACCACACTCCACACCTTTTGCCTTTGCAATTTCCCTCCATTTCCTATACGTCGTAGACCTGTTTCCATTATTTCCTAAGCCTTATTAAGCATAAAAGAGATGTAAACTAGTTTTAAAACGGTTAAAAAACTTGTTTTAAAACAGTTGAAAAACTTGTTTTAAAACGATTGAAAACTTGTATTAAAACAATTGAAAAACTTGTTTTAAAACTTGTATTAAAACAATTGAAAAACTTGTTTTAATACAAATTTTTTAACAGTTTTAAAACAAGTTAACAACTGTTTTGATACAAGTTTACAACTGTTTTTTCCAAAAAAAATGTCTTAGGGAATGATGGAAACATGTCCACGACGTTGAGGAATTGAAGGGAAGTTGCAAAGGCAAAGGGTCTGGAGTGTGGGAAACTGTCAAGTGACTATGGAATAATACAACGCTATGCTTAAAAACGATTAGGGAATGATGGAAACAGGTCCACGACGTTGAGGAAGTGGAGGTAAGTTGCTAAGGCAAAAGGTCTGGAGTGTGGGAAATGTCAAGTGCCTATGGAATTATACAATGCTATGCTAAGCGTGTGGTTGGCTTAGGGAATCATGGAAACAGGTCCACGACGTAAAGGAAGTGGAGGTAAGTTGCAAAGGCAAAAGGTCTTGAGTGTGGGAAATGTCAAGTGACTATGGAATTATACTACGCCATGCTTAAAAGTCTTAGGGAATGATAGAAACAGGTCCACGACGTTGAGGAAGGAAAGGGAAGTTGCAAAGGCAAAGGGTCTGGAGTGTGGGAAATGTCAAGTGACTATGGAATAATACAACGCCATGCTTAAAAACGATTAGGGAATGATGGAAACAGTTCCACGACGTTGAGGAAGATAAGGGAAGTTGTAAAGGCAAAGGGTCTGGAGTGTGGGAAATGTTAAGTGACTATGGAACAGTGAGCCATAGTCCTAATATAACCTAATAACCTAATAACCTAATAAGCCATAGTCCTAATAACCTTCGTCTAACTAAATCAAAGTTAAATTCAATATTACATTTGTGGAGGTAAGTTGCAAAGGCAAAGGGTTTGGAGTGTGGTTAATGTCAAGCTACTATGGAATTCTACTACGCCATGCTTAAAAAGTCTTAGGGAATGATGGAAACAGGTCCACGACGTAGAGGAAGTGGAGGGAAGTTGCAAAGGCAAACGGTCTAAAGTATGGGAAATGTCAAGTAACTATAGAATAATACAAATGTATGCTTAGAAAGGTGTAGGGAATTAAGAAAGCAGGACCACGACGTTGAGAAAGTGAAGGGAAGTTGCAAAGGCAAAGGGTCCGGAGTGTTAGAAATGTCAAGTGACAATAGAATAATACAATGCCATGCTTAAAAACGATCAGAGAATGATGAACACAGGTCCACGACGTAGAGTAAGTGGAGGGAGGTTGCAAAGGCAAAGGTTCTGGAGTGTGGGAAATGTCAAGTAACTATAGAAAAATACAACGCCATGCTTAAAAACGATAAGAGAATGATGGAAACAAGTGCACGAAGTAGAGGAAGTGGAGGTAAATTGCAACTTCTGCTATGAGTTCCTAGGTAGCAGCACCAGATAGTCACGGACTATTTACATGAAATCTTTTAGTTTAAACACAACAGTGATCATAAATATATTCCCGAGACTTTACTGCAAAACATTAGTTTCCCTAAAATTGCTATATTACAATAACCTCGTCTAACTAAATCAAGGTTAAATTCAATATTACATTGTAAACTATATGTCTTCTGATTTAATGAGATTTCAGTTTCAAATAATGCTATCAGAAAATAAAAATGTATGGGAAAACCAGAAAAATTACAACAAAAACTAAGTTTTATTTAGTGTTTACTACAAATACCGGGATTTATCTTTCTTATTTATTTTCTTATTGTGTTATTATTCAAAATAACCTATTTTAAAAGGGGTTAAAGCAAGGTTAAGGCAAAGCGTTGTATAATTCCATAGTCACTTGTCATTTACCACACTCCACACCTTTTGCCTTTGCAATTTCCCTCCATTTCCTATACGTCGTAGACCTGTTTCCATCATTCCCTAAGCCTTATTAAACATAAAAGAGATGTAAACTTGTTTTGAAATGGTTAAAAAACTTATTTTTAAACAGTTAAAAAAACTTGTTTTAAAACAATTGAAAACTTGTATTAATACAATTGAAAAACTTGTTTTAAAACTTATATTAAAACAATTGAAAAACTTGTTTTAATACAAGTTTTTTAACAGTTTTAAAACAAGTTAACAACTGTTTTGATACAAGTTTACAACTGTTTTTTTTTTTTTTTAATATGGCTTAGGGAATGATGGAAACATGTCCACGACGTTAAGGAATTGAAGGGAAGTTACAAAGGCAAAGGGTCTGGAGTGTGGGAAAATGTCAAGTGACTATGGAATAATAAAACGCTATGCTTAAAAACGATTAAGATGATTAAAATGATTAACGATTAATGTCTAAGGGATATAGAGAGGAAGGTTATTAAAAAAAAATAGCAAAACGGCCATTGGTGACCTGTATGTTCATAGGATACACTAACAACCACTTAGCTAAAAGATTCGCCCAATCCGATGATTTCGAGGTGTATGTCTAAACCAAGGATTATGAACACCTCACTATGCCCCAGTCGTTGTAGTATATCGCTACAAACACACAGGTCACCAATTATTTGCCACACAGGACGAAATTCGAACCCAAGAAGTCGAATGCCACTGGCCAAGTGACACACGCCCTAGCCTTCTTGGCTAGTGGTCTAGTGGTTGGTGTGTTGTGCTTGAAGACTGAGGAGTCAAAAACCGGTATTTAAGCTGAGGCCACCGATTGCGAACAGATAGCGCTGCAGATGGTTGTTCAATGAGTTCCTAGGTAGCAGCACCAGATAGTCACGGACTATTTACATGAAATCTTTTAGTTTAAACACAACAGTGATCATAAATGAGTTCCCGAGACTTTACTGCAAAACATTAGTTTCCCTAAAATGGCTATATTACGATAACCTCGTCTAATATATAGCCATATATAGTCTAATATATACGCCATGCTTAAAAGTCTTAGGGAATGATAGAAACAGGTCCAGGACGTTGAGGAAGGAAAGGGAAGTTGCAAAGGCAAAGGGTCTGGAGTGTGGGAAATGTCAAGTAACTATGGAATAATACAACGCCATGCTTAAAAACGATTAGGGAATGATGGAAACAGGTTTACGACGTAGAGGAAGTGGAGGGAAGTTGCAAATGCAAAGGTTCTTGAGTGTGGGAAATGTCAAGTGACTATAAAATAATACAACGCCATGCTTAAAAACGATAAGGGAATGATGGAAATAGGTCCACGACGTAGAGGAAGTGGAGGTAAGTTGCAAAGGCAAACGGTCTGGAGTATGGGAAATGTCAAGTAACTATAGCATAATACAAATTTATGCTTAGAAAGGTTTAGGGAATGATGGAAACAGGCCCACGACGTTGAGGAAGTGAAGGGAAGTTGCTAAGGCAAAAGGTCTGGAGTGTGGGAAATGTTAACGATTAATGTCTAAGGGATATAGAGAGGAAGGTTATTAAAAAAAATAGCAAAACGGCCATTGGTGACCTGTATGTTCATAGGATACACTAACAACCACTTAGCTAAAAGATTCGCCCAATCCGATGATTTCGAGGTGTATGTCTAAACCAAGGATTATGAACACCTCACTATGCCCCAGTGGTTGTAGTATATCGCTACAAACACACAGGTCACCAATTATTTGCCACACAGGACGGGATTCGAACCCGAGCAGACGAATGCCACTGGCCAAGTGACACACGCCCTAGCCTTCTTGGCTATCTGTGCTTGACGACTGAGGAGTCAAAAACCGGTATTTAAGCTGAGGCCACCGATTGCGAACAGATAGCGCTGCAGATGGTTGTTCAATGAGTTCCTAGGTAGCAGCACCAGATAGTCACGGACTATTTACATGAAATCTTTTAGTTTAAACACAACAGTAATCATAAATGAGTTCCCGAGACTTTACTGCAAAACATTAGTTTCCCTAAAATGGCTATATTACGATAACCTCGTCTAATATATAGCCATATATAGTCTAATATATACGCCATGCTTAAAAGTCTTAGGGAATGATAGAAACAGGTCCACGACGTTGAGGAAGGAAAGGGAAGTTGCAAAGGCAAAGGGTCTGGAGTGTGGGAAATGTCAAGTGACTATGGAATAATACAACGCCATGCTTAAAAACGATTAGGGAATGATGGAAACAGGTTTACGACGTAGAGGAAGTGGAGGGAAGTTGCAAATGCAAAGGTTCTTGAGTGTGGTAAATGTCAAGTGACTATAAAATAATACAACGCCATGCTTAAAAACGATAAGGGAATGATGGAAATAGGTCCACGACGTAGAGGAAGTGGAGGTAAGTTGCAAAGGCAAACGGTCTGGAGTATGGGAAATGTCAAGTAACTATAGCATAATACAAATTTATGCTTAGATAGGTTTAGGGAATGATGGAAACAGGCCCACGACGTTGAGGAAGTGAAGGGAAGTTGCTAAGGCAAAAGGTCTGGAGTGTGGGAAATGTTAACGATTAATGTCTAAGGGATATAGAGAGGAAGGTTATTAAAAAAAAATACCAAAACGGCCATTGGTGACCTGTATGTTCATAGGATACACTAACAACCACTTAGCTAAAAGATTCGCCCAATCCGATGATTTCGAGGTGTATGTCTAAACCAAGGATTATGAACACCTCACTATGCCCCAGTGGTTGTAGTATATCGCTACAAACACACAGGTCACCAATTATTTGCCACACAGGACGGGATTCGAACCCGAGCAGACGAATGCCACTGGCCAAGTGACACACGCCCTAGCCTTCTTGGCTATCTGTGCTTGACGACTGAGGAGTCAAAAACCGGTATTTAAGCTGAGGCCACCGATTGCGAACAGATAGCGCTGCAGATGGTTGTTCAATGAGTTCCTAGGTAGCAGCACCAGATAGTCACGGACTATTTACATGAAATCTTTTAGTTTAAACACAACAGTAATCATAAAGGAGTTCCCGAGACTTTACTGCAAAACATTAGTTTCCCTAAAATGGCTATATTACGATAAAGTCGTCTAACTAAATCAAAGTTAAATTCAATATTACATTGTAAACTATATGTCTTCTGATTTAATGACAAGGGGATTAAATACAAGATTATTTAACAAGGGGTTAAAGCAAGGTTAAGGCAAAGCGTTGTATAATTCCATAGTCACTTGTCATTTACCACACTCCACACCTTTTGCCTTTGCAATTTCCCTCCATTTCCTATACGTCGTAGACCTGTTTCCATCATTCCCTAAGCCTTATTAAACATAAAAGAGATGTAAACTTGTTTTAAAACGGTTAAAAAACTTGTTTTAAAACATTTGAAAAACTTGTTTTAAAACGATTGAAAACTTGTATTAAAACAATTGAAAAACTTGTTTTAAAACTTGTATTAAAACAATTGAAAAACTTGTTTTAATACAAGTTTTTTAACAGTTTTAAAACAAGTTAACAACTGTTTTGATACAAGTTTACAACTGTTTTTTTCCAAAAAATATGGCTTAGGGAATGATGGAAACATGTCCACGACGTTGAGGAATTGAAGGGAAGTTGCAAAGGCAAAGGGTCTGGAGTGTGGGAAAATGTCAAGTGACTATGGAATAATACAACGCTATGCTTAAAAACGATTAGGGAATGATGGAAACAGGCCCACGACGTTGAGGAAGTGAAGGGAAGTTGCTAAGGCAAAAGGTCTGGAGTGTGGGAAATGTCAAGTGCCTATGGAATTATACAATGCCATGCTAAGCGTGTGGTTGGCTTAGGGAATCATGGAAACAGGTCCACGACGTAAAGGAAGTGGAGGTAAGTTGCAAAGGCAAAAGGTCTTGAGTGTGGGAAATGTCATGTGACTATGGAATTATACTACGCCATGCTTAAAAGTCTTAGGGAATGATAGAAACAGGTCCACGACGTTGAGGAAGGAAAGGGAAGTTGCAAAGGCAAAGGGTCTGGAGTGTGGGAAATGTCAAGTGACTATGGAATAATACAACGCCATGCTTAAAAACGATTAGGGAATGATGGAAACAGGTCCACGACGTAGAGGAAGTGGAGGAAAGTTGCAAATGCAAAGGTTCTGGAGTGTGGGAAATGTCAAGTGACTATAAAATAATACAACGCCATGCTTAAAAACGATAAGGGAATGATGGAAATAGGTCCACGACGTAGAGGAAGTGGAGGTAAGTTGCAAAGGCAAAGGGTCTGGAGTGTGGTTAATGTCAAGCTACTATGGAATTCAACTACGCCATGCTTACAAAGTCTTAGGGAATACTGGAAACAGCTCCACGACGTAGACGAAGTGGAGGGAAGTTGCAAAGGCAAACGGTCTGGAGTATGGGAAATGTCAAGTAACTATAGCATAATACAAATTTATGCTTAGAAAGGTTAAGGGAATGATGGAAACAGGCCCACGACGTTAAGGAAGTGAAGGGAAAATGCTAAGGCAAAAGGTCTGGAGTGTGGGAAATGTCAAGTGCCTATGGAATTTTACAATGCCATGCTTAAATAGGCTTAGGGAATTATGGAAACAGGTCCACGACGTAAAGGAAGTAGAGGTAAGTTGCAAAGGCAAAAGGTCTGGAGTGTGGAAAATGTCAAGTGACTATGGAATTAAACTACGCCATGCTTAAAAGTTTTAGGGAATGATGGAAACAGGTCCACGACGTTGAGGAAGAAAAGGGAAGTTGCAAAGGCAAAGGGTCTGGAGTGTGGGAAATGTTAAGTGACTATGGAACAATACAACGCCATGCTTAAAAACGATAAGGGAATGATGGAAATAGGTCCACGACGTAGAGGAAGTGGAGGTAAGTTGCAAAGGCAAAGGGTTTGGAGTGTTGTTAATGTCAAGCTACTATGGAATTCTACTACGCCATGCTTAAAAAGTCTTAGGGAATGATGGTAAACAGGTCCACGACGTAGAGGAAGTGGAGGGAAGTTGCAAAGGCAAACGGTCTAAAGTAAGGGAAATGTCAAGTAACTATAGAATAATACAAATGTATGCTTAGAAAGGTGTAGGGAATTAAGGAAGCAGGACCACGACGTTGAGAAAGTGAAGGGAAGTTGCAAAGGCAAAGGGTCCGGAGTGTTAGAAATGTCAAGTGACAATGGAATAATACAATGCCATGCTTAAAAACGATTAGAGAATGATGAACACAGGTCCACGACGTAGAGTAAGTGGAGGGAAGTTGCAAAGGCCAAGGTTCTGGAGTGTGGGAAATGTCAAGTGACTATAGAAAAATACAACACCATGCTTAAAAACGATAAGAGAATGATGGAAACAGGTGCACGACGTAGAGGAAGTGGAGGTAAGTTGCAACTTCTGCTATGAGTTCCTAGGTAGCAGCACCAGATAGTCACGGACTATTTACATGAGATCTTTTAGTTTAAACACAACAGTGATCATAAATGAGTTCCCGAGACTTTACTGCAAAACATTAGTTTCCCTAAAATGGCTATATTACGATAACCTCGTCTAACTAAATTAAGGTTAAATTAAATATTACATTGTAAACTATATGTCTTCTGATTTAATGAGATTTCAGTTTCAAATAATGCTATCAGAAAATAAAAATGTATGGGAAAACCAGAAAAATTACAACAAAAACTAAGTTTTATTTAATGTTTACTACAAATACCGGGATTTATCTTTCTTATTTATTTTCTTATTGTGTTATTATTCAAAATAACCTATTTAACAAGGGGTTAAGCAAGGTTTATGGCAAAGCGTTGTATAATTCCATAGTCACTTGTCATTTACCACACTCCACACCTTTTGCCTTTGCAATTTCCCTCCATTTCCTATACGTCGTAGACCTGTTTCCATTATTTCCTAAGCCTTATTAAGCATAAAAGAGATGTAAACTAGTTTTAAAACGGTTAAAAAACTTGTTTTAAAACAGTTGAAAAACTTGTTTTAAAACGATTGAAAACTTGTATTAAAACAATTGAAAAACTTGTTTTAAAACTTGTATTAAAACAATTGAAAAACTTGTTTTAAAACTTGTATTAAAACAATTGAAAAACTTGTTTTAATACAAATTTTTTAACAGTTTTAAAACAAGTTAACAACTGTTTTGATACAAGTTTACAACTGTTTTTTCCAAAAAAAATGTCTTAGGGAATGATGGAAACATGTCCACGACGTTGAGGAATTGAAGGGAAGTTGCAAAGGCAAAGGGTCTGGAGTGTGGGAAACTGTCAAGTGACTATGGAATAATACAACGCTATGCTTAAAAACGATTAGGGAATGATGGAAACAGGTCCACGACGTTGAGGAAGTGGAGGTAAGTTGCTAAGGCAAAAGGTCTGGAGTGTGGGAAATGTCAAGTGCCTATGGAATTATACAATGCTATGCTAAGCGTGTGGTTGGCTTAGGGAATCATGGAAACAGGTCCACGACGTAAAGGAAGTGGAGGTAAGTTGCAAAGGCAAAAGGTCTTGAGTGTGGGAAATGTCAAGTGACTATGGAATTATACTACGCCATGCTTAAAAGTCTTAGGGAATGATAGAAACAGGTCCACGACGTTGAGGAAGGAAAGGGAAGTTGCAAAGGCAAAGGGTCTGGAGTGTGGGAAATGTCAAGTGACTATGGAATAATACAACGCCATGTTTAAAAACGATTAGGGAATGATGGAAACAGGTTTACGACGTAGAGGAAGTGGAGGGAAGTTGCAAATGCAAAGGTTCTTGAGTGTGGGAAATGTCAAGTGACTATAAAATAATACAACGCCATGCTTAAAAACGATAAGGGAATGATGGAAATAGGTCCACGACGTAGAGGAAGTGGAGGTAAGTTGCAAAGGCAAACGGTCTGGAGTATGGGAAATGTCAAGTAACTATAGCATAATACAAATTTATGCTTAGAAAGGTTTAGGGAATGATGGAAACAGGCCCACGACGTTGAGGAAGTGAAGGGAAGTTGCTAAGGCAAAAGGTCTGGAGTGTGGGAAATGTCAAGTGCCTATGGAATTATACAATGCCATGCTAAGCGTGTGGTTGGCTTAGGGAATCATGGAAACAGGTCCACGACGTAAAGGAAGTGGAGGTAAGTTGCAAAGGCAAAAGGTCTTGAGTGTGGAAAATGTCAAGTGACTATGGAATTAAACTACGCCATGCTTAAAAGTCTTAGGGAATAATAGAAACAGGTCCACGACGTTGAGGAAGGAAAGGGAAGTTGCAAAGGCAAAGGGTCTGGAGTGTGGGAAATGTCAAGTGACTATGGAATAATACAACGCCATGCTTAAAAACGATTAGGGAATGATGGAAACAGGTCCACGACGTAGAGGAAGTGGAGGAAAGTTGCAAATGCAAAGGTTCTGGAGTGTGGGAAATGTCAAGTGACTATAAAATAATACAACGCCATGCTTAAAAACGATAAGGGAATGATGGAAATAGGTCCACGACGTAGAGGAAGTGGAGGTAAGTTGCAAAGGCAAAGGGTCTGGAGTGTGGTTAATGTCAAGCTACTATGGAATTCTACTACGCCATGCTTAAAAAGTCTTAGGGAATACTGGAAACAGCTCCACGACGTAGACGAAGTGGAGGGAAGTTGCAAAGGCAAACGGTCTGGAGTATGGGAAATGTCAAGTAACTATAGCATGATACAAATTTATGCTTAGAAAGGTTAAGGGAATGATGGAAACAGGCCCACGACGTTGAGGAAGTGAAGGGAAAATGCTAAGGCAAAAGGTCTGGAGTGTGGGAAATGTCAAGTGCCTATGGAATTTTACAATGCCATGCTTAAATAGGCTTAGGGAATTATGGAAACAGGTCCACGACGTAAAGGAAGTAGAGGTAAGTTGCAAAGGCAAAAGGTCTTGAGTGTGGAAAATGTTAAGTGACTATGGAACAATACAACGCCATGCTTAAAAACGATAAGGGAATGATGGAAATAGGTCCACGACGTAGAGGAAGTGGAGGTAAGTTGCAAAGGCAAAGGGTTTGGAGTGTTGTTAATGTCAAGCTACTATGGAATTTTACTACGCCATGCTTAAAAAGTCTTAGGGAATGATGGAAACAGGTCCACGACGTAGAGGAAGTGGAGGGAAGTTGCAAAGGCAAACGGTCTAAAGTAAGGGAAATGTCAAGTAACTATAGAATAATACAAATGTATGCTTAGAAAGGTGTAGGGAATTAAGGAAGCAGGACCACGACGTTGAGAAAGTGAAGGGAAGTTGCAAAGGCAAAGGGTCCGGAGTGTTAGAAATGTCAAGTGACAATGGAATAATACAATGCCATGCTTAAAAACGATTAGAGAATGATGAACACAGGTCCACGACGTAGAGTAAGTGGAGGGAAGTTGCAAAGGCCAAGGTTCTGGAGTGTGGGAAATGTCAAGTGACTATAGAAAAATACAACGCCATGCTTAAAAACGATAAGAGAATGATGGAAACAGGTGCACGACGTAGAGGAAGTGGAGGTAAGTTGCAACTTCTGCTATGAGTTCCTAGGTAGCAGCACCAGATAGTCACGGACTATTTACATGAGATCTTTTAGTTTAAACACAACAGTGATCATAAATAAGTTCCCGAGACTTTACTGTAAAACATTAGTTTCCCTAAAATGGCTATATTACGATAACCTCGTCTAACTAAATCAAGGTTAAATTCAATATTACATTGTAAACTATATGTCTTCTGATTTAATGAGATTTCAGTTTCAAATAATGCTATCAGAAAATAAAAATGTATGGGAAAACCAGAAAAATTACAACAAAAACTAAGTTTTATTTAATGTTTACTACAAATACCGGGATTTATCTTTCTTATTTATTTTCTTATTGTGTTATTATTTAAAATAACCTATTTAACAAGGGGTTAAGCAAGGTTTATGGCAAAGCGTTGTATAATTCCATAGTCACTTGTCATTTACCACACTCCACACCTTTTGCCTTTGCAATTTCCCTCCATTTCCTATACGTCGTAGACCTGTTTCCATTATTTCCTAAGCCTTATTAAGCATAAAAGAGATGTAAACTAGTTTTAAAACGGTTAAAAAACTTGTTTTAAAACAGTTGAAAAACTTGTTTTAAAACGATTGAAAACTTGTATTAAAACAATTGAAAAACTTGTTTTAAAACTTGTATTAAAACAATTGAAAAACTTGTTTTAATACAAATTTTTTAACAGTTTTAAAACAAGTTAACAACTGTTTTGATACAAGTTTTCAACTGTTTTTTTCCAAAAAAAATGTCTTAGGGAATGATGGAAACATGTCCACGACGTTGAGGAATTGAAGGGAAGTTGCAAAGGCAAAGGGTCTGGAGTGTGGGAAACTGTCAAGTGACTATGGAATAATACAACGCTATGCTTAAAAACGATTAGGGAATGATGGAAACAGGTCCACGACGTTGAGGAAGTGGAGGTAAGTTGCTAAGGCAAAAGGTCTGGAGTGTGGGAAATGTCAAGTGCCTATGGAATTATACAATGCTATGCTAAGCGTGTGGTTGGCTTAGGGAATCATGGAAACAGGTCCACGACGTAAAGGAAGTGGAGGTAAGTTGCAAAGGCAAAAGGTCTTGAGTGTGGGAAATGTCAAGTGACTATGGAATTAAACTACGCCATGCTTAAAAGTCTTAGGGAATGATAGAAACAGGTCCACGACGTTGAGGAAGGAAAGGGAAGTTGCAAAGGCAAAGGGTCTGGAGTTTGGGAAATGTCAAGTGACTATGGAATAATACAACGCCATGCTTAAAAACGATTAGGGAATGATGGAAACAGGTCCACGACGTAGAGGAAGTGGAGGAAAGTTGCAAATGCAAAGGTTCTGGAGTGTGGGAAATGTCAAGTGACTATAAAATAATACAACGCCATGCTTAAAAACGATAAGGGAATGATGGAAATAGGTCCACGACGTAGAGGAAGTGGAGGTAAGTTGCAAATGCAAAGGGTCTGGAGTGTGGTTAATGTCAAGCTACTATGGAATTCTACTACGCCATGCTTAAAAAGTCTTAGGGAATACTGGAAACAGCTCCACGACGTAGACGAAGTGGAGGGAAGTTGCAAAGGCAAACGGTCTGGAGTATGGGAAATGTCAAGTAACTATAGCATAATACAAATTTATGCTTAGAAAGGTTAAGGGAATGATGGAAACAGGCCCACGACGTTGAGGAAGTGAAGGGAAAATGCTAAGGCAAAAGGTCTGGAGTGTGGGAAATGTCAAGTGCCTATGGAATTTTACAATGCCATGCTTAAATAGGCTTAGGGAATTATGGAAACAGGTCCACGACGTAAAGGAAGTAGAGGTAAGTTGCAAAGGCAAAAGGTCTTGAGTGTGGAAAATGTCAAGTGACTATGGAATTAAACTATGCCATGCTTAAAAGTTTTAGGGAATGATGGAAACAGGTCCACGACGTTGAGGAAGAAAAGGGAAGTTGCAAAGGCAAAGGGTTTGGAGTGTTGTTAATGTCAAGCTACTATGGAATTCTACTACGCCATGCTTAAAAAGTCTTAGGGAATGATGGAAACAGGTCCACGACGTAGAGGAAGTGGAGGGAAGTTGCAAAGGCAAACGGTCTAAAGTAAGGGAAATGTCAAGTAACTATAGAATAATACAAATGTATGCTTAAAAAGGTGTAGGGAATTAAGGAAGCAGGACCACGACGTTGAGAAAGTGAAGGGAAGTTGCTAAGGCAAAGGGTCCGGAGTGTTAGAAATGTCAAGTGACAATGGAATAATACAATGCCATGCTTAAAAACGATTAGAGAATGATGAACACAGGTGCACGACGTAGAGGAAGTGGAGGTAAGTTGCAACTTCTGCTATGAGTTCCTAGGTAGCAGCACCAGATAGTCACGGACTATTTACATGAGATCTTTTAGTTTAAACACAACAGTGATCATAAATGAGTTCCCGAGACTTTACTGCAAAACATTAGTTTCCCTAAAATGGCTATATTACGATAACCTCGTCTAACTAAATTAAGGTTAAATTCAATATTACATTGTAAACTATATGTCTTCTGATTTAATGAGATTTCAGTTTCAAATAATGCTATCAGAAAATAAAAATGTATGGGAAAACCAGAAAAATTACAACAAAAACTAAGTTTTATTTAATGTTTACTACAAATACCGGGATTTATCTTTCTTATTTATTTTCTTATTGTGTTATTATTCAAAATAACCTATTTAACAAGGGGTTAAGCAAGGTTTATGGCAAAGCGTTGTATAATTCCATAGTCACTTGTCATTTACCACACTCCACACCTTTTGCCTTTGCAATTTCCCTCCATTTCCTATACGTCGTAGACCTGTTTCCATTATTTCCTAAGCCTTATTAAGCATAAAAGAGATGTAAACTAGTTTTAAAACGGTTAAAAAACTTGTTTTAAAACAGTTGAAAAACTTGTTTTAAAACGATTGAAAACTTGTATTAAAACAATTGAAAAACTTGTTTTAAAACTTGTATTAAAACAATTGAAAAACTTGTTTTAATACAAATTTTTTAACAGTTTTAAAACAAGTTAACAACTGTTTTGATACAAGTTTACAACTGTTTTTTCCAAAAAAAATGTCTTAGGGAATGATGGAAACATGTCCACGACGTTGAGGAATTGAAGGGAAGTTGCAAAGGCAAAGGGTCTGGAGTGTGGGAAACTGTCAAGTGACTATGGAATAATACAACGCTATGCTTAAAAACGATTAGGGAATGATGGAAACAGGTCCACGACGTTGAGGAAGTGGAGGTAAGTTGCTAAGGCAAAAGGTCTGGAGTGTGGGAAATGTCAAGTGCCTATGGAATTATACAATGCTATGCTAAGCGTGTGGTTGGCTTAGGGAATCATGGAAACAGGTCCACGACGTAAAGGAAGTGGAGGTAAGTTGCAAAGGCAAAAGGTCTTGAGTGTGGGAAATGTCAAGTGACTATGGAATTATACTACGCCATGCTTAAAAGTCTTAGGGAATGATAGAAACAGGTCCACGACGTTGAGGAAGGAAAGGGAAGTTGCAAAGGCAAAGGGTCTGGAGTGTGGGAAATGTCAAGTGACTATGGAATAATACAACGCCATGCTTAAAAACGATTAGGGAATGATGGAAACAGGTTTACGACGTAGAGGAAGTGGAGGGAAGTTGCAAATGCAAAGGTTCTTGAGTGTGGGAAATGTCAAGTGACTATAAAATAATACAACGCCATGCTTAAAAACGATAAGGGAATGATGGAAATAGGTCCACGACGTAGAGGAAGTGGAGGTAAGTTGCAAAGGCAAACGGTCTGGAGTATGGGAAATGTCAAGTAACTATAGCATAATACAAATTTATGCTTAGAAAGGTTTAGGGAATGATGGAAACAGGCCCACGACGTTGAGGAAGTGAAGGGAAGTTGCTAAGGCAAAAGGTCTGGAGTGTGGGAAATGTCAAGTGCCTATGGAATTATACAATGCCATGCTAAGCGTGTGGTTGGCTTAGGGAATCATGGAAACAGGTCCACGACGTAAAGGAAGTGGAGGTAAGTTGCAAAGGCAAAAGGTCTTGAGTGTGGAAAATGTCAAGTGACTATGGAATTAAACTACGCCATGCTTAAAAGTCTTAGGGAATGATAGAAACAGGTCCACGACGTTGAGGAAGGAAAGGGAAGTTGCAAAGGCAAAGGGTCTGGAGTGTGGGAAATGTCAAGTGACTATAGAATAATACAACGCCATGCTTAAAAACGATTAGGGAATGATGGAAACAGGTCCACGACGTAGAGGAAGTGGAGGAAAGTTGCAAATGCAAAGGTTCAGGAGTGTGGGAAATGTCAAGTGACTATAAAATAATACAACGCCATGCTTAAAAACGATAAGGGAATGATGGAAATAGGTCCACGACGTAGAGGAAGTGGAGGTAAGTTGCAAAGGCAAAGGGTTTGGAGTGTTGTTAATGTCAAGCTACTATGGAATTCTACTACGCCATGCTTAAAAAGTCTTAGGGAATGATGGAAACAGGTCCACGTCGTAGAGGAAGTGGAGGGAAGTTGCAAAGGCAAACGGTCTAAAGTAAGGGAAATGTCAAGTAACTATAGAATAATACAAATGTATGCTTAGAAAGGTGTAGGGAATTAAGGAAGCAGGACCACGACGTTGAGAAAGTGAAGGGAAGTTGCAAAGGCAAAGGGTCCGGAGTGTTAGAAATGTCTAGTGACAATGGAATAATACAATGCCATGCTTAAAAACGATTAGAGAATGATGAACACAGGTCCACGACGTAGAGTAAGTGGAGGGAAGTTGCAAAGGCCAAGGTTCTGGAGTGTGGGAAATGTCAAGTGACTATAGAAAAATACAACGCCATGCTTAAAAACGATAAGAGAATGATGGAAACAGGTGCACGACGTAGAGGAAGTGGAGGTAAGTTGCAACTTCTGCTATGAGTTCCTAGGTAGCAGCACCAGATAGTCACGGACTATTTACATGAGATCTTTTAGTTTAAACACAACAGTGATCATAAATGAGTTCCCGAGACTTTACTGCAAAACATTAGTTTCCCTAAAATGGCTATATTACGATAACCTCGTCTAACTAAATTAAGGTTAAATTCAATATTACATTGTAAACTATATGTCTTCTGATTTAATGAGATTTCAGTTTCAAATAATGCTATCAGAAAATAAAAATGTATGGGAAAACCAGAAAAATTACAACAAAAACTAAGTTTTATTTAATGTTTACTACAAATACCGGGATTTATCTTTCTTATTTATTTTCTTATTGTGTTATTATTCAAAATAACCTATTTAACAAGGGGTTAAGCAAGGTTTATGGCAAAGCGTTGTATAATTCCATAGTCACTTGTCATTTACCACACTCCACACCTTTTGCCTTTGCAATTTCCCTCCATTTCCTATACGTCGTAGACCTGTTTCCATTATTTCCTAAGCCTTATTAAGCATAAAAGAGATGTAAACTAGTTTTAAAACGGTTAAAAAACTTGTTTTAAAACAGTTGAAAAACTTGTTTTAAAACGATTGAAAACTTGTATTAAAACAATTGAAAAACTTGTTTTAATACAAATTTTTTAACAGTTTTAAAACAAGTTATCAACTGTTTTGATACAAGTTTACAACTGTTTTTTCCAAAAAAAATGTCTTAGGGAATGATGGAAACAGGTCCACGACGTTGAGGAAGTGGAGGTAAGTTGCTAAGGCAAAAGGTCTGGAGTGTGGGAAATGTCAAGTGCCTATGGAATTATACAATGCTATGCTAAGCGTGTGGTTGGCTTAGGGAATCATGGAAACAGGTCCACGACGTAAAGGAAGTGGAGGTAAGTTGCAAAGGCAAAAGGTCTTGAGTGTGGGAAATGTCAAGTGACTATGGAATTATACTACGCCATGCTTAAAAGTCTTAGGGAATGATAGAAACAGGTCCACGACGTTGAGGAAGGAAAGGGAAGTTGCAAAGGCAAAGGGTCTGGAGTGTGGGAAATGTCAAGTGACTATGGAATAATACAACGCCATGCTTAAAAACGATTAGGGAATGATGGAAACAGGTTTACGACGTAGAGGAAGTGGAGGGAAGTTGCAAATGCAAAGGTTCTTGAGTGGGGGAAATGTCAAGTGACTATAAAATAATACAACGCCATGCTTAAAAACGATAAGGGAATGATGGAAATAGGTCCACGACGTAGAGGAAGTGGAGGTAAGTTGCAAAGGCAAACGGTCTGGAGTATGGGAAATGTCAAGTAACTATAGCATAATACAAATTTATGCTTAGAAAGGTTTAGGGAATGATGGAAACAGGCCCACGACGTTGAGGAAGTGAAGGGAAGTTGCTAAGGCAAAAGGTCTGGAGTGTGGGAAATGTCAAGTGCCTATGGAATTATACAATGCCATGCTAAGCGTGTGGTTGGCTTAGGGAATCATGGAAACAGGTCCACGACGTAAAGGAAGTGGAGGTAAGTTGCAAAGGCAAAAGGTCTTGAGTGTGGAAAATGTCAAGTGACTATGGAATTAAACTACGCCATGCTTAAAAGTCTTAGGGAATGATAGAAACAGGTCCACGACGTTGAGGAAGGAAAGGGAAGTTGCAAAGGCAAAGGGTCTGGAGTGTGGGAAATGTCAAGTGACTATGGAATAATACAACGCCATGCTTAAAAACGATTAGGGAATGATGGAAACAGGTCCACGACGTAGAGGAAGTGGAGGAAAGTTGCAAATGCAAAGGTTCTGGAGTGTGGGAAATGTCAAGTGACTATAAAATAATACAACGCCATGCTTAAAAACGATAAGGGAATGATGGAAATAGGTCCACGACGTAGAGGAAGTGGAGGTAAGTTGCAAAGGCAAAGGGTCTGGAGTGTGGTTAATGTCAAGCTACTATGGAATTCAACTACGCCATGCTTACAAAGTCTTAGGGAATACTGGAAACAGCTCCACGACGTAGACGAAGTGGAGGGAAGTTGCAAAGGCAAACGGTCTGGAGTATGGGAAATGTCAAGTAACTATAGCATAATACAAATTTATGCTTAGAAAGGTTAAGGGAATGATGGAAACAGGCCCACGACGTTGAGGAAGTGAAGGGAAAATGCTAAGGCAAAAGGTCTGGAGTGTGGGAAATGTCTAGTGCCTATGGAATTTTACAATGCCATGCTTAAAGAGGCTTAGGGAATTATGGAAACAGGTCCACGACGTAAAGGAAGTAGAGGTAAGTTGCAAAGGCAAAAGGGCTTGAGTGTGGAAAATGTCAAGTGACTATGGAATTAAACTACGCCATGCTTAAAAGTTTTAGGGAATGAAGGAAACAGGTCCACGACGTTGAGGAAGAAAAGGGAAGTTGCAAAGGCAAAGGGTCTGGAGTGTGGGAAATGTTAAGTGACTATGGAACAATACAACGCAATGCTTAAAAACGATCAGGGAATAATGGAAACAGGTCCACGACATAGAGGAAGTGGTGGGAAGTTGCAAAGGCAAAGGTTCTGGAGTGTGGGAAATATCAAGTGACTTTAATATAATACAACGTTATTCTTAAAAACGATAAGGGAATGATGGAAATAGGTCCACGACGTAGAGGAAGTGGAGGTAAGTTGCAAAGGCAAAGGGTTTGGAGTGTTGTTAATGTCAAGCTACTATGGAATTCTACTACGCCATGCTTAAAAAGTCTTAGGGAATGATGGAAACAGGTCCACGACGTAGAGGAAGTGGAGGGAAGTTGCAAAGGCAAACGGTCTAAAGTAAGGGAAATGTCAAGTAACTATAGAATAATACAAATGTATGCTTAGAAAGGTGTAGGGAATTAAGGAAGCAGGACCACGACGTTGAGAAAGTGAAGGGAAGTTGCAAAGGCAAAGGGTCCGGAGTGTTAGAAATGTCAAGTGACAATGGAATAATACAATGCCATGCTTAAAAACGATTAGAGAATGATGAACACAGGTCCACGACGTAGAGTAAGTGGAGGGAAGTTGCAAAGGCCAAGGTTCTGGAGTGTGGGAAATGTCAAGTGACTATAGAAAAATACAACGCCATGCTTAAAAACGATAAGAGAATGATGGAAACAGGTGCACGACGTAGAGGAAGTGGAGGTAAGTTGCAACTTCTGCTATGAGTTCCTAGGTAGCAGCACCAGATAGTCACGGACTATTTACATGAGATCTTTTAGTTTAAACACAACAGTGATCATAAATGAGTTCCCGAGACTTTACTGCAAAACATTAGTTTCCCTAAAATGGTTATATTACGATAACCTCGTCTAACTAAATTAAGGTTAAATTCAATATTACATTGTAAACTATATGTCTTCTGATTTAATGAGATTTCAGTTTCAAATAATGCTATCAGAAAATAAAAATGTATGGGAAAACCAGAAAAATTACAACAAAAACTAAGTTTTATTTAATGTTTACTACAAATACCGGGATTTATCTTTCTTATTTATTTTCTTATTGTGTTATTATTCAAAATAACCTATTTAACAAGGGGTTAAGCAAGGTTTATGGCAAAGCGTTGTATAATTCCATAGTCACTTGTCATTTACCACACTCCACACCTTTTGCCTTTGCAATTTCCCTCCATTTCCTATACGTCGTAGACCTGTTTCCATTATTTCCTAAGCCTTATTAAGCATAAAAGAGATGTAAACTAGTTTTAAAACGGTTAAAAAACTTGTTTTAAAACAGTTGAAAAACTTGTTTTAAAACGATTGAAAACTTGTATTAAAACAATTGAAAAACTTGTTTTAAAACTTGTATTAAAACAATTGAAAAACTTGTTTTAATACAAATTTTTTAACAGTTTTAAAACAAGTTAACAACTGTTTTGATACAAGTTTACAACTGTTTTTTCCAAAAAAAATGTCTTAGGGAATGATGGAAACATGTCCACGACGTTGAGGAATTGAAGGGAAGTTGCAAAGGCAAAGGGTCTGGAGTGTGGGAAACTGTCAAGTGACTATGGAATAATACAACGCTATGCTTAAAAACGATTAGGGAATGATGGAAACAGGTCCACGACGTTGAGGAAGTGGAGGTAAGTTGCTAAGGCAAAAGTCCTGGAGTGTGGGAAATGTCAAGTGCCTATGGAATTATACAATGCTATGCTAAGCGTGTGGTTGGCTTAGGGAATCATGGAAACAGGTCCACGACGTAAAGGAAGTGGAGGTAAGTTGCAAAGGCAAAAGGTCTTGAGTGTGGGAAATGTCAAGTGACTATGGAATTATACTACGCCATGCTTAAAAGTCTTAGGGAATGATAGAAACAGGTCCACGACGTTGAGGAAGGAAAGGGAAGTTGCAAAGGCAAAGGGTCTGGAGTGTGGGAAATGTCAAGTGACTATGGAATAATACAACGCCATGCTTAAAAACGATTAGGGAATGATGGAAACAGGTTTACGACGTAGAGGAAGTGGAGGGAAGTTGCAAATGCAAAGGTTCTTGAGTGTGGGAAATGTCAAGTGACTATAAAATAATACAACGCCATGCTTAAAAACGATAAGGGAATGATGGAAATAGGTCCACGACGTAGAGGAAGTGGAGGTAAGTTGCAAAGGCAAACGGTCTGGAGTATGGGAAATGTCAAGTAACTATAGCATAATACAAATTTATGCTTAGAAAGGTTTAGGGAATGATGGAAACAGGCCCACGACATTGAGGAAGTGAAGGGAAGTTGCTAAGGCAAAAGGTCTGGAGTGTGGGAAATGTCAAGTGCCTATGGAATTAAACAATGCCATGCTAAGCGTGTGGTTGGCTTAGGGAATCATGGAAACAGGTCCACGACGTAAAGGAAGTGGAGGTAAGTTGCAAAGGCAAAAGGTCTTGAGTGTGGAAAATGTCAAGTGACTATGGAATTAAACTACGCCATGCTTAAAAGTCTTAGGGAATGATAGAAACAGGTCCACGACGTTGAGGAAGGAAAGGGTAGTTGCAAAGGCAAAGGGTCTGGAGTGTGGGAAATGTCAAGTGACTATGGAATAATACAACGCCATGCTTAAAAACGATTAGGGAATGATGGAAACAGGTCCACGACGTAGAGGAAGTAGAGGAAAGTTGCAAATGCAAAGGTTCTGGAGTGTGGGAAATGTCAAGTGACTATAAAATAATACAACGCCATGCTTAAAAACGATAAGGGAATGATGGAAATAGGTCCACGACGTAGAGGAAGTGGAGGTAAGTTGCAAAGGCAAAGGGTCTGGAGTGTGGTTAATGTCAAGCTACTATGGAATTCAACTACGCCATGCTTACAAAGTCTTAGGGAATACTGGAAACAGCTCCACGACGTAGACGAAGTGGAGGGAAGTTGCAAAGGCAAACGGTCTGGTGTATGGGAAATGTCAAGTAACTATAGCATAATACAAATTTATGCTTAGAAAGGTTAAGGGAATGATGGAAACAGGCCCACGACGTTGAGGAAGTGAAGGGAAAATGCTAAGGCAAAAGGTCTGGAGTGTGGGAAATGTCAAGTGCCTATGGAATTTTACAATGCCATGCTTAAAGAGGCTTAGGGAATTATGGAAACAGGTCCACGACGTAAAGGAAGTAGAGGTAAGTTGCAAAGGCAAAAGGTCTTGAGTGTGGAAAATGTCAAGTGACTATGGAATTAAACTACGCCATGCTTAAAAGTTTTAGGGAATGATGGAAACAGGTCCACGACGTTGAGGAAGAAAAGGGAAGTTGCAAAGGCAAAGGGTCTGGAGTGTAGGAAATGTTAAGTGACTATGGAACAATACAACGCAATGCTTAAAAACGATCAGGGAATAATGGAAACAGGTCCACGACATAGAGGAAGTGGTGGGAAGTTGCAAAGGCAAAGGTTCTGGAGTGTGGGAAATATCAAGTGACTTTAATATAATACAACGTTATTCTTAATAACGATAAGGGAATGATGGAAATAGGTCCACGACGTAGAGGAAGTGGAGGTAAGTTGCAAAGGCAAAGGGTTTGGAGTGTTGTTAATGTCAAGCTACTATGGAATTCTACTACGCCATGCTTAAAAAGTCTTAAGGAATGATGGAAACAGGTCCACGACGTAGAGGAAGTGGAGGGAAGTTGCAAAGGCAAACGGTCTAAAGTAAGGGAAATGTCAAGTAACTATAGAATAATACAAATGTATGCTTAGAAAGGTGTAGGGAATTAAGGAAGCAGGACCACGACGTTGAGAAAGTGAAGGGAAGTTGCAAAGGCAAAGGGTCCGGAGTGTTAGAAATGTCAAGTGACAATGGAATAATACAATGCCATGCTTAAAAACGATTAGAGAATGATGAACACAGGTCCACGACGTAGAGTAAGTGGAGGGAAGTTGCAAAGGCCAAGGTTCTGGAGTGTGGGAAATGTCAAGTGACTATAGAAAAATACAACACCATGCTTAAAAGCGATAAGAGAATGATGGAAACAGGTGCACGACGTAGAGGAAGTGGAGGTAAGTTGCAACTTCTGCTATGAGTTCCTAGGTAGCAGCACCAGATAGTCACGGACTATTTACATGAGATCTTTTAGTTTAAACACAACAGTGATCATAAATGAGTTCCCGAGACTTTACTGCAAAACATTAGTTTCCCTAAAATGGCTATATTACGATAACCTCGTCTAACTAAATAAAGGTTAAATTCAATATTACATTGTAAACTATATGTCTTCTGATTTAATGAGATTTCAGTTTCAAATAATGCTATCAGAAAATAAAAATGTATGGGAAAACCAGAAAAATTACAACAAAAACTAAGTTTTATTTAATGTTTACTACAAATACCGGGATTTATCTTTCTTATTTATTTTCTTATTGTGTTATTATTCAAAATAACCTATTTAACAAGGGGTTAAGCAAGGTTTATGGCAAAGCGTTGTATAATTCCATAGTCACTTGTCATTTACCACACTCCACACCTTTTGCCTTTGCAATTTCCCTCCATTTCCTATACGTCGTAGACCTGTTTCCATTATTTCCTAAGCCTTATTAAGCATAAAAGAGATGTAAACTAGTTTTAAAACGGTTAAAAAACTTGTTTTAAAACAGTTGAAAAACTTGTTTTAAAACGATTGAAAACTTGTATTAAAACAATTGAAAAACTTGTTTTAAAACTTGTATTAAAACAATTGAAAAACTTGTTTTAAAACTTGTATTAAAACAATTGAAAAACTTGTTTTAAAACTTGTATTAAAACAATTGAAAAACTTGTTTTAATACAAGTTTTTTAACAGTTTTAAAACAAGTTAACAACTGTTTTGATACAAGTTTACAACTGTTTTTTTTTTTTCAAAAAATATGGCTTAGGGAATGATGGAAACATGTCCACGACGTTGAGGAATTGAAGGGAAGTTGCAAAGGCAAAGGGTCTGGAGTGTGGGAAAATGTCAAGTGACTATGGAATAATACAACGCTATGCTTAAAAACGATTAAGATGATTAAAATGATTAACGATTAATGTCTAAGGGATATAGAGAGGAAGGTTATTAAAAAAAAATAGCAAAACGGCCATTGGTGACCTGTATGTTCATAGGATACACTAACAACCACTTAGCTAAAAGATTCGCCCAATCCGATGATTTCGAGGTGTATGTCTAAACCAAGGATTATGAACACCTCACTATGCCCCAGTGGTTGTAGTATATCGCTACAAACACACAGGTCACCAATTATTTGCCACACAGGACGGGATTCGAACCCGAGCAGACGAATGCCACTGGCCAAGTGACACACGCCCTAGCCTTCTTGGCTATCTGTGCTTGACGACTGAGGAGTCAAAAACCGGTATTTAAGCTGAGGCCACCGATTGCGAACAGATAGCGCTGCAGATGGTTGTTCAATGAGTTCCTAGGTAGCAGCACCAGATAGTCACGGACTATTTACATGAAATCTTTTAGTTTAAACACAACAGTAATCATAAAGGAGTTCCCGAGACTTTACTGCAAAACATTAGTTTCCCTAAAATGGCTATATTACGATAAAGTCGTCTAACTAAATCAAAGTTAAATTCAATATTACATTGTAAACTATATGTCTTCTGATTTAATGACAAGGGGATTAAATACAAGATTATTTAACAAGGGGTTAAAGCAAGGTTAAGGCAAAGCGTTGTATAATTCCAAAGTCACTTGTCATTTACCACACTCCACACCTTTTGCCTTTGCAATTTCCCTCCATTTCCTATACGTCGTAGACCTGTTTCCATCATTCCCTAAGCCTTATTAAACATAAAAGAGATGTAAACTTGTTTTAAAACAGTTGAAAAACTTGTTTTAAAACGATTGAAAACTTGTATTAAAACAATTGAAAAACTTGTTTTAAAACTTGTATTAAAACAATTGAAAAACTTGTTTTAATACAAGTTTTTTAACAGTTTTAAAACAAGTTAACAACTGTTTTGATACAAGTTTACAACTGTTTTTTTCCAAAAAATATGGCTTAGGGAATGATGGAAACATGTCCACGACGTTAAGGAATTGAAGGGAAGTTGCAAAGGCAAAGGGTCTGGAGTGTGGGAAAATGTCAAGTGACTATGGAATAATACAACGCTATGCTTAAAAACGATTAGGGAATGATGGAAACAGGTCCACGACGTAAAGGAAGTGGAGGTAAGTTGCAAAGGCAAAAGGTCTTGAGTGTGGGAAATGTCATGTGACTATGGAATTATACTACGCCATGCTTAAAAGTCTTAGGGAATGATAGAAACAGGTCCACGACGTTAAGGAAGGAAAGGGAAGTTGCAAAGGCAAAGGGTCTGGAGTGTGGGAAATGTCAATTGACTATGGAATAATACAATGCCATGCTTAAAAACGATTAGGGAATGATGGAAACAGGTCCACCACGTAGAAGAAGTGGAGGAAAGTTGCAAATGCAAAGGTTCTGGAGTGTGGGAAATGTCAAGTGACTATAAAATAATACAACGCCATGCTTAAAAACGATAAGGGAATGATGGAAATAGGTCCACGACGTAGAGGAAGTGGAGGTAAGTTGCAAAGGCAAAGGGTCTGGAGTGTGGTTAATGTCAAGCTACTATGGAATTCTACTACGCCATGCTTAAAAAGTCTTAGGGAATACTGGAAACAGCTCCACGACGTAGACGAAGTGGAGGGAAGTTGCAAAGGCAAACGGTCTGGAGTATGGGAAATGTCAATTAACTATAGCATAATACAAATTTATGCTTAGAAAGGTTAAGGGAATGATGGAAACAGGCCCACGACGTTGAGGAAGTGAAGGGAAAATGCTAAGGCAAAAGGTCTGGAGTGTGGGAAATGTCAAGTGCCTATGGAATTTTACAATGCCATGCTTAAATAGGCTTAGGGAATTATGGAAACAGGTCCACGACGTAAAGGAAGTAGAGGTAAGTTGCAAAGGCAAAAGGTCTTGAGTGTGGAAAATGTCAAGTGACTATGGAATTAAACTATGCCATGCTTAAAAGTTTTAGGGAATGATGGAAACAGGTCCACGACGTTGAGGAAGAAAAGGGAAGTTGCAAAGGCAAAGGGTCTGGAGTGTGGGAAATGTTAAGTGACTATGGAACAATACAACGCCATGCTTAAAAACGATAAGGGAATGATGGAAATAGGTCCACGACGTAGAGGAAGTGGAGGTAAGTTGCAAAGGCAAAGGGTTTGGAGTGTTGTTAATGTCAAGCTACTATGGAATTCTACTACGCCATGCTTAAAAAGTCTTAGGGAATGATGGAAACAGGTCCACGACGTAGAGGAAGTGGAGGGAAGTTGCAAAGGCAAACGGTCTAAAGTAAGGGAAATGTCAAGTAACTATAGAATAATACAAATGTATGCTTAGAAAGGTGTAGGGAATTAAGGAAGCAGGACCATGACGTTAAGAAAGTGAAGGGAAGTTGCAAAGGCAAAGGGTCCGGAGTGTTAGAAATGTCAAGTGACAATGGAATAATACAATGCCATGCTTAAAAACGATTAGAGAATGATGAACACAGGTCCACGACGTAGAGTAAGTGGAGGGAAGTTGCAAAGGCCAAGGTTCTGGAGTGTGGGAAATGTCAAGTGACTATAGAAAAATACAACGCCATGCTTAAAAACGATAAGAGAATGATGGAAACAGGTGCACGACGTAGAGGAAGTGGAGGTAAGTTGCAACTTCTGCTATGAGTTCCTAGGTAGCAGCACCAGATAGTCACGGACTATTTACATGAGATCTTTTAGTTTAAACACAACAGTGATCATAAATGAGTTCCCGAGACTTTACTGCAAAACATTAGTTTCCCTAAAATGGCTATATTACGATAACCTCGTCTAACTAAATCAAGGTTAAATTCAATATTACATTGTAAACTATATGTCTTCTGATTTAATGAGATTTTAGTTTCAAATAATGCTATCAGAAAATAAAAATGTATGGGAAAACCAGAAAAATTACAACAAAAACTAAGTTTTATTTAATGTTTACTACAAATACCGGGATTTATCTTTCTTATTTATTTTCTTATTGTGTTATTATTCAAAATAACCTATTTAACAAGGGGTTAAGCAAGGTTTATGGCAAAGCGTTGTATAATTCCATAGTCACTTGTCATTTACCACACTCCACACCTTTTGCCTTTGCAATTTCCCTCCATTTCCTATACTTCGTAGACCTGTTTCCATTATTTCCTAAGCCTTATTAAGCATAAAAGAGATGTAAACTAGTTTTAAAACGGTTAAAAAACTTATTTTAAAACAGTTGAAAAACTTGTTTTAAAACGATTGAAAACTTGTATTAAAACAATTAAAAAACTTGTTTTAAAACTTGTATTAAAACAATTGAAAAACTTGTTTTAATACAAGTTTTTTAACAGTTTTAAAACAAGTTAACAACTGTTTTGATACAAGTTTACAACTGTTTTTTTTTTCAAAAAATATGGCTTAGGGAATGATGGAAACATGTCCACGACGTTGAGGAATTGAAGGGAAGTTGCAAAGGCAAAGGGTCTGGAGTGTGGGAAAATGTCAAGTGACTATGGAATAATACAACGCTATGCTTAAAAACGATTAAGATGATTAAAATGATTAACGATTAATGTCTAAGGGATATAGAGAGGAAGGTTATTAAAAAAAAATAGCAAAACGGCCATTGGTGACCTGTATGTTCATAGGATACACTAACAACCACTTAGCTAAAAGATTCGCTCAATCCGATGATTTCGAGATGTATGTCTAAACCAAGGATTATGAACACCTCACTATGCCCCAGTGGTTGTAGTATATCGCTACAAACACACAGGTCACCAATTATTTGCCACACAGGACGGGATTCGAACCCGAGCAGACGAATGCCACTGGCCAAGTGACACACGCCCTAGCCTTCTTGGCTATCTGTGCTTGACGACTGAGGAGTCAAAAACCGGTATTTAAGCTGAGGCCACCGATTGCGAACAGATAGCGCTGCAGATGGTTGTTCAATGAGTTCCTAGGTAGCAGCACCAGATAGTCACGGACTATTTACATGAAATCTTTTAGTTTAAACACAACAGTAATCATAAAGGAGTTCCCGAGACTTTACTGCAAAACATTAGTTTCCCTAAAATGGCTATATTACGATAAAGTCGTCTAACTAAATCAAAGTTAAATTCAATATTACATTGTAAACTATATGTCTTCTGATTTAATGACAAGGGGATTAAATACAAGATTATTTAACAAGGGGTTAAAGCAAGGTTAAGGCAAAGCGTTGTATAATTCCATAGTCACTTGTCATTTACCACACTCCACACCTTTTGCCTTTGCAATTTCCCTCCATTTCCTATACGTCGTAGACCTGTTTCCATCATTCCCTAAGCCTTATTAAACATAAAAGAGATGTAAACTTGTTTTAAAACAGTTGAAAAACTTGTTTTAAAACGATTGAAAACTTGTATTAAAACAATTGAAAAACTTGTTTTAAAACTTGTATTAAAACAATTGAAAAACTTGTTTTAATACAAGTTTTTTAACAGTTTTAAAACAAGTTAACAACTGTTTTGATACAAGTTTACAACTGTTTTTTTTCCAAAAAATATGGCTTAGGGAATGATGGAAACATGTCCATGACGTTAAGGAATTGAAGGGAAGTTGCAAAGGCAAAGGGTCTGGAGTGTGGGAAAATGTCAAGTGACTATGGAATAATACAACGCTATGCTTAAAAACGATTAGGGAATGATGGAAACAGGTCCACGACGTTGAGGAAGTGGAGGTAAGTTGCTAAGGCAAAAGGTCTGGAATGTGGGAAATGTCATATGACTATGGAATTATACTACGCCATGCTTAAAAGTCTTAGGGAATGATAGAAACAGGTCCACGACGTTAAGGAAGGAAAGGGAAGTTGCAAAGGCAAAGGGTCTGGAGTGTGGGAAATGTCAATTGACTATGGAATAATACAATGCCATGCCTAAAAACGATTAGGGAATGATGGAAACAGGTCCACCACGTAGAGGAAGTGGAGGAAAGTTGCAAATGCAAAGGTTCTGGAGTGTGGGAAATGTCAAGTGACTATAAAATAATACAACGCCATGCTTAAAAACGATAAGGGAATGATGGAAATAGGTCCACGACGTAGAGGAAGTGGAGGTAAGTTGCAAAGGCAAAGGGTCTGGAGTGTGGTTAATGTCAAGCTACTATGGAATTCTACTACGCCATGCTTAAAAAGTCTTAGGGAATACTGGAAACAGCTCCACGACGTAGACGAAGTGGAGGGAAGTTGCAAAGGCAAACGGTCTGGAGTATGGGAAATGTCAAGTAACTATAGCATAATACAAATTTATGCTTAGAAAGGTTAAGGGAATGATGGAAACAGGCCCACGACGTTGAGGAAGTGAAGGGAAAATGCTAAGGCAAAAGGTCTGGAGTGTGGGAAATGTCAAGTGCCTATGGAATTTTACAATGCCATGCTTAAATAGGCTTAGGGAATTATGGAAACAGGTCCACGACGTAAAGGAAGTAGAGGTAAGTTGCAAAGGCAAAAGGTCTTGAGTGTGGAAAATGTCAAGTGACTATGGAATTAAACTATGCCATGCTTAAAAGTTTTAGGGAATGATGGAAACAGGTCCACGACGTTGAGGAAGAAAAGGGAAGTTGCAAAGGCAAAGGGTCTGGAGTGTGGGAAATGTTAAGTGACTATGGAACAATACAACGCCATGCTTAAAAACGATAAGGGAATGATGGAAATAGGTCCACGACGTAGAGGAAGTGGAGGTAAGTTGCAAAGGCAAAGGGTTTGGAGTGTTGTTAATGTCAACCTACTATGGAATTCTACTACGCCATGCTTAAAAAGTCTTAGGGAATGATGGAAACAGGTCCACGACGTAGAGGAAGTGGAGGAAAGTTGCAAAGGCAAACGGTCTAAAGTAAGGGAAATGTCAAGTAACTATAG
The DNA here is from genome assembly GCF_028750875.1 of Macrosteles quadrilineatus. NCBI lineage: Eukaryota > Metazoa > Arthropoda > Insecta > Hemiptera > Cicadellidae > Macrosteles > Macrosteles quadrilineatus. The sequence continues at coordinate 13,598,613 of NW_026542601.1, read as the reverse complement.
AATAATACAAATGTATGCTTAGAAAGGTGTAGGGAATTAAGGAAGCAGGACCACGACGTTGAGAAAGTGAAGGGAAGCTGCAAAGGCAAAGGGTCCGGAGTGTTAGAAATGTCAAGTGACAATGGAATAATACAATGCCATGCTTAAAAACGATTAGAGAATGATGAACACAGGTCCACGACGTAGAGTAAGTGGAGGGAAGTTGCAAAGGCCAAGGTTCTGGAGTGTGGGAAATGTCAAGTGACTATAGAAAAATACAACGCCATGCTTAAAAACGATAAGAGAATGATGGAAACAGGTGCATGACGTAGAGGAAGTGGAGGTAAGTTGCAACTTCTGCTATGAGTTCCTAGGTAGCAGCACCAGATAGTCACGGACTATTTACATGAGATCTTTTAGTTTAAACACAACAGTGATCATAAATGAGTTCCCGAGACTTTACTGCAAAACATTAGTTTCCCTAAAATGGCTATATTACGATAACCTCGTCTAACTAAATCAAGGTTAAATTCAATATTACATTGTAAACTATATGTCTTCTGATTTAATGAGATTTCAGTTTCAAATAATGCTATCAGAAAATAAAAATGTATGGGAAAACCAGAAAAATTACAACAAAAACTAAGTTTTATTTAATGTTTACTACAAATACCGGGATTTATCTTTCTTATTTATTTTCTTATTGTGTTATTATTCAAAATAACCTATTTAACAAGGGGTTAAGCAAGGTTTATGGCAAAGCGTTGTATAATTCCATAGTCACTTGTCATTTACCACACTCCACACCTTTTGCCTTTGCAATTTCCCTCCATTTCCTATACGTCGTAGACCTGTTTCCATTATTTCCTAAGCCTTATTAAGCATAAAAGAGATGTAAACTAGTTTTAAAACGGTTAAAAAACTTGTTTTAAAACAGTTGAAAAACTTGTTTTAAAACGATTGAAAACTTGTATTAAAACAATTGAAAAACTTGTTTTAAAACTTGTATTAAAACAATTGAAAAACTTGTTTTAATACAAATTTTTTAACAGTTTTAAAACAAGTTAACAACTGTTTTGATACAAGTTTACAACTGTTTTTTTCCAAAAAAAATGTCTTAGGGAATGATGGAAACATGTCCACGACGTTGAGGAATTGAAGGGAAGTTGCAAAGGCAAAGGGTCTGGAGTGTGGGAAACTGTCAAGTGACTATGGAATAATACAACGCTATGCTTAAAAACGATTAGGGAATGATGGAAACAGGTCCACGACGTTGAGGAAGTGGAGGTAAGTTGCTAAGGCAAAAGGTCTGGAGTGTGGGAAATGTCAAGTGCCTATGGAATTATACAATGCTATGCTAAGCGTGTGGTTGGCTTAGGGAATCATGGAAACAGGTCCACGACGTAAAGAAAGTGGAGGTAAGTTGCAAAGGCAAAAGGTCTTGAGTGTGGGAAATGTCAAGTGACTATGGAATTATACTACGCCATGCTTAAAAGTCTTAGGGAATGATAGAAACAGGTCCACGACGTTGAGGAAGGAAAGGGAAGTTGCAAAGGCAAAGGGTCTGGAGTGTGGGAAATGTCAAGTGACTATGGAATAATACAACGCCATGCTTAAAAACGATTAGGGAATGATGGAAACAGGTTTACGACGTAGAGGAAGTGGAGGGAAGTTGCAAATGCAAAGGTTCTTGAGTGTGGGAAATGTCAAGTGACTATAAAATAATACAACGCCATGCTTAAAAACGATAAGGGAATGATGGAAATAGGTCCACGACGTAGAGGAAGTGGAGGTAAGTTGCAAATGCAAACGGTCTGGAGTATGGGAAATGTCAAGTAACTATAGCATAATACAAATTTATGCTTAGAAAGGTTTAGGGAATGATGGAAACAGGCCCACGACGTTGAGGAAGTGAAGGGAAGTTGCTAAGGCAAAAGGTCTGGAGTGTGGGAAATGTCAAGTGACTATAAAATAATACAACGCCATGCTTAAAAACGATAAGGGAATGATGGAAATAGGTCCACGACGTAGAGGAAGTGGAGGTAAGTTGCAAAGGCAAAGGGTCTGGAGTGTGGTTAATGTCAAGCTACTATGGAATTCTACTACGCCATGCTTAAAAAGTCTTAGGGAATACTGGAAACAGCTCCACGACGTAGACGAAGTGGAGGGAAGTTGCAAAGGCAAACTAACTATTTAACAATTGGTTAAGCAAGGTTTATGGCAAAGCGTTGTATAATTCCATAGTCACTTGTCAATTACCACACTCCACACCTTTTGCCTTTGCAATTTCCCTCCATTTCCTATACTTCGTAGACCTGTTTCCATTATTTCCTAAGCCTTATTAAGCATAAAAGAGATGTAAACTAGTTTTAAAACGGTTAAAAAACTTGTTTTAAAACAGTTGAAAAACTTGTTTTAAAACGATTGAAAACTTGTATTAAAACAATTGAAAAACTTGTTTTAAAACTTGTATTAAAACAATTGAAAAACTTGTTTTAATACAAGTTTTTTAACAGTTTTAAAACAAGTTAACAACTGTTTTGATACAAGTTTACAACTGTTTTTTTTTTTTTTCAAAAAATATGGCTTAGGGAATGATGGAAACATGTCCACGACGTTGAGGAATTGAAGGGAAGTTGCAAAGGCAAAGGGTCTGGAGTGTGGGAAAATGTCAAGTGACTATGGAATAATACAACGCTATGCTTAAAAACGATTAGGGAATGATGGAAACAGGTCCACGACGTTGAGGAAGTGGAGGTAAGTTGCTAAGGCAAAAGGTCTGGAATGTGGGAAATGTCATATGACTATGGAATTATACTACGCCATGCTTAAAAGTCTTAGGGAATGATAGAAACAGGTCCACGACGTTAAGGAAGGAAAGGAAAGTTGCAAAGGCAAAGGGTCTGGAGTGTGGGAAATGTCAATTGACTATGGAATAATACAATGCCATGCTTAAAAACGATTAGGGAATGATGGAAACAGGTCCACCACGTAGAGGAAGTGGAGGAAAGTTGCAAATGCAAAGGTTCTGGAGTGTGGGAAATGTCAAGTTACTATAAAATAATACAACGCCATGCTTAAAAACGATAAGGGAATGATGGAAATAGGTCCACGACGTAGAGGAAGTGGAGGTAAGTTGCAAAGGCAAAGGGTCTGGAGTGTGGTTAATGTCAAGCTACTATGGAATTCTACTACGCCATGCTTAAAAAGTCTTAGGGAATACTGGAAACAGCTCCACGACGTAGACGAAGTGGAGGGAAGTTGCAAAGGCAAACGGTCTGGAGTATGGGAAATGTCAAGTGCCTATGGAATTTTACAATGCCATGCTTAAATAGGGTTAGGGAATTATGGAAACAGGTCCACGACGTAAAGGAAGTAGAGGTAAGTTGCAAAGGCAAAAGGTCTTGAGTGTGGAAAATGTCAAGTGACTATGGAATTAAACTATGCCATGCTTAAAAGTTTTAGGGAATGATGGAAACAGGTCCACGACGTTGAGGAAGAAAAGGGAAGTTGCAAAGGCAAAGGGTCTGGAGTGTGGGAAATGTTAAGTGACTATGGAACAATACAACGCCATGCTTAAAAACGATAAGGGAATGATGGAAATAGGTCCACGACGTAGAGGAAGTGGAGGTAAGTTGCAAAGGCAAAGGGTTTGGAGTGTTGTTAATGTCAAGCTACTATGGAATTCTACTACGCCATGCTTAAAAAGTCTTAGGGAATGATGGAAACAGGTCCACGACGTAGAGGAAGTGGAGGGAAGTTGCAAAGGCAAACGGTCTAAAGTAAGGGAAATGTCAAGTAACTATAGAATAATACAAATGTATGCTTAGAAAGGTGTAGGGAATTAAGGAAGCAGGACCACGACGTTGAGAAAGTGAAGGGAAGTTGCAAAGGCAAAGGGTCCGGAGTGTTAGAAATGTCAAGTGACAATGGAATAATACAATGCCATGCTTAAAAACGATTAGAGAATGATGAACACAGGTCCACGACGTAGAGTAAGTGGAGGGAAGTTGCAAAGGCCAAGGTTCTGGAGTGTGGGAAATGTCAAGTGACTATAGAAAAATACAACGCCATGCTTAAAAACGATAAGAGAATGATGGAAACAGGTGCATGACGTAGAGGAAGTGGAGGTAAGTTGCAACTTCTGCTATGAGTTCCTAGGTAGCAGCACCAGATAGTCACGGACTATTTACATGAGATCTTTTAGTTTAAACACAACAGTGATCATAAATGAGTTCCCGAGACTTTACTGCAAAACATTAGTTTCCCTAAAATGGCTATATTACGATAACCTCGTCTTACTAAATCAAGGTTAAATTCAATATTACATTGTAAACTATATGTCTTCTGATTTAATGAGATTTCAGTTTCAAGTAATGCTATCAGAAAATAAAAATGTATGGGAAAACCAGAAAAATTACAACAAAAACTAAGTTTTATTTAATGTTTACTACAAATACCGGGATTTATCTTTCTTATTTATTTTCTTATTGTGTTATTATTCAAAATAACCTATTTAACAAGGGGTTAAGCAAGGTTTATGGCAAAGCGTTGTATAATTCCATAGTCACTTGTCATTTACCACACTCCACACCTTTTGCCTTTGCAATTTCCCTCCATTTCCTATACTTCGTAGACCTGTTTCCATTATTTCCTAAGCCTTATTAAGCATAAAAGAGATGTAAACTAGTTTTAAAACGGTTAAAAAACTTGTTTTAAAACAGTTGAAAAACTTGTTTTAAAACGATTGAAAACTTGTATTAAAACAATTGAAAAACTTGTTTTAAAACTTGTATTAAAACAATTGAAAAACTTGTTTTAATACAAGTTTTTTAACAGTTTTAAAACAAGTTAACAACTGTTTTGATACAAGTTTACAACTGTTTTTTTTTTCAAAAAATATGGCTTAGGGAATGATGGAAACATGTCCACGACGTTGAGGAATTGAAGGGAAGTTGCAAAGGCAAAGGGTCTGGAGTGTGGGAAAATGTCAAGTGACTATGGAATAATACAACGCTATGCTTAAAAACGATTAGGGAATGATGGAAACAGGTCCACGACGTTGAGGAAGTGGAGGTAAGTTGCTAAGGCAAAAGGTCTGGAGTGTGGGAAATGTCAAGTGCCTATGGAATTATACAATGCTATGCTAAGCGTGTGGTTGGCTTAGGGAATCATGGAAACAGGTCCACGACGTAAAGAAAGTGGAGGTAAGTTGCAAAGGCAAAAGGTCTTGAGTGTGGGAAATGTCAAGTGACTATGGAATTATACTACGCCATGCTTAAAAGTCTTAGGGAATGATAGAAACAGGTCCACGACGTTGAGGAAGGAAAGGGAAGTTGCAAAGGCAAAGGGTCTGGAGTGTGGGAAATGTCAAGTGACTATGGAATAATACAACGCCATGCTTAAAAACGATTAGGGAATGATGGAAACAGGTTTACGACGTAGAGGAAGTGGAGGGAAGTTGCAAATGCAAAGGTTCTTGAGTGTGGGAAATGTCAAGTGACTATAAAATAATACAACGCCATGCTTAAAAACGATAAGGGAATAATGGAAATAGGTCCACGACGTAGAGGAAGTGGAGGTAAGTTGCAAAGGCAAACGGTCTGGAGTATGGGAAATGTCAAGTAACTATAGCATAATACAAATTTATGCTTAGAAAGGTTTAGGGAATGATGGAAACAGGCCCACGACGTTGAGGAAGTGAAGGGAAGTTGCTAAGGCAAAAGGTCTGGAGTGTGGGAAATGTCAAGTGACTATAAAATAATACAACGCCATGCTTAAAAACGATAAGGGAATGATGGAAATAGGTCCACGACGTAGAGGAAGTGGAGGTAAGTTGCAAAGGCAAAGGGTCTGGAGTGTGGTTAATGTCAAGCTACTATGGAATTCTACTACGCCATGCTTAAAAAGTCTTAGGGAATACTGGAAACAGCTCCACGACGTAGACGAAGTGGAGGGAAGTTGCAAAGGCAAACTAACTATTTAACAATTGGTTAAGCAAGGTTTATGGCAAAGCGTTGTATAATTCCATAGTCACTTGTCAATTACCACACTCCACACCTTTTGCCTTTGCAATTTCCCTCCATTTCATATACTTCGTAGACCTGTTTCCATTATTTCCTAAGCCTTATTAAGCATAAAAGAGATGTAAACTAGTTTTAAAACGGTTAAAAAACTTGTTTTAAAACAGTTGAAAAACTTGTTTTAAAACGATTGAAAACTTGTATTAAAACAATTGAAAAACTTGTTTTAAAACTTGTATTAAAACAATTGAAAAACTTGTTTTAAAACTTGTATTAAAACAATTGAAAAACTTGTTTTAATACAAGTTTTTTAACGGTTTTAAAACAAGTTAACAACTGTTTTGATACAAGTTTACAACTGTTTTTTTTTTTTCAAAAAATATGGCTTAGGGAATGATGGAAACATGTCCACGACGTTGAGGAATTGAAGGGAAGTTGCAAAGGCAAAGGGTCTGGAGTGTGGGAAAATGTCAAGTGACTATGGAATAATACAACGCTATGCTTAAAAACGATTAGGGAATGATGGAAACAGGTCCACGACGTTGAGGAAGTGGAGGTAAGTTGCTAAGGCAAAAGGTCTGGAATGTGGGAAATGTCATATGACTATGGAATTATACTACGCCATGCTTAAAAGTCTTAGGGAATGATAGAAACAGGTCCACGACGTTAAGGAAGGAAAGGAAAGTTGCAAAGGCAAAGGGTCTGGAGTGTGGGAAATGTCAATTGACTATGGAATAATACAATGCCATGCTAAAAAACGATTAGGGAATGATGGAAGCAGGTCCACCACGTAGAGGAAGTGGAGGAAAGTTGCAAATGCAAAGGTTCTGGAGTGTGGGAAATGTCAAGTGACTATAAAATAATACAACGCCATGCTTAAAAACGATAAGGGAATGATGGAAATAGGTCCACGACGTAGAGGAAGTGGAGGTAAGTTGCAAAGGCAAAGGGTCTGGAGTGTGGTTAATGTCAAGCTACTATGGAATTCTACTACGCCATGCTTAAAAAGTCTTAGGGAATACTGGAAACAGCTCCACGACGTAGACGAAGTGGAGGGAAGTTGCAAAGGCAAACGGTCTGGAGTATGGGAAATGTCAAGTGCCTATGGAATTTTACAATGCCATGCTTAAATAGGCTTAGGGAATTATGGAAACAGGTCCACGACGTAAAGGAAGTAGAGGTAAGTTGCAAAGGCAAAAGGTCTTGAGTGTGGAAAATGTCAAGTGACTATGGAATTAAACTATGCCATGCTTAAAAGTTTTAGGGAATGATGGAAACAGGTCCACGACGTTGAGGAAGAAAAGGGAAGTTGCAAAGGCAAAGGGTCTGGAGTGTGGGAAATGTTAAGTGACTATGGAACAATACAACGCCATGCTTAAAAACGATAAGGGAATGATGGAAATAGGTCCACGACGTAGAGGAAGTGGAGGTAAGTTGCAAAGGCAAAGGGTTTGGAGTGTTGTTAATGTCAAGCTACTATGGAATTCTACTACGCCATGCTTAAAAAGTCTTAGGGAATGATGGAAACAGGTCCACGACGTAGAGGAAGTGGAGGGAAGTTGCAAAGGCAAACGGTCTAAAGTAAGGGAAATGTCAAGTAACTATAGAATAATACAAATGTATGCTTAGAAAGGTGTAGGGAATTAAGGAAGCAGGACCACGACGTTGAGAAAGTGAAGGGAAGTTGCAAAGGCAAAGGGTCCGGAGTGTTAGAAATGTCAAGTGACAATGGAATAATACAATGCCATGCTTAAAAACGATTAGAGAATGATGAACACAGGTCCACGACGTAGAGTAAGTGGAGGGAAGTTGCAAAGGCCAAGGTTCTGGAGTGTGGGAAATGTCAAGTGACTATAGAAAAATACAACGCCATGCTTAAAAACGATAAGAGAATGATGGAAACAGGTGCATGACGTAGAGGAAGTGGAGGTAAGTTGCAACTTCTGCTATGAGTTCCTAGGTAGCAGCACCAGATAGTCACGGACTATTTACATGAGATCTTTTAGTTTAAACACAACAGTGATCATAAATGAGTTCCCGAGACTTTACTGCAAAACATTAGTTTCCCTAAAATGGCTATATTACGATAACCTCGTCTAACTAAATCAAGGTTAAATTCAATATTACATTGTAAACTATATGTCTTCTGATTTAATGAGATTTCAGTTTCAAATAATGCTATCAGAAAATAAAAATGTATGGGAAAACCAGAAAAATTACAACAAAAACTAAGTTTTATTTAATGTTTACTACAAATACCGGGATTTATCTTTCTTATTTATTTTCTTATTGTGTTATTATTCAAAATAACCTATTTAACAAGGGGTTAAGCAAGGTTTATGGCAAAGCGTTGTATAATTCCATAGTCACTTGTCATTTACCACACTCCACACCTTTTGCCTTTGCAATTTCCCTCCATTTCCTATACGTCGTAGACCTGTTTCCATTATTTCCTAAGCCTTATTAAGCATAAAAGAGATGTAAACTAGTTTTAAAACGGTTAAAAAACTTGTTTTAAAACAGTTGAAAAACTTGTTTTAAAACGATTGAAAACTTGTATTAAAACAATTGAAAAACTTGTTTTAAAACTTGTATTAAAACAATTGAAAAACTTGTTTTAAAACTTGTATTAAAACAATTGAAAAACTTGTTTTAATACAAATTTTTTAACAGTTTTAAAACAAGTTAACAACTGTTTTGATACAAGTTTACAACTGTTTTTTTCCAAAAAAAATGTCTTAGGGAATGATGGAAACATGTCCACGACGTTGAGGAATTGAAGGGAAGTTGCAAAGGCAAAGGGTCTGGAGTGTGGGAAACTGTCAAGTGACTATGGAATAATACAACGCTATGCTTAAAAACGATTAGGGAATGATGGAAACAGGTCCACGACGTTGAGGAAGTGGAGGTAAGTTGCTAAGGCAAAAGGTCTGGAGTGTGGGAAATGTCAAGTGACTATGGAATTATACTACGCCATGCTTAAAAGTCTTAGGGAATGATAGAAACAGGTCCACGACGTTGAGGAAGGAAAGGGAAGTTGCAAAGGCAAAGGGTCTGGAGTGTGGGAAATGTCAAGTGACTATGGAATAATACAACGCCATGCTTAAAAACGATTAGGGAATGATGGAAACAGGTTTACGACGTAGAGGAAGTGGAGGGAAGTTGCAAATGCAAAGGTTCTTGAGTGTGGGAAATGTCAAGTGACTATAAAATAATACAACGCCATGCTTAAAAACGATAAGGGAATGATGGAAATAGGTCCACGACGTAGAGGAAGTGGAGGTAAGTTGCAAAGGCAAAGGGTCTGGAGTGTGGTTAATGTCAAGCTACTATGGAATTCTACTACGCCATGCTTAAAAAGTCTTAGGGAATACTGGAAACAGCTCCACGACGTAGACGAAGTGGAGGGAAGTTGCAAAGGCAAACTAACTATTTAACAATTGGTTAAGCAAGGTTTATGGCAAAGCGTTGTATAATTCCATAGTCACTTGTCAATTACCACACTCCACACCTTTTGCCTTTGCAATTTCCCTCCATTTCATATACTTCGTAGACCTGTTTCCATTATTTCCTAAGCCTTATTAAGCATAAAAGAGATGTAAACTAGTTTTAAAACGGTTAAAAAACTTGTTTTAAAACAGTTGAAAAACTTGTTTTAAAACGATTGAAAACTTGTATTAAAACAATTGAAAAACTTGTTTTAAAACTTGTATTAAAACAATTGAAAAACTTGTTTTAATACAAGTTTTTTAACAGTTTTAAAACAAGTTAACAACTGTTTTGATACAAGTTTACAACTGTTTTTTTTTTTTCAAAAAATATGGCTTAGGGAATGATGGAAACATGTCCACGACGTTGAGGAATTGAAGGGAAGTTGCAAAGGCAAAGGGTCTGGAGTGTGGGAAAATGTCAAGTGACTATGGAATAATACAACGCTATGCTTAAAAACGATTAGGGAATGATGGAAACAGGTCCACGACGTTGAGGAAGTGGAGGTAAGTTGCTAAGGCAAAAGGTCTGGAATGTGGGAAATGTCATATGACTATGGAATTATACTACGCCATGCTTAAAAGTCTTAGGGAATGATAGAAACAGGTCCACGACGTTAAGGAAGGAAAGGAAAGTTGCAAAGGCAAAGGGTCTGGAGTGTGGGAAATGTCAATTGACTATGGAATAATACAATGCCATGCTTAAAAACGATTAGGGAATGATGGAAACAGGTCCACCACGTAGAGGAAGTGGAGGAAAGTTGCAAATGCAAAGGTTCTGGAGTGTGGGAAATGTCAAGTGACTATAAAATAATACAACGCCATGCTTAAAAACGATAAGGGAATGATGGAAATAGGTCCACGACGTAGAGGAAGTGGAGGTAAGTTGCAAAGGCAAAGGGTCTGGAGTGTGGTTAATGTCAAGCTACTATGGAATTCTACTACGCCATGCTTAAAAAGTCTTAGGGAATACTGGAAACAGCTCCACGACGTAGACGAAGTGGAGGGAAGTTGCAAAGGCAAACGGTCTGGAGTATGGGAAATGTCAAGTGCCTATGGAATTTTACAATGCCATGCTTAAATAGGCTTAGGGAATTATGGAAACAGGTCCACGACGTAAAGGAAGTAGAGGTAAGTTGCAAAGGCAAAAGGTCTTGAGTGTGGAAAATGTCAAGTGACTATGGAATTAAACTATGCCATGCTTAAAAGTTTTAGGGAATGATGGAAACAGGTCCACGACGTTGAGGAAGAAAAGGGAAGTTGCAAAGGCAAAGGGTCTGGAGTGTGGGAAATGTTAAGTGACTATGGAACAATACAACGCCATGCTTAAAAACGATAAGGGAATGATGGAAATAGGTCCACGACGTAGAGGAAGTGGAGGTAAGTTGCAAAGGCAAAGGGTTTGGAGTGTTGTTAATGTCAAGCTACTATGGAATTCTACTACGCCATGCTTAAAAAGTCTTAGGGAATGATGGAAACAGGTCCACGACGTAGAGGAAGTGGAGGGAAGTTGCAAAGGCAAACGGTCTAAAGTAAGGGAAATGTCAAGTAACTATAGAATAATACAAATGTATGCTTAGAAAGGTGTAGGGAATTAAGGAAGCAGGACCACGACGTTGAGAAAGTGAAGGGAAGTTGCAAAGGCAAAGGGTCCGGAGTGTTAGAAATGTCAAGTGACAATGGAATAATACAATGCCATGCTTAAAAACGATTAGAGAATGATGAACACAGGTCCACGACGTAGAGTAAGTGGAGGGAAGTTGCAAAGGCCAAGGTTCTGGAGTGTGGGAAATGTCAAGTGACTATAGAAAAATACAACGCCATGCTTAAAAACGATAAGAGAATGATGGAAACAGGTGCATGACGTAGAGGAAGTGGAGGTAAGTTGCAACTTCTGCTATGAGTTCCTAGGTAGCAGCACCAGATAGTCACGGACTATTTACATGAGATCTTTTAGTTTAAACACAACAGTGATCATAAATGAGTTCCCGAGACTTTACTGCAAAACATTAGTTTCCCTAAAATGGCTATATTACGATAACCTCGTCTAACTAAATCAAGGTTAAATTCAATATTACATTGTAAACTATATGTCTTCTGATTTAATGAGATTTCAGTTTCAAATAATGCTATCAGAAAATAAAAATGTATGGGAAAACCAGAAAAATTACAACAAAAACTAAGTTTTATTTAATGTTTACTACAAATACCGGGATTTATCTTTCTTTTTTATTTTCTTATTGTGTTATTATTCAAAATAACCTATTTAACAAGGGGTTAAGCAAGGTTTATGGCAAAGCGTTGTATAATTCCATAGTCACTTGTCATTTACCACACTCCACACCTTTTGCCTTTGCAATTTCCCTCCATTTCCTATACGTCGTAGACCTGTTTCCATTATTTCCTAAGCCTTATTAAGCATAAAAGAGATGTAAACTAGTTTTAAAACGGTTAAAAAACTTGTTTTAAAACAGTTGAAAAACTTGTTTTAAAACGATTGAAAACTTGTATTAAAACAATTGAAAAACTTGTTTTAAAACTTGTATTAAAACAATTGAAAAACTTGTTTTAATACAAATTTTTTAACAGTTTTAAAACAAGTTAACAACTGTTTTGATACAAGTTTACAACTGTTTTTTTCCAAAAAAAATGTCTTAGGGAATGATGGAAACATGTCCACGACGTTGAGGAATTGAAGGGAAGTTGCAAAGGCAAAGGGTCTGGAGTGTGGGAAACTGTCAAGTGACTATGGAATAATACAACGCTATGCTTAAAAACGATTAGGGAATGATGGAAACAGGTCCACGACGTTGAGGAAGTGGAGGTAAGTTGCTAAGGCAAAAGGTCTGGAGTGTGGGAAATGTCAAGTGCCTATGGAATTATACAATGCTTTGCTAAGCGTGTGGTTGGCTTAGGGAATCATGGAAACAGGTCCACGACGTAAAGAAAGTGGAGGTAAGTTGCAAAGGCAAAAGGTCTTGAGTGTGGGAAATGTCAAGTGACTATGGAATTATACTACGCCATGCTTAAAAGTCTTAGGGAATGATAGAAACAGGTCCACGACGTTGAGGAAGGAAAGGGAAGTTGCAAAGGCAAAGGGTCTGGAGTGTGGGAAATGTCAAGTGACTATAAAATAATACAACGCCATGCTTAAAAACGATAAGGGAATGATGGAAATAGGTCCACGACGTAGAGGAAGTGGAGGTAAGTTGCAAAGGCAAACGGTCTGGAGTATGGGAAATGTCAAGTAACTATAGCATTATACAAATTTATGCTTAGAAAGGTTTAGGGAATGATGGAAACAGGCCCACGACGTTGAGGAAGTGAAGGGAAGTTGCTAAGGCAAAAGGTCTGGAGTGTGGGAAATGTCAAGTGACTATAAAATAATACAACGCCATGCTTAAAAACGATAAGGGAATGATGGAAATAGGTCCACGACGTAGAGGAAGTGGAGGTAAGTTGCAAAGGCAAAGGGTCTGGAGTGTGGTTAATGTCAAGCTACTATGGAATTCTACCACGCCATGCTTAAAAAGTCTTAGGGAATACTGGAAACAGCTCCACGACGTAGACGAAGTGGAGGGAAGTTGCAAAGGCAAACTAACTATTTAACAATTGGTTAAGCAAGGTTTATGGCAAAGCGTTGTATAATTCCATAGTCACTTGTCAATTACCACACTCCACACCTTTTGCCTTTGCAATTTCCCTCCATTTCCTATACTTCGTAGACCTGTTTCCATTATTTCCTAAGCCTTATTAAGCATAAAAGAGATGTAAACTAGTTTTAAAACGGTTAAAAAACTTGTTTTAAAACAGTTGAAAAACTTGTTTTAAAACGATTGAAAACTTGTATTAAAACAATTGAAAAACTTGTTTTAAAACTTGTATTAAAACAATTGCAAAACTTGTTTTAATACAAGTTTTTTAACAGTTTTAAAACAAGTTAACAACTGTTTTGATACAAGTTTACAACTGTTTTTTTTTTCAAAAAATATGGCTTAGGGAATGATGGAAACATGTCCACGACGTTGAGGAATTGAAGGGAAGTTGCAAAGGCAAAGGGTCTGGAGTGTGGGAAAATGTCAAGTGACTATGGAATAATACAACGCTATGCTTAAAAACGATTAGGGAATGATGGAAACAGGTCCACGACGTTGAGGAAGTGGAGGTAAGTTGCTAAGGCAAAAGGTCTGGAATGTGGGAAATGTCATATGACTATGGAATTATACTACGCCATGCTTAAAAGTCTTAGGGAATGATAGAAACAGGTCCACGACGTTAAGGAAGGAAAGGAAAGTTGCAAAGGCAAAGGGTCTGGAGTGTGGGAAATGTCAATTGACTATGGAATAATGCAATGCCATGCTTAAAAACGATTAGGGAATGATGGAAACAGGTCCACCACGTAGAGGAAGTGGAGGAAAGTTGCAAATGCAAAGGTTCTGGAGTGTGGAAAATGTCAAGTGACTATAAAATAATACAACGCCATGCTTAAAAACGATAAGGGAATGATGGAAATAGGTCCACGACGTAGAGGAAGTGGAGGTAAGTTGCAAAGGCAAAGGGTCTGGAGTGTGGTTAATGTCAAGCTACTATGGAATTCTACTACGCTATGCCTAAAAAGTCTTAGGGAATACTGGAAACAGCTCCACGACGTAGACGAAGTGGAGGGAAGTTGCAAAGGCAAACGGTCTGGAGTATGGGAAATGTCAAGTGCCTATGGAATTTTACAATGCCATGCTTAAATAGGCTTAGGGAATTATGGAAACAGGTCCACGACGTAAAGGAAGTAGAGGTAAGTTGCAAAGGCAAAAGGTCTTGAGTGTGGAAAATGTCAAGTGACTATGGAATTAAACTATGCCATGCTTAAAAGTTTTAGGGAATGATGGAAACAGGTCCACGACGTTGAGGAAGAAAAGGGAAGTTGCAAAGGCAAAGGGTCTGGAGTGTGGGAAATGTTAAGTGACTATGGAACAATACAACGCCATGCTTAAAAACGATAAGGGAATGATGGAAATAGGTCCACGACGTAGAGGAAGTGGAGGTAAGTTGCAAAGGCAAAGGGTTTGGAGTGTTGTTAATGTCAAGCTACTATGGAATTCTACTACGCCATGCTTAAAAAGTCTTAGGGATTGATGGAAACAGGTCCACGACGTAGAGGAAGTGGAGGGAAGTTGCAAAGGCAAACGGTCTAAAGTAAGGGAAATGTCAAGTAACTATAGAATAATACAAATGTATGCTTAGAAAGGTGTAGGGAATTAAGGAAGCAGGACCACGACGTTGAGAAAGTGAAGGGAAGTTGCAAAGGCAAAGGGTCCGGAGTGTTAGAAATGTCAAGTGACAATGGAATAATACAATGCCATGCTTAAAAACGATTAGAGAATGATGAACACAGGTCCACGACGTAGAGTAAGTGGAGGGAAGTTGCAAAGGCCAAGGTTCTGGAGTGTGGGAAATGTCAAGTGACTATAGAAAAATACAACGCCATGCTTAAAAACGATAAGAGAATGATGGAAACAGGTGCATGACGCAGAGGAAGTGGAGGTAAGTTGCAACTTCTGCTATGAGTTCCTAGGTAGCAGCACCAGATAGTCACGGACTATTTACATGAGATCTTTTAGTTTAAACACAACAGTGATCATAAATGAGTTCCCGAGACTTTACTGCAAAACATTAGTTTCCCTAAAATGGCTATATTACGATAACCTCGTCTAACTAAATCAAGGTTAAATTCAATATTACATTGTAAACTATATGTCTTCTGATTTAATGAGATTTCAGTTTCAAATAATGCTATCAGAAAATAAAAATGTATGGGAAAACCAGAAAAATTACAACAAAAACTAAGTTTTATTTAATGTTTACTACAAATACCGGGATTTATCTTTCTTATTTATTTTCTTATTGTGTTATTATTCAAAATAACCTATTTAACAAGGGGTTAAGCAAGGTTTATGGCAAAGCGTTGTATAATTCCATAGTCACTTGTCATTTACCACACTCCACACCTTTTGCCTTTGCAATTTCCCTCCATTTCCTATACGTCGTAGACCTGTTTCCATTATTTCCTAAGCCTTATTAAGCATAAAAGAGATGTAAACTAGTTTTAAAACGGTTAAAAAACTTGTTTTAAAACAGTTGAAAAACTTGTTTTAAAACGATTGAAAACTTGTATTAAAACAATTGAAAAACTTGTTTTAAAACTTGTATTAAAACAATTGAAAAACTTGTTTTAATACAAATTTTTTAACAGTTTTAAAACAAGTTAACAACTGTTTTGATACAAGTTTACAACTGTTTTTTTCCAAAAAAAATGTCTTAGGGAATGATGGAAACATGTCCACGACGTTGAGGAATTGAAGGGAAGTTGCAAAGGCAAAGGGTCTGGAGTGTGGGAAACTGTCAAGTGACTATGGAATAATACAACGCTATGCTTAAAAACGATTAGGGAATGATGGAAACAGGTCCACGACGTTGAGGAAGTGGAGGTAAGTTGCTAAGGCAAAAGGTCTGGAGTGTGGGAAATGTCAAGTGCCTATGGAATTATACAATGCTATGCTAAGCGTGTGGTTGGCTTAGGGAATCATGGAAACAGGTCCACGACGTAAAGAAAGTGGAGGTAAGTTGCAAAGGCAAAAGGTCTTGAGTGTGGGAAATGTCAAGTGACTATGGAATTATACTACGCCATGCTTAAAAGTCTTAGGGAATGATAGAAACAGGTCCACGACGTTGAGGAAGGAAAGGGAAGTTGCAAAGGCAAAGGATCTGGAGTGTGGGAAATGTCAAGTGACTATGGAATAATACAACGCCATGCTTAAAAACGATTAGGGAATGATGGAAACAGGTTTACGACGTAGAGGAAGTGGAGGGAAGTTGCAAATGCAAAGGTTCTTGAGTGTGGGAAATGTCAAGTGACTATAAAATAATACAACGCCATGCTTAAAAACGATAAGGGAATGATGGAAATAGGTCCACGACGTAGAGGAAGTGGAGGTAAGTTGCAAAGGCAAACGGTCTGGAGTATGGGAAATGTCAAGTAACTATAGCATAATACAAATTTATGCTTAGAAAGGTTTAGGGAATGATGGAAACAGGCCCACGACGTTGAGGAAGTGAAGGGAAGTTGCTAAGGCAAAAGGTCTGGAGTGTGGGAAATGTCAAGTGACTATAAAATAATACAACGCCATGCTTAAAAACGATAAGGGAATGATGGAAATAGGTCCACGACGTAGAGGAAGTGGAGGTAAGTTGCAAAGGCAAAGGGTCTGGAGTGTGGTTAATGTCAAGCTACTATGGAATTCTACTACGCCATGCTTAAAAAGTCTTAGGGAATACTGGAAACAGCTCCACGACGTAGACGAAGTGGAGGGAAGTTGCAAAGGCAAACTAACTATTTAACAATTGGTTAAGCAAGGTTTATGGCAAAGCGTTGTATAATTCCATAGTCACTTGTCAATTACCACACTCCACACCTTTTGCCTTTGCAATTTCCCTCCATTTCCAATACTTCGTAGACCTGTTTCCATTATTTCCTAAGCCTTATTAAGCATAAAAGAGATGTAAACTAGTTTTAAAACGGTTAAAAAACTTGTTTTAAAACAGTTGAAAAACTTGTTTTAAAACGATTGAAAACTTGTATTAAAACAATTGAAAATCTTGTTTTAAAACTTGTATTAAAACAATTGAAAAACTTGTTTTAATACAAGTTTTTTAACAGTTTTAAAACAAGTTAACAACTGTTTTGATACAAGTTTACAACTGTTTTTTTTTTAAAAAATATGGCTTAGGGAATGATGGAAACATGTCCACGACATTGAGGAATTGAAGGGAAGTTGCAAAGGCAAAGGGTCTGGAGTGTGGGAAAATGTCAAGTGACTATGGAATAATACAACGCTATGCTTAAAAACGATTAAGATGATTAAAATGATTAACGATTAATGTCTAAGGGATATAGAGAGGAAGGTTATTAAAAAAAAATAGCAAAACGGCCATTGGTGACCTGTATGTTCATAGGATACACTAACAACCACTTAGCTAAAAGATTCGCCCAATCCGATGATTTCGAGGTGTATGTCTAAACCAAGGATTATGAACACCTCACTATGCCCCAGTGGTTGTAGTATATCGCTACAAACACACAGGTCACCAATTATTTGCCACACAGGACGGGATTCGAACCCGAGCAGACGAATGCCACTGGCCAAGTGACACACGCCCTAGCCTTCTTGGCTATCTGTGCTTGACGACTGAGGAGTCAAAAACCGGTATTTAAGCTGAGGCCACCGATTGCGAACAGATAGCGCTGCAGATGGTTGTTCAATGAGTTCCTAGGTAGCAGCACCAGATAGTCACGGACTATTTACATGAAATCTTTTAGTTTAAACACAACAGTAATCATAAAGGAGTTCCCGAGACTTTACTGCAAAACATTAGTTTCCCTAAAATGGCTATATTACGATAAAGTCGTCTAACTAAATCAAAGTTAAATTCAATATTACATTGTAAACTATATGTCTTCTGATTTAATGACAAGGGGATTAAATACAAGATTATTTAACAAGGGGTTAAAGCAAGGTTAAGGCAAAGCGTTGTATAATTCCATAGTCACTTGTCATTTACCACACTCCACACCTTTTGCCTTTGCAATTTCCCTCCATTTCCTATACGTCGTAGACCTGTTTCCATCATTCCCTAAGCCTTATTAAACATAAAAGAGATGTAAACTTGTTTTAAAACAGTTGAAAAACTTGTTTTAAAACGATTGAAAACTTGTATTAAAACAATTGAAAAACTTGTTTTAAAACTTGTATTAAAACAATTGAAAAACTTGTTTTAATACAAGTTTTTTAACAGTTTTAAAACAAGTTAACAACTGTTTTAATACAAGTTTACAACTTTTTTTTTTCCAAAAAATATGGCTTAGGGAATGATGGAAACATGTCCACGACGTTGAGGAATTGAAGGGAAGTTGCAAAGGCAAAGGGTCTGGAGTGTGGGAAAATGTCAAGTGACTATGGAATAATACAACGCTATGCTTAAAAACGATTAGGGAATGATGGAAACAGGTCCACGACGTTGAGGAAGTGGAGGTAAGTTGCTAAGGCAAAAGGTCTGGAATGTGGGAAATGTCATATGACTATGGAATTATACTACGCCATGCTTAAAAGTCTTAGGGAATGATAGAAACAGGTCCACGACGTTAAGGAAGGAAAGGAAAGTTGCAAAGGCAAAGGGTCTGGAGTGTGGGAAATGTCAATTGACTATGAAATAATACAATGCCATGCTTAAAAACGATTAGGGAATGATGGAAACAGGTCCACCACGTAGAGGAAGTGGAGGAAAGTTGCAAATGCAAAGGTTCTGGAGAGTGGGAAATGTCAAGTGACTATAAAATAATACAACGCCATGCTTAAAAACGATAAGGGAATGATGGAAATAGGTCCACGACGTAGAGGAAGTGGAGGTAAGTTGCAAAGGCAAAGGGTCTGGAGTGTGGTTAATGTCAAGCTACTATGGAATTCTACTACGCCATGCTTAAAAAGTCTTAGGGAATACTGGAAACAGCTCCACGACGTAGACGAAGTGGAGAGAAGTTGCAAAGGCAAACGGTCTGGAGTATGGGAAATGTCAAGTAACTATAGCATGATACAAATTTATGCTTAGAAAGGTTAAGGGAATGATGGAAACAGGCCCACGACGTTGAGGAAGTGAAGGGAAAATGCTAAGGCAAAAGGTCTGGAGTGTGGGAAATGTCAAGTGCCTATGGAATTTTACAATGCCATGCTTAAATAGGCTTAGGGAATTATGGAAACAGGTCCACGACGTAAAGGAAGTAGAGGTAAGTTGCAAAGGCAAAAGGTCTTGAGTGTGGAAAATGTCAAGTGACTATGGAATTAAACTATGCCATGCTTAAAAGTTTTAGGGAATGATGGAAACAGGTCCACGACGTTGAGGAAGAAAAGGGAAGTTGCAAAGGCAAAGGGTCTGGAGTGTGGGAAATGTTAAGTGACTATGGAACAATACAACGCCATGCTTAAAAACGATAAGGGAATGATGGAAATAGGTCCACGACGTAGAGGAAGTGGAGGTAAGTTGCAAAGGCAAAGGGTTTGGAGTGTTGTTAATGTCAAGCTACTATGGAATTCTACTACGCCATGCTTAAAAAGTCTTAGGGAATAATGGAAACAGGTCCACGACGTAGAGGAAGTGGAGGGAAGTTGCAAAGGCAAACGGTCTAAAGTAAGGGAAATGTCAAGTAACTATATAATAATACAAATGTATGCTTAGAAAGGTGTAGGGAATTAAGGAAGCAGGACCACGACGTTGAGAAAGTGAAGGGAAGTTGCAAAGGCAAAGGGTCCGGAGTGTTAGAAATGTCAAGTGACAATGGAATAATACAATGCCATGCTTAAAAACGATTAGAGAATGATGAACACAGGTCCACGACGTAGAGTAAGTGGAGGGAAGTTGCAAAGGCCAAGGTTCTGGAGTGTGGGAAATGTCTAGTGACTATAGAAAAATACAACGCCATGCTTAAAAACGATAAGAGAATGATGGAAACAGGTGCATGACGTAGAGGAAGTGGAGGTAAGTTGCAACTTCTGCTATGAGTTCCTAGGTAGCAGCACCAGATAGTCACGGACTATTTACATGAGATCTTTTAGTTTAAACACAACAGTGATCATAAATGAGTTCCCGAGACTTTACTGCAAAACATTAGTTTCCCTTAAATGGCTATATTACGATAACCTCGTCTAACTAAATCAAGGTTAAATTCAATATTACATTGTAAACTATATGTCTTCTGATTTAATGAGATTTCAGTTTCAAATATTGCTATCAGAAAATAAAAATGTATGGGAAAACCAGAAAAATTACAACAAAAACTAAGTTTTATTTAATGTTTACTACAAATACCGGGATTTATCTTTCTTATTTATTTTCTTATTGTGTTATTATTCAAAATAACCTATTTAACAAGGAGTTAAGCAAGGTTTATGGCAAAGCGTTGTATAATTCCATAGTCACTTGTCATTTACCACACTCCACACCTTTTGCCTTTGCAATTTCCCTCCATTTCCTATACGTCGTAGACCTGTTTCCATTATTTCCTAAGCCTTATTAAGCATAAAAGAGATGTAAACTAGTTTTAAAACGGTTAAAAAACTTGTTTTAAAACAGTTGAAAAACTTGTTTTAAAACGATTGAAAACTTGTATTAAAACAATTGAAAAACTTGTTTTAAAACTTGTATTAAAACAATTGAAAAACTTGTTTTAATACAAGTTTTTTAACAGTTTTAAAACAAGTTAACAACTGTTTTGATACAAGTTTACAACTGTTTTTTTCCAAAAAAAATGTCTTAGGGAATGATGGAAACATGTCCACGACGTTGAGGAATTGAAGGGAAGTTGCAAAGGCAAAGGGTCTGGAGTGTGGGAAACTGTCAAGTGACTATGGAATAATACAACGCTATGCTTAAAAACGATTAGGGAATGATGGAAACAGGTCCACGACGTTGAGGAAGTGGAGGTAAGTTGCTAAGGCAAAAGGTCTGGAGTGTGGGAAATGTCAAGTGCCTATGGAATTATACAATGCTATGCTAAGCGTGTGGTTGGCTTAGGGAATCATGGAAACAGGTCCACGACGTAAAGGAAGTGGAGGTAAGTTGCAAAGGCAAAAGGTCTTGAGTGTGGGAAATGTCAAGTGACTATGGAATTATACTACGCCATGCTTAAAAGTCTTAGGGAATGATAGAAACAGGTCCACGACGTTGAGGAAGGAAAGGGAAGTTGCAAAGGCAAAGGGTCTGGAGTGTGGGAAATGTCAAGTGACTATGGAATAATACAACGCCATGCTTAAAAACGATTAGGGAATGATGGAAACAGGTTTACGACGTAGAGGAAGTGGAGGGAAGTTGCAAATGCAAAGGTTCTTGAGTGTGGGAAATGTCAAGTGACTATAAAATAATACAACGCCATGCTTAAAAACGATAAGGGAATGATGGAAATAGGTCCACGACGTAGAGGAAGTGGAGGTAAGTTGCAAAGGCAAACGGTCTGGAGTATGGGAAATGTCAAGTAACTATAGCATAATACAAATTTATGCTTAGAAAGGTTTAGGGAATGATGGAAACAGGCCCACGACGTTGAGGAAGTGAAGGGAAGTTGCTAAGGCAAAAGGTCTGGAGTGTGGGAAATGTCAAGTGCCTATGGAATTATACAATGCCATGCTAAGCGTGTGGTTGGCTTAGGGAATCGTGGAAACAGGTCCACGACGTAAAGGAAGTGGAGGTAAGTTGCAAAGGCAAAAGGTCTTGAGTGTGGAAAATGTCAAGTGACTATGGAATTAAACTACGCCATGCTTAAAAGTCTTAGGGAATGATAGAAACAGGTCCACGACGTTGAGGAAGGAAAGGGAAGTTGCAAAGGCAAAGGGTCTGGAGTGTGGGAAATGTCAAGTGACTATGGAATAATACAACGCCATGCTTAAAAACGATTAGGGAATGATGGAAACAGGTCCACGACGTAGAGGAAGTGGAGGAAAGTTGCAAATGCAAAGGTTCTGGAGTGTGGGAAATGTCAAGTGACTATAAAATAATACAACGCCATGCTTAAAAACGATAAGGGAATGATGGAAATAGGTCCACGACGTAGAGGAAGTGGAGGTAAGTTGCAAAGGCAAAGGGTCTGGAGTGTGGTTAATGTCAAGCTACTATGGAATTCTACTACGCCATGCTTAAAAAGTCTTAGGGAATACTGGAAACAGCTCCACGACGTAGACGAAGTGGAGGGAAGTTGCAAAGGCAAACGGTCTGGAGTATGGGAAATGTCTAGTAACTATAGCATAATACAAATTTATGCTTAGAAAGGTTAAGGGAATGATGGAAACAGGCCCACGACGTTGAGGAAGTGAAGGGAAAATGCTAAGGCAAAAGGTCTGGAGTGTGGGAAATGTCAAGTGCCTATGGAATTTTACAATGCCATGCTTAAAGAGCCTTAGGGAATTATGGAAACAGGTCCACGACGTAAAGGAAGTAGAGGTAAGTTGCAAAGGCAAAAGGTCTTGAGTGTGGAAAATGTCAAGTGACTATGGAATTAAACTACGCCATGCTTAAAAGTTTTAGGGAATGATGGAAACAGGTCCACGACGTTGAGGAAGAAAAGGGAAGTTGCAAAGGCAAAGGGTCTGGAGTGTGGGAAATGTTAAGTGACTATGGAACAATACAACGCCATGCTTAAAAACGATCAGGGAATAATGGAAACAGGTCCACGACATAGAGGAAGTGGTGGGAAGTTGCAAAGGCAAAGGTTCTGGAGTGTGGGAAATATCAAGTGACTTTAATATAATACAACGTTATTCTTAAAAACGATAAGGGAATGGTGGAAATAGGTCCACGACGTAGAGGAAGTGGAGGTAAGTTGCAAAGGCAAAGGGTTTGGAGTGTTGTTAATGTCAAGCTACTATGGAATTCTACTACGCCATGCTTAAAAAGTCTTAAGGAATGATGGAAACAGGTCCACGACGTAGAGGAAGTGGAGGGAAGTTGCAAAGGCAAACGGTCTAATGTAAGGGAAATGTCAAGTAACTATAGAATAATACAAATGTATGCTTAGAAAGGTGTAGGGAATTAAGGAAGCAGGACCACGACGTTGAGAAAGTGAAGGGAAGTTGCAAAGGCAAAGGGTCCGGAGTGTTCGAAATGTCAAGTGACAATGGAATAATACAATGCCATGCTTAAAAACGATTAGAGAATGATGAACACAGGTCCACGACGTAGAGTAAGTGGAGGGAAGTTGCAAAGGCCAAGGTTCTGGAGTGTGGGAAATGTCAAGTGACTATAGAAAAATACAACGCCATGCTTAAAAGCGATAAGAGAATGATGGAAACAGGTGCACGACGTAGAGGAAGTGGAGGTAAGTTGCAACTTCTGCTATGAGTTCCTAGGTAGCAGCACCAGATAGTCACGGACTATTTACATGAGATCTTTTAGTTTAAACACAACAGTGATCATAAATGAGTTCCCGAGACTTTACTGCAAAACATTAGTTTCCCTAAAATGGCTCTATTACGATAACCTCGTCTAACTAAATCAAGGTTAAATTCAATATTACATTGTAAACTATATGTCTTCTGATTTAATGAGATTTCAGTTTCAAATAATGCTATCAGAAAATAAAAATGTATGGGAAACCAGAAAAATTACAACAAAAACTAAGTTTTATTTAATGTTTACTACAAATACCGGGATTTATCTTTCTTATTTATTTTCTTATTGTGTTATTATTCAAAATAACCTATTTAACAAGGGGTTAAGCAAGGTTTATGGCAAAGCGTTGTATAATTCCATAGTCACTTGTCATTTACCACACTCCACACCTTTTGCCTTTGCAATTTCCCTCCATTTCCTATACTTCGTAGACCTGTTTCCATTATTTCCTAAGCCTTATTAAGCATAAAAGAGATGTAAACTAGTTTTAAAACGGTTAAAAAACTTGTTTTAAAACAGTTGAAAAACTTGTTTTAAAACTATTGAAAACTTGTATTAAAACAATTGAAAAACTTGTTTTAAACCTTGTATTAAAACAATTGAAAAACTTGTTTTAATACAAGTTTTTTAACAGTTTTAAAACAAGTTAACAACTGTTTTGATACAAGTTTACAACTGTTTTTTTCCAAAAAAAATGTCTTAGGGAATGATGGAAACATGTCCACGACGTTGAGGAATTGAAGGGAAGTTGCAAAGGCAAAGGGTCTGGAGTGTGGGAAAATGTCAAGTGACTATGGAATAATACAACGCTATGCTTAAAAACGATTAGGGAATGATGGAAACAGGTCCACGACGTTGAGGAAGTGGAGGTAAGTTGCTAAGGCAAAAGGTCTGGAGTGTGGGAAATGTCAAGTGCCTATGGAATTATACAATGCTATGCTAAGCGTGTGGTTGGCTTAGGGAATCATGGAAACAGGTCCACGACGTTGAGGAAGGAAAGGGAAGTTGCAAAGGCAAAGGGTCTGGAGTGTGGGAAATGTCAAGTGACTATGGAATAATACAACGCCATGCTTAAAAACGATTAGGGAATGATGGAAACAGTTCCACGACGTAGAGGAAGTGGAGGGAAGTTGCAAATGCAAAGGTTCTTGAGTGTGGGAAATGTCAAGTGACTATGGAATAATACAACGCCATGCTTAAAAACGATAAAAGAATGATGGAAACAGGTCCACGACGTTGAGGAAGAAAAGGGAAGTTGCAAAGGCAAAGGGTCTGGAGTGTGGGAAATGTTAATTGACTATGGAACAGTGAGCCATAGTCCTAATATAACCTAATAACCTAATAACCTAATAAGCCATAGTCCTAATAACCTTCGTCTAACTAAATCAAAGTTAAATTCAATATTACATTTGTGGAGGTAAGTTGCAAAGGCAAAGGGTTTGGAGTGTGGTTAATGTCAAGCTACTATGGAATTCTACTACGCCATGCTTAAAAAGTCTTAGGGAATGATGGAAACAGGTCCACGACGTAGAGGAAGTGGAGGGAAGTTGCAAAGGCAAACGGTCTAAAGTATGGGAAATGTCAAGTAACTATAGAATAATACAAATGTATGCTTAGAAAGGTGTAGGGAATTAAGAAAGCAGGACCACGACGTTGAGAAAGTGAAGGGAAGTTGCAAAGGCAAAGGGTCCGGAGTGTTAGAAATGTCAAGTGACAATAGAATAATACAATGCCATGCTTAAAAACGTTCAGAGAATGATGAACACAGGTCCACGACGTAGAGTAAGTGGAGGGAAGTTGCAAAGGCAAAGGTTCTGGAGTGTGGAAAATGTCAAGTAAATATAGAAAAATACAACGCCATGCTTAAAAACGATAAGAGAATGATGGAAACAAGTGCACGAAGTAGAGGAAGTGGAGGTAAATTGCAACTTCTGCTATGAGTTCCTAGGTAGCAGCACCAGATAGTCAAGGACTATTTACATGAAATCTTTTAGTTTAAACACAACAGTGATCATAAATGTGTTCCCGAGACTTTACTGCAAAACATTAGTTTCCCTAAAATTGCTATATTACAATAACCTCGTCTAACTAAATCAAGGTTAAATTCAATATTACATTGTAAACTATATGTCTTCTGATTTAATGAGATTTCAGTTTCAAATAATGCTATCAGAAAATAAAAATGTATGGGAAAACCAGAAAAATTACAACAAAAACTAAGTTTTATTTAATGTTTACTACAAATACCGGGATTTATCTTTCTTATTTATTTTATTATTGTGTTATTATTCAAAATAACCTATTTTAAAAGGGGTTAAAGCAAGGTTAAGGCAAAGCGTTGTATAATTCCATAGTCACTTGTCATTTACCACACTCCACACCTTTTGCCTTTGCAATTTCCCTCCATTTCCTATACGTCGTAGACCTGTTTCCATTATTTCCTAAGCCTTATTAAGCATAAAAGAGATGTAAACTAGTTTTAAAACGGTTGAAAAACTTGTTTTAAAACAGTTGAAAAACTTGTTTTAAAACGATTGAAAACTTGTATTAAAACAATTGAAAAACTTGTTTTAAAACTTGTATTAAAACAATTGAAAAACTTGTTTTAATACAAATTTTTTAACAGTTTTAAAACAAATTAACAACTGTTTTGATACAAGTTTACAATTGTTTTTTCCAAAAAAAATGTCTTAGGGAATGATGGAAACATGTCCACGACGTTGAGGAATTGAAGGGAAGTTGCAAAGGCAAAGGGTCTGGAGTGTGGGAAACTGTCAAGTGACTATGGAATAATACAACGCTATGCTTAAAAACGATTAGGAAATGATGGAAACAGGTCCACGACGTTGAGGAAGTGGAGGTAAGTTGCTAAGGCAAAAGGTCTGGAGTGTGGGAAATGTCAAGTGCCTATGGAATTATACAATGCTATGCTAAGCGTGTGGTTGGCTTAGGGAATCATGGAAACAGGTCCACGACGTAAAGGAAGTGGAGGTAAGTTGCAAAGGCAAAAGGTCTTGAGTGTGGGAAATGTCAAGTGACTATGGAATTATACTACGCCATGCTTAAAAACGATTAGGGAATGATGGAAACAGGTTTACGACGTAGAGGAAGTGGAGGGAAGTTGCAAATGCAAAGGTTCTTGAGTGTGGGAAATGTCAAGTGACTATAAAATAATACAACGCCATGCTTAAAAACTATAAGGGAATGATGGAAATAGGTCCACGACGTAGAGGAAGTGGAGGTAAGTTGCAAAGGCAAAGGGTCTCGAGTATGGGAAATGTCAAGTAACTATAGCATAATACAAATTTATGCTTAGAAAGGTTTAGGGAATGATGGAAACAGGCCCACGACGTTGAGGAAGTGAAGGGAAGTTGCTAAGGCAAAAGGTCTGGAGTGTGGGAAATGTCAAGTGCCTATGGAATTATACAATGCCATGCTAAGCGTGTGGTTGGCTTAGGGAATCATGGAAACAGGTCCACGACGTAAAGGAAGTGGAGGTAAGTTGCAAAGGCAAAAGGTCTTGAGTGTGGAAAATGTCAAGTGACTATGGAATTAAACTACGCCATGCTTAAAAGTCTTAGGGAATGATAGAAACAGGTCCACGACGTTGAGGAAGGAAAGGGAAGTTGCAAAGGCAAAGGGTCTGGAGTGTGGGAAATGTCAAGTGACTATGGAATAATACAACGCCATGCTTAAAAACGATTAGGGAATGATGGAAACAGGTCCACGACGTTGAGGAAGTGGAGGAAAGTTGCAAATGCAAAGGTTCTGGAGTGTGGGAAATGTCAAGTGACTATAAAATAATACAACGCCATGCTTAAAAACGATAAGAGAATGATGGAAACAAGTGCACGAAGTAGAGGAAGTGGAGGTAAATTGCAACTTCTGCTATGAGTTCCTAGGTAGCAGCACCAGATAGTCACGGACTATTTACATGAAATCTTTTAGTTTAAACACAACAGTGATCATAAATGTGTTCCCGAGACTTTACTGCAAAACATTAGTTTCCCTAAAATTGCTATATTACAATAACCTCGTCTAACTAAACCAAGGTTAAATTCAATATTACATTGTAAACTATATGTCTTCTGATTTAATGAGATTTCAGTTTCAAATAATGCTATGAGAAAATAAAAATGTATGGGAAACCAGAAAAATTACAACAAAAACTAAGTTTTATTTAATGTTTACTACAAATACCGGGATTTATCTTTCTTATTTATTTTCTTATTGTGTTATTATTCAAAATAACCTATTTTAAAAGGGGTTAAAGCAAGGTTAAGGAAAAGCGTTGTATAATTCCATAGTCACTTGTCATTTACCACACTCCACACCTTTTGCCTTTGCAATTTCCCTCCATTTCCTATACGTCGTAGACCTGTTTCCATCATTCCCTAAGCCTTATTAAACATAAAAGAGATGTAAACTTGTTTTGAAATGGTTAAAAAACTTATTTTTAAACAGTTAAAAAACTTGTTTTAAAACAATTGAAAACTTGTATTAATACAATTGAAAAACTTGTTTTAAAACTTGTATTAAAACAATTGAAAAACTTGTTTTAATACAAGTTTTTTAACAGTTTTAAAACAAATTAACAACTGTTTTGATACAAGTTTACAATTGTTTTTTCCAAAAAAAATGTCTTAGGGAATGATGGAAACATGTCCACGACGTTGAGGAATTGAAGGGAAGTTGCAAAGGCAAAGGGTCTGGAGTGTGGGAAACTGTCAAGTGACTATGGAATAATACAACGCTATGCTTAAAAACGATTAGGAAATGATGGAAACAGGTCCACGACGTTGAGGAAGTGGAGGTAAGTTGCTAAGGCAAAAGGTCTGGAGTGTGGGAAATGTCAAGTGCCTATGGAATTATACAATGCTATGCTAAGCGTGTGGTTGGCTTAGGGAATCATGGAAACAGGTCCACGACGTAAAGGAAGTGGAGGTAAGTTGCAAAGGCAAAAGGTCTTGAGTGTGGGAAATGTCAAGTGACTATGGAATTATACTACGCCATGCTTAAAAACGATTAGGGAATGATGGAAACAGGTTTACGACGTAGAGGAAGTGGAGGGAAGTTGCAAATGCAAAGGTTCTTGAGTGTGGGAAATGTCAAGTGACTATAAAATAATACAACGCCATGCTTAAAAACTATAAGGGAATGATGGAAATAGGTCCACGACGTAGAGGAAGTGGAGGTAAGTTGCAAAGGCAAACGGTCTGGAGTATGGGAAATGTCAAGTAACTATAGCATAATACAAATTTATGCTTAGAAAGGTTTAGGGAATGATGGAAACAGGCCCACGACGTTGAGGAAGTGAAGGGAAGTTGCTAAGGCAAAAGGTCTGGAGTGTGGGAAATGTCAAGTGCCTATGGAATTATACAATGCCATGCTAAGCGTGTGGTTGGCTTAGGGAATCATGGAAACAGGTCCACGACGTAAAGGAAGTGGAGGTAAGTTGCAAAGGCAAAAGGTCTTGAGTGTGGAAAATGTCAAGTGACTATGGAATTAAACTACGCCATGCTTAAAAGTCTTAGGGAATGATAGAAACAGGTCCACGACGTTGAGGAAGGAAAGGGAAGTTGCAAAGGCAAAGGGTCTGGAGTGTGGGAAATGTCAAGTGACTATGGAATAATACAACGCCATGCTTAAAAACGATTAGGGAATGATGGAAACAGGTCCACGACGTTGAGGAAGTGGAGGAAAGTTGCAAATGCAAAGGTTCTGGAGTGTGGGAAATGTCAAGTGACTATAAAATAATACAACGCCATGCTTAAAAACGATAAGAGAATGATGGAAACAAGTGCACGAAGTAGAGGAAGTGGAGGTAAATTGCAACTTCTGCTATGAGTTCCTAGGTAGCAGCACCAGATAGTCACGGACTATTTACATGAAATCTTTTAGTTTAAACACAACAGTGATCATAAATGTGTTCCCGAGACTTTACTGCAAAACATTAGTTTCCCTAAAATTGCTATATTACAATAACCTCGTCTAACTAAATCAAGGTTAAATTCAATATTACATTGTAAACTATATGTCTTCTGATTTAATGAGATTTCAGTTTCAAATAATGCTATCAGAAAATAAAAATGTATGGGAAACCAGAAAAATTACAACAAAAACTAAGTTTTATTTAATGTTTACTACAAATACCGGGATTTATCTTTCTTATTTATTTTCTTATTGTGTTATTATTCAAAATAACCTATTTTAAAAGGGGTTAAAGCAAGGTTAAGGAAAAGCGTTGTATAATTCCATAGTCACTTGTCATTTACCACACTCCACACCTTTTGCCTTTGCAATTTCCCTCCATTTCCTATACGTCGTAGACCTGTTTCCATCATTCCCTAAGCCTTATTAAACATAAAAGAGATGTAAACTTGTTTTGAAATGGTTAAAAAACTTATTTTTAAACAGTTAAAAAACTTGTTTTAAAACAATTGAAAACTTGTATTAATACAATTGAAAAACTTGTTTTAAAACTTGTATTAAAACAATTGAAAAACTTGTTTTAATACAAGTTTTTTAACAGTTTTAAAACAAGTTAACAACTGTTTTGATACAAGTTTACAACTGTTTTTTTTTTTTTTAAATATGGCTTAGGGAATGATGGAAACATGTCCACGACGTTAAGGAATTGAAGGGAAGTTACAAAGGCAAAGGGTCTGGAGTGTGGGAAAATGTCAAGTGACTATGGAATAATAAAACGCTATGCTTAAAAACGATTAAGATGATTAAAATGATTAACGATTAATGTCTAAGGGATATAGAGAGGAAGGTTATTAAAAAAAAATAGCAAAACGGCCATTGGTGACCTGTATGTTCATAGGATACACTAACAACCACTTAGCTAAAAGATTCGCCCAATCCGATGATTTCGAGGTGTATGTCTAAACCAAGGATTATGAACACCTCACTATGCCCCAGTCGTTGTAGTATATCGCTACAAACACACAGGTCACCAATTATTTGCCACACAGGACGAAATTCGAACCCAAGAAGTCGAATGCCACTGGCCAAGTGACACACGCCCTAGCCTTCTTGGCTATCTGTGCTTGAAGACTGAGGAGTCAAAAACCGGTATTTAAGCTGAGGCCACCGATTGCGAACAGATAGCGCTGCAGATGGTTGTTCAATGAGTTCCTAGGTAGCAGCACTAGATAGTCACGGACTATTTACATGAAATCTTTTAGTTTAAACACAACAGTGATCATAAATAAGTTCCCGAGACTTTACTGCAAAACATTAGTTTCCCTAAAATGGCTATATTACGATAACCTCGTCTAACTAAATCAAAGTTAAATTCAATATTACATTGTAAACTATATGTCTTCTGATTTAATGAGATTTCAGTTTCAAATAATGCTATCAGAAAATAAAAATTTATTGGAAGACCAGAAAAATTACAACAAAAACTAAGTTTTATTTAATGTTTACTACAAATACCGGGATTTATCTTTCTTATTTATTTTCTTATTGTGTTATTATTCAAAATAACCTATTTAACAAGGGGTTAAGCAAGGTTTATGGCAAAGTAAACCACTTAGCTAAAAGATTCGCCCAATCCGATGATTTCGAGGTGTATGTCTAAACCAAGGATTATGAACACCTCACTATGCCCCAGTGGTTGTAGTATATCGCTACAAACACACAGGTCACCAATTATTTGCCACACAGGACGGGATTCGAACCCGAGCAGACGAATGCCACTGGCCAATTGACACACGCCCTAGCCTTCTTGGCTATCCGTGCTTGACGACTGAGGAGTCAAAAACCGGTATTTAAGCTGAGGCCACCGATTGCGAACAGATAGCGCTGCAGATGGTTGTTCAGTGAGTTCCTAGGTAGCAGCACCAGATAGTCACGGACTATTTACATGAAATCTTTTAGTTTAAACACAACAGTAATCATAAAGGAGTTCCCGAGACTTTACTGCAAAACATTAGTTTCCCTAAAATGGCTATATTACGATAAAGTCGTCTAACTAAATCAAAGTTAAATTCAATATTACATTGTAAACTATATGTCTTCTGATTTAATGAGATTTCAGTTTCAAAAAATGCTATTAGAAAATAAAAATTTATGGGAAAACCAGAAAAATTACAACAAAAACTAAGTTTTATTTAATGTTTACTACAAATACCGGGATTTATCTTTCTTATTTATTTTCTTATTGTGTTATTATTCAAAATAACCTATTTAACAAGGGGTTAAAGCAAGGTTAAGGCAAAGCGTTGTATAATTCCATAGTCACTTGTCATTTACCACACTCCACACCTTTTGCCTTTGCAATTTCCCTCCATTTCCTATACGTCGTAGACCTGTTTCCATCATTCCCTAAGCCTTATTAAGCATAAAAGAGATGTAAACTTGTTTTAAAATGGTTAAAAAAATTATTTTTAAACAGTTAGAAAACTTGTTTTAAAACGATTGAAAACTTGTATTAAAACAATTGAAAAACTTGTTTTAAAACTTGTATTAAAACAATTGAAAAACTTGTTTTAATACAAGTTTTTTAACCGTTTTAAAACAAGTTAACAACTGTTTTGATACAAGTTTACAACTGTTTTTTTTTTCAAAAAATATGGCTTAGGGAATGATGGAAACATGTCCACGACGTTGAGGAATTGAAGGGAAGTTGCAAAGGCAAAGGGTCTGGAGTGTGGGAAAATGTCAAGTGACTATGGAATAATACAACGCTATGCTTAAAAACGATTAAGATGATTAAAATGATTAACGATTAATGTCTAAGGGATATAGAGAGGAAGGTTATTTAAAAAAAAATAGCAAAACGGCCATTGGTGACCTGTATGTTCATAGGATACACTAACAACCACTTAGCTAAAAGATTCGCCCAATCCGATGATTTCGAGGTGTATGTCTAAACCAAGGATTATGAACACCTCACTATGCCCCAGTCGTTGTAGTATATCGCTACAAACACACTGGTCACCAAATATTTGCCACACAGGACGGGATTCGAACCCGAGCAGACGAATGCCACTGGCCAAGTGACACACGCCCTAGCCTTCTTGGCTATCTGTGCTTGAAGACTGAGGAGTCAAAAACCGGTATTTAAGCTGAGGCCATAAGCTGAGGCCACCGATTGCGAACAGATAGCGCTGCAGATGGTTGTTCAATGAGTTCCTAGGTAGCAGCACCAGATAGTCACGGACTATTTACATGAAATCTTTTAGTTTAAACACAATAGTGATCATAAATGAGTTCCCGAGACTTTACTGCAAAACATTAGTTTCCCTAAAATGGCTATATTACGATAACCTCGTCTAACTAAATCAAAGTTAAATTCAATATTACATTGTAAACTATATGTCTTCTGATTTAATGAGATTTCAGTTTCAAATAATGCTATCAGAAAATAAAAATTTATGGGAAAACCAGAAAAATTACAAAGTATTGATGCTAAAGAATGAGTAATGAATGATGAAAACAGGTCCACGACGTAGAGGAAGTGGTGGGAAGTTGCAAAGGCAAAGGTTATGGAGTGTGGGAAATGTCAAGTGACTTTAATATAATACAACGTCATGCTTAAAAACGATAAGGGAATGATGGAAATAGGTCCACGACGTAGAGGAAGTGGAGGTAAGTTGCAAAGGCAAAGGTTTTGGAGTGTGGTTAATGTCAAGCTACTATGGAATTCTACTACGCCATGCTTAAAAAGTCTTAGGGAATGATGGAAAAAGGTCCACGACGTAGAGGAAGTGGAGGGAAGTTGCAAAGGCAAACGGTCTAAAGTATGGGAAATGTCAAGTAACTATATAATAATACAAATGTATGCTTAGAAAGGTGTAGGGAATTAAGGAAGCAGGACCACGACGTTGAGAAAGAGAAGGGAAGCTGCAAAGGCAGAGGGTCCGGAGTGTTAGAAATGTCAAGTGACGATGGAATAATACAATGCCATGCTTAAAAACGGTTAGAGAATGATGAAAACAGGTCCACGACGTAGAGTAAGTGGAGGGAAGTTGCAAAGGCAAAGGTTCTGGAGTGTGGGAAATTTCAAATGACTATAGAATAATACAACGCCATGCTTAAAAACGATAAGAGAATGATGGAAACAGGTCGACGACGTAGAGGAAGTGGAGGTAAGTTGCAACTTCTGCTATGAGTTTCTAGGTAGCAGCACCAGATAGTCACGGACTATTTACATGAAATCTTTTAGTTTAAACACAACAGTGATCATAAATGTGTTCCCGAGACTTTACTGCAAAACATTAGTTTCCCTAAAATGGCTATATTACAATAACCTCGTCTAACTAAATCAAGGTTAAATTCAATATTACTTTGTAAACTATATGTCTTCTGATTTAATGAGATTTCAGTTTCAAATAATGCTATCAGAAAATAAAAATGTATGGGAAAACCAGAAAAATTACAACAAAAACTAAGTTTTTATTTAATGTTTACTACAAATACCGGGATTTATCTTTTTTATTTATTTTCTTATTGTGTTATTATTCAAAATAACCTATTTAACAAGGGGTTAAAGCAGGTTCCATAGTCACTTGTCATTTACCACACTCCACACCTTTTGCTTTTGCAATTTCCCTCCATTTCCTATACGTCGTAGACCTGTTTCCATCATTCCCTAAGCCTTATTAAGCATAAAAGAGATGTAAACTTGTTTTAAAACGGTTAAAAAACTTACAATAAGAAATACTAGGATTTATCTTATATTTATCTTATATAGAGAGGAAGGTTATTAAAAAAAATAGCAAAACGGCCATTGGTGACCTGTATGTTCATAGGATACACAAACAACCACTTAGCTAAAAGATTCGCCCAATCCGATGATTTCGAGGTGTATGTCTAAACCAAGGATTATGAACACCTCACTATGCCCCAGTGGTTGTAGTATATCGCTACAAACACACAGGTCACCAATTATTTGCCACACAGGACGGGATTCGAACCCGAGCAGACGAATGCCACTGGCCAAGTGACACACGCCCTAGCCTTCTTGGCTATCTGTGCTTGAAGACTGAGGAGTCAAAAACCGGTATTTAAGCTGAGGCCACCGATTGCGAACAGATAGCGCTGCAGATGGTTGTTCAATGAGTTCCTAGGTAGCAGCACCAGATAGTCACGGACTATTTACATGAGATCTTTTAGTTTAAACACAACAGTAATCATAAATGAGTTCCCGAGACTTTACTGCAAAACATTAGTTTCCCTAAAATGGCTATATTACGATAACCTTGTCTAACTAAATCAAAGTTAAATTCAATATTACATTGTAAACTATATGTCTTCTGATTAATGACAAGGGGATTAAATACAAGATTATTTAACAAGGGGTTAAAGCAAGGTTAAGGCAAAGCGTTGTATAATTCCATAGTCACTTGTCATTTACCACACTCCACACCTTTTACCTTTGCAATTTCCCTCCATTTCCTATACGTCGTAGACCTGTTTCCATCATTCCCTAAGCCTTATTAAGCATAAAAGAGATGTAAACTTGTTTTCAAACGGTTAAAAAACTTGTTTTAAAACAGTTGAAAAACTTGTTTTAAAACGATTGAAAACTTGTATTAAAACAATTGAAAAACTTGTTTTAAAACTTGTATTAAAGCAATTGAAAAACTTGTTTTAAAACTTGTATTAAAGCAATTGAAAAACTTGTTTTAATACAATTTTTTTAACAGTTTTAAAACAAGTTAACAACTGTTTTGATACAAGTTTACAACTGTTTTTTTCCAAAAAATATGGCTTAGGGAATGATGGAAACATGTCCACGACGTTGAGGAATTGAAGGGAAGTTGCAAAGGCAAAGGGTCTGGAGTGTGGGAAAATGTCAAGTGACTATGGAATAATACAACGCTATGCTTAAAAACGATTAGGGAATGATGGAAACAGGTCCACGACGTTGAGGAAGTGGAGGTAAGTTGCTAAGGCAAAAGGTCTGGAATGTGGGAAATGTCAAGTGCCTATGGAATTATACAATGCAATGCTAAGCGTGTGGTTGGCTTAGGGAATCATGGAAACAGGTCCACGACGTAAAGGAAGTGGAGGTAAGTTGCAAAGGCAAAAGGTCTGGAGTGTGGGAAATGTCACGTGACTATGGAATAATACAATGCCATGCTTAAAAACGATTAGGGAATGATGGAAACAGGTCCAAGGAAGTGGAGGAAAGTTGCAAATGCAAAGGTTCTGGAGTGTGGGAAATGTCAAGTGACTATAAAATAATACAACGCCATGCTTAAAAACGATAAGGGAATGATGGAAATAGGTCCACGACGTAGAGGAAGTGGAGGTAAGTTGCAAAGGCAAAGGGTCTGGAGTGTGGTAAATGTCAAGTTATTATAGAATTCTACTACGCCATGCTTAAAAAGTCTTAGGGAATACTGGAAACAGCTCCACGACGTAGACGAAGTGGAGGAAAGTTGCAAAGGCAAACGGTCTGGAGTAAGGGAAATGTCAAGTAACTATAGCATAATACAAATTTATGCTTAGAAAGGTTTAGGGAATGATGGAAACAGGCCCACGACGTTGAGGAAGTGAAGGGAAGTTGCTAAGGCAAAAGGTCTGGAGTGTGGGAAATTGTCAAGTGCCTATGGAATTATACAATGCCATGCTTAAATAGGCTTAGGAAATTATGGAAACAGGTCCTCTTCTAAATTGTTTTAAAACAAGTTAACAACTGTTTTGATACAAGTTTACAACTGTTTTTTTTCCAAAAAATATGGCTTAGGGAATGATGGAAACATGTCCACGACGTTGAGGAATTGAAGGGAAGTTGCAAAGGCAAAGGGTCTGG
The DNA here is from genome assembly GCF_028750875.1 of Macrosteles quadrilineatus. NCBI lineage: Eukaryota > Metazoa > Arthropoda > Insecta > Hemiptera > Cicadellidae > Macrosteles > Macrosteles quadrilineatus. The sequence goes on along the minus strand of NW_026542601.1, from coordinate 13,562,365 downwards.
AGTGTGGGAAAATGTCAAGTGACTAGGGAATAATACAACGCTATGCTTAAAAACGATTAGGGAATGTAGAAACAGGTCCACGACGTTGAGGAAGTGGAGGTAAGTTGCTAAGGCAAAAGGTCTGGAATGTGGGAAATGTCAAGTGCCTATGGAATTATACAATGCCATGCTAAGCGTGTGGTTGGCTTAGGGAATCATGGAAACAGGTCCACGACGTAAAGGAAGTGGAGGTAAGTTGCAAAGGCAAAAGGTCTTGAGTGTGGGAAATGTCATGTGACTATGGAATTATACTACGCCATGCTTAAAAGTCTTAGGGAATGATAGAAACAGGTCCACGACGTTAAGGAAGGAAAGGGAAGTTGCAAAGGCAAAGGGTCTGGAGTGTGGGAAATGTCAATTGACTATGGAATAATACAATGCCATGCTTAAAAACGATTAGGGAATGATGGAAACAGGTCCACCACGTAGAGGAAGTGGAGGAAAGTTGCAAATGCAAAGGTTCTGGAGTGTGGGAAATGTCAAGTGACTATAAAATAATACAACGCCATGCTTAAAAACGATAAGGGAATGATGGAAATAGGTCCACGACGTAGAGGAAGTGGAGGTAAGTTGCAAAGGCAAACGGTCTGGAGTGTGGGAAATGTCAAGTGCCTATGGAATTTTACAATGCCATGCTTAAATAGGCTTAGGGAATTATGGAAACAGGTCCACGACGTAAAGGAAGTTGAGGTAAGTTGCAAAGGCAAAAGGTCTTGAGTGTGGAAAATGTCAAGTGACTATGGAATTAAACTACGCCATGCTTAAAAGTTTTAGGGAATGATGGAAACAGGTCCACGACGTTGAGGAAGAAAAGGGAAGTTGCAAAGGCATAGGGTCTGGAGTGTGGGAAATGTTAAGTGACTATGGAACAATACAACGCCATGCTTAAAAACGATAAGGGAATGATGGAAATAGGTCCACGACGTAGAGGAAGTGGAGGTAAGTTGCAAAGGCAAAGGGTTTGGAGTGTGGTTAATGTCAAGCTACTATGGAATTCTACTACGCCATGCTTGAAAAGTCTTAGGGAATGATGGAAAAAGGTCCACGACGTAGAGGAAGTGGAGGGAAGTTGCAAAGGCAAACGGTCTAAAGTATGGGAAATGTCAAGTAACTATATAATAATACAAATGTATGCTTAGAAAGGTGTAGGGAATTAAGGAAGCAGGACCACGACGTTGAGAAAGAGAAGGGAAGCTGCAAAGGCAAAGGGTCCGGAGTGTTAGAAATGTCAAGTGACAATGGAATAATACAATGCCATGCTTAAAAACGATTAGAGAATGATGAAAACAGGTCCACGACGTAGAGTAAGTGGAGGGAAGTTGCAAAAGCAAAGGTTCTGGAGTGTGGGAAATTTCAAATGACTATAGAATAATACAACGCCATGCTTAAAAACGATAAGAGAATGATGGAAAAAGGTCGACGACGTAGAGGAAGTGGAGGTAAGTTGCAACTTCTGCTATGAGTTCCTAGGTAGCAGCACCAGATAGTCACGGACTATTTACATGAAATCTTTTAGTTTAAACACAACAGTGATCATAAATGTGTTCCCGAGACTTTACTGCAAAACATTAGTTTCCCTAAAATGGCTATATTACAATAACCTCGTCTAACTAAATCAAGGTTAAATTCAATATTACTTTGTAAACTATATGTCTTCTGATTTAATGAGATTTCAGTTTCAAATAATGCTATCAGAAAATAAAAATGTATGGGAAAACCAGAAAAATTACAACAAAAACTTAGTTTTATTTAATGTTTACTACAAATACCGGGATTTATCTTTCTTATTTATTTTCTTATTGTGTTATTATTCAAAATAACCTATTTAACAAGGGGTTAAAGCAGGTTCCATAGTCACTTGTCATTTACCACTCCACACCTTTTGCCTTTGCAATTTCCCTCCATTTCCTATACGTCGTAGACCTGTTTCCATCATTCCCTAAGCCTTATTAAGCATAAAAGAGATGTAAACTTGTTTTAAAACGGTTAAAAAACTTACAATAAGAAATACTAGGATTTATCTTATATTTATCTTATATAGAGAGGAAGGTTATTAAAAAAAATAGCAAAACAGCCATTGGTGACCTGTATGTTCATAGGATACACAAACAACCACTTAGCTAAAAGATTCGCCCATAGTAGCTTGACATTAACCACACTCCAAACCCTTTGCCTTTGCAACTTACCTCCACTTCCTCTACGTCGTGGACCTATTTCCATCATTCCCTTATCGTTTTTAAGCATGACGTTGTATTATATTAAAGTCACTTGACATTTCCCACACTCCATAACCTTTGCCTTTGCAACTTCCCACCACTTCCTCTACGTCGTGGACCTGTTTCCATCATGCATTACTCATTCTTTAGCATCAATACTTTGTAATTTTTCTGGTTTTCCCATAAATTTTTATTTTCTGATAGCATTATTTGAAACTGAAATCTCATTAAATCAGAAGACATATAGTTTACAATGTAATATTGAATTTAACTTTGATTTAGTTAGACGAGGTTATCGTAATATAGCCATTTTAGGGAAACTAATGTTTTGCAGTAAAGTCTCGGGAACTCATTTATGATCACTGTTGTGTTTAAACTAAAAGATTTCATGTAAATAGTCCGTGACTATCTGGTGCTGCTACCTAGGAACTCATTGAACAACCATCTGCTGCGCTATCTGTTCGCAATCGGTGGCCTCAGCTTATGGCCTCAGCTTAAATACCGGTTTTTGACTCCTCAGTCTTCAAGCACAGATAGCCAAGAAGGCTAGGGCGTGTGTTACTTGGCCAGTGGCATTCGTCTGCTCGGGTTCGAATCCCGTCCTGTGTTGCAAATATTTGGTGACCTGTGTGTTTGTAGCGATATACTACAACCACTGGGGCATAGTGAGGTGATCATAATCCTTGGTTTAGACATACACCTCGAAATCATCGGATTGGGCGAAACTTTTAGCTAAGTGGTTGTTAGTGTATCCTATGAACATACAGGTCACCAATGGCCGTTTTGCTATTTTTTTTTAATAACCTTCCTCTCCTTTAATAAGTGGAGGTAAGTTGCTAAGGCAAAAGGTCTGGAATGTGGGAAATGTCAAGTGCCTATGGAATTATACAATGCCATTTTAAGCGTGTGGTTGGCTTAGGGAATCATGGAAACAGGTCCACGACGTAAAGGAAGTGGAGGTAAGTTGCAAAGGCAAAAGGTCTTGACCATAGGAAATGTCATGTGACTATGGAATTATACTACGCCATGCTTAAAAGTCTTAGGGAATGATAGAAACAGGTCCACGACGTTAAGGAAGGAAAGGGAAGTTGCAAAGGCAAAGGGTCTGGAGTGTGGGAAATGTCAATTGACTATGGAATAATACAATGCCATGCTTAAAAACGATTAGGGAATGATGGAAACAGGTCCACCACGCAGAGGAAGTGGAGGAAAGTTGCAAATGCAAAGGTTCTGGAGTGTGGGAAATGTCAAGTGACTATAAAATAATACAACGCCATGCTTAAAAACGATAAGGGAATGATAGAAATACGTCCACGACGTAGAGGAAGTGGAGGTAAGTTGCAAAGGCAAAGGGTCTGGAGTGTGGTTAATGTCAAGCTACTATGGAATTCTACTACGCCATGCTTAAAAAGTCTTAGGGAATGATGGAAATAGCTCCACGACGTAGACGAAGTGGAGGGAAGTTGCAAAGGCAAACGGTCTGGAGTATGGGAAATGTCAAGTAACTATAGCATAATACAAATTTATGCTTAGAAAGGTTAAGGGAATGATGGAAACAGGGCCACGACGTTGAGGAAGTGAAGGGAAAATGCTAAGGCAAAAGGTCTGGAGTGTGGGAAATGTCAAGTGCCTATGGAATTTTACAATGCCATGCTTAAATAGGCTTAGGGAATTATGGAAACAGGTCCACGACGTAAAGGAAGTAGAGGTAAGTTGCAAAAGGCAAAAGGTCTTGAGTGTGGAAAATGTCAAGTGACTATGGAATTAAACTACGCCATGCTTAAAAGTTTTAGGGAATGATGGAAACAGGTCCACGACGTTGAGGAAGAAAAGGGAAGTTGCAAAGGCAAAGGGTCTGGAGTGTGGGAAATGTTAAGTGACTATGGAACAATACAACGCCATGCTTAAAAACGATAAGGGAATGATGGAAATAGGTCCACGACGTAGAGGAAGTGGAGGTAAGTTGCAAAGGCAAAGGGTTTGGAGTGTTGTTAATGTCAAGCTACTATGGAATTCTACTACGCCATGCTTAAAAAGTCTTAGGGAATGATGGAAACAGGTCCACGACGTAGAGGAAGTGGAGGGAAGTTGCAAAGGCAAACGGTCTAAAGTAAGGGAAATGTCAAGTAACTATAGAATAATACAAATGTATGCTTAGAAAGGTGTAGGGAATTAAGGAAGCAGGACCACGACGTTGAGAAAGTGAAGGGAAGTTGCAAAGGCAAAGGGTCCGGAGTGTTAGAAATGTCAAGTGACAATGGAATAATACAATGCCATGCTTAAAAACGATTAGAGAATGATGAACACAGGTCCACGACGTAGAGTAAGTGGAGGGAAGTTGCAAAGGCCAAGGTTCTGGAGTGTGGGAAATGTCAAGTGACTATAGAAAAATAGAACGCCATGCTTAAAAACGATAAGAGAATGATGGAAACAGGTGCACGACGTAGAGGAAGTGGAGGTAAGTTGCAACTTCTGCTATGAGTTCCTAGGTAGCAGCACCAGATAGTCACGGACTATTTACATGAGATCTTTTAGTTTAAACACAACAGTGATCATAAATGAGTTCCCGAGACTTTACTGCAAAACATTAGTTTCCCTAAAATGGCTATATTACGATAACCTCGTCTAACTAAATCAAGGTTAAATTCAATATTACATTGTAAACTATATGTCTTCTGATTTCATGAGATTTCAGTTTCAAATAATGCTATCAGCAAATAAAAATGTATGGGAAAACCAGAAAAATTACAACAAAAACTAAGTTTTATTTAATGTTTACTACAAATACCGGGATTTATCTTTCTTATTTATTTTCTTATTGTGTTATTATTCAAAATAACCTATTTAACAAGGGGTTAAGCAAGGTTTATGGCAAAGCGTTGTATAATCCCATAGTCACTTGTCATTTACCACACTCCACACCTTTTTCCTTTGCAATTTCCCTCCATTTCCTATACGTCGTAGACCTGTTTCCATTATTTCCTAAGCCTTATTAAGCATAAAAGAGATGTAAACTAGTTTTAAAACGGTTAAAAAACTTGTTTTAAAACAGTTGAAAAACTTGTTTTAAAACGATTGAAAACTTGTATTAAAACAATTGAAAAACTTGTTTTAAAACTTGTATTAAAACAATTGAAAAACTTGTTTTAATACAAATTTTTTAACAGTTTTAAAACAAGTTAACAACTGTTTTGATACAAGTTTACAACTGTTTTTTTCCAAAAAAATGTCTTAGGGAATGATGGAAACATGTCCACGACGTAGAGGAATTGAAGGGAAGTTGCAAAGGCAAAGGGTCTGGAGTGTGGGAAACTGTCAAGTGACTATAGAATAATACAACGCTATGCTTAAAAACGATTAGGGAATGATGGAAACAGGTCCACGACGTTGAGGAAGTGGAGGTAAGTTGCTAAGGCAAAAGGTCTGGAGTGTGGGAAATGTCAAGTGCCTTTGGAATTATACAATGCTGTGCTAAGCGTGTGGTTGGCTTAGGGAATCATGGAAACAGGTCCACGACGTAAAGGAAGTGGAGGTAAGTTGCAAAGGCAAAAGGTCTTGAGTGTGGGAAATGTCAAGTGACTATGGAATTATACTACGCCATGCTTAAAAGTCTTAGGGAATGATAGAAACAGGTCCACGACGTTGAGGAAGGAAAGGGAAGTTGCAAAGGCAAAGGGTCTGGAGTGTGGGAAATGTCAAGTGACTATGGAATAATACAACGCCATGCTTAAAAACGATTAGGGAATGATGGAAACAGGTTTACGACGTAGAGGAAGTGGAGGGAAGTTGCAAATGCAAAGGTTCTTGAGTGTGGGAAATGTCAAGTGACTATAAAATAATACAACGCCATGCTTAAAAACGATAAGGGAATGATGGAAATAGGTCCACGACGTAGAGGAAGTGGAGGTAAGTTGCAAAGGCAAACGGTCTGGAGTATGGGAAATGTCAAGTAACTATAGCATAATACAAATTTATGCTTAGAAAGGTTTAGGGAATGATGGAAACAGGCCCACGACGTTGAGGAAGTGAAGGGAAGTTGCTAAGGCAAAAGGTCTGGAGTGTGGGAAATGTCAAGTGCCTATGGAATTATACAATGCCATGCTAAGCGTGTGGTTGGCTTAGGGAATCATGGAAACAGGTCCACGACGTAAAGGAAGTGGAGGTAAGTTGCAAAGGCAAAAGGTCTTGAGTGTGGAAAATGTCAAGTGACTATGGAATTAAACTACGCCATGCTTAAAAGTCTTAGGGAATGATAGAAACAGGTCCACGACGTTGAGGAAGGAAAGGGAAGTTGCAAAGGCAAAGGGTCTGGAGTTTGGGAAATGTCAAGTGACTATGGAATAATACAACGCCATGCTTAAAAACGATTAGGGAATGATGGCAACAGGTCCACGACGTAGAGGAAGTGGAGAAAAGTTGCAAATGCAAAGGTTCTGGAGTGTGGGAAATGTCAAGTGACTATAAAATAATACAACGCCATGCTTAAAAACGATAAGGGAATGATGAAAAAAGGTCCACGACGTAGAGGAAGTGGAGGGAAGTTGCAAAGGCAAACGGTCTAAAGTAAGGGAAATGTCAAGTAACTATAGAATAATACAAATGTATGCTTAGAAAGGTGTAGGGAATTAAGGAAGCAGGACCACGACGTTGAGAAAGTGAAGGGAAGTTGCAAAGGCAAAGGGTCCGGAGTGTTAGAAATGTCAAGTGACAATGGAATAATACAATGCCATGCTTAAAAACGATTAGAGAATGATGAACACAGGTCCACGACGTAGAGTAAGTGGAGGGAAGTTGCAAAGGCCAAGGTTCTGGAGTGTGGGAAATATCAAGTGACTATAGAAAAATACAACGCCATGCTTAAAAGCGATAAGAGAATGATGGAAACAGGTGCACGACGTAGAGGAAGTGGAGGTAAGTTGCAACTTCTGCTATGAGTTCCTAGGTAGCAGCACCAGATAGTCACGGACTATTTACATGAGATCTTTTAGTTTAAACACAACAGTGATCATAAATGAGTTCCCGAGACTTTACTGCAAAACATTAGTTTCCCTAAAATGGCTATATTACGATAACCTCGTCTAACTAAATCAAGGTTAAATTCAATATTACATTGTAAACTATATGTCTTCTGATTTCATGAGATTTCAGTTTCAAATAATGCTATCAGCAAATAAAAATGTATGGGAAAACCAGAAAAATTACAACAAAAACTAAGTTATATTTAATGTTTACTACAAATACCGGGATTTATCTTTCTTATTTATTTTCTTATTGTGTTATTATTCAAAATAACCTATTTAACAAGGGGTTAAGCAAGGTTTATGGCAAAGCGTTGTATAATCCCATAGTCACTTGTCATTTACCACACTCCACACCTTTTTCCTTTGCAATTTCCCTCCATTTCCTATACGTCGTAGACCTGTTTCCATTATTTCCTAAGCCTTATTAAGCATAAAAGAGATGTAAACTAGTTTTAAAACGGTTAAAAAACTTGTTTTAAAACAGTTGAAAAACTTGTTTTAAAACGATTGAAAACTTGTATTAAAACAATTGAAAAACTTGTTTTAAAACTTGTATTAAAACAATTGAAAAACTTGTTTTAATACAAATTTTTTAACAGTTTTAAAACAAGTTAACAACTGTTTTGATACAAGTTTACAACTGTTTTTTTCAAAAAAAAATGTCTTAGGGAATGATGGAAACATGTCCACGACGTAGAGGAATTGAAGGGAAGTTGCAAAGGCAAAGGGTCTGGAGTGTGGGAAACTGTCAAGTGACTATAGAATAATACAACGCTATGCTTAAAAACGATTAGGGAATGATGGAAACAGGTCCACGACGTTGAGGAAGTGGAGGTAAGTTGCTAAGGCAAAAGGTCTGGAATGTGGGAAATGTCAAGTGCCTATGGAATTATACAATGCCATGCTAAGCGTGTGGTTGGCTTAGGGAATCGTGGAAACAGGTCCACGACGTAAAGGAAGTGGAGGTAAGTTGCAAAGGCAAAAGGTCTTGAGTGTGGAAAATGTCAAGTGACTATGGAATTAAACTACGCCATGCTTAAAAGTCTTAGGGAATGATAGAAACAGGTCCACGACGTTGAGGAAGGAAAGGGAAGTTGCAAAGGCAAAGGGTCTGGAGTGTGGGAAATGTCAAGTGACTATGGAATAATACAACGCCATGCTTAAAAACGATTAGGGAATGATGGAAACAGGTCCACGACGTAGAGGAAGTGGAGGAAAGTTGCAAATGCAAAGGTTCTGGAGTGTGGGAAATGTCAAGTGACTATAAAATAATACAACGCCATGCTTAAAAACGATAAGGGAATGATGGAAATAGGTCCACGACGTAGAGGAAGTGGAGGTAAGTTGCAAAGGCAAAGGGTCTGGAGTGTGGTTAATGTCAAGCTACTATGGAATTCTACTACGCCATGCTTAAAAAGTCTTAGGGAATACTGGAAACAGCTCCACGACGTAGACGAAGTGGAGGGAAGTTGCAAAGGCAAACGGTCTGGAGTATGGGAAATGTCTAGTAACTATAGCATAATACAAATTTATGCTTAGAAAGGTTAAGGGAATGATGGAAACAGGCCCACGACGTTGAGGAAGTGAAGGGAAAATGCTAAGGCAAAAGGTCTGGAGTGTGGGAAATGTCAAGTGCCTATGGAATTTTACAATGCCATGCTTAAAGAGCCTTAGGGAATTATGGAAACAGGTCCACGACGTAAAGGAAGTAGAGGTAAGTTGCAAAGGCAAAAGGTCTTGAGTGTGGAAAATGTCAAGTGACTATGGAATTAAACTACGCCATGCTTAAAAGTTTTAGGGAATGATGGAAACAGGTCCACGACGTTGAGGAAGAAAAGGGAAGTTGCAAAGGCAAAGGGTCTGGAGTGTGGGAAATGTTAAGTGACTATGGAACAATACAACGCCATGCTTAAAAACGATCAGGGAATAATGGAAACAGGTCCACGACATAGAGGAAGTGGTGGGAAGTTGCAAAGGCAAAGGTTCTGGAGTGTGGGAAATATCAAGTGACTTTAATATAATACAACGTTATTCTTAAAAACGATAAGGGAATGGTGGAAATAGGTCCACGACGTAGAGGAAGTGGAGGTAAGTTGCAAAGGCAAAGGGTTTGGAGTGTTGTTAATGTCAAGCTACTATGGAATTCTACTACGCCATGCTTAAAAAGTCTTAAGGAATGATGGAAACAGGTCCACGACGTAGAGGAAGTGGAGGGAAGTTGCAAAGGCAAACGGTCTAATGTAAGGGAAATGTCAAGTAACTATAGAATAATACAAATGTATGCTTAGAAAGGTGTAGGGAATTAAGGAAGCAGGACCACGACGTTGAGAAAGTGAAGGGAAGTTGCAAAGGCAAAGGGTCCGGAGTGTTCGAAATGTCAAGTGACAATGGAATAATACAATGCCATGCTTAAAAACGATTAGAGAATGATGAACACAGGTCCACGACGTAGAGTAAGTGGAGGGAAGTTGCAAAGGCCAAGGTTCTGGAGTGTGGGAAATGTCAAGTGACTATAGAAAAATACAACGCCATGCTTAAAAGCGATAAGAGAATGATGGAAACAGGTGCACGACGTAGAGGAAGTGGAGGTAAGTTGCAACTTCTGCTATGAGTTCCTAGGTAGCAGCACCAGATAGTCACGGACTATTTACATGAGATCTTTTAGTTTAAACACAACAGTGATCATAAATGAGTTCCCGAGACTTTACTGCAAAACATTAGTTTCCCTAAAATGGCTCTATTACGATAACCTCGTCTAACTAAATCAAGGTTAAATTCAATATTACATTGTAAACTATATGTCTTCTGATTTAATGAGATTTCAGTTTCAAATAATGCTATCAGAAAATAAAAATGTATGGGAAACCAGAAAAATTACAACAAAAACTAAGTTTTATTTAATGTTTACTACAAATACCGGGATTTATCTTTCTTATTTATTTTCTTATTGTGTTATTATTCAAAATAACCTATTTAACAAGGGGTTAAGCAAGGTTTATGGCAAAGCGTTGTATAATTCCATAGTCACTTGTCATTTACCACACTCCACACCTTTTGCCTTTGCAATTTCCCTCCATTTCCTATACTTCGTAGACCTGTTTCCATTATTTCCTAAGCCTTATTAAGCATAAAAGAGATGTAAACTAGTTTTAAAACGGTTAAAAAACTTGTTTTAAAACAGTTGAAAAACTTGTTTTAAAACTATTGAAAACTTGTATTAAAACAATTGAAAAACTTGTTTTAAACCTTGTATTAAAACAATTGAAAAACTTGTTTTAATACAAGTTTTTTAACAGTTTTAAAACAAGTTAACAACTGTTTTGATACAAGTTTACAACTGTTTTTTTCCAAAAAAAATGTCTTAGGGAATGATGGAAACATGTCCACGACGTTGAGGAATTGAAGGGAAGTTGCAAAGGCAAAGGGTCTGGAGTGTGGGAAAATGTCAAGTGACTATGGAATAATACAACGCTATGCTTAAAAACGATTAGGGAATGATGGAAACAGGTCCACGACGTTGAGGAAGTGGAGGTAAGTTGCTAAGGCAAAAGGTCTGGAGTGTGGGAAATGTCAAGTGCCTATGGAATTATACAATGCTATGCTAAGCGTGTGGTTGGCTTAGGGAATCATGGAAACAGGTCCACGACGTTGAGGAAGGAAAGGGAAGTTGCAAAGGCAAAGGGTCTGGAGTGTGGGAAATGTCAAGTGACTATGGAATAATACAACGCCATGCTTAAAAACGATTAGGGAATGATGGAAACAGTTCCACGACGTAGAGGAAGTGGAGGGAAGTTGCAAATGCAAAGGTTCTTGAGTGTGGGAAATGTCAAGTGACTATGGAATAATACAACGCCATGCTTAAAAACGATAAAAGAATGATGGAAACAGGTCCACGACGTTGAGGAAGAAAAGGGAAGTTGCAAAGGCAAAGGGTCTGGAGTGTGGGAAATGTTAATTGACTATGGAACAGTGAGCCATAGTCCTAATATAACCTAATAACCTAATAACCTAATAAGCCATAGTCCTAATAACCTTCGTCTAACTAAATCAAAGTTAAATTCAATATTACATTTGTGGAGGTAAGTTGCAAAGGCAAAGGGTTTGGAGTGTGGTTAATGTCAAGCTACTATGGAATTCTACTACGCCATGCTTAAAAAGTCTTAGGGAATGATGGAAACAGGTCCACGACGTAGAGGAAGTGGAGGGAAGTTGCAAAGGCAAACGGTCTAAAGTATGGGAAATGTCAAGTAACTATAGAATAATACAAATGTATGCTTAGAAAGGTGTAGGGAATTAAGAAAGCAGGACCACGACGTTGAGAAAGTGAAGGGAAGTTGCAAAGGCAAAGGGTCCGGAGTGTTAGAAATGTCAAGTGACAATAGAATAATACAATGCCATGCTTAAAAACGTTCAGAGAATGATGAACACAGGTCCACGACGTAGAGTAAGTGGAGGGAAGTTGCAAAGGCAAAGGTTCTGGAGTGTGGAAAATGTCAAGTAAATATAGAAAAATACAACGCCATGCTTAAAAACGATAAGAGAATGATGGAAACAAGTGCACGAAGTAGAGGAAGTGGAGGTAAATTGCAACTTCTGCTATGAGTTCCTAGGTAGCAGCACCAGATAGTCAAGGACTATTTACATGAAATCTTTTAGTTTAAACACAACAGTGATCATAAATGTGTTCCCGAGACTTTACTGCAAAACATTAGTTTCCCTAAAATTGCTATATTACAATAACCTCGTCTAACTAAATCAAGGTTAAATTCAATATTACATTGTAAACTATATGTCTTCTGATTTAATGAGATTTCAGTTTCAAATAATGCTATCAGAAAATAAAAATGTATGGGAAAACCAGAAAAATTACAACAAAAACTAAGTTTTATTTAATGTTTACTACAAATACCGGGATTTATCTTTCTTATTTATTTTATTATTGTGTTATTATTCAAAATAACCTATTTTAAAAGGGGTTAAAGCAAGGTTAAGGCAAAGCGTTGTATAATTCCATAGTCACTTGTCATTTACCACACTCCACACCTTTTGCCTTTGCAATTTCCCTCCATTTCCTATACGTCGTAGACCTGTTTCCATTATTTCCTAAGCCTTATTAAGCATAAAAGAGATGTAAACTAGTTTTAAAACGGTTGAAAAACTTGTTTTAAAACAGTTGAAAAACTTGTTTTAAAACGATTGAAAACTTGTATTAAAACAATTGAAAAACTTGTTTTAAAACTTGTATTAAAACAATTGAAAAACTTGTTTTAATACAAATTTTTTAACAGTTTTAAAACAAATTAACAACTGTTTTGATACAAGTTTACAATTGTTTTTTCCAAAAAAAATGTCTTAGGGAATGATGGAAACATGTCCACGACGTTGAGGAATTGAAGGGAAGTTGCAAAGGCAAAGGGTCTGGAGTGTGGGAAACTGTCAAGTGACTATGGAATAATACAACGCTATGCTTAAAAACGATTAGGAAATGATGGAAACAGGTCCACGACGTTGAGGAAGTGGAGGTAAGTTGCTAAGGCAAAAGGTCTGGAGTGTGGGAAATGTCAAGTGCCTATGGAATTATACAATGCTATGCTAAGCGTGTGGTTGGCTTAGGGAATCATGGAAACAGGTCCACGACGTAAAGGAAGTGGAGGTAAGTTGCAAAGGCAAAAGGTCTTGAGTGTGGGAAATGTCAAGTGACTATGGAATTATACTACGCCATGCTTAAAAACGATTAGGGAATGATGGAAACAGGTTTACGACGTAGAGGAAGTGGAGGGAAGTTGCAAATGCAAAGGTTCTTGAGTGTGGGAAATGTCAAGTGACTATAAAATAATACAACGCCATGCTTAAAAACTATAAGGGAATGATGGAAATAGGTCCACGACGTAGAGGAAGTGGAGGTAAGTTGCAAAGGCAAAGGGTCTCGAGTATGGGAAATGTCAAGTAACTATAGCATAATACAAATTTATGCTTAGAAAGGTTTAGGGAATGATGGAAACAGGCCCACGACGTTGAGGAAGTGAAGGGAAGTTGCTAAGGCAAAAGGTCTGGAGTGTGGGAAATGTCAAGTGCCTATGGAATTATACAATGCCATGCTAAGCGTGTGGTTGGCTTAGGGAATCATGGAAACAGGTCCACGACGTAAAGGAAGTGGAGGTAAGTTGCAAAGGCAAAAGGTCTTGAGTGTGGAAAATGTCAAGTGACTATGGAATTAAACTACGCCATGCTTAAAAGTCTTAGGGAATGATAGAAACAGGTCCACGACGTTGAGGAAGGAAAGGGAAGTTGCAAAGGCAAAGGGTCTGGAGTGTGGGAAATGTCAAGTGACTATGGAATAATACAACGCCATGCTTAAAAACGATTAGGGAATGATGGAAACAGGTCCACGACGTTGAGGAAGTGGAGGAAAGTTGCAAATGCAAAGGTTCTGGAGTGTGGGAAATGTCAAGTGACTATAAAATAATACAACGCCATGCTTAAAAACGATAAGAGAATGATGGAAACAAGTGCACGAAGTAGAGGAAGTGGAGGTAAATTGCAACTTCTGCTATGAGTTCCTAGGTAGCAGCACCAGATAGTCACGGACTATTTACATGAAATCTTTTAGTTTAAACACAACAGTGATCATAAATGTGTTCCCGAGACTTTACTGCAAAACATTAGTTTCCCTAAAATTGCTATATTACAATAACCTCGTCTAACTAAACCAAGGTTAAATTCAATATTACATTGTAAACTATATGTCTTCTGATTTAATGAGATTTCAGTTTCAAATAATGCTATGAGAAAATAAAAATGTATGGGAAACCAGAAAAATTACAACAAAAACTAAGTTTTATTTAATGTTTACTACAAATACCGGGATTTATCTTTCTTATTTATTTTCTTATTGTGTTATTATTCAAAATAACCTATTTTAAAAGGGGTTAAAGCAAGGTTAAGGAAAAGCGTTGTATAATTCCATAGTCACTTGTCATTTACCACACTCCACACCTTTTGCCTTTGCAATTTCCCTCCATTTCCTATACGTCGTAGACCTGTTTCCATCATTCCCTAAGCCTTATTAAACATAAAAGAGATGTAAACTTGTTTTGAAATGGTTAAAAAACTTATTTTTAAACAGTTAAAAAACTTGTTTTAAAACAATTGAAAACTTGTATTAATACAATTGAAAAACTTGTTTTAAAACTTGTATTAAAACAATTGAAAAACTTGTTTTAATACAAGTTTTTTAACAGTTTTAAAACAAATTAACAACTGTTTTGATACAAGTTTACAATTGTTTTTTCCAAAAAAAATGTCTTAGGGAATGATGGAAACATGTCCACGACGTTGAGGAATTGAAGGGAAGTTGCAAAGGCAAAGGGTCTGGAGTGTGGGAAACTGTCAAGTGACTATGGAATAATACAACGCTATGCTTAAAAACGATTAGGAAATGATGGAAACAGGTCCACGACGTTGAGGAAGTGGAGGTAAGTTGCTAAGGCAAAAGGTCTGGAGTGTGGGAAATGTCAAGTGCCTATGGAATTATACAATGCTATGCTAAGCGTGTGGTTGGCTTAGGGAATCATGGAAACAGGTCCACGACGTAAAGGAAGTGGAGGTAAGTTGCAAAGGCAAAAGGTCTTGAGTGTGGGAAATGTCAAGTGACTATGGAATTATACTACGCCATGCTTAAAAACGATTAGGGAATGATGGAAACAGGTTTACGACGTAGAGGAAGTGGAGGGAAGTTGCAAATGCAAAGGTTCTTGAGTGTGGGAAATGTCAAGTGACTATAAAATAATACAACGCCATGCTTAAAAACTATAAGGGAATGATGGAAATAGGTCCACGACGTAGAGGAAGTGGAGGTAAGTTGCAAAGGCAAACGGTCTGGAGTATGGGAAATGTCAAGTAACTATAGCATAATACAAATTTATGCTTAGAAAGGTTTAGGGAATGATGGAAACAGGCCCACGACGTTGAGGAAGTGAAGGGAAGTTGCTAAGGCAAAAGGTCTGGAGTGTGGGAAATGTCAAGTGCCTATGGAATTATACAATGCCATGCTAAGCGTGTGGTTGGCTTAGGGAATCATGGAAACAGGTCCACGACGTAAAGGAAGTGGAGGTAAGTTGCAAAGGCAAAAGGTCTTGAGTGTGGAAAATGTCAAGTGACTATGGAATTAAACTACGCCATGCTTAAAAGTCTTAGGGAATGATAGAAACAGGTCCACGACGTTGAGGAAGGAAAGGGAAGTTGCAAAGGCAAAGGGTCTGGAGTGTGGGAAATGTCAAGTGACTATGGAATAATACAACGCCATGCTTAAAAACGATTAGGGAATGATGGAAACAGGTCCACGACGTTGAGGAAGTGGAGGAAAGTTGCAAATGCAAAGGTTCTGGAGTGTGGGAAATGTCAAGTGACTATAAAATAATACAACGCCATGCTTAAAAACGATAAGAGAATGATGGAAACAAGTGCACGAAGTAGAGGAAGTGGAGGTAAATTGCAACTTCTGCTATGAGTTCCTAGGTAGCAGCACCAGATAGTCACGGACTATTTACATGAAATCTTTTAGTTTAAACACAACAGTGATCATAAATGTGTTCCCGAGACTTTACTGCAAAACATTAGTTTCCCTAAAATTGCTATATTACAATAACCTCGTCTAACTAAATCAAGGTTAAATTCAATATTACATTGTAAACTATATGTCTTCTGATTTAATGAGATTTCAGTTTCAAATAATGCTATCAGAAAATAAAAATGTATGGGAAACCAGAAAAATTACAACAAAAACTAAGTTTTATTTAATGTTTACTACAAATACCGGGATTTATCTTTCTTATTTATTTTCTTATTGTGTTATTATTCAAAATAACCTATTTTAAAAGGGGTTAAAGCAAGGTTAAGGAAAAGCGTTGTATAATTCCATAGTCACTTGTCATTTACCACACTCCACACCTTTTGCCTTTGCAATTTCCCTCCATTTCCTATACGTCGTAGACCTGTTTCCATCATTCCCTAAGCCTTATTAAACATAAAAGAGATGTAAACTTGTTTTGAAATGGTTAAAAAACTTATTTTTAAACAGTTAAAAAACTTGTTTTAAAACAATTGAAAACTTGTATTAATACAATTGAAAAACTTGTTTTAAAACTTGTATTAAAACAATTGAAAAACTTGTTTTAATACAAGTTTTTTAACAGTTTTAAAACAAGTTAACAACTGTTTTGATACAAGTTTACAACTGTTTTTTTTTTTTTTAAATATGGCTTAGGGAATGATGGAAACATGTCCACGACGTTAAGGAATTGAAGGGAAGTTACAAAGGCAAAGGGTCTGGAGTGTGGGAAAATGTCAAGTGACTATGGAATAATAAAACGCTATGCTTAAAAACGATTAAGATGATTAAAATGATTAACGATTAATGTCTAAGGGATATAGAGAGGAAGGTTATTAAAAAAAAATAGCAAAACGGCCATTGGTGACCTGTATGTTCATAGGATACACTAACAACCACTTAGCTAAAAGATTCGCCCAATCCGATGATTTCGAGGTGTATGTCTAAACCAAGGATTATGAACACCTCACTATGCCCCAGTCGTTGTAGTATATCGCTACAAACACACAGGTCACCAATTATTTGCCACACAGGACGAAATTCGAACCCAAGAAGTCGAATGCCACTGGCCAAGTGACACACGCCCTAGCCTTCTTGGCTATCTGTGCTTGAAGACTGAGGAGTCAAAAACCGGTATTTAAGCTGAGGCCACCGATTGCGAACAGATAGCGCTGCAGATGGTTGTTCAATGAGTTCCTAGGTAGCAGCACCAGATAGTCACGGACTATTTACATGAAATCTTTTAGTTTAAACACAACAGTGATCATAAATAAGTTCCCGAGACTTTACTGCAAAACATTAGTTTCCCTAAAATGGCTATATTACGATAACCTCGTCTAACTAAATCAAAGTTAAATTCAATATTACATTGTAAACTATATGTCTTCTGATTTAATGAGATTTCAGTTTCAAATAATGCTATCAGAAAATAAAAATTTATTGGAAGACCAGAAAAATTACAACAAAAACTAAGTTTTATTTAATGTTTACTACAAATACCGGGATTTATCTTTCTTATTTATTTTCTTATTGTGTTATTATTCAAAATAACCTATTTAACAAGGGGTTAAGCAAGGTTTATGGCAAAGTAAACCACTTAGCTAAAAGATTCGCCCAATCCGATGATTTCGAGGTGTATGTCTAAACCAAGGATTATGAACACCTCACTATGCCCCAGTGGTTGTAGTATATCGCTACAAACACACAGGTCACCAATTATTTGCCACACAGGACGGGATTCGAACCCGAGCAGACGAATGCCACTGGCCAATTGACACACGCCCTAGCCTTCTTGGCTATCCGTGCTTGACGACTGAGGAGTCAAAAACCGGTATTTAAGCTGAGGCCACCGATTGCGAACAGATAGCGCTGCAGATGGTTGTTCAGTGAGTTCCTAGGTAGCAGCACCAGATAGTCACGGACTATTTACATGAAATCTTTTAGTTTAAACACAACAGTAATCATAAAGGAGTTCCCGAGACTTTACTGCAAAACATTAGTTTCCCTAAAATGGCTATATTACGATAAAGTCGTCTAACTAAATCAAAGTTAAATTCAATATTACATTGTAAACTATATGTCTTCTGATTTAATGAGATTTCAGTTTCAAAAAATGCTATTAGAAAATAAAAATTTATGGGAAAACCAGAAAAATTACAACAAAAACTAAGTTTTATTTAATGTTTACTACAAATACCGGGATTTATCTTTCTTATTTATTTTCTTATTGTGTTATTATTCAAAATAACCTATTTAACAAGGGGTTAAAGCAAGGTTAAGGCAAAGCGTTGTATAATTCCATAGTCACTTGTCATTTACCACACTCCACACCTTTTGCCTTTGCAATTTCCCTCCATTTCCTATACGTCGTAGACCTGTTTCCATCATTCCCTAAGCCTTATTAAGCATAAAAGAGATGTAAACTTGTTTTAAAATGGTTAAAAAAATTATTTTTAAACAGTTAGAAAACTTGTTTTAAAACGATTGAAAACTTGTATTAAAACAATTGAAAAACTTGTTTTAAAACTTGTATTAAAACAATTGAAAAACTTGTTTTAATACAAGTTTTTTAACCGTTTTAAAACAAGTTAACAACTGTTTTGATACAAGTTTACAACTGTTTTTTTTTTCAAAAAATATGGCTTAGGGAATGATGGAAACATGTCCACGACGTTGAGGAATTGAAGGGAAGTTGCAAAGGCAAAGGGTCTGGAGTGTGGGAAAATGTCAAGTGACTATGGAATAATACAACGCTATGCTTAAAAACGATTAAGATGATTAAAATGATTAACGATTAATGTCTAAGGGATATAGAGAGGAAGGTTATTTAAAAAAAAATAGCAAAACGGCCATTGGTGACCTGTATGTTCATAGGATACACTAACAACCACTTAGCTAAAAGATTCGCCCAATCCGATGATTTCGAGGTGTATGTCTAAACCAAGGATTATGAACACCTCACTATGCCCCAGTCGTTGTAGTATATCGCTACAAACACACTGGTCACCAAATATTTGCCACACAGGACGGGATTCGAACCCGAGCAGACGAATGCCACTGGCCAAGTGACACACGCCCTAGCCTTCTTGGCTATCTGTGCTTGAAGACTGAGGAGTCAAAAACCGGTATTTAAGCTGAGGCCATAAGCTGAGGCCACCGATTGCGAACAGATAGCGCTGCAGATGGTTGTTCAATGAGTTCCTAGGTAGCAGCACCAGATAGTCACGGACTATTTACATGAAATCTTTTAGTTTAAACACAATAGTGATCATAAATGAGTTCCCGAGACTTTACTGCAAAACATTAGTTTCCCTAAAATGGCTATATTACGATAACCTCGTCTAACTAAATCAAAGTTAAATTCAATATTACATTGTAAACTATATGTCTTCTGATTTAATGAGATTTCAGTTTCAAATAATGCTATCAGAAAATAAAAATTTATGGGAAAACCAGAAAAATTACAAAGTATTGATGCTAAAGAATGAGTAATGAATGATGAAAACAGGTCCACGACGTAGAGGAAGTGGTGGGAAGTTGCAAAGGCAAAGGTTATGGAGTGTGGGAAATGTCAAGTGACTTTAATATAATACAACGTCATGCTTAAAAACGATAAGGGAATGATGGAAATAGGTCCACGACGTAGAGGAAGTGGAGGTAAGTTGCAAAGGCAAAGGTTTTGGAGTGTGGTTAATGTCAAGCTACTATGGAATTCTACTACGCCATGCTTAAAAAGTCTTAGGGAATGATGGAAAAAGGTCCACGACGTAGAGGAAGTGGAGGGAAGTTGCAAAGGCAAACGGTCTAAAGTATGGGAAATGTCAAGTAACTATATAATAATACAAATGTATGCTTAGAAAGGTGTAGGGAATTAAGGAAGCAGGACCACGACGTTGAGAAAGAGAAGGGAAGCTGCAAAGGCAGAGGGTCCGGAGTGTTAGAAATGTCAAGTGACGATGGAATAATACAATGCCATGCTTAAAAACGGTTAGAGAATGATGAAAACAGGTCCACGACGTAGAGTAAGTGGAGGGAAGTTGCAAAGGCAAAGGTTCTGGAGTGTGGGAAATTTCAAATGACTATAGAATAATACAACGCCATGCTTAAAAACGATAAGAGAATGATGGAAACAGGTCGACGACGTAGAGGAAGTGGAGGTAAGTTGCAACTTCTGCTATGAGTTTCTAGGTAGCAGCACCAGATAGTCACGGACTATTTACATGAAATCTTTTAGTTTAAACACAACAGTGATCATAAATGTGTTCCCGAGACTTTACTGCAAAACATTAGTTTCCCTAAAATGGCTATATTACAATAACCTCGTCTAACTAAATCAAGGTTAAATTCAATATTACTTTGTAAACTATATGTCTTCTGATTTAATGAGATTTCAGTTTCAAATAATGCTATCAGAAAATAAAAATGTATGGGAAAACCAGAAAAATTACAACAAAAACTAAGTTTTTATTTAATGTTTACTACAAATACCGGGATTTATCTTTTTTATTTATTTTCTTATTGTGTTATTATTCAAAATAACCTATTTAACAAGGGGTTAAAGCAGGTTCCATAGTCACTTGTCATTTACCACACTCCACACCTTTTGCTTTTGCAATTTCCCTCCATTTCCTATACGTCGTAGACCTGTTTCCATCATTCCCTAAGCCTTATTAAGCATAAAAGAGATGTAAACTTGTTTTAAAACGGTTAAAAAACTTACAATAAGAAATACTAGGATTTATCTTATATTTATCTTATATAGAGAGGAAGGTTATTAAAAAAAATAGCAAAACGGCCATTGGTGACCTGTATGTTCATAGGATACACAAACAACCACTTAGCTAAAAGATTCGCCCAATCCGATGATTTCGAGGTGTATGTCTAAACCAAGGATTATGAACACCTCACTATGCCCCAGTGGTTGTAGTATATCGCTACAAACACACAGGTCACCAATTATTTGCCACACAGGACGGGATTCGAACCCGAGCAGACGAATGCCACTGGCCAAGTGACACACGCCCTAGCCTTCTTGGCTATCTGTGCTTGAAGACTGAGGAGTCAAAAACCGGTATTTAAGCTGAGGCCACCGATTGCGAACAGATAGCGCTGCAGATGGTTGTTCAATGAGTTCCTAGGTAGCAGCACCAGATAGTCACGGACTATTTACATGAGATCTTTTAGTTTAAACACAACAGTAATCATAAATGAGTTCCCGAGACTTTACTGCAAAACATTAGTTTCCCTAAAATGGCTATATTACGATAACCTTGTCTAACTAAATCAAAGTTAAATTCAATATTACATTGTAAACTATATGTCTTCTGATTAATGACAAGGGGATTAAATACAAGATTATTTAACAAGGGGTTAAAGCAAGGTTAAGGCAAAGCGTTGTATAATTCCATAGTCACTTGTCATTTACCACACTCCACACCTTTTACCTTTGCAATTTCCCTCCATTTCCTATACGTCGTAGACCTGTTTCCATCATTCCCTAAGCCTTATTAAGCATAAAAGAGATGTAAACTTGTTTTCAAACGGTTAAAAAACTTGTTTTAAAACAGTTGAAAAACTTGTTTTAAAACGATTGAAAACTTGTATTAAAACAATTGAAAAACTTGTTTTAAAACTTGTATTAAAGCAATTGAAAAACTTGTTTTAAAACTTGTATTAAAGCAATTGAAAAACTTGTTTTAATACAATTTTTTTAACAGTTTTAAAACAAGTTAACAACTGTTTTGATACAAGTTTACAACTGTTTTTTTCCAAAAAATATGGCTTAGGGAATGATGGAAACATGTCCACGACGTTGAGGAATTGAAGGGAAGTTGCAAAGGCAAAGGGTCTGGAGTGTGGGAAAATGTCAAGTGACTATGGAATAATACAACGCTATGCTTAAAAACGATTAGGGAATGATGGAAACAGGTCCACGACGTTGAGGAAGTGGAGGTAAGTTGCTAAGGCAAAAGGTCTGGAATGTGGGAAATGTCAAGTGCCTATGGAATTATACAATGCAATGCTAAGCGTGTGGTTGGCTTAGGGAATCATGGAAACAGGTCCACGACGTAAAGGAAGTGGAGGTAAGTTGCAAAGGCAAAAGGTCTGGAGTGTGGGAAATGTCACGTGACTATGGAATAATACAATGCCATGCTTAAAAACGATTAGGGAATGATGGAAACAGGTCCAAGGAAGTGGAGGAAAGTTGCAAATGCAAAGGTTCTGGAGTGTGGGAAATGTCAAGTGACTATAAAATAATACAACGCCATGCTTAAAAACGATAAGGGAATGATGGAAATAGGTCCACGACGTAGAGGAAGTGGAGGTAAGTTGCAAAGGCAAAGGGTCTGGAGTGTGGTAAATGTCAAGTTATTATAGAATTCTACTACGCCATGCTTAAAAAGTCTTAGGGAATACTGGAAACAGCTCCACGACGTAGACGAAGTGGAGGAAAGTTGCAAAGGCAAACGGTCTGGAGTAAGGGAAATGTCAAGTAACTATAGCATAATACAAATTTATGCTTAGAAAGGTTTAGGGAATGATGGAAACAGGCCCACGACGTTGAGGAAGTGAAGGGAAGTTGCTAAGGCAAAAGGTCTGGAGTGTGGGAAATTGTCAAGTGCCTATGGAATTATACAATGCCATGCTTAAATAGGCTTAGGAAATTATGGAAACAGGTCCTCTTCTAAATTGTTTTAAAACAAGTTAACAACTGTTTTGATACAAGTTTACAACTGTTTTTTTTCCAAAAAATATGGCTTAGGGAATGATGGAAACATGTCCACGACGTTGAGGAATTGAAGGGAAGTTGCAAAGGCAAAGGGTCTGGAGTGTGGGAAAATGTCAAGTGACTAGGGAATAATACAACGCTATGCTTAAAAACGATTAGGGAATGTAGAAACAGGTCCACGACGTTGAGGAAGTGGAGGTAAGTTGCTAAGGCAAAAGGTCTGGAATGTGGGAAATGTCAAGTGCCTATGGAATTATACAATGCCATGCTAAGCGTGTGGTTGGCTTAGGGAATCATGGAAACAGGTCCACGACGTAAAGGAAGTGGAGGTAAGTTGCAAAGGCAAAAGGTCTTGAGTGTGGGAAATGTCATGTGACTATGGAATTATACTACGCCATGCTTAAAAGTCTTAGGGAATGATAGAAACAGGTCCACGACGTTAAGGAAGGAAAGGGAAGTTGCAAAGGCAAAGGGTCTGGAGTGTGGGAAATGTCAATTGACTATGGAATAATACAATGCCATGCTTAAAAACGATTAGGGAATGATGGAAACAGGTCCACCACGTAGAGGAAGTGGAGGAAAGTTGCAAATGCAAAGGTTCTGGAGTGTGGGAAATGTCAAGTGACTATAAAATAATACAACGCCATGCTTAAAAACGATAAGGGAATGATGGAAATAGGTCCACGACGTAGAGGAAGTGGAGGTAAGTTGCAAAGGCAAACGGTCTGGAGTGTGGGAAATGTCAAGTGCCTATGGAATTTTACAATGCCATGCTTAAATAGGCTTAGGGAATTATGGAAACAGGTCCACGACGTAAAGGAAGTTGAGGTAAGTTGCAAAGGCAAAAGGTCTTGAGTGTGGAAAATGTCAAGTGACTATGGAATTAAACTACGCCATGCTTAAAAGTTTTAGGGAATGATGGAAACAGGTCCACGACGTTGAGGAAGAAAAGGGAAGTTGCAAAGGCATAGGGTCTGGAGTGTGGGAAATGTTAAGTGACTATGGAACAATACAACGCCATGCTTAAAAACGATAAGGGAATGATGGAAATAGGTCCACGACGTAGAGGAAGTGGAGGTAAGTTGCAAAGGCAAAGGGTTTGGAGTGTGGTTAATGTCAAGCTACTATGGAATTCTACTACGCCATGCTTGAAAAGTCTTAGGGAATGATGGAAAAAGGTCCACGACGTAGAGGAAGTGGAGGGAAGTTGCAAAGGCAAACGGTCTAAAGTATGGGAAATGTCAAGTAACTATATAATAATACAAATGTATGCTTAGAAAGGTGTAGGGAATTAAGGAAGCAGGACCACGACGTTGAGAAAGAGAAGGGAAGCTGCAAAGGCAAAGGGTCCGGAGTGTTAGAAATGTCAAGTGACAATGGAATAATACAATGCCATGCTTAAAAACGATTAGAGAATGATGAAAACAGGTCCACGACGTAGAGTAAGTGGAGGGAAGTTGCAAAAGCAAAGGTTCTGGAGTGTGGGAAATTTCAAATGACTATAGAATAATACAACGCCATGCTTAAAAACGATAAGAGAATGATGGAAAAAGGTCGACGACGTAGAGGAAGTGGAGGTAAGTTGCAACTTCTGCTATGAGTTCCTAGGTAGCAGCACCAGATAGTCACGGACTATTTACATGAAATCTTTTAGTTTAAACACAACAGTGATCATAAATGTGTTCCCGAGACTTTACTGCAAAACATTAGTTTCCCTAAAATGGCTATATTACAATAACCTCGTCTAACTAAATCAAGGTTAAATTCAATATTACTTTGTAAACTATATGTCTTCTGATTTAATGAGATTTCAGTTTCAAATAATGCTATCAGAAAATAAAAATGTATGGGAAAACCAGAAAAATTACAACAAAAACTTAGTTTTATTTAATGTTTACTACAAATACCGGGATTTATCTTTCTTATTTATTTTCTTATTGTGTTATTATTCAAAATAACCTATTTAACAAGGGGTTAAAGCAGGTTCCATAGTCACTTGTCATTTACCACTCCACACCTTTTGCCTTTGCAATTTCCCTCCATTTCCTATACGTCGTAGACCTGTTTCCATCATTCCCTAAGCCTTATTAAGCATAAAAGAGATGTAAACTTGTTTTAAAACGGTTAAAAAACTTACAATAAGAAATACTAGGATTTATCTTATATTTATCTTATATAGAGAGGAAGGTTATTAAAAAAAATAGCAAAACAGCCATTGGTGACCTGTATGTTCATAGGATACACAAACAACCACTTAGCTAAAAGATTCGCCCATAGTAGCTTGACATTAACCACACTCCAAACCCTTTGCCTTTGCAACTTACCTCCACTTCCTCTACGTCGTGGACCTATTTCCATCATTCCCTTATCGTTTTTAAGCATGACGTTGTATTATATTAAAGTCACTTGACATTTCCCACACTCCATAACCTTTGCCTTTGCAACTTCCCACCACTTCCTCTACGTCGTGGACCTGTTTCCATCATGCATTACTCATTCTTTAGCATCAATACTTTGTAATTTTTCTGGTTTTCCCATAAATTTTTATTTTCTGATAGCATTATTTGAAACTGAAATCTCATTAAATCAGAAGACATATAGTTTACAATGTAATATTGAATTTAACTTTGATTTAGTTAGACGAGGTTATCGTAATATAGCCATTTTAGGGAAACTAATGTTTTGCAGTAAAGTCTCGGGAACTCATTTATGATCACTGTTGTGTTTAAACTAAAAGATTTCATGTAAATAGTCCGTGACTATCTGGTGCTGCTACCTAGGAACTCATTGAACAACCATCTGCTGCGCTATCTGTTCGCAATCGGTGGCCTCAGCTTATGGCCTCAGCTTAAATACCGGTTTTTGACTCCTCAGTCTTCAAGCACAGATAGCCAAGAAGGCTAGGGCGTGTGTTACTTGGCCAGTGGCATTCGTCTGCTCGGGTTCGAATCCCGTCCTGTGTTGCAAATATTTGGTGACCTGTGTGTTTGTAGCGATATACTACAACCACTGGGGCATAGTGAGGTGATCATAATCCTTGGTTTAGACATACACCTCGAAATCATCGGATTGGGCGAAACTTTTAGCTAAGTGGTTGTTAGTGTATCCTATGAACATACAGGTCACCAATGGCCGTTTTGCTATTTTTTTTTAATAACCTTCCTCTCCTTTAATAAGTGGAGGTAAGTTGCTAAGGCAAAAGGTCTGGAATGTGGGAAATGTCAAGTGCCTATGGAATTATACAATGCCATTTTAAGCGTGTGGTTGGCTTAGGGAATCATGGAAACAGGTCCACGACGTAAAGGAAGTGGAGGTAAGTTGCAAAGGCAAAAGGTCTTGACCATAGGAAATGTCATGTGACTATGGAATTATACTACGCCATGCTTAAAAGTCTTAGGGAATGATAGAAACAGGTCCACGACGTTAAGGAAGGAAAGGGAAGTTGCAAAGGCAAAGGGTCTGGAGTGTGGGAAATGTCAATTGACTATGGAATAATACAATGCCATGCTTAAAAACGATTAGGGAATGATGGAAACAGGTCCACCACGCAGAGGAAGTGGAGGAAAGTTGCAAATGCAAAGGTTCTGGAGTGTGGGAAATGTCAAGTGACTATAAAATAATACAACGCCATGCTTAAAAACGATAAGGGAATGATAGAAATACGTCCACGACGTAGAGGAAGTGGAGGTAAGTTGCAAAGGCAAAGGGTCTGGAGTGTGGTTAATGTCAAGCTACTATGGAATTCTACTACGCCATGCTTAAAAAGTCTTAGGGAATGATGGAAATAGCTCCACGACGTAGACGAAGTGGAGGGAAGTTGCAAAGGCAAACGGTCTGGAGTATGGGAAATGTCAAGTAACTATAGCATAATACAAATTTATGCTTAGAAAGGTTAAGGGAATGATGGAAACAGGGCCACGACGTTGAGGAAGTGAAGGGAAAATGCTAAGGCAAAAGGTCTGGAGTGTGGGAAATGTCAAGTGCCTATGGAATTTTACAATGCCATGCTTAAATAGGCTTAGGGAATTATGGAAACAGGTCCACGACGTAAAGGAAGTAGAGGTAAGTTGCAAAAGGCAAAAGGTCTTGAGTGTGGAAAATGTCAAGTGACTATGGAATTAAACTACGCCATGCTTAAAAGTTTTAGGGAATGATGGAAACAGGTCCACGACGTTGAGGAAGAAAAGGGAAGTTGCAAAGGCAAAGGGTCTGGAGTGTGGGAAATGTTAAGTGACTATGGAACAATACAACGCCATGCTTAAAAACGATAAGGGAATGATGGAAATAGGTCCACGACGTAGAGGAAGTGGAGGTAAGTTGCAAAGGCAAAGGGTTTGGAGTGTTGTTAATGTCAAGCTACTATGGAATTCTACTACGCCATGCTTAAAAAGTCTTAGGGAATGATGGAAACAGGTCCACGACGTAGAGGAAGTGGAGGGAAGTTGCAAAGGCAAACGGTCTAAAGTAAGGGAAATGTCAAGTAACTATAGAATAATACAAATGTATGCTTAGAAAGGTGTAGGGAATTAAGGAAGCAGGACCACGACGTTGAGAAAGTGAAGGGAAGTTGCAAAGGCAAAGGGTCCGGAGTGTTAGAAATGTCAAGTGACAATGGAATAATACAATGCCATGCTTAAAAACGATTAGAGAATGATGAACACAGGTCCACGACGTAGAGTAAGTGGAGGGAAGTTGCAAAGGCCAAGGTTCTGGAGTGTGGGAAATGTCAAGTGACTATAGAAAAATAGAACGCCATGCTTAAAAACGATAAGAGAATGATGGAAACAGGTGCACGACGTAGAGGAAGTGGAGGTAAGTTGCAACTTCTGCTATGAGTTCCTAGGTAGCAGCACCAGATAGTCACGGACTATTTACATGAGATCTTTTAGTTTAAACACAACAGTGATCATAAATGAGTTCCCGAGACTTTACTGCAAAACATTAGTTTCCCTAAAATGGCTATATTACGATAACCTCGTCTAACTAAATCAAGGTTAAATTCAATATTACATTGTAAACTATATGTCTTCTGATTTCATGAGATTTCAGTTTCAAATAATGCTATCAGCAAATAAAAATGTATGGGAAAACCAGAAAAATTACAACAAAAACTAAGTTTTATTTAATGTTTACTACAAATACCGGGATTTATCTTTCTTATTTATTTTCTTATTGTGTTATTATTCAAAATAACCTATTTAACAAGGGGTTAAGCAAGGTTTATGGCAAAGCGTTGTATAATCCCATAGTCACTTGTCATTTACCACACTCCACACCTTTTTCCTTTGCAATTTCCCTCCATTTCCTATACGTCGTAGACCTGTTTCCATTATTTCCTAAGCCTTATTAAGCATAAAAGAGATGTAAACTAGTTTTAAAACGGTTAAAAAACTTGTTTTAAAACAGTTGAAAAACTTGTTTTAAAACGATTGAAAACTTGTATTAAAACAATTGAAAAACTTGTTTTAAAACTTGTATTAAAACAATTGAAAAACTTGTTTTAATACAAATTTTTTAACAGTTTTAAAACAAGTTAACAACTGTTTTGATACAAGTTTACAACTGTTTTTTTCCAAAAAAATGTCTTAGGGAATGATGGAAACATGTCCACGACGTAGAGGAATTGAAGGGAAGTTGCAAAGGCAAAGGGTCTGGAGTGTGGGAAACTGTCAAGTGACTATAGAATAATACAACGCTATGCTTAAAAACGATTAGGGAATGATGGAAACAGGTCCACGACGTTGAGGAAGTGGAGGTAAGTTGCTAAGGCAAAAGGTCTGGAGTGTGGGAAATGTCAAGTGCCTTTGGAATTATACAATGCTGTGCTAAGCGTGTGGTTGGCTTAGGGAATCATGGAAACAGGTCCACGACGTAAAGGAAGTGGAGGTAAGTTGCAAAGGCAAAAGGTCTTGAGTGTGGGAAATGTCAAGTGACTATGGAATTATACTACGCCATGCTTAAAAGTCTTAGGGAATGATAGAAACAGGTCCACGACGTTGAGGAAGGAAAGGGAAGTTGCAAAGGCAAAGGGTCTGGAGTGTGGGAAATGTCAAGTGACTATGGAATAATACAACGCCATGCTTAAAAACGATTAGGGAATGATGGAAACAGGTTTACGACGTAGAGGAAGTGGAGGGAAGTTGCAAATGCAAAGGTTCTTGAGTGTGGGAAATGTCAAGTGACTATAAAATAATACAACGCCATGCTTAAAAACGATAAGGGAATGATGGAAATAGGTCCACGACGTAGAGGAAGTGGAGGTAAGTTGCAAAGGCAAACGGTCTGGAGTATGGGAAATGTCAAGTAACTATAGCATAATACAAATTTATGCTTAGAAAGGTTTAGGGAATGATGGAAACAGGCCCACGACGTTGAGGAAGTGAAGGGAAGTTGCTAAGGCAAAAGGTCTGGAGTGTGGGAAATGTCAAGTGCCTATGGAATTATACAATGCCATGCTAAGCGTGTGGTTGGCTTAGGGAATCATGGAAACAGGTCCACGACGTAAAGGAAGTGGAGGTAAGTTGCAAAGGCAAAAGGTCTTGAGTGTGGAAAATGTCAAGTGACTATGGAATTAAACTACGCCATGCTTAAAAGTCTTAGGGAATGATAGAAACAGGTCCACGACGTTGAGGAAGGAAAGGGAAGTTGCAAAGGCAAAGGGTCTGGAGTTTGGGAAATGTCAAGTGACTATGGAATAATACAACGCCATGCTTAAAAACGATTAGGGAATGATGGCAACAGGTCCACGACGTAGAGGAAGTGGAGAAAAGTTGCAAATGCAAAGGTTCTGGAGTGTGGGAAATGTCAAGTGACTATAAAATAATACAACGCCATGCTTAAAAACGATAAGGGAATGATGAAAAAAGGTCCACGACGTAGAGGAAGTGGAGGGAAGTTGCAAAGGCAAACGGTCTAAAGTAAGGGAAATGTCAAGTAACTATAGAATAATACAAATGTATGCTTAGAAAGGTGTAGGGAATTAAGGAAGCAGGACCACGACGTTGAGAAAGTGAAGGGAAGTTGCAAAGGCAAAGGGTCCGGAGTGTTAGAAATGTCAAGTGACAATGGAATAATACAATGCCATGCTTAAAAACGATTAGAGAATGATGAACACAGGTCCACGACGTAGAGTAAGTGGAGGGAAGTTGCAAAGGCCAAGGTTCTGGAGTGTGGGAAATATCAAGTGACTATAGAAAAATACAACGCCATGCTTAAAAGCGATAAGAGAATGATGGAAACAGGTGCACGACGTAGAGGAAGTGGAGGTAAGTTGCAACTTCTGCTATGAGTTCCTAGGTAGCAGCACCAGATAGTCACGGACTATTTACATGAGATCTTTTAGTTTAAACACAACAGTGATCATAAATGAGTTCCCGAGACTTTACTGCAAAACATTAGTTTCCCTAAAATGGCTATATTACGATAACCTCGTCTAACTAAATCAAGGTTAAATTCAATATTACATTGTAAACTATATGTCTTCTGATTTCATGAGATTTCAGTTTCAAATAATGCTATCAGCAAATAAAAATGTATGGGAAAACCAGAAAAATTACAACAAAAACTAAGTTATATTTAATGTTTACTACAAATACCGGGATTTATCTTTCTTATTTATTTTCTTATTGTGTTATTATTCAAAATAACCTATTTAACAAGGGGTTAAGCAAGGTTTATGGCAAAGCGTTGTATAATCCCATAGTCACTTGTCATTTACCACACTCCACACCTTTTTCCTTTGCAATTTCCCTCCATTTCCTATACGTCGTAGACCTGTTTCCATTATTTCCTAAGCCTTATTAAGCATAAAAGAGATGTAAACTAGTTTTAAAACGGTTAAAAAACTTGTTTTAAAACAGTTGAAAAACTTGTTTTAAAACGATTGAAAACTTGTATTAAAACAATTGAAAAACTTGTTTTAAAACTTGTATTAAAACAATTGAAAAACTTGTTTTAATACAAATTTTTTAACAGTTTTAAAACAAGTTAACAACTGTTTTGATACAAGTTTACAACTGTTTTTTTCAAAAAAAAATGTCTTAGGGAATGATGGAAACATGTCCACGACGTAGAGGAATTGAAGGGAAGTTGCAAAGGCAAAGGGTCTGGAGTGTGGGAAACTGTCAAGTGACTATAGAATAATACAACGCTATGCTTAAAAACGATTAGGGAATGATGGAAACAGGTCCACGACGTTGAGGAAGTGGAGGTAAGTTGCTAAGGCAAAAGGTCTGGAGTGTGGGAAATGTCAAGTGCCTTTGGAATTATACAATGCTATGCTAAGCGTGTGGTTGGCTTAGGGAATCATGGAAACAGGTCCACGACGTAAAGGAAGTGGAGGTAAGTTGCAAAGGCAAAAGGTCTTGAGTGTGGGAAATGTCAAGTGACTATGGAATTATACTACGCCATGCTTAAAAGTCTTAGGGAATGATAGAAACAGGTCCACGACGTTGAGGAAGGAAAGGGAAGTTGCAAAGGCAAAGGGTCTGGAGTGTGGGAAATGTCAAGTGACTATGGAATAATACAACGCCATGCTTAAAAACGATTAGGGAATGATGGAAACAGGTTTACGACGTAGAGGAAGTGGAGGGAAGTTGCAAATGCAAAGGTTCTTGAGTGTGGGAAATGTCAAGTGACTATAAAATAATACAACGCCATGCTTAAAAACGATAAGGGAATGATGGAAATAGGTCCACGACGTAGAGGAAGTGGAGGTAAGTTGCAAAGGCAAACGGTCTGGAGTATGGGAAATGTCAAGTAACTATAGCATAATACAAATTTATGCTTAGAAAGGTTTAGGGAATGATGGAAACAGGCCCACGACGTTGAGGAAGTGAAGGGAAGTTGCTAAGGCAAAAGGTCTGGAGTGTGGGAAATGTCAAGTGCCTATGGAATTATACAATGCCATGCTAAGCGTGTGGTTGGCTTAGGGAATCATGGAAACAGGTCCACGACGTAAAGGAAGTGGAGGTAAGTTGCAAAGGCAAAAGGTCTTGAGTGTGGAAAATGTCAAGTGACTATGGAATTAAACTACGCCATGCTTAAAAGTCTTAGGGAATGATAGAAACAGGTCCACGACGTTGAGGAAGGAAAGGGAAGTTGCAAAGGCAAAGGGTCTGGAGTTTGGGAAATGTCAAGTGACTATGGAATAATACAACGCCATGCTTAAAAACGATTAGGGAATGATGGCAACAGGTCCACGACGTAGAGGAAGTGGAGAAAAGTTGCAAATGCAAAGGTTCTGGAGTGTGGGAAATGTCAAGTGACTATAAAATAATACAACGCCATGCTTAAAAACGATAAGGGAATGATGAAAAAAGGTCCACGACGTAGAGGAAGTGGAGGTAAGTTGCAAAGGCAAAGGGTCTGGAGTGTGGTTAATGTCAAGCTACTATGGAATTCTACTACGTCATGCTTAAAAAGTCTTAGGGAATACTGGAAACAGCTCCACGACGTAGACGAAGTGGAGGGAAGTTGCAAAGGCAAACGGTCTGGAGTATGGGAAATGTCAAGTAACTATAGCATAATACAAATTTATGCTTAGAAAGGTTAAGGGAATGATGGAAACAGGCCCACGACGTTGAGGAAGTGAAGAGAAAATGCTAAGGCAAAAGGTCTGGAGTGTGGGAAATGTCAAGTGCCTAAGGAATTTTACAATGCCATGCTTAAATAGGCTTAGGGAATTATGGAAACAGGTCCACGACGTAAAGGAAGTAGAGGTAAGTTGCAAAGGCAAAAGGTCTTGAGTGTGGAAAATGTCAAGTGACTATGGAATTAAACTACGCCATGCTTAAAAGTTTTAGGGAATGATGGAAACAGGTCCACGACGTTGAGGAAGAAAAGGGAAGTTGCAAAGGCAAAGGGTCTGGAGTGTGGGAAATGTTAAGTGACTATGGAACAATACAACGCCATGCTTAAAAACGATCAGGGAATAATGGAAACAGGTCCACGACATAGAGGAAGTGGTGGGAAGTTGCAAAGGCAAAGGTTCTGGAGTGTGGGAAATATCAAGTGACTTTAATATAATACAACGTTATTCTTAAAAACGATAAGGGAATGATGGAAATAGGTCCACGACGTAGAGGAAGTGGAGGTAAGTTGCAAAGGCAAAGGGTTTGGAGTGTTGTTAATGTCAAGCTACTATGGAATTCTACTACGCCATGCTTAAAAAGTCTTAAGGAATGATGGAAACAGGTCCACGACGTAGAGGAAGTGGAGGGAAGTTGCAAAGGCAAACGGTCTAAAGTAAGGGAAATGTCAAGTAACTATAGAATAATACAAATGTATGCTTAGAAAGGTGTAGGGAATTAAGGAAGCAGGACCACGACGTTGAGAAAGTGAAGGGAAGTTGCAAAGGCAAAGGGTCCGGAGTGTTAGAAATGTCAAGTGACAATGGAATAATACAATGCCATGCTTAAAAACGATTAGAGAATGATGAACACAGGTCCACGACGTAGAGTAAGTGGAGGGAAGTTGCAAAGGCCAAGGTTCTGGAGTGTGGGAAATGTCAAGTGACTATAGAAAAATACAACGCCATGCTTAAAAGCGATAAGAGAATGATGGAAACAGGTGCACGACGTAGAGGAAGTGGAGGTAAGTTGCAACTTCTGCTATGAGTTCCTAGGTAGCAGCACCAGATAGTCACGGACTATTTACATGAGATCTTTTAGTTTAAACACAACAGTGATCATAAATGAGTTCCCGAGACTTTACTGCAAAACATTAGTTTCCCTAAAATGGCTATATTACGATAACCTCGTCTAACTAAATCAAGGTTAAATTTAATATTACATTGTAAACTATATGTCTTCTGATTTAATGAGATTTCAGTTTCAAATAATGCTATCAGAAAATAAAAATGTATGGGAAAACCAGAAAAATTACAACAAAAACTAAGTTTTATTTAATGTTTACTACAAATACCGGGATTTATCTTTCTTATTTATTTTCTTATTGTGTTATTATTCAAAATAACCTATTTAACAAGGGGTTAAGCAAGGTTTATGGCAAAGCGTTGTATAATTCCATAGTCACTTATCATTTACCACACTCCACACCTTTTGCCTTTGCAATTTCCCTCCATTTCCTATACTTCGTAGACCTGTTTCCATTATTTCCTAAGCCTTATTAAGCATAAAAGAGATGTAAACTAGTTTTAAAACGGTTAAAAAACTTGTTTTAAAACAGTTGAAAAACTTGTTTTAAAACGATTGAAAACTTGTATTAAAACAATTGAAAAACTTGTTTTTAAACTTGTATTAAAACAATTGAAAAACTTGTTTTAATACAAGTTTTTAAACAGTTTTAAAACAAGTTAACAACTGTTTTGATACAAGTTTACAACTGTTTTTTCCAAAAAATATGGCTTAGGGAATGATGGAAACATGTCCACGACGTTGAGGAATTGAAGGGAAGTTGCAAAGGCAAAGGGTCTGGAGTGTGGGAAAATGTCAAGTGACTATGGAATAATACAACGCTATGCTTAAAAACGATTAGGGAATGATGGAAACAGGTCCACGACGTTGAGGAAGTGGAGGTAAGTTGCTAAGGCAAAAGGTCTGGAGTGTGGGAAATGTCAAGTGCCTATGGAATTATACAATGCTATGCTAAGCGTGTGGTTGGCTTAGGGAATCATGGAAACAGGTCCACGACGTAAAGGAAGTGGAGGTAAGTTGCAAAGGCAAAAGGTCTTGAGTGTGGGAAATGTCAAGTGACTATGGAATTATACTACGCCATGCTTAAAAGTCTTAGGGAATGATAGAAACAGGGTCACGACGTTGAGGAAGGAAAGGGAAGTTGCAAAGGCAAAGGGTCTGGAGTGTGGGAAATGTCAAGTGACTATGGAATAATACAACGCCATGCTTAAAAACGATTAGGGAATGATGGAAACAGGTCCACGACGTAGAGGAAGTGGAGGGAAGTTCCAAATGCAAAGGTTCTTGAGTGTGGGAAATGTCAAGTGACTATGGAATAATACAACGCCATGCTTAAAAACGATAAAAGAATGATGGAAACAGGTCCACGACGTTGAGGAAGAAAAGGGAAGTTGCAAAGGCAAAGGGTCTGGAGTGTGGGAAATGTTAAGTGACTATGGAACAGTGAGCCATAGTCCTAATATAACCTAATAACCTAATAAGCCATAGTCCTAATAACCTTCGTCTAACTAAATCAAAGTTAAATTCAATATTACATTTGTGGAGGTAAGTTGCAAAGGCAAAGGGGTAGGAGTGTGGTTAATGTCAAGCTACTATGGAATTCTACTACGCCATGCTTAAAAAGTCTTAGGGAATGATGGAAACAGGTCCACGACGTAGAGGAAGTGGAGGGAAGTTGCAAAGGCAAACGGTCTAAAGTATGGGAAATGTCAAGTAACTATAGAATAATACAAATGTATGCTTAGAAAGGTGTAGGGAATTAAGAAAGCAGGACCACGACGTTGAGAAAGTGAAGGGAAGTTGCAAAGGCAAAGGGTCCGGAGTGTTAGAAATGTCAAGTGACAATAGAATAATACAATGCCATGCTTAAAAACGATTAGAGAATAATGAACACAGGTCCACGACGTAGAGTAAGTGGAGGGAAGTTGCAAAGGCAAAGGTTCTGGAGTGTGGGAAATGTCAAGTAACTATAGAAAAATACAACGCCATGTTAAAAAACGATAAGAGAATGATGGAAACAAGTGCACGAAGTAGAGGAAGTGGAGGTAAATTGCAACTTCTGCTATGAGTTCCTAGGTAGCAGCACCAGATAGTCACGGACTATTTACATGAAATCTTTTAGTTTAAACACAACAGTGATCATAAATGTGTTCCCGAGACTTTACTGCAAAACATTAGTTTCCCTAAAATGGCTATATTACAATAACCTCGTCTAACTAAATCAAGGTTAAATTCAATATTACATTGTAAACTATATGTCTTCTGATTTAATGAGATTTCAGTTTCAAATAATGCTATCAGAAAATAAAAATGTATGGGAAAACCAGAAAAATTACAACAAAAACTAAGTTTTATTTAATGTTTACTACAAATACCGGGATTTATCTTTCTTATTTATTTTCTTATTGCGTTATTATTCAAAATAACCTATTTTAAAATGGGTTAAAGCAAGGTTAAGGCAAAGCGTTGTATAATTCCATAGTCACTTGTCATTTACCACACTCCACACCTTTTGCCTTTGCAATTTCCCTCCATTTCCTATACGTCGTAGACCTGTTTCCATCATTCCCTAAGCCTTATTAAGCATAAAAGAGATGTAAACTTGTTTTGAAATGGTTAAAAAAATTATTTTTAAACAGTTAAAAAACTTGTTTTAAAACAATTGAAAACTTGTATTAAAACAATTGAAAAACTTGTTTTAAAACTTGTATTAAAACAATTGAAAAACTTGTTTTAATACAAGTTTTTTAACCGTTTTAAAACAAGTTTACAACTGTTTTGATACAAGTTTACAACTGTTTTGATACAAGTTTACAACTGTTTTGTTCTTAAAAAATGGCTTAGGAAATGATGAATACATGTCCACGACGTTGAGGCATTGAAGGGAATTTGCAAAGGCAAAAGGTCTTGAGTGTGGGGAATGTCAAGTGACTATGGAATTATACTACGCCATGCTTAAAATTCTTAAGGAATGATGGAACTAGGTCCACGACGTTTATATCCCATGGACATTTTATAAAATGTCTAAGGGATATAGAGAGGAAGGTTATTAAAAAAAAATAGCAAAACGGCCATTGGTGACCTGTATGTTCATAGGATACACTAACAACCACTTAGCTAAAAGATTCGCCCAATCCGATGATTTCGAGGTGTATGTCTAAACCAAGGATTATGAACACCTCACTATGCCCCAGTCGTTGTAGTATATCGCTACAAACACACAGGTCACCAATTATTTGCCACACAGGACGAAATTTAAACCCAAGAAGACGAATGCCACTGGCCAAGTGACACACGCCCTAGCCTTCTTGGCTATCTATGCTTGAAGACTGAGGAGTCAAAAACCGGTATTTAAGCTGAGGCCACCGATTGCGAACAGATAGCGCTGCAGATGGTTGTTCAATGAGTTCCTAGGTAGCAGGACCAGATAGTCACGGACTATTTACATGAAATCTTTTAGTTTAAACACAACAGTGATCATAAATGAGTTCCAGAGACTTTACTGCAAAACATTAGTTTCCCTAAAATGGCTATATTACGATAACCTCGTCTAACTAAATCAAAGTTAAATTTAATATTACATTGTAAACTATATGTCTTCTGATTTAATGAGATTTCAGTTTCAAATAATGCTATTAGAAAATAAAAATTTATTGGAAAACCAGAAAAATTACAACAAAAACTAAGTTTTATTTAATGTTTACTACAAATACCGGGATTTATCTTTCTTATTTATTTTCTTATTGTGTTATTATTCAAAATAACCTATTTAACAAGGGGTTAAGCAAGGCAAAGCGTTGATAATTCCATAGTCACTTGTCATTTACCACACTCCACACCTTTTGCCTTTGCAATTTCCCTCCATTTCCTATACGTCGTAGACCTGTTTCCATTATTTCCTAAGCCTTATTAAGCATAAAAGAGATGTAAACTTGTTTTAAAACGGTTAAAAAACTTGTTTTAAAACAGTTAAAAAACTTGTTTTAAAACAATTGAAAACTTGTATTAAAACAATTGAAAAACTTGTTTTAAAACTTGTATTAAAACAATTGAAAAACTTGTTTTAATACAAGTTTATTAACCGTTTTAAAACAAGTTAACAACTGTTTTGATACAAGTTTACAACTGTTTTTTTTTTTTTTTAAATATGGCTTAGGGAATGATGGAAACATGTCCACGACGTTGAGGAATTGAAGGGAAGTTGCAAAGGCAAAGGGTCTGGAGTGTGGGAAAATTTCAAGTGACTATGGAATAATACAACGCTATGCTTAAAAACGATTAAGATGATTAAAATGATTAACGATTAATGTCTAAGGGATATAGAGAGGAAGGTTATTAAAAAAAAATAGCAAAACGGCCATTGGTGACCTGTATGTTCATAGGATACACTAACAACCACTTAGCTAAAAGATTCGCCCAATCCGATGATTTCGAGGTATATGTCTAAACCAAGGATTATGAACACCTCACTATGCCCCAGTGGTTGTAGTATATCGCTACAAACACACAGGTCACCAAATATTTGCCACACAGGACGGGATTCGAACCCGAGCAGACGAATGCCACTGGCCAAGTGACACACGCCCTAGCCTTCTTGGCTATCTGTGCTTGAAGACTGAGGAGTCAAAAACCGGTATTTAAGCTGAGGCCACCGATTGCGAACAGATAGCGCTGCAGATGGTTGTTCAATGAGTTCCTAGGTAGCAGCACCAGATAGTCACGGACTATTTACATGAAATCTTTTAGTTTAAACACAACAGTGATCATAAATGAGTTCCCGAGACTTTACTGCAAAACATTAGTTTCCCTAAAATGGCTATATTACGATAACCTCGTTTAACTAAATCAAAGTTAAATTTAATATTACATTGTAAACTATATGTCTTCTGATTTAATGAGATTTCAGTTTCAAATAATGCTATCAGAAAATAAAAATTTATTGGAAAACCAGAAAAATTACAACAAAAAATAAGTTTTATTTAATGTTTACTACAAATACCGGGATTTATCTTTCTTATTTATTTTCTTATTGTGTTATTATTCAAAATAACCTATTTAACAAGGGGTTAAGCAAGGTTTATGGCAAAGTAAACCACTTAGCTAAAAGATTCGCCCAATCCGATGATTTCGAGGTGTATGTCTAAACCAAGGATTATGAACACCTCACTATGCCCCAGTGGTTGTAGTATATCGCTACAAACACACAGGTCACCAATTATTTGCCACACAGGACGGGATTCGAACCCGAGCGGACGAATGCCACTGGCCAATTGACACACGCCCTAGCCTTCTTGGCTATCTGTGCTTGACGACTGAGGAGTCAAAAACCGGCATTTAAGCTGAGGCCACCGATTGCGAACAGATAGCGCTGCAGATGGTTGTTCAGTGAGTTCCTAGGTAGCAGCACCAGATAGTCACGGACTATTTACATGAAATCTTTTAGTTTAAACACAGCAGTAATCATAAAGGAGTTCCCGAGACTTTACTGCAAAACATTAGTTTCCCTAAAATGGCTATATTACGATAAAGTCGTCTAACTAAATCAAAGTTAAATTCAATATTACATTGTAAACTATATGTCTTCTGATTTAATGAGATTTCAGTTTCAAATAATGCTATTAGAAAATAAAAATTTATGGGAAAACCAGAAAAATTACAACAAAAACTAAGTTTTATTTAATGTTTACTACAAATACCGGGATTTATCTTTCTTATTTATTTTCTTATTGTGTTATTATTCAAAATAACCTATTTAACAAGGGGTTAAAGCAAGGTTAAGGCAAAGCGTTGTATAATTCCATAGTCACTTGTCATTTACCACACTCCACACCTTTTGCCTTTGCAATTTCCCTCCATTTCCTATACGTCGTAGACCTGTTTCCATCATTCCCTAAGCCTTATTAAGCATAAAAAAGATGTAAACTTGTTTTAAAATGGTTAAAAAAATTATTTTTAAACAGTTAAAAAACTTGTTTTAAAACAATTGAAAACTTGTATTAAAACAATTGAAAAACTTGTTTTAAAACTTGTATTTAAACAATTGAAAAACTTGTTTTAATACAAGTTTTGTAACCGTTTTAAAACAAGTTTACAACTGTTTTGATACAAGTTTACAACTGTTTTGATACAAGTTTACAACTGTTTTGTTCTTAAAAAATGGCTTAGGAAATGATGAATACATGTCCACGACGTTGAGGAATTGAAGGGAATTTGCAAAGGCAAAAGGTCTTGAGTGTGGGGAATGTCAAGTGACTATGGAATTATACTACGCCATGCTTAAAATTCTTAAGGAATGATGGAACTAGGTCCACGACGTTTATATCCCATGGACATTTTATAAAATGTCTAAGGGATATAGAGAGGAAGGTTATTAAAAAAAATAGTAAAACGGCCATTGGTGACCTGTATGTTCATAGGATACACTAACAACCACTTAGCTAAAAGATTCGCCCAATCCGATGATTTCGAGGTGTATGTCTAAACCAAGGATTATGAACACCTCAATATGCCCCAGTCGTTGTAGTATATCGCTACAAACACACAGGTCACCAATTATTTGCCACACAGGACGAAATTCGAACCCAAGAAGACGAATGCCACTGGCCAAGTGATACACGCCCTAGCCTTCTTGGCTATCTGTGCTTGAAGACTGAGGAGTCAAAAACCGGTATTTAAGCTGAGGCCACCGATTGCGAACAGATAGCGCTGCAGATGGTTGTTCAATGAGTTCCTAGGTAGCAGGACCAGATAGTCACGGACTATTTACATGAAATCTTTTAGTTTAAACACAACAGTGATCATAAATGAGTTCCCGAGACTTTACTGCAAAACATTAGTTTCCCTAAAATGGCTATATAACGATAACCTCGTCTAACTAAATCAAAGTTAAATTCAATATTACATTGTAAACTATATGTCTTCTGATTTAATGAGATTTCAGTTTCAAATAATGCTATCAGAAAATAAAAATTTATTGGAAAACCAGAAAAATTACAACAAAAACTAAGTTTTATTTAATGTTTACTACAAATACCGGGATTTATCTTTCTTATTTATTTTCTTATTGTGTTATTATTCAAAATAACCTATTTAACAAGGGGTTAAGCAAGGCAAAGCGTTGATAATTCCATAGTCACTTGTCATTTACCACACTCCACACCTTTTGCCTTTGCAATTTCCCTCCATTTCCTATACGTCGTAGACCTGTTTCCATTATTTCCTAAGCCTTATTAAGCATAAAAGAGATGTAAACTTGTTTTAAAACGGTTAAAAAACTTGTTTTAAAACAGTTAAAAAACTTGTTTTAAAACAATTGAAAACTTGTATTAAAACAATTGAAAAACTTGTTTTAAAACTTGTATTAAAACAATTGAAAAACTTGTTTTAATACAAGTTTATTAACAGTTTTAAAACAAGTTAACAACTGTTTTGATACAAGTTTACAACTGTTTTTTTTTTTTTTTTAATATGGCTTAGGGAATGATGGAAACATGTCCACGACGTTGAGGAATTGAAGGGAAGTTGCAAAGGCAAAGGGTCTGGAGTGTGGGAAAATGTCAAGTGACTATGGAATAATACAACGCTATGCTTAAAAACGATTAAGATGATTAAAATGATTAACGATTAATGTCTAAGGGATATAGAGAGGAAGGTTATTAAAAAAAAATAGCAAAACGGCCATTGGTGACCTGTATGTTCATAGGATACACTAACAACCACTTAGCTAAAAGATTCGCCCAATCCGATGATTTCGAGGTATATGTCTAAACCAAGGATTATGAACACCTCACTATGCCCCAGTGGTTGTAGTATATCGCTACAAACACACAGGTCACCAAATATTTGCCACACAGGACGGGATTCGAACCCGAGCAGACGAATGCCACTGGCCAAGTGACACACGCCCTAGCCTTCTTGGCTATCTGTGCTTGAAGACTGAGGAGTCAAAAACCGGTATTTAAGCTGAGGCCACCGATTGCGAACAGATAGCGCTGCAGATGGTTGTTCAATGAGTTCCTAGGTAGCAGCACCAGATAGTCACGGACTATTTACATGAAATCTTTTAGTTTAAACACAACAGTGATCATAAATGAGTTCCCGAGACTTTACTGCAAAACATTAGTTTCCCTAAAATGGCTATATTACGATAACCTCGTTTAACTAAATCAAAGTTAAATTTAATATTACATTGTAAACTATATGTCTTCTGATTTAATGAGATTTCAGTTTCAAATAATGCTATCAGAAAATAAAAATTTATTGGAAAACCAGAAAAATTACAACAAAAAATAAGTTTTATTTAATGTTTACTACAAATACCGGGATTTATCTTTCTTATTTATTTTCTTATTGTGTTATTATTCAAAATAACCTATTTAACAAGGGGTTAAGCAAGGTTTATGGCAAAGTAAACCACTTAGCTAAAAGATTCGCCCAATCCGATGATTTCGAGGTGTATGTCTAAACCAAGGATTATGAACACCTCACTATGCCCCAGTGGTTGTAGTATATCGCTACAAACACACAGGTCACCAATTATTTGCCACACAGGACGGGATTCGAACCCGAGCGGACGAATGCCACTGGCCAATTGACACACGCCCTAGCCTTCTTGGCTA
Organism: Macrosteles quadrilineatus; assembly: GCF_028750875.1. Classification (NCBI taxonomy): domain Eukaryota; kingdom Metazoa; phylum Arthropoda; class Insecta; order Hemiptera; family Cicadellidae; genus Macrosteles; species Macrosteles quadrilineatus. The sequence continues at coordinate 13,520,478 of NW_026542601.1, read as the reverse complement.
TCTGTGCTTGACGACTGAGGAGTCAAAACCCGGCATTTAAGCTGAGGCCACCGATTGCGAACAGATAGCGCTGCAGATGGTTGTTCAGTGAGTTCCTAGGTAGCAGCACCAGATAGTCACGGACTATTTACATGAAATCTTTTAGTTTAAACACAGCAGTAATCATAAAGGAGTTCCCGAGACTTTACTGCAAAACATTAGTTTCCCTAAAATGGCTATATTACGATAAAGTCGTCTAACTAAATCAAAGTTAAATTCAATATTACATTGTAAACTATATGTCTTCTGATTTAATGAGATTTCAGTTTCAAATAATGCTATTAGAAAATAAAAATTTATGGGAAAACCAGAAAAATTACAACAAAAACTAAGTTTTATTTAATGTTTACTACAAATACCGGGATTTATCTTTCTTATTTATTTTCTTATTGTGTTATTATTCAAAATAACCTATTTAACAAGGGGTTAAAGCAAGGTTAAGGCAAAGCGTTGTATAATTCCATAGTCACTTGTCATTTACCACACTCCACACCTTTTGCCTTTGCAATTTCCCTCCATTTCCTATACGTCGTAGACCTGTTTCCATCATTCCCTAAGCCTTATTAAGCATAAAAAAGATGTAAACTTGTTTTAAAATGGTTAAAAAAATTATTTTTAAACAGTTAAAAAACTTGTTTTAAAACAATTAAAAACTTGTATTAAAACAATTGAAAAACTTGTTTTAAAACTTGTATTTAAACAATTGAAAAACTTGTTTTAATACAAGTTTTGTAACCGTTTTAAAACAAGTTTACAACTGTTTTGATACAAGTTTACAACTGTTTTGATACAAGTTTACAACTGTTTTGTTCTTAAAAAATGGCTTAGGAAATGATGAATACATGTCCACGACGTTGAGGAATTGAAGGGAATTTGCAAAGGCAAAAGGTCTTGAGTGTGGGGAATGTCAAGTGACTATGGAATTATACTACGCCATGCTTAAAATTCTTAAGGAATGATGGAACTAGGTCCACGACGTTTATATCCCATGGACATTTTATAAAATGTCTAAGGGATATAGAGAGGAAGGTTATTAAAAAAAATAGTAAAACGGCCATTGGTGACCTGTATGTTCATAGGATACACTAACAACCACTTAGCTAAAAGATTCGCCCAATCCGATGATTTCGAGGTGTATGTCTAAACCAAGGATTATGAACACCTCAATATGCCCCAGTCGTTGTAGTATATCGCTACAAACACACAGGTCACCAATTATTTGCCACACAGGACGAAATTCGAACCCAAGAAGACGAATGCCACTGGCCAAGTGACACACGCCCTAGCCTTCTTGGCTATCTGTGCTTGAAGACTGAGGAGTCAAAAACCGGTATTTAAGCTGAGGCCACCGATTGCGAACAGATAGCGCTGCAGATGGTTGTTCAATGAGTTCCTAGGTAGCAGGACCAGATAGTCACGGACTATTTACATGAAATCTTTTAGTTTAAACACAACAGTGATCATAAATGAGTTCCCGAGACTTTACTGCAAAACATTAGTTTCCCTAAAATGGCTATATAACGATAACCTCGTCTAACTAAATCAAAGTTAAATTCAATATTACATTGTAAACTATATGTCTTCTGATTTAATGAGATTTCAGTTTCAAATAATGCTATCAGAAAATAAAAATTTATTGGAAAACCAGAAAAATTACAACAAAAACTAAGTTTTATTTAATGTTTACTACAAATACCGGGATTTATCTTTCTTATTTATTTTCTTATTGTGTTATTATTCAAAATAACCTATTTAACAAGGGGTTAAGCAAGGCAAAGCGTTGATAATTCCATAGTCACTTGTCATTTACCACACTCCACACCTTTTGCCTTTGCAATTTCCCTCCATTTCCTATACGTCGTAGACCTGTTTCCATTATTTCCTAAGCCTTATTAAGCATAAAAGAGATGTAAACTTGTTTTAAAACGGTTAAAAAACTTGTTTTAAAACAGTTAAAAAACTTGTTTTAAAACAATTGAAAACTTGTATTAAAACAATTGAAAAACTTGTTTTAAAACTTGTATTAAAACAATTGAAAAACTTGTTTTAATACAAGTTTATTAACAGTTTTAAAACAAGTTAACAACTGTTTTGATACAAGTTTACAACTGTTTTTTTTTTTTTTAAATATGGCTTAGGGAATGATGGAAACATGTCCACGACGTTGAGGAATTGAAGGGAAGTTGCAAAGGCAAAGGGTCTGGAGTGTGGGAAAATGTCAAGTGACTATGGAATAATACAACGCTATGCTTAAAAACGATTAAGATGATTAAAATGATTAACGATTAATGTCTAAGGGATATAGAGAGGAAGGTTATTAAAAAAAAATAGCAAAACGGCCATTGGTGACCTGTATGTTCATAGGATACACTAACAACCACTTAGCTAAAAGTTTCGCCCAATCCGATGATTTCGAGGTGTATGTCTAAACCAAGGATTATGAACACCTCACTATGCCCCAGTGGTTGTAGTATATCGCTACAAACACACAGGTCACCAAATATTTGCCACACAGGACGGGATTCGAACCCGAGCAGACGAATGCCACTGGCCAAGTGACACACGCCCTAGCCTTCTTGGCTATCTGTGCTTGAAGACTGAGGAGTCAAAAACCGGTATTTAAGCTGAGGCCATAAGCTGAGGCCACCGATTGCGAACAGATAGCGCAGCAGATGGTTGTTCAATGAGTTCCTAGGTAGCAGCACCAGATAGTCACGGACTATTTACATGAAATCTTTTAGTTTAAACACAACAGTGATCATAAATGAGTTCCCGAGACTTTACTGCAAAACATTAGTTTCCCTAAAATGGCTATATTACGATAACCTCGTCTTACTAAATCAAAGTTAAATTCAATATTACATTGTAAACTATATGTCTTCTGATTTAATGAGATTTCAGTTTCAAATAATGCTATCAGAAAATAAAAATTTATGGGAAAACCAGAAAAATTACAAAGTATTGATGCTAAAGATTGAGTAATGCATGATGGAAACAGGTCCACGACGTAGAGGAAGTGGTGGGAAGTTGCAAAGGCAAAGGGTCTGGAGTGTGGGAAAATGTCAAGTGACTATGGAATAATACAACGCTATGCTTAAAAACGATTAAGATGATTAAAATGATTAACGATTAATGTCTAAGGGATATAGAGAGGAAGGTTATTAAAAAAAAATAGCAAAACGGCCATTGGTGACCTGTATGTTCATAGGATACACTAACAACCACTTAGCTAAAAGTTTCGCCCAATCCGATGATTTCGAGGTGTATGTCTAAACCAAGGATTATGAACACCTCACTATGCCCCAGTGGTTGTAGTATATCGCTACAAACACACAGGTCACCAAATATTTGCCACACAGGACGGGATTCGAACCCGAGCAGACGAATGCCACTGGCCAAGTGACACACGCCCTAGCCTTCTTGGCTATCTGTGCTTGAAGACTGAGGAGTCAAAAACCGGTATTTAAGCTGAGGCCATAAGCTGAGGCCACCGATTGCGAACAGATAGCGCAGCAGATGGTTATTCAATGAGTTCCTAGGTAGCAGCACCAGATAGTCACCGACTATTTACATGAAATCTTTTAGTTTAAACACAACAGTGATCATAAATGAGTTCCCGAGACTTTACTGCAAAACATTAGTTTCCCTAAAATGGCTATATTACGATAACCTCGTCTAACTAAATCAAAGTTAAATTCAATATTACATTGTAAACTATATGTCTTCTGATTTAATGAGATTTCAGTTTCAAATAATGCTATTAGAAAATAAAAATTTATGGGAAAACCAGAAAAATTACAACAAAAACTAAGTTTTATTTAATGTTTACTACAAATACCGGGATTTATCTTTCTTATTTATTTTCTTATTGTGTTATTATTCAAAATAACCTATTTAACAAGGGGTTAAGCAAGGTTTATGGCAAAGCGTTGTATAATTCCATAGTCACTTATCATTTACCACACTCCACACCTTTTGCCTTTGCAATTTCCCTCCATTTCCTATACTTCGTAGACCTGTTTCCATTATTTCCTAAGCCTTATTAAGCATAAAAGAGATGTAAACTAGTTTTAAAACGGTTAAAAAACTTGTTTTAAAACAGTTGAAAAACTTGTTTTAAAACGATTGAAAACTTGTATTAAAACAATTGAAAAACTTGTTTTTAAACTTGTATTAAAACAATTGAAAAACTTGTTTTAATACAAGTTTTTAAACAGTTTTAAAACAAGTTAACAACTGTTTTGATACAAGTTTACAACTGTTTTTTCCAAAAAATATGGCTTAGGGAATGATGGAAACATGTCCACGACGTTGAGGAATTGAAGGGAAGTTGCAAAGGCAAAGGGTCTGGAGTGTGGGAAAATGTCAAGTGACTATGGAATAATACAACGCTATGCTTAAAAACGATTAGGGAATGATGGAAACAGGTCCACGACGTTGAGGAAGTGGAGGTAAGTTGCTAAGGCAAAAGGTCTGGAGTGTGGGAAATGTCAAGTGCCTATGGAATTATACAATGCTATGCTAAGCGTGTGGTTGGCTTAGGGAATCATGGAAACAGGTCCACGACGTAAAGGAAGTGGAGGTAAGTTGCAAAGGCAAAAGGTCTTGAGTGTGGGAAATGTCAAGTGACTATGGAATTATACTACGCCATGCTTAAAAGTCTTAGGGAATGATAGAAACAGGGTCACGACGTTGAGGAAGGAAAGGGAAGTTGCAAAGGCAAAGGGTCTGGAGTGTGGGAAATGTCAAGTGACTATGGAATAATACAACGCCATGCTTAAAAACGATTAGGGAATGATGGAAACAGGTCCACGACGTAGAGGAAGTGGAGGGAAGTTCCAAATGCAAAGGTTCTTGAGTGTGGGAAATGTCAAGTGACTATGGAATAATACAACGCCATGCTTAAAAACGATAAAAGAATGATGGAAACAGGTCCACGACGTTGAGGAAGAAAAGGGAAGTTGCAAAGGCAAAGGGTCTGGAGTGTGGGAAATGTTAAGTGACTATGGAACAGTGAGCCATAGTCCTAATATAACCTAATAACCTAATAAGCCATAGTCCTAATAACCTTCGTCTAACTAAATCAAAGTTAAATTCAATATTACATTTGTGGAGGTAAGTTGCAAAGGCAAAGGGGTAGGAGTGTGGTTAATGTCAAGCTACTATGGAATTCTACTACGCCATGCTTAAAAAGTCTTAGGGAATGATGGAAACAGGTCCACGACGTAGAGGAAGTGGAGGGAAGTTGCAAAGGCAAACGGTCTAAAGTATGGGAAATGTCAAGTAACTATAGAATAATACAAATGTATGCTTAGAAAGGTGTAGGGAATTAAGAAAGCAGGACCACGACGTTGAGAAAGTGAAGGGAAGTTGCAAAGGCAAAGGGTCCGGAGTGTTAGAAATGTCAAGTGACAATAGAATAATACAATGCCATGCTTAAAAACGATTAGAGAATAATGAACACAGGTCCACGACGTAGAGTAAGTGGAGGGAAGTTGCAAAGGCAAAGGTTCTGGAGTGTGGGAAATGTCAAGTAACTATAGAAAAATACAACGCCATGTTAAAAAACGATAAGAGAATGATGGAAACAAGTGCACGAAGTAGAGGAAGTGGAGGTAAATTGCAACTTCTGCTATGAGTTCCTAGGTAGCAGCACCAGATAGTCACGGACTATTTACATGAAATCTTTTAGTTTAAACACAACAGTGATCATAAATGTGTTCCCGAGACTTTACTGCAAAACATTAGTTTCCCTAAAATGGCTATATTACAATAACCTCGTCTAACTAAATCAAGGTTAAATTCAATATTACATTGTAAACTATATGTCTTCTGATTTAATGAGATTTCAGTTTCAAATAATGCTATCAGAAAATAAAAATGTATGGGAAAACCAGAAAAATTACAACAAAAACTAAGTTTTATTTAATGTTTACTACAAATACCGGGATTTATCTTTCTTATTTATTTTCTTATTGCGTTATTATTCAAAATAACCTATTTTAAAATGGGTTAAAGCAAGGTTAAGGCAAAGCGTTGTATAATTCCATAGTCACTTGTCATTTACCACACTCCACACCTTTTGCCTTTGCAATTTCCCTCCATTTCCTATACGTCGTAGACCTGTTTCCATCATTCCCTAAGCCTTATTAAGCATAAAAGAGATGTAAACTTGTTTTGAAATGGTTAAAAAAATTATTTTTAAACAGTTAAAAAACTTGTTTTAAAACAATTGAAAACTTGTATTAAAACAATTGAAAAACTTGTTTTAAAACTTGTATTAAAACAATTGAAAAACTTGTTTTAATACAAGTTTTTTAACCGTTTTAAAACAAGTTTACAACTGTTTTGATACAAGTTTACAACTGTTTTGATACAAGTTTACAACTGTTTTGTTCTTAAAAAATGGCTTAGGAAATGATGAATACATGTCCACGACGTTGAGGCATTGAAGGGAATTTGCAAAGGCAAAAGGTCTTGAGTGTGGGGAATGTCAAGTGACTATGGAATTATACTACGCCATGCTTAAAATTCTTAAGGAATGATGGAACTAGGTCCACGACGTTTATATCCCATGGACATTTTATAAAATGTCTAAGGGATATAGAGAGGAAGGTTATTAAAAAAAAATAGCAAAACGGCCATTGGTGACCTGTATGTTCATAGGATACACTAACAACCACTTAGCTAAAAGATTCGCCCAATCCGATGATTTCGAGGTGTATGTCTAAACCAAGGATTATGAACACCTCACTATGCCCCAGTCGTTGTAGTATATCGCTACAAACACACAGGTCACCAATTATTTGCCACACAGGACGAAATTTAAACCCAAGAAGACGAATGCCACTGGCCAAGTGACACACGCCCTAGCCTTCTTGGCTATCTATGCTTGAAGACTGAGGAGTCAAAAACCGGTATTTAAGCTGAGGCCACCGATTGCGAACAGATAGCGCTGCAGATGGTTGTTCAATGAGTTCCTAGGTAGCAGGACCAGATAGTCACGGACTATTTACATGAAATCTTTTAGTTTAAACACAACAGTGATCATAAATGAGTTCCAGAGACTTTACTGCAAAACATTAGTTTCCCTAAAATGGCTATATTACGATAACCTCGTCTAACTAAATCAAAGTTAAATTTAATATTACATTGTAAACTATATGTCTTCTGATTTAATGAGATTTCAGTTTCAAATAATGCTATTAGAAAATAAAAATTTATTGGAAAACCAGAAAAATTACAACAAAAACTAAGTTTTATTTAATGTTTACTACAAATACCGGGATTTATCTTTCTTATTTATTTTCTTATTGTGTTATTATTCAAAATAACCTATTTAACAAGGGGTTAAGCAAGGCAAAGCGTTGATAATTCCATAGTCACTTGTCATTTACCACACTCCACACCTTTTGCCTTTGCAATTTCCCTCCATTTCCTATACGTCGTAGACCTGTTTCCATTATTTC